>NW_023425347.1:7352209-8707209 GCF_014108415.1 Molossus molossus
ATGTATATCAAAGCATTAAAGTATTTCTCCGACAGTGGATCATTGGGCATAAAACTGACATTTCCTATAACCCTACCGGACAAGCTCACTGTTGAACACTCATGCTACTTTAAAATCACTAATTAAAAAACAAAAAAGGGGGGAATATGGGTGAACCCCCCATGAATCAACTTTCTCTGGCAATCAATAACCTTCATTTCTTGAATCAATATCGCTTTGGCACTACGACTGTGGACCGACATTTTTAACATAAAGCATCTGCCACAGGGCCCAAGCCTTTGGTCCAGTACTGAGATCCACAGCTCACAGCAGGGGCCTGAATGGCAAAGTCCTGGAGGGTGGTTGGCACGGGGGTGAGGGTATGCTTGTGTTTTGTCTCCTACAGGTCCCCGTGGTTGGCAGCTTGGTGGATAAAACCTTACCATGCGTTGGAAGGACCGGTCCTCAACCCTGTGTCTCAGATGATGCAGCTGACCTTGGACGCCAACCGTAACACTCATGCTGTTCTCGGGGCCCCTCCCAAACCTTTCCTGGGGTTACCTGGGGAAGCCTTAAGGAGCTGCAGCAATGTTCTGAGGAAGTATTAGCTAGAGTGGGGGCTCCTCCTACCCTAGAGAATACCTTTTGGCTTACTTGTCTGTAGTCTCTACACAGTCTGGGGTATTTTGTGCTGCTTGTTTATATTATTGAGCCCTATAGTAGCAGAACACTTATATTGGGCTCATACTATGGACCCCCCTTTATTCTGCCCTGTCACTTGGTGGGATTCAGAAGCCCCATTACCTAGCAATGACACGCGCTGGACAGGAGAAACTTGGCTTCCCCCACATGGGCCCCTACAAGAGAATGAGGATTGGGTCCAGGCCAATGCCAGTGTTTCATTTTGATCAGAGCAGCCCTCCCATGTGTTTGTCCATCCATGATACCCCTGGCTGTGTTCCCATACAATCACAGTGGCAATTTTACTATAAGCTGGCCGCATCAAGCCCGGCTGCCAACTTGACCTTTATCATGGACATTGGGTTATAGCACAGACTGTCTCTCATAATTCCAAACCCCTGTGTCTATCCTCACCTGCACTACTTCTCGAGGAACCAACCTTGAGTCCGTGGCTCCATATTCGAAGCCTTGCATCTTGAGAGAAGGACAGGCCACAGCTAGCCCTTATTTGAGCCTTATTATTGAGGACTGAGGTCCTCAAGGACATTTATCTAGCAATCATCATGAATTAAACTTTTTTGCACCCTCCAGTACTTCTATTTCATGGACAAATGGAGGTCTCTTGGGACCTGTTTTCAAAGCTATCTATAAAAATTATTCTGTCCCCTGGCACACAGGAATATAAAACTGGGTTTGGTTTTCTTTATGAGGTATATATCTCATGTAAATTATACCCATGGTGGCAATTTTGCTATGACACTGACTACTGATTATACTGATTCTGTAATGATTTGCACCTCTCTCCCATATATGGCTTTAGCTGCCTCTTCTATAACTGGCTCTGAAAGTAATAATTGATTTAACATTTCTGTTAATCAACCTTATTATCCAAGCTGCATTACTAATGAAAGTATTACAACACTTAATATTGCTAGCATTATTTCTATGTGCCAAAGAGTGGAGGTATGGATACCAGTAAACCTTACTCGACAAAGGAAAGGTGAATGTGACTTAACACAATTAGTAAATCATTAGGACATTCTTCTAAAAAGAGGTTCATTGGGTGGCTCATAGCATTTATCATTTCAGCCATAGTCATTTGCTGCTACTGCAGCCATTTCAGTCACACCCTTGGCAGAATCAGTCCAAACGGCACATACAGTGGCTGAAGTGATGACTAATGTTACTAAAGATATGGTTTCCCAGACGGAGGTTGATCAAGGGATTCTAGCTTGATTAGACACCTTAGAAGCAGCTGTATTTTGCCTGGGAGAGCATGAGGAGGCTTGGCCACTCACTCTACATTACACTGTGTTTGGGAGTTTAGTCATAGTATGTGTATAACTGTATTACCTTGGAATGCCACCTTCCACTATTAAACAATGGTGAAGCAATACCTGCAAGTAGCATTTGCTGGAAACCTTGGAGGGCAATTAACCAATCTAAAAAGGGCTCAGGAAACAGTTAGTAGATATACAACAGCTTGCTCAACAGAATGCTTTGAAGGCTATCTCAGCTAATGTCTAATGGCTCAACCCAAAGCATCAATTTGAGGGTTTCAATCTTAGAATTTGAATTTTTTCCACAATTGCTTGTTTTCTTGTTTGTGTTGGCCTCATGGTACTCTGAGGGCTCCCGTGAATGGTGTCCTCTATGCAGAAGACTGAAAAGTGAGTAATGACACTCTTGTCCACTGTAGCTGTGGCGTTTCCTTAGTGTCAAGAAATGAAAATCGGGAAATATAGGGTTGAAGGTTTGGTGGTTGAACAGATGTAATCGTGAGATATGTGTTCTCGAAGCCTGGCCGGCCAAAGACAAAAGTATGTGTGAGAAACACCAGGTTGGAAAACCGCCCACCAAGGGAGTAAATGTGTAGCCAGAAAAGTAAGAAAGCTGTGTCAGCAGAGATGCTATCTCAAGGACATGATTACCTAAAGCACAGTGTAACCAAGCGAACTGCTTTGCAAATAAACCAGGCTGCATCCAGAGTTCAGGAGCATGTGCTCCCTTTCAGTGCTCCCCCTCACTCCAAGAGCATGTGCTTGTAGCTCAGTGCTTTGTGAGGACCCCAGGCATGCCGAGAGTAGGCAGGTAGCATACATTCTTATCTTCTCAAATTGCCAACTACTTTCTCCTGTAACTCTTTTCTGTGTTTGTTGTTTCATTTTAAGGGCTTAATATTGGGTACATACAAATTTAGAATTGTTATTATTATCCTAGTGAGCTAAATCTTTTTATTATTATGAAGTGTGTGCCCTTATCACTAGACAAGAAAAACCTACTTTGCATAATACTTATAGCTACATCTATTTTGATGATTACTGTTTGCATTATATATCTTTCCCATTCTTTTTCTTGCAATTTTTATTAATTTATTTTTGTTATAGATTCTTTTTCATTTTAATTCTATTTTTATGTTATTGATATATTTCCTGTAGACACCATATAGTATTTTTTCAATGTAGCCTAACCATTTTTGTCTTTTAATGAGAATGTTTTGTCATTTTACATTTTAAATGATTACTTAAATATTTGGGTTTAATGTGATACCTTGCTTTTTTTCATTTATGTTCTGTGTATCTTTTGCTCTTTTTTCTTTTCCCTTTTGGATTGGTTGTGTATTTCATGTTTTCTCTTTGGTTAATTTTGGAAGTTATGAACTGTTTTACTCTTCTTATTTGGGTTACCTTAGACAGTACAAAATGCATCCCTGACTTATCAAAATCTAATATTATTGTACAGATATGGGCCACCTACCTTCTGGATACATTTTGGAAAACACGTTGTTTGCGAGCTGTTGCAGGGCATTTGTGGTAGAGTGCACGTACACAGACCTAGAGAGTACGGTCTCCTGTAGGCCTGGGCAATATGGTGCAGCTGTTGTTCCTAGGCTAAAATCCTGTACAGCATGTCACTGTGAAAACCAATGTGAGAGCCAAGGCTGGCTTGACTCAGTAGTTAGAGCATTGACCCAAGGACCAAAGGCCTCGGTTTCGTTTTCAGTCAAGGGCATGTACCTGGGTTGCAGGTTCAATCCCCAGTCCTGGTGAGGATTGTGCCAGAAGCAACCCATTCTTGTGTGTGTCTCACATCTATCTTTTTCTCTCTTTCCCTCTCTCCCTAACACTCTATCTGAAAAACACTTAATGGAAAAATATCGAGTTAGGATTAAAAACAACAACAAAAATAAACATCTTGAGATTAAGTCCAGCACAAGAGAAAATGATGCAGGCAAGAGACAGTAATCCCAAGATGTATGAGGCTGCTGCCATTGTATTAGTCCATGTTTTACAGGACTGTTCTTTTATATAGAAAATTACCCTCTAAAATAATGATAAAATGTGTAATACAGTAACTGCATAATCCAGCAACATAGTTGTTATTATCATTATCAAATGTTATGCACTATGCATAATTGTATGTACTTTTATATGACTGGCAGCACACTGGGTTTGTTCACACCAGCATCCCCACAGACACGTGAGTAATGCCTTGCGCTATAATGTTATGATGGCTAAAACCAGGCCATTGGGATTTTTCAGCTCATTATGATATTATGGGACCACCATGGTAGATGCCGTCTGTTGCTGACCAAAATGTCATTAAGCGGCTCATGACAGCAATTGTATTTATTCTCTTTCCAAAAATTGCAAGGACTTTAAAAATTTACCTCCATTTTTCTTCCACAACATCTATGCTGTCATGTCATTTGATTTTCTATATGTTTAAAATTCCATAGGCATTATTACTATAGCTTTAAATGGTCAATATTTATTTAAATTTCTATTGACATTTTTCTTGCTTTTGTTATTTTTTTACAACACTGATGTTCCTTTTGCATAAGTAATATTCTCTAGAATTTTTTAAAGGTCTACTGAAGGTGAAATATCTCTTAGTTTTTGTTTGTCTGAAGATCTCATGGGGAGTATTATTCCTGGGTATAGAATAATTCTGGGTTGGAAGGGTTTTGGGGTAGTGTTTTCCTCAGCATGTTAAAGGAATCAGTCTATAATCTCTGGCTCTCATAACCGCTGCTACTAATAGCTGTTCCTCTGAGGATACTTTGTCTTTTTTCTTTGGTTGTTTTTATTTTATTTCTTCCATGATCATCTCTTCCGTCTTTGGACTTCTGCAGAGTCACTAGGATATGACTAGAGATAGATTTCTTTGTTGTATCCTACTTGGGAGTTGAGTAGGACTTCTAAAATTTGTGAATTGATGTTTATATGTTTAGAATAAACATTTTAAATGTTAGGTCTTTAGATATTATTCTGCACCATACTTTCTCGTGTCTTCTCTTTTCCTGTTAAGCATCTTTTTACTGACTATTTTGAGTTTCTTATCTTTCCTTTTATAATTTCCACTCTTTGTCTTTCTAGGCTATACTTATCATAGTTATCTTTCAGGAAGAAATCATAGATAATTTCTCCTGGTCCAACAATTCACGTCTTCTCTGTCTAATTTGTGGATTAATATTATCTGTTTAGTTTTTCATGTATTATTGTATGTTTGAGTTATAGGACTTCTATTTCATTTTTATTCAATTGTGCAGTGTCTCTTTTACATTATTTGAAACATTTAACCTTGTCATTTATCAACTTAATAATAGAAAACAGTGTTGTTTTATAATTTCTGTGTAATGATTTCGACATTTGGGGCCTCTGTACTTCTGTTTGCATCATCTCTTCTTTGTGCTGATTTTTGTTCATGTTGCCACAGCTCCTCACCAATCCAGTAATCCTTGATTATGTGCTGGATAGCGTATGTAAAAAGGTTATAATAAAAACAATTTGAGTTTTATGGGTACTCTTCCCCCAGAAATGATTTTTCTTTGTTTCTGCCATGTGCCTCTGGGTAGTAGCAAATCATAGTATATGCAATGTAATTTCAGGAACTGGAATAATTGGGACAGTCTAAGGACTTACATCAGGGCTGCATTCTAAGCCCTTTCACTCACACTTGTAGAGTTTAGCTCTTAAGGAGCCAAACGAAAGCACAAGAGTTATAATGGGGTCACCATTCCATGCAGGCCAAAACTCTGCCTGCCTGGCCTTGAACATCATCGAAATGCCTGCTTCATGTCTTATTTATCTCTTATGGATTGGAAAACGTTTCTGGGGCAATAGTGACCCCAATTTCCATTGTCACCAATTTATTCTAGATTGCTGAGTAATTCTTCATAATCACATAAGATCCCCCTTGCCTTTGGGGTAATGATTGATGGTGTTTTTTGTTGTTGTTTTTTGTTTTGTCGTGTTAAGAGATCTGAATTTTCTCCTTCACCATTATAGGAATTAGATACTCTCCACATAAAATATAAATGAGATTCTAGTTTCTGCTCTGTTATTCACTAGTTGTTTTAACCTTCAATTCTTTATTTGTAGTCCATGGGCCTGCTCCCTCATATATAAAAGGAAGGATTTGAGCAGAGTTGCTTGTGACCCTGCAATTCAGTTTCTACTTGATTAGTACAATTTACTCTAAATCACTGAGCAGATTTTAGGATAAGGAGCCCAAGTAGAAGAATTAGAAAATGCAGTAATTATTGCTTTTCCTACAGCTAAGAGAACCTGGAATATGTTTAGTGTTAGTAAGTATTTTAAGAAGAATTGGAAGGAAAGCTTCCCAGCTGTAGACTTGTTAACGTCTTTTTATGCCAAGGAGTCACCCACCACCGTCGTGGATGTCAGTAGAGTGAGGCCATGAATCCCATTACAGTCCTGTCTTTCCTGAGATGGGGTAGGAACAGGAAGACACTGACATCAGTCTGGCTAGCAGAATCTTAGGAAACTTTATTAGTCAGCCCATCAGCTTTGTGGAAGCTACAAAATTAGGATTTCAGGATCCATGCCAAGGAGTACATTGGATAAAGTTTTATAATAATCAAAGAGATCCCTGCCCCACATGCAATATTGCATAAAGCGGTTCCATTACTATAACCATATGTATCTGATGATGGGAGTTAACAAGCACAGTTAACAGGGAGATCTCTGCCCCTCTTTTTGCTTAACAGTCTCTCCTACTACATATTTCTTTTGCAGTTCTTGGAATCTTTGTGATAAGATGCCTACTTTTTGATGCCTTGTGATAACACACAAACTAAATATGAGGTAGGTTAAAGGAAAATAAAAAAGGGAAGATTAAAACCAAGTAGCTCTATAATGGCTGAAAAACAGAAGGGCTGTAATGGAATACTAATCCTGGGGAACAAAGGGTCCGATACACTGGCCAAGGCAAATATGTCTTCATAATCCAACCCTTAATAGTCTGCTCTCCAATATTTCAATTGAGTAAGTTTTTAAGTCTCCCTTAAACAATCAGAGCATCTCTGTTGTATGGCTTCCAGAAGTCTGTCTGTGAAACAGATTACAGCTTTATAATTTTTCCCATGGCTATCAAGAGAGTATAGCAGTTCCACAGATTACTACATTGTGAAGAATCTCTACATTTGAGTGATGCATTCAAAAACAATCACTAAAATTTTTCAGTATAAAAAAGGAAAAGAGATACCCATGCCAAAGATCATAGATGTAAACAGCCAACACAACTGACCTCACAAAGGAAATAAAATCTTTGTTTTGAGATGGTAGTTTTATTACTGAAGATACATAAAAATTATCACCATTGAAAGTGGGGGTAGTGAAGCCCTGAGCTTGGTCTTGTATTTCCACAGACTCTAAGGAGAAGCAAGTCTGCCTAAGAAGAGGATGTTAGTTGAGGGGTTGTGTCGAATGAAGAAAATGAATGGATGGTCAACCACAAATTGTTCCTGTGGCATAAGCATCTTGAAAGTCACAACACCTGCTGTGGCGGCCGCCGCCTCTGTTCCCTCCTCATTCACTTCTACGAAAGACTTGTGGACAATTTGTGATACAAAAAGATCTCTGGCTCCTGACATGCCAGACAGATCAGCCTTGCTATTAAAGAGATCCTCTACACCCAGGCGGGCCAGGGGAGAGTTGAGGTTGTAGCTGTCTTCCAGCTTGAACCTGGGCAGGTGGACATTGACTTCAATGAGATGCAGATTCTCAGGTCTGGTCCACTCATGCAGTTTTTCCAAAGTCAGCTGTTCCTCAATCTGGAATGAGAATGGGCCAAAGAAGAGGGGAGAACAGTTTCATGTAAGGAAACAAACCTTTATTTATTCATTCATTCATTCATTCATTCATTTAAATCCTCACTCGAAGATATTTTTCTTCTGATACAGTGGGAGGGAGAGAGAGAGAGAACATCGACATGAGATGGACATGTCGACTGGTTGCCTCCCAGAGACCCTGACCACGGCCAGGGAATAAACACAGCTGAGGTATGTGCCCTTGACCAGAATCAAACCTGCGACTCTGGCGCGCAGGCAGATCCTCTACCACATAGCCAAACCATCCACTGCAACAAAGCATTATTTAAAAGAAGGGGCTCATAATATAAGTTGCTAATTATTTTCCTTCATGTTTTATGCCAAAAAAGATTCCATTTGGAGGATTTCTTTTTTTTTTTCCAGCAATTGGTGATAACAGAACAGAGCTGAGTTCCAAGCCATCAAGGGCCCAACAACAGGGACTTTGGACATTGGATCCATGAGTGATCCATCCTTCCACCCACCCACCCATCCATCCAGGTCATCTGATACCCCTGCCACACTGGAATACCAAAACAGCCACAATGGATGTTATTACTTTAACTGCTTCACTGGTGGAAGGAAATTTTAAAACTTTTCTTCTATTTATTCCACTCTATTTATTCTCAACACTACTGATAACTGTGGTTATCTGTGAACCTCACAGTGCTGAAGAAATCTCCAATAGGTTTATCTCCTAGGTAAAAATAAAAAAGGGCTTAGTTCCTGATCTAAAATGGGGGAGGGTGTAATTATTGTACCTACTTATAGCATTGTTGAGAACATTAAATGAGTTAATGTATACAAAACAACTTGACACATCCTAAGAGCTATAAAAATGTCAGCTATTATCATTACTATTGTTACTACTACTGGACCAGAATGGAAACATTATTCCACTTGTTCTATTGATGCTGATTATCCCTTTCATGAGGCTAGAGGATTTCTTTCACAATAAGAGAAGAGACATATAAGGAAATGCAATTAAATTAGGAACACACTGATTTTAATACATACTTCATACATGCAAACGACCAATATTAGACCCCTTCCTGATAACAAGTGTGATTACGAAGACGGTAGAAAAAAGCACACAGAAGCCTAAAGACACTAAAGAAAAACTATAAGCTGCAGTTTTACCTAGTCCTAGCCAAGCAAGAAATGTCACCACCTTTAAATTAATTAAAATAGAAACATCATACCAAGTTTATATTGCAATATAGGCATAGCTATCAAGCTAATGAGAAACATGAGCCTTTTATACCATTGTATCTCTCAGAAAAGTAATTCATACTTTATATGAATAATGATGAAATTGAGCCATATGCAACAGCATTTCCTACAAGAGGAAACTATGTACTATGAATATTTAGGGTCTTTTTAATTTAAATTTTCAATGGACAAAACACTTCTAACTTTACTGCACTTTTCTCTAAAGTTCCCTTAAGTGAGTTTCCATGAGCTGCCACTGACCCATGTTCAATAATATAGATCGTTAGATGTCCCCACCACAGCTGTGCAGCGACAGGAGCTGAAAACCTAAACGTAGGGCTTCAGAGTAGCAAACATTGATAGAATAAATCTCAAAGGGATGACACAGTTTGGGAAGAAAAGTCCAGTAACATCATGACAAGGACCTACCACAGGACATACACACAGGCAGCATCGCTGTGTCAGAAGGAACACGAGGCCTGAGCCCAGGAGCCCTCACCTGCTTCAGACCCGTGGCCTCGTCCTCGATGTCATCTGGCAGCAGGATGACCATGCTGAGCTCCCCGCCTCGGTAAGGCAGTTCCAGCACACGGCACTTAAGCTCCTCGATGTAGCCATATGGAAATTTCTTCTTCTGATACATCATTTTCACTGTTTTTGTGTCTTTCTGGAAAATTGAGAAGACAAGTCACTCACATTATTATCTGCATTCTTTAGAGCAAAGAGTAATTTCATAATTGCGACCCTCACCTTATTCAATCTGAAGGGCGCATCGGTCGTGGCCTTTTCACTGAATTTCTCCTGCCAACTTCCTTTGAAATAGATGGCGTTAACCAGCACCAGTTTAGTCATATCATTAACCACACCTGAAGCCAGCAATTCTGGAATTTTCCCTGAAAGATAAAGCAAGCTCAAAAAAACAACTCACATATCAGAATTCTATATTTCAGCTGACATTTGATCAGCACTAAAATGCAATTCAAATACATTTTTTTATTTAATTTTTGTTAACATGTTAAGTTAGGAATCCCTTCTAGGATGTTTCAACTTTAAATAAACCACTAAAGGGTTTCAGGTCTAAAAACAGGAAACTTCTTTGCAGTGTATGAGAAACAACAAGCCTACTTCAGTGAATGGCCATTCTTTTCAGGCACAGAAGTATTCCTTAGTGAAAAGGATTCCGGGCACTAGTAAATACATCACTTGTGCGAATCCTCCAGGTGGAAGCTACTCTCACAGAAGGTGTTAACACACACGCAGCGGGTAGGACCGTGACTCCACTGCAACACGAGTCCCCCTGTGCCCACAGCGGGCGTGAAGAGCCGGGCAGGGGAGGCGGGTCAGCTGGTCCTCGGCCCTTCCTTCAGTGGGGCAGAGAGAGCTGAGGGGACCGCGGGGCACGGCCAGTCCCCCCGCCGCCCTGAGCGCGTCCACAGGGTGTGTGCCGGGTATTCCTGCCACGGCACTTTGTGCCACAAGTGTGACAATATTCTTTTCCGTGATTGGGGCCAGGCCGGGTTTTCCTCAAAGCTTTATCCTTGTGACTCCACATTCAATGTTAGGTTTAATCTTAAATTGTAGATTTGTGACCTTATGGGGAGAAAGTTCAGCTGCTTCAGCGAAACCGTGTGTAAGTTTCCACTTTGAGGAGTTTCCTCAGTGGACAGCTGTGTGGCGCTGGGCAGGGGCAGACTGACCCCAGGGCCAGGATGAGGCAGAGGAAAGGGCCGGGGGTCACCTGAAGGTGGGAAGGTGGAGGGAGGACAAGAAGGACCAGGTCAATGAGTGCGTGGGGCCCACTCTCTTACCTTCTGTCTGCCCTTTGACCCACTCGTTGATCACGCGTCTGGCACCTTCAGAGGCGCGCTGGAAGTCCACACTCGCCAGGTCAGCGCCGTATGCCGTCCGAGTTGCAGCTAAGAACTCCTGTTTGAAAAGCAAGGAACCAAATGTCACGGATAACTCCTACTACATGCAGAAATGTTTCCAAAATCCTTCAAAGCAACAGAAATGGTGTTAAAGGCATAAATTTCAATGGAACAAAAAAGTTCTATCCCTTATACTTTTTGCATTACAGTGAAAAACATGTAACATTAAACTAACCATTGAACCACTTTTAAGGGTACAGTTCAGTAGTTTGGTGGTGTATAAAATTTACCTCTTCTTTTCTATGCTTTGACCAACATGTCCCTATATAAGTATATACTGATTATTCTTGGAACTGAATTATGAAATTCACTTTTGCTGGTCAAACAGTCAGGGTCAGTCTTCCCCTGTGAAGACTATAAAATGAAATCATATCTATTAATGGGGATACTCTCATGTTTTAATTCTGTGTCATTTTTCTGAATGTTTATAAAAATAAATCTGACTTCTGTGCCTTGGTGTGCTGAAAAGTGTCCTCATGGTCCAGTGAGGTTAAGAACATGAACGTGAAGTACTTACAGGGAGGAAATGGTAGCTTTTTTCTCCGTATAACCTGTTAGCAAGTTTCAGAACGTAGGGAGCTCCACGCTTGTTGATGTCCGCATTCAGACTCTGAAATCTTGAATGAATCTCCTTAACCCCATCAAAATGAAGAGTCTAAAACGAAGAAAACACTATAAGTGTTATAACCACTTACTTTGAACCGGTGTCCTTGGCATTTGCTTCTATCAAATTAATGTGTTTTTGTTACTAATGATTGATAATACCCAGCCCTTTAAAGTAATTCCCAATACCTTATTACTTTTTCATTGGAGAAAAAAGAATAGCGAATGCAAAATTTATAACTTTCTAAGACATAAAAATTGCATTAGGAATGGTTTTGATATCACTTTTTGTTATATAGTAACGAAAGCATGAGTGGTTAATGAGGTAAATATTTAGAGATGTCTGTTTTATCCCCTAAAAAATGGTAATTCGTATGTTCATATGCAAATTCCATATCAAGTACAGTATCACAGGAAGATCTCAGCTCAACAGAAGACATAAGAACCCTCAATATGCGGGAACACAGAGACACTACAACATGGGCGGTTTCAAACTCACACCATGAGCACAGGTAACTCATTTAAAAATAACATCTATAAACTGCACATTTAGTAAAAGTTTATTTCCTTATTACAAATCAAGCATCCCTTTATGGATTTATGATACCTGGGCTGGTTGTTTACTTCAGCACACAAAGAACACACCCACACAATGCACAAAGTCCAGTCACTCACCGAGCTGTGTCATGTTTGCACAGTTGCTATGATTCATCTACTCTAATGGAAATATGGAGGGAACCCCTAAATCTATTCTTGCTGAGGTAATACAGTCCCTGGAACAACCTCATAATAGAGGCTGATATTACCCTACAAAGAGCAACCAATTAATAACCAGGGGTTAAAAAAATGGGTGGATTTTGGAAAACTTAAAAATGCTTTCATGTCTGTAGTGATCAATATGGTTGGTTTTCAGAAATTACAGAATTAGAAGCTTTGCGGCTGGATCAGGTCGATAAGTGGAAACCAGGGCTGGGCCTTCCCCAGTTACAGGCACCAGGTAATCTGACCGGTAGGTGAGAAGACCTTCACTTTTGGGACTTCTTTCCCCTGCTTCTGAGGAAAGCCCAGTTCCCCTCTCAGAATTAAACAAAGAACACAGCACAGAAGTGCCCTCCATGCCCATTAGGGCCAGGTGGAAGGCTGGGCATAGCTTCTGCTCCTGCTGTAAGAGTGACCTGCCACACCAACCGAGGCTTGGTTCTGTCCCTGCAGATGCCACACCTCACCTGTCTCCTCTCCGTGCAGGGCCCTGCTGCCCACACAGGCACTTGGTGCCAGCCCAGGGCTCGGCCTCAGGGTACAAATCACAAGGTCACCTCTTCCCTCAAGAAGGTGACACCACCACCTTCTCCAGTGTGGTGCCTTCCCTACGTGCCCTTTTGTGCGTAAAATATAGACAGGCATTATTTATGAGTGGCGGGTCACATGCAAAGCAGAAACTGAAACATCTTCATCCAGGAGGAGATGCTGTCAAAGGTTTGCCCACTGGAATAGAAACAGCACACGACAGGGGTTTGGGCAGCTTTCTTCACTGCTGTGTCCTCAGCCAAACTAAAAACTGTGCCTGGCACACAGCATATGCTCAGTAAAAACTCAATCATGAATCAAAGCCTCCATAAAAAGGAACTGTTCACCAGGCTGGAGTGACTCAGTGGATGAGCATCATCCCATGGACTGAGAGGTCCCAGTTCGATTCCTGGTCAGGGCACATGCCTGGATGTGGTGTGGAACCCAGTAGGGGCCGTGCAGGAGGCAGCAGATGGATGTGTCTCTTTCTCATGGAAGTTTCTATCTCTCTCTCTTCCTCTCTCAAAAGTCAATAAAAACATATTTATACTTAAATAATGAATTGCTCTTGAGGCTTTTCTGAAAGTCTGGCCTCATAACGTATGGCTGTGGAACAAAGAATTCAGTTTTGTAAATACCCCATGAAAGCTCAAAGCACAACACTTTAGCGCAGACTCGCCGGGAACCAGACTACTTTGTTTGTTTCTGCTGACCTTGGACATCTGTGCGGCAGTAGCGCCTCTGGCCCCCAGAAAGACCATGGCCAGCGCGGATGAAATGCTGATGGGAGAGATGAAGATGTTTCCAGTAGGGTTCTTCTCATTCAGGGTGCGGAAGAGGTCCAGTGCAAACCGGGTGTTGGCCACACTTAGCTGCTCCATGGTGAGGGCTGCAATGCAGAACAGAGGCCCATGCACCCCAGAAAATTAGGCAATGAAATTTCTCCATGTCTTCCTCACCCTGAAACACCCTGGAACTTGCACTTCTTTTCTTTACACAGGAGGCAAGAACACTGTCTCAGGAGCACAAAGGTGGGAACTAGGGAGAAGCGGCCGAGGACCCACCGGAGACCCAGGTGCAGGACCCAGGTATACTAAAGGGCCCCGACCTGGCAGACATAGCAGCCAGGACTGGCCCTTTCCTACCAAGTTTGGGAGATCACTGATGGCCCACCTTTACCTGAAACAAGAATGTTTCTATTAGAAAACCATAGCTACCTACTTTGCATTAAAGCAAATGGCAGCAACGTGACATAATTGTCTTCATTTTCAGGATACAGTTGCTAATGTTTCGAGAGGTTAAGGGGCCCAAGTCTTACAGCTGGGAGAGAATAGGAGAGTTTGAAAAGCCAGCACAGGTCCCAGGGTCAGATGGTGCAGCCCACCTGGGGAAGGTGACAAGCATCCTCTGTGACACGCCCTGGGGGTGAGGGTGACCAGGCCTCCACCTCAGCTCAGCAGCCCCCTTAGGAATCCTGACTCCTCTCAGAGCCTTCGTTTCCCACACACTGGCCAGGAAGAACTACTTGTGCTGTTTGCTTCTCGTGTAATACATTGAATTATTACTGTTGTCCTCGGAAAGGAATCTCTAGGGTCCCTCCCTCCCTCCCTCCCTCTGCAGCAATGAGAAGCGATTCTTCTGGGGCTTCCTAGAATCTGTCACAAACAGCTGTGGGCCGAAGGGAGTTCCCGAAGGAAGGAAAACATTCCCATCTCAGGCTTCAGCTCTGGTTTCAGACACAAAGCTCTCCCTTCCCTCCCTGGCAGGCTGGCAGTCCTGGGGCCCCGGTCGTGGGGCAGGTGAACCGGGTCGCCCCGGGGGTGTGGCTCACGGCCTTGGGCTGGGGCCCCATGGCTCAGGTGGGCAGCGCAGGGCGCAGTCCCCGGGAACCGGCAGCTGCTGAGGTGACTCCGGGCCAAGGAGGGCCAGGGAGGTGCAGGGCGGAGGAGGCTCTCAGATCCAGGCCCTGGGCCGCCCTCCCCTGCCGGCCCGCTCAGTCCCACTTTCCTAGCGGGCCCCATGCCCGGCCTTACCCGCTGCTTGCTGCCTGGGCGGGAGCCTGAGTCTGGCACAGAGGGCAGAGCAAGGAATGTCCTATATAGTGGCGGAAGTGGAGGGCAGCTGCCCTGGCATCAGAGGGCGGGGGAAGGCAAAGGGGCGGGAGGGGCAGAAAAAGGGGCGGGGGGAGGGTGATTAGAGAAAAAAGGGGCGGGCACACAATGGGCCCTCCCCCTAAGTAACTTCCTAGGCTCTGGGCATTGTCATGTAGAAGCCAGTTGAGGGTGGACTCCCTGCAGTGGCCCTCAGGAGATTCGCACCTTTTTGAATCTAGGCAACCTGACATCTCGGGCAAGGAATTGATGGCCTCGTTCTTGCCTAGCTGTGCATGACTTGAGGTGACATAATGTGTCACCTGTTATAGGCAAACTAGTCCCTTCTGAATCTCATCTATATACTCCAAATTCTGGTTTTTGTTTGTTTCTGTGATGGAAGAGGCGGTGTAGGGACCTGGAGGATAAGAAAAGACAATCAGATGTCAGCTGATGATCACCGGCATCAATACAACACCGACAGGAATCCCTATTTCCGGTTGGGGAAGCAGGAGATTTTGTTCAGTCAAACAATTCAGTTGTGATACAGCACAGGGTGAGAACAGCCCTGCTGTCAACAGCTCAGTAGTGTTACAGCTCACATATAAATCAGCTGTGCAAGGTGGTCCCCTCTGGCAGCCAGCAGGCTCTGCTCCGTTCTGCTCCAGTCCAGTGTCTTCTGTTTCTTCAGGAAACACAGGCTTGGTGCAAAGGGAAAGTGGCTCCCAGAGCCAGAAAGAACCTGCCTTATGTAGTGAGGAGTCACTACTGCTTATCTCTAATTGATCCATCCTCAGGCAGAGGAAGATCTACAACCTCACAGCTTGATTGCTCCAAAAATCACTGTGCTGATTGGTCAGAATGGAGCGGCTCTGATTGGTTAGTGAAAATGCTGATGAGGATATAGGTGCAGAGGTCCAATTGCATGAGGACAGCCTCAGTCCCACTGGTTGAAATGGGATTCCAGGAACTCCTCTGCAGGGGCTGGCTCAGCTGCAGGAACAGAGTGCAGGTAGGCCGTCCAGTGTGCAAGGCAGTAGTTCAGTGCAGGCTTCTATCTGAGTGAGAGGCCTGTGTGTGAAAATGACTGCTAGACTCTAGACCAGAGGTTCTCAACCTGGGGGTCAAATGACCCTTTCACAGGGGTCGCCAAAGACATAACAGTAACAAAATTACAATTATGAAGTAGCAACAAAAATAATGTAATGGTTGGGGGTCACCACAACATGAGGAATTGTATTAAAGGGTCGAGGCATTAGTAAGGTTGAGAACCACTGCTCTAGATATATTGTTGTGTTGCTTTCATTTATTTTTTTATATTTAATTTAATTAATTTATTTATTTTTAATTAATTTTTGTTACAGTTGTTTCTCCTTTTCCCCCCACTGATCCCCCCTTCCCCTCCCTCCATGCCCTGTCTCCAGTTTGTTGACCATATCCACTGTTCATGCACACATGCATATAAGATCTGTGGTTTATCTCTCCCCCACCACCACCTCTCCTGGGGATTGTCAGTCTGTACCCCACTTCCATGTCTCTGGGACTACCCCAGTCCTCAGACTGTTATGTTCATTATATTCCACAAATAAGTGAGATCATATGATACTTGTCTTTCTCTGTTTGGCTTGTGTCACTTAGGATGATACTTTCCAGGTCCCTGCATGTAGTCTCAAAGGATAAGAGATCTTTCTTTCTTACAGCTGCGTAGTACTCCATTGTGTATATGTACCACTGCTTTTTTATCCATTTGTCTACTGATGGACACTTGGGTTGTTTCCAGATCTTAGCTCTTGTAAATAGTGCTGCTACAAACATGGGGGTACATATATTCTTTCTGATTGGTGTTTCAGGCTTCTTAGGGTATATTCCTAGAAGTGGGATCACTGGGTCAAATGGAAGTTCAATTTTTAAATTTTTGAGGTAACACCATATTGTTTTCCATAGTGGCTGCACCAGTCTGCATTCCCACCAGCAGTGTACTAGAGTCCCCTTTTCTCCACACGCTCGCCAACACTTGTTGTTTGATGATTTGTTGATGGCGGCCATTCTGACAGGTGTGAGGTGATAGCTCATTGTTGTTTTAATTTGCATCTCTCTGATGATTAGTGATGATGAGCATTTCTTCATATGTCTCTTAGCCATTTGTATGTCCTGTTTGGAGAGGTGTCTATTCAGCTCCTCTGCCCATTTTCTAATTGGGTTCTTTGTCTTCCTTTTGTTGAGTTGTATGAGCACTCTATATATATTGGAAATTAATCCCTTATCTGATATATCATTGGCAGTTATGCTCTCCCATACAGTGGGTAGCCTTTCCGTTCTGATGATTGTATCTTTCGCTGTGCAGAAGCTTTTGAGTTTGATGTAGCCCCATGTGTTCATTTTCTCCTTTGTTTCTATTGCCTTAGGTGATGTATCAGTGACAATTCTGCTGTGTATGATGTCTGAAATTTTGTTGCCTACAGTTTCTTCTAGAATTTTACGGATTCATGAGTCACATTTAAGTCTTTTATACATTTTGAGTTTATTCTTGTGTAGGGTGTAAGTTGATGGTCTAGTTTCATTTTTCTGCATGTAGCTATCCAATTTTCCCAGCACCATTTATTGAAGAGGCTATCCTTACTCCACTATATGCTCTTGTCACCTTTGTCAAATATTAATTGAGCATATTGCCTTGGGTCCATTTCTGGGTTCTCTGTTCTGTTCCACTGGTTTATATTCCTGTTTTTGTGCCAGTACCAGGCTGTTTTGATTACGGTGGCTTTGTAGTATAACCGGAAATCTGGTAATGTGATCCCTCCAACTTTGTTCTTCCTTTTCAAGATTGCTATGGCTATTCGAGGTCTTTTTTGGTTCCATATGAACTTTTGAAGTACTTGTTCTAATTCTGTGAAGTATGCCATTGGAATTTTGACGGGGATTGCATTGAAACTATAGATTGCTTTGGGTAATATGGACATTTTAATGATGTTAATTCTCCCAATCAATGCACAGGGTATGTGCTTCCACTTTTTTATATCTTCCTCTATTTCTTTTTCAATGACCTGTAGTTTTCTGTGAATAGGTCCTCTATTTCTTTGGTTAAGTTAATATCTAGGTGTCTTAATTTTTTTGCCACAATGGTAAATGGGATTTTTTTCTTAGTTTCTCTTCCTGTGAGTTCATCCTTGGTGTATAAGAATGCCATCGATTTCTTGACATTAATTTTGTATCCTGCTACTTTGCCAAATTCATTGATTAAGTCTAGTAAATTTTTGATGGAGTCTTCGGGGTTATTTACGTATAGTATCATGTCATCTGCAAATAATGACATTTTTACTTCCTCCTTTCCAATTTGGATCCCTTTTATTTTTTCTTCCTTTCTGATTGATGTGGCTAAGACTTCCAGTACTATGTGAAATAAGAGTGGCGAAAGTGGGCATCCTTGCCTTTTTCCTGTTCTTAAGGAAAATGCTTTTAGTTTTTGCCCATTAAGTATGATGTTGGCTGTAGGTCTTTTATATATGGCCTTTATTATGTCTAGATCTGATCCCTCTATTCCCACATTGCTGAGCGTTTTTACAGAAATGGATGCTGGATTTTGTTGAAGGCTTTTTCGGCATGTGATATGATCATGTGGTTTTAATTATTCATTTTATTTATGTGGTGTATCACGTTTATTGATTTGCGAATATTGTACCAGCCTTGCATCCCTGGGATGAATCCCACTTGGTCATGGTGGATAATTTTTTTGGCGTATTGCTGGAGCCGATTTGCTAGTATTTTGTACAGGATTTTGGCATCTATGTTCATCAGGGATATTGGCCTGTAGTTTTCTGTCTTTGTAGTGTCTTTTTTTGGTTTTGGAATTAGAATTATGCTGGCTTCATAAAATGAGTTTGGAAGTCTTCCTTCTTCTTGAATTTTTTGAAATAGTTTGAGGAGAATTGGTGTTAGTTCTTCTTTGAATGTTCAGTAAAACTCCCCTGTGAAACCATCCGGGCCTGGGCTTTTGTTTGCTGGGAGAGTCTTGATTACATCTTCAATTTCTTCTGTTGTTATTAGTCAGTTCAATTTTTCTATCTCTTCCTGGTCCAGTTTTGGGAGACTATGTGTTTCTAGAAATTTGTCCATTTCACATAGATTGTCGAATTTGTTGCCATATAATTGTTCATAGTAGTTGTTAACGATCTTTTGTATTTCTGTGGTGTCAGTTTTTACTTCTCCTCTTTCATTTCTGATTTTGTGTATTTGGGTTCTCTCTCTTTGTTTCTTGGTGAGTCTAGCTAAGGGTCCATCAATCTTGTTTATCTTTTCGAAAAACCAGCTCTTTCTTTCATTGATCCTTTGAATTGTTTTTTTGGTCTGTATGTTGTTTATTTCTGCTCTGATCTTTACTATTTTCTTCCTTCTACTTGCTCTGGGGTTTTCTTTTTGTTTTCTCTCTAGTTCCTTAAGTTGTGAGGTTAGATAGTCTATTAGAGATTTTTCTTGTTTTTTTGAGGTAGGCCTGTAGTGCTATAAACTTCCCTCTCAGAACTGCTTTCGCTGCATCCCATAGAGGTTGTGTTGTTGTGGCTTCATTTTCATTGGTTTCCAGGAAGTTTTTAATTTCTTCCTTAATCTCCTCGGTGACCCATTCATTGTTTAATAACATTTTATTTAGCTTCCATGTGTTCAAATGTCTTTGCATGTTCTTGTTGCGATTGATTTCTAGTTTCATGCCATTGTGATCTGAGAAGATGCTTGATATGATTCCAGCCTTCTTGAACTTGTAGTGACTTAGTTTGTGCCCTAACACGTGGTCTATCTTTGAGAATGTCCCATGTGCACTTGAAAAGATGGTGAATTCTGTAGTTTTGGGGTGTAATTCTCTGTAGATATCTATTAAATACATTTAGTCTAGTGCTTCATTTAGAGTCTCTGTTTCCTTGCTAATTTTTTGTCTAGAGGATCTATCCCGTGATGTCAGCGGGGTGTTGAAGTCCCCTGCTATGATTGTATTGCTATCGATTTCTCCTTTGAAGTCCTCCAGAAGATTTTTAATATATTTTGGTGCTCCTATATTGGGTGCATATATGTTTATCAAGGTTATATCTTCCTGTTGGATAGATCCTTTCAATATTATGTAGTGGCCTTCTTTGTCTCTAGTTATGGCCTTCATTTTGAAGTCTATTTTATCAGATATGAGTATTGCTACCCCAGCTTTTTTTTCCTTTTTGTTTGCTTGGAAGATTTTTTTCCATCTCTTCACTTTCAATCTATGTGAGTTTTTTGTTGTGCTGTGGCTCTCTTGTAAACAACATATAGATGAGTCATGCTTTCCTATCCAATCAACTACTCTGTGTCTTTTTATGGGAGCATTCAATCCATTTACATTTAAGGTGATTATTGATATGTACTTATTTATTGCCATTTTTGTTTAATGTGGTTCTATTTTTCTTCCCATTTCTCCTGCTAATTACAGCAGTCCTTTTACCATTTCTTGCAGTGCTGGTTTGGTGCTAATGTATTCCCTTAGCCTTTTTTTGTCTGGGAAGCTCTTTATTTGACCTTCCATTTTGAATGATAGCCTTCCTGGGTAGAGTAGTCTTGGATTCAGATCCTTTTTTTTTTTTCATGACCTTGATTACTTCATGGCATTCCCTTCTGGCCTGTAGTGTTTCTTGTGAGAAGTCAGCTGAGAGCCTTATGAGATTTCCTTTGTAGGTAACCTGTTGCTTATCTCTTGCTGCTTTTAGGATTCTCTCTTTGTCTTTAATTTTTGGCAGTTTGATTACTATGTGTCTTGGTGTGGGCTTGTTTGGGTTCTTCTTATTTCGGGCTCTCTGTGCTTCTTAAACTTGAATGCCTTCTTCCTTCACCAAATTAGGGAAGTTTTCTGTCACTATTTCTTTGAATATATTCTCTAACCCTTGCTCATTTTCTTCTTCTTCGGGGACCCCTATAATGCGAATATTATTACGTTTCCAGTTGTCCTACAGTTCTCTTAAGCTGTCTTCCTGTTTTTTTAATCGTTTTTTCCTTTTGGTTTTCTGATTGGTTGATTTTTTTCTACCCTGTCTTCTAATTCACTGATCCGGTCTTCATCTTCCTCTACTCTGCTTTTTAGACCTTCCAATGTGTTTTTCATTTCTGATATGTCATTTTTAATTTCCAACTGGTTGATTTTCAACATTTCTGTGTCTTTACTAATGGTGCTCATGTCCTTACAGATTCTGTTGAGCTTCCTCAAGATCATGGCTCTGAATTCTAGTTCTGTTATCTTGCTTAACTGCACCTCATTTATCTCATTTTCGGTAGAGGTCTCTTGTTCTTTCATTTGGCTTTTGTTTCCACGTTTCAGCATTTTGGCTATCACAGTGGGCTTTGGAGTCTGCCAAATTTTCCCTGTGGGTGTTTGTGTTCTGCTGTTTGTGGCTCCCTCTCCTGGGTTTGGATGAGGCAGGAAGGACCCGCTTTAAACACCACTGTCAAGTATTAACTTTCTTTCTTAGAGTTGCTAGCTCAGGGAATGGTAGTTATCCACTAGCTTTTTCCCCTGGAGGCTATTAGTAGCAGTCACCTGAAAAACTTTGGTTTCTGAGTTGCCTGAAAAATTCCCTCAGGTGCTCAGTGAAAGAGTATTTCTGGATGGTGGGGCAGATGCTGGTTGTTAATGGGCCTCAATTAGCATTTCAATGGCCAGCAGGTGGGGTTGAATCTCCGAGGGAGGGGCCGCAGCTCTCCCCAGGGCCCTGGGAAGGAGTAAGATGACCACAGTCCTGCGTGGCTGCACTCAGCAAAAGCTCTGAGCACCCTCCAAATCCCGAGTGTCCCCACACAGTTCCAGTCCAGTCTGCCTTTGCTCTGCCGGAGCCCAAGGTGAGTGGCTGCTGCCAATTTAGCCTCTGTCGGGGCTCTGCATCATGGAGCCGCCTGGGACTTTAACCCGAGAGCGCTGCTCCCAGCTAAGGGCGGCCAAGTTCGCAGGACTCGGCCGCAGTCACGGACGCAGCCGAGGTGGCAGCAGCTTCCAGCCGAGTCCCCTGGTCCCAGCCGAGTCCCCTGGTCCCAGCCCAGGCCACTGCGGACCGTGGGCTCCTGGCCCCCTCTCGCATCCTCACAAGCCCACCAGAATTGAGTCAGTGTCCCTGGTTATGTGGTCCTCCAGGCTGCCTTTCGGTTGCCACTTTCTGACGATTTGTCTTTATTTTCGTTGTAAATCCAGTTTGGTCCCGGGAGATGGTCTGTGTAGCTCCATTCACTCCGCCGCCATTTTTTTTCCCTCCTTGTTGTGTTGCTTTTAAATTTGAGTCCTGTCAGCCACTGGGAGCCCATTCTAGCAGGTCTTCTTTTTCAGGGTCCACACTTGGGAGCCAACAAAGTGGGAAAGGCTGTAGAATTGGAGGCCTGCCTTTGGGTACATTGTCTCAGATGTTGCCCCCCTTTGGGGTGCTGGCCTACATCAACTGTCCTGAGGCTGCCTTTTCATTCCCTTAATCATCAGCTTTTGCCCAACTAAAGTTCTTAATTTTCACTTGGTTCTATTTACATCAAAAAAGTCCTAAAGCCTAGGAATGGAGCTAACAGAAAAATATGTGAGTGTGAACTGTTAAGAAACCATTCTCCCCACAAGTACATGAAGATATATTCTTACATTATCTTCTAAAACCTTTATTGTTTTGCTTTGATAATACACCTTGTTCAGGTTTAATGTAGAACATTTTTTTCCCTTTCTTTTTTTATTAGCGAAAGGGAGAGAGGGAAGAAGAGAGAGAGAGAAACATGATGTGAAAGAGACACATCAAATGGTTGCCACATCAAATGGTCGCCACCCACATGACCCGGTCGGGGACAATTTGCAACTGAGGTACGTGCCCTTAGCAGGAACCAAACCAGGGTCTCTCTGGACTGCAGGCCAATGCTCTAACCACTGAGCCAATTCTTCAGGGCTAATGCAGAAATTCTTTAAATCTTTTGTTGGATTTATTCCTGGTCATTTGAACATTTTGATATTGTTATAAATGCTTTCTAAAACATTTTTAAAAACTTTTTATTTCATAGAAATACAAATTAGCTGTGTAAATTATGTATGTAACAAGCAACACTTTCTTAGTGCATTTTAAAATTCTAATAATTTAGACTTCAGATGAAAATATTCATCTGAAATATATTTATGGCTTGCTCTTTCAAATTATTACATATTTACATTTCTTGAATTACCATATCAGCTAAGATCTTCATTAAATTTAGAATAAAGTGACGGCAACTGTAGGGTTGGAAATTTGATGGATGAACAAAATGAAACCTTGAAATATGCATTCCCGAAGCCTGGCCAGCCAAAGACAAAGGTTGTGTGAGAAACATCGGGTTGGAAAGCCGCCCACCAAGGGAGTGAATGTGTAGCCAGAACAGTAAGCAAGCAGGGTCAGCAGAGATGCTATCTCAAGGACATGATTACCTAATGCACACCATAACCAAAGGAACTGCTTTGCAAAGGAATCAAGCTGCATCCAGAGATCAGGAGCATTTGCTCCCTTTCAGTGCTCCCCCTCACTCCAAGCCATGTCTCCATGTAGTTCATTGCATTTCAATGACCCCAGCAGGCTGAGATTCAGCAGGTGGCGCACAATGTAGGGCACAAATACACACACCAAAGTGACTGAAATACCCAGGGACATTTTTCGATGTGACCAGTAACGTAATGGTAAGCAAAAGGGTATTATAAAGGGAACTAGAGATCCAGATCAAAAGTAAAATTTTCTGGGTTTATCTCATCTTGAGTCATGGCACCCAGCTTGGGATAGCTGCCAGCATACCAGCATAGTGACCATGAGGGGATTTCCAGTAAGACAGCTACGGTCGGGACTTTCTAAAGGTCAGCAACTTTACCTATAAGTCTTATGCCAGCTGCTGAAACCAGCTCAATGCTCCATATCGAGCAACAGCTCTTGCAGCTTTTGGGAGAAGTGCAAGAGCACTGCCCATGGCTCCCTAGGAGGGTACATTTGATTCTGACAGGTGGTTCAAAGTGGGAGAAACATTTAGGGTGTGCTAAGATTTGGGGCACAATCTCTCCACCTCCACTCTTCTCTTATGGGGACTGGTATAACAGCATTGCAGCCGTTAACTAAGGAAATGAGTCCTAGCAGTGTGATGGCTCCAATTTCCCCTTTGGAGCAGACTCAGAACCAGCCCCCCCCCCCCATTGTCATCAAAGGAGGAAGACTTGCCTTGGCCTCCTCCACCTTTTGTGGAAGATCCCTCAGCATCTGAATGCGCAGCTATGGAGGGCTGCTCTAGAGAAGCTGGGAAAGCTGGAGATTATCGGGAAGGAAGGAAGGAAGGGAGGAAGGGAGGAAGGGAGGAAGGGAGGAAGGGAGGAAGGGAGGAAGGGAGGAAAGAAAGAAAGAAAGAAAGAAAGAAAGAAAGAAAGAAAGAAAGAAAGAAAGAAAGAAAGAAAGAAAGAAAGAAAGAAAAGCAGAGTAGTTTTATCTTAAAGGAAAACTGTCTGGTTATGGTAGAATATGAAAGAAAGTAGTACAAGCTAAGCTTGAGGGTGTGTAGTAAGTTGTAGAAGGCTCGGGGAAGTGCACTTTATCGGCCTTGGTTTACAATGCCTGCAAATACGGGGTTTAAAGAGACAATGAAATATGTTGAAATTTTGACCATATTAGATCAACTTTAATGAATTTATTCACAAGAGGGGAAAAAGACTGATTAATCTTTTACTGTAAAATATTCCTGTTCAATTGAGCTCCTACTGGAATTTATAGACTTTTACCCAAGGGAAAAATGGGTTTAGTGATGGACGATCCAGTTCAGCGATGAAAGGAATAGGAGTGATGCCAGGGGTAACTGACTCAGATTATGAAGGAGAGGTTAAGTGTTGCTTAAGGCAGTAGGCTTTCATGTATTAACGCCTGAGCCCAAATAGCTCAACTCCTTTTGTTACCATACTGCGTCCCTGGATCCACCTGCACAGAAGGAAGAAATGCCGGGTTTGGGAGCCCTGGTCAGTGTGATGTTTTCTGGATGGCTGCTATTAACCCAGGGAAGTCCTTGCTCTGTGTGAAATACAAGGGCAACTGTTTTCAGGATCAGTAGATACAGGGGCAGACATTTCTATTATAACAGCGAGGAAGGGCCTGAGAAATGGCCTAAAGCCCCAGTACCCCTGTTAGTGACAGGAGAGGGAGGAACTCAAGCCCCTCAAGAAAGTACTCACTCCCTTTCCTGGATAGGTCCAGGTGGACAAAAAGGATGGATTCAACCTTATGTCATGGAATCTCTCCTACATTTGTGGGGATGGGATCTCCTCTCTCAATGGGGAATGATTATTCAAACTCAGCCTTTAGGTAAAATTCCCATCCTCTCATAGGCCTGGAAAACAACAGAGCCAGTATGGGTTGACCAGTGGCCCTTAAAAGGGGAAAAATTACTAAAAGAACAATTGGAAGCAGGTCATATAGAACCTTCAATTGTGGCAGAAATTCGGTCGTTGGGAAGAGACAGGCTGCACACACTGGGAGGGTTAGAAAAGGGCTGTTTAATGCACACCGGTGCTGTCCCAGCAAAGTCACCTCCAAAGGCTGAGCCCTGAGCCTGGGTTCCAGCCACCTTTCCTATATGATGAGCCTCCAAGCATTTGCGGGGTTTCAAGTTCCACTATACTTTAGGGGGTTGGCAGATGTACGAGAATTACAAAAGCCAGGGCCGTGCCTTCTCATCCTTCCTCTTGATTCCCAAGCTGCTCCCAGCAGACTTAGAGAATATCTTGGACAGGGAGTTCCCTTAGTGCCACATGAGGAAGAGGGGCGAAGACACTTCTGACTGCTTTGTGCTGAAATAGGGGCATTGAAGGGGAGGGATGCAGCTACTAGGGTTCTTCAAGGTCCAGAGGAGAGTAGTTGGGGGTCCTTATTTGAAGCATCAGTTGAGCTTTATAGTTTCTAAGCGAGAAGAAATGAAATGGGTTAGCATGTTGAGAATACAAGGACCAAACAGAAGCGCTATAAATAGCATTAAGAGAGGACCAGCTAATGGGAGTAACCAACTGCTCAGTTCCATATGTTACTCCAGGAACTCCAAGAGTCTGATAATTCTCGTTGTTTGTGATTTGTTCTTTTAACTTCTGGGCCATGTCTCTAACTATTCTGGATTCACATAAAAGCAACATTCCTCTTTTAAGAAGAGGCATATTCCTTCGTTTTTAGCAAACAGTAGGTCTAACCTACTTTTTGTAATACTACTGCTGCTAAGGAATCTACTTGATCCTGTAAGGTTACTAAGGGTACAGAGTCCAGTGCTGGGATCAGTCCAGCAGGTGATGACCCTCGATTCTACTGACGGAGTCCTCAGGCACTCGCTGTAGACTGATCAGCAGGTTTCTCTGTCCTCTTAAGGGTGACCTGCAGAGGAATGTTCTGGCTGGTGGTCACTCTAGGCAGGTTGGTTGTCATATGGCAGTGAGCTGCCTTCACCCATGAGTGGTGGATCTAGGTATTCAGACCTGCAAACTTGAGAGCAAGGGTCCTTTCCAGGTTGGTTTGAGGGGTTCCCTTTCTCAGTCTTTTATCCAGACTTGTCCCCTGGTCTGTGGGGTATACCGTAATACCCAGGGAAATGGGTATTCTATCAGTTACCCGCTAATGTACCTCCAGAAAGGTTTCTTGACATAGTTTTGTCATAGTCTGCTTAAGGGTTCAATTCATGTGTTCTACTTTCCCTGAGCTCAGGGCTGGAAGGCCTTGTGCAAATTTCATTCAACGCCTAGAGTTTTAGCGCCCTGCTGTACTGTTTCTGCTACAAAGGCTGGGCCATGCCTGATCCTAATGTCAATGGCATTCCGTACCTCAGGATGATGTCTCTCAGTAGAGCTTTGCTTACTTCTCTTGCCTTTTCCATACATGCGGGGTAAGCTTCAACCAGCCCGAGAAAGTACAGGTGAAAACCAGGAGATATTTATTTCCTCTACTGGGTTTGATTTCTGAGAAGTCTCCCTCTAGATCTTGAAATGGTGCTTGGCCACTGTGCTGGATCCCGGTGGAGCCTGTGGGGACTTGTCTGGCATTGTTTTGAGCACAGAGGAGTCAGCACTGGGGACCAAGGCACAAAGGGATAGAAGTCTAGCAATCAGGTAGTACTGGCTTAATAAGGCTTCTAGGAAAGTTTTTTTCCCCAGATGGGTGACTTCACATTGTTGGAGGACTAACCGTTGGGCTCACTGTTCTGGCGCGTTTATTCTGTGGTCTGGGCATATTCACCATCCTTCCTTCATTATATTTCCTCCCTCCTGTTGTGTCCATTCTTCTTCCTGGGCCATGTGCAGTCCCAGGAGAAGAACTGCACACCGCCCTCACGACTCCGAGAGCAGTCGCCCCAGGATCCCCAAGGACCCCAGCACCAGCCTGTGGGATCTTAAAGTCTTGGAGCTGGTCCACATGGAGGCAGCGGCCACCCATGCAGGCCTGTGAATGCGCACATGGGGTGTCATCGGCCCATGGTGAATGCTTAGGCTGGCACATGGCATGACCATTGAGATGCCCAGAGCACCAGAGGGTAGCACAGGGCAGAGGGAGCTGTGGACAGTAGTGTGAGTCAGGCCCAAAGGTCAGCTGGCACTGGTGGTTGCATCATAATCTTTGCCAGGGAAAGTCACGGCAGGTGCAGGAGAACTCCTGTCTTGTCTAAGACACCGTGCCCATGACCATTGTCAGGAAGTCCAGAGATGAAGCGGTACTGCTGGGGACCAGTTTCCTCGGGATCCACGTGAACACTGCAGGGGGACCAGGCTCCTCGGGATCCATGTGAGCACTGCAGGGCACCAGGCTCCTCGGAATCCACATGAGCACAGCAGGGGCACCAGGCTCCTCAGGATCCATGTGAGCACTGCAGGGGATCAGGCTCATCGGGATCCAAGTGAACACTGCAGGGGGACCAGGCTCCTCGGGATCCATGTGAGCACTGCAGGGGGACCAGGCTCCTTGGGATCCACGTGAGCACTGCAGGGAGACCAGGCTCCTCGGGATCGAAGTGAACACTGCAGGGAGACCAGGCTCCTTGGGATCCACGTGAGCACTGCAGGGGATCAGGCTCCTCAGGATCCAAGTGAACACTGCAGGGGGACCAGGCTCCTCGGGATCCATGTGAGCACTGCAGGGGGACCAGGCTCCGTGGGATCCACGTGAGCACTGCAGGGAGACCAGGCTCCTCGGGATCGAAGTGAGCACTACAGGGAGACCAGGCTCCTTGGGATCCATGTGAGCACTGCAGGGGACCAGGCTCCTCGGGATCCATGTGAGCACTGCAGGGGACCAGGCTCCTCGGGATCCATGTGAGCACTGCAGGGGGACCAGGCTCCTTGGGATCCATGTGAGCACTGAAGGGGGACCAGGCTCTGTGGGATCCAAGTGAACACTGTAGGGGACCAGGCTCCTCGGGATCCATGTGAGCACTGCAGGGGACCAGGCTCCTTGGGATCCAAGTGAACACTGGTGGGGACCAGGCTCCTCGGGATCCATGTGAACACTGCAGCGGGACCAGGCTCCTGCGGATCTATGTGAGCACTGCGGGGGGACCAGGCTCCTTGGGATCCATGTGAGCACTGCAGGGGACCAGGCTCCTTGGGATCCATGTGAGCACTGTAGTGGACCAGGCTTCTTGGAATCCATGTGAGCACTGCAGGGGACCTGGCTCCTTGGGATCCATGTGAGCACTGGACTGGACCTGGCTCCTTGGGATCCATGTGAGCACTGCTGGGGGACCAGGCTCCTCGGGATCCACGTGAGCACTGCAGGGGGACCAGGCTCCTCGGAATCCATGTGAGCACTGCTGGGGGACCAGGCTCCTTGGGATCCATGTGAGCACTGCGGGGGGACCAGGCTCCTTGGGATCCATGTGAGCACTGCAGGGGACCAGGCTCCTTGGGATCCATGTGAGCACTGTAGTGGACCAGGCTTCTTGGAATCCAGGTGAGCACTGCAGGGGAACAGGCTCCTTGGGATCCATGTGAGCACTGTAGTGGACCAGGCTTCTTGGAATCCAGGTGAGCACTGCAGGGGGACCAGGCTCCTTGGGATCCATGTGAGCACTGCTGGGGGACCAGGCTCCTCGGGATCCACGTGAGCACTGCAGGGGGACCAGGCTCCTCGGAATCCATGTGAGCACTGCAGGGGAACAGGCTCCTTGGGATCCATGTGAGCACTGCAGGGGGACCAGGCTCCTTGGGATCCATGTGAGCACTGCTGGGGGACCAGGCTCCGTGGGATCCAAGTGAACACTGCAGGTGACCAGGCTCCTTGGGATCCATGTGAGCACTGCAGGGGGACCAGGCTCCGTGGGATCCAAGTGAACACTGCAGGTGACCAGGCTCCTTGGGATCCATGTGAGCACTGCAGGGGGACCAGGCTCCTTGGGATCCATGTGAGCACTGCAGGGGACCAGGCTCCTTGGGATCCAAGTGAACACTGCAGGGGACCAGGCTCCTTGGGATCCATTTGAGCACTGCAGGGGGACCAGGCTCCTTGGGATCCATGTCAGCACTGCAGGGGACCAGGCTCCTTGGGATCCAAGTGAACACTGCAGGGGACCAGGCTCCTTGGGATCCATGTGAGCACTGCAGGGGGACCAGGCTCCGTGGGATCCAAGTGAACACTGCAGGTGACCAGGCTCCTTGGGATCCATGTGAGCACTGCAGGGGGACCAGGCTCCTTGGTATCCATGTGAGCACTGCAGGGGACCAGGCTCCTTGGGATCCAAGTGAACACTGCAGGGGACCAGGCTCCTTGGGATCCATGTGAGCACTGCAGTGGACCAGGCTCCTTGTGATCCATGTGAGCACTTCAGGGGGACCAGGCTCCATGGGATCCAAGTGAACAGTGCAGGGGACCAGGCTCCTTGGGATCCCAGTGAACACTGCAGGGGACCAGGCTCCTTGGGATCCATGTGAGCACTGCAGGGGACGAGGCTCCTCGGGATCCATGTGAGCACTGCAGGGGACCAGGCTCCTTGTGATCCATGTGAGCACTGCAGGGGGACCAGGCTCCGTGGGATCCAAGTGAACACTGCAGGGGACCAGGCTCCTTGTGATC
This sequence comes from Molossus molossus, assembly GCF_014108415.1. Classification (NCBI taxonomy): domain Eukaryota; kingdom Metazoa; phylum Chordata; class Mammalia; order Chiroptera; family Molossidae; genus Molossus; species Molossus molossus. The sequence continues at coordinate 7,382,154 of NW_023425347.1, forward strand.
CATGTGAGCACTGCAGGGGGACCAGGCTCCGTAGGATCTAAGTGAACACTGCAGTGGACCAGGCTCCTTGGGATCCATGTGAGCACTGCAGGGGGACCAGGCTCCGTGGGATCCAAGTGAACACTGCAGGGGACCAGGCTCCTTGTGATCCATGTGAGCACTGCAGGGGGACCAGGCTCCGTAGGATCTAAGTGAACACTGCAGTGGACCAGGCTCCTTGGGATCCATGTGAGCACTGCAGGGGACCAGGCTCCTTGTGATCCATGTGAGCACTGCAGGGGGACCAGGCTCCATGGGATCCAAGTGAACAGTGCAGTGGACCAGGCTCCTCGGGATCCATGTGAGCACTGCAGGGGGACCAGGCTCCATGGGATCCAAGTGAACAGTGCAGTGGACCAGGCTCCTCGGGATCCAAGTGAACACTGCAGGGGGACCAGGCTCCTCGGAATCCATGTGAGCACTGCAGGGGGACCAGGCTCCTCGGGATCCACGTGAGCACTGCAGGGGGACCAGGCTCCTCGGAATCCACGTGAGCACAGCAGGGGCACCAGGCTCCTCAGGATCCATGTGAGCACTGCAGGGGATCAGGCTCATTGGGATCCAAGTGAACACTGCAGGGGGACCAGGCTCCTGGGATCCATGTGAGCACTGCAGGGCACCAGGCTCCTCGGAATCCACGTGAGCACAGCAGGGGCACCAGGCTCCTCAGGATCCATGTGAGCACTGCAGGGGACCAGGCTCCTCGGGATCCATGTGAGCACTGCAGGGGGCCAGGCTCCTCGGGATCCATGTGAGCACTGCAGGGGCACCAGGCTCCTCGGGATCCATGTGAGCACTGCAGGGTACCAGGCTCCTCGGGATCCATGTGAGCCATCACAGGAGTCATGACATGAAGAGAGGTGCTCCCAGGCCCATTCAGACCGACACATGGAGCAAAGCTCCGAGCCAGGCCACACACAGTGCCCACGTCAGCCATGCCCAGAGTGTCCCAAGTAGAGATCCCACACAGGTCTTGACAGGTAAACAGCAAAGTGATCTGGGTCTAAGTCCTCAGGGGTGTTGAGTCCTTGATGCCAGGCACAGAAGCTATACAGGGTCTGGGTGACACTGGGTCCCACCTGGGGCCCTTCCTCTCCTGGCCCTGGAACGATGAGCTGAGTCATCACCAATCTGACAGAGCTGCGGATGCTCGCTGCTTGAAGGCCTTGGGTGCGGCCACCATGACTGTGAGCAGGTAGTGCTTCGGCCCTGCTCCGTGAAATGCTGCCATCTTGTCATCTGCCAACACCAGGGTCTCCACAAATCTACGCAGGGAAGCAACGTGCTTGGCTCTTCAGGGACTGGGCCTGGGGATCCCAGGAGGAGTCCTGATACTGCACATGGGGCCCTGGTTGCTGGTGGGACTCTTCCGGCATAAAATGTGAGCCCGGGGCCCCCTGCAGAGTTCGGGTGTCTCGCTCCAGGGGGTGAATGTGGAGTTTGGTTCCTAATACTGCAGCACCCCTAACAGGCCTCCCTCGTCCCAGTGCAGAGATGCCACCGACTCTGTATCTCCGGTGATGGTGCCAGTGAGGTGGGTGGCCAGCTCCGCCTCTCCCAGCAGCTCAGGCACCTCGCCCAGTTACTGCATTGTTAGCCGCTCGACCCGCACGCCCAGGTCTTGCTCCAGCTCTAGCAGCAGTGTCTCCCCAAAGGCAGACAAATGGAACCACAGCCTAGCAGGGATGTAAAAGGAACTTTGTGGGCCAGAAGGGAGTGGCAAGAAATATTAAGCCAAACCAGGCAGGATGCTGCCCTTGAGTGTCTGGGGAAACATGATCCCACCCCGGGCGAGGGGGTCGGCCAGCCTGCCACAACCAGGTCAGTTTGCTTTGAAAGGTAAGCTACTGCTCTCTGCCAAGGCCCAAGGCCCAAATTCCTGGTTAGGACTCCCAGGGCTATCCCGTTGTTTTCGTGCATGAGCCCGTTGACGTCCAGTGATATGTCCGGGAGTCCTAAGGCTGGTGCCTCCATGAGCTTCATAAATGCTTTCTCAATCAGCACCCCAGACAAGGGGCGCCTATTCTTCTTCTTTCAGGGCCTCATATCATGTTTTTGCCAGTTCTGAAGATTTGTGTACCCATATTCAACAGAACCCTGCTGCTCCCAGGAATTCTCGCATCTGTCGACAGGAAGTGGGGAAGAGAATGACGCAGACTGCCTGTTGCCTTTTGGCCCCTGGCGTTCATTTGCCTTGGCTGATCTTGAAACCTAAGTCTGGCCGGCAGTGCCTGGATGGAGGAGAAGTTCCCGGTTTTCCTCACTGGTGGCTGAGGCATTCATTTTTCCACCTCCTGCTTGCCCTCCACTAAGAATTGAGCCAACAGCTTGGGTATGTGCCCTGACTGGAAATCGAACTTCTTGATGCATGGGTCGATGCTCTTCCACTGAACCACACCAGCCAGGCTGAGGACAGGAGGGAGGTCAGCAGTAACAGGAGCAGACACACCAGCCCAGGAAAGGTCACAATGGGGAGAGCAGATGGGGTTGAGCTCCCCAAAGCCAGTTGTCCATCCAGCCCCTCTTGGGACGTGGGTCTGGCTGGGACATAGCAGGCTGTTGAAGCTGGAAGGGTCTGAGGCCATCTGGGTACCGTGTCCTTCACACCCTGGCTTTGTGGAAAGCTCCTCTCTGCAGCCTGGGACTCAGACTAGAGCCAGGGTCAGAGGGGCTGGGGACCTTCAAATGAGATATCAAAAATTTGCTTCTTGGCTTGGAAGAGGTGTCTAGTGGCCTGGCTCCTGCAAACCTCCTCTGCTGCGTCTTTGTCTCTCCCTGCCTCTGTCTCCTGCAGCTTCTCTGGCTCTCCCAGTTCGCCCCAAACTCTGGCTTCACCTTTGTGCCTTGGTCTGTCTCTCTCCTGACCTCTCCTGTGTCTCTGTGTTTGCGGGTCTCTCTGAGGGCTCCTCTTCCGGTAGGACCTCTCATGCCCAGGCTTCTGTGTCTAGATACCCATGGGAGCACTGCTACCTGGGCTTCCTAATCCTACAGTGATTCCCGAAAAATAACCTGTAATTGTTATAGATCTTCAAGATCATTTTTTCACAGTCCCTTAGTCCTTACAGATGGAGAGAAATTCACTTTCTCTGTTGCCTCTACTAACAATAGTGAACCAATGCAACAGTTTCAATGAAAGCTACTACCCAAGGAATGATGTCCACCAGTCTATCAATACTATGTCCATCATGCTATTGAGCCAGTAAGGATACAATTTCCTACCATTTATCTATACCATTATATGGATGATATTTTGTTAGCTGCCTCTACCTTAAAAGAATTGCATCAGGCCTATGTTATGCCTCAGAAGACTTTGAAAGAGGCAGGATTACAAATTGCTCCAGACAAGGTACAGCAATTAGAACCTTGGCAATACTTGGGGTGGATACTTGGGGCAAGAACTATTTGCCCCCAGAAACTTACCATTCCAGTACAGGTAACAACTTTAAATGAATTACAAATATTATTGGAGGCCATCATTTGCCTTTGACCTATGCTTGGTATCACTCTTCAGCAGTTAACTAATTTATTTAACACTCTCAGGGGGTGATCCAGCAGTAGATTCACCTAGAATTCACGAGAGGTGCAGCAGAAACTTAGAGAAGTAACCACTCAAATACAAACCCAACAAGCTCATCATCAGTTATAAAAGACCCTATTCAGCTATTTGTATATCCAACTGCACCATACCCTACAGCATTAATAGGACAACTAGCTCCTGAAGTGAAATATCTTTTTTTTTTTTTGGTATGTGCCCCTAGCCGGAACCAAACCCGGGACTCTGGTCTGCAGGCCGTCGCTCCAACCGCTGACCAAACTGGCCAGGGCTGAAGTAAAATGTCTTGAATGAATCTTTCTCCCAGCTACCCCATCTAAAACAATAACGTTATTTATCAAAAAATTGGCAAATCTAATAGCCAAAGGAAGAAAAAGAACACAAGAATTGGCAGGGTATGACCCTCATATTTTGCGTTTACCTCTTACTCAGGAACAAGTTATTATTTTGATTTCCCAGGCAATAGATTTTCAAGTAGCTCTAGCAGATTTCATTTGGGATATTTATTATTCTCTTCCAGCAAATAAATTCTTATATAATATTTTTTAATTACCCCTTAACATGGTGTGAAAGATCAGTAATACCCCATTACCTGGGGCTAGAACTGTATTCATTGATGAATCAGATAAGTCCCACAAAGCAGGTGTAGCCTGGAAAGAAAATGAGGAATGGAGCAATATTAACAGCCTTGAACCTGGGTCAAATAAGCGTGCTCAATTATGGGCTGCAATATTAGCTCTTCAACAATCTACAGAAGAGCCCTTAAATATAGTTAGTGATTCACAATATGTAATTAAAGTGTTACAAAGAATAGAGCAAGCCTTTATTAAGCCTTTAGCTGATCAGCATTTATTAACTTTATTCTTATATCTCCAAACTTTGGTAGACCAACAGAATCATCCTATTTTATAACCCATATTCGATCTCATTCCACATTCCCCGGACCTTTATCATGCGCAAATCAGCAGCAAATGTCATCATAGCAGCAACTCTTGCATTTCAGCAAACAGCTCACATGCCTTTTTCACCAGAATATTCGAGGACTCATGAAAACTTTTCATTTCACCCTTTCGTAAGCTCAAGATGTCATTAAAGCTTGCCCAGATTGCCAACTTTCAGGAGGGACTCCAACATCAGCAGGAGTCAGTCCTTGGGGTTTAACTCCTAATGCCTTATGGCACACAGATGTCACACATATTTCATCTTTCGGTCGTTTTCAGTGGGGACATGTTACCCAATGATCTGCATGCAACTGCTGCTACTGGGGGAAGAAGCCAAAGCCATTAAGTGTCACTGGCTGTCCTGTTTTGCACATATAAGGGTGCCACTAGAAATGAAAACAGATAATGGGCCAGCCTATGTATATCAAAGCATTAAAGTATTTCTCCGACAGTGGATCATTGGGCATAAAACTGACATTTCCTATAACCCTACCGGACAAGCTCACTGTTGAACACTCATGCTACTTTAAAATCACTAATTAAAAAACAAAAAAGGGGGGAATATGGGTGAACCCCCCATGAATCAACTTTCTCTGGCAATCAATAACCTTCATTTCTTGAATCAATATCGCTTTGGCACTACGGCTGTGGACCGACATTTTTAACATAAAGCATCTGCCACAGGGCCCAAGCCTTTGGTCCAGTACTGAGATCCACAGCCCACAGCAGGGGCCTGAATGGCAAAGTCCTGCAGGGTTGTTGGCATGGGGGTGAGGGTATGCTTGTGTTTTGTCTCCTACAGGTCCCCGTGGTTGGCAGCTTGGTGGATAAAACCTTACCATGCGTTGGAAGGACCGGTCCTCAACCCTGTGTCTCAGATGATGCAGCTGACCTTGGATGCCAACCGTAACACTCATGCTGTTCTCGGGGCCCCTCCCAAACCTTTCCTGGGGTTACCTGGGGAAGCCTTAAGGAGCTGCAGCAATGTTCTGAGGAAGTATTACCTAGAGTGGGGGCTCCTCCTACCCTAGAGAGTACTCTTTTGGCTTACTTGTCTGTAGTCTCTACACAGTCTGGGGTATTTTGTGCTGCTTGTTTATATTATTGAGCCCTATAGTAGCAGAACACTTATATTGGGCTCATACTATGGACCCCCCTTTATTCTGCCCTGTCACTTGGTAGGATTCAGAAGCCCCATTACCTAGCAATGGCACGCGCTGGACAGGAGAAACTTGGCTTCCCCCACATGGGCCCCTACAAGAGAATGAGGATTGGGTCCAGGCCAATGCCAGTGTTTCATTTTGATCAGAGCAGCCCTCCCATGTGTTTGTCCATCCATGAAACCCCTAGCTGTGTTCCCATACAATCACAGTGGCAATTGTACTATAAGCTGGCCGCATCAAGCCCGGCTGCCAACTTGACCTTTATCATGGACATTGGGTTATAGCACAGACTGTCTCTCATAATTCCAAACCCCTGTGTCTATCCTCACCTGCACTACTTCTCGAGGAACCAACCTTGAGTCCGTGGCTCCATATTCGAAGCCTTGCATCTTGAGAGAAGGACAGGCCACAGCTAGCCCTAATTTGAGCCTTATTATTGAGGACTGAGGTCCTCAAGGACATTTATCTAGCAATCATCATGAGTTAAACTTTTTTGCACCCTCCAGTACTTCTATTTCATGGACAAATGGAGGTCTCTTGGGACCTGTTTTCAAAGCTATCTATAAAAATTATTCTGTCCCCTGGCACACAGGAATATAAAACTGGGTTTGGTTTTATGAGGTATATATCTCATGTAAATTATACCCATGGTGGCAATTTTGCTATGACACTGACTACTAATTATACTGATTCTGTAATGATTTGCACCTCTCTCCCATATATGGCTTTAGCTGCCTCTTCTATAACTGGCTCTGAAAGTAATAATTGATTTAACATTTCTGTTAATCAACCTTATTATCCAAGCTGCATTACTAATGAAAGTATTACAACACTTAATATTGCTAGCATTATTTCTATGTGCCAAAGAGTGGAGGTATGGATACCAGTAAACCTTACTCGACAAAGGAAAGGTGAATGTGACTTAACACAATTAGTAAATCATTAGGACATTCTTCTAAAAAGAGGTTCATTGGGTGGCTCATGGAATTTATCATTTCAGCCATAGTCATTGCTGCTACTGCAACTATTTCAGTCACACCCTTGGCAGAATCAGTCCAAACGGCACATACAGTGGCTGAAGTGATGACTAATGTTACTAAAGATATGGTTTTCCAGACGGAGGTTGATCAAGGGATTCTAGCTTGATTAGACACCTTAGAAGCAGCTGTATTTTGCCTGGGAGAGCATGAGGAGGCTTGGCCACTCACTCTACATTACACTGTGATTGGGAGTTTAGTCATAGTATGTGTATAACTGTATTACCTTGGAATGCCACCTTCCACTATTAAACAATGGTGAAGCAATACCTGCAAGTAGCATTTGCTGGAAACCTTGGAGGGCAATTAACCAATCTAAAAAGGGCTCAGGAAACAGTTAGTAGATATACAACAGCTTGCTCAACAGAATGCTTTGAAGGCTATCTCAGCTAATGTCTAATGGCTCAACCCAAAGCATCAATTTGAGGGTTTCAATGTTAGAATTTGAATTTTTTCCACAATTGCTTGTTTTCTTGTTTGTGTTGGCCTCATGGTACTCTGAGGGCTCCCGTGAATGGTGTCCTCTATGCAGAAGACTGAAAAGTGAGTAATGACACTCTTGTCCACTGTAGCTGTGGCGTTTCCTTAGTGTCAAGAAATGAAAAATCGGGGAAATGTAGGGTTGAAGGTTTGGTGGTTGAACAAGATGTAATCGTGAGATATGTGTTCTCGAAGCCTGGCCGGCCAAAGACAAAAGTATGTGTGAGAAACACCAGGTTGGAAAACCGCCCACCAAGGGAGTAAATGTGTAGCCAGAAAAGTAAGAAAGCTGTGTCAGCAGAGATGCTATCTCAAGGACATGATTACCTAAAGCACAGTGTAACCAAGCGAACTGCTTTGCAAATAAACCAGGCTGCATCAGAGTTCAGGAGCATGTGCTCCCTTTCAGTGCTCCCCCTCACTCCAAGAGCATGTGCTTGTAGCTCAGTGCTTTGTGAGGACCCCAGGCATGCCGAGAGTAGGCAGGTAGCATACATTCTTATCTTCTCAAATTGCCAACTACTTTCTCCTGTAACTCTTTTCTGTGTTTGTTGTTTCATTTTAAGGGCTTAATATTGGGTACATACAAATTTAGAATTGTTATTATTATCCTAGTGAGCTAAATCTTTTTATTATTATGAAGTGTGTGCCCTTATCACTAGACAAGAAAAACCTACTTTGCATAATACTTATAGCTACATCTATTTTGATGATTACTGTTTGCATCATATATCTTTCCCATTCTTTTTCTTGCAATTTTTATTAATTTATTTTTGTTATAGATTCTTTTTCATTTTAATTCTATTTTTATGTTATTGATATATTTCCTGTAGACACCATATAGTATTTTTTTCAATGTAGCCTAACCATTTTTGTCTTTTAATGAGAATGTTTTGTCATTTTACATTTTAAATGATTACTTAAATATTTGGGGTTTAATGTGATACCTTGCTTTTTTTCATTTATGTTCTGTGTATCTTTTGCTCTTTTTTCTTTTCCCTTTTGGATTGGTTGTGTATTTCATGTTTTCTCTTTGGTTAATTTTGGAAGTTATGAACTGTTTTACTCTTCTTATTTGGGTTACCTTAGACAGTACAAAATGCATCCCTGACTTATCAAAATCTAATATTATTGTACAGATATGGGCCACCTACCTTCTGGATACATTTTGGAAAACACGTTGTTTGCGAGCTGTTGCAGGGCATTTGTGGTAGAGTGCACGTACACAGACCCAGAGAGTAAGGTCTCCTGTAGGCCTGGGCAATATGGTGCAGCTGTTGTTCCTAGGCTAAAATACTGTACAGCATGTCACTGTGAAAACCAATGTGAGAGCCAAGGCTGGCTTGACTCAGTAGTTAGAGCATTGACCCAAGGACCAAAGGCCTCGGTTTCGTTTTCAGTCAAGGGCATGTACCTGGGTTGCAGGTTCAATCCCCAGTCCTGGTGAGGATTGTGCCAGAAGCAACCCATTCTTGTGTGTGTCTCACATCTATCTTTTTCTCTCTTTCCCTCTCTCCCTAACACTCTATCTGAAAAACACTTAATGGAAAAATATCGAGTTAGGATTAAAAACAACAACAAAAATAAACATCTTGAGATTAAGTCCAGCACAAGAGAAAATGATGCAGGCAAGAGACAGTAATCCCAAGATGTATGAGGCTGCTGCCATTGTATTAGTCCATGTTTTACAGAACTGTTCTTTTATATAGAAAATTACCCTCTAAAATAATGATAAAATGTGTAATACAGTAACTGCATAATCCAGCAACATAGTTGTTTATTATCATTATCAAATGTTATGCACTATGCATAATTGTATGTACTTTTATATGACTGGCAGCACACTGGGTTTGTTCACACCAGCATCCCCACAGACACGTGAGTAATGCCTTGCGCTATAATGTTATGATGGCTAAAACCAGGCCATTGGGATTTTTCAGCTCATTATGATATTATGGGACCACCATGGTAGATGCCGTCTGTTGCTGACCAAAATGTCATTAAGCGGCTCATGACGGCAATTGTATTTTATTCTCTTTCCAAAAATTGCAAGGACTTTAAAAATTTTACCTCCATTTTTCTTCCACAACATCTATGCTGTCATGTCATTTGATTTTCTATATGTTTAAAATTCCATAGGCATTATTACTATAGCTTTAAATGGTCAATATTTATTTAAATTTCTATTGACATTTTTCTTGCTTTTGTTATTTTTTTACAACACTGATGTTCCTTTTGCATAAGTAATATTCTCTAGAATTTTTTAAAGGTCTACTGAAGGTGAAATATCTCTCAGTTTTTGTTTGTCTGAAGATCTCATGGGGAGTATTATTCCTGGGTATAGAATAATTCTGGGTTGAAGGGTTTTTGGGTAGTGTTTTCCTCAGCATGTTAAAGGAATCAGTCTATAATCTCTGGCTCTCATAACCGCTGCTACTAATAGCTGTTCCTCTGAGGATACTTTGTCTTTTTTCTTTGGTTGTTTTTATTTTATTTCTTCCATGATCATCTCTTCCGTCTTTGGACTTCTGCAGAGTCACTAGGATATGACTAGAGATAGATTTCTTTGTTGTATCCTACTTGGGAGTTGAGTAGGACTTCTAAAATTTGTGAATTGATGTTTATATGTTTAGAATAAACATTTTAAATGTTAGGTCTTTAAATATTATTCTGCACCATACTTTCTCGTGTCTTCTCTTTTCCTGTTAAGCATCTTTTTACTGACTATTTTGAGTTTCTTATCTTTCCTTTTATAATTTCCACTCTTTGTCTTTCTAGGCTATACTTATCATAGTTATCTTTCAGGAAGAAATCATAGATAATTTCTCCTGGTCCAACAATTCACGTCTTCTCTGTCTAATTTGTGGATTAATATTATCTGTTTAGTTTTTCATGTATTATTGTATGTTTGAGTTATAGGACTTCTATTTCATTTTTATTCAATTGTGCAGTGTCTCTTTTACATTATTTGAAACATTTAACCTTGTCATTTATCAACTTAATAATAGAAAACAGTGTTGTTTTATAATTTCTGTGTAATGATTTCGACATTTGGGGCCTCTGTACTTCTGTTTGCATCATCTCTTCTTTGTGCTGATTTTTGTTCATGTTGCCACAGCTCCTCACCAATCCAGTAATCCTTGATTATGTGCTGGATAGCGTATGTAAAAAGGTTATAATAAAAACAATTTGAGTTTTATGGGTACTCTTCCCCCAGAAATGATTTTTCTTTGTTTCTGCCATGTGCCTCTGGGTAGTAGCAAATCATAGTATATGCAATGTAATTTCAGGAACTGGAATAATTGGGACAGTCTAAGGACTTACATCAGGGCTGCATTCTAAGCCCTTTCACTCACACTTGTAGAGTTTAGCTCTTAAGGAGCCAAACGAAAGCACAAGAGTTATAATGGGGTCACCATTCCATGCAGGCCAAAACTCTGCCTGCCTGGCCTTGAACATCATCGAAATGCCTGCTTCATGTCTTATTTATCTCTTATGGATTGGAAAACGTTTCTGGGGCAATAGTGACCCCAATTTCCATTGTCACCAATTTATTCTAGATTGCTGAGTAATTCTTCATAATCACATAAGATCCCCCTTGCCTTTGGGGTAATGATTGATGGTGTTTTTTGTTGTTGTTTTTTGTTTTGTCGTGTTAAGAGATCTGAATTTTCTCCTTCACCATTATAGGAATTAGATACTCTCCACATAAAATATAAATGAGATTCTAGTTTCTGCTCTGTTATTCACTAGTTGCTTTAACCTTCAATTCTTTATTTGTAGTCCATGGGCCTGCTCCCTCATATATAAAAGGAAGGATTTGAGCAGAGTTGCTTGTGACCCTGCAATTCAGTTTCTACTTGATTAGTACAATTTACTCTAAATCACTGAGCAGATTTTAGGATAAGGAGCCCAAGTAGAAGAATTAGAAAATGCAGTGATTATTGCTTTTCCTACAGCTAAGAGAACCTGGAATATGTTTAGTGTTAGTAAGTATTTTAAGAAGAATTGGAAGGAAAGCTTCCCAGCTGTAGACTTGTTAACGTCTTTTTATGCCAAGGAGTCACCCACCACCGTCGTGGATGTCAGTAGAGTGAGGCCATGAATCCCATTACAGTCCTGTCTTTCCTGAGATGGGGTAGGAACAGGAAGACACTGACATCAGTCTGGCTAGCAGAATCTTAGGAAACTTTATTAGTCAGCCCATCAGCTTTGTGGAAGCTACAAAATTAGGATTTCAGGATCCATGCCAAGGAGTACATTGGATAAAGTTTTATAATAATCAAAGAGATCCCTGCCCCACATGCAATATTGCATAAAGCGGTTCCATTACTATAACCATATGTATCTGATGATGGGAGTTAACAAGCACAGTTAACAGGGAGATCTCTGCCCCTCTTTTTGCTTAACAGTCTCTCCTACTACATATTTCTTTTTGCAGTTCTTGGAATCTTTTGTGATAAGATGCCTACTTTTTGATGCCTTGTGATAACACACAAACTAAATATGAGGTAGGTTAAAGGAAAATAAAAAAGGGAAGATTAAAACCAAGTAGCTCTATAATGGCTGAAAAACAGAAGGGCTGTAATGGAATACTAATCCTGGGGAACAAAGGGTCCGATACACTGGCCAAGGCAAATATGTCTTCATAATCCAACCCTTAACAGTCTGCTCTCCAATATTTCAATTGAGTAAGTTTTTAAGTCTCCCTTAAACAATCAGAGCATCTCTGTTGTATGGCTTCCAGAAGTCTATCTGTGAAACAGATTACAGCTTTATAATTTTCCCCATGGCTATCAAGAGAGTATAGCAGTTCCACAGATTACTACATTGTGAAGAATCTCTACATTTGAGTGATGCGTTCAAAAACAATCACTAAAATTTTTCAGTATAAAAAAGGAAAAGAGATACCCATGCCAAAGATCATAGATGTAAACAGCCAACACAACTGACCTCACAAAGGAAATAAAATCTTTGTTTTGAGATGGTAGTTTTATTACTGAAGATACATAAAAATTATCACCATTGAAAGTGGGCGTAGTGAAGCCCTGAGCTTGGTCTTGTATTTCCAAGACTCTAAGGAGAAGCAAGTCTGCCTAAGAAGAGGATGTTAGTTGAGGGGTTGTGTCGTATGAAAAAAATGAATGGATGGTCAACCACAAATTGTTCCTCTGGCATAAGCATCTTGAAAGTCACAACGCCTGCTGTGGCGGCCGCCGCCTCTGTTCCCTCCTCATTCACTTCTACGAAAGACTTGTGGACAATTTGTGATACAAAAAGATCTCTGGCTCCTGACATGCCAGACAGATCAGCCTTGCTATTAAAGAGATCCTCTACACCCAGGCGGGCCAGGGGAGAGTTGAGGTTGTAGCTGTCTTCCAGCTTGAACCTGGGCAGGTGGACATTGACTTCAATGAGATGCAGATTCTCAGGTCTGGTCCACTCATGCAGTTTTTCCAAAGTCAGCTGTTCCTCAATCTGGAATGAGAATGGGCCAAAGAAGAGGGGAGAACAGTTTCATGTAAGGAAACAAACCTTTATTTATTCATTCATTCATTCATTCATTCATTCATTTAAATCCTCACTCGACGATATTTTTCTTCTGATACAGTGGGAGGGAGAGAGAGAGAGAACATCGACATGAGATGGACATGTCGACTGGTTGCCTCCCAGAGACCCTGACCACGGCCAGGGAATAAACACAGCTGAGGTATGTGCCCTTGACCAGAATCAAACCTGCGACTCTGGCGCGCAGGCAGATCCTCTACCACATAGCCAAACCATCCACTGCAACAAAGCATTATTTAAAAGAAGGGGCTCATAATATAAGTTGCTAATTATTTTCCTTCATGTTTTATGCCAAAAAAGATTCCATTTGGAGGATTTCTTTTTTTTTTTCCAGCAATTGGTGATAACAGAACAGAGCTGAGTTCCAAGCCATCAAGGGCCCAACAACAGGGACTTTGGACATTGGATCCATGACTGATCCATCCTTCCACCCACCCACCCATCCATCCAGGTCATCTGATACCCCTGCCACACTGGAATACCAAAACAGCCACAATGGATGTTATTACTTTAACTGCTTCACTGGTGGAAGGAAATTTTAAAACTTTTCTTCTATTTATTCCACTCTATTTATTCTCAACACTACTGATAACTGTGGTTATCTGTGAACCTCACAGTGCTGAAGAAATCTCCAATAGGTTTATCTCCTAGGTAAAAATAAAAAAGTGCTTAGTTCCTGATCTAAAATGGGGGAGGGTGTAATTATTGTACCTACTTATAGCATTGTTGAGAACATTAAATGAGTTAATGTATACAAAACAACTTGACACATCCTAAGAGCTATAAAAATGTCAGCTATTATCATTACTATTGTTACTACTACTGGACCAGAATGGAAACATTATTCCACTTGTTCTATTGATGCTGATTATCCCTTTCATGAGGCTAGAGGATTTCTTTCACAATAACAGAAGAGACATATAAGGAAATGCAATTAAATTAGGAACACACTGATTTTAATACATACTTCATACATGCAAACGACCAGTATTAGACCCCTTCCTGATAACAAGTGTGATTACGAAGACGGTAGAAAAAAGCACACAGAAGCCTAAAGACACTAAAGAAAAACTATAAGCTGCAGTTTTACCTAGTCCTAGCCAAGCAAGAAATGTCACCACCTTTAAATTAATTAAAATAGAAACATCATACCAAGTTTATATTGCAATATAGGCATAGCTATCAAGCTAATGAGAAACATGAGCCTTTTATACCATTGTATCTCTCAGAAAAGTAATTCATACTTTATATGAATAATGATGAAATTGAGCCATATGCAACAGCATTTCCTACAAGAGGAAACTATGTACTATGAATATTTAGGGTCTTTTTAATTTAAATTTTCAATGGACAAAACACTTCTAACTTTACTGCACTTTTCTCTAAAGTTCCCTTAAGTGAGTTTCCATGAGCTGCCACTGACCCATGTTCAATAATATAGATCGTTAGATGTCCCCACCACAGCTGTGCAGCGACAGGAGCTGAAAACCTAAACGTAGGGCTTCAGAGTAGCAAACATTGATGGAAGAAATCTCAAAGGGATGACAGTTTGGGAAGGAAAGTCCAGTAACATCATGACAAGGACCTACCACAGGACATACACACAGGCAGCATCGCTGTGTCAGAAGGAACACGAGGCCTGAGCCCAGGAGCCCTCACCTGCTTCAGACCCGTGGCCTCGTCCTCGATGTCATCTGGCAGCAGGATGACCATGCTGAGCTCCCCGCCTTGGTAAGGCAGTTCCAGCACACGGCACTTAAGCTCCTCGATGTAGCCATATGGAAATTTCTTCTTCTGATACATCATTTTCACTGTTTTTGTGTCTTTCTGGAAAATTGAGAAGACAAGTCACTCACATTATTATCTGCATTCTTTAGAGCAAAGAGTAATTTCATAATTGCGACCCTCACCTTATTCAATCTGAAGGGCGCATCGGTCGTGGCCTTTTCACTGAATTTCTCCTGCCAACTTCCTTTGAAATAGATGGCATTAACCAGCACCAGTTTAGTCATATCATCAACCACGCCTGCAGCCAGCAATTCTGGAATTTTCCCTGAAAGATAAAGCAAGCTCAAAAAAACAGCTCAATATCAGAATTCTATATTTCAGCTGACATTTGATCAGCACTAAAATGCAATTCAAATACATTTTTTTATTTAATTTTTGTTAACATGTTAAGTTAGGAATCCCTTCTAGGATGTTTCAACTTTAAATAAACCACTAAAGGGTTTCAGGTCTAAAAACAGGAAACTTCTTTGCAGTGTATGAGAAACAACAAGCCTACTTCAGTGAATGGCCATTCTTTTCAGGCACAGAAGTATTCCTTAGTGAAAAGGATTCCGGGCACTAGTAAATACATCACTTGTGCGAATCCTCCAGGTGGAAGCTACTCTCACAGAAGGTGTTAACACACACGCAGCGGGTAGGACCGTGACTCCACTGCAACACGAGTCCCCCTGTGCCCACAGCGGGCGTGAAGAGCCAGGCAGGGGAGGCGGGTCAGCTGGTCCTCGGCCCTTCCTTCAGTGGGGCAGAGAGAGCTGAGGGGACCGCGGGGCACGGCCAGTCCCCCCGCCGCCCTGAGCGCGTCCACAGGGTGTGTGCCGGGTATTCCTGCCACGGCACTTTGTGCCACAAGTGTGACAATATTCTTTTCCGTGATTGGGGCCAGGCCAGGTTTTCCTCAAAGCTTTATCCTTGTGACTCCACATTCAATGTTAGGATTAATCTTAAATTGTAGATTTGTGAACTTATGGGGAGAAAGTTCAGCTGCTTCAGCGAAACCGTGTGTAAGTTTCCACTTTGAGGAGTTTCCTCAGTGGACAGCTGTGTGGCGCTGGGCAGGGGCAGACTGACCCCAGGGCCAGGATGAGGCAGAGGAAAGGGCCGGGGGTCACCTGAAGGTGGGAAGGTGGAGGGAGGACAAGAAGGACCAGGTCAATGAGTGCGTGGGGCCCACTCTCTTACCGTCTGTCTGCCCTTTGACCCACTCGTTGATCACGCGTCTGGCACCTTCAGAGGCGCGCTGGAAGTCCACACTCGCCAGGTCAGCGCCGTACGCCGTCCGAGTTGCAGCTAAGAACTCCTGTTTGAAAAGCAAGGAACCAAATGTCACGGATAACTCCTGCTACATGCAGAAATGTTTCCAAAATCCTTAGAAGCAACAGAAATGGTGTTAAAGGCATAAATTTCAATGTAACAAAAAAGTTCTAACCCTTATACTTTTTGCATTACAGTAAAAAACATGTAACATTAAACTAACCATTGAACCACTTTTAAGGGTACAGTTCAGTAGTTTGGTGGTGTATAAAATTTACCTCTTCTTTTCTAACCTTTGACCAACATGTCCCTATATAAGTACATACTGATTATTCTTGGAACTGAATTATGAAATTCACTTTTGCTGGTCAAACAGTCAGGGTCAGTCTTTCCCTGTGAAGACTATAAAATGAAATCATATCAATTAATGGGGATACTCTCATGTTTTAATTCTATATCATTTTTCTGAATGTTTATAAAAATAAATCTGACTTCTGTGCCTTGGTGTGCTGAAAAGTGTCCTCATGGTCCAGTGAGGTTAAGAACATGAACGTGAAGTACTTACAGGGAGGAAATGGTAGCTTTTTTCTCCGTATAACCTGTTAGCAAGTTTCAGAACGTAGGGAGCTCCACGCTTGTTGATGTCCGCATTCAGACTCTGAAATCCTGAATGAATCTCCTTAACCCCATCAAAATGAAGAGTCTAAAACAAAGAAAACATTCGTGCTGTAACCACTTACTCTGAACCGGTGTCCTTGGCATTTGCTTCTATCAAATTAATGTGTTTTTGTTACTAATGATTGATAATACCCAGCCCTTTAAAGTAATTCCCAATACCTTATTACTTTTTCATTGGAGAAAAAAGAATAGCGAATGCAAAATTTATAACTTTCTAAGACATAAAAATTGCATTAGGAATGGTTTTGATATCACTTTTTGTTATATAGTAACGAGAGCATGAGTGGTTAATGAGGTAAATATTTAGAGATGTCTGTTTTATCCCCTAAAAAATGCTAATTCGTATGTTCATATGCAAATTCCATATCAAATACAGTATCACAGGAAGATCTCAGCTCAACAGAAGACATAAGAACCCTCACTATGCGGGAACACAGAGACACTACAACATGGGCGGTTTCAAACTCACACCAGGAGCACAGGTAACTCATTTAAAAATAACATCTATAAACTGCACATTTAGTAAAAGTTTATTTCCTATGTTACAAATCAAGCATCCCTTTATGGATTTATGATACCTGGGCTGGTTGTTTACTTCAGCACACAAAGAACACACCACACAATGCACAAAGTCCAGTCACTCACCGAGCTGTGTCATGTTTGCACAGTTGCTATGATTCATCTACTCTAATGGAAATATGGAGGGAACCCCTAAATCTATTCTTGCTGAGGTAATACAGTCCCTGGAACAACCAAATAATAAAAGGCTGATATTACCCTACAAAGAGCAACCAATTAATAACCAGGGGTTAAAAAAATGGGTGGATTTTGGAAAACTTAAAAATGCTTTTATGTCGGTAGTGATCAATATGGTTGGTTTTCAGAAATTACAGAAATAGAAGCTTTGCGGCTGGATCAGGTCGGTAAGTGGAAACCAGGGCTGGGCCTTCCCCAGTTACAGGCACCAGGTAATCTGACCGGTAGGTGAGAAGACCTTCACTTGTGGGACTTCTTTCCCCTGCTTCCGAGGAAAGCCCAGTTCCCCTCTCAGAATTAAACAAAGAACACAGCACAGAAGTGCCCTCCATGCCCATTAGGGCCAGGTGGAAGGCTGGGCATAGCTGCTTCTCCTGCTGTAAGGGTGACCTGCTACACCAACCGAGGCTTGGTTCTGTCCCTGCAGATGCTACACCTCACCTGTCTCCTCTCCGTGCAGGGCCCTGCTGCCCACACAGGCACTTGGTGCCAGCCCAGGGCTCGGCCTCAGGGTACAAATCACAAGGTCACCTCTTCCCTCAAGAAGGTGACACCACCAGCTTCTCCAGTGTGGTGCCTTCCCTACATGCCCTTTTGTGCGTAAAATATAGACAGGCATTATGTATGAATGGCGGGTCACATGCAAAGCAGAAACTGAACCGTCTTCATCCAGAAGGAGATGCTGCCAAAGGTTTGCCCACTGGAATAGAAACAGCACACGACAGGGGTTTGGGCAGCTTTCTTCACTGCTGTGTCCTCAGCCAAACTAAAAACTGTGCCTGGCACACAGCACATGCTCAGTAAAAACTCAGTCATGAATCAAAGCCTCCATAAAAAGGAACTGTTCACCAGGCTGGAGTGACTCAGTGGATGAGCATCATCCCATGGACTGAGAGGTCCCAGTTCGATTCCTGGTCAGGGCACATGCCTGGATGTGGGTTGGAACCCAGTAGGGGCCATGCAGGAGGCAGCAGATGGGTGTGTCTCTTTCTCATGGAAGTTTCTATCTCTCTCTCTTCCTCTCTCAAAAGTCAATAAAAACATATTTATACTTAAATAATGAATTGCTCTTGAGGCTTTTCTGAAAGTCTGGCCTCATAACGTATGGCTGTGGAACAAAGAATTCAGTTTTTAAAATACCCCATGAAAGCTCAAAGCACAACACTTTAGCGCAGACTCGCCGGGAACCAGACTACTTTGTTTGTTTCTGCTGACCTTGGACATCTGTGCGGCAGTAGCGCCTCTGGCCCCCAGAAAGACCATGGCCAGCGCGGATGAAATGCTGATGGGAGAGATGAAGGTGTTTCCAGTAGGGTTCTTCTCATTCAGGGTGCGGAAGAGGTCCAGTGCAAACCGGGTGTTTGCCACACTTAGCTGCTCCATGGTGAGGGCTGCAACGCAGAACAGAGGCCCATGTACCCCAGGAAATTAGGCAATGAAATTTCTCCATGTCTTCCTCACCCTGAAACACCCTGGAACTTGTAAGTTTTTTTCGAGAGGGCAAGAACACTGTCATGAGCACAAAGGTGGGAACTAGATGAACACGCCAAGAAGCCATCAGAGACCCAGGTGCAGGACCCAGGTATACTAACGGGCTCCGACCTGGCAGACATAGCAGCCAGGACTGGCCCTTTCCTACCAAGTTTGGGAACACACCTACTTCCCACCATTTACCTGAAACAAGAATGTTTGTATTAGAAAATCATAGCCACCACTATCCATTAAAGGAAATTCCAGTAAAGTAACATAATTATCTTCATTCTCAGGATTCGGTTGCTAACTTTTAGAGAGGCTAAGGATCCCAAGTGTCATATCTGGTGGAGGATAAGAGAGTATGAGAATTCAGCACAGGTCCCAGGGTCAGATGGTGCAGCCCACCTGGGGAAGGTGACAAGCATCCTCTGTGACACGCCCTGGGGGTGAGGGTGACCAGGCCTCCACCTCAGCTCAGCAGCCCCCTTAGGAATCCTGACTCCTCTCAGAGCCTTCGTTTCCCACATACTGGCCAGGAAGAACTACTTGTGCTGTTTGCTTCCCGTGTAATACATTGAATTATTACTGTTGTCCTCGGAAAGGAATCTCTAGGGTCCCTCCCTCCCTCCCTCTGCAGCAATGAGAAGCGATTCTTCTGGGGCTTCCTAGAATCTGTCACAAACAGCTGTGGGCGGAAGGGAGTTCCCAAAGGAAGGAAAATATTCCCATCTCAGGCTTCAGCTCTGGTTTCAGCCACAAAGCTCTCCCTTCCCTCCCTGGCAGGCTGGCAGTGGGGCAGGTGAACCGGGTCGCCCCGGGGGTGTGGCTCACGGCCTTGGGCTGGGGCCCCTGAGGCTCAGGTGGGCAGCGCAGGGCGCAGTCCCCGGGAACCGGCAGCTGCTGAGGTGACTCCGGGCCACGGAGGGCCAGGGAGGTGCAGGGCGGAGGAGGCTCTCAGATCCAGGCCCTGGGCCGCCCTCCCCTGCCGGCCCGCTCAGTCCCACTGTCCTAACGGGCCCCATGCCCGGCCTTACCCGCTGCTTGCTGCCTGGGCGGGAGCCTGAGTCTGGCACAGAGGGCAGAGCAAGCAGTGTCCTCAGGTAGTGGCGGAAGAGGAAGGCAGATGCCCTGGCCTTGGGAGATGCTGTGCATTGGTGGATGGGTGGGAAACGGGGCGGGCACACAATGGGCCCTCCCCCTAAGTAACTTCCCAGGCTCTGGGCATTGTCATGTAGAAGCCAGTTGAGGGTGGACTCCCTGCAGTGGCCCTCAGGAGATTTGCACCTTTTCAATCTAGGCAACCTGACATCTCTGGCAAGGACCTGATGGTCTAGTTCTTGCCTAAGAGTGAGTGACTTGAGAGAACATATTGCGTCACCTCTTATGGGGCAAACTAGCCCCTTCTGAATCTCATCTATATACTCCAAATTCTGGTTTTTGTTTGCCTGTGTGGTGGTGTGCTGGCATGTTTATAACCCCATAACTGATGATTGGGAGTCACTGTATGCCCTCTAGCTGAACCTGTTTAGTCAAAATAGCCTCAATAAATTGGAATACTCCCTGAACCAAAAAATTTTTGGGAGCCGTCTACGCATCTGACAGAGTCCACGGAGCCTGGAGGTCTTGAGTCAGAGACTCCACCTCCCCCACGACCTCAAGGAATTAGGCTTGCATTGTGTTTGTGCAGCTCGGGGCTAAGTGTGACCCAGTGTACCTTGAAATACCTAAAATAGCTGGGTGTTCTGGGTGTGCCTGGGTGTTCCTCACTGTTCCTGGGTGTGCCTGGGTATTTCTGAGTGTTCCTGGGTGCGCCTGGGTGTGCCTGGGTGAGCCTGGGTGTTCTTGTTATGCGTAAAGCAAACTAATTCTATGCAGCATTGCTGTGGCCCTGGGCATTATATCAAAAAGGTCCAAGTTTCTGTAGGTATAAAAGGCATATCGGGGCTGATTCTGAAGACCGTCTGTCACAGGGGTGTTCGGAATCAGATGCCGGCGGGCTAATGAATGGCTCTTATTTGGACTTCAATTCTCTAGTGGTCTTTCTTTAACGCTGTTGCACCACAGCATTTGGAGGCCCTAGGGCTGATCTTCGAGAATTCGGGATCAGTCACCTGGCTGGTTTTCTCTCTATTTGGCTTTAATTTGGCTCTGGTGGTCTCTCAGGTCTCTGGCACCATAACAGTGGGGCAGGCAGTGTGGGGACCTGGAGGATAAGAAACAGAATCAGGCTGTCAGCTGATGATCACCGGCATCAATACACACCAACAGGAATCCCTATTTCCGGTGTGGGGAAGCAGGAGATTTTGTTCAGTCAAACAATTCAGTTGTGATACAGCACAGGGTGAGAACAGCCCTGCTGTCAACAGCTCAGTAGTGTTACAGCTCACATATAAATCAGCTGTGCAAGGTGGTCCCCTCTGGCAGCCAGCGGGCTCTGCTCCGTTCTGCTCCAGTCCAGTGTCTTCTGTTTCTTCAGGAAACACAGGCTTGGTGCAAAGGGAAAGTGGCTCCCAGAGCCAGAAAGAACCTGCCTTATGTAGTGAGGAGTCACTACTGCTTATCTCTAATTGATCCATCCTCAGGCAGAGGAAGATCTACAACCTCACAGCTTGATTGCTCCAAAAATCACTGTGCTGATTAGTCAGAATGAAGCGGCTCTAATTGGTTAGTGAAAATGCTGATGAGGCCCTTGCCGGTTTGGCTCAGCGGTTAGAGCGTCGGCCTGCGGTCCTGAGAGACCCGGGTTCGGTTCCTGCTAAGGGCATGTACCTCGGTTGCAGTTTGTCCCCGGCCCTGGTCGGTTGTGCGGGTGGCAGCCACTCGATGTGTCCCTTTCACGTCGATGTTTCTCTCTCTCTCTCTGTTCCTCTCTCTCCCCACCCCACTCTACCTGAACAAAAAATGGAAAAATGTCCTCGGGTGATTGTCCTCGGGTGAGGATAAAAAAAAAAAAAATGCTGATGAGGCTATAGGTGCACAGCTCCAATTGCAAGGGGACAGCCTCAGTCCCACTGGTTGAAATGGGATTCCAGGAACTCCTCTGCAGGGGCTGGCTCAGCTGCAGGAACACGGTGCGGGCAGGCAGTCCAGTGTGGGAGGCAGTAGTGAGGCCCTCGTGTAAAAATGACTGCTAGGCCCTGGGAGCCCATTCTAGCAGGTCTTCTTTCCCAGGGTCCACACTGGGGAGCCAACAAAGTGGGAAAGGCTGTAGAATTGGAGGCCTGCCTTTGGGGACATTCTCTCAGTTGTTACCCCTTTTTGGGGTGCTGGTCTACGTCAACTGTCCTGCAGCTTCATTTCATTCCCTTAATGATCTGCTTTTGCTAAACTGAAGTTTTTAATTTTTACTTGGTTCTATTTACATCAAAAAAGTCCCAATGCCTAGGAATGGAGCTAACAGAAAAAAATGTGTGAGTGTGAACTGTTAAGAAATCATTCTCCCCACAAGTACTTAAAGATATATTCTTACATTATCTTCTAAAACCTTTGCTGTTTTGCCCTGGTCGGTTTGGCTCAGCGGTTGAAGCCTCGGCCTGCGGACCAGAGAGTCCTGGGTTTGGTTCCCCCCAGGGGCAGGTACCAAAAAAAAGAGTAAAACCTTTGTTGTTTTGCTTTGACAATACACCTTGCTCACAGGTTTAATGCAGAAGTCAACTTTAATATTGTTCTTTGTGGGTTTCCAAATGTTCCAGAACAATTTATTGAAAACTTCCTCCCTTCACTATCAACTTTGAAGTACCACATTTGTCAGAAATATGATGGCCATATGATTTATTATTTAATTAATTAAATTTTGAGAGTAAAAGAGGGCACTGCTGATAATTACAATAGAACAAGAGACATAAACAGGCTGTTTTGAACAAACTGGGATGATGATCACTCATCACAAAGCAGGGTTCATATTCCTGGGCTCTCTGTTTTGTTCCATTTATAACCATCTTTGCACCAAAACCAACTTTATCTTATTTCTGAAGCTTTAGAATAAATTATTATTCTGTTGAGTATGTCCTTTCATCTGGTTCTTCAAGATTGTTTTGGACATTCTTGGCCTTTTACCTTGTCGTATAAATATTAGAACCATTTGCGCCCTGGCCGGTTTGGCTCAGCGGTTAGAGCATTGGCCTGCGGTCTGGAGAGACCCGGGTTCGGTTCCCGCAAAGGGCACGTACCTTGGTTGCAGTTTGTCCCCGGCCCTGGTTGGGTCCTGTGGGTGGCAACCATTCGATGTGTCCCTTTCACGTCGATGTTTCTCTCTCTGTCTCTCCCTCCCACTCTATCTGAACAAACTATCAAAAAAAAAAAAAAAAATTAGAACCATTTGCCATGTTTAACCAAAATCAAAACAAAATGCCTCTTTTTTAAAAAAATTAAAACTTCATTAATTATGTGGATCAATTGACATATTTAAAATAATGACTCATGACCATGGCATAGCTCTCCATTTATTTAGAGCTTCTTTATTTTCTCTCAATTTCCTGTATAGAAATTCTTAACATCTTTCGTTGGATTTATGCCTAGGCATTTGAACATTTTTGACATCATTATAAATTTTTTAAAAACATTTTTAAAAACACTGTATCACATAGAAATACAAATTAGCTGTGTAAATTGCACACATAACCAGCAGCACTTTCTTAGTTCATTTTTAAATTCTAATAATTTAAACTTTAGATGAAAATACTCATCTGAAATATTATATGATTTTCTCTTACTTTCAAATGACTTTATATTTACATTTCTTGAGTTACTATATCAGGCAAGATCTTCATTAAATTTAGAATAAAGTGACGGCAGCTGTAGGGTTTGGGGTCTGATGAATGAACAAAACATAACCTTGAGATATGCATTCTTGAAGCCTGACCAGCCAAAGACAAAACTGTGTGTAAGAAACATCGGGTTGGAAAGCCGCCCACCAAGGGAGTGAATGTGTAGCCAGAACAGTAAGAAAGCTGTGTCAGCAGAGATGCTATCTCAAGGACTTGATTACCTAACGCACACCATAACCAAAGGAACTGCTTTGCAAATGAATCGGGCTGCATCCAGAGATCAGGAGCATATGCTCCCTTTCAGTGCTCCCCCTCACTCCAAGCCATGTCTCCCTGTAGTTCATTGCATTGCAATGACCCAGCATGCTGAGATTCAGCAGGTGGCACACAATGTCAGGCACAAATACACACACTAAAGTGACTGAAATACCCAGGGACATTTTTCTATGTGACCAGTAAGGTAATGGTATGCAAAAGGGAATTAGAAAGGGAACTAGAGATCCCGATCAAAAGTAAAACTTTGCTGGGGTTATCTCATCTTAAGTCAGCGACACCCAGCTTGGGATAGCTGCCAGCATACCTAGTGACCATGAGGGGATTTCCAGTAAGACAGCTACGGTCGGGACTTTCTAAAGGTCAGCAACTTTCCCTGCAAGTCTTATGCCAGCTGCTGAAACCAGCTCAATGCTCCATATCGAGCAACAGCTCTTGCAGCTTTGGGGAGAAGTGCAAGAGCACTGCCCATGGCTCCCTAGGAGGGTACATTTGATTCTGACAGGTGGTTCAAAGTGGGAGAAACATTTAGGGTGTGCTAAGATTTGGGGCACAATCTCTCCACCTCCACTCTTCTCTTATGGGGACTGGTATAACAGCATTGCAGCCGTTAACTAAGGAAATCAGTTCTAGCAGTGTGGTGGCTCCAATTTCCCCTTTGGCGGAGACTTAGAATCAACTGCCCCCCCCCCCATTGTCATCAAAGGAGGAAGACTTGCCTTGGCCTCCTCCACCTTTTGTGGAAGATCCCTCAGCATCTGAATGCGCAGCTATGGAGGGCTGCTGTAGAGAAGCTGGGAAAGCTGGAGATTATCGGGAAGGAAGGAAAGAAAGAGAGAGAGAGAGAGAGAGAGAGAGAGAGAAAGGAAAGAAAGAAAGAAAGAAAGAAAGAAAGAAAGAAAGAAAGAAAGAAAGAAAGAAAGAAAGAAAGAAAGAAAGAAAGAAAGAAAGAAAGAAGAAAGACAAAAGAGTAACTTTGTCTTAAAGGAAAACTGTCTGGTTATGGTAGAATATGAAAGAAAGTAGTACAAACTAAGCTTGAGGGTGTGTAGTAAGTTGTAGAAAGCTCGGGGAAGTGAACTTTATCTGCCTTGGTTTACAATGCCTGCAAATACTGGGTTTAAAGAGACAATGAAATAAGCTGAAATTTTGACCATATTAGATCAACTTTAATGAATTTATTCACAAGAGGGGAAAAAGACTGATTAATCTTTTACTGTAAAATGTTCCTGTTCAAATAAGTTCCTACTGGAATTTACAGACCCTTACCCAAGGGAAAAATGGGTTTAGTGATGGACGATCCAGTTCAGCAATGAAAGGAATAGAAGTGATGCCAGGGGTAACTGACTCAGATTATGAAGGAGAGGTTAAGTGTTGCTTAAGGCAGTAGGCTTTCATGTATTAACGCCTGAGCCCAAATAGCTCAACTCCTTTTGTTACCATACTGCGTCCCTGCATCCACCTGCACAGAAGGAAGAAATGCCGGGTTTGGGAGCCCTGGTCAGTGTGATGTTTTCTGGATGGCTGCTATTAACCCAGGGAAGTCCTTGCTCTGTGTGAAATACAAGGGCAACTGTTTTCAGGATTAGTAGATACAGGGGCAGACATTTCTATTATAACAGCGAGGAAGTGGTCTGAGAAATGGCCTAAAGCCCCAGTACCCCTGTTAGTGACAGGAGAGGGAGGAACTCAAGCCCCTCAAGAAAGTACTCACTCCCTTTCCTGGATAGGTCCAGGTGGACAAAAAGGATGGATTCAACCTTATGTCATGGAATCTCTCCTACATTTGTGGGGATGGATCTCCTCTCTCAATGGGGAATGATTATTCAAACTCAGCCTTTAGGCTAGGGGTCACTGGTAAAATTCCCATCCTCTCATAGGCCTGGAAAACAACAGAGCCAGTATGGGTTGACCAGTGGCCCTTAAAAGGGGAAAAATTAGTAAAAGAACAATTGGAAGCAGGTCATATAGAACCTTCAATTGTTGTAGCAGAAATTCGGTCGTTGGGAAGAGACAGGCTGCACACACTGGGAGGGTTAGAAAAGGGCTGTTTAATGCACACCGGTGCTGTCCCAGCAAAGTCACCTCCAAAGGCTGAGCCCTGAGCCTGGGTTCCAGCCACCTTTCCTATATGATGAGCCTCCAAGCATTTGGGGGGTTTCAAGTTCTGCTATACTTTAGGGGGTTGGCGGATGTATGAGAATTACAAAAGCCAGGGCCGTGCCTTCTCATCCTTCCTCTTGATTCCCAAGCTGCTCCCAGCAGACTTAGAGAATATCTTGGACAGGGAGTTCCCTTAGTGCCACATGAGGAAGAGGGGCGAAGACACTTCTGACTGCTTTGTGCTGAAATAGGGGCATTGAAGGGGAGGGATGCAGCTACTAGGGTTCTTCAAGGTCCAGAGGAGAGTAGTTGGGGGTCCTTATTTGAAGCATCAGTTGAGCTTTATAGTTTCTAAGCGAGAAGAAATGAAATGGGTTAGCATGTTGAGAATACAAGGACCAAACAGTAGCGCTATAAAAAGCATTAAGAGAGGACCAGCTAATGGGAGTATCCAAGTGCTCAGTTCCATATGTTACTCCAGGAACTCCAAGAGTCTGATAATTCTCTTTGTTTGTGATTTGTTCTTTTAACTTCTGGGCCATGTCTCTAACTATTCTGGATTCACATAAAAGCAACATTCCTCTTTTAAGAAGAGGCATATTCCTTCGTTTTTAGCAAACAGTAGGTCTAACCTACTTTTTGTAATACTACTGCTGCCAAGGAATCTACTTGATCCTGTAAGGTTACTAAGGGTACAGAGTCCAGTGCTGGGATCAGTCCAGCAGGTGATGACCCTTGATTCTACTGACAGAGTCCTCAGGCACTCGCTGTAGACTGATCAGCAGGTTTCTCTGTCCTCTTAAGGGTGACCTGCAGAGGAATGTTCTGGCTGGTGGTCACTCTCCAGGCAGGCTGGTTGCTATGTGGCAGGTGAGCTGCCTTCACCACTTCATGAGTGGTAGATCCAGGTATTCAGACCTGCAACCTTAGAGCTGTGGGAGTGGTTAGTATAACTAAATAGGTCCCTTTACAGGTTGCTTGGAGGAGTTTCTTTCTCAGTCTTTTATCCAGACTTGTCCCCTGGGGCTGTACAGTTACTCCCAGGGAAATGGATATTCTATCAGTTACCCACTTCTATACCTCAAGAATGGTTTCTTGACATAGTTTTGCCATAGTCTGCTTAAGAGTCTGATTCATGCAATTTATTTCCCTGAGCTCTAGGGCTTGTAGGCCTTGTGCAAATTTCATTCAACGCCTAGAGTTTTAGCGCCCTGCTGTACTGTTTCTGCTACAAAGGCTGGGCCATGCCTGATCCTAATGTCAATGGCATTCCGTACCTCAGGATGATGTCTCTCAGTAGAGCTTTGCTTACTTCTCTTGCCTTTTCCATACAGGTGGGGTAAGCTTCAACCAGCTCGAGAAAGTACAGGTGAAAACCAGGAGATATTTATTTCCTCTACTGGGTTCGATTTCTGAGAAGTCTCCCTCTAGATCTTGAAATGGTGCTTGGCCATGTGCTGGATCCCGGTGGAGCCTGTGGGGACTTGTCTGGCATTGTTTTGAGCACTGAGGAGTCAGCACTGGGGACCAAGGCACAAAGGGATGAAAGTCAAGCAATCAGGTAGTACTGGCTTAATAAGGCTTCTAGGAAAGTTTTTTTCCCCAGATGGGTGAGTTCACATTGTTGGAGGACTAACCGTTGGGCTCACTGTTCTGGCGCGTTTATTCTGTGGTCTGGGCGTATTCACCATCCTTCCTTCATTATATTTCCTCCGTCCTGTTGTGTCCATTCTTCTTCCTGGGCCATGTGCAGTCCCAGGAGAAGAACTGCACACCGCCCTCACGACTCCGAGAGCAGTCGCCCCAGGATCCCCAAGGACCCCAGCACCAGCCCGTGGGATCTTAAAGTCTTGGAGCTGGTCCACATGGAGGCAGCGGCCACCCATGCAGGCCTGTGAATGCCCACACGGGGTGTCATCGGCCCATGGTGAATGCTTAGTCTGGCACATGGCATGACCATTGAGATGCCCAGAGCACCAGAGGGCAGCACAGGACAGAGGCAGCTGTGGACAGTAGTGTGAGTCAGGCCCAAAGGTCAGCTGGCACTGGTTGTTGCATCATAATCTTTGCCAGGGAAAGTCATGGCAGGTGCAGGGGAACCCCTGTCTTGTCTAAGACACCGTGCCCATGACCATTGTCAGGAAGTCCGGAGATGAAGCGGCACTGCAGGGGGACCAGGCTCCTCGGGATCCACGTGAGCACTGCAGGGGACCAGGCTCCTCGGGATCCAAGTGAACACTGCAGGGGACCAGGCTCCTTGGGATCCATGTGAGCACTGCAGGGGACCAGGCTCCTTGGGATCCATGTGAGCACTGCAGGGGGACCAGGCTCCTTGGGATCCACATGAGCACTGCAGGGGACCAGGCTCCTCAGGATCCATGTGAGCACTGCAGGAGACCAGGCTCCTTGGGATCCATGTGAGCACTGCAGGGGGACCAGGCTCCTTGGGATCCATGTGAGCACTGCAGGGGGACCAGGCTCCTCGGGATCCACGTGAGCACTGCAGGGGACCAGGCTCCTCGGGATCCATGTGAGCACTGCAGGGGACCAGGCTCCTCGGGATCCATGTGAGCACTGCAGGGGACCAGGCTCCTCGGGATCCATGTGAGCCATCACAAGAGCCATACATGAGGAGAGGTGCTCCCAGGCCCATTCAGACCGACACATGGAGCACAGCTCCGAGCCAGGCCACACAGTGCCCACGTCAGCCATGCCCAGAGTGTCCCAAGTAGAGATCCCACACAGGTGCTGACAGGTAAACAGCAAAGTGATCTGGGTCCAAGTCCTCAGGGGTGTTGAGTCCTCGATGCCAGGCACAGAAGCTATACAGGGTCTGGGTGACACTGGGTCCCACCTGGGGCCCTTCCTCTCCTGGCCCTAGAACGATGAGCTGAGTCATCACCAATCTGACAGAGCTGCGGATGCTCGATGCTTGAAGGCCTTGGCTGCGGCCACCATGACTGTGAGCAGGTAGTGCTTCCGCCCTGCTCCGTGAAATGCTGCCATCTTGTCCTCTGCCAACACCAGGGTCTCCACAAATCTACGCAGGGAAGCAACGTGCTTGGCTCTTCGGGGACTGGGCCTGGGGATCCCAGGAGGAGTCCTGATACTGCACATGGGGCCCTGGTTGCTGGTGGGACTCTTCAGGCATAAAATGTGAGCCCGGGGCCCCCTGCAGAGTTCGGGTGTCTCGCTCCAGGGGGTGAATGTGGAGTTTGGTTCCTAATACTGCAGCACCCCTAACAGGCCTCCCTCGTCCCAGTGCAGAGATGCCACCGACTCTGTATCTGCGGTGATGGTGCCAGTGAGGTGGGTGGCCAGCTCCGCCTCTCCCAGCAGCTCAGGCACCTCGCCCAGTTACTGCATTGTTAGCCGCTCGACCCGCACGCCCAGGTCTTGCTCCAGCTCTAGCAGCAGTGTCTCCCCAAAGGCAGACAAACGGAACCACAGCCTAGCAGGGATGTAAAAGAAACTTTGCGGGCTAGAAGGGAGTGGCAAGAAATATCAAGCCAAACCAGGCAGGATGCTGCCCTTGAGTGTCTGGGGAAACATGATCCCACCCCGGGGGAGGGGGTCGGCCAGCCTGCCACAACCAGGTCAGTTTGCTTTGAAAGGTAAGCTACTGCTCTCTGCCAAGGCCCAAATTCCTGGGTTAGGACTCCCAGGGCTATCCCGTTGTTTTCGTGCATGAGCCGGTTGACGTCCAGTGATATGTCCGGGAGTCCTAAGGCTGGCGCCTCCATGAGCTTCATAAATGCTTTCTCAATCAGCACCCCAGACAAGGGGCGCCTATTCTTCTTCTTTCAGGGCCTCATATCATGTTTTTGCCAGTTCTGAAGTTTGTGTACCCATATTCAACAGAACCCTGCTGCTCCCAGGAATTCTCGCATCTGTCGACAGAAGTGGGGAAGAGAATGACGCAGACTGCCTGTTGCCTTTTGGCCCCTGGCGTTCATTTGCCTTGGCTGATCTTGAAACCTAAGTCTGGCTGGCAGTGCCTGGATGGAGGAGAAGTTCCCAGTTTTCCTCACTGGTGGCTGAGGCATTCATTTTTCCACCTTCTGCATACCCACCTCTGGGGATTGGCCCCACAACTTGGGCATTGGTGCTGACCGGGAATCGAACTTCTTGGTGCATGGATCGATGCTCTTCCACTGACCCACACCAGCCAGGCTGAGGACAGGAGGGAGGCCAGCAGTAACAGGAACAGACACACCAGCCCAGGAAAGGTCACAGTAGGGAGCAGATGGGGTTGGGCTCCCCACAGCCAGATGTCCATCCAGCCCCTCTTGGGATGTGGGTCCGGCAGGGACATGGCAGGGTGCTGAAGCTGGAAGGGTCTGAGGCTGTCTGGGCAGTACGTTCTTCACACCCTGGTTTTGAGGAATGCTCCTCTCTGCAGGGGCTCGGACTAGTGCCAGGGTCAGAGGCAGAGTTTCAGAGGAACTGGGGACCTTCAGATGAGTGGAGAAACTTGCTTCTTGGCTTAAGAGAGGCCTGGTGGCCTGGCTCCCGCAAACCCTCCTGTCCTGTGTCTTTGTCTCTCCCTGCCTCTGTCTTCCCCAGCTCCTCTGTCCTCTCCTGGTTCACCCCAAACAGTAGCTTAGCCTCTGTGCTTTTGTCTGTCTCTCTCCTGCCCTCTCCCGTGTCTCTGTGTTTGTGGGTCTTTCTGAGGGTTTCACATCCGATAAGGACCCTTGTGCCCAGGCTTCTATGTTTAGATGTCCAGCTGGTGCCTGGGTCTGGAGCCACTTTCTGGCTCCTGTGACATTCCACTACAGTGGACCCAGGTGGGGCGATGAGTCAGGAAGACTGCTCCCCCCTCTTGTCGGGTCCCATCAAGGCTCATTGTCTGTGGACTCCTTGTCTCCTGCAGTGGGAATTGCATTGCTGCTGGGGGGTTGGGTTCTTGGGTCGCTGACCTGAGACATCTTCCCACTGGCTCTGGTGACCCTGGATCCAGCGACACTGTGGCAGGTTGTGGGTGTGACATGGATGGAGGTCAACTGGTGGGCAGGTGAGGTTCCCCATCCTCAGGTAGCAGGGCGTATGGTGGTGGCAGTGGAGGGGCTGCTTCTAAATCCCCTTGTAATGTAGGAGGCCACTTAGTTCACCATGAAGTCTTCCTGTCACCTTGTGCCACGAGGACCTAATGCTGTCCAACTATTAACACAGAATCAGACCCAAGGAGGCCTCATTTGGGCTATTTCCAACCACTGGTCCGGATGGCACGAGGCTCCGGTGACTACCCTATACATGGCCTGGACGATGAAAACATCGAGGTTGCCTTCAGAGGGCTATTCCACACCAAACCTCGCCCAGATTGTCAAGTTCTAATTCACAGAGGGTGTGCAATTTTTGGGGGTCAATTTGACCTCATAATCTACTGAGAACCCTTTGTTAAGATTCTTTATCATACATTCCAGAACTGTGGATTTAGAGCAACTTCCCCCCTTTATGATATCTAAGATGGTTAAACAAACCTCCCAGTGAACCCCAGTGAACGGTGTCACAAAACATCAGGAGGAAACTCTCGTTTCATCCGCCTGGCCACTCCCCTCTCAGGAATTTAGGTGCCTCTTGGCTTTGGCAGGTCAGTATAATTTCCTGACTTGGATCCAGTTCACTGGTGGAGATAAATGTGCCCGTGAACCTGATACTGCCCTCAGCCATCTGAGGTCGCCGCAGATGCGCAGGTTGGGACTCATGCAGGCTCTGTAACAGGCGTTGTGGAGCACAGGCACTCACACAAAATCACACAGAACTTAAACTTTCCACCCAGGAATTCCCTACCTTTGCAGCATTATGCTGCTTGGGAGGTGATCAAGCTCCGCTTCCGCCTTAGAGGTGGGCCTAACTTGGTCCTGGTTCCCCGGAGACACTTACCAATCCGATGTCCTGGCAGGCTTTTCGATCCTCCCTGGAGTCTGTCGGGGCGCAGCAGTGGCTGACTTCTGCCAGGCCCGGTGAGGGTCAGGGTCCAGTGAAATCACCAGTGGCACGACTTCCTTTCCACCGTGGGGGCCCAACATTAGTGACTCCTTCCTGCCGGCTTCAAACAACTGTGGCTCAGGGGCCAGCTGGATTGTTGGCAGGAAGAGGCAGACTGCATGCACTCAGGGGATTAGAAAAGAACTGTTTGATGCGCACTGGTGCTGTCCCAGTGGAGTCACCTCCAAAGGCTGAGCCCTGAGCTTGGGTTCCAGTTGCCTTTTATGATGATGAGCCTCTGGGCATTGGGGGGTTTCAAGTTCTGCTATATTTATTTTAGGCAGTTAGTGGATATATGAGAATTACAAAAGGTAGGGGTGGGGTCTCTGCACTGCCTAAGGGGCTGCACCTGGCTTGCCTTCTCACAATTAATCCCTGGAACACCCCCATTTTTGTTATTCCTTAAAAATGTGTAGTTGGAGGTTACTGCATAATTTGAAGGCAATCGATGCTACTATGGAACCCGTGGGAGCACTACTACCTGGGCTCCCTAACCCTACAATGATTCCTGAAAAATGGTCGGTAAATGTTATAGATCTTCAAGATTTTTTCCCCCACAATCCTGTTAGGCCTTACAGATGGAGAGAAATTCACTTTCTTTGTTGCCTCCATTAACAATAGTGAATGAATGCAACAGTTTCAATGGAAGGTACTTCCCAAGGAATGACGAATAGTCCACCAGTTTGTCAATACTATGTCCATCATGCTATTGAGCCAGTAAGGATACAATTACCTACCATTTATCTATACCATTATATGGATGATATTTTGTTAGCTGCCTCTACCCCAAAAGAAATAAATCAGGCCTATGTTATGCTTCAGGAGACTTTGAAAGAGGCAGGATTACAAATTGCTCCAGACAAGGTACAGCAATTAGAACCTTGGCAATACTTGGGGTGGATACTTGGGGCAAGAACTATTTGCCCCCAGAAACTTACCATTCCAGTACCGGTAACAACTTTAAATGAATTATAAAAATTATTGGGGGCCATCAGCTGGCTCTGACCTATGCTTGGTATCACTGCTCAGCAGGTAACTCATTTATTTAACACTCAAGGGAAATCCAGCACTGCATTCACCTAGAATTCTATCAGGAAAGGTGCAGCAGAAACTTAGAGAAAGAACCACTCAAATACAAACCCGACAAGCTCATCATGGGTCATTAAAAGACCATATTCAGCTATTTGTATGTCTGACTGCACCATATCCTACAGCATTAATAGGACAACTAACTCCTGAAGTGAAATATCTTGACTGGATCTGTCTCCCAGCTACCTCATCTGAAACAATAACTCCATTTATTGAACAATTGGCAAAAATAATAGCCAAAGGT
The DNA here is from genome assembly GCF_014108415.1 of Molossus molossus. Taxonomy (NCBI): domain Eukaryota; kingdom Metazoa; phylum Chordata; class Mammalia; order Chiroptera; family Molossidae; genus Molossus; species Molossus molossus. Next base: position 7,415,347 of record NW_023425347.1, read on the forward strand.
AAAAAAAGAACAAAAGAATTGATAGGGTATGACCCTCATATTCTGCATTTACCTTGTACTCAGGAACAAGTTATTATTTTGATTTTCTAGGCAATAGATTTTCAAGTAGCTCTAGCAGATTTCATTGGGGAAATTAATTAGTCTCTTCTGGCAAATAAATTCTTATAAAATATTTTTTCAATTATGCCTTAACATGGTGTGAAAAATCAGGAATGCCCCATTACCTGGGGCTAAACTGTATTCATTGATGGATCAGGTAAGTCTCACAAAGCAGGTGTAGCCTGGAAAGAAAATGAGGAATGAAGGAAAATTAACAGCCTTGAGCTTGGGTCAACTCAGTGTGCTGAATTAGGGGCTGCAATATTTGCTCTTCAACAATTTACAGAAGAGCCTTTAAATATAGTTAGTGATTTGCAATATATAAAGTGTTACGAAGAATGCAAGATTTTATTAAGCCTTTAGCTGATCAGCATCTATTAGCCTTATTCTTATATCTCAAAATTTTGACAGACCAACAGAATCATCCTATTTTTATAACCCATATTCGATCTCATTCGACACTCTCTAGACCTTTATCATGAGCAAATCAGCAGGCAGATGTCATCATAGGAGCAACTCTTGCATTTCAGCAAACAGAGTTCACATGCCTTTTTTCACCAGAATATTCGAGGACTCATGAAAACTTTTCATTTCACCCTTTCGTAAGCTCAAGATGTCATTAAAGCTTGCCCAGATTGCCAACTTTCGGGAGGGACTCCAACATCAGCAGGAGTCAGTCCTTGGGGTTTAACTCCTAATGCCTAATGGCACACAGATGTCACACATATTTCATCTCTCGGTCGTTTTCAGTGGGTACATGTTACCACTGATACCCATTCCAATGTTCTGCATGCAACTGCTGCTACCGGGGGAAGAAGCCAAAGCCATTAAGTGTCACTGGCTGTCCTGTTTTGCACATATAAGGGTGCCACTAGAAATGAAAACAGTTAATGGGCCAGCCTATGTATATCAAAGCATTAAAGTATTTCTCCAACAGTGGATCATTGAGCATAAAACTGACATCTCCTATAACCCTACCGGACAAGCTCATTGTTGAACACTCGTGCTACTTTAAAATCACTAATTAAAAAACAAAAAAAGGGCAATATGGGTGAACCCCCTATGAATCAACTTTCTCTGGCAATCTATACCCTTAATTTCTTGAATCAATGTCGCTATGGCACTACAGCTGTGGACCGACATTTTTAACAGAAGGCATCTGCCACAGGGCCCAAGCCTTTGGTCCAGTACTGAGATCCCCAGCAGGGGCCTGAATGGCAAAGTCCTGGAGGGTGGTTGGCACGGGGGCGAGGGTATGCTTGTGTTTTGTCTCCTACAGGTCCCAGTGGTTGGAAGCTCAGTGGATAAGACCTTACCATGCGTTGGAAGGACCGGTCCTCAACCCTGTGTCTCAGATGATGCAGCTGACCTTGGACGCCAACCGTAACACTCATGCTGTTCTCGGGGCCCCTCCCAAACCTTTCCTGGGGTTATCTGGGGAAGCCTTAAGGAGCTGCAGCAATGTTCTGAGGAAGTATTAGCTAGAGTGGGGGCTCCTCCTACCCTAGAGAATACTTTTTTGGCTTACTTGTCTGTAGTCTCTACACAGTCTGGGGTATTTTGTGCTGCTTGTTTATATTATTGAGTCCTATCGCAGCAGAACAACACTTACATTGGGCTCATACTATGGACCCCCCTTTATTCTGCCCTGTCACTTGGTGGGATTCAGAAGCCCCATTACCTAGCAATGACACTTGCTGGACAGGAGGAACTTGGCTTCCCCGACATGGGCCCCTACAAGAGAATGAGGATTGGGTCCAGGCCAATGCCAGTGTTTCATTTTGATCAGAGCAGCCCCCCATTTGTTTGTCCATCCATGAAACCCCTGGCTGTGTTCCCATACAATCACAGTGGCAACTGTACTATAAGCTGGCCGCATCGAGCCCGGCTGCCAACATGACCTTTATCATGGACATTGGGTTATAGCACAGACTGTCTCTCATAATTCCAAACCCCTGTGTCTATCCTCACCTGCACTACTTCTCGAGGAACCAACCTTGAGTCCATGGCTCCATATTCGAAGCCTTGCATCTTGATAGAAGGACAGGCCACAGCTAGCCCTAATTTAAGCCTTATTATTGAGGACTGAGGTCCTCAAGGACATTTGTCTAGCAATCATCATGAGTTAAACTTTTTTGCACCCTCCAGTACTTCTATTTCATGGACAAATGGAGGTCTCTTGGGACTTTGTTTCAAGGCTATCTATATAAATCATCCTGGCCCCTAGAACACAGGAATATAAGACTGGGTTTGCCTTTCTTTATGAGGTATATATCTCATGTAAATTATACCCATGGTGGCAATTTTGCTATGACACTGACTACTAATTATACTGATTCTGTAATGATTTGTACCTCTCTCCCATATATGGTTTTAGCTGCCTCTTCTATAATTGGCTCTGAAAGTAATAATTGACTTAACATTTCTGTTAATCAACCTTATTATCCAAGCTGCATTACTAATGAAAGTACTACAACACTTAATATTGCTAGCATTATTTCCATGTGCCAAAGAGTGGAGGTATGGATACCAGTAAACCTTACTCGACAAAGGAAAGGTGATTGTGGCTTAACACAATTAGTAAATCATTAGGACATTCTTCTACAAAGAGGTTCATTGGGTGGCTCATAGCATGTATCATTTCAGCCATAGTCATTGCTGCTACTGCAACTATTTCAGTCACACCCTTGGCAGAATCGGTCCAAACGGCACATACAGTGGCTGAAGTGATGACTAATGTTACTAAAGTTATGGTTTCCCAGACAGAGATTGATCAAGGAAATCTATCTCAATTAGATGCCTTAGAAGCAGCTATATTTTGGCTGGGAGAGCAGGAGGAGGCTTGGCCACTCATACTACATTACACTGTGATTGGGAGTTTAGTCATAGTATGTATATAACTGTATTACCTTGGAATGCCACCTCCTACAGTTAAACAATGATCAAGCAACACCTACAAGGAGCATTTGCTGGCAACCTTGGAGGGCAAAGAACTAATCTAAAAAGGGCTCTGGAAACACATTAGATATTCAACAGCTTGCTCAACAGAATGCTTTGAAGGCTATCTCAGATAATTCCAATGGCTCAATCCAAAGCATTGGTTTGAGGGTTTCAATCTTAGAATCTGGTTTTGGTTTTTTTCACCACTATTGCTTGTTTTTTTGCTTGTGTTGACCTCATAATACTGCGAGGGCTCTGGCGAATGGTGTCCTCTAAGCAGAAGACTGGAAAGTGAGTGATGACACTCTTGTCCACTGCAGCTGTGACGTTTCCTCAGTTACAAGAAATCAAAAAAAGGGGGAAATGTGGGGTTGGAGGTTTGGTGGATGAACAAGATGTAAACTTGAGATATGCATTCTCAAAACCTGGCTAGCCAAGGACAAAAGTATGTGTGAGAAACATCAGGTTGGAAAACCTCCCACCAAGGAAGTGAATGTGTAGCCAGAACAGTAAGAAAGCTGTGTCAGCAGAGATGCTATGTCAAGGACATGATTACCTAAAGCACAGTGTAACCAAGGGAACCGCTTTGCAAATAAACCAGGCTGCATCCAAAGATCAGAAGCATTTGCTTCCTGGCAATGCTCCCCCTCACTCCAAGCAGCACGTGCATTTAGTTCATTAGGCAGGCCCCGACAGGGCAGGTAGCATACATCCTTATCTTTTCAAATTGGCAACTAGTTGTTCCTTTAACTCCATTCCATTTTTGTTTTATTTTGAGGGCTTAATATTGGGTGCATACAAATTTACAATTGTTGACTTCCGGTCAAGATGGATGCATAGGTAAACGCCTCCTCCCACAACCACATCAAAATCACAATGAAACTACAACACAACCATCATTCATAACTGCCCGAAATCAGGCTGAGTTAAACTACAAAATTAAAGCAGCCACCACATCAAGACTGGTAGGAGGGGAAGAGGCGGACGGGCTCGTCCCATACCCTACGTGTGGCAGATAAAAATCAGGAGGGACACCTCGACTGGAAAGGTCCTCCCTGGGGAGTGGGGGATCCCCATTCCACACCAGACACCCAGCTCAGGGTCCCAGTTCCAGGAAAAAAAGTCCCCATAAGGGCCTGCACACAGACTTCCTTGGACCTGCTCCCTCTGAGCTCAGAGGGGAGGCTGCTTGAGGGGCACCAGAGAACAGGGTAGAACTGAGCTTTCTGGCCTTGGGACAAGGACTAGTGGGGCATCTTTCTCCTGGACAGAGGTGCTGGCAGAGGCTGATGTTCCTTTAATGAACCCTTCCCTGGGGCAGCAGGCAGCAGCCATATTTGGGACTCTAGCAACCTGGTTCACACAATTTGCCCCACCCTGGTGATTCCCTGAGGCCCTGCCCCATGCAACTTTCAAGTCCACCCAAGCTGTTTCCAGTGGCTTTACCATAGAATTGGCCTGTTTTGGATCCTGCTTCAGAGTTTCCTAAAATCTCTCAAACAAACAGCATCTGGTCTCAGTGAGCCCCATACCTCTCTCTCATTAAGTGGCCCCAGGCCTGGCAATAGGAGCAACCAGCCTTGGTTCACAACTTGGCTTTTCCTGGGCATCTGCAAGCCCAGCACAAGAAACATCCATCTGCAGATTACTTGGTAGCTTATGCAGTGTGGCCCTGGACAGAACACAGGCAGTGGCTGACCTTGCTCCAGAGCCAGCACACCCAGTGGACAGCTTCAGACCACATCAAAACACCACCACCGAACCACCTCCATAAGTGACACACTCAATGAGCAAACTCAGTGGGTACCAGAGCCCTGATGAAGTAAGTCTTGCTCTGTGTGGTGGGCCCCTACATAGCTGATCCTCCAAGGTAGTCAGAGGCCAATGGTCAGTGGGCACAGCCAGTCCTTGCAGCTGATCAGCCTGACTAAATTCTTCCCATTTACATGTCAACAGCAATCAAGACTCAAATACAACAAGAGGCTTTGCAGTCCATACTAGGGGTGCACCTCAAGGGCCCAGCTGTGGTGATTATAGAGGCTGTGCCACTGGATCCTACAGGACACCTACAATAGTAGGCCACCCTAAGAAGCCTAGTAGACATAGCAACTCTGCCTAATACATAGATACAATCACAGGGAAGCAGCCAAAATAAGGAAACAAAGAAACATGTCCCAAATGAAAGAACAGAACAAAACTCCAGGAAAAGAACTAAACAAAATGGAGATAAGCACTCAATCAGATGCAGAGTTCAAAACATGGGCTATAAGGATGCTCAAGGAACTTGGTGAGACATTCAAGGGACTTAGTGAGACCTTCAAGGAAATTAAGGAGACTTCCGAGGAACTTAGTGAGAACATCAACAACATAAAAAAGAACCAGTCAGAAATTAAGGATGCACTAACTGAAATAAATTTACAGAATAATTTACAGGGAATCAATAGTAGAGTAGGTAAAGCCAAGAAGCAAACCATCAATTTGGAATATAAGGAAGCAGAAAACACCCAAGAAGAAGAGCAAAAAGAAAAAATAATTTAAAAAAATAAGGATAGTCGTAAGGAGCCTCTGGGACACTTTAAGTGTGCCAACATTCGCATCATAGAGGTGCCTGAAGAAGAAGAGAGAGAGCAAGAAATTGAAAACCTATTTGAAACAATAATGACAGAAAACTTCCCTAACTTGGTGAAGGAAACAGACATACAAGTTCAGGAAGCACAGAGAGTCCCAAACAAGTTGAACCCAAAGAGGTCCACACCAAGCATATCATCATCAAAATGCCAAAGGTAAAATACAAAGAGAGAATCTTGAAAGCAGCTAGAGAAAAGCAGTCTGATACCTACAAAAAAGCTCCCATAAGACTGTCAGCTGATTTCTCAAAAGAAACTTTGCAGGCCAGAAAGAAGTGGCAAGCGATATTCAAGATGATGAAAAACAATAACCTACATCCAAGATTACTCTATTCTGCAAAACTATCATTTAGAATTGATGGACATATCAAGAGTTTCCCAGACAAGAAAAAGCTACAGGAATTTATCACCACCAAACCAGTGTTACATGAAATGTTGAAGGGTCTTCTTGAAGGCAAAGAAGACCAAAAATATAAACAATAAAATGGCAATTAGTACATATCTATCAACAATTAAATCTACAAACAAAATGAGCAAGCAGAACAGAAACAGACTCAGATACAGAGAACTTTTTGTTGCTTGCCAGATGGGTGGGGGCTGGGGGAATGGGTAAAAAGATGAAGGAATTAAGAAATACAAATTGGTTGTTAAACTGTTGAACGTCAAAGGGAAGGGGGGAGGGGTGGGGGAGATAAACCAAAGAACTTCTATGCATATATGCATCACCAATGGACACTGACAACAGTGTGGGGAAGGCAGGAGGGGGGCAGGATTGGGGAGGAGGGGGTCAATGGGGAAAAAGGTGAGAAACATCTGTAATACGTTCAACAATAAAGATGAGTTAAGAAAAAAACCCTCAAATTTACAATTGTTATATTTTCCTAGTGAGCTAAATCTTTTTATTATTATAAAGCGTATTCCTTTATCGCTAGACAAGAAAAACCTACTTTACCTAATATTTATAGCTACATCTACTTTGATGATCACTGTTTGCATCATATATCTTTTCCATTCTTTTTTTTTTTTTTGCAATTATTATTAATTGATCTTTGTTACAGATTTTTTTCCCACTTAAATTCTATTTTTATGTTATAGATATATTTTGTGTAGACACCATATAGTATTTTTTTTTTCAATGTAGCCTAACCATTCTTGTCTTTTAACTGAAATATTTAGTCATTTTACATCTTAAATGATTACTTAAATATTTGGGGTTTAATATGATACCTTGCTTTTTGTCATTTATGTTCTGTGTATCTTTTGCTCTTTTTTCTTTCCCCTTTTAGGAATTGGTTCTGTATTTTATGTTTTCTTTTTGGTTAATTTTGGAAATTATAAACCCTTTTACTATTCATATTTGGTTACCTTAGACAGTACAAAATGCATCCCTGACTTATCAAAATCTAATATTATTGTACAGATATGGGCCACCTATTTTCTGGATACATTTCAGGAAACATGTTGTTAAGTGAGCTTGTTGCAGGGCAAACATGGTTGAGTGCACATATGCAGACCTAGAGAGTACGGTCTCCTGTAGGCCTGGGCAATATGGTGCAGCCTGTTGTTCCTAGGACAAACCCTGTACAGCATGTCACTGTGAAAACCAACATGAGAGCTGTAGCTGGTTTGACTCAGCGGGTAGAGCATTGGACCGAGGATCAAAGGGTCTTGGGTTTGATTCCAGTCAAGAGCACATACCTGAGTTACAGATTCAATCCCCAGCCCTGGTCAGGGTCATGCGGGAGGCAACCCATTCATGTGTCTGTTTCACATCTATGTTTTTCTCTCTTTCTCTCTGTACCTCCCTCCCTAACACTCTATTAAGAAAAATAATGGGAAGAGCGGTGGGAAGCCAGAGCCCGAGAGGGACTGGTGCAATTCAGCTGCCCACTCGTGGGACCTGCGGGGTTCTGGGGCACCAGAGAAGCCTGTGCAACTCAGCAGCTCACAAGAGTGGTGGGAAGCCGAAACCTGAGAGGGACTGGTGTGATCCAGCTGCCCACCCGCGGGACCTACAGGGTATGGGGCACCAGAGAGACCTGTGTGACCCAGCAGGGACTGTGTGATCCAGTTACCCATGAGACCTGTGAAGTGCTGAAACACCAGAGAGGCCTGTATGACTCAGGAGGGACTGGGCCATCCAGTTACTCACAGGACCTGCGGGGTGCTGAAGTACCAGAGAGGCCTGTGCAACCCAGCAGCCAACAAGAGTTATGGGAAGCCAGAGCCCAAGAGGGACTGGTGCAATCCAGCTGCCTGCCTGCGGGACCTGCAGGGTGCAGGGGCACCAGAGATGCCTGTATGACCCAGCTGCGCACAACATAGGCGTAGAGGATGTGCAAATGGCCATGGAGTGAATGGAAGCTACACAGACGATCTCCCAGGACCAAACGGGAATTACATCTAAAATAAAGAAAAATCTTTGGAAAAAAGCAACAGAAAAGCAGCAGGACAGGACCATATGACCAGGGGCTCTGGTAGGATCTGCATAGACATGTAATCCAGCTGCTGGGAGCCCATGGACAGCAGCAGTCTTAGCTGTGAGCAGCGCCCTTGGGGAATAAAGACCAAACCTGATCCACAGCGCAGAGAGCCAGGACACAGAGCTAAAATAGCCACAGCCAGTCATCTGGGGGCTATGGTAGAGTGAGGGCAGACTGGGCTGGAACTCTGTGGGGACACCTGAGATTTGGAGGGCACTCAAAATTTTGCTGAGTTGTGGCCACAAAAGACAGTGGCCAGTGTGCTCCTTCCCAGAGCTGTGGGGAAAAGCAGCAGCCCCTCCCTCAAAGATTCAGCCTTTTCCAGGTGAGGCAAAGAAATGCAAATTGAGGCTTATTAATAACCAGCCTCTATCCCACCCTCTGGAAGTCCTCTTATGCAGAACACCAGAGCTACATTTCAAGGCCCTGAGTAACTGAGACTACTAGCTTCCAGGCAAAAAGCTAGAGGATAACTGAACCTTTCCTGGGCTTGCAAATCTACCCAGGAAAGTAAGATTGACAGTGGTGATTAACGGGGGCCCACCAAGGCTCATCCAAACCCAGGAGAGGGAACCACAAACAACAGAACACCAACACCCTCAGGGAAAATTTGGCAGGCTCCAAAACCCTCTGAGATAGCCAAAATGATGAAACAAAGAAACAACTCCCAAATGAAAGAACAAGAGAACTCTATTGAATATGAGATAAATGAAATGCAGTTAAGCAAATTATCAGAGGTAGAGTTCAGAGCCGTGATCTTGAGGAAGTTCAACAGCATGAGTAAGGATATCGGCACCATGAGTAAAGATAGAGAAACATTGAAAACCAACCAAGTGGAAATGAAGAATGACATAGCAGAAATAAAGAACACACTGGAAGGACTAACCAGCAGAGTAGAGGAAGCTGAAGACCAGATCAGTGAATTAGAAGACAGGGTAGAAAAAATTAACCAATCAGAAAACCAAAAATAAAAAACAATTAAAAAAACAGGAAGATAGCTTAAGAGAACTGTGGGATATAGGAAACGTAGTAACATTCACATCATAGGAGTCTCCAAAGAGGAAGAAAATAGGCAAGGATTAGAGAATATATTTAAAGAAATAGTGACAGAAAACTTTCCTAACTTGGTGAAGGAAGTAGGCATTCAAGTTCAAGAAGCACAGAGAGCCCTAAGTAAGAACCCAAACAGGCCCACACCAAGACACATAGTAATTAAAATGCCAAAAATTAAAGACAAAGAGAGAATCCTAAAAGCAGCAAGAGATAAGCAACAGGTTACCTACAAAGAAACCCCAATAAGGCTATCAGCTTACTTTTCAAAGGAAACACTACAGACCAGAAGGGAATGGCACGAAGTAATCAAGGTCGTGGAAAACAAGGATCTGAATACAAGACTACTCAGTCCAGCAAGGCTATCATTCAAAATAGAAGGTCAAATAAAAAGCTTTCCAGACCCAAAAAAAAAAAAAAAAAAAGGCTGAGAGAATATATTAATACCAAACCAGCACTGCAAAATATGCTAAAAGGACTGCTGTAATTAGTAGAAAAAATAGGAAGAAAAATATAACCACACTAACCAAAAATGGCAATAAATAACTACATCTAAGTTATCACCTTAGACGTGAATAATTTAAATGCTTCAATAAAAACACACAGAGTAGCTGACTGGATTAGAGAGCATGACTCACATATATGTTGTGTATAAGAGACCCACCTTACAACAAAAGACTCACATAGGTTGAAAGTGAAGAGATGGAAAAAAACCTGTCAAGCAAATAAAAATGAAAAAAAAGCTGGGGTAGCAATACTCATATCTAATAAATTAGATTTCACAATGAAGGCCATAACTAGAGACAAAGGCCACTACATAATATTGAAAGGATCTATCCAACAGGAAGATATAACCATGGTAAATATATAAGCACCCAATATAGGAGCACTAACATATATTAAAAATCTTCTGGAGGACTTCAAAGGAAAAATCAACAACAATACAATTATAGCAGGGGACTTCAACACCCTGCTGATATCATTCGATAGATCTTCTAGACAAAAAATTAACAAGGAAACACAAAATCTAAATGAAGCGCTAGATCAAATGGATTTCATAGATATCTACAGAGAATTACACCCCAAAACAGCAGAATTCACATTCTTCTCAAGTACACATGGGACATTCTCAAAGATAGACCACATGTTAGGACACAAACTAAGTCTCTACAAGTTCAAAAGATTGAAATCATATCAAGCATCTTCTCAGATCACAATGGCATGAAACTAGAAATCAATTGCAACAAGATCATGCAAAGACATTGGAAAACATGGAGGCCAAATAGCATGTTATTAAACAATGAATGGGTTACCATAGAGAACAAGGAAGAAATTAAAAACTTCCTGGAATCAACGAAAATAAACACACCACAATACAAAATCTATGAGATGCAGCGAAAGCAGTTCTCAGAGGGAAGTCCATAGCACTACAGGCCTACCTCAAGAAACAAGAAAAATTTCTCATTGACTGTCTAATCTCACATCTTAAAGAACGAGAAAGCAAACAAAAATATAAACAAACAAACAAACAAAAACCCAGAACAAGAGAAGGAAGAAAATAGTAAAGATCAGAGCAGAAATAAATGACATGGAAACCAAAAAAACAATTCAAAGGATCAATGAAACAAAGAGCTGGTTGTTTGAAAAGATAAACAAGATTGATGGACCCTTAGCTAGACTCACCAAGAAACAGAGAGAACTCAAATACACAAAACCAGAAATGGAAGAAGAAAAATAATAACTGACACCACAGAAATACAAAGGATTGTTAACAAATATTATAAACACTTATACAGCAACAGATTTGACATGAAAATGGAAAAATGTCTAAGCAAAATGGAAAAATGTCTAGAAACATGTAGTCTCCCAAAACTGAACCGGGAAAAGATAGAAAACTTGAACAGACCAACAGCAACAAAAGAAATTGAAGATGTAATCAAGGCTCTCCCAGCAAACAAAAGCCCAGGCCCGGACGGCTTCACGGGGGAATTTTACCAAACATTTAAAGAACTAACACCCATTCTCCTCAAACTATTTCAAAAAATTCAAGAAGAAGGAAGACTTTCAAACTCGTTTTATGAGGCCAGCATAATTCTAATTCCCAAACCAGAAAATGACACTACAAAGAAAAAAAAACTACAGGCCAAAATGCCTGATGAACATAGATGCCAAAATCCTGAACAAACTACTAACAATTGGATCCAGCAATACATCAAAAAAATTATCCACCATGACCAAGTGGGATTCATCCCAGGGATGCAATGCTGGTACAATATTCACAAATCAATAAATGTGATACACCACATAAGCAAAATAAAAGATAAAAATTATATGATCATATTAATAGACACTGAAAAAGCATTCAGCAAAATCCAACACCCATTTCTGATAAAATGCTCAACAATTTGGGAATAGAGGGATCATATCTCGACATAATAAAGGCCATATATGAAAGACCTACAGCCAACATCATACTCAATGGGCAGAAAATAAAAGCATTTTCTTTAGAACAGGAACAAAACAAGGATGTCCACTTTCACCACTCTTATTTAACATAGTACTGGAAGTCTTAGCCACAGCAATCAGACATGAAGAAAAGATGGAAGGGATCCAAATTAGAAAAGAGGAAGTGAAACTGTCATTATTTGCAGGTGGCATAATATTATACATAGAAAACCCCAAAGACTCCATCAAAAATTTACTAGAGTTAAAAAATGAATTTGGCAATGTAGCAGGATACAAAGTTAACATCAAGAAATCGACGGCATTCTTATACACCAATGATGAACTCCCAGAAAGAGAAACTAAAAAAAAAAAAAAAAAAAAAAAATCCCATTTACCATTGTAGCAAAAAATTAAGATACCTAGGAATAAACTTAACCAAAGAAATAAAGGACCTATTTGCAGAAAACTACAGGTCATTGAAAAAAGAAATAGAGGAAGGTATTAAAAAGTGGAAGCACATACCTTGTTCATGAATTGGAAGAATCAACATCATTAAAATGTCCATACTACCCAAAGCAATTTATAGATTCAATGCAATCTCCATCAAATACCAATGACATACTTCACGGAACTAGAACAAATACTTCAAAAGTTCATATGGAACCAAAAAAGACCTCAAATAGCCGCAGCCATCTTGAAAAAGAAGAACAAACGTGGAGGGATCACATTACCAGATTTCAGGTTATACTTTAAAGTCACTGTAATCAAAACAGCCTGGTACTTGCACAAGAACAGGCAGATAGATCAATGGAACGGAATAAAGAACCCAGAAATGGACCCAAGGCAATACGCTCAATTAATATTTGACAAAGGTGGCAAAAGCATACAGTGGAGTAAGGACAGCCTCTTTAATAAATGGTGCTGGGAAAATTGGACAGCTACATGCAAAAAAATGAAACTAGACCATCAACTTACACCTTACACAAGAACAAACTCAAAATGGATAAAAGACTTAAATGTGACACATGAATCCATAAAAATCCTAGAAGGAAATGTAGGCAAAAAAATTTCGGACATCATACACAACAGAATTTTCACTGATTCATCACCTAAGGCAACAGAAACAAAGGAGAAAATGCACACATGGGACTACATCAAACTCAAAAACTTCTGCACAGAAAAAAAAAAAAACCCACCACCAAAGGCAACCCACTGTATGGGAGAACATCATTGCCAATGATACATCAGATAAGGGGTTAATTTCCAAAATATATAGAGTACTCATACAACTCAACAAACGGAAGACAAAGAACCCAATTAAAAAATGGGCAGAGGAGCTGAATAGACACCTCTCCAAACAGGACATACAAATGGCCAAGAGACATATGAAGAAATGCTCAACAGCACTAATAATCAGAGAGATGCAAATTAAAACAACAATGAGGTATCACCTCACACCTGTCAGAATGGCCGCCATCAACAAATTATCAAACAACAAGTGTTAGCAAGGGTGTGGAGAAAAGGGGACTCTAGTACACTGCTGGTGGGAATGCAGACTGGTGCAGCCACTATGGAAAACAATATGGTGTTACCTCAAAAATTTAAAAATTGAACTTCCATTTGACTCAGTGATCCCACTTTTAGGAATATACCCTAAGAAGCCTGAAACACCAATCAGAAAAAATATATGTACCCCCATGTTTGTAGCAGCACTATTTACAATAGCTAAGACCTGGAAACAGCGCAAGTGTCCATCAGTAGACGAATGGATAAAAAAGCAGTGGTACATATACACAATGGAGTACTATGCAGCTGTAAGAAAGAAGATCTCTTGTTTTTTGAGACGACATGGAGGGACCTGGAAAGTGTCATCCTAAGCGAAACAAGCCAAACAGAGAAAGACAAGTATCATATGATCTCACTTATTTGTGGAATATAATGAATATAACAGTCTGAGGAATGGGGTAGTCCCAGAGACGTGGAAGTGGGGCACAGACTGACAATCCCCAGAGAAGGAAGTGGTGCGGGAGAGATAAACCACAGAATTTATATGCATGTATGCATGAACAATGGACATGGACAACAAAGCTGGGGACAGGGCAGGGAGACAGGGAGGTGTCAATGGGGGAAAAAGGAGAAACATATGTAACAAAAATTAATTAATTTAAAAAAAAAAAGAAATTAAGTCCAGCACAAGAGAAAATGATGCAGTCAAGAAAGAGTAATCCCAAAATGTATGAGGCTGCTGCCATTGTATCAATTCCATGCTGTTTTACAGGACTGTTCTTTTATATAGAAAATTACCCTCTAAAATAATGATAAAATTTATAATACATAACTGCACAAACCAGCAGCATAGTTGTTTATTATCATTATCAAGTGTTATGCACTATTGTCTGTGTTATACTTTTTATTTTACCTTTTTTTTTTTTTTTTGGTACGTGTCCCTAGCAGGAACCAAACCCGGGACTCTCTGGTCCACAGGCCGACGCTCCAACCGCTGAGCCAAACAGGCCAGGACGTATGTATCATACTTTTACATGACTGGCAGCACACTGGGTATGTTCACACCAGCATCCCCACAGACATGTGAGTAATGCCTTGCGCTATGATGTTATGGTGGCTACAACATCACTAGGTCATTGGGATTTTTCAGCTCCATTATGATCTGATGGGACCACCATGGTAGATGGCATCTGTTGTTGACCAAAAAGTCATTAAGCAGCTCATGATGCTAATTGTATTTATTGTCTTTCCAGAAAATACAAGGACCTTAGAAATTTTTCCTCCATTTTTATTCCCCAACATCTATGCTATCATGTCATTTAATTTTCTATATATTTGAAATTCTGCAGACATTATTACTATTGCTTTAAATGGTCAATATTTATTTAAATTTTTATTGATATTTTTTCTTACTTTTGTAATTTTCTTACAGCACTGGTGTTATTTTTGCAGAAGAAATATTCTTGAATTATTTTTAAGTCTGCAGAAGGTGAAATATTTCTCAGTTTTTGTTTGTCTGATGATCTCATGAGGAATATTATTCCTGGGTATAGAATAATTCTGGGTTGGCAGGGTTTTGGGGTGTTGTTTTCTTCAGCATGTTAAAGGAATCAGTCTATCATCTCTGGCTCTCATAATCGCTGTTGATTTATGAGTTTTCTTGCTAACAGCTGCTCCTCTGACAGTATTTTGTCTTTTATCTTTGCTTGTTTTTATCATATTTCTTCTATGATAATCTCTTACAGTCTTTGAACTTCTGCAGGTTCACTAGAATGTGACTAGATTTCTTTGCTGTATCCTCCTTGGGACTTGAGTAGGGCTTTTAAAATCTGTGAATTGTGTTTATATGAGTTTTTGAATGTTAGGTCTTTAAATGTTATTCTGCATCATACTGTCTCTTGTCTTCTCTTTTTCTGTTTAGCATCTTCTTACTATTTTGAATTTCTTATCCTTCGTTTTAAATGTTCACTCTTTTGTCTTTCTAGGCTTTACTTATTATAGTTGTCTTTCAGTAAGAAATTATGGATAATTTCTTCTGGTTTGACAATTTATATTTTTTCTGTGTCTAATTTGTGGATAAGGCTTATCTATTTAGTTTTTCATGTATTGTATTTTTGAGTTATAGGACTTCTATTTCATTTCTTTCAAATATGCCGTGTCTTTTTTAAATTACCTGCTGAAATGTTTAACCTTGTCTTTTATCAACTTAATAATTGAAAAGTGTTGTTTTATAATTTCTGTGTAATGATATCAATATTTGGGGCCCGTGTACTTCTGTTTGCATTATCTCTTCTTTGTGCTAATTTTTGTTCACGTTATCACAGCTTCTCACCCACCTAGTAATCTTCGATTATGTGCTGGACATAGTTTTTATAAAGTTGACTATAGTCCTGGCTGGTGTGGTTCATTGGTTAGAGTGTCCACCCCCAGACCAGCGAGTCATGGGTTCACTTCCTGTCAAGGGCATGTACCTAGGTTGCGGTTCATCCACGACACTGATCAGGGTTGTGCGTGAGGCAACCACTCGATCACATTGATGTTTCTCTCTCTCCCTCTCTTTCCCTGCCTCTCACTCTATCTGGAGTATGTGGAGATAAATGAAAAAATATCTTTGGGTGAAGATTTAAAAAAAAGCTGACTATAAAAATAATTGGAGGTTTATGGGTAATCTTCCCCCAGAGATGATTTTTGTTTTCTTCTGCCATGTGCCTCTGGGTAGCAGCAAACCAGAGTAGATGCAATGCAAGTCCAGGGATTGAAATTTGGGACATACATCAGGGCTGCATTCTGAGGTCTTTCACTCACACTTGTAGACTGTAGCTCTCAGGGGGACAAACAAAAGTGCAGGAGTGATTCTAGGCCCACCACTCCGGGCAGGCCAAAACTCTGCCTCCCTGGTCTTGAACATCATCAATATCCCTGCTTCAAGTTTTATTTACCTCTTTTGGATTGGGAAAAGCCCCTGGGGCAAAAGTGACCCCAATTTCCATAGTCACCAGTTTATCCTGGATTGCTGAGTAATTCTTTTTTTTTTTTATCCTCACCCGAGGACATTTTCCCATTTTTTTGTTCAGGTAGAGTGGGAGGGAGAGAGAGGAACAGAGAGAGAGAGAGAAACATCGACGTGAAAGGGACACATCGAGTGGCTGCCACCCGCACGACCGACCAGGGCCGGGGACAAACTGCAACCGAGGTACGCGCCCTTAGCGGGAACCGAACCCGGGTCTCTCAGGACTGCAGGTCGACGCTCTAACCGCTGAGCCAAACCAGCCAGGGCTCTGAGTAATTCTTTATAATCATGTCAGCTCCCCCTTGCCTTTGGGCTGATGCTTGTCTGGTTTGGTTTTTTTGTTAAGAGATCTGAATTCCCTACTTCACCATTGTAGGAATGATAGTCTCCACATAAAATGAATTGGATTGTAGTTTCTGCTTTATTATTTACTAGGTTTTAACCTTCATTCTTTATTTGTAGTCCATGGGCCTGTTCCCTCATATATAAAAGGAAGGATTGTGAAGAGTTGCTTGTGACCGTACGATTCAGTTTCTACTTGATTAGCACCATTTACTCTAGATCCCAGAGCAGATTTTAGGATAAGGAGCCCAAGTGAAAGAATTACAGAATGCAGTGATTATTGCTTTTGCTATTTTTTCTACAGCTAAGAGAACCTGGGATATGTTTGGTACTAGTAAGTATTTTAAGAAGACGTGGGAGGAAAGCTTCCCAGCTGTAAACTTGTTAACGTCTTTTCATGCCAAGGAGTCACCCACCACCGTCGTGGATGTCAGTAGAGTCAGGCCATGAATCCCACTACAGTCCTGTCTTTCCTGAGATGGGGTAGGAACAAGAAGACACTGACATCAGTCTGGCTAGCAGAATCTTAGGAAACTTTATTAGCCCATTTAAGTTGACTATAGTCCTGGCTGGTGTGGTTCAGTGGTTAGAGTGTCCACCCCCAGACCAGTGAGTCATGGGTTCACTTCCTGTCAAGGGCATGTACCTAGGTTGCTACAAACCTACAAAATTAGCATTTCAGAACCATGCCAAGGAGTACATTGGACAAAGGTTTATAATAATCTAAGAGCTCCCTCCCCCACATCCAACTTTGCATATAGCTGTCCCATTGCTATAACAATATGTATCTGATGATGGGAGTCACTGTATCAGAAAACACACAAGCAGCCGCGTAACAGTGCGATCTCTTCCCCACCCCCTTTTGCTTAACAGTCTCTCTTACTGCATAGTTCTTTTTGTAGTTTCTTGAAATATTTTATGATATGACACCTACTTCTCAATGCCTTGTGATCACACACAAACTACATATGAGGTAGGTTAAAGGAAGATAAAAAAGGGAAGATTAGAACTAAGTAGCTCTATAATGGTTTAAAAACAGAAGGGCTGTAATGGAATACTAATCCTGGAGAACAAAGGGTCAGAAACACTGGCCAAGGCAAATATGTCTTCATAATCCAACCCTTAATAGTCTGCTCTCCTATATTTCTTTCTTTTTTTTTTATCCTCTTCTGAGGACATTTTTGCATTCATCTTCAGATAGAGTGAGAGGGAGAAAGGAAGGAAGAGGGAGAGAGAAACATTGATGTGAGAGAGACACATCGACTGGTTGCCACCCACACGACCCCAACCGGGGCCAGGGACAAACTGCAACCAAGCTTCCGGGCCCTTAGCGGAAACCAAACCCGGGACTCTCAGGTCTGCAGGCCCACACTCTAACCACTGAGCCAAACTGGCCAAAGCTGCTCTCCTATATTTCAGTTGAGTAAGTTTTTAAGTCTCCCTTCAACAGTCAGAGCATCTCTGTAGTATGGCTTCCAGAAGTCTGTCTGTGAAACAGATTACAGCTTTATAATTTTTCCCATGTCTATCAAGAGAGTATAGCAGTTCCACAGATTACTACATTGTGAAGAATCTCTACATTTGAGTGATGCATTCAAAAACAATCACTGAAAATTTCAATATAAAAAAGGAAAATTGATACTCATTCTAAAATTCTTGGGTGTAAACAGCCAACAAAGTTGACCTTACAAAGGAAATGAAAGATTTGTTTTGAGATGATAGTTTTATATCTAAAGATATATAAAAACTATCACCATTGAAAGTAGGGGTAATGAAGCCCTGAGCTTGGTCTTGTATTTCCACAGACTCTAAGGGGAAGAAAGTCTGCCTAAGAAGAGAATGTTAGTTGAGGGGTTGTGTCGAATGAAAAAAATGAACGGATGGTCAACTACAAAATTTTTCACTGGCTTAGGCATGCAGTTGGCCACAACGCCTGCTGTGGCAGCCGCTGCCTCTGTTCCCTCCTCATTCACTTCTACAAAAGACTTGTGGACAATTTGTGATACAAAAAGATCTCTGGCTCCTGACATGCCAGACAGATCAGCCTTGCTATTAAAGAGATCCTCTACACCCAGGCGGGCCAGGGGAGAGTTGAGGTTGTAGCTGTCTTCCAGCTTGAACCTGGGCAGGTGGACATTGACTTCAGTGAGATGCAGATTCTCAGGTCTGGTCCACTCATGCAGTTTTTCCAAAGTCAGCTGTTCCTCAATCTGGAATGAGAATGGGCCAAGGAAGAGGAGAGAACAGTTTCATGTAAGTAAGGTAACAAAGCATTATTTAAAAGAAGAGACTCATAATATCAGTTGCTAATCAGTTTCCTTCTTATTTTGTGCCAAATGAGATTCTATCTGGAGGATTTCATTTCTTTTCAGCAATTGGTGATAACAGAACAGAGCTGTGTTCCAAGCCATCAAGGTCCCAAGCTACAGGGACTTTGGACATTGGCTCCATCAGTGATCCATCCTTCCACCCACCCACCCATCCATCCAGGCCGTTGAAACCCTTGCCACACTGGAGTACCAGAACAGCCACAACAGATGTTATTACTTTAACTGCTTCATTGGTGGAAGAAAATTTTAAAACTTTTCTTCTATTTATTCCACTCTATTTATTCTGAACCCTACTGATAACCGTGGTTATCTGTGAACCTCACAGTGCTGAAGAAATCTCTAATAGTTTAACTCCTAGGTAAAAATAGAAAAGGGCTTAGTTCCTCATCTAAAATTGGGTCATGGGAATAATAGTACCTACCTTACAGCATTGTTGAGAACATTAAATGAGTTAATGTATACAAAGCACTTGGCACATACTAAGTGCCACAAAAATGTCAGCTATTATCATTACTAGTGTTACTACAACTATTGGACCAGAATTGAATCATCATTCCACTTGTTCTACTGATGTTGATTATTCCTTTCATGGGGCTAGAATTTCTTTTTATAATGAGAGAAGAGACATATTTGGAAATTTAATTAAAATAATAAACACACTGATTTTAATATATACTTTATACATGCAAATGGCCAATATTGGATCTCTTCTAAGTAACAAGTGTGACTAGGGAGAACATAGAGAAAAGCCACACCGCAGCCTAGAGACACTAAAGGAAAACGATAATCTTCAAGTTTTGCCTGGTCCTAGCCTAGCAGGAAATGTCATCACCTTTCACGTAAATAAAATAGAAATGACATAAGAAGTTTATTTTACAAAACAGGCTTAGCTTTCAAGCTCATGAGTTACATGAGTCTTTTCTACCATGTATCTCTTAGAAATGTAACCCATAATCTATATGAATTACAATAAGAATGACCAGTGTAACACAGGATTTCACACAACATGAAACTATATACTATGAATGTTTTGGGGTTTTATTGGTTGTTGTTTTTTTCCTTTGTTGATTAGAGAGACAGTAATGGAGGGGGAAAGAGGGATAGAAACATCGATGAGAGAGAATATCAATTGGCCACCTCCTGCGTGCCCCACACTAGGGATTTGACCCACAACCTGGGCATATGCCCTGATCAGGAATGGAATCTGCAGCCTCTTGGGTCAATGCTCAACCACTGAACCTTGCTGGCCGGGCTAATGTTTTGGGTTTTTTAATTTAAAATTTTTTGAACAAAACACTTCTAATTTTCCTGCACTTTCCTATAAAGATTTTTTAAGGGAGTTTCCATGAGATGCCATTGACTGATGTTCAATAATATAGATCATTAGATGTCCCCACCACAACTGTGTACTGACAGGAGCTGAAAACCTAAACGTAGGGCTTCAGAGTAGCAAACATTGATGGAAGAAATCTCAAAGGGATGACACAGTTTGGGAAGGAAAGTCCAGTAACATCATGACAAAGACCTACCACAGGACATACACACAGGCAGCATCGCTGTGTCAGAAGGAACACGAGGCATGAGCCCAGGAGCCCTCACCTTCAGACCCATGGCCTCGTCCTCGATGTCATCTGGCAGCAGGATGACCATGCTGAGCTCCCCGCCTTGGTAAGGCAGCTCCAGCACACGGCACTTAAGCTCCTGGATGTAGCCATATGGAAATTCCTTCTTCTGATACATCATTTTCACTGTTTTTGTGTCTTTCTGGAAAGTTGAGAAGACAAGTCACTCACATTATTATCTGCATTCTTTAGAGCAAAGAGTAATTTCATAATTGCGACCCTCACCTTATTCAATCTGAAGGGCGCATCGGTCGTGGCCTTTTCACTGAATTTCTCCTGCCAACTTCCTTTGAAATAGATGGCATTAACCAGCACCAGTTTAGTCGTATCATCAACCACGCCTGCAGCCAGCAATTCAGGAATTTTCCCTGAAAGATAAAGCAAGCTCAAAAAAACAGCTCAATATCAGAATTCTATATTTCAGCTGACATTTGATCCGCACTAAAATGCAATTCAAATACATTTTTTTTATTTAATTTCCATTAACATGTTAAGTTAGGAAATCCCTTCTAGGATGTTTCAACTTTAAATAAACTACCAAAGGGTTTAAGGGCTAAAACAGGAAACTTCTTGCCCTGGCCAGTTTGGCTCAGCAGGTAGAGCGTCGGCCTGCGGTCCGGAGAGACCCAGGTTCGGTTCCCGCTAAGGGCACGTACTTTGGTTGCAGTTTGTCCCCGGCCCTGGTTGGTCGTGCGGGTGGCAGCCACTCGATGTGTCCCTTCACGTCGATGTTTCTCTCTCTCTCTCCCTCCCACTCTATCTGTACAAAAAATGGAAAAATATCCTCGGGTGAGGATAAAAAAAAAAACAGGAAACTTCTTTGCAGTGTGTGAGAAACAACAAGCCTACTTCAGTGAAAGGCCATTCTTTTCAGGCACAGAAGTATTCCTTAGTGAAAAGGATTCCGGGCACTAGTAAATACATCACTTGTGCGAATCCTCCAGGTGGAAGCTACTCTCACAGAAGGTGTTAACACACACGCAGCAGGTAGGACCGTGACTCCACTGCAACACGAGTCCCCCTGTGCCCACAGCGGGCGTGAAGAGCCGGGCAGGGGAGGCGGGTCAGCTGGTCCTCGGCCCTTCCTTCAGTGGGGCAGAGAGAGCTGAGGGGACCGCGGGGCACGGCCAGTCCCCCCGCCGCCCTGAGCGCGTCCACAGGGTGTGTGCCGGGTATTCCTGCCACGGCACTTTGTGCCACAAGTGTGACAATATTCTTTTCCGTGATTGGGGCCAGGCCGGGTTTTCCTCAAAGCTTTATCCTTGTGACTCCACATTCAATGTTAGGTTTAATCTTAAATTGTAGATTTGTGAACTTATGAGGAGAAAGTTCAGCTGCTTCAGCGAAACCGTGTTTCAGTTTCCACTTTGAGGAGTTTCCTCAGTGGACAGCTGTGTGGCGCTGGGCAGGGGCAGACTGACCCCAGGGCCAGGATGAGGCAGAGCAAAGGGCCGGGGGTCACCTGAAGGTGGGAAGGTGGAGGGAGGACAAGAAGGACCAGGTCAATGAGTGCGTGGGGCCCACTCTCTTACCTTCTGTCTGCCCTTTGACCCACTCGTTGATCACGCGTCTGGCTCCTTCAGAGGTGCGCTGGAAGTCCACACTCGCCAGGTCAGCGCCGTACGCCGTCCGAGTTGCAGCTAAGAACTCCTGTTTGAAAAGCAAGGAACCAAATGTCACGGATAACTCCTGCTACATGCAGAAATGTTTCCAAAATCCTTAAAAGCAACAGAAATGGCCCTGGCCGGTTTGGCTCAGCGGTTAGAGCGTCGGCCTGCGGTCCCGAGAGACCCGGGTTCGGTTCCCGCTAGGGGCATGTACCTCGGTTGCGGTTTGTCCCCGGCTCTGGTCAGTCGTGCGGGTGGCAGCCACTCGATGTGTCCCTTCACGTCGATGTTTCTCTCTCTCTCTGTTCCTCTCTCCCCCTCCTACTCTACCTGAACAAAAAATGGAAAAATGTCCTCGGGTGAGGATAAAAAAAAAAAAAAAAAAAAAGCAACAGAAATGGTGTTAAAGGCATAAATTTCAATGTAACAAAAAAGTTCTAACCCTTATACTTTTTGCATTACAGTAAAAAACATGTAACATTAAACTAACCATTGAACCACTTTTAAGGGTACAGTTCAGTAGTTTGGTGGTGTATAAAATTTACCTTTTCTTTTCTAACCTTTGACCAACATGTCCCTATATAAGTATATACTGATTATTCTTGGAACTGAATTATGAAATTCACTTTTGCTGGTCAAACAGTCAGGGTCAGTCTTTCCCTGTGAAGACTATAAAATGAAATTATATCAATTAATGGGGATACTCTCATGTTTTAATTCTATATCATTTTTCTGAATGTTTATAAAAATAAATCTGACTTCTGTGCCTTGGTGTGCTGAAAAGTGTCCTCATGGTCCAGTGAGGTTAAGAACATGAACGTGAAGTACTTACAGGGAGGAAATTGTAGCTTTTTTCTCCGTATAACCTGTTAGCAAGTTTCAGAACGTAGGGAGCTCCACGCTTGTTGATGTCCGCATTCAGACTCTGAAATCTTGAATGAATCTCCTTAACCGCATCAAAATGAAGAGTCTAAAACAAAGAAAACATTCGTGCTGTAACCACTTACTTTGAACCGGTCTCCTTGGCATTGTATCTATCAAACTAAATTAATGTGTTTTTGTTATTAATGATTGATAATTCCCATCCGTTTTATGTAATTCCCAGTACTTTATTACCTTTTCATTGGAGAAAAAAGAAAAGAGAATCCAAAGTGTATAGCTTTCTGAGACATAATATTTGCATTACAAGCGATTTTGATATCTCTTTTTGTTATATAGTTATATAAACATGAGTAGCTAATGAGCTAAATATTTACAGATGTCTGTTTTTTTCCCCTAAAGAAATGGTCATTTGTATGTTCATATGTAAATTTTGTATCAATTATAGTTCACAGGAATTTCTCAGATAAACAGAAGAATTAAGGACCTTAACTATGCGGGAACACAGAGATACTATAACGTGAGCGGTTTCAAATTCACACTATCAGCACCTGTGCCTTATTTAAAAATAAGATCTATAAATTTCACATTCGGTAAAAGTTTATTTTCCTTATTACAAATCAAGCATCCCTTTATGGATTTATGATACCTGGGCTGGTTGTTTACTTCAGCACACAAAGAACACACCACACAATGCACAAAGTCCAGTCACTCACCGAGCTGTGTCATGTTTGCACAGTTGCTATGATTCATCTACTCTAATGGAAATATGGAGGGAACCCCTAAATCTATTCTTGCTGAGGTAATACAGTCCCTGGAACAACCTCATAATAAAAGGCTGATATTACCCTACAAGGAGCAACCAATTAATAACCAGGGGTTAAAAAAATGGATGGATTTTGGAAAACTTAAAAATGCTTTCATGTCGGTAGTGATCAAAATGGTTGGTTTTCAGAAATTACAGAAATAGATGCTTTGTGGCTGGATCAGGTCGATAAGTGGAAACCAGGGCTGGGCCTTCCCCAGTTACAGGCACCAGGTAATCTGACTGGTAGGTGAGAAGACCTTCACTTTTGGGACTTCTTTCCCCTGCTTCCGAGGAAAGCCCAGTTCCCCTCTCAGAATTAAACAAAGAACACAGCACAGAAGTGCCCTCCATGCCCATTAGGGCCAGGTGGAAGGCTGGGCATAGCTTCTGCTCCTGCTGTAAGAGTGACCTGCCACACCAACCGAGGCTTGGTTCTGTCCCTGCAGATGCCACACCTCACCTGTCTCCTCTCCGTGCAGGGCCCTGCTGCCCACACAGGCACGTGGTGCCAGCCCAGGGCTCGGCCTCAGGGTACAAATCACAGGGTCACCTGTTCCCTCAAGAAGGTGACACTGCCAGCTTCTCCACTGTAAAAGTTTTCTGCCTGTACTTTGTGCTTAAAGGAACATTATATGACCGGAATTATTTATGAGTGGCGGGTCACATGCAAAGCAGAAACTGAACCGTCTTCATCCAGGAGGAGATGCTGTCAAAGGTTTGCCCACTGGAATAGAAACAGCACACGACAGGGGTTTGGGCAGCTTTCGTCACTGCTGTGTCCTCAGCCAAACTAAAAACTGTGCCCGGCACACAGCATATGCTCAATAAAAACTCAGTCATGAATGAAAGCCTCCATAAAAAGGAATTGTTCATGAGGCTTTTCTGAAAGTCTGGCCTCATAACATATGGCTGTGGGACACAGAATACGGTTTTTTAAATATCCTGTGAAAGCTCAAAGCACAACACTTTAGTGCAGACTCGCCGGGAACCAGACTACTTTGTTTCTGCTGACCTTGGACATCTGTGCGGCAGTAGCGCCTCTGGCCCCCAGAAAGACCATGGCCAGTGCGGATGAAATGCTGATGGGAGAGATGAAGATGTTTCCAGTAGGGTTCTTCTCATTCAGGGTGCGGAAGAGGTCCAGTGCAAACCGGGTGTTTGCCACACATAGCTGCTCCATGGTGAGGGCTGCAACGCAGAACAGAGGCCCATGCACCCCAGGAAATTAGGAAATGAAATTTCTCCATGTCTTTCTTATCCTGGAACTTGCATTTTCTTTTCTCATGAGCACAAAGGTGGGAACTAGATGAACACACCAAGGAGCCATCAGAAACCCAGGTGCAGGACCCAGGTATACTAACAGGGTCCGACCTGGCAGACATAGCAGCCAGGACTGGCCCTTTCCTACCAAGTTTAGGAACACACCTACTTCCCACCATTTACCTGAAATAAAAATGTTTCTATTAGAAAACCATTGCTACCTACTACTCATTAAAGCAAATTCCAGCAATGTGATTTAATTATCTCCATTTTCAAGATTCAGTTGCTATGTTTAGAAAGGTTAAGGGTACAAAGTCTCATTTCTGGAACTGGAAAGGAGAGTTTGAAAAGCCAGCACAGGTCCCAGGGTCAGATGGTGCAGCCCACCTGGAGAAGGTGACAAGCATCCTCTGTGACACGCCCTGGGGGTGAGGGTGACCAGGCCTCCACCTCAGCTCAGCAGCCCCCTTAGGAATCCTGACTCCTCTCAGAGCCTTCGTTTCCCACATACTGGCCAGGAAGAACTACTTGTGCTGTTTGCTTCTCATGTAATACATTGAATTATTACTGTTGTCCTCGGAAAGTAATCTCTAGGGTCCCTCCCTCCCTCCCTCCCTCTGCAGCAATGAGAAGCAATTCTTCTGGGGCTTCCTAGAATCTGTCACAAACAGCTGTGGGCAGAAGGGAGTTCCCGAAGGAAGGAAAACATTCCCATCTCAGGCTTCAGCTCTGGTTTCAGCCACAAAGCTCTCCCTTCCCTCCCTGGCAGGCTGGCAGTCCTGGGGCCCCGGTCGTGGGGCAGGTGAACCGGGTCGCCCCGGGGGTGTGGCTCACGGCCTTGGGCTGCGGCCCCTGAGGCTCAGGTGGGCAGCGCAGGGCACAGTCCCCGGGAACCGGCAGCTGCTGAGGTGACTCCGGGCCAAGGAGGGCCAGGGAGGTGCAGGGAGGAGGAGGCTCTCAGATCCAGGCCCTGGGCCGCCCTCCCCTGCCGGCCCGCTCAGTCCCACTTTCCTAGCGGGCCCCATGCCCGGCCTTACCCGCTGCTTGCTGCCTGGGCGGGAGCCTGAGTCTGGCACAGAGGGCAGAGCAAGGAATGTCCTATATAGTGGAGGAAGTGGAGGGCAGCTGCCCTGGCATCAGCGGGCGGGGGAAGGCAAAGGGGCGGGAGGGTCAGAAAAAGGGGCGGGGGGAAGGTATTTAGAGAAAAAAGGGGCGGGCACACAATGGACCCTCCCCCTAAGTAACGTCCTAGGCTCTGGGCATTGTCATGTAGAAGCCAGTTGAGGGTGGACTCCCTGCAGTGGCCCTCAGGAGATTTGCACCTTTTTGAATCTAGGCAACCTGACATCTCAGGCAAGGACCTGATGGCCTCGTTCTTGCCTAGCTGTGCATGACTTGAGGTGACATAATGTGTCACCTGTTATGGGGCAAACTGCCCCTTCTGAATCTTATCTAAATACTCCAAATTCTGGGTTTCTGGGATGGGGTGGGGAAAGAGCTTGTGGATAAGAAAACAGAATCAGTCTGTCAGCTGATGATCACCGGCATCAATACAACACCGACAGGAATCCCTATTTCCGGTGTGGGGAAGCAGGAGATTTTGTTCAGTCAAACAATTCAGTTGTGATACAGCACAGGGTGAGAACAGCCCTGCTGTCAACAGCTCAGTAGTGTTACAGCTCACATATAAATCAGCTGTGCAAGGTGGTCCCCTCTGGCAGCCAGCGGGCTCTGCTCCGTTCTGCTCCAGTCCAGTGTCTTCTGTTTCTTCAGGAAACACAGGCTTGCTGCAAAGGGAAAGTGGCTCCCAGAGCCAGAAAGAACCTGCCTTATGTAGTGAGGAGTCACTACTGCTTATCTCTAATTGATCCATCCTCAGGCAGAGGAAGATCTACAACCTTACAGCTTGACTGCTCCAAAAATCACTGTGCTGATTGGTCAGAATGGAGCGGCTCTGATTGGTTAGTGAAAATGCAGATGCAGTTATAGGTGCACAGCTCCAATTGCATGGGGACAGCCTCAGTCCCACTGGTTGAAATGGGATTCCAGGAACTCCTCTGCAGGGGCTGGCTCAGCTGCAGGAACACAGTGCAGGTAGGCAGTCCAGTGTGAGAGGCAAGAGATCAGTGCAGGCTTCTTTCTCCCTGAAGGGCAGTTTGTGTGAGAGGCCCTTGTGGAAAAATGACTGCTAGGCTCTAAGTATTTTGTTGTTTGTTCTCAGTTTAAAATTTGAGACCAGTCAGCCACTGGGAGCCCATTTTTTACATTTATTTATTTATTTATTCATTCATTTATTTATTTATTTTTAGTACATGCCCCTAGCAGGAACCGATTCCAGGACTCTCTAGTCCATAGGTGGATGCTCCAACCCTGGAGTCAAATTGGCCAGGGCTGGAGCCCATTTTAGCGGGTATCTTCTTTCTCGGGGTACACACTTGGAAGCCAACAAAGTGGCAAAGGCTATAGAATTGCAGGCCTGCCTTTGGAGACATTCTCTCAGATGTTACCCCCCTTTGGGCTGCTGGCCTACATCAACTGTACTGAGTCTGCCTTTTTATTCCCTTAATGTTCTGTTTTTGCATAATTGAAATTCTTTTTATTTTTATTTTTTAAGATATTGTTTTTAGAGAGAGAGGAAGAGAGAGAGAGATAGAAACATCGATGAGAAAGAACATTGATTGGCTGCCTCTTGCATGTTCCCCACTGGGGATTTGGCCCACAACCTGGGCAGGTGCCCTGACCGGGAATCAAACCACCGACTTCTTGGTACATGGGTCAACATTCAAGCACTGAGTCACACTGGCCAGGCAGTAGTGAAGTTCTTAATTTTTATTCACTTGGTTCATTTTCCATGAAAAAAGTCCCAATGCCTAGGAATACATCTAACAAAAAATTGTATGTGAGAGTGTGTGTTTGTGTAGTAACTGTTAAGAAATCACTCCCTCCCCAAGTACATGAAGATATATTCTTATATTATCTTCTAAAACCTTTATTGTTTTGCTTTCACAATACACCTTGTTTATTGTTGAAAGGATTGCAGATGTCACTTTTTTCCCCAACTGACACCAACCTCATTGCTTCACCCCCTATCTTTTTCATTTGATGCTAATTTCTTTTCCTGTGCGAATGTGTTTTAGTTAGATGTAGTCCCATTTGTTACTTTTTTCTTTTTCTCTTGATATATGCAATGTATCAGTGAAAATTCTGCTATGTCTGATACCTGAGATTTTGCTACCTATATTTTCTTCTAGGATTTTTATGGTTTCATGAGTTATATTTAAGTCTTTACCATTTTCAGTTTATTCTTGTCTATGATGTAAATTGGTGGTCTAGTTTCAATTTTGCATGTCCAATTTTTCTGACATTATTTATTGAAGAAACTGTCATACTCCATTATATGCTCTTGCCTCCTTTGTTGAATGTTAATTGTGCAAAGTAGCTTTGGTCAATTTCTTGTGTTTTGTTCTCTCTCATTGATCTATATGCCTGTTCACGTGCCAGTACTAGGAGGTTTTAATTACAGTGGCTTTGTAGTATAGTTTAATATCTAGCATTGTTGATGGATTCCAAAATGGTGGCAGAGTGAATGGAAGCTGCACAGACCATCTCCCAAGATGAAACTGGACTTACAACTAAAATGAAGACAACTCATTGGGGAAAACCAACAAAAAAGCAGCTGGAGAGGACGTGTATAACCAGGGACAGAAAGATGACACTAAATTGAGCTTAGTCGGTATTGCAAAGGCATGAGAGGACAGTCTGAGAGCCCATGAATAGCAGCTATTTCGGTTGAGAGCAGCTTCCCTTAGGGTTAAAATCCCAAGCCAGCTCCACAGCACAGAGGGCCGGGACAGAGCACTAAATTAGCTACAGCCACTCACCTTGGGCTTCAGTAGACAGAAGGCAGATAGGACTAAAACTTGTGGAGAGACTTGGGAGCTTGGCGAGCTGAGAGGGCACAGGGAGGTTTGTGCTGAATCACTCCTTTACAGGACTGTAGCTGCTCAACCAGCCCCTTCCCAGAGCCCCAGGGAGAAGCAACAGCCCCTCACTCAGGAATTTAATACCACGTGGCCAGGCCAGAGAAATGCAAATTGAGGCTCATTAACATTGAGTCTGATAGCAAGCAAGTGTTCTCCCACTGGAAATTCTCTTATACCTGAGGAATTTTTTGTTCACCTGAGGGCTACAAATCGAGGCTCATCAAGTAACTGAGACTAATAGCCTCCAGGCAAAAAGCTAGAGGACTACTGAACCTTTCCTGGGCTTACAAATCTACCCAGGAAAGTAAGACTTGACAGTGGTATTTAACGTGGGTCCTCTCACACTCATCCAAATGCAGTAGAGGGAGCTTCAACCAGAGGAACACCGACACCCACAGTGAAAATTTGGCAGGATCCAAAACCCACTGAGGCAGCCAAAATGGCGAAACAAAGAAACAAATCCCAAATATAAGAACTAGAGAACTCTACTGACAAAGAGATAAATGAAATTCAGTTAAGCAAATTATCAGAGGTAGAGTTCAGATGCTGATAATAAGGAAGTTCAACAGTACGAGTAAAGATATAGAAATATTGAAAATTACCCAATTGGAAATGAAAACCCATCAAGCAGAAATGAAGAATGACATAGCAGTAATAAAAACACATTGGAAAGAATAACCAGCAGAGTAGAGGAAGCTAAAAATTGGATCTGTGAATTAGAAGGCAGGGTACAAAAAAAATCACCCAATCAGAGAACCAAAAAGAAACAACAATTAAATAACAGGAAGACAGCTTAAGAGAACTGTGGAACAACATGAAACATTAAAACATCCACATCATAGAAGTTTCAGAAGGAGAAAAAAATGAGCAAGGGTTACAGAATATATTTGAAGAAATAGTGACAGAAAACTTCCCTAGCTTGATGAAGGAAAAGGGCATACAAGTTCAAAAAAAGCACAGAGAGCCCGAAGTAAAAAGAACCCAAAGAAGCCCACACCAAGACACATAATACTTAAAATGCCAATGACAAAGAGAAAATCCTTAAGGCAGCAAGAGAAAAGCAACAGGTTACCTACAAAGGAACCCCCATAAGGCTATCAGCTGACTTCTCAACAAAAACACTACAGGCTGGAAGGGAATGGCATGAAGTAATAAAGATAATGAAAAACAATGATCTGAACCCAAGACTACTCTATCCAGCAAGGCTATCATTCAAAATAGAAGGTGAAATAAAGAGTTTCCCAGACAAAAACAGGCTAAGGGAATATATTAGCACCAAACCAGTAATACAAAAAATGTTAAAATGACTGCTGTAAATAGTAGAAGAACTAAGACAAAAAATATAACCACAAGAAATAAAAATGGCAGTAAACAGGTACATATCAATAATAACCTTAAATGTAAATGAATTTAACACATTCAAACTATGTGAGTCTTTTGTTGTGGAGTGGGTCTCTTGTAATCAACTTATATATGAGTCATGCTTTCTTATTCAATCAGCCAATTTGTGTCTTTTGATTGAATCCAATCAGCCAATTTGTGTCTTTTGATTGAATCCAATCAAAAGACACAAATTGGCAGATTGAATAAGAAAGCATGACTCATATATAAGTTGATTACAAGAGACCCACTCCACAACAAAAGACTCACATAGTTTGAATGTGAAGAGTTGAAAAAAAAATCTTCCAAGCAAATGGAAAGGAAAAAAGAGTTGGGGTAGCAATACTCATATCCATTAAAATATACTTCAAAATGTAGGCCATAACTAGAGACAAAAGGCCACTACATAACATTGACAGGATCTATCCAACAAGAAAATATCTTTGGTAAATGTATATGAACCCAATATAGGAGCATCAAAATATATTTTAAAAATTCTGGAGGAATTCAAAGGAGAAACTGACAGCAATACAATCATCGCAGGTGACTTCAACGCCCCATTGACATCACTAGATAGATTGTGTGGAAAAAAATTAGCAAGGAAACAAAGAGGCTAAATGATGTACTAGATCAAATGAATTTAATAGATATCTGCAGAGTTATACCCCAAACCTTCAAAATTCACATTCTTCTCAACTGCAAATGGGACATTCTCAAAGATAGACCACATGTTAAGACACAAATTAAGTGTCTACAAGTTCAAGAAGATTGAAATAATTTCAAGCATGAAACTAGAAATCATATACAACAAAAACATTCAAACACATGGAGGCTAAATAGCATTTTATTAAACAATGAATGGGTTACCAAGGAGATCAAGAAAGAAATTTAAAAATTTCTGGAAACCAATGAAAATAAACACCCAACAACACAAAATCTATGGGACACAGCAAAAGCAGTCTTGAGAGGGAAGTTCATAGCACTAAAGGTCTATATCAAAAAACAAAAAAAAAAATTTTCTAAGTGACTATATAAATTTACACCTTAAAGAACTAGAAAGCAAACAAAAAGAAGAACCCAGAGCAAGTAGAAGGAAAGAAATAGAAAAGATCAGAGCAGAATAAATGACATAGAGACCAAAAAAATTTTTCAAGAATCAATGAAACAAAGACCTGGTTCTTCGAACACATAAACAAGATTGATGGAGCCTTAGCCAGACTCAACAAAAAAAAAAAAGAGAGAAGACCCAAACAAAAAAAAATTAGAAATAAAAGAGAAGAAATAACTACTGACACCATAGAAATACAAAGGATCATTAACAAACACAATGAACAATTATATGCCAACAAATTGGACAATCTGGGTGAAAGGGGCAGATTTCTAGAAACACATAGTCTCCCAAAATTGAACCAGGAAAAACCAGAAAACTTGAACGGACCAATAGTAACTAAGGAAATTGAAGAGGTAATCAAGAATCTCCCAGCAAACAAAAGCCCAGGCCTGGACAGCTTCACGGGGGAGTTCCACCAAACATTCAAGAAGAACTAACACACAACCATTTTCCTCAAACTATTCCAAAAATTCAAGAAAAAAAAAGACTTTTACGAGGCCAGCATAATCCCAATTCTAAAACCAGATGAAGACACAACAAAAAAATAGAACTACAGGCCATTATCCCTGATGAACACAGATGCCAAAATCCTTAACAAAATATTAGCACATCAGATCCAGCAATACATTAAAAAATTTATTCATCATGACCAAGTGGGATTCATCCAAGGGATGTAAGGCTGGTACAATATTCACAAATCAATAAATGTGATACACCACATAAACAAAATGAAAGATAAAAATCATATGATCATATCAATAGATAGTGAAAAAGCATTCAACAAAATCGAGCATCCATTTCTGATAAAAATGCTCAGCAATGTGGGAATCAAGAGATCATATCTCGACATAATAAAGGCCATATATAAAAGACACCCAACATCATACTAAATGGGCAAAAACTAAAAGCACTTCCCTAAAGAACAGGAACAAGGCAAGGATGCCCACTTTCGCCACTCTTATTTCACATAGTACTGGAAGACTTAGCCACATCAATCAGAGAGGAAGAAAAAATAAAAGGGATCCAAATTGGAAAGGAGGAAGTAAAAATGTCATTATTTGCAGATGACATGATACTATACGTAGAAAACCCCAAAGACTTCATAAAAAATCTACTAGACTTAATAAATGAATTTGGCAAAGTAGCAGGATACAAAATTGACATCAAGAAAATGAGAGCATTCGTTTTTGTTTTTTTGTTGTTGTTTTTTTTAATTTTTTATTTTTTTTTGTTACAGATATTTCACCTTTTTTACCACATTGGCACCCCCCTCCCTACCCCACCCCCGCCCCGTCCCCGGCTTAGTTGTCCATGTCCATTGGTCATGCATACATGCATATAAGTTCTGTGGTTTATCTCTTCCCACCCCCCAACCCCTCTTCTGAGGGATGTCAGTCTGTGCCCTACTTCCATGTTTCTGGGTCTACCGTATTCCTCAGATTGTTATGTTCATTATATTCCATATATAAGTGAGATCATGTGGTATTTGTCTTTTTCTGCTTTGCTTATTTCACTTAGGATAATCCTTTCCAGGTCCCTCCATGTCGTCTCAAAGGATAAGAGATCTTTCTTTCTTACCGCTGCATAGTACTCCATTGTGTATATGTACCACTGCTTTTTTATCCATTCGTCTACAGATGGACACTTGGGCTGTTTCCAGATCTTAGCTATTGTAAATAGTGCTGCTATGAACATGGGGGTCCATATATTCTTTCTGATTGGTGTTTCAGGCTTCTTAGGGTATATTCCTAGAAGTGGGATCACTGGGTCAAATGGAAGTTCAATTTTCAATTTTTTGAGGTAACACCATATTGTTTTCCGTAGTGGCTGCACCAGTCTGCATTCCCACCAGCAGTGTATTAGAGTCCCCTTTTTTCCACACCCTCGCCAACACTTGTTGTTTGATGATTTGTTGATGGCGGCCAATCTGACAGGTGTGAGGTGATACCTCATTGTTGTTTTAATTTGCATCTCTCTGATGATTAGTGATGTTGAGCATTTCTTCATGTCTCTTGGCCATCTGTATGTCCTGTTTGGAGAGGTGTCTATTCAGCTCCTCTGCCCATTTTTTAATTGGGTTCTTTGTCTTCCTTTCGTGGAGTTGTATGAGCACTCTATATATATTGGAAATTAACCCCTTATCTGATACATCATTGGCAATGATGTTCTCCCATACAGTGGGTTGCCTTTCAATTTTGATGATTGTTTCTTTTGCTGTGCAGAAGCTTTTGAGTTTGATGTAGTCCCATGTGTTCATTTTTTCCTTTGTTTCTGTGGCCTTAGGTGATGTATCAGTGAAAATTCTGCTCCGTATGATGTCCGAAATTTTGTTGCCTACATTTTCTTCTAGAATTTTTATGGATTCACGGGTCACATTTAAGTCTTTTATCCATTTTGAGTTTATTCTTGTGTAGGGTGTAAGTTGATGGTCTAGTTTCATTTTTTTGCATGTAGCTGTCCAATTTTCCCAACACCATTTATTAAAGAGGCTGTCGTTACTCCACTGTATGCTGTTGCCACCTTTGTCAGATATTAGTTGAGCGTATTGCCTTGGGTCAATTTCTGGGTTTTCAGTTCTGTTCCACTGGTCTATATGCCTGTTTTTGTGCCAATACCAGGCTGTTTTGGTTACCGTCGCTTTGTAGTATAACCTGATATCTGGTATTGTGATCCCACCTACTTTGCCCTTCTTTTTCAAGATTGCTGTGGCCATTCGGGGTCTTTTTTGGTTCCATAAGAACTTTTGAAGTATTTGTTCTAGTTCTATGAAATATGTCGTTGGTATTTTGATGGGGATTGCATTGAATCTATAGATTGCTTTGGGTAGGATGGACATTTTAATGATGTTAATTCTTCCAATCCATGAACAGGGTATGTGCTTCCACTTTTTTATATCTTCCTCTATTTCTTTTTTCAATGACCTGTAGTTTTCTGCAAATAGGTCCTTTACTTCTTTGGTTAAGTTTATTCCTAGGTATCGTAATTTTTTTGGCACGATGGTAAATGGAATTTTTTTTTTCAGTTTCTCTTTCTGTGAGTTCATCATTGGTGTACAAGAATGCCGTCGATTTCTTGACGTTAATTTTGTATCCTGCTACTTTGCCAAATTCATTTATTAAGTCTAGTAGATTTTTGATGGATTCTTTAGGGTTTTCTATGTACAATATCATGTCATCTGCAAATAATGACAGTTTCATTTCCTCCTTGCCAATTTGAATCCCTTTTATTTTTTCTTCATGTCTGATTGCTGTTGCTAAGACTTCCAGTACAATGTTAAATAAGAGTGGCGAAAGTGGACATCCCTGTATTGTTCCTGTTCTTAATGGAAATGTTTTTAGTTTCTGTCCATTGAGTATGATGTTGGCTGTAGGTCTTTCATATATGGCCTTTATGATGTCGAGGTATGATCCCTCTATTCCCACATTGCTAAGCATTTTTATCAGAAATGGATGCTGGATTTTGTCAAAGGCTTTTTCAGCATCTATTGATATGATCATGTGGTTTTTATTCTTTATCTTATTTATGTGGTGTATCACATTTATTGATTTGCGAATATTGTACCAGCCTTGCATCCCTGGAATAAATCCCACTTGGTCATGGTGAATAATTTTTTTTATGTATTTCTGGATCCGACTTGCTAATATTTTGTTCAGGATTTTGGCGTCTATGTTCATCAGGGATATTGGCCTGTAGTTTTCTTTCTTCGTAGTGTCTTTTTCTGGTTTTGGAATTAGAATTATGCTGGCTTCATAGAACGTGTTTGGAAGTCTTCCTTCTTCTTGAATTTTTTGAAATTGTTTGAGGAGAATGGGTGTTATTTCTTTTTTGAATGTTCGGTGTTGGTTGTTACTTCTCCTCTTTCATTTCTGATTTTGTGTATTTGGGTTCTCTCTCTTTGTTTCTTGGTGAGTCTAGCTAAGGGTCCATCAATCTTGTTTATCTTTTCAAAAAACCAGCTCTTTGTTTCATTGATCCTTTGAATTGTTTTTTTGGTCTCTATGTCATTTATTTCTGCTCAGATCTTTACTATTTCCTACCTTCTACTTGCTCTGAGGTTTTATTTTTATTTGCTTTCTAATTCTTTAAGTTGTAAGGTTAGACACTCAATTAGAAATTTTTCTTGTTTTTTGAGGTAGGCCTGTAGTGCTATGAACTTCCCTCTCAGAACTGCTTTCCCTGCATCCCATAGATTTTGTGTTGTGTGTTCATTTTCACTGGTATCCAGGAAGTTTTTAATTTCTTCCTTGATCTCCTCGGTGACCCATTCATTGTTTAATAACATGCTACTTAGCCTCCATGTGTTGAAATGTTTTGCATGTTCTTGTTGCAATTGATTTCTAGTTTCATGCCATTGTGATCTTAGAAGATGCTTGATATGATTTCAATCTTCTTGAACTTGTAGAGATTTAGTTTGTGTTTATCATGTGGTCTATCTTTGAGAATGTCCCATGTGCACTTGAGAAGAATGTGTATTCTGTAGTTTTGGGGTGTAATTCTCTGTAGATATCTATTAAATCCATTTGGTCTAGTGCTTCATTTAGAGTCTCTGTTTCCTTGCTAATTTTTTGCCTAGAGGATCTATCCAGTGGTGTCAAGAGGGTGTTGAAGTCCCCTGCTATGATTGTATTGTTGTCGAATTCTCCTTGGAAGTCCTCCAGAAGATTTTTAATATATTTTGTTGCTCCTGTATTGGGTGCATATATGTTTATCAACGTTATATCTTCCTGTTGGATAGATCCTTTCAATATTATGTAGTGGCCTTCTTTGTCTCTAGTTATGGTCTTCATTTTGAAATCTATTTTATCAGATATGAGAATTGCTACCCCAGCTTTTTTTTGCTTTCCATTTGCTTGGAAAAAATTTTTCCATCCCTTCACTTTCAACCTATATGAGTCTTTTGTTGTGAGGTGGGTCTCTTGTAAACAACATATAGATGAGTCATGTTTTCTTATCCAATCAGCTACTCTGTGTCTTTTTATGGGAGCATTCAATCCATTTACATTTAAAGTGATTATTGATATGTACTTATTTATTGCCATTTTTGTTTAGTATGGTTCTATTTTTCTTCCCATTTCTACTGCTAATTACAGCAGTCCTTTTAACATTTCTTCCAGTGCTGGTTTGGTGCTAATGTATTCCCTTAGCCTTTTTTTTTGTCTGGGAAGCTCTTTATTTGACCTTCTATTTTGAATGATAGCCTTGCTGGGTAGAGTAGTCTTGGATTCAGATTTTTGTTTTTCATGACTTTGATTACTTCCTGCCATTCCCTTCTGGCCTATAGAGTTTCTTGTGAGA
The DNA here is from genome assembly GCF_014108415.1 of Molossus molossus. Taxonomy (NCBI): domain Eukaryota; kingdom Metazoa; phylum Chordata; class Mammalia; order Chiroptera; family Molossidae; genus Molossus; species Molossus molossus. The sequence goes on from NW_023425347.1 coordinate 7,452,124, forward strand.
AGTCAGCTGAGAGCCTTATGGGGTTTCCTTTGTAGGTAACCTGTTGCTTATCTCTTGCTGCTTTTAGGATTCTCTCTTTGTCTTTAATTTTTGGCATTTTAGTTACTATGTGTCTTGGTGTGGGCCTGTTTGTGTTCTTCTTACTTGGGGCTCTCTGTGCTTCTTGGAGTTGAATGCCTTCTTCCATCAGCAAATTAGGGAAGTTTTCTGTCACTATTTTTTTGAATATATTCTCTATCCTTTGCTCATTTTCTTCTTCTTCGGGGACTCCAATGATGCAAATATCATTACGTTTCCAGTTGTCCCACAGTTCTCTTAAGCTGTCTTCCTGTTTTTTAATTGTTTTTTCCTTTTGTTTTTCTGATTGGTTTATTTTTTCTACCCTGTCTTCTAATTCACTGATCCGGTCCTCAGCTTCCTCTACTCTGCTTTTTAAACATTCCAATGTGTTTTTCATTTCTGATATGTCATTTTTTATCTCTTCTTGATGGTTTTTAATTTCCAATTGGCTTATTTTCAGTGTCTCTATGTCCTTACTCATGCTGTTCAGCTTCCTCAAGATCATGGCTCTGAATTCTATCTCTGTTAACATGCCTATTTGCTCCACATTAATCTCATCTTCGGTGGAGGTCTCTTGCTCTTTCATTTGGCTTCTGTTTCTGTGTTTCACCATTGTGGCTATCACTGTGGGCTTTGGAGCCTTGTCAAGTGTTCTGCTGTTTGTGGCTCCCACTCCTGTGTTTAGATGAGCAAGGGAGGACCCACGTTAAACACCACTGTCAAGTCTTACTTTCCTGGTTAAAGTTGCTAGCCCAGGAAAGGTACTGTTATCCTCCAGCTTTTTGCCTGGAAGCTAGCAGTTGAGGTTACTCAATGAGTTTTGGGTTGTCAGTTGATTGAAAAACTCCCTCAGGTGCTCAGAACACAGGGGATTTCACGAGTGTGGGGCAGATGCTGGTTGTTAATGAGCCTCAATTAGCACTTTAATGGCCCACAGGGTGGGGTTGGATCTCCGAGGGAGGTGCTGCCGCCTCTCCCCAGAGCCCTGGGCAGGAGCAATATGGCCACCGTCCTGCATGGCTGCACTCAGCAAAAGCTCTGAGTGCCCTCCAAATCCCGAGTGTCCCAACACAGTTCCAGTCCAGTCTGCCCTCCCTCTGCCGGAGCCCAAGGTGAGTGGCTGTGGCTGTTTCAGCCTCTGTCCCGGCTGCGCTGTGGAGCCGCTTGGGAGTGTAACCCGAGGGCGCTGCTCTCAGCTAAGGGCGCTGCCGAGCTGCCGACCGTGGGCTCCCAGCCCCCGTCTCGTGCCTTCGCAAGCCTACCGGGATGGAGTCAGTGTCCCTCGTTATATGGTCATCGCAAGCTGCTTTTCTGTTGGTTTTTCCCGTCGATTTGTCTGTGTTATAGTTGTAATTCCAGTTTGGTTCTGGGAGACGGCCTGTTTAGCTTCCGTTCACTCCGCCGCCATTTTTCTGGTCTGAGAGCATTCTTATACACCAATGATGAACTCCCAGAAAGAGAAACTAAAAAAAACAATCCTATTTACCATTGCGGCAAAAAATTTAAGATACCTAGAAATTAACTTAACCAAAGAAATAAAGGACCTATTCGCAGAAAACTACAGGTCATTGAAAAAAGAAATAGAGAAAGATATAAAAAAGTGGAAGCACATACCTTGTTCATGGATTGGAAGATCAACATCATTAAAATGCCCAAACTACCCAAACCAATCTATAGATTCAATGCAATACCCATCAAAATACCAACGAATTAGACATACTTCACAGAACTAGAACAAATACATCAAAAGTTCATGTGGAACCAAAAAAGACCTAGAATAGCCACAGCAATCTTGAAAAAGAAGAACAAAGTTGGAGGGATCACATTACCAGATTTCAGGTTATACTGCAAAGCCACTGTAACCAAAACAGCCTGGTACTGGCACAAGAATAGGCATATAGACCAGTGAAACAGAACAGAGAACCCAGAAATGGACCCAAGGCAATATGCTCAATTAATATTTGACAAAAGTGGCAAGAGCTTACCGTGGAGTAAAGACAGCCTCTTTAATAAATGGTGCTGGAAAAATTGAACAGCTACATGCAAAGAAATGAAACTAGACCATCAACTTACACCCTACACAAGAATAAACTCAAAATTGATAAAAGACTTAAATGTGAGTCATGAATCTATAAAAATCCCAGAAGAAAATGTAGGCAACACAATTTCAGATATCATACACAGCAGAATTTTCACTGATACATCACCTAAGGCAACAGAAACAAAGGAGGAAATGAACACATGGGACTACATCAAACTCAAAAGCTTCTGCACAGCAAAACATACAATCATCAAAATGGAAAGGCAACCCACTGTATGGGAGAGCCTAATTGCCAATGATATATCAGATAAGGGGTTAATTTCCAGAATATATAAAGTGCTCATACAACTCAACAAATTAATTCTTTTTTAAAAAGTAAGAAAGAAAATTTTTCAATGAATTTTGTAATAGTACATGAGAAAAATGTATATATTTAGCATTGTTACCCCTCCAACTTTAATCTTGTTCTCCAAGACTGGTGTGGCTATTTGGGGTCTTTTTTTGTTGTTCCATTTAAACTTTTGAAGTATTTTTTCTAAGTCTGTGAAATATGCTGTTGGTATTTTAATAGGGATTGTATTGACTCTATAGATTGTTTTGGGTCTTGTGGACATTTTAATGATATTGATTATTGCAATCCATGAACATCATATATGCTTCCACTTTGTAATATCTTTCTCTATTTCTCTTTTCAATATCTTGTAGTTTTCTGAGAACAGGTTTTTACCTCCTTGGTTAAGTTTATTCCTAAGTATTTTAATATTTTTGTTACAATGGTAAATGGGGTTGATTTTTTCATTTCTCTTTTTGAGTATTCATTACGGGTATATAAAAATGCAATCAATTTCTGTATGTTAATTTTGTATCTTGCTAGTTTGCCGCATTTTTAAATTAAATCCAGTAGTTTTTGTTATTTTTAGGGTTTTTTATGTACAATATCATGCCATCTACAAATAATAACAGTTCCATTACCTCCTTTCCATTTCTTTTTTTCTACCTATCTGATTGCTGTGGCTAAGACTTCCAGTACTCTGTAGAAGAGGAGTGGCGAAAGCACCCCTGCTCGCGTGACTCAGATGATTGAGTACAGTTCCATTGACTGAGAGGTCCAGTTCGATTACCAGTCAGGCCAGACTCCTGGAGTTGTGACTCGATCCCCAGTAGGAGTCATGCAGGAAGCAACAGAACTATGTTTCTTGCTCACATTGATGTTTCTATCTCTCTCTCCCTTACCCCTTCTCTAAAAAATAAATAAAAACATCTATTTTTTTTTAAAACTAGGGAGTGGCTAAGGAGGACATCTTTGTCTTGTTCCTATTCTTAGGGGAAATTATTTTATTTTTTCTCATTGAGTATGATGTTGGCTGTAGGTTTGTCATTTATGGCCTGTTTAACCTTGAGGTATGATCCCTCTCTTCCCACTTGTTTAGAGTTTTTCTGAAGAATGGATGCTGTATTTGGTCAAATGCTTTTTCAGCATCTAATGATTTTATCATACTATTATTATCTTATTTTTTTTTATGTGGTGCATCACATTTATTGATTAGTGAATATCGTACCAGCCTTGAATCCCTGGGATAAATGCCACTTGGCCATGGTGTAAATTTTAAAAAATATATTGCTGGATCCGATTTACTAATATTTTGTTGAGGATTTTTGCATCTATATTCATCAGGGATATTGGCCTATAATTTCCTTTGTAGTGTCTTTATCTGGTTTTGGAATTAGGATTATGCTAGCCTCATAAAAAGGGCGTGGATGTCTTCCTTCCACTTGAACTTTTTGAAACAGTTTGGAGAGCATATCTTTAAGTTCTTCTTGGGATTTGTCCATTTCACCTATGTTGTAGTTTGTTGATATATACTTTTTAATAGTATTTTTTACAATCCTCTGTATTTCTGAGGTGCCAGTTGTTACATCACCTCTTTAATTTCTAATTTTATTAATTTGGGTCTCCTCTTCTTGTTTCTTGTCTACTTTAGCTAAAGGTTATCAATCTTGCTTATCTTTTCAAAGGACTAGCTCTTGGTTTCATTGATCTTTTGAACTGTTGTTTTTTAGTATCTATGTCATTTATTTGTGCTCTGATCTTTATTATTTCCTTCTTCTACCTACTCTGTGTTTTTCTTTTTATTCTCTTTCTTATTCTTTAAATTACAGGGTTAGATACTTTATTAGACATTTTTCTTGTTTCTCGAGGTAGACCCGTAATGCTATGATCTTTCCTCTCGAGAGTATTTATACTGTGTCCCATAGATTATGTGTTGTTGTGCATTCATTTTCATTAGTTTCTAGCAGTTTTTTTTTATTTATTCCTTAATCTCATTGGTAACCCATTTATTGTTTTAATTTATTTATTTATTCAATCATTTATTCATTTATTTTGTTAATTCTCAGCTGAGGACACTTTTCCATTGAATTTTTTTTATTTATTTTTTTGTTACAGATGTTTCTCCTTTTTTACCCCATTGGCATCCCCCTCCTCACCCCACACTCACCCCGTCCCCGGCTTTGTTGTCCATGTCCATTGGTCATGCATACATGCACATAAGTTCTGTGGTTTATCTCTTCCCACCCTCCCCACCCCCTCTTCTGACAGATGTCAGTCTGTGCCCTACTTCCATGTTTATGGGTCTACCATATTCCTCAGACTGTTATGTTCATTATATTTTGTATATAAGTGAGATCATGAGATATTTGTCTTTTTCTGCTTGGCTTATTTCACTTAGGATAATACTTTCCAGGTCCCTCCATGTCGTCTCAAATGATAGGATATCTTTCTTTCTTACCGCTGCATAGTACTCCATTGTGTATATGTACCACTGCTTTTTTATCCATTCTTCTACTGATGGACACTTGGGCTGTTTCCAGATCTTAGCTATTGTAAATAGTGCTGCTATGAACATGGGGGTCCATATATTCTTTCTGATTGGTGTTTCAGGCTTCTTAGGGTATATTCCTAGAAGTGGGATCACTGGGTCAAATGGAAGTTCAATTTTCAATTTTTTGAGGTAACACCATATTGTTTTCCGTAGTGGCTGCACCAGTCTGCATTCCCACCAGCAGTGTATTAGAGTCCCCTTTTTTCCACACCCTCACCAACACTTGTTTGATGATTTGTTGATGGCGGCCATTCTGACAGCTGTGAGGTGATACCTCACTGTTGTTTTAATTTGCATCTCTCTGATGATTAGTGATGTTGAGCATTTCTTCATATGTCTCTTGGCCATTTGTATGTCCTGTTTGGAGAGGTGTCTATTCAGCTCCTCTGCCCATTTTTAAATCGGGTTCTTTGTCTTCCTTTTGTTGAGTTGTATAAGCACTCTATATATATTGGAAATTAACCCCTTATCTGATATATCATTGGCAATGATGTTTCCATTGAATTTTTGATACAGCTGGATTTAGAGAGGAAGAGAGAGACAGAGAAATATCAATGTGAATGAGACACATCAATTGGTTGCATCAAGCATGACTGAAACTGGGACCAGAGATCAAACCTGCAACCAAGGTATGTGCCCTTAACCAGCAATTGAAACCACAAATCTTTGGTCTGAGGGCCAACATTCTATCTGCCGAGCCAAATGAGCCAGGGCCCATTTATTGTTTTATAACAGTATTTAGCCTCCATGTGTTTAAATGTTTTGAGTGTTTCTATTGTAATTGATATCTAGTTTCATGCTCTGTGATCTGAGAAGACACTTGGTATGATTTTAATCTTTTTGAACTTGTAGAGACTTAGTTTGTGTCCTATCATGTGGTCTATCTCTAAGAATGACCTGTGTGCACTTGAGAAGAATGTATACTCTGTATCTTTGGGGTGAAATGTTCTTTAAATATCAATTAAATTTATGATCTAGTGTGTCATTTGGGGTCTCTGTCTCTTTGTTAAATTTATTTCTAGAAGATATATCCAGCCCTGGCCGGTTTGGCTCAGCGGTTAGAGCGTCGGCCTGCGGTCCTGAGAGACCCGGGTTCGGTTCCCGCTAAGGGCGCGTACCTCGGTTCCAGTTTGTCCCCGGCCCTGGTTGGTTGTGTGGGTGGCAGCCACTCGATGTGTTCCTTTCACGTCGATGTTTCTCTCTCTCTCTCTGTTCCTCTTTCTCCCTCCCTCTCTACCTGAACAAAAAATGGAAAAATGTCCTCGGGTGAGGATAAAAAAAAAAAAAGGAAAAAAAAAAAAAAGAAGATATATCCAGTGATGTCAGTGCAGTGTTAATGTTCCCCACTATGACTGTATTGCCGTCAATCTCTCCCTTGAAGTCCTTCAGAAGTTTCTAAATACATTTTGATGGTCCTAAATTGGGTGCATATATGCTTACCAGGGTTATATCCTCTTGTTGGATCGATCCTTATAATATTATGTAGTATCCTTCCTTGTCTCTTACTCTGGCCTTCATCTTGAAGTCTATTTTATCAGATGTGAGTATTGCTATCCAAGCTATTTTGTTTGTTTCCATTTGCATGGAAAATTGATTTCCATCATTCACTTTCATCCTGTGTGAGTCTTTTGTTTTGAGGTTGATCTCTTGTATTCAGCATACGTATGGGTCATGTTTTCTTATTCATTCAGCTACCTTATGTCTTTTGATTGGAGCATTTAGGCCATTTACATTAGAGGTTATAATTGATAGACACTTATTTGTTGCCACTTTTACTCTTTATGCCTGGGTTCCTCTATATATGTATTTCTTACAGTCCTTTTAGCATTTTTGCATTGTTGGTTTGGTGATAGTAAATTCCTTTAGCCTTTTTTGTCTGCAAAGCACTTTATTTCACCTTCAATTTTGAATGATAGGCTTGCTGGATAGAGTAGTCTTGGAATCGGTTTCTTGCTTTTTATTACTTGGTATACTTCCTGCCACTCCCTTCTGGCCTGCAGTGTTTCTATTGAGAAGTCAGTTGGCAGTCTAATGGGTGCTCCCTTATAGGTAACTTTTTGTCTCTCTTTTGCTGCCTTTAAGATGATTTCTTTTTCCTTAAAGTTTGACATTGTAATTGATATGTGTAGGTGTGGGTCTTTGGGGGGATCATTTTTTTTTTTCCCTCACCCCAGGACATTTTTCTATTTTTTTGTACAGATAGAGCGGGAGGGAGAGAGAGGAAGAGAGAGAGAGAGAGAAACATCGATGTGAAAGGGACACATCGAGTGGCTGCCACCCGCACGACCAACCAGGGCCAGGGACAAACTGCAACCGAGGTGCATGCCCTTAGCGGGAACCGAACCCGGGTCTCTCCGGACCGCAGGCCAACGCTCTAACCGCTGAGCCAAACTGGCCAGGGCTTTGGGGGGATCATTTTGATTGAGACTCTCTGTGTTTTCTGGACTTGTGTGACTTTTTCCTTTACCAGGTTAGGGAAGTTTTCTGTCTTTATTTCTTCAAACTGGTTCTTTATTTCTTTCTCTGATTCTTCTCCTTCTGGTACCCCTATGATGTTTTGTTTTGTGTTGTTCCAAAAATACATTAAGCTCTCCTCCTGTATTTTAGTATTTTTCCATTTGCTGCTCTATTTGGGTGGTGTTGTTTTTTATACCCTGTCTTCTAATTCTCTGATTTGTTCTTTAGCTTCTTCTAATCTCCTATTAAATCCTTCCAGGGTATTTTTTATTTCAGCTATGTGATTCTTCATTTCCACTTGATTATTATTCATAGCTTCTACCTCTTTTTTAATGCTGATATAGTTCCCACTGAGTTCTTTATAATTCTCATTAAGTTGCTTATAATTCTCACTAAATTGTTTGAGCACCCTTAAAAACAGTTACTTTGAATTCTTTATCTGATAAACTGCTTGCCTCTATTTCATTTAGTTCCTTTTCTGGTAATTCCTTCTTTACTTTTATTTGGGGATTGTTTCTTTGTTTCACCATTGTAGCAGTCTGTTAGATTGTGGCCAGGTGAGACACAGTGGGATTCATAGGCAAGTTGGTGTATATCAGATAAAACTGCTATGCCTCCTAGTATTGGTGGGGTGACCCAGTGGAGTAGTCCCCTTGATCTTCTGAGCTGGGTGCTCTAGGAATGACCCTTGTGTGGGTTTTGTGGGCTCTTCTGTTGAATTTGGGTCTTGATTGCTATTGTCCATTTGTGGTGGGCTCAGGCTTATGGTTATTGACTACGAGTCTCAACCATGACCCCGTCATGCTAACTGTCATATAGGTGCTCACAACTAAACAAGACATTCCAGACCAGACCAAACAGAACCCAAAACAAATATCAAATATCAACAACAATAAATAAAGCAACAGCCTCAACAAAACAATTAAAAGATAAGCAATCAAAATACACACACACACACACACACACATGCTGAATACAGAATTGCAAGACCAAAAGAATTAGAAGAGGAAATAAAATATGAAAGCAAAGAAGGCAAGGCTAAACCAGACCAAACCAAAATGAACATGAAAAGAAAAGTCATCAATAACAACGATAAAAGCAACTGCCTCAACAAAAAGATTAAAAGACAAACAAATAAGCCCTGGTGGGCTTGGCTCAGTGGTTGGAGCATCATCCCACGGACCAGAGAGGCCTGGGTTCAGTTCTCACTAAGGGTACGTACCTCAGTTGCAGCTTGTCCCCGGTCCTGATTGGGGCTGTGTGGGTGGCAGCCATTCAATGTGTCTCTCTCATGTCGATGCTTCTCTCTCTCTCTCTTCCTCTCTCCCTTCTGCTCTATCTGAAATAAATGCAAAAAAAAAAGACAAACAAAAAACACACTCCCACAACAAAAGCAAAGAAGACAGAGATCATTGACAGAGTAAGTATAACAAATAAAAGGTAGACAATAACTAATAAATTAATAATAATTTTAGAAAGTAATAATGCTAAATAAAATATAGACTAGAAAAGGAAAAAATGGGAAAAGAAGAAAAAAATGAATTAAAAATAAAAATTAGTCTGGCTCGTGTGGCTGGGTGGTTGAGCATCAACCCATGCATCAAGAGGTCACCAGTTTGATTCCTGGTCAGGGCACATGCCCAGGTTGTGGGCACAATCCCCAGTGTGCGGCATGCAGGAGGCAGCTAATCAATTCTCTCTATTATCGATGTTTCTATCACTCTCTCCCTCTCCCTTCTTCTCTCTCTAAAATCAATAAAGAACAAAATATTTTTAAAATTAAAATTAAAATGAAAAAACACTACAACAACAAAAAACAATCTTGGATTTCACTGGATTTTGCTTTGATGTTGGATCTGGCCCCCAGGTATGTGAGTGCCTGCCCTCTTGGGCAGTTCTCTGGTTCAGGCCAATGTGAATTATTTTCCCTGCCTGGCCCTGGGCCTCTTGGCTGACGCTCTGCAGGACAGGACCCCAAGTAGTCCCGTGTGTGGGGTGTCTCTAACCTAGAGACTGGGTCTGCTTTGGGCTTGCCCTTTGAGTGTGCCTGATCTGGGCTGTTTCCCCTTCCCCTACAGCACTGGGCTCTGTGGGGTTTCAGGTCTGGTTAGGTTTCAGGTTTGCATTAGTGGTGGTGCCTGTAGCTTGTCAGAGGAGCAGGTGGTCACTTCCTCTTTCTCCAATGCCAAAGCTCTGCCTGGGTTTCGGGTACCCCCTGGTTGCCATAACAAGCTGGGGAGGAGAAAAAGAAAAGGAGAAAAACAAACAAAAACCAACTAAAATATGTGCTGCTTGACTTTCAAATCTTTCAGCAGGACCCACTCTTGCTGGGTGTGGCTCTTGCCCAGGCTCCTCCACCGTCAGAAGATCAAATCTCTAGTGCCATGAGTCCAAGCCGCTGAGGTGCCAATTTCCAGCCCAGAGCTGGTCCATGGGTAGAGGGAGGGAAGGCTGTGCTTCACTCAAGGTGTGGAGAATCACATCTCCTTCCACAGGCACACTGACTAGCCCCCATCAAAGTTATTTCAGGGAATAATCGGCCCCTCAGGATCACTGCTGGGTGATCCTCTCAGACCCTCCCTCAGGTCCACAGTTCTGCTTTGTGGCCCCTCCCATCAACCACAATCAGGGCAAGCTTCCCAGGCTGAAGCAACCAAGCACTTGCTTTTAGCCTGGGATAGTGCTACCTGAGTTTCCCAGAGGGCTGAATTACCTCTGATCCCCACATTCCAATGCTACCTGGGCTCCCCTTCCCTTCTCTGTTGCTGTCATTTGGGGATCTCAGTGTGGGGCTGAGTCCTCCTGCTCCCAGGGGACAGGAGCTGCACGCCACACCTTCCCTCTGTCTTCCCAGCCTCGCTGCACAGCTGCTGGTGTTGGTCAATCGCTTCGCATCTTCTCCTGTCCTCTCTTCCAGAGCCCTGCTCGCAGTTTTTTCAATCAGATATTTTCAGATGGTTTTTCAAGTTGAATGTTCTGCAGTTTAGCCTCAAGTCCAGTCCAGTGCTTGTGGAGGTAGCGGAAGCACCAAGGCTCAGGGCAAGCTCCAGCTGCCCAGACGCTCCTATTCTAGTTTTCTTCAGTTGCTGTATCAGCTGGATTTGTTTAAATGTTGAGTAACTGATGGTAACAGTTGGTAACACATCCTTATCTTGTCAAATTTCCAACTAATTTATCCTTTAATTTTTTTTCTATTTTCATTGTCTTATTTTGAGGGCTTAATATTGGATGCATACAAATTTAGAATTGTTGTTTTCCTAGTGAGCTGAATCTTTTTATTATTATGAAGTGTGTGTCTTTATCACTAGATTAGAAAAATCTACTTTGCCTAATACTTATAGCTACATCTACTTTAATGATTAGTGTTTGCATCATATATCATTTCCATTCCTTTCATTTAAATTAATTTAAAACTTTTTTTTTTCTTTATTGATTTTTAGAGAGAGAGGAATGAAGAAGGAGAGAGATAGAAACATCAATGAGAAAGAACGCTGATTGGCCGCCTCCTGCATGCTTCCTGACTGGGGATTTGGCCCACAACCTGGGTATGTGCCGTCTGGGAATCAAACAGGCAACCTCTTGGTGCGTGGGTCGATGCTCAACCACTGAGCCACAGCGACTTATGTTATAGATATATCTCCTATGGACACCAGGTGGTGTTTTTCAATGTACCCTAACCATTCTTGTCTTTTAACTGTAATATTTATTCATTTTATAATCTAAATAATTACTTAAATATTTGGGGTTTAATCTGATACCTTGCTATTTGTCATTCCTGTTCTGTGTATCTTTTTCTCTTTTTTCTTTCCCCTTTTGAGATTGTGTATTTTTTGTTTTGTTTTTCCTTTTGGTTTACTTTGGAAGTTATAAACCCTTTTACTCTTCTTCCTCTGGTTACCTTTAACGGTACAAAATGCTTCCCTGATTATTCAAAACCTAATATAATTGTACAGATACGGGCCACATACCTTCTGGATATGTTTTAGGAAACACGTTGTTTGTGAGCTTGTTGCAGGGCATTCATGGTAGAGTGCACGTACACACACCTAAGAGTACGGTCTCCTGTAGGCCTGGGCGATATGGTGCAGCCTGTTGTTCCTAGGCTAAACCCTGCACAGCATGTCACTGTGAAAACCAGCATGAGATTAAGTTCAGCACAAGAGACAATGATGCAGTCGAGAGACAGTACACACAAGATGTATGAAGCAGCTGCCATTGTATCACTCCACACTGTTTTGCAGCACACTGTTCTTTTATGTAGAAAAATTACCTTCTGAAATAATGATAAAACTTGTAATACAATAACTACAAAAAGTAGTGACATAGTTTATCATCATTACATATGCACTATGCATAATTGTATGTGTTATACTTTTATATGACTGGCAGCACACTGGGTTTGTTCACAACAGCATCCCCATGGACATGTGAGTAATGCCTTGTGCTACAATGTTATGGTGGCTACAACATCACCAGACAATGAATTTTTCAGCTCTAGTATGATCTTATGGGACCACCATGTTAGCTGCTGTCTGTTACTGATCAAAATGTCATTAAGCAGTTCATGACGGTAATTGTATTTTTTTTCTCTTCCCAGAAAATGCAAAGACTTTAGAAATTTTACCTCCGTTTTTCTTCCACAACATCTATGCCATGATATATTATAATTTTCCATATGTATGAAATTCCACAGACATTATTACTATTGTTTTCAGTGGTCAATATTTATTTAAATTTATATTGACATTTTTTTCTTCTCTTTTTTCTTTTCTTACAACTCTGATGTTCCTTTTGCGTGAATATTCTCCAGAATGTTTTTTAAGTCTACTGATGGTGAACTGTCTGTCAGTTTTTGTATGTCTGAGGATCTCCTGAGGAGTATTTTTCCTGGGTACAGAATAATTCTGGGTAGGCAGGGTTTTTTAGTGGTGTTTTCCTCAGCATGTTAAAGGAATCAGTCTATAATCTTTAGCTCTGATAATTACTGTTCATTTATGATTTTTCTGCTAACAGCTGCTCCTCGGAGGGTACTTTGTCTTTTCTTTTTGGTTGTTTTTATCTTATTTCTTCTATGGTCATCTCTTACAGTCTTTGGACTTCTGCAGTTTCACTAGAATGTGACTAGAGATGGATTTCTTAGTCGTGTGCTCTTTAGGGGGTGAGTAGGGCTTCTAAAATCTGTGAATTGATGTTTATATAAATTTTAGAATAAACATTTTACATGTTAGGTCTTTAAATATTATTCTGCACCATCGTGTCTTTTGTCTTCTTTTATTCTGTTAAGCATCTTCTGACTATCTTGAGTTTCTTGTCCCTTCTTTTATGATTTCCACTCTTTGTCTTTCTAGGCTTTACTTATTATAGTTGTCTTTCTGGAAGAAATCGTGGATAATTTATTCTGCTCTGATGATTCATGTTTTTTCTATGTCAAATTTATAGATAATTTTATCTATTTAGTTTTCATGTATTGTTGTATTTTTGAGTTCTAAGGTTTCTATTTAAATTTCATTCAAATACGCAGTGTCTCTTTTAAATCATCAGCTGAAATGCTTAACTTTGTCTTTTATCAACTGGATCATAGAAAACAGTGCTGTTTAATAATTTTTGAGTGATGATTCCAACAGAGGACCCTGAACTACTATTTGAATTATGTTTTTTTTACTGCTGATTCTTGTTCATGTTGCCATACCTCTGCACCCATCCAGCGATGTTTGATTATGTGCTGGGCATTCTATTTAAAATGGCAGCAGAGTGAATGGAAGCTACACAGACCGTCTGCCAGGATCAAACTGGAATTACAACTAAAATAAAGACAAATTGTCAGGAAAAAGCAACAGAAAAGTAGCTTGCAAAAATCATATAACCAGAGACACTGACTCGATCCTTTAGGATTGCAGAGGCACAAGAGGGGGGCTGGTAGCCCACAGACAGCAGCGGCCTGAGCTGGGAGCAGCGCCCTCAGATAAAACTGCCAAGTGGCTCCACAGCACAGAGCCAGGAGAGATGCTAAAATAGCCATAGCCACTCACTTTGGGCTCTGGTAGAGGGAGGGCGAATTGGGCTGGAACTGTGTAGGGACACACAGGATTTAGAGGATGCTCAGAGCTTTTGCTGAGTTGCAGCCACGCAGGACAGTGTCCATCTTACTCCTTCCCAGGGCTCTGGGGAGAGACGGCCCCTCCCTTGGAAATTCAATGCCACCCAGGTGTGCCATTGGAATGCAAATTGAGGCTCCTTAACACACAGCATCTGCCCCACCTCAGGAAATCCCCTTATGCTGAGCACCTGAGGGAGTTTTTCATTCAACTGAAAACCCTAGGCTCTTCAAGTAACCACTACTGATAGCCTCCAGGCAAAAGCTAGAGGAAAACTGAGCCATTCCTGGGCTAGCAACTCTAGCCAGGAAAGTAAGACTTCATAGTGGTGTTTAATGTGGGTCTTCCCACACTCATCCAAACCCAGGAGAGGGAGCCACAAAGAGCAAAACATCAATACCTACAGGGAAAATTGGGCAGGATCCAAAGCCCACTGTGATAGCCAAAATGGTGAAACAAAAAAAACAAAAGCCAAATGAAAGAACAAGAGACCTCTACCGAAGATGAGATAAATGTAGAGAAGTTAAATAAGTTAACAGATCTAGAATTCGGAGCCATGATCTTGAGAAAGCTCAACAGCATGAGTAAGGACATCAACACCATAAGTAAAGACATAGAAACATTGAAAATCAACCAACTGAAAATAAAAAAGCACCAAGAAGAAATAAAGAATGACATACCAGAAATAAAGAACACATTGGAAGTTCTAAACAGCAGAGTAGAGGAAGCTGAGGACTGGATCAATGAATTAGAAGTCAGGGTAGAAAAAATCAACCAATCAGAAAACCAAAAGGAAAAAAAAAAACAACTAAAAAACAGGAAGACAGCTTAACCGTGGAACAACTGGAAATGTAATAATATTCGCATCATAGGAGTCCCCAAAGAAGAAGAAAATGAGCAAGGGATAGAGACTATATTTGAAGAAATAGTGACAGAAAACTTCCCTAATTTGGTGAAGGAAGAAGGCATTCAAGTTCAAGAAGCAGAGAGAGCCCCAAGTAAGAACACAAACAGGCCCACACCAAGACACATAGTAATTAAAATGCCAAAAATTAAAGACAAAGAGAGAATCCTAAAAGCAGCAAGAGATAAGCAACAGGTTACCTACAAAGGAAACCCCATAAGGCTCTCAGCTGACTTCTCAAAAGAAACACTACAGGCCAGAAGGCAATGGCATGAAGTAATCAAGGTCAAAAACAAGGATCTGAATCCAAGACTACTCTACCCAGAAAGGCTATCATTCAAAATAGAAGGTCAAATAAAGAGCTTGCCAGACAAAAAAAGGCTGAGGGAATACATTAGCACCAAACAAGCACTGCAATATATGTTAAAGGGACTGCTGTAATTAGTAGAAGAAACAGGAAGAAAAATAGAACCACACTAAACAAAAATGGCAATAAATAAGTACATATCAATAATCACCTTAAATGTAAATGGACGGACTGCTCTTATAAAAAGACACAGATTAGCTGACTGGATAAGAAAGCATGACTCACATATATGTTTGTTTATAAGAGACCCACCTCACAACAAAAGACTCACAAAGGTTGAAAGTGAAGGGATTGAAAAAAATCTTCCAAGCAAATGGAAAGCAAAAAAAAGCTGGGGTAGCAATGCTCATATCTGATAAAAATAGATTTCAAAATGAAGGCCATAACTAGAGACAAAGAAGGCCACTACATAATATTGAAAGGATCTATCCAACAGGAAGATATAACATTGATAAACATATATGCACCCAATATAGGAGCACTGAAATATATTAAAAATCTTCTGGAGGACTTGAAAGGAGAAATCGACAGCAATACAATCATAGCAGGGGACTTCAACATTCCACTGACACCACTGGATAGATCCTCTAAACAAAAAATTAGCAAGGAAACAGAGACTCTAAATGATGCACTAGAACAAATGGATTTAATAGATATCTACAGAGAATTACACCCCAATACTACAGAATTCACATTCTTCTCAAGTGCACATGAGACATTCTCAAACATAGGCCACATGATAGGACACAAACTAAATCTCTACAGGTTCAAGAAGATTGAAATCATATCAAGCATCTTCTCAGATCACAATGGCATGAAACTAGAAATCAATTGCAACTAAAACATGCAAAGACATTTGAACACATGGAGGCAAATAGCATGTTATTAAACAATAAATGGGTTACCATGGAGATCAAGGAAGAAATTAAAAACTTCCTGCCCTGGCCGGTTTGGCTCAGCGGTTAGAGCGTCCGCCTGCGGTCCGGAGAGGCCCGGGTTCGGTTCCCGCTAAGGGCATGTACCTCGGTTGCAGTTTGTCCCCAGCCCTGGTTGGTCGTGCGGGTGGCAGCCACTCGATGTGTCCCTTTCACATCGATGTTTCCCTCTCTCTCTCTTCCTCTCTCTCCCTCCCACTCTGTCTGTACAAAAAATGGAAAAATGTCCTCGGATGAGGATAAAAAAAAAAAAAAGAAAAAAAGAAATTAAAAACTTCCTGGATACCAATGAAAATGAACACACAACAACACAAAATCTATGGGATGCAGCGAAAGCCGTTCTGAGAGGGAAGTTAATACCACTACAGGCCTACCTCAAGAAACGAGAAAAATTTCTAATAGACTATCTAACCTCACAACTTAAAGAATGAGAAAGCAAACAAAAAAGAAAAACTTAGAGCTAGTAGAATGAAGGTAATAGTAAAGATCAGAGCAGAAATAAATGACATAGAGACCAAAAAACAATTCAAAGGATCTATGAAACAAAGAGCTGGTTCTTTGATAAGATAAACAAGATTGATGGACCCTTAGCTAGACTCACCGAGAAACAAAGAGAGAGAACCCAAATACACAAAATCAGAAATGAAAGAGAAGTAACAACTGACACCACAGAAATACAAAAGATCGTTAACTACTATGAACAATTAATGGCAACAACTTCGACAATCTAAGTGAAATGGACAAATTTCTAGAAACACATAGTCTCCCAAAACTGGACCAGGAAGAAATAGAAAACATGAACAGACCAATAGCAACTAAGGAAATTGAAGAGGTAATCAAGACTCTCCCAGCAAACAAAAGCCCAGGCCCGGATGGCTTCACGGAGGAGTTTTACTAAACTTTCAAAGAAGAACTAACACCCATTCTCCTCAAACTATTTTAAAAAATTCAAGAAGAAGGAAGACTTCCAAACTCGTTTTATGAGGCCAACAAAAATCTAATTCCAAAACCAGAAAAAGACACTACAAAGGAAGAAAACCACAGGCCAATATCCCTGATGACCATAGATGCCAAAATCCTGAACAAAATACTAGCAAATCAAATCAAGAAAAACATCAAAAAAATTATTCACCATGACCAAGTGGGATTCATGCCAGGGATGCAAGGCTGGTACAGTATTTGCAAATCAATAAATGTGTTACACCACATAAATAAAATGAAGAATAAAAACCACATGATCATATCAATAGATGCTGAAAAAGCATTTTACAAAATCCCAGCATCCATTTATGATAAAAACACTCAGCAATCTGGGAATCGAGGGATCATATCTCGACATAATGAATGACGTACAGCCATCATCATACTCAACGGGCAGAAACCAAAAGCATTTCCCTTAAGAACAGGAACAAGACAAGGATGCCCACTTTTGCCATTCTTATTTAACATAGTACTGGAAGTTTTAGCCACAGCAATCACACGTGAGGAAAAAAATGAAAGGGATCCAAATTGGAATGGAGGAAGTGAAACTGTCATTATTTGCAGATGACATGATATTATACATAGAAAACCCTAAAGACTCCATCAAAATCTACTAGACTTAATAAATGAATTTGGCAAAGTAGCAGGATACAAAATTAATGTCAAGTAATCAACAGCATTCTTATACACCAATGATAAACTCACAGAAAGAGAAACTGAAAAAAAAATCCCATTTGCCATCGTGGCAAAAAAAATTAAGATACCTAGGAATAAACTTAACCAAAGAAACGAAGGACCTATTCGCATAAAACTACAGGACATTGAAAAAAAGTAATAGCGGAAGATATAAAAAAGTGGAAGCACATAACTTGTTCATGGATTGGAAGATCAACATCATTAAAATGTTCATATTACCCAAAGCAATCTACAGATTCAATGCAATCCCCAACAAAATACCAACGACATATTTCACAGAACTAGAACAAATACTATAAAAGTTCATATAGAACCAAAAAAGACCCCGAATAGCCACAGCAATCTTGAAAAAGAAGAACAAAGTAGATGGGATCACAATACCAGATATCAGGTTATACTACAAAGCTACTGTAATCAAAACAGCTTGGTAGTGGCATAAGAACAGGCATATAGACCAGTGGAACAGAACAGAGAACCCATAAATGTACCCAAGACATTATGCTCAGTTACTATTTGACAAAGGAGGCAAGAGCTTACAGTGGAGAAAAGACAGCCTCTTTAATAAATGGTGCTGGAAAAATTGGACAGCTACATGCAAAAAAATGAAACTAGACCATCAACTTACACCATACACAAGAATAAACTCAAAATGGATAAAAGACTTAAATGTGACTCGTGAATCCATACAAATTCTAGAAGAAAATGTAGGCTACCAAATTTCGGACATCATACGCAGCAGAATTTTCATTGATACATCACCTACGGCAACAGAAACAAAGGAGAAAATGAACACATGGGACTACATCAAACTAAAAAGCTTCTGCATATCAAAAGAAACAACCATCAAAATGGAAAGGCAACCCACTGTATGGGAGAACATCATTGCCAATGATACATCAGATAAGAGGTTAATTTCCAAAATATATAGAGTACTCATACAACTCAACAAAAGGAAGACAAAGAATCCAATTAAAAAGTGGGCAGAGAAACTAAATAGACACCTCTCCAATCAGGACATACAAATGGCCAAGAGACATATGAAGAAATGCTCATCATCACTAATCATCCGAGAGATGCAAATTAAAACAACAATGAGGTATCACCTCACACGTGTTAGAATGGCCACCATCAACAAGTCATCAAACAAGTGTTGGCGAGGGTGTGCAGAAAAGGGGACTCTAGTACATTGCTGGTGGGAATGCAGACTGGTGCAACCACTATGGAAAACAATATGGTGTTACCTCAAAAAACTATAAATTGAACTGCCAGTTGACCCAATGATCCCACTTCTAGGAATATACCCTAAGAAACCTGAAACACCAATCAGAAAGAATATATGTACCCCCATGTTCATAGCAACACTATTTACAATAGCTAAGATCTGGAAACAGTGTCCATCAGTAGACGAATGGATAAAAAAGCAGTGGTACATATACACAATGGAGTACTATGCCACTGTAAGAAAGAAAGATCTCTTATCCTTTGAGACGACTTGGAGGGACCTGGAAAGTACTATCCTAAGTGAAACAAGCCAAGCAGAAAAAGACAAATACCACATGATCTCACTTATATATGGAATATAATGAACACAACAGTCTGAGGAATAGGGTAGACCCAGAGACGTGGAAGTAGGTACAGACTGACAACCCTCAGAACAGGAGGTCCTGGGGGGAGAGAAGAGATAAACCACAGAACTTATATGCATGTACGCATAACCAATGGACATGGACAACAAAGCAGGGGACAGAATGGGGCAGATGGGGAGGTGGGTGTCTATGGGGTAAAAAAGGAGAAACATCTGTAACAAAAATAAAATAATAAAAATAAAAGGCTAACTATAAAAATAATTGGAAGTTTATGGGTAATCTTCCCCCAGAGATTTTTGTTTGCTTCTGCCATGTGCCTCTGGGTAGCAGCAAACCAGAGTAGACGCAATGCAACTCCAGGGACTGGAATTTTGGGTACAGTTCAAGGACTTACATCAGGGCTGCATTCTGAGCTTTCACTTACTCATAGAATGTAGCTCTTAATGTAGCCCCACAGAAGCAGGCCCCGCCCCCAGGAGCCTCAGGATCATCTGGACCACGTCCATATTATGATGTGGCCATAGGTGTCTCCACGGGGCTGAACGAAAGCATGGGAGTGATACTGGGGCCACCGTCCTGGCAGGCCAAACTCGGCTTGCCTGGCTTTGAACATCAAAATCCCTGCTTCATATTTTATTTATCTCTTTTGGATTGGGAAAAGCCTCTTCAACAGTTTGTAGTTCATGGGCTTGTTCCATCATAGATAAAAGGAAGGATTTGAGCAGAGTTGCTTGGACCCTGAAATTCAGTTTCTACTTAGCATAATTTACTCTAAATCCCTGATGAGATTTTAGGATATGGAGCCCAAGTAGAAGAATCACAGAATGCAGTGATATTGCTTTTCTTATTTTTCTACAGCTAAGAGAACCTAGAATATGTTATGTGATAGTATTTTAAGAATAGGAAGGAAAGCTTGCCAACAGAAGACTTGTTAAAATATTCTTTTTATTCCATGGAGTCACCCACTACCATCATGGATGTCAGTACTGTCAGTCCATGAGCCCTAGTATAGTCCTATTTTTTGAGATCGGGTAGAAACAAGAAGAGTACTAAGATTAGTCTGGCTAGCAGAACCTTAGGAAACTTTATTAGTCATCCCATCAGCTTTGTGGAAATAAGAAAATGTAGCATTTCAGGACAGATTCCAAGGAGTATATTGGTATATATATACGAAGGTTTATATATAAACAAAGGTTTATATTAATTAAAGAGCTCCCTCCCCCACATCCAGCACTGCAGAAGCCATCCCATTGCTATAACATGTATCTGATGATGGAAGACAAGAGACTTTTTCAGAAAACACAGAAGCAGCTGGTTAACAGTGAGATCTCTGCCCCTCATTTCTGCTTAACAGTCTCTCCTACATTTTCCTTTTTCCAGTTTCTTGGCATCTTTTATGATAAGACACCAACTTCTCGACTCCTTGCAATCACACACAAACTACATATCAGGTGGGTTAAAGGAAAATAAAAAAGGAAAATTATTACCAAGTAGCTCTATAATAGCTTTAAAAAAAAAAAAAAGCTCTAATGGAATACAAATCCTGTCGAACAAAGGGTCAGAAACACTGGCCAAGGCAAATCTGTCTTCATAATCTTACCGTTAACAGTCTGCTCTCCTATATTTCAATTGAGTAAGTTTTTAAGCCTCTCTTCAACAATCAGAGTGTCTCTCTAGTATTTCTTCCAGAAGTATCTCTGAAACTGATTGTAACATTTTACTTCTGCAAGGCTACCAGGGAGTATGGCAGTTCCACAGATTACCATATCGAAGAATCTCCACATCTGAGTGATGCATTAAAAAGCAATCACAGAAAATTTTCAATATAAAAAAGGAAAATTGATACCCCTGCCAAAGTTCATGGGTATAGACAGCCAACAGAGCTGGCCTGAGAGCAAATAAAAAATTTGTTTTGAGATGGAGTTTTATTGCTAAAGCTATATAAAAACTATCACCATTGAAAGTGGGGGTAGTGAAGCCCTGAGCTTGGTCTTGTATTTCCACAGACTCTAAGGGGAAGCAAGTCTGCCTAAGAAGAGGATGTTAGTTGAGGGGTTGTGTCGAATGAAGAAAATGAACGGATGGTCAACCACAAAATGTTCCTCTGGCATAGACATGGAGCAACCAATTACAATGAGTGCAGTGGCAGCCGCCGCCTCTGTTCCCTCCTCATTCACTTCTACAAAAGACTTGTGGACAATTTGTGATACAAAAAGATCTCTGGCTCCTGACATGCCAGACAGATCAGCCTTGCTATTAAAGAGATCCTCTACACCCAGGCGGGCCAGGGGAGAGTTGAGGTTGTAGCTGTCTTCCAGCTTGAACCTGGGCAGGTGGACATTGACTTCAGTGAGATGCAGCCTCTCGGGTTTGGTCCACTCATGCAGTTTTTCCAAAGTCAGCTGTTCCTCGATCTGGAATGAGCATGGGGAAAAGTAGAGGTGAGAAAATTTCATATAAGCAAGGTAATAAGGCATTTTTTAAATGAATGGACTCATTATATCAGTTGCTAATTCGTTTCCTTCATGTTTTGTGCCAAAACAGATTCCATTTCCTTACAGCAATTGGTAATAAGATACCAGAGCTGTATTCCAAGTCATCAAAAGTCCAAGTAACAGGGACTTTGGACATTGAATCCATCAAACATCTATCCACCCACCAGCCCACCCATCCAGGCCGTCCGAAACCCTGCCACACTGGAGTACTGGAACAGCCACAGCAGATGTTATTACTTAATTTGTTTTTTATTTTTTTAGTACATGCTCCTAGTGGGAACCAAACCCAGGACTCTCCGGTCCGCAGGTTGATGCTCCAACCGCTGAGCCCAACCGGCCAGGGCTAGATGTTATTACTTTAACTGGTTGATTGGTGAAAGGAAAATTTAAAAGTTTTCTTCCATTTATTCCACTCTATTTATTCTGGACTCTTCTAATCACTGTGATTAGTGCTGAAGAAATTTAATAGATTTGCTCCTAGGTATAAATAGAAAAGGGCTAAGTTCCTGATCTAAAATTACAGGTGGGGGCAGTGTAATTATAGTGCCTACTTTATAGCATTGTTGTGAGCATTAAATAAGTTAATGTATACGAAGCACTTGGCACATACTTAGTGCCACAAAAATGTCAGCTATTATCATTACTATTGTTACTACTACTATGGACCAGAATGGAACCATCATTCCACTTGTCCTACTGATACTGATTATCCCTTTAATGGGGCTAGAATTTCTTTTTATAATCAAAGAAGAGACATATTCAGAAATGAGAAACACACTGCCCTGGCCGGTTTGGCTCAGCGGTTAGAGTGTCGGCCTGCGGTCCGGAGAGACCCAGGTTCGGTTCCCGCTAAGGGCACGTACCTTGGTTGCAGTTTGTCCCCAGCCCTGGTTGGGTCGTGTGGGTGGCAACCACTCGATGTTGTCACTTTCACGTCGATGTTTCTCTCTCTCTCTCTCCCTCTCACTCTATCTGAACAAAATATCGAAAAATGTCCTCGGATGAGGATAAAAAAAAAAAAGAATGTCGGCCCACGGAACAGAATCACGGGTTTGATTTTGGCCGAGGGTGTGTACCTGTGTTGCAGTTCACCCCCAGCCCTGGTCAGGCCGAAACAGAATCACGGGTTTGATTTTGGCCGAGGGTGTGTACCTGTGTTGCAGTTCACCCCCAGCCCTGGTCAGGGTCTCCCGGGAGGTAACCAGTTGATGTGTCCCTCTCGCATCGATGTTTCTGTTTCTGTTTCTCTCTCTCTCTCTCCTCTCACTCTCTATCTGAAGATATTTGGAAAAATATCCTCGGGTGAGGATTAAAAAAAAAAAAAAGAAACACACTGATATTAATACATGCTTTATACATGCAAATGGCCAATATTAGACCCCTTCCGGCTAACAAGTGTGGTTAGGGAGAACACAGAGAAAAACCACAGAGCAGCCTAGACACACTAAAGGAAAACAATAATCTTCACAGTTTTTCCTAGTCCTAGCCTAGCAGGAAATGTCATCACCTTTAAATTAAATGAAATAGAAATGACATACAAAGTTTATATTACAAAATAGGCTTAGCTTTCAAGCTCATGAGTCATATGAGTCTTTTCTACCATGTATCTCTTAGAAATGTAACCCATAATCTATATGAATTACGATGAGAATGACCAGTGTAACAACAGGATTTCATACAAGATGAAACTATATACTATGAATATTTTGGGTTGCTTTTGTTTTTGTTAATTTTAGAGAGAGAGGAAGAGAAACAGAGAGATAGAAACATGAATGAGAGAGAACATCGATGGGCTGCCTCCTGCATGCCCCACACTGAGGATTTGGCCCACAATCTGGGCATCTACTCTGACCCGGAATCGATCCAGTGACTTCTTGGTACTTGGGTCAATGCTCAATCACTGAGCACCACCAGCCGGACTAAAGTTGTGGGTTTTTTAATTTTAAAAATTTCTTTTGACAAAACACTTCTAACTTTACTGCACTTTTCTCTAAAGTTCCCTTAAGTGAGTTTCCATGAGCTGCCACTGACCCATGTTCAATAATATAGATCGTTAGATGTCCCCACCACAGCTGTGCACCAACAGGAGCTGAAAACCTAAACGTAGGGCTTCAGAGTAGCAAACATTGATGGAAGAAATCTCAAAGGGATGACACAGTTTGGGAAGGAAAGTCCAGTAACATCATGACAAGGACCTACCACAGGACATACACACAGGCAGCATCGCTGTGTCAGAAGGAACACGAGGCCTGAGCCCAGGAGCCCTCACCTGCTTCAGACCCGTGGCCTCGTCCTCGATGTCATCTGGCAGCAGGATGACCATGCTGAGCTCCCCGCCTTGGTAAGGCAGTTCCAGCACACGGCACTTAAGCTCCCTGATGCGGCCATATGGAAATTCCTTCTTCTGATACATCATTTTCACTGTTTTTGTGTCTTTCTGGACAGTTGAGAAGACAAGTCACTCTCATTATTATCTGCATTCTTTTTTATTTTTATTTTTTATCCTCATCCAAGGACATTTTTCCATTTTTTGTTCAGATAGAATGGAAGGGAGAGAAAGTAAGAGAGGGAAAGAGAAACATCGATGTGAAAGGGCCACATCGAGTGGCTGCCACCCACACAACCAACCAGGGCCGGGGACAAACTGCAACCGAGGTACGCACCCTTAGCGAGAACCGAACCCGGGTCTCTCTGGACCGCAGGCCGACACTCTAACCACTGAGTCAAACTGGCCAGGGTTTATCTGCATTCTTTAGAGCAAAGAGTAATTTTATAATTGCATCCCTCACCTTATTCAATCTGAAGGGCGCATCGGTCGTGGCCTTTTCACTGAATTTCTCCTGCCAACTTCCTTTGAAATAGATGGCATTAACCAGCACCAGTTTAGTCATGTTATCAACCATGCCTGTAGCCAGCAATTCAGGAATTTTCCCTGAAAGATAAAGCAAGCTCAAAAAAACAACTCACATATCAATGGGATGCAAATACATACTTTTTACTTAATTTCCTTGAACATGTTAAGTTAGGAAAGCCCCTCCAGGATGTTTGGACTTTAAATAAACCACAAAGGGTCTAAGGGCTAAAACAGGAAACTTCTTTGCAGTGTGTGAGAAACAACAAGCCTACTTCAGTGAATGGCCATTCTTTTCAGGCACAGAAGTATTCCTTAGTGAAAAGGATTCCGGGCACTAGTAAATACATCACTTGTGCGAATCCTCCAGGTGGAAGCTACTCTCACAGAAGGTGTTAACACACACGCAGCGGGTAGGACCGTGACTCCACTGCAACACGAGTCCCCCTGTGCCCACAGCGGGCATGAAGAGCCGGGCAGGGGAGGCGGGTCAGCTGGTCCTCGGCCCTTCCTTCAGTGGGGCAGAGAGAGCTGAGGGGACCGCGGGGCACGGCCAGTCCCCCCGCCGCCCTGAGCGCGTCCCACAGGGTGTGTGCCGGGTATTCCTGCCACGGCACTTTGTGCCACAAGTGTGACAATATTCTTTCCCGTGATTGGGGCCAGGCCAGGTTTTCCTCAAAGCTTTATCCTTGTGACTCCACATTCAATGTTAGGTTTAATCTTAAATTGTAGATTTGTGAACTTATGGGGAGAAAGTTCAGCTGCTTCAGCGAAACCGTGTGTAAGTTTCCACTTTGAGGAGTTTCCTCAGTGGACAGCTGTGTGGCGCTGGGCAGGGGCAGAGCTGACCCCAGGGCCAGGATGAGGCAGAGGAAAGGGTCGGGGGTCACCTGAAGGTGGGAAGGTGGAGGGAGGACAAGAAGGACCAGGTCAATGAGTGCGTGGGGCCCACTCTCTTACCTTCTGTCTGCCCTTTGACCCACTCGTTGATCACGCGTCTGGCACCTTCAGAGGCGCGCTGGAAGTCCACACTCGCCAGGTCAGCGCCGTACGCCGTCCGAGTTGCAGCTAAGAACTCCTGTTTGAAAAGCAAGGAACCAAATGTCACGGATAACTCCTACTACATGCAGAAATGGGTTTCCAAAATTCTTGGAAGCAATAGAAATTGTTCTAAAAGGCATAAATTTCATTGTAACAAAAATTTCTAACCCTTATACTTTTTTGCATTATAGTAAAAGACACATAACATTAAACTTACCATCTGAACCACTTTTAAAGGTATAGTTCAGTAGTTTGTTGGTGTATAAAAGGTACCTATTCTCACTAACATTTCACTAACATTTTCCTATATAAGTATATACTGATTGTTCTTGGAACTGAATTATGGAATTCACTCTTGCTTTGATCAAACAGCCAGGGTCAATCTTGCCCTGTGAAAACCATACAATGAAATCGTATCAATTAATGGGAATCCTCTCATGTTTTAAATATGCATCATTTTTCTGAATGTTTATTTTTTCAAAATCTGACTTCTCACTTGGTATGCTGAAAAGTGTCCACATGGTCCAGTGAGGTTAAGAACATGAACGTGAAGTACTTACAGGGAGGAAATTGTAGCTTTTTTCTCCGTATAACCTGTTAGCAAGTTTCAGAACGTAGGGAGCTCCACGCTTGTTGATGTCAGCATTCAGACTCTGAAATCCTGAATGAATCTCCTTAACCGCATCAAAATGAAGAGTCTAAAACAAAGAAAATATCCGTGCTGTAACCACTTACTTTGAACCGGTCGCCTTGGCATTTGCTTCTATCAAATTAAATTAATGTGTTCTTGGTATTAATGATTGATAATTCTCACCCTTTCAAGTAATTCCCAATACTTTATTACCTTTTCATTGGAAGGAAAAAAAAAGAGAATCCAAAATGTATAGCTTACTGAGACATAATAATTGTATTAGAAGAGGTTTGCATGTCACTTTTTGTTATATAGGTACACAAATATGAATGGTTAATTAATAAATATTTAGAGAAGTATGCTTTTTTAAAAAAAAAAAAAGAACCCTCACCTGTCTGGCCAGTGTGGCTCAGTGGTTGAGCGTTGACCCATGCACCAACAGGTCACCAGTTCGATTCCCAGTCGGGGCACAGGCCCAGGTTGTGGGCCAGATCCCTAGTGGGGGGCATGCAGGAGGCACCCAATCGATGTTCTCTCTCATCGATGGTTCTATCTCTCGCTTCCTCTAACTACTTCTCTTTTTCTAAAATCAATAAAGGAAAAAAATTTTTTTTAAGAATGTGGCCTACGTATTTTAAAAAAAGAACGCTCACCTCTGCAGGAACACAGAGATACTACAACATGAGCAGTTTAAACTCACACTATCAGCACCGGTAACTCATTTAAAAATAACATCTATAAATTTCACATTCGGTAAAAGTTTATTTTCCAAGTTACAAATCTAGCATCCCTTTATGGATTTATGAGGCCTGGGCTGGTTGCTTATTTCAGCACACAAAGAACACACCACACAATGCACAAAGTCCAGTCACTCACCGATCTGTGCCATGTTTGCACAGTTGCCATGATTCATCTACCATTTTTTATCCTCACCCCAGGACATTTTTGCATTTATCCTCAGACAGAGCAAGAGAGAGGAAGAGAGTGAGAGAAACATCAATGTGAGAGAGACACATCGAGTGGCTGCCACCCACACAACCCCAACTAGGGCCAGGGACAAACTGCAACCAAGGTACGTGTCCTTAGTGGGAACTGAACCCTGGCTTCTCTCGTCTGTGGGCTGACACTCTAACCGCTGAACCAACCCGGCCAGGGCTGATTCATCTACTCTAATGGAAATATGGGGGGAACCCTTAAAATTATTTTTTGCTGACGTAATATAGTCCCTGGAACAACCTCATAATAGAGGCTGATATTACCCTGGAAGGAGCAAACAATTAGTACCAGGGGTGAAAATAAAGGGTGGATTTTGGAAAACTTAAAAATGCTTTCATGTCGGTAGTGATCAATATGGTTGGTTTTTCAGAAATTACAGAAATAGAAGCTTTGCGGCTGGATCAGGTCGATAAGTGGAAACCAGGGCTGGGCCATCCCCAGTTACAGGCACCAGGTAATCTGACCGGTAGGTGAGAAGACCTTCACTTTTGGGACTTCTTTCCCCTGCTTCCAAGGAAAGCCCAGTTCCCCTCTCAGAATTAAACAAAGAACACAGCACAGAAGTGCCCTCCATGCCCATTAGGGCCAGGTGGAAGGCTGGGCATAGCTTCTGCTCCTGCTGTAAGAGTGACCTGCCACACCAACCGAGGCTTGGTTCTGTCCCTGCAGATGCCACACCTCACCTGTCTCCTCTCCGTGCAGGGCCCTGCTGCCCACACAGGCACTTGGTGCCAGCCCAGGGCTCGGCCTCAGGGTACAAATCACAGGGTCACCTGTTCCCTCAAGAAGGTGACACCACCACCTTCTCCAGTGTGGTGCCTTCCCTACATGCCCTTTTGTGCGTAAAATATAGACGGGCATTATTTATGAGTGGCGGGTCACATGCAAAGCAGAAACTGAACTGTCTTCATCCAGGAGGAGATGCTGTCAAAGGTTTGCCCACTGGAATAGAAACAGCACACGACAGGGGTTTGGGCAGCTTTCTTCACAAACTAAAAACTGTGCCTGGCACACAGCATATGCTCAATAAAAACTCAGTCATGAATGAAAGCCTCCATAAAAAGGAATTGTTCATGAGGCTTTTCTGAAAGTCTGGCCTCATAACATATGGCTGTGGGACACAGAATACGGTTTTTTAAATATCCTGTGAAAGCTCAAAGCACAACACTTTAGTGCAGACTCGCCGGGAACCAGACTACTTTGTTTGTTTCTGCTGACCTTGGACATCTGTGCGGCAGTAGTGCCTCTGGCCCCCAGAAAGACCATGGCCAGCGCGGATGAAATGCTGATGGGAGAGATGAAGATGTTTCCAGCAGGGTTCTTCTCATTCAGGGTGCGGAAGAGGTCCAGTGCAAACCGGGTGTTTGCCACACTTAGCTGCTCCATGGTGAGGGCTGCAACACAGAACAGAGGCCCATGCACCCCAGGAAATTAGGCAATGAAATTTCTCCATGTCTTCCTCACCCTGAAACACCCTGGAACTTGTAAGTTTCTTTCGAGAGGGCAAGAACACTGTCATGAGCACAAAGGTGGGAACTAGATGAACACGCCAAGGAGCCATCAGAGACCCAGGTGCAGGACCCAGGTATACTAAAGGGCCCCGACCTGGCAGACATAGCAGCCAGGACTGGCCCTTTCCTACCAAGTTTGGGAGCACACCCACTTCCCACCCTTTACCTGAAACAAGAATGTTTGTATTAGAAAATCATAGCCACCACTATCCATTAAAGGAAATTCCAGTAAAGTAACATAATTATCTTCATTCTCAGGATTCAGTTGCTAAATTTTAGAGAGGCTAAGGATCCCAAGTGTCATATCTGGTGGAGGATAAGAGAGTATGAGAATTCAGCACAGGTCCCAGGGTCAGATGGTGCAGCCCACCTGGGGAAGGTGACAAGCATCCTCTGTGACACGCCCTGGGGGTGAGGGTGACCAGGCCTCCACCTCAGCTCAGCAGCCCCCTTAGGAACCCTGACTCCTCTCAGAGCCTTCGTTTCCCACATACTGGCCAGGAAGAACTACTTGTGCTGTTTGCTTCCCGTGTTATACATTGAATTATTACTGTTGTCCTCGGAAAGGAATCTCTAGGGTCCCTCCCTCCCTCCCTCCCTCTGCAGCAATGAGAAGTGATTCTTCTGGGGCTTCCTAGAATCTGTCACAAACAGCTGTGGGCGGAAGGGAGTTTCCGAAGGAAGGAAAATATTCCCATCTCAGGCTTCAGCTCTGGTTTCAGCCACAAAGCTCTCACTTCCCTCCCTGGCAGGCCTGTCTGAACTGGGGCTCAGGGAGTGTGTGTGTCGGGGGGGGGGGGGGGGGGATCAAGGGTCGCCTCAGGGGCATGAGGCTGGGGCCCGTGAGGCTCAGGTGGGTAGCACAAGGAGCCCTCCCAGGGAACCAGCAGCTGCTGAGGTGACCCCCGGCAATGGAAGGCCAAAGAGTTTCAGGGCGCAAGCCGGTCACAGATCCAGCCCCTGGGCCGCCCTCCCCTGCTGGCCCGCTCAGTCCCACTTTCCTAACGGGCCCCATGCCCGGCCTTACCTGCTGCTTGCTGCCTGGGCGGGAGCCTGAGTCTGGCACAGAGGGCAGAGCAAGCAGTGTCCTCAGGTAGTGGCGGAAGAGGAAGGCAGATGCCTTGTCATTGGGAGGGGCTGTGCAATGGTGGATGGGTGGGAAACGGGGCGGGCACACAATGGACCCTCCCCCTATGTAACTTCCTTGGCTCTGGGTATTGTCATGTAGAAGTCAGATGAGGGTGGACTCCCTGCTTTGGCCCTCAGGAGATTTGCAGCATTTTGAATCTAGGCAACCTGACATCTCAGGCAAAAACCTGATGGCCTCGTTCTTGCCTAAGTGTGAATGACATGAGGTGACATAATGTGTCACCTGTTATGGGGCAAACTAGCCCCTTCTGAATCTCATCTATATACTCCAAATTCTGGTTTTTCTTTGTTTCTGTGATGGGGTAGGGGGTGTGGGGACCTGGAGGATAAGAAAACAGAATCAGTCTGTCAGCTGATGATCACCGGCATCAATACAACACCGAAAGGAATCCCTATTTCCGGTGTGGGGAAGCAGGAGATTTTGTTCAGTCAAACAATTCAGTTGTGATACAGCACAGGGTGAGAACAGCCCTGCTGTCAACAGCTCAGTAGTGTTACAGCTCACATATAAATCAGCTGTGCAAGGTGGTCCGCTCTGGCAGCCAGCGGGCTCTGCTCCGTTCTGCTCCAGTCCAGTGTCTTCTGTTTCTTCAGGAAACACAGGCTTGGGGCAAAGGGAAAGTGGCTCCCAGAGCCAGAAAGAACCTGCCTTATGTAGTGAGGAGTCACTACTGCTTATCTCTAATTGATCCATCCTCAGGCAGAGGAAGATCTACAACCTTACAGCTTGACTGCTCCAAAAATCACTGTGCGATTGGTCAGAATGGAGCGGCTCTGATTGGTTAGTGAAAATGCTGATGAGGCTATAGGTGCACACTCCAATTGCATGGGGACAGCCTCAGTCCCACTGGTTGAAATGGGATTCCAGGAACTCCTCTGCAGGGGCTGGCTCAGCTGCAGGAACAAGGTGCAGGCAGGCAGTCCAGTGTGGGAGGCCAGTAGTGAGGCCCTTGTGTAAAAATGACTGCTAGGCCCTAGGTATTTTGTTCTTGTTCTCAGTTTTAAATTTGAGCCCAGTCAGCCATTGGAAGCCCATTCTAGCAGGTCTTCTTTCTGAGGGTCCACACTTGGGAGCCAACAAAGTGGGAAAGGCTGTAGAATTGGAGGCCTGCCTTTGGGGACATTCTCTCAGATGTTACCCCTTTTGGGGTGCTGGCCTACATCAACTGTCCTGAGGCTGCCTTGTCATTCCCCTAATGATCTGTTTTTGTAGAATTGAAATTATTTTTACTTTTTCTTTTTTAAGATATTGATTTTAGAGAGAGAGGGAAAGAGAAACATCGATGAGAGAGAACATTGATTGGCTACCTCTTGCATGGTCCCCACTGGGGATTTGGCCCACAACCTGAGCATGTGCCCTGACTGGGAATCAAACCAGTGACCTCTTAGTCCATGGGTCCACACTCAACCACTGAGCCACTGTGGCCGGGCAGTAGTGAAGTTCTTTTATTTATTTATTTATATCCTCACCCGAGGACATTTTTCCATTTTTTTATTCAGATAGAGTAGGAGGAAGAGAGAGAGAGAAAAAAATCGACATGAAAGGGACACATCAAGTGGTTGCCACCTGCATGACCCAACCAGGTCTGGGGACAGACTGCAACCAAGGTTCGTGCCTTCAGTGGGAAGCGAACCCGGGTCTCTCTGGACTACAGGCCCACGCTCTAACCGCTGAGCCAAACCGGCCAGGGCACTAGTGAAGTTCTTAAATTTCATTCACTTGGTTCAATTTCCATGAAAAAAGTCCCAATGCCTAGGAATAAATCTAACAAAAAAATGTGTGTGTGAGTGTGTGTTTGTGTGGTAACTGTTAAGAAATCACTCCCTTCTCAAGTACTTGAAAATATATTCTTATATTATCTTCTAAAACCTTTATTGTTTTGCTTTCATAATACACCTTGTTTAAGTTTAATGCAAAAATCAACTTTAATATTTTTCCATGTGGGTTCCCAAATGTTCCAGAACAAGTTATTGAATGTTTCCTCCCTTCACTTCCAACTTTGAAGTACCACATTTCTCAGAAACATGATGGCCGTATGATTGATTACTCAATTGATTAAATTATGAGAGTAGAAGAAGGCACTGCTGATAATTGCAATAGAACAAGAGACATAAACAGGCTGTTTTGAGCAAACTGGGGTAATGATCGCGCATCACAAAGCAGCGTTCATATTCCTGGGCTCTCTGTTTTGTTCCATTTCTAACCGTCTTTGTACCAGAACCCACTTTATCTTATTTCTGCAGCTTTAGCATAAATTATTATTCTATTAAGCATGTCCTTTCATCTGGTTCTTTAAGATTGTTTTGGATATTTTTGGCCTTTTACCTTATCATATAAGTATTAGAACCATTTGCCATGTTTCACCAAAATCAAAACAAAACACCTGTTTTTAAAAAAACTAAAATTTCATTAATTATGTATGATAATTGACATATTTACAATAATTAATCATGACCATGCTATAGCTCTCCATTTATTTAAAGTTTTGTTAATTTCTCTCTCTATAGAAGTTTTTAGGATCTTTCATTAGATTTATTACTAGGTATTTAAACATTTTTGGCATCATTATAAATGCCTTTTAAAACAGTTTTAAAAATTTTATATCATATACAAAATACAAATTAGCTACATAAATTGCACATGTAACCAGCAATGCCTTATTTAGTTCATTGTTAATTTCTAATTATTTAGACCTTAGTAGAAAATATTCATCTGCCATATTATAAGGTTTGTGCTTATTTTCAAATTCTTACATATTTTATTTTTTTAAATTAATCTTTATTGTTGAAAGGATTGCAGATGTCACTTTTTTCCCAACTGGCATCATCCCCACTGCTTCCACCACCTTCCTTTTTCATTTTGACGCTAATTTCTTCTCCTGTGCAGAAGCTTTTTAGTTAGATGTAGTCCCATTTATTACTTTTTTCCTTTTTTTCTCTTGACCTATGCACTGTATCAGTGAAAATTCTGCTATGTCTAATACCTGAGATTTTGCTGCCTATATTTTCTTCTAGGATATTTATGGTTTCATGAGTTATATTTAAGTCTTTACCATTTTCAGTTTATTCTTGTTTATGATGTAAATTGGTGGTCTAGTTTCAATTTTGCATGTCCAATTTTCCTAACACAGTTTATTGAAGAAACTGTCGTACTCCATTATATGCTCTTGCTTCCTTTGTTGAATGTTAATTGTGCATAATAGCTTTGGTCAATTTCTTGTGTTTTGTTCTGTCCCATTGATCTATATGCCTATTCATGTGCCAGTACCAGACAGTTTTAATTACAGTGGCTTTGTAGTATAGTTTAATATCTAGCATTGTTGATGGATTCCAAAATGGTGGCAGAGTGAATGGAAGCTGCACAGACCATCTCCCAAGATGAAACTGGACTTACAACTAAAATGAAGACAACTCATCGGGGAAAACCAAAAGAAAAGCAGCTGGAGAGGATGCGTATAACCAGGGACAGAAAGATGACACTAAATCGAGCCTGGTGGGTACTGTGAAGGCATGAGAGGACAGGCTGAGATCCCACAAATAGCAGCTATTTTGGCTGCAAGCAGCTTCCCTTAGGGTTAAAATCCCAAGCCAGCTCCACAGCACAGAGGGCCGGGACAGAGCACTAAATTAGCTACAGCCACTCACCTTGGGCTTCAGTAGACAGAAGGCAGACTGGACTAAAACTCTGTGGAGAGACTTGGGAGCTTGGACTCTCTGGTCCACAGGCCGATGCTCAACTGCTGAGCCAAACTGGCCAGGGCTGTATATTCTTGATACAAGTCCTTTGTAGGATGTGTAACTCTTAAATATTTTAACCCAGTCTGTAGCTTGTCTTTTCATTTTCTTTACAAATTATTTCATAGAGAAAAAAAATTTAACTTTGATGAGGTCCAATTTGTCAATTTTTCCTTTTATGGATTATGCTTTTGGTGTTAAGTCTAAAAATTCTTCATCTAGTGCTAGGTCCTAAATATTTCTGTTTCTAAGTTTTATAGTTTTACATTTTACTTGTAAGTTTATGATTCATTTTGAGTTAATGTTTTCATAAGATGTGAGATTTAGGTCAAGGTGGGTTTTTTTGGTCTTGTTTGTTTGCCTATGGATGTCCAATTGTTTCAGCACCATTTATTAAAAAAGCTTCCTACATTAAATTACTTTTGCACATTTTTCAAAGATTAGTTAGACATACTTGTATGGGTCCATTTCTGAGTTCTCTTCTCTGCATGCCACTGACCCGTTTCCCTCCACCAGTACCACACTGTCTTGGTTACTGTAGCTCAACAATAAACCTTAACACTTATTGTGAGTGTAGAGTAACTTCTCCCACCCTCTTTTTCTTTCTCACAATTATTTTAGCTATTCTATATCATTTCCATTTCAAATAAATTTTAAAATAAGCTGGTTTATGTATACAAAAATCCTTGCTGAGATTTTGATAGAAATTGTGCTAACCCTATAGATAATTGGGGAGTCCTATTTACTATGTCAAGTTTTCCAATTTACAGTGTATGTCTCTTCATTTTTTTAGATTTCCTTTCATTTTTTTCATCAGCACTTTGTAATTTTCAACATATAGATCCTGTACATGATTTATTAGATTTATACTTAAATACATAATTTTCTTTGGTGTAATTGTAATAGTATTATACATTTAATTTTGTTTTGCATATGTTTATTGTTACCATATGAAAATGTGGTTAAATTTTTGCATGTGGACTTTGTGTCTTGTGACATTGTTAAATTCATTTATTAGTTCAAATAGGTTCACTTTTTAAAGAATTTTCAAATAGACAATTGTGTCATTTGCAAATGAGAACAGTTTTATTTCTTTGCTTCTAATTTATATTTGTTGTATTTTATTTTGTTTTTGCTTTACTGCAAAAACCTAATATTACTAAACCTAATATTACTCTGTTTTTAGTTGATATGTTTTTCTCCATCTTTTTAAAATAAACTTTATATTTTAGAATAGTTTTCAATTTACAGAAAAGTTGCAAAGAGAGTACAGTTACCCCTATTGTTAACATCTTATATTGATATGGTATATTTGCCACAACTAATGAATCGATATTGATACATTATTAACTGAAGGCCATAATTTATTTATATATTCTCAGTTTTTACCTAATGTTCTTTTTATAATCGGGGATTCCAGTCAGGATACCGCATTACATTTAGTCCTCATGTTTCCTTAGGCTCCTCTTGGCTGTGATGGTTTCTCAGACTTGTCTTGTTTTCTGTGACCTGACAGAGTGCTGGTCAGATATTCTGTAGAATGATTTCTCATTTGGGATGTCTGATATTTTCCTCACAGTTAGACAGGGATTATGAGCTTTTAGAAAGAAGAACATAAAGATGAAGTGCCATTCTCATCACATCATTACATCATATCAAGAGTACATGCTATTGACCTCGATCACTTGGTTGGACAAGTGTTTGTCAAATGTCTTTACTCTAACTCTCCCACTTCATCAGTGAGAAACCTGCCTCCCACCATCCACGATCCATTTTCTTTTTAAAAATGTATTTACTGTTGAGAGTATTACAGATGAACCCCATTTTATTCCTCCATTGACCCCCTCCATCTGGTTCCCGCTCCACCCCAGGCCTTCACCACCCTGTTGTCTGTGTCCTTGGGCAATGCATATATGCATATAAATTTTTTGGTTAACCTCTTCCTGCTCCAGACCCCCTTCCCTCTGAGATTTGTCAGTCTGTTCTATGTTTCCATGCCTCTGGTTCTGTTTTACTCATCAGTTTATTTTGTTCATTAGATTCCACATATAAGTGAGATCATGTGATATTTGTCTTTCTCTGACAGGCTTATTTCGCTTAACATAATCATCTCCAGGTTCCTTCATGCTGTCTCAAAGGGTAAGAGAGCCTTCTTTTTAATAGCTGCGTAGTATTCCACTGTGTACACATACCACAGCTTTTTTATCCACTCATCTACTGATGGGCACTTGAGTTGTTTCCAGATCTTAACTATTGTAAATAAAGCTGTTATGAACATAGGGGTGCACATATTCTTTCTGATTAGTATACAAGAATAAAGTCAAAGTGAATAAAAGACTTAAATGTAAGGTATAAAATCATAAAAATCCTAGAAGAAATTGTAGGCAGCAAAATCTCAGAAATCTCATGTGATAGACTTTACCAATACATTACATAGGGCAAGAGGAACAAAACAATAACTAAATAAATTAGTTATAAATAAATTAGTTATTATTAGTTATAAACTAAAAACCTTCTGCCCAGCAAAAGAAACCATCATCAAAATGAAAGGGAACCCACTGTGTGGGAGAACATATTTACCAATGATACATTGAATAAGGGGTTAATTTCCAAAATATAGAAAGTACTCATACAACTCAACAAAAGAAAGACAAACAATCCAATAAAAAAATGGCCCTGGACAGTTTGACCCAGTGGTTGGAGCATCGGCCCAAGGACCAAAAAGTCTTGGGTTCAATTCCGGCCAAGGACACATACCTTTGTTGTGGTTTGTCCCCGGCCCTGGTCCTGGTCATGCGGGAGACACCAGTTGATGTGTCTCTCTCACACTGATGTTTCTGTCTTTCTCCTTCTCTGTCCCTCCCTCCCACTCTATCTGAAGATAAAGGGAAAAATATCCCGGGATGAGGATAAAAAGAAAATAATAATAATAATAACTACTTCACCCAACTATAGAATAAACTTTCTTTAAAAGGGGGGGAGGGGGGCAGAGAACCTGAATAGACACCTCTCCAAAGAGGACATACAGATGGCCAAGAGATATAGAAAAAATGCTCAATGTCACTAATCATCAGAGAGATGCAAATTAAAATGGCAATGAGGTATTACCTCATACCTGCCAGAATGGCCACCATCAACAAATCATCAAACAAGTGTTGGCGAGGGTGTGGAGAAAAGGGGACTCTAGTACACTGCTGGTGGGAATGCAGACTGGTGCGGCCACTATGGAAGACAGTGTGTAGTTTCCTCAAAAAATAAAAAATAAAACTACCATTTGACCCCACGATCCCACTTCTAGGAATATGTCCTAAGAATCCCAAAACACCACCATCCATTTAATTAATTATTCAATTAGTTCTATCACTTTTAATCCAGAGAGGCATGCAGAGTCCTTCAGAGTTTTTAAAACTGATACCAGGCGAAAATAATGTCTAGTTACAATTCCTCAAGTGAAATTCCCTCAAATGCCCCAATTGTATTTAATTATTTTCAATCTATCTCATCACTGAGGCTGCTTAGTAACCTTGAAAGTGAGCACACTTGAAGTTAATGATGAATTTGGAAAGTGTGTGAGAGATGCCAACATTTAAATTTTTTGGCATTTTCAAAAATTTCTTGTCCAGTTATAAAAGTGAATCTAAACTTTACAGAAATCAAGCT
The DNA here is from genome assembly GCF_014108415.1 of Molossus molossus. Taxonomy (NCBI): domain Eukaryota; kingdom Metazoa; phylum Chordata; class Mammalia; order Chiroptera; family Molossidae; genus Molossus; species Molossus molossus. The sequence continues at coordinate 7,489,197 of NW_023425347.1, forward strand.
GCTCCCTTTTCAGAGTTAAACTAGCTTTGTAACTTTTTCTTTTGTTTCTTTTTTTGTTTGTTTGTTTGTACTTGCCCCTAGCCGGTAGGGTCTAGTGGACACTGAACCCGGGACTCTCTGGTCCGCAGGCCGACCCTCCAACTGCTCAGCCAAACCAGCCAGGGCTGTAACTTTTTTTTATAACCTACTTCTATTATGTGTATGCAGTGTCCAAACAGTTTAAAATGTCCTTGTTTCCTATTACACATAAGACTGTATTTGAAGATCTTGTGCCTGAAAGGGAATGGAACCGACAAGCAATACCAAGTAGAAGCCTTGACCAAAGACTTCCCCCGGGGAATATACCACACCGTGTCACCCTGGATGAGACTGGTGAAGCAGGACATGCACATGAGACCGAGGATAACTACACCCCAGAAGAGAATCACAGTCCAGCTAAGTGAACCAACATGCAGGAAGTTCTATTAGCTTTCACTGTCCTCTCTTAGCTAAAGGCATTCTCAAAAACAAGTACATTGTCCCTTTTATTTTCCCACAGCATCTTCATCTCCTTTCCTTCTGCTGCTAATATGTTTCCAATGCACTTCCAAGTTATTTAAAATTGTTGAACAAAAGAGGCATCTTTGTCTGGGAACGTTACCCTGAGAACAGAGGAGAGAAAGTTATCACCACAGAAATGAAAAGATAGATTTGAAGCAATGAAGATTCAGAAGGGTCAAGATGTGAACGCTGACAGAGGGACACCCAGGGTATTGAAGATAAAGTTTGAGAACAGTCTGTGAACAGCCCATTGCTCCTCCAAATCTAGAATAGACATTGTCTTTCTAAGTCCAAAATAACTTTCCACTCCTGTTCTAGTTTCCAATGTACCTCAGAGCATCCTACAGTTGTTCGAAAATCATAGTATACAGTGAAAGTGCACACATATCATTAAGTTCTGAGCTCAGAATTTCAAATGAGTTGCTTTGTTGGTGGAGGGGGCGGTACTCACTGTCACAAGGCTGAGATCAACTATATGCATATTGTGATAGGAGCAAGCGGACTACAGCGAAGCAGCTGGAGAGGAGACCAGGGTGCTCTCTGCCCTGTGGTGCTAGATAAAGAAGAGGAATGGTGTGGTCTGTGTGAAATGTTTCTATGGGGCTGTGCACTTTGCCACCTCTGTGCCTCAGTGGCTAAACTCCAGGAAGGACCTGTGCACACATTTGAAGAGAGGCCTTCTCTTGGACGACATTCCAGAAAAGTCAGCCTTGGCATTGTTAAAGGCATCAGTAACTCCCAAACCGCCAAGAACAGACTGCAGTTTCCTTCATTGTCCGTCGTACCTGGCTTTTTCCGCTTGCTGAGTTTTTCCTGCAGAAGCTCATTTTCCACCTGGAGAAAAGAGGAGAAAGCTGTCAGGTCCTGAGGGCCAACCACAGAGGCCTGCACTGCTTCCTCATGTTATCACCCAGGACCGTGTCATTGGAGTCCTCTCTCCATGAAGTAGGGCCTTGCCAATTTAACTTTTTGAGTCTACTGATTTAATTTAAAAAATAAAGATACCTGGCCAGTGTGGCACAGTGGTCGAGCATTGGCCTGTGAACCAAGAGGTCACAGGTTCCATTCCCAGTCAGGGCACATGCCCAGGTTGTGGGCCAAACCCCCAATGGGGGGCATGCAGGAGGTGGCCAGTCGATGTTCTTCTCATGGATGGTTCTATCTCTCTCTCCCTCTCCCTTCCTCTCTGTTTAAAAATAAAGAAAGAAAAAAATAAAATATTAAAAAAATAAATAAAACTAAGGAAATGCCAAACATTATGGTATGTTTTAAAGTTTTATATTTAACAAATGAATGTTCTTTAAAATGCAATGTAATATAGTTGTGCCATACCCAAGTTAACTATAGGATTTATAAAACATTGTTATGCAGCTTTTCATAGAACATGAGCTTATATTTTATAATGAAAGTATTTTGTGTCCAGCTTTTCAGTGTATCTATCTCTGTGACTCTACATTTAATCTCATTTTAAAATAATTTCAACAGTTTAATTTTGAGGCCCAAGATAAGTGGCCTTTAGCCATCAGCTCTGATACCTGACATCTCAAAGCCTGGAAACTACACCAGGGCCCCAATATCCTGCTGCTGGCTCCCATTGGCCTTGGAGGCAGGTGCTGAGTTGTAATTGACAGGTCAAAACAGAGTTGAAGTTAAAGAACATTTGAGTTTCTCATAACCCACAACTGGTTTAAGATGATGGTAAAGTATATTTGAAATAGTTGATTAGTTAGTGATGGACTAGAACTAGCCTATTGCTGTGCCAGACCCAACTCCATCATAGAACAGAAACTCTGGACACTGGCTTTGCTTCCAGCTCTGCTGAATCCCCAGCGGCACCTCTTCTAGGACTGGTTTAAGGGAAATGGAACTTTGAAAACCAAGAGATATAACTCCACGCAAATTAAGCTTTCTACCACATTTCATCATCCGATGGGGGCCTCTGGAAATTCTTATTCCAGTGTTACCCCAAGAACCCCACTCCCACTAGCAATGGAAAAAGGCTGTTTATGCATTTCTCCAATAACAATAATACCTGCTACAAGCCAGAATTAATTTTAGACAGTAATAAAGAATAAAAATATTTATTTGAGCAAAAAGACCTGCAGTCCAGGAGACACAGACGCAGACAGCAACCTAAATTGTGCTCCTGTGACAAAGGAAAGGCCACCTTTTATAGAGACACTCCCTACCCAGAGTTCCCATTCTGGTCCATTTCATACAAATGAGGTTTCCAATAAGCACAGTTCTGGTGGTCAGGGCAGGTCACTGTCTGTTGGCTGGACGGTAGCCTGGCTGCATAAGGAGACACTTTCCTGCCGTGGTCCACCCAGATGGTATAAACAGGCAGGATGCAGCAGGAGGTTAGAAATTTAGTTTGTCCTTCAGGGTGCAAGGTTCAGGAGAGGCCCTTGTGAACAAATGGCTAGACTCTAGTTTAAATTTAGGCCCATTTAACCACAGGGACTCCATCTTGACATATATATATTTCTTCTTAAGGTTCATATTGCTTTCTTGTTTCTTTACTGCTTTAGGCCCAGTCCAAGAGTTCTTTTGCCTTATTATAACATTCCAAAAGTTTGAGGTATAAGATATGTGAGACAGTTTCTCTGGGATGGCCGCTCCAACTCTATTTTAAAGTGGCTCCGTGTGTGTGTGTGTGTGTGTGTGTGTGTGTGTGTGTGTGTGTGTTGTTTTACAAGGGGAAATGTTAATTCACCAACTATTGATAAAAAACACTTTGTGCCAAGCCCTTCTGCAGTGCTGGACAAGATGGATGCTGTCCGTCAGTGCCCTCATAGATCAGACAGCTGAGTGGATGGAAATTTAAGTGAACCTGCCAGCAGAACAGAGCACTATAAGAAATGAGTGGGAGCCCTGGCCGGTTTGGCTCAGCGGTTAGAGCGTTGGCCTGCGGTCCAGAGAGACCTTGGTTCGGTTCCGGCTAAGGGCACATAACTTGGTTGCAGTTTGTACCCAGCCCTGGTTGGGTCGTGCAAGAGACAGCCACTCGATGTGTCCCCTTCGCGTCAATGTTTCTCTCTCTCTCTCTTCCTCTCTCCTTCCCACGTTATCTGAACAAAAAATGGAAAAATGTCCTCAGTGAGGATAAAAAAAAATGAGTGGGAAAGCTGGAGGTTATGTACAAATGGTTCGGGGCTCAATCCAGCCAGGAAGTCCGGTGGGTCTTTCTGAGAAATTGTGTCATGAAACAATGACTATAAACAAGTGGTCGTAAACTATTTTCTTGTTTGCATGAGAGGGAGTGAAAATAGCCCAGAATTAAATTCCTGAGGTGGGAGAGAGACTACTGCTGAGACAGGAGAGAAAGAAACATGAAAAATCCCCCTTAATTAGGGTTCACCGATATTTACAGTCAACAAGGCAAGGGTGATGGATAATAGGCCTTAATAATTTCCTCCTAATTTTCCTTCCCTCCCGCCCTTCTTCCATGTCTCTCCCTTCTTTCCTCCCTCTTTCTTTTGTTGTAGACCAATGAGGCAGACCAGACTCAGACTCCACACTGGGTGTAAATTAAGAGAGCTTTATTAGCCACACGGCTACTCTCCCATCCTACACAGAGGAGAGAGCGGCCCCGAGCTCAGGGGGAGGGTTGCTTATATAGTTGTCTTAGCCCCTGTTAAGGATTTGGGGCTAAGGGTTTGCGAGCAGGCACGCACGTACAGAAGCAGATATTTGCAGTTAGCCGTTGTGCCTGAGGGAGCAGTTTCGGTGTACACAAAGCAATGGTTATGTATACAACGCAGTGGTTATCTATTAACTCTAGCAGCTAGTTCTTGCCATTCTCTTAAAATTCAGGGGTAAGGTCTGCCTAATGGAAAAATCTTTCTGTACATTCACGTAGCATGTGTTTGTCCTTTACACTTTCCTTCCTTGCACTCTCCTTCCCTACGTCCCTTTCTTCTTTTTAAAAAAATCATGCAATTGAGAAAAAAGACAGTTCTGACTCAAGGTCTGTAAAATATACTTTGGTTTATTTTGTTTTATTTTGTTTTCTATAACTGACCACAGGCAGCTTCCTGGTCAAAGCATACTCTGTCTTCCTAAGCAAACAAAGTTTTGCCAGTGGAAGTGGGGTCCTTGCAGCATCACAAGGAAGGCATTCCAGGAGACCCCCAGGGTGGATGAGGTTTGGTGATATGATTTATTTGTGGTGCCAGGTGCAAATTCAAAGGACTTCCCTGGGTTCTCAATGTCCCATCTCTGGCTGTCCCACCACGGAAAAAGTCCAATCTTGCCCTCATCAGGCCCAGAAATAGGACCAGTGTCCGGACATTTTGCACCATGCCAAAGTTTTAGTCCATATTAAGGCTTAGTCCAGTCCAGTGTTTATCCCCATCACTTCCGCTGGGGACGCATTCAGAGTCTGCAAGGCCACCGGGCGGGCGCAGGCAGCTGCTAGTCCCACATGGCTGCTCCTGAGAAAAGGTGCAAACAAATGGGATGAGCACATTGTCAGGTGAGAGAGTGCAGGGGACGGTCTTCTGTGTTAAGGTGACTGCATTATCTTGGATTTAGGATGGACCAGGTGCCCTTTCAAAATAACCAATCAACTTCTCAAGCTTTCACAGGCTCCTGATGGGTCCACCCCCCAACCAATCCATTCTTTCCCCAGGCTAGACTGACAGTCCTCTGTGGTCTTGGCTCCTACTACCCAAGTGCTTACCTCCCCCTTTATTGTTCTATCCCTCCCCCCAGTAATCTGTGAGGAATGATGAGTGGTTCCCTGGGGAGGGTGTGAAGCTGTGATTCCTGGTGAAGCAAGCAGGTTTCCCTAGTTTATTATGCTTAATAATGTCTGGTTTCTTTTGCTTCTTCCTTTATTAGTAACTTACGAACTACCTATGCTAACAAAAGCGCTGTCAAGTTTCCTGACAGGAGTCACCTTTTCCCATGGCTTTCTCCACTTTGGGTTCAAGCTCTCCTGACCTCTTTCCCCAAACCCAAACCAGTCTCTGTCCAGTTCCCAGACCATCCTCTGAACCAGGGCCTCAGTTGTTTTTTCAATAAACATTCATAATGCACTTTTGATTAATGTGCCTGGAATTAGGTTAGGTTCTTGAAAGACAAAGAATTAATAGTGTCCCAGCCTTAGAGATTGTTACACCGTTGATCATAAACAATGGCCTAGAGTTAAGTACAAAGGAAATATGGTTCCATTTCCTACACTGATATTCCTCATCTCTTCTCTGTCTCTTTGATGACCAATTTATGTTTTTTCTTTCCACACCATTGCCCGTGCTGGTCCTTTTTCTTAGAACTTTCTATAGATGTTCAGCTGATCAGTCTTTTCCCTGAGTTTTTCAGTTTAACCTCCCTCTCTCTTGTTTGTCACTCTCTGTATTTGAACACATAAATTTTAGTCTTGAGTTCTGCCACTTACTATCTCTGCAATTTTAGGCAAGTTACTAAACAATATTGGCCCAAATTCCTCAGTTTTAAATAAAGATAATAATTCTTGCTTTGCCGATGGCCTGGAGTTGTTATAAAATCATTTATACAAATGGATTAAAAGTGGTTTATAAATTGCAATAGTATTATGTTTTATCTTATATTAAATGTAGACTTGTTTTTCTTTCATGTAACGTAAACTCCTTGTAGAACAGGATCATATTTTAAAAATACGTTTTTATTGATTTCAGAGAGAGGAAGTGAGAGAGATGGAAATATCAGTGAGAGGGAAACATCAATCAGCTGCCTCCTGCAAGCCTCTCACTGGGGATCAAACCCAGAACCCCGGCATGTGCCCTGACCCAGAATCAAACCAGTGACCTCCTAGGGATGGGCTGGCCTCAACCAACTGAGCCACACTAGCCAGGCAATATTTTAATGATCTTCATGTTTCTCATAGTTTCTAGCAGATTCAACAATGCTTCAAGCCTCGACCATAGGATTAGCAGGGACACAAGTACCCACTTCCAGGGACAATATTTCCAGCACACACTCAATGTAAATGGCACCCTCTGGAGCTGTGCAGACAAATGAAATTTTAAAGTAACTTCCCTTGAACAGGATTCTAACTAACATCCAAAGAAATGAGTCAGCCCTGCTCTGCCACAAAGGTAGGAGTATTTAATCTTTAAACCATCTCTAACTTCCAAGAACAGGTACTCAGAAGGGTGTGTTTTACATGTGGGTGTACAGAGCACACCAGCAAGCAATGACTCATGACATTTAGATCCACATTCTTGTCAGAGAGAATGACCACGTTCAGCTTCCCAGCCACACGGGGCAGCTCCAGGACCTGGGCCTGCACCTCCCTTACATAGAATGAAAGAACCCGAGCTGCTGATACATCATCGCTACCCATTTGTTCTCATTCTAAAAGTAAGCAAATGTAATTGAAACAAGGTGACTGTGTATGAAAGAGGAGTTATATGGGATGTAACCTCACAGGTGATCTGATCATAAATTTTTAACTGGGCAGGTAAAGGTGGGTATTCACACCCCAGGCCCATAACTTCTTTAGTGAAAGGTCTCAAGGCAGTCCTATCAGTTGTTCTTGTGCATCTAGGTTAAGACACCTTTGAAATATCAGAAGTAAAATCCTCAAAGGGGTAACTACCCTCAAGTGAACACATAGTTTTAGCTATTCTGTAATCTTCCTTACATTTCCTCCTTTATTCCAAATGTATAAAAGCAATTGTAGCCCTGGCCGGTTTTTCTCAGTGGTTAGAGCGTCGGCCTGTGGTCCGGAGAGACCCGGGTTCAGTTCCTGCTAAGGGCATGTACCTCGATTGCAGTTTGTCCCTGGCCCTGGTTGGGTCATGCGGGAGGCAGCCACTTAATGTGTCCCTTTCACGTCAATGTTTCTCTCTCTCTCTCTCTCTTCCTCTCTCTCCCTCCCACTCTATCTAAAAAAAATAAAAGAAGAAGAAAGAAATTGTAAACTGTTATTTTTTGAAATATTTGAGACCATACTTCCCAGCAACTGCCATTTTTGGCTCAAATAAACTCTTATAAATATTTTCTCCAAGTTTGGACATTTCTTATATCAACATGACCACAACCAGATAACCAAAAGGGGAAGGCAAAAGATCTTAACTTACAAAAATATAATCTTGACCCAGAATACTCACATGATGTGGATAAAGAGAAAATCATCTCTGGTGTTTAGGTACTCATTTGCATTTAAAAACCCAAAAGAAATCATTGTGATTCTTGACATCTGAATTAGTTTCTTGCAGCTGCTGTAACAAAGTACCATACTCTGAGGGGCCTAAACAACAGAAATTGATTTTCTCACAGGTCTGGAGGCTGAAAGTCCAAAATTAAGATGCCAGCAGCAAAGCTGGTTCCTTGGAGGCCTCTCTCCTTGGCTTGCAGATGGCCATCTTCATCATGTGTCTTCACATGGTCTTCCTTCTGTGTCTGTGTCCAGATTTTCTCTTTTCTATGAAAATATCAGTCATATTAGGTTATGACCTTGTTTTACTTTCATTTCCTTTTTAAAGTTATCTTAAATGCAGTCACATTCTGATGTACTAGAGGTTAGTTGTGAAAGGGTAACATTTTAAAGGGTAAAGACAAATGCTTACAAAAGGCAGAAACTGAAAAATTGTGTTGCTTGCATGACCTTTGCTCAGCCTCTGTTGAGTACAGACTATCTGGATTATCTGAAAGGCAATGAATCACCCAGCAGATGCAGGGTGTGATACCTGACCAGTCCAACTGCAAAGTGGACAATGGGCGAGGCAGAGTACTCAGCAGGAACTGCCGGAAGCTAGAAGCAGAGTATATAACCTGCACCCCAACTGTTATTCGAGGCTGAACCCTTTTTGGCTCAGCCCACCTGCTCCCAGGTGCATGCAATAAAGCCATTTTGCTCTACACTGGCCTTGCATTGTGGATGAGATCTCCTGCCGGCTCAGACCTTTTAAATTGTTAACAAATTTGAGGGGACACATTTCAGTCCCATAACAGAATCCCAATGTTTGAAGACAGTTTCTGCATAGGTAGACATAGTCTTATCTTGCTAATTTTAAATCTTTCTTCTATTTTTTCATCAAATTGTTTAGATTGCTTTACCTGTTGCTCGGTGGTTATAGCATTGACCCACTCACCAAATGGTCATGGATTTGATTCCCAGTCATGGGCACGTACCTGGGTTGCAGGTATGTGACCTTAACAAGAAAAAGATTAATTTCCTTTTACAAATACAGCTTGGCCCCAATACAAACTCTGGGACCAGGAAGTCAGGCCTGTAAATGGATCTCTAAATTATAACACTATTCTCCAGTTAGATTCATTTTGCATAAATGAAAGCAAATGGAATGAAATACCTTATATTCAAATGTTCATAGCCCTTTACCAAAATAGAGATTTAAGGAAAACTTATAGAATATGTGTTGCCACAGTGTCAAATGAATTAGAGTACACTGTTCTTACAGCCCCAGCAAGACACTGGGCTCTGTCTCGAGAGGGTCAAACAAGACCCATCCCAAAAGTGGAACAGTATGCTTCTCAGCTTGCACCCTTACAAATGAGCAAGATGCCCTGGAAATGGATTTTATCCCACTCAGACAGGGGACTCAACTCCAGAACGGTCTCCACACCTATAATCCCATTTACCATGGAGAGAAGTCTTATACCTTCTGAGTGCACTCCTATTTTGTTTAATCAACAATGCCACAGTTACTGACCCATTTTTCCTGCCAAAGCCCCTGCTGGAGCAAGAATTGTAGTATTTCTAGTCCCACCAGTAATTGTAGAGGAATAGGACCCTTCGAGGTTCTTTCAATATCCTCATTCCATCAAAAAAAAAATTACTATTCAATATATGTCTACTGGAGTGTCTGAATACCTGCCTTTCCTGCCCTCTCCCCCAGACTCGTGGCCCTGCAGTCCCATGCATAAGGTGCCTGAATAGAGTGGGTAACTCTTCCTCTGTCCACATCTAAGCAGGTAATTTATTGATATTGTAACCACAAATTAACAAAACGTCTACGCCTTCCGTCTGCCTCAAGGCTGCAGCCAGCCCGCTGGCATCCCAGGGGTGTGTAAAGAAAAGCCTGTGGGGGTCCTTTCCATCCAGCCTCCTTTTCACAGCCACAGAGGACACTGCTTTGGGGGGAGAAGGAATTGCCACATGTGTTGGCAGCAAAAACCACAAATTGCTGCCTGAAGAGAGATGATGCCAAAATGGAGAGAGGACACCCTCTGCGACACTCCCCTAGCCTCCTCTCTTTACTCCCAGGACAGTTGGCTCACTCACTCCCCTTTCCCTGGTCTCGTAGCTCTGCCTCCTTGATCAAGATCCCAACCTGCACTGAGAGGGGAGAATGGGTTTGAGGGCAAGAAAAGTCTCCCTTCTCCCCAACTACCTGCAACTGGAATAAACGTCTTTCCTTAAACGTTCATATAAACAAGCAAGGGAAGGGACCTCCTCCCCCAACCTATAGTAATATCTTGCAAACTTGTGGGGCCCCCAGTTAGGTCTGTGCTGCACAGCTCTGCACAGATGGCAAGTTCCTCCACAGCAAGCCCTACAGAGAGAGGGTAAATGCAGCCAGAGAGGCCAAAGCCTGACAGGGAAGAGAGGTGCAGCAGTTTAGTGGCTGAACAGTGGCTTAAACTCGTTTCTTCAGCAGTCATGCACAGGAACGGATGGGCTAGTGCTCACATGTAGTGGGTGTGTGTGCTGTTTGTGAGCAGGCTTCCCAGTAGCTGTTCCCCTTCTGGTCATCCCACACTCATCCGTGGGTCTCGCCCAGCCATCTGAATCAGCCGGGAGGGCTCGGAGCGTTGGGTGGCCAACCCTACGTGTGCTTCCCAGACGAGCCAGTCAGCTACTCACAAGTGGAATGGAAATTTCCAGGAGGTTCCTGCATGTCTGAGAGTTCAACCCCAGACACCTCCACCAGGACCTTACTAGAGGAAGGACATTTGACACTCAAACCAAACAGAGTGAAACCGAACAATGAATGGATCTGGGCCACCTGTCACTACTTGAGCCAGTTAAGCAGAGACAAGGTTGAATCTATATGAGCGTTTATTCCAACGCTGCCCGCGGTATGGGAGGGCAGTGGGTCATCCGGTGAAAGCTCTGCCAGCTCTCACCTGCCAGCTGCTTTTAAAGGGCAGAGAAACAATGACTACGTGAGATAGGGCAGTTGGGCATAAAGCAAATGAATGAATGGGTAAATTGTTTACAAGCAATGGGGGAGGAATGTTGGCCTGGGGGGATTGTAAAAGTTTTCAGGCAAAGGAGGAAGGAATGTGGGCTGGGGACTGCAGGGGCTGGTCGCCAGTGAGTCACGGGTCCAGTGTTCCGATAATCGGGTTGTTAATTTTTCCATGATTCCAGGTAGCCCCCCTTGTCCCCAGAATGGACAGCACACCTCCCAGCCAGGCCAGAGTGGGCTTTTCTTTAATCAGAACAAAGCAACCACTATTAACATTGTCAAAGATGGTGAACTATGGCTAGTCTGCCACTATGATTGGTTCTCTATTCTGTTATTCTCTCCTGCCCCTTTCAGGAGGGGCTGCCTGTTTTCTTCAGACCCTGGCAAGCCCTTCACATCTGTCAATGGACATAACCTCATTCCAACGGCCTAATTCCTTATGTTGCTGCTAACACACATGCATAAAGGGTTAACTGGCTGGAACAAAACTTACTGCATCACCATCAATGTGAAAGCAGACTATTCACACACCCCTCACTGTCACTGGAGTCGCTCATCTGAGTCATCTCACCAAGGCTCCCCTGCTGACCCGACTGCGTTTCAAAGTCCCACTTTTACAGTGTTGTGGTTTTCCCCAGAATTTTGGAAACATCTGGCACTTTTATCTTGGCAAGTCCCAAGACTGCCCATTTCCTTGTTCAGGGGTGAGAAACTCCCCTTTTCTTTCTCCCTTTCCCCTCCTCCACCCTAGCAGCTATTTGTCCTGTCAAAAGGCACCATCCAAATGCTTTGGGTTTTTGTTTGTTTGGTTTTTAACTTGTCCCCCCCGAATTCATCTGTCCGTGGGTCTAACTGGCTCAAATGGTATTAATTAGGTGTTTGTTCTGTTTCCCCAGGCCAGGGTGAGTTAAGCTATGTGTTCTCTGGCTGGGGAGACAAGGCCTGGTGGTTCACAGCTGGCTACAGGCTGCCCGAACTGATGGGCCTTGTTTGATTTCCCTGCCTCAGTTTCCCCACTCCACTTGCCCAGGAATTCCCCTAGCTTCTTACTCTTCTGTCACAAGGAATGAAAGAACGAAGAGAATCCTGCCACTCCAGATGTGGAAAATCTGGAGTGGGATTGGGAGAATGGCATGAGGAAAATGTCCTGTGTCTTACTGGAATGGCAATGTAGACATTTGTGGAAGGTCGGTTGTTTGGATTAGACACTGATTATCTCACTAGGACCTATCATGTCTCAGCTGTGGCCCTCAAAACCTTGAGATAAATTAGTCAGTAATCCTCCCAACACATTCCGTAGGAGGAGGGTCCTAACATAATCCCCACAGGATGCCAGTAGTAAGGCTTCTCACATACCCCTGATGGAAGGTTGTCTTGAGATATTAAATGCAAGAATCACTCCCACTTATAATGCTAGTCAAAAATCTATAAGAGCATTTTATTTTCATTTTTGTTTCCCCGGTATCTGAGCTAAAGTCAAATTGGCATGTGTTTGTCATATACCAGGCAATTCTTTGGCTGCTATGGGCATATTCCTGAGCTATAGAGCATATCAGTGCTCCAAAGATAAGTGTAGACATAAATAAAAGAAAATGTATTTGCTGATGGGTTTTGTTATAAATCTTCATGGGAGTCTCCCAGAATAATTAAGAATAGAGCGCTTTTCCTTATGTAATAATCTTCCTGATTTATACATAGCAGAAATATCCACAGAAATCCTAATGAGAACATAGAAATTAAAGTCCCGCCCCAGTCCCGTTGCCACCCAGACACGCGTGTTTCCTGGGCGTGTGCGCGTCCTCGGCGAGAGACGCCCGCTGGCTCCGCCCGACCGGATTTCAGGCAAGATTCTTTAAAGTCCTGAAGGGAAGAGCAATATTTAAATCATCTTTCTGTTTCCTAAATAGTTGATAACTTTTCTCAGAAATAAAAATCCTAAAAATAGTATTAACAAGAGAATCAGCTTCTTACCAATAACCGCCTATTGCCATGCATATAGAACTGCATTGTAAAGAGAGGAGCCAGGTAGGAACGGACCGGCCACACACAAATGAAGCAAGTGGCAGCCTGTGGTAGTGAGGATCAATCCTAAAACAATTGGCCGCTTTGCCCATCTTGTTGCATGGCTGGATTTTGAGATGTTTACAGACAGATTCTACTGTGTATTTTTGTGATCTCCCTTTACCCTGCAGCGTCTAGCATAGAGCTCACTTGGCATTTGACTCACAGTTCTTTTCATTCTTCTTCAGGCTCCCTACAAGGTTACCTTCATTTACAGTTATAGTAGAATTTAAAAATATATGGGATCTTTGTTCTCAAGTCTTGCACAAAGCTTCTAAAACTGGGGTGATTAGAGGGTTGGAGTTTTCAGCTTTATCCCTGACTTCTGGGAAAAGGAGAGGGGCTAAATATTGAGGTCAGTTATGTGGCCAGTGATAAATCAATCATGTTTCCATAAAAACCCCTAAACAACAGGGTTCAGAGAGCTCCTAGGTTGGTGAATACATGGAGGTGCTGGGAAGGTGCTGTGCCCAGAGAGGGCATAGAAACTCTGTATACCCACCCCCATATCTTGTCTTATGCAATTATATCCTTTATAGTAAACCAGTAACTGTAAGTAAAGTGCCTTCATAAATTCTGTGAATGTTTCTGGCAAATTATTGAATGTAGGGGTAGATTATGGGAACTCTAAATTTGTAGTAATCTGGGCAGAAATATTGTTATCCTGGGTACCCCATTGGTGGCTGGCATCCTCACTTTAGGGGCAGTCTTCTAGAACAAGCCCTTTAATTTGTGAGAACTACACTAACCCTGAGAAGTCGGCACAAAATTAAACTAAATTTTTGGACACCTAGTTGATGTTGAAAAATTGTTTGGTGTGAGAAAAATCCTCTCAAGCATCTTTGTTCCTATTTACTGATAATGTTGCTAAGTTCATAACTATTTTTAATTATCAGTCATGATCTCATTAGATATGACTTACTAAGAGAAAATCATATGTGTTTTCTCCCAAGAGCTTGTCAACCATTCTAAGCCAGGACCCAGTTCTTAGATGGTTAACATCAGGGAGAAGAGACTGAAAACCTTGTGTAATGTTTTTACCTCCTTTTACAGAAAGTACCTTTCAAGAAGAGAAAAATACAGTACCTTAAGTACTTTAGTTTCCCAACGTATGGTGGGTGTTCACCAGGGAAAATCTTTCTTATCAGCTCCATGGGGTCTTTTCCGGTCTTAACAGGAAAATGAGTAGACTTTGTTTGGGAGCTTTACATATTTGGAGAAAGATATGTGATAAAATTAGGAGACCAAACAACAGTGTTAATATGTGATAGACTGAAACTTGCTCTGTTCATGATTAATAAAGAGTGAACACAAGTGACAATTAGAACATCTAATCTGAAAGCACAGAGAAGTACCTTGGGTACAGTTAAGGCAGCAATGTTCAAACACTTGTCTTAATCATTCATGGTCAATTAACATAAGGACATTCGGAGGACTTAGTGCTCTCCTTGCTTTAGCCGTGCACGGTAAAGCTGATGTGTTTCTCAAGACAGAGGTACACATGTAAGGTATTTGGGGGGAATCCTACCATGTCCTTGTTCAATAAATATCTTCACTATTTTTAATAAACACAGAAACCTTATTATCTTAAAATTGTGGTTTTTCATATATTCAAAATAAATTCCAAAATAGATTAATACAAAAAAAAAAACAACTATAAAACTATAAAGAAAAATATAGGTGAATATTTACATAATCTTAGTGCCAAGAAGACTTTCTGTGCATGACTCCAAAGGAAGAAGGCATAAAGAAAAGATGTTAGGAGCATTTGGTCAACATGGCAACGTAGGTAAATGTATTACTCGCCTCCTCCTATAACCCATCAAAATGACAACTAAACTACAGAACAACCATCATTCAGAACCTCCTGAAATGAAGCTGAATGGAAGTCCTACAACTATGGAATTAAAGAAGCAGCCACATCAAGACTGGTAGAAGGAGCGGAGGCGGACGGGCTGGGCCCACACCCACGTGTGGCAGATAAAAATCAGGACACCTTGGCTGGGAAGGTCCTCCCTGAGGACTGAGGGGTCCTCCCTGAGGACCAGGAGCCCAGCTCAGGTTCCAGCGCCAGGAAGAGAAGTCCCCATAACTTCTGGCTGTAAAAACCAGCAGGAATTGAGGTTGAGGAGGTTGAGCCTTCTAGAGCCCCAGGCAGCTCCCCTTAAAGGGCCCACGCACAGACTTACTTAGACCCACTCCCTCCAGGCTCCAGCATGGGGGAGGCAGCTTGAAAGGCACCAGAGACAAATGGGAAGAACTGAGTTGTTTGGCAATGGGGTGAGTGCTGGAGGGGCAGCTTTCTCCCAGACAAATATGTTGGTGAAGGCCATTGCTCCTTTGGTGAGCCCTTCTCCCAGGGGTCCAGCAGGCACCATATCTGGGACTCTAGCAACCTGGTTCACACAGTTTGTCCTGGCCAGGTGATTCCCTGAGGCCCTGGCCCACCCAAGCTATTTCCAGTGACTTTACTATAGGATTAACTTGTCTCGGCTCCTGCTTCAGATTTTCCTAAATTCTCACAAACAAGCAGCATCTGGCCTCAGAAAGCCCCATATTTCTCACTAAGTGGCTTCAGGCCTGGCACTAGAAGTAGCCAACCTTGGTTCATAGCTTGGCTTTGCCTGGGCACCTCCAAGCCCAGCACAAGAAGCAGCCATCTGCAGATTGCTTTGTTGCTTATACCTGGTGGCCCTGGGTAGAACACAGACAGTGGTTGACCTTGCCCCAGAGCCAGCACACACAGTGGACATCTTCAGACCCCATCAAAGCACCACCACCCAACCACCTCCGCAAGTGACACACTCAAGGAGTGCACTCAGTAGGTACCAGAGCCCTGCTATAGTAAGTATTGCTCTGTGTGCTGGTCCCCTACACAGCTGATCCTCCAAGGTAGTCAGAGCTCAGTGGTCAATGGGCACAGCCAGTCCTAGCAGCTGATCAGCCTGAGTAAATCCCTCCCATTGATGTGCCAACTGCAACCAAGACTCAATTATAATGGAAGGGGGTACAGTCCACACCAGAGGTGGACCTTGAGGGCCCAGCTGGGGTTATCAGGGAAGCTGTGCTACTAGTCCCTACAGGACACCAATTATAACAGGCCACAGTAGGAAGCCTAGGAGACATAGCAACTCTACCTAATACATAGAAACAAACACAGGGAGGCAACCAAAATGAGGACACAAAGAAACATGTCCCAAATGAAAGAACAGAACAAAACTCCAAGAAAATAACTAAAGGAAATGGAGATAAGCAATCTAACAGATGCAGAATTCAAAACACTGCTTATAAAGACGCTCAAAGAACTTAGTGAGAATTTCAAGAAACTTAGTGAAAACTTAAAGAAACTTAGTGAGGACCTCAAGAGCATAAAAAAGGACCAGCCAGAAATAAAGGATGCACAATCAGAAATGAAGTATGCACTAACTGAAATAAAGAAGAATTTACAGGGAATCAATAGTAGAGTTGGTGAAGCCAAGAAGCAAACCATCAATTTGGAATATAAGGAAGCAAAAGATGCCTAATCAGAACAGCAAAAAGAAAAAAAAAAGCCCCCAAAAAAGATAGTATAAGGAGTCTCTAGGACAACTTCACGCATACCAACAATTGCATCATGGGGAGGCCAGAAGGAGAAAAGGGAGAGCAAGAAATTGAAAACCTATTTGAAAAAAAAAAATGACAAAATCTTCCCTAACTTGGTGAATGAAACGAACATACACGTCCAGGAAGCACAGAGAATCCCAAACAACATGAACCCAAAGAGTCCCTCACCAAGACACATCATCATCAAAATGCAAAAGGTCAAAGACAGAGTTTTAAAAGCACAAAGAGGAAAATAGTTAGTTACCTACAGTGGAGCTTCCATAAGACTGTCAGCTGATTTCTCAAAAGAAATTTTCTGGCCAGAAGGGAGTGGCAAGAAATATTCAAAGTGATGAAAAGCAATGACCTACAACCAGATTACTCTATCCTGCAAAGCTATCATTTGGAATCAATGGACATATAGTTTCCCAGACAAGAAAAAGCTAAAGGAGTTCATCACCACCAAACCAGTATTATAGGAAATGTTGAAGGGTCTTCTTGAAGAAGAAGAACAAAAATATGAACAATAAAATGGCAATAAATATATATCAACAATTTAATCTCAAACAAAATGCACAAACAGAACAGAAACAGACTCATAGATACCAAGAACTTTTTGTTGGTTGCCAAGTGGGAGGGGGGTTGGGGGGATGGGCAGTGCAAATTGGTTGTTAGACTGATGAACCTCAAAGGGAAGGGGGGGAGGAAGGGGCTGGTAGAGATAAACCAAAGAACTTCTATGCATATATGCATAACCAATGGACACCGACAATAGTGTGGGGAAGGCAGGAGGGAGGACGGGAGTGGGGAGGAGGGAGTCAATGGGGGGAAAAAGGAGGGACATCTGTAATACTTTCAACAATAAAGATAAGTTTTTTAAAAAGGTGATAAAGTTGACTATTAAAATAAAAAGATGGCATAGAAATGTATTTATGAACATTGAACAAAATCCATGTACTATTTTATTAAGTGAAATATTTGTAGGTAGGGCATCTTTAGCTAAAATCAAAACAATCCAGAAATAGCTTACTTTGTGCATTTTTCTTCTCCTAACTCTATATTGGCTAAAATCAACAAAAATTAGTACCAATAACAATATTACTTATGGGACATTGTACAAGAATGACTTCTTTCTCGGTGTCTCAGAAAATGAAAGATGAAATGCACAAGAGAAACTGTTCTGGATTAAAAGATGTACCACCCTTGAACACTTTCTCATTTAAGAAATGAGCTATAAAAGATATTTACAGGACCACAGGGAAATTTGAGTATACCCAGAGTATGAGAAAAAAAATTGTTCATTTTATAAGTAAAAAGATGGTATTATGGGCCTGGCCAGTGTGGCTCAGTGGTTGAGCATTGACCCATGCACCAAGAGGTCACCAGTTCGATTCCCAGTCAAAGCACATGCCCAGGTTGTGGGCCCAATCCCCAGTGGGGGGCATGCAGGAGGCAGCCGATCAATGTTCTCTCTCATCGATGTTTCTCTCTCTCTCTCTCTCTCTCTCTCTCTCTCTAAAAATAAATCAATAAAAAAATTTTTTTAAAGGTAGTATTATGGTTATGTAGAAAAAAATGTTCTTTTTTAAAATATGTTTTTATTGATTTTTTTTTTTTCTTTAGAGAGAGAGAAAAACATCGATGTGAGTCAGGAACATCAATCAGCTGTCTCCTGCATGCCCCCTACTGGGGGCTGAGCCCGAAACCCTGGTATGTGCCATGACCAGGGAATCAAACTGGGAAGACACTCAATCCACTGAGCCACACCAGCCAAGCAAAAAAATGTTCTTTTTAAAAATATTAATGAATACTGAAATATTTATGAGTAAAAAATCATTATGTACAAAATTCACTGATTTTTTGTGGCAGTGTCCAATCTACAGTTAGGCTCATCTACCACATTTTTTTTTTAATCCTCACAGAGGATATTTTTCCATTTATCTTCAGATAGAGTGGGAGGGAAACAGGGAGAGGGGGAGAGAGAGAGAGAAACATCAATGTGAGAGAGACACATTGACTGGCTGCCTCCCACACATCCCCGACCAGGGCTGGGGATCGAGTCACAACCGAGGTACGTGCCTTTGACTGGACTTGATCCTATGACTCTTTGATCCACTGGCCGATGCTCCAACTGCTGAGCCAAACCAGTCAGGGTTCATCTACCAAATTTTTATTTCACATTTTCCAGTTCTAGACTTTCCTTTTTTGTTTTTTAGTTTCTATTTCTCTATTGATTTTCCATATCTGTTCACTCACTCTGCTATGTATTCCTCAAATCCTTTAACAATTTATAACAGCAGTAATGTAATTTTTGCAAATTCCAACATTTTGTATTATTTTTGTGTTGACTGCTTATTTTCTGGTTATGGGTCATATTTACTTGTACTTTTATATGTTTAATAATTATTTTACTCTATGCTAGACATTGTTGATTATGTTGCCTTCCTTTAAATACAGTTGAGTTTTGTTCTCACGTATTGGCTCAGCAGGGGTTCCTTAACTCTGGTAGGTCAGAAATTTAACACTGTCCAGCACCATGTAATCTGGAATTTTGGTTTAGCCCACATGACCCAGCCTCTGTTTTTGTGTGTGTGTGTGTGTGTGTGTGTGTGTGTGTGTGTGTGTGTGTGTTTTTCTGAATCTCACAGACTCTCATCCTGTTCTTGCAGCTTAGTATTCAGTCAAAGACTAAAGGAAACTCCTATGCATGTTCTAGGGGCTACTTTTCTGGTGTCATGACCTGCAAATGTAAGTTGTTCCAGCAACCTAGGACTCAGCCCTGTTCTGCCCAGTGAGACTGCGCCTTTCTGTTTGGGCTCCTCTTCTCTGTAGTGCACTTTGGAAAGTGCACCCAGGTAGGACATGAAACTTATCTCATGTGCTGCCCTTATCTCAAAGATCACAGGCTTACACTGTCTGCCCAATACCTGAAAGCAACTGGTTCATATAGCTTGTTCAGTTTATGGTTAATTATAATGGGAATGCAAACCCAGTACTTGTTGCTCCATCTTAGCTGGAACTAGAAATAACATCAAGTTGCTTGTTAACCTCTGAGGCCCTGAGCTAGATCAGTGGTTCTCAGCTTTGGCATGCATTAGAACCCTGGAGGGTCAGGGTCTCAGTGTTGCTGGAGTGGGGGATGCGGGGCAGTTTGCTCAAGTATTTGTATTTCTAACAAATTCCTAGGTGATTCTGATATTGCTCATACAAAGCCACACTTTGGAGCACCACTGGACTAGATCACTGTTTCCAACACTATAGCACATACAAAATACCTGGGATTTTAAAAATTCCAGTGCTTAGACACCAACCTAAAATAAAATTTGTAGTGGAAGCTAGGCATGGAATGTTTGTTTGTTTGTTTGTTTGTTTGTTTGTTTGTTTGTTTGTTTTAATAGGAAGCTAGCCTTTAAAACTGGTCCATCCATCCTCACTCCCCAAAAGATTTTCCTATGTAGCCAAAGTGAAGAACCCCTAAGCCCGATGTTACTAGTGTTCATTTCAGCTCTGACTTTCTAGAATTCTATGACATACAGGGGGGAACTTGCAAAGAGGAAGGAGAAACAAGGAAGTTAATTACTTGGGGAAGGGAAAGCAAAATGGCAGAACAAGGAAGTCTTGCCAATTACAATTCTCAAATCCAAGTGATGGGACACATATGCACCCCAGCAGAGGTGCATCCAAGAAAGAACTCTCAAAACTGCACCAATTTGAGCTAGGCAGAAGGTCCTCACGTTCCTGTAGTTGTATGTCTGGTGTAAGATTCTGCCCATATTCAGGACTAGTTGTAGGCCAGGCAACACTCTCTACATCGATAATAGGAGGTTCCAGTGTAAAAGTTGGGCTTGTTTTATTCAGTGATTACATAGCTAATACTTTTATAGCTGGTATATGTATTATTTTATAGTTTATAAAGCACTTTCACATGCATATGTCACCAGATTACAAATATCACATAAAGCAATAGGCCAGGCTGATATTAGGCTTTTATAAGGCTCTGAGAAGTTATGTGGTTTAGGGAAGGTTCATCAGTGAATCAGAGGCATGGCCTGCACTTTCAAGCTGATCGACTCACTCCAAGGAGTTGCTTTGCCCTGTTTTACCTTCCCACAAGACAACAAAATCTCTGAGTTTATATAAAAAATGAGCCCTGGAGTAAATTATCAGCTATTCAAAGTCTTACTATATTTTTCACTTTCTTTCTCATTCCAGTAGCACTGGCAAAAATCCTCACAAGTACTTCTATGAAGGTGTGGGAAAAGTAAGGTATAATTGTATCAGTCAGGATAAACTTGGTTACACTACAGTAACAAATAATCTCCCAAATCTCAGTGACATTAAAAAAAGAGTCATTTATTCTTGAGGCTATATGTGCATCATAGATAAGCAAGGGCCCTGGGTTACCCAGGCCGGGGAAGTAGCCATTATCTCAAGTGTTGTTGATGCCATGCTACAGGGACAAAAAGAATTCTAGAGGATCTCCAAGTGTCAGTGAAATACTCCTGCGTGTGTCACTTCTACACAAACTCAGTAGCCAGAACTGGTCATATGGCCCCACAAGGCAGCCAATTAGAGCAATATACTATGTGCTAAAAGGTATAAAAACCAAAATCTTGACTACAAACAATTTTTTCTCCATTTTCATTGGAGGCCTCTGGGCATGCCCAAAGCAGAGGAGACATTCAGAGGGAAAAATACACATTGTGTGAAGGGTTTTCCTCACATAGTTTCTGTAAAAGATGGATGACAGCCCTGGCTGGTTTGGCTCAGCGGTTGGAGCATTGGCCTGCGGACCAGAGAGTCCCGGGTTTGGTTCCCGATAGGGGCACATACCAAAAAAAAAAAAAAAGATGGATGACAGGGGTGCCATTTGCTTCAGAGTGGTCCTCCATGGTAGAAGGTCTGGAACCAGGGCATAATGAGAAATGTATCAGTGTGTGTTTGACAGTTTGTTATGCTCAAGAAGGACAGGCCAGTTCTCAGAGGCAGCAGAATCTGCGAGGAGTTGGAGAGGCATGGTTTGGCTGTGGTTCAAGGGAACTGGGGAAGGAATGTGTGATTGAGAAGCCAACTCTCCTATTTTCTTCTTCACTCTCACTCAGAGAAGTTTGCAAGGCAGGGTGAGGACCAGGCAAAGATGGGCAGTGGCGAAGCAGAAGATGATCCTGGTTGAGGGAGGTAACAATGCCAGTGGCAGGCCCAGAGGCCATTTAACATTGGGGAAGAACGCAAAGCCTCTCAGACCTAAATTGCTCCCTTTTATGGCCTCTTCTCTTGGAACCACACTCTCCCCTGCTTTGCCCCAGCACTCAGGACCTTCCCTTGTGCTGTGCCTGGCTTTCCAAAGACACTTCCAGAGCAGGGCCGAGGTCCTTCCCTTCCCCACCCAGGACCCTGCATTAATTAATCAGTGCCTGTCTCTTCTTCCTTCCCCATCTTTTTTTAAAATCACTTTTCCATAAAAGGTTTCATTTCCCACCTTCTGTGGTCTCAGCAATGCATTAGGAACAGAACAATCCAATTAATTTAAAACCACAACAGAAGGTATTGTTTATTGAACCCTTTCTATGGTCCACATATTGTCCCCAAACCGCCCTTTGGGGTAGGCCTCAGTACAGGTGAGAAAATCAGACATGGAAAGCTGCAGTACGTATTTATTGTCCAATTAGTAACTGACACAATAAGGGCCACACCCAGGCAGTCGAGCAGCAGAACTCAGGCACCAACCACTATGCTGCCTCTCAGTTAAGTTGACATATAAGATTGATCAAAATGTTCTCAGGGAATCTTGATTCAGGACTGTCAGGTCACACAAGGGAGATATTCTGGGGCAGAGTTCCCAGCCCAACGTCTTCTAATGGACTCCGGTGGACTTCCTGCCATGCCAAGGACATCCTCTTTATGCTCCAGGTAAACTTAGAACTCTTGTCCCAGTCCTTGTTCTTTCAGCCTCTCAGTCCTTCCTAGCCGTGCCTCCATGCCTCTCAGTCCTCCCTAGCCGTGCCTCCATGCCTCTCAGTCCTTCCTAGCCGTGCCTCCATGCCTCTCAGTCCTTCCTAGCCGTGCCTCCATGCCTCTCAGTCCTCCCTAGCCGTGCCTCCATGCCTCTCAGTCCTCCCTAGCCGTGCCTCCATGCCTCTCAGTCCTTCCTAGCCGTGCCTCCATGCTGGTTCTCCTGAATAGGCTTTGGCAGACTGGCTGCCTCGCTAGGAGCTCTGCTTCGCAGGCTCTGGCCAGGGGGAGGCACAGGGCTCGCCCATCAGATCCCAACACTGGGCACCAACTCATTCAGCTCAACTCTGGGAAGCTCCACTGACCCAAAGAAGCTACCTCCCGAGAGCTGGGAGGGGGCATAGAGCTGATCTGCCAAGAGATCATAGAACTGATCTGCCAGGGACTAATTTCAAGTCCCATATAGTTAATATATAAAATCAGTGTTCATATAAGGACGTCATCTCTTAACTCCATGGGGAAGGGCATACTAAACCTGACAAGCTCAGGGGAGGCCAGTATGCAAGCCCTACAAACTCAGAGACCAAAAGTAACCATGCGGAATGGTCTAAACATAAACCTTCCTAACTAAAAGTGGACAATCTGTTGGGAAAATTGGACAGCTACATGTAAAAAATGAAACTAGACCATCAACTTACACCATACACAAGAATAAACTCAAAATAGATAAAAGACTTACATGTGACTCATGAATCCATAAAAATCCTAGAAGAAAATGTAGGCAACAAAATTTCAGACATTATATGCAGCAGAATTTTTACTGATACATCACCTAAAGCAACAGAAACAAAGGAAAAAATGAACACATGGGACTACATCAAACTCAAAAGCTTCTGCACAGCAAAAGATACAATCATCAAAATGGAAAGGCTACCCACTGAATGGGACAGCATAATTGCCAATGATAATATCAGATAAGGGGTTAATTTCCAATATATAGAGTGCTCATAAAACTCAACAAAAAGAAGACAAAGAACCCGATTAAAAAATGGGCAGAGAAACTAAATAGACACCTCTCCAAACAGGACATATAAATGGCTAAGAGACATATGAAGAAATGCTCAACATCATTAATCATCAGAGAGATGCAAATTAAAACATCAATGAGGTATCACCTCACACCTGTCAGAATGGTCACCATCAACAAATCATCAAACAACAAGTGTTGGCGAGGCTGTGGAGAAAAGGGGACTCTAGTACACTTCTAGTGGGAATGCACACTGGTGCAGCCACTATGGAAAACAATACGGTGCTACCTCAAAAAATTAAAAATTGAACTTCCATTTGACCCAGTGATCCTACTTCTAGGAATATACCCTACGAAGCCTGAAACACCAATCAGAAAGAATATATGTATCCCCATGTTTGTAGCAGCACTATTTACAATAACTAAGATCTGGAAACAACCCAAATGTCCATCAGTTGACGAATGGATAAAAAAGCAGTGGTACATATACACAATGGAGTACTATGCAGCTGTAAGAAAGAAAGATCTCTTATCCTTTGAGACGACATGGAGGGACCTGGAAAGTATTATTCTAAGCAAAACAAGCCAAACAGAGAAAGACAAACACCACATGATCTCACTTATTTGTGGAATATAATGAACATAACAGTCTGAGGAAAGGGGTAGTCCCAGAGATGTGGAAGTGGGGTACAGACTGACAATCCCCAGAAGAGGGGGTGGTGAGGGAGAGATAAACCACAGAACTTATATGCATGTATGCATGAACAATGGACATAGACAACAAAGGTGGGGACAGAGTGGGGAGGGAGGGAGAGGGGGAATCAGTGGGGGGGGCGGGAGAGAAACATCTGTAACAAAAATTAAGTATTTAATTAAAAAAATAAAATAAAATGAAAAAAAAAAAAAGTGGACCATCGTGGGTAGTCACATTCTCGGCCTGTAGCTTCCTTGACAAAGGTCAGTCTTTACCCTATGTGAGCCTATCTATTGCCTTTTTAAATATGACATAACACACTTTTGAAATGTCAGAGTAATCTTCTTTTCCAGATGCACCAGGGTACAAGACCTCCTCATTGTTATCTTGTTCTCTAAATACCATCTCTATGTGCTGTGAATGTTAATTGTTAACTAATCTATACCCAATAAAAAGAAGCTTGTGTCTCTCCATTTTACTCCTTATCCAATCTCAGAGATTTCCTGCTTTGCTTTCTCCAGTTCTCTTACTCTACCATCCACGAACTTCATGGAACCCCTCTTATATCTCCTCCTTTTATTTTAATGTATAAAATAAGCTGTAAAACTGCAGTTCTCTAGAGTTTCTTCTCAATTCATTGATATATTGCTTCCTGGCAACTGTCATCTGTTTGGCTCAAGTAAACTCATAGAAATTCTCTACAGGTTTGTATGGTTTTTCTGTTGACATTTAAATGGTGCCTCTGTAGGATTCCAGGGGAGCCCACCCAGGATTACCCTGCGGACCTGGACTGGTGCTAGGGACCAGCAGGAGCTCATTTTACCCACCACCTTTCTGTTTTGTATTGGGTGAACTTCAGTAAATTTTCGTTAGAATTCTGCACCTCGCCATTTTAAGGTAGGAAGCCCTGAGTTTATTTGAACTGTTCTTAAAAACCCTCAAGGTTCTAGGAGTTAAGAGAACCCAGATTAAGGATGAGTGATGAGATAGCTCAGGAATAGGATTTTCTAAAAAAATGAGTGGGGCGGATTTCAAAATGGCAGCAGATTGTCTGCCCGGACCAAACTGGAATTACAACTAAAACACAGACAAATTGATGGGAAAAAGCAACAGAAAAGCAGCTTGCGAGGATCATATAACCAGAGACACTGACTCGATCCTGGTAGGATTGCGGAGGCGTGAGAGGGGGGCTGGGAGCCCACAGAAAGCAGCAGCCTTAGCTGTGAGCAGCGCCCTCTGGTTAAACTCACAAGCAGCTCCACAGTGCAAGCTGGGACAGACTAAAATAGCCTTAGCCACTCATCATGGGCTTTGGCAGATGGAGGGCAGACTAGACTGGAACTGTGTGGGGACACTCGAGATTTGGAGGGGGCTCAGAGCTTTTGCTGAGTTCCAGCCACGCAGGACGGTGGTCATCTTGCTTCTTCCCAGGGCTCTGGAGAGAGGCAGCAGCCCCTCCCTCTGAGATTCAACCCCACCCTGTGGGCTATTGAAATGTAAATTGAGGCTCACTAACAACCAGCATCTGCCCCACCCTCAGGAAATCCCCTTACACTAAGCACCTGAGGGAGATTTTCAATCAACTGACAACCCAAAACTCTTCAAGTAACTGCTGCTGATAGCCTCCAGGCAAAAAGCTGGAGGATAACTGTACCATTCCTGGGCTAGTAACTCTAACGAGGAAAGACTTGACAGTGGTGTTTAACATAGGTCCTCCCTCACTCATTCAAACCCAGAAGAGGGAGCCACATACAGCCGAACACCAACACCCACAGGAAAAACTTGGCAGGCTCCAAGGCCCACTGTGATAGCCAAAATGGTGAAACATATAAACAAAAGCCAAATGAAAGAACAAGAGAATTCTACCAAAAATGAGATAAATATGGAGCAGTTAGGCAAGTTAACAGAGCAAGAATTCAGAGCCATGATCTTGAGGAAGCTCAACAGCATGAGTAAGGACATCAACACCATGAGTAAAGACATAAAAACATTGAAAATCAACCAATTAGAAATTAAAAACCACCAAGAATAAATGAAGAATGACAAAGCAGAAATAAAGAACACAGCAGAGTAGAGGAAGTTGAGGACCGGATCAGGGAATTAGAAAACAGGGTAGAAAAAATCAACCAATCAGAAAACCAAAAGGAAAAAACAATTAAAAAACAAGAAGACAGCTTAAGAGAACTGTGAGACAACTGGAAATGTAATAATATTTGCATCATAGGAGTCCCCAAAGAAGAAGAAAATGAGCAAGGGTTAGAGAATATATTCAAAAAAATAGTGACAGAAAACTTCCCTAATTTGCTGATGGAAGAAGGCATTCAAGTCCAAGAAGCACAGAGAGCCCCAAATAAGAAGAACACAAACAGGCCCTCACCAAGACACATAGTAATCAAAATGCCAAAAATTAAAGACAAAGAGAGAATCCTAAAAGCAGCAAGAGAGAAGCAACAGTTACCTACAAAGGAACCCCCATAAGGCTCTCAGCTGACTTCTCAACAGAAACACTTCAGGCCAGAAGGGAATGGCATGAGGTAATAAAGGTCATAAAAAACAAGGATCTGAATCCAAGACTACTCTACCCAGCAAGGCTATCATTCAAAATAGAAGGTCAAATAAAGAGCTTCCCAGTGAAAAAAAGGCTAAGGGAATATATTAGCACCAAACCAGCATTGCAAGAAATGTTAAAAGGACGGCTGTATTTAACAGAAGAAATAGAAAGAAGAATATAACCACACTAAACAAAAATGGCAATAAATAAGTACATATCAATAATCACCTTAAATGTAAATGGATTGAATGCTCCCATAAAAAGACACAGAGTAGCCCTGGCCGGTTTGGCTCAGCGGTTGGAGCATTGGCCTGCGGTACAGAGAGACCCGGGTTCGGTTCCCGCTAAGGGCACGTACCTCGGTTGCAGTTTGTCCCCGGCCCTGGTTGGTCGTGCGGGTGGCAGCCACTCGATGTGTCCCTTCACGTCGATGTTTCTCTCTCTCTCTCTTCCTCTCTCTCCCTCCTGCTCTATCTGAACAAAAAAATGGAAAAATGTCCTCGGTTGAGGATTAAAAAAAAAAAAAAGTACAGAGAAAAGACACAGAGTAGCTGATTGGATAAGAAAGCATAACTCGGCTATATGTTGTTTACAAGAGACTCACCTCACAACAGAAGAATCATAGGTTGAAAGTGAAGGAATGGAAAAAAATCTTCCAAGCAAATGGAAAGCAAAAAAAAAAAAAGCAGGGGTAGCAATATTCATATCTGATAAAATAGATTTCAAAATGAAGGCCATTACTAGAGACAAAGAAGGCCACTACATAATATTGAAATGATCTATCATCCAACAGGAAAATATAACCTTGATAAACATGTGCACCCAACATAGGA
This sequence comes from Molossus molossus, assembly GCF_014108415.1. Classification (NCBI taxonomy): domain Eukaryota; kingdom Metazoa; phylum Chordata; class Mammalia; order Chiroptera; family Molossidae; genus Molossus; species Molossus molossus. The sequence goes on from NW_023425347.1 coordinate 7,516,579, forward strand.
GCATCAAAATATATTAAAAATCTTCTGAAAGACTTCAAAGGAGAAATCGACAGCAATACCATCATAGCAGGGGACTTCAACACCCCACTGACACCACTGGATAGATCCTCTAGAAAAAAATTAGCAAGGAAACAGAGACTCTAAATGAAGCACTAGACCAAATGGATTTAATAGATATATACAGAGAATTACACCCCAAAACTACAGAATTCACATTCTTCTCAAGTGCACATGGGACATTCTCAAAGATAGACCACATGTTAGGACACAAATTAAGTCTCTACAAGTTCAAAAGATTGAAATCATATCAAGCATCTTCTCAGATCACAATGGCATGAAACTAGAAATCAATTGCAACAGAAACATGCAAAGACATTTGAACACATAGAGGCTAAATAGCATGTTATTAAACAATGAATGGGTTACCATGGAGATCAAGGAAGAAATCAAAAACTTCATGGAAACCAATGAAAATGAACACACAACAACACAAAATCTATGGGATGCAGCGAAAGCAGTTCTGAGAGGGAAGTTCATAGCACTACAGACCTACATCAAGAAACAAGAAAAATTTCTAATTGACTGTCTAACCTCACAACTTAAAGAATTAGATAGCAAACAAAAGAAAACCCTAGAGCAAGTAGGAGGAAGGAAATAGTAAAAGTCAGAGCAGAAATAAATGACATAGAGACCAAAAAAAAAAAAAAACAATTCAAAGGATCAATGAAACAAAGAGCTTGTTTTTCAGAAAGATAAACAAGATTGATGGACCCTTAGCTAGACTCACCAAGATACAAAGAGAGAAAACCCAAATACATGAAATCAGAAATGAAAGAGGAGAAGTAAAAACTGACAACACAGAAATACAAAAGATCATTAACAGCTACTATGAACAATTATATGGCAACAAATTCGACAATCTAAGCAAAATGGACAAATTTTTAGAAACACACAGTCTCCCAGAACTGGACAGGGAAGAAACAGAAAACTTGAACAGACAGATAATAACTAAGGAAATTGAAGAGGTAATCAAGACTCTCCCAGCAAACAAAAGCCCAGGCCCGGATGGCTTCACGGAGAAGTTTTATCAAACATTCAAAAAAGATCTAACACCCATTCTCCTCAAACTATTTTTAAAAATTCAAGAAGAAAGAAGACTTCCAAACTCGTTTTATGAGGCCAGCAAAATTCTAATTTCAAAACCAGAAAAAGACACTACAAAGGAAGAAAACTACAGGCTAATATCCCTGATGAACATAGATGCCAAAATCCTGAACAAAATACTAGCACATCGGTTCCAGCAATACATGAAAATAATTATTCACCATGACCAAGTGGGATTCATGCCAGGGATGCAAGGCTGGTACAATATTCACAAATCAATAAATGTGATACACCACATAAACAAAATGAAGAATAAAAACCACATGATCATATCAATAGATGCTGAAAAAGCATTCGACAAAATCCAGCATCCATTTCTGATAAATATGCTCAGCAATGTGGGGATAGAGGAATTATATCTCGACATAATAAAGGACATATATGAAAGGTGTATAGGCAACATCATACTCAATGGGCAAAAACTAAAAGCATTTCCCTTAAGAACAGGAACAAGACAGGGGTGCCCACTTTTGCCACTCTTATTTAACGTAGTACTGGAACGTCTTAGCCACAGCAATCAGACGTGAAGAAAAAATATAAGTGATGCAAATTGGAAAGGAGGAAGTGAAACTGTCATTATTTGCAGATGACATGATACTATACATAGAAAACCCCAAAGACTCCATCAAAAATCTACTAGACTTAATAAATGAATTTGGCAAAGTAGCAGGATTCAAAATTAAAGTCAAGAAATTGACGACATTCTTATGCACCAATAATGAACTCACAGAAAGAGAAACTGCAAAAACAATCCCATTTACTATCGTGGCAAAAAAATTAAGATACCTAGGAATAAACTTAACCAAAGGAGTAAAGGACCTATTTGCAGAAAACTACAGGATATTGAAAAAAGAAATAGAGGAACATATAAAAAAGTGGAAGCACATACCTTGTTCATGGATTGGAAGAATTAACATCATTAAAATGTCCATATTAAACAAAGCAATCTATAGATTCAATGCAATCCCCATCAAAATACCAATGACATACTTGACAGAACTAGAACAAATACTTCAGCAGTCTTGAAAAACAAAGACAAAGCAGATGGGATCACAATACCAGATATCAGGTTATACTACAAAGCGACTGTAATCAAAACAGCCTGGTAGTGGCACAAGAACAGGCACAGAGACCAGTTGAACAGAATAGAGAACCCAGAAGTGGACCCAAGGCAAAATATGCTCAATTAATATTTGATAAAGGTGGCAAGAGCAAACAGTGGAGTAAAAACAGCCTCTTTAATAAATGGTATTGGAAAAATTGGACAGCTACATGCAAAAAAATGAAACTAGACCATCAACTTACACCATACACAAAAATAAACTCAAAATGGATAAAAGACTTAAATGTGACACATGAATCCATAAAAATTCTAGAAGAAAATGTAGGCTACAAAATTTCGGACATCATACAGAGCAAAATTTTTAGTGATACATCACCTAAGGCAACAGAAACAAAGGAAAAAATGAACACATGGGACTACATCAAACTCAAAAGCTTCTGCACAGCAAAAGAAACAACCATCAAAATGCGAAGACAACCCACTGTATGGGAGAACATCATTGCCAATGATACATCAGATAAGGGGTTAATTTCCAAAATATATAGAGTACTCATACAACTCAACAAAAGGAAGACAAAGAACCCAATTAAAAAATGGGCAGAGGAGCTGAATAGACACCTTTCCGAACAGGACATACAAATGGCCAAGAGACATATGAAGAAATGCTCAACAGCACTAATCATCAGAGAGATGCAAATTCAAACAACAATGAGGTATCACCTCATACCTGTCAGAATGGCCGCCATCAACAAATTATCAAAGAACAAGTGTTAGCAAGGGTGTAGAGAAAAGGGGACTCTAGTACCCTGCTGGTGGGAATGCAGACTGGTGCAGCCGCTATGGAAAACAATATGGTGTTACCTCAAAAAATTAAAAATTGAACTTCCATTTGACCCAGTGATCCCACTTCTAGGAATATACCCTAAGAAACTTGAAACACCAATCAAAAAAATATATATACTCCCATGTTTGTAGCAGCACTATTTACAATAGCTGAGATCTGGAAACAGCCCAAGTGTCCATCAGTAGACAAATGGATAAAAAAAAACAGTGGTACATGTACACAATGGAGTACTATGCAGCTGTATGAAAGAGAGATCTCATTCTTTGAGATGACATGGAAGGGACCTGAAAAGTATTATCCTAAGTGAAACAAGCCAAGACAAATACCACATGATTTCACTTATTTATGGAATATAATGAACAGAACAGTCTGAGGAATAGGGTAGACCAAGAAACATGGAAGTAGGGTACAGACTGACAATCCCCAGAAGAGGGAGTAGTGATGGGAGGGAAGAGATAAACCACAGAACTTATATGCATGTACGCATAACCAATGGACATGACAACAAAACTGGGGACGGGGTGGGGGGATGGGGAGGTGAGTGTCAGTGGGGTAAAAAAGGAGACATATCTGTAACAAAAATAAAATTTTAAAAATAAAAATAAATAAAAAGAATAACAAATGAGTGGCTAGTTTTTAATTTTGGGTTTTCAATTAGAATTGCTTACTAAGAGTCTAAATGAAACCTCTTGCTAGATAAGTGAGAGTCCTAATCTGTTCATCTCTGAAGATAAAGAGCACTTACTCCCTCCTGCTTGTATTTTAAGTATTCTTAGGTGACTAATGATATATGTGGAGGTATCATGAGGTATCTCTCAAGACAAACAGGGCCCCATGGGGAATTCTGACACAACAGTAATTAAATAACTGACACATCCGAGGACATGCACATAAAGGCTGGTTATCTAATGTGAGTCCTTGTGGTTGTATTGACAGTTGGGGAGAGAAATCAAGACACACAGAATGTTGAGTGACTCTAGAGGTTACAGCCCCTGGGAGCTCAACCCATAAGCAGCACACGTCAATCCACCACACAATATTGCTAGAAATTTGTTTAAACTCTGCATATCTCAAAATGAAACTAAAGTGAACATGGGAAATTGTGCCTCCAGGGCTGACAATCCTCCATATCGCAGTCCCATTAATACTCCTATAGCTAAACAAGCCACAGAAGGTCGTTCATTCCAAGTATTAACAGAAATGGAAAGATTTAGCTATAAGTGATATCAACTTAATGAAGCTCTTTGGACCCCTATATTAATTTCTTTCCATGTGCAATTAGAAAGAATCAGCTCCAAAATAAAACTGAATGGATGTAGAAGCTTCTAAAAGCACAAATAAATTCTTTTCTCCACAGGAAATTAATAATAAAATGTTAGAGACTATCTCTGAACGAAAGAAGGCTTTCAAAGCTGCTCCATAGCAACACCCCACTTTCGCCATTCTCCAGCTGCAGCACCCTGCCTTGCTTGTCTCTGCTAACCCTCCTTTGTCCTCCTCCTTCTCTTTTTGTTATCTCCCCACTGCAGCTCTCTGATGACTTAGGGGACACTCGTAATGGAAACTCGACCAGGATAGACTAGGAAAAAAATCCGGCAGCTCCCTTTGGAGAAAAACCAGTCTGAGGCAGAGGGGAACCAGTGATTGTCCACATTCCTTGGACTGGAACAGAATTCAGGAATCTACCTGAAGATTTCCCAGATCGTCTCCAGGTCCCTGGTGGGTTTGCAAAGGAATTCGATTTAACGATTAAAACATATCTTTCTGACTGCTCTGACCTATTCCAATTCTGAGAGCAAAGCAAAAGAATGTATAAATAAGGTTTGCTGGGAAATTCCTGTAGAGGAGTCTTTTTGTTGTAGAAAGCCAGGTCACCTTAAGAAGGGTTGTAAAAAACTGAAATGGAATTTGGTAAATGAAAAAACAGAAGCAAGCATAGGACTGCTCCAAGGACTATGAGAGGACATTTCTCCTTCTCCTTATTAATACTTTAGGAGAAATTAAAATGACCATAAAGGGGTAATTACTAAGGTTTTGCACTCAACTAAGTTGCTCTTTCCTTTGGAGTAAAACTTCGGTACAAATGGTAGTTGGCCTGAGGATCAGTAAAAATAAGAAATCAGGATGGAGCCATGAAGGAGCACAGGGGTTGTCATGGCAATGTGGTTTTGTCTATTGCACAATGAAGCAGTGATCAGATTAGGGAACTTTGTGGTATTCATAAAAAAAAGAGAAGGTGGCCCTGGCCGGTTTGGTTCAGCGGTTAGAGCGTCTGCCTGTGGTCCGGAGAGACCCGGGTTCGGTTCCCACTAAGGGCATGTACCTCGGTTGCAGTTTGTCCCCGGCCCTGGTTGGTCGTGTGGGTGGCAGCCACTCGATGTGTCCCTTTCACATCGATGTTTCCCTCTCTCTCTCTTCCTCTCTCTCCCTCCCACTCTGTACAAAAAAAAAAAAAAAGAGAGAGAAGGTGTTTTACATGGAAAGGGTATAGATCTGAGGACACAATATTTTGACTTTAGAAATGTAGGGGGAGGTTGCATCGACCCTGTCTGGAACAAAGGGCTCTCTCTGGCTTTGCATTGATGGGAAAAATAAAAGTTACTTATGCTTCACATCATTACCACCTGAAAATATTTTCAAAGCACAGGGACAGGCTAGCTCAACGCCACCCGAAAGCTTTTACTAAAGTGGCAGTAGCACCTAATACTTGTTAAGCTGGCTCCTGTGAACCCGTGTCCTCGTACCGGAGGACGGTAGGTCCTCAACAAAGAATGTACAGCAGTGTTCTCCGAAGACCATCAGGCTAGATCTGGGAGGGCAGGAGTACCCTGAGTGTGCAGTTCTGGGGGACAGGCTCCTCTGCATTGAAACAGGCCAGTGGCTGACTGATCAGGATGTAACCTCTACACTCAAAGTTGAGGTGCTGGGAGAGAGGGGGAATCTGTTGTCAAGCCACACAGATATTGCTCCCATCAGAAAACAAATTTTCTCCTGAATCACATTTCCTTCTATTTATAACAGGAAATTCAGCTTCATTATAATATTATGGTACCACTAAGGAAACTCAGCTTCATTATAATATTATGGTACCACTATCATATATGCGGTTGGTCATTAATTGAAACATTGTTATGCAGCACATGATTATACAGTCACATTCTGAGGTACAAAACTTAAATATAAATTTTAAGTAGAAAACAACTCAGTTTAGGGGGTATAGCTCAGGGGTAGAGCATTTGAATGCACAACTCAGTTTATAAGACACCTTGTTAGCACTATGAAGGAGTTTAATCTTTATCCTAAAAGCAATGGGAAACTACCAGAGCTAATCTCAAGATTCAAGTTCTGTACTGTGTGGGCAGAGCTGGACCATACGTTTAGGCTCCTTGCAATCGGACACGGGCATGAGACCGAACGCGTGCCAGTGGAACGCAGACCGAAGTGGTGCGTGTCGTCTCCGTGCACTGTCAACCTCCCCTTTCTGCTTCTGTAGTGTCCTTATGAGTGTTGAATGTGCAAGAATCCTGTCTCTGAATCACCACTTGGAACAACCAATTCTGATTTGATGCAAGCGAGAGAAAAGTTTCTATTGTGTTAAGCTACTGGGACTGTGTGTGTTTACGTTGTGGTGTTGCCGGTGGAAATGGGGCCCTTTCACAGGGCTGCAAGGAAAGCATTCCAGGGACCCCAGTCTGGGAGTTTACTGCATAGTGATAAGGTTCATTAAAGCTGGACCAAACACAAAGTAATGTCCCAGGTTCAGCTCCAGTGTCTCAGCTCTGTCCATCCTGCGGTGGAGCAAGTCCAGCTTCATCAAGCCCAGAACAAAGGCCAAGGTCCAGAGATTCTGTGCCACTGGTTCAGTCCATATTAAAGCTTAGTCTGGGTCAGTCTTCGTCTGGCTAATTTAAGCTCCACTACCGGCTGCGCCCCATCTAGTGCTGTGCCCAGCTCCACGCGGTTATGTTATCTCAGGCTTGGGAAGGACCAGCCTCTTTTTCAAACTAGCCAGCTAGCTTTTGAGGGCTGGTGCTTGTTTTTTCTTCCAACCAATCAATTTTCTAGCTCTTCTAAGGTTCTTTTGTCCCTTATCCAATCTGATCCTTTCCCAGGCTAGACAGACAGTTCCTTTATGGCTGCACATGCCTCACAGAAACACCTCCTCCTGCTTCACCTTGGCTTCTACTGAGCATGTGCCCAGCAGAGAAAATTTTCCATTATTGTTTATCACTTTCCCCTGTAGACTGAGGGGGATTAACTGGTTGTAAACTAGGAAGATTGAGAAGCCAGTCCTTCCTCCCCACCAGGGGGAAGGAGGGGCAATAATCCCCTTGATGGGACAATATGAGATCCCTTGGGTTCCCCTGAGTGCTGCAACTTCCCACAAAGCAGGCCCAATGTCCAATTCAGCTTCCCTGCCCAGGAGGCTCAACAACGCCTGATTTCCTTTGCTCCCTTGCAGATATCTAGCTACCTACACTAACAGTAGCAGCTAGCACTGCCCAGAGTTACTTTTAGGAAAGATCTCCCTGCCAGTAGTGTGGAGAATGGGTTGGAGGCAACAGAAATAGGAAAGAAGACCAGTGAAGCTGCTGTTACAGAAATCAGGTGAGCAATTATGGTCTAAATTTGCATGCCAGAGTGACAGAGGGAAGAAGGTATCTTGCTGTCTCGCATAGATAATTCAGTGGATTTTCTTGCATTTTGTGCTTCAATTTATATCTAATAAGAAGGATTAGACACTGGGCTAGGTACCAACTATGCAGAGTTAATAAAGCAAACCTGATTGTTGCTCTCATAAAAGTTAAAGTCGTAGAGCTGAAAATTAAAGAAGGAGAGTTAGGAAGGTGGATGATGACCTTAGCTTTGCATAAATTGAGATAGAGGTACTTGTTGGGTGTCCAAATGGGAAGATAAAATGGGCAACTGGAGTTTGGTTCTGGGAACTCAAGACCTGAAATGCCTCAGCTCTGAGCTGGCGGTGAGACCAGTGGTGTGGACCACATCTGCTTGGGAGGAAGGAGCTGAGAGGGCCGGGCCGGCTTGTGAGCTGTAGCGATATTTAAAGAATGGTCAGAAGAAAGTGCCAGACAATGCAGCTAAGCAAGAGATGTCCGACGGATATAAGGAAAATCAGAAACTTTGAGAGGCAGTCACCAACAGTGCCAAACATTACCCCCAAATCCAGTGTCTATAGCATTGAGGAACAAGGAGGGTTCCGGTGACCATTTGGTGCAATTGTGGAGCAGAAAGCAGCTTAGAGCAGCCAGGAGGCCTAGCAGGTGAGGGAGTGGAGACAGCCTGTCTGAAAAGGGCTTTATGAATCTTTCTTGTTCCTGGGTAGCCATTAGCAGAATTATTATCTCATCATTTCTGCCAGAATTTATTTCCAGATGAATCAAAGTTTAACTTGAGTGACAAAATTATTAAAGTACTGGAAAGGGGAGACGTTTCTGCGCATTCACACAATTTGGAAACTAAAAGATTGATACTTTGACTACATATAAACTTAAATTTTTTTTAACATGATGAAACACCATAAACAAAAGACAAATAACAAAATAATTTATTTATGATTTATTTCATAAACAAAAGGCTAATTTCTTCTTCTTTTTTTTTAATCCTCACCTGAGGACATCTTTCCATTTTTTGTTCAGATAGAGTGGGAGGGAGAGAGAGAGAGAAACATCGACGTGAAAAGGACACATCGAGTGGCTGCCACCTGCACAACCCAACCAGGGCCGGGGACAAACCGCAACCGAGGTACATGCCCTTAGCGGGAACCGAACCTGGGTCTCTCTGGACCGCGGACCGACGCTCTAACTGCTGAGCCAAACCGGCCAGGGCAAGGCTAATTTCTTTAATACATAAAATGCTCATACTCATCCACACGACCCTAAAAAATATAGGCAAAGTACATAAAGTCAGTTAACAGAACAAAAAATAAAAACAGCTCTTAAACATAAGAAAAGACTGATTTTTCATTTAATTTGTTTTCATAATCTTTTTAAGGAAGTGCACACAGAATTATCAGTTTTAAATTTTTACTGCACAGTATTATACAATATAAATGAATTAAATCCTTCTCCCATTGAAGTAAAAAATTAAAACCGGATTAATTTTACTTCATTTATTCTTTGTTTCCTCTCTTTCTATCTTGTCCTAACTGCCCTTCTTTTCTTTTTTAAATTCTTAATTTTTCTTTCCTTTTTTGTTATAAAAAATAATGCTAACTATACACTTAGAAATTATTAAAATGATAAATTTTATGTTATGTGAGTTTTATCAGAAATAAAAATAATTACAATTTTTTGTATCTGAATTATTTTTTTCCTTTATTGATTTTAGAGAGGGAGGAAGGGGGAGGGAGAGAGATAGAGACATCGATGAGAGAGAACATCGACTGGCTGCCTCCTGCATGTGCCCCACCAGCAATCAGGCCCACATCCTGGGCATGTGCCCTGACGGGGAATCGAACTGGTGACCTCTTAGTGCATGGGTCAACTGCTCAACCACTGAGCCACACCAGCTGAGCTGAATTATTATATATATATTTTTATTTTACTTTTTATCCTCACCCGAGGACATTTTTCCATTTTTTGTTCAGATAGAGTGGGAGGGGGAGAGAGAGAGAGAAACATCAACGTGAAAGGGACACATTGAGTGGCTACCACCCGCACGACCAACCAGGGCCGGGGACAAACTGCAACTGAGGTACGCGCCCCTAGTGGGAACTGAACCCAGGTCTCTCTGGACCTCCGGCCAACGCTCTAACCACTGAGCTAAACCGGCCAGGGCTGGGCTGAATTATTTTTTATACAAAACAATGATGAATAGAAAAACTTTCAATATATCTGAGCATGTATACATATATTTCTTTAGAAAAGATATCTAAGTGGGGAGGAGGGGGTCAATGGGGGAAAAATTAGGAACAACTGTAATGCATTCAACAATAAAGATAAAAAGAAAAGATACCTAAAAGTAAAAATGTTGATTCAAAAAGAATATTCATCTAAAATTGAAAGATTTTGTTATATTCCCTCCTAAAACCTTAATTCATACTCCTACGCAGAGTGTATAAGACTGCCCATTTTCTCATAGTTTAACCAATATTAGATATTTTCAACTTCAAAATTATAACAAACAGCAAGCAATTCCATGATGATTAAATAATGGGGAAAAAATTAAAAACAGAGCCCTGGCCGGTTTGGCTCAGCGGTTAGAGCGTCAGCCTGCGGTCCAGAGAGACCCAGGTTCGGTTCCCACTAAGGGCATGTACCTTGGCTGCAGTTTGTCCCCGGCCCTGGTTGGGTCATGTGGGTGGCAGCCACTCGATGTGTCCCTTTTACATCGATGTTTCTCTCTCTTCCTCTCTCTCCTTCCCTCTCTATCTGAATAAAAAATGGAAAAATGTCCTCGGGTGAGGATAAAAAAAAAAAAAAAACAGAAATAAAAGGTGTAATAATGAGAAGGATGTGCTTACTCTTAAGATCATTTGCCTATTGTATAATCATATAGCAGAAAAGTCTACACAATGTATTGAGACCTCTTAAATTACTAAAATAATTCACCAAATTGGCCATATGCATGAGAAATGTTGTGACAATAAAAATCAGATACTTGGTCTTAGACCCAGTTAACAGAACTCCTAAGGAAAAAAAAAAAAAAAAAGAAAAGAGAAGAAAGAAAAACTTGTCATTTCCTGTGTAATAGGAATGATAGGAGAATTTCTTTTTTAAGATCTTCACCCGAGGATAATTTTTTATTGATTTTAGAAAGAGAGGAAGGGGGAGAGAGAGAGAGAAAGAGAGAGAGAGAGAAACATCAATGTATGAGGACAATATTGATCATTTGTCTCCCATATGTGCCCTGACCAAGGATCAAACCCACAACCTTTTGGTGTATGGAATGGTGCTCCAACCAACAGGCCACCCAGCAAGGGTGATAGGAGCATATTTTGTTCCAAAATCTGGTCCTTGACACCGGTGCCTGACAGAGACCTCCTAAATTCCTTGGAATTTCCTGAGTGATATGCATGATAGAGCATTTTTGTTCTAATGAGACCATTTTTGGTGGGCTTCTGGACAGCTTCAGGGTGGTGCTGGTCACCAGAAAAACCTAACCATAAATGGGAGCTTGGAACTTCCAGTCCCGGCCACATCCTCCAGGAAAAACGGAGGGGGTGGGGTAGAGGCTAGAGATTGAGCTCATAATCAGTGATGCCTACATGACGAAGGCTCCATATAAACTCATCAATGACAAGATTTGGAGAGTGTCCAGGCTGGTGAACACCTCAAGGTGCTGGGAGGGTGGTGCACCTGGAGAGGGTGGGATCTCCATGCAACCTCCCTTCTGATCTATGGGTCTAGCCTCTGGCTGCTTTTGAGTTTATCCTTTATAATAAACTGAATAGAAAGTAGAGTGTTTTTCCTAAGTTCTGAGACAATGTAGCAAATTACTGAACCTACATGGAAAGTTGTGGGAACCCCATTTACAGCTGGTTAGTCAGAAGTAGATGTGACAAACTGGGAGTTGCCATTGGATCTGAAATGGGGGCCGCCTCATGAGCCTGAGCCCTTAATCTGTGGGGTCCGAGCTACCTCCAGGCAGTTAGTGTCAGAACTGCCTTAACTTGTAGAGCAACCAGTCACTGTCCTGAGGATTGGAAAACTACTTGGTGTGGAGAAACACGCACACTGATGTCAGAACTGTTGCTCAGTAGGGTAGAAAGAAACAGTGCTTCTCTTTGATGTATAAACTCCCATTGTTTACTATCTGCCATTCACAGTGTAGAGGGAGAAGTAGCCACATCCTACACCTGACAAGCTCAGGTGAGGCCAGCATGGTGTGCCCTGCAAACTCAGAGACCAAAAGTTAGCACACAGAGTGGGATGAACATAGAAATTCCTAACTAAAAGCTGTTCATGGTGAATAGTCACTTCCTAGGCCTGTAGCTTCCTTGACAAAGGTCAATCTTTGCTTAAGTAACCTATTATCTTCATACCTTGAAATGTCAAAGTAATCTTCTTTTCCAGACCCCTCAGGCCACAAAACTGAACACCTCATTGTTATCTAGTTCCCAGAATACCTTCCCTAGAGCTCTGAATTTAATTATCCTGTACAACAAATGTAAAAGTGTCTCTGCTTTCCTCTTTATCCAACCCCGGAGGCTTCCCCACTTTGCTTCTTCAGTCTTTTTAATCTACCACCATGCATTTCATGAACCCCCCCTTTAAGTATCCTCCTTTGATTGTAATATATAAAATAAGCTGAAAAACTGCTATTTTCTAGAGCATTTTCTCAATCCATTGAGATTTTCTTCCCAGAAACTGTCATCTGTTTGGCTGAAATAACTCACGAAAATTCTCTATAGGTTTGGACATTTCTTACATCGACTATAACAACTGAGGGGAAAATGTCCTTATAAAAATTGTTAAAATTTTAGAAATAGCCATAACAACAAACTGTGTATGATTTATATTTTTTAAAAAATCTATGCAAAGATATTAAAAAATTTGATTTAAAAACACTCCCTTACCCAGCCAATGTGGCTCAGTGATTGAGCATCGACCTGTGCACCAAGAGGTCGCTGGTTCAATTCCCGGTCAGGGCACATGCCCTGGTTGTGGGCCAAATCCCCAATGGGGGGCATGTAGGAGGCAGCCAATTAATATTCTCTCTCATAGATGTTTCCATCTCTCGCTCCTTCTCCCTTCCTCCCTCTCTAAAAATCAATAAAGAAAAAAAAAAAATTATTAAAAGAAATTTTAAAAAAGCACTCCCCTAATTTTCCTTAAAAAGACTAAACATTGTAAACAGATGAATTTATCCAAATAATTTATATGATTAATGTAAAACTGACCCCCCATAATTCCAAAGATAAAAGAATTATTTTTCATATTGAAAAATTATTCTAAAATTCCTCTGGAAGAATAAAGATGGAAAAATAGGTCTGAACACTGAAGAATAACAAACTATTTCACAAAAAGATGATTAGAAATTGGTTCTTTATAAATAAATAAAATTATACTGTATGCTGAACATCAACAACACAAACAAATTCCAGTTGGATTAAACAATTAGATTAAAAGATAAAATTTTTGAAGAAAAGGGAGGCAACTTAGTGGTTTCCCAATGGGAATCTTCTAAGAATAAAAGCAGTGTAAGTACTCACTGAGGAAAAACCTAGATTTGACTTAGGGGTGAAAAAACCTGATCATTAATAAACATCATAAAAATGTATGAGAAAGTTCTCACTAATAACAAAAGAAATGCAATAAGTGTGTATCTTTCTATAACATACAATGTTGAAGGTATTTTTAATTTATATAAAAGATATTGGACTATATGCCTCTTCATATCTCTTTTGTTGGTGGTGGTTTTTTATAATATTTTCTTCCAGTCTGCTTATGGTGTTCTTCATGAAAAGGATTTTATAAATGAAAATTAATCTTCAACCTTTTCCCCTATCTGGATATTATCTTTCTTTCTGCTTCCGATCAACACCTTTTACAATTCAAAAGCAGTACAGGTGCTGGGACAACTGGATATCCCATAAACAAAATTAATTTGGACCCTTGTACTTCATATCATATATATCAAAATGAATTAACATTCTAAATATAAGAGCTACAGCTATAAGAGTCTCAGACAAAAACCATAGCTGTAAATCTTCATGACTTTGGATATGGCTATGAAGTCTTAGATATGACACCAGAAATATGAGCAACAACAACAAAAAAAAAGGATAAACTGAACTTGGTTGACATTAAAAACTTGTGGATCAAAGCGCATCATCAAGAAAGTGAAGACCTAGAAAATGGAAGAGAGCCTTTCTGTTCTAGGCCCTAGTGGCTGCCTTCAAAATTGGCAAGTTTATGAAACCCAGCAAGGTGGTGCTGATCATCATCAAGAACATTGATGATGGCATCTCAGACCGCCCCTACAGCCATGCTCTGGTGGCTGGAATTGACCACTATCCCTGCAAAGTGACAGCTGCCATGAGCAAGAAGAAAATTGCCAAGAGGTCGAAGATCAAATCTTTTCTGATTTATAACTACAATCACCTCATGCCTACAAGGAGCTCTGTGGATATCCCCTTGGACAAAACTGTCATCAACAAAGACATCTTCAGAGACCCTGCTCTGAAACTCAAGGCCAGAGGGGAGGCAAGGTCAAGTTCAGAGAGAGGTACAAGACCAGCGAGAACAAGTGGTTCTTCCAGAAGCTGCACTTTTAGATCTTTTTTGTTTCAGTGATTAAAAATAAAAAAATAAAAAAAAAATAATTTTTAAAAAGAATGGAAGAGACAATTTGTAAATCATATCTCTGATGAGAGTCTAATATCCAGGATATATAAAGATGAACAACCCAATGAAAAAAACATGAAACCAAAAAGATGAAAATCCAATTAAAATGAGACAACTGACTTGAAAATACTTTTCTCCAAAGAAGATATGTAAATGGCCTTAATAAGCACATGCAAAGATTTTCAACATTGATAGCCTAAGGAAAGGCAAATAAAAAACGCAATGAGATACCACTTCCCACTTTCTAGGATGGCCATACGTTTAAAAAAAAAAAAAAAGAGTAAAAGAACTAGTATTGGAAATGTTGTGGAGATATTAGAAGGCTCATAATGGCCACTGGGAGGGAACATGGGGCAGCAGTTGTGGAAAGTACTTTGATGGTTCCTCAAAAAGTTAAACACAGAATGACCATATGACCCAGCTATTTTCTCCTAGATACATAACCAAAAGAATAGAAAACAGCCCTGGCTGGTTTGGCTGAGCAGTTTGAGCATCGGCCCTTGGACCAAAGAGTCACAGGTTTGATTCCAGTCAAGGCATGTACCTCGGTTGCCGTTTGGTCCCCAACCCTGTCTTGCATTGATGTTTCTCTCCTCCCCATCTCCACCTCTCTATCTGAAGATAACTGGAAAAATATCCTTGGGTGAGGATTAAAAACAAAACAAGAAAAAATAATAGAAAACAGGTAATCAAAGAAATACATGAATATGCATATTCATAGCAGGATTGCTCTCAAATAGCCAAAAGGTAGAAACAAAACCAATGTCCACTAATGAATGAGTGGATAGACAAATTATGTTCTATCTATACAACAGAATATTATTCAGTGATGAAAAGGGATGAACTCTGACACATGCTACAACATGAACAGATCTTGAACACATGATGCTAAGTGAAAAAAGTCAGGCAAAAAAGGTCATGTATAATATGATTTAATTTATATGAAATATTCAGAATGCAAAGATCCATTTACACAGAAAGCAGATTGCCTTGGGTTGTCTGAAGGAGAGAATGGGAAGTAACTGCTTAGTACATACAAAGTTTTTCTTTGGAGTGATGAAATTTTGAGAAATACTAGATAAAGGTGATGATTTCACAACATTGTTAATGTACTAATTGCCACTGAATTGTTTATTTTTTTATAAATCCTTACCCAAGGATATTTTTTTATTTATCTTCAGATAGAGTATGAGGGCGGGGGGAGAGAGAGCGAAACATCGATGTTGCGAGAGACACATCGCTTGGTTGCCTCCACATGACCCCGACCGGAGCCGGGGATCGAACCGCAACTGAGGTACGTGCCCTTGACTGGAATCGAACCTGAGACTCTTTGGTCCACAGGCCGATGTTCCAACCACTGAGCCAAACCAGCCAGGGCTGAATTGTTCATTTTATTTTTAATTTTTTAATTTTTTTAATACTCACCTGAGGACATTTTTACAATACTCTTCAGGTAAAGCTAGAGGAGAGAGGGAAAGAGAGAGAGCGAGAAAACATCGATGTGAGAGAGACACATTGATTGGCTGCCACCTGCACAACCCTAACCGGGGCTGGGTATGAACCACAAATGAGGTACGTGCCCTTGGCTGGAATCAAACCCAGGCTTCTTTGGTCCAAGGATGACGCTCTTACTGCTGAGCCATACCGGCCAGGGCTGAATTGTTCATTTTGAAATGGTTAATTTTATGCCCAGCTGGTGTGGCTCAGTGGTCGAGCGTTGACCTATGCACCAAGAGGTCGCTGGTTCGACTCCTGGTCAGGGCACATGCCCAGGTTGTGGGCCAAATTCCCAAAGGGGGGGGCATGCAGGAATCAGCCAACTGATGTTCTCCCTCATCAATGTTTCTATCTCTCTCTCCCTCTCTTCCTCTCTCTCTAAAATCAATAAAGAAAATTAAAATAAATAAATAAAATGGTTAATTTTATGTTATGTAAATTTAATGTCAATAAAAATATTCTTCAAAAAAACCTATTACAGAGCTCATCTATGATCAAATTACTTATCAGTGCACTATAAGTGGTACATGGATATGCCAAATATAGTCCCAAAGCCTAATGAACTCAAAATCTACTTAGGGAACAAAGATGATCAATAAATAAAGCAACTACAATAAGAGAAATGTCCTCTCTCGGTGTCTAATGAGAGTTCAAAGATGCACGTCTGATTATACAGAAAAGGAATAATTTCTTACAGAAGATGACACTGGAAATGAGCTTTTAAGAGCTGAATAATATTTTTATTGTTAGAATTCTTATTGGAGAAATACAATAACATGAAGAGAGGTGTTAAATTATCATGTGGCTCACATGATAAGTTTCATAACATTAGCTTGTCCTACTTGGTTAATGCAAAAGCTACAAAATTGAGGCACAGGTATAAAAGACCAGATGTCAAAGGACTCCACCCCTGATGTCCCCACTGCCTGATGTTATGTTGGGCACATATTTGGTGATCAGTGAGTGTCAAATAAAAGATAAAATTAAAATGTGCATTAAAGAAACTTCCAAAAAAGTCAAGCACTAGAAAAAGTGTAAAAGAGTACCAGTAGCTAGCAGCATGTATTACCACTGAGACAGTCAGGCTCAGGCCAGTATGTGACAAGATGTGAGGTAAAAGGCAGAGCGCAATGAAACAAGAATGCATTGCAAGTGCAGTGAGTGGGAAATAAGTCTGGGCCATATAGGGAAACTTTGCGTGCTATCCTATGGGGTCTGGACTGTATCATAAATACATACCACAGTGACCATTGAGGTCTATTGTTGCATGGTCTTGATTAAGCATTATAAATGAGTGGGCAGTACGGGTACAGCTAAGTGTGGGGAAGTGTGGCCAAACATTCAGCCAGCTGAGGAATCTGCCCTCACCTTTGCCCCACGGCTGGGATTGAGCTGTACAGTAGATCTGGGGACACATATAGAGGGAAATGCTCACAGGCACAGTGTGTGCACCCCCTTATGGAGAGAAAAACCTGCCATAGAACAGAACGCAGTTGCCTTTATTGTGCCTGATGAAGAAAAGGAAGGGACAGTCCGCACAGAGCCTGGTCACTTCATCCGCCTCCCATTCCTCAGCATCCATGTCGATGGCAGCCGCGCCCTCGGTGCCTTCCTCATTCACCTCCACGAAACTTTTGTGCACCACCTGGGACACAAACAGCTCTTTCTCTGCTGACATTGCCGAAAAGTCAGCCTTATCCTGTTGAAAGGCATCAACTATTCCCAAACAATGAAGCACAGGTGCCATGTCATAACCCTCTTCCAGTTGAAATCTTGGAAGGAAAACTTGAACTTCAGTACTTATCATCCGGTATGGCGTGGTCCAGGCTATGAATTTCTCAAAAGTGAGGTTTTTTTTCCCACCTAGACAACCAGAGTTAGCCATTAGGATTCATACTTCAGCACATATAAATATGCTCACAGACACACTTAAGTACCAGTTCTTCTCTTAGAGATGGGTGTCAGTGGTCGCACAGGACCAGAGGCACCTTTATCTGCCAGGAGTTTTGTGAGATCTTGCAGTCACACCGTTGCACACGAGACTTCCTTGCCAAGCAGGGGAAACCTCTGAGCCCTAGAGCAGTGGTTCTCAACCTTCCTAATGCCGCGACCCTTTAATACATTTCTTCATGTTGTGGTAACCCCCAACCATAAAATTATTTTTGTTGCTACTTCATAACTGTAATTTTGCTACTGCTATGAATTGTAATGTAAGTATCTGATATGCAGAATGTATTTTCATTGTTACAAATTGAACAGAATTAAAGCATAGTGATTAATCACAAAAACAATATGTAATTATATATTGTGAAATATTTATTTCTAATTACAAATAAATGAAATTTTGTCTTGAAGCATGGTGTAGCGTGGGTAACAGTCTTACTATAACAACAGTAAACTGCATTGCTGCATTTTGCGACAGCATGCGTAAAAAGCCAACGTCAGTGCGAAGGTTGAGATTGCTTCTTTCTCACCAGATCAGAAATTCTCGGGGCAGTCTTTGCAAGAGCATAACGAAGATCATCTTCCACAATGAGTCTACTTCTGTAGTTCGACTTGATAACCAAAGAGCTGGAAACCCCGTTTCACAAAGATATGTTGTTGGAAATGGAAGAAGAAGGTGCAACATAGTCTCAGACAGAACAGGATATGACTGTAAACATTTGATTCAGAATTTTGAAACTGACATTGTAGAGAAATCAGTTCTTGCTGCATCTCTGTTAATAAATTCAATGAACTCCTCTTGCGCTGTCTCAGGAACATCTTCAACTTCGACTGTGAATGGGCTTCTGGCAAGTGCAAATGGGTGTCAGGTAGATTTGGAAAGTGCGATAAAATTTTGTCTGCAAGCATGTGCAAGTGCTCTTTCACAGAAATTATCATTATAATTCTTTTGTCTAGTTCAATGTCATGTTCCTCAAAGAAAGCAGGTAAGGTAGGTAACATGTAAATTTTATTTTCATCCTTTTTTTTTTTTTTTTTTGCCAAAGCTGAAGTTTCATTTGGAATGATTGGATCTTTTCAGACAAATTGAGGCATGTTGCATTTGGTCCTTGGAGTGATAAATTTAACTCATTCAAGATGGCAAAGATGTCAACCATGTAAGCTATTTGCTGCAGTTCACTTTTGTCGCTGAAAAGTGCTTCAAACTGCGGTCTTGCTTTCTGATTAAAAAACGGTATAGCCCCCAGAGGGAAAATCAGCTCAGGGGGAAATCCTGATGCTTTCTGGAGAAGCAACTTCATAGGGAGATGGACAGGAAGAGCCAAGGGCCGCAGCTCTCATCACACAGGCCCCTCAGGACACAGGAGCACTGCCCACCGGGCAATGGTTGTCCTCTCGCTCTGAGGACCCATGCTCAAAGAAACGAGGTGGGTGGCGAGTGCCACTCGGGGCTGTTTCTGGCTCTGTGCCTTGAGTGCTGGCTCCTGCCTTCCTCATCCCCCCTGGTTAGGTCAATGTGTAAGACTTCCCACCCACTGCTTCAGGTTCTGAATAAAGACAATGGTTCTTACTCTTTAAGAATACAATGCCAATAACCATGATTTTGACAATGATAAAGATCCCATTTTTAGAGGGTGTATATGTAAGCCTGTCCCTGGATTACCCCCCTTTTCTCCTCATAAAAACCCTCTCAGACAGATGTTGTTATTATCCCCAGTTTAGAGAGAAGGAAACAAACTGAGGTGAGTTAAGTAACCTGGAGTGGACACAGAGATAAGAATGGAGAATGGGTCGTAACAGACTCCAAAGCCCACGTGCTGAACATTGTGCTCCACTGCCTGGCCGCCCACATCACCAGCTTGAAAGCAAGCACAACAGGTCAACAGGTGAGCGTTCTAGCCTGTAGGGAAGGACACGCAGGGTGTCCCTGGGTTCACCTCACCGAGCGGAGGTCCACGCTGGCTTAGGCAGCAGAATGAGCATGCTCAGCTCCTCGCCCGCAGAAGGCAGCTCCAGCGCCTGGGTGTTCAATCGCCTGTAACTGGCTAAGACGCAGTGAACTTCTTAAACAAACTTTGGAGTTAATTTGGAGATGGTCCTCTTTTGGCGTACTGTTTTTAAGTCAGAGAATTATTGAAAAGTAAAACACCCACTGCCTGTGGCATAAAGTTTCCAATCTCCTGCTGCCTGATTGCCATTGTATGACTTTGAAGAGAGCACCAGCGACCAACGCGATGACACCAGTGTATTCCCCACCCGTCCTTCAGGGATTTACTCTTTGATGATGCAAATCAATGAACATTATCCAACGGATTCTGGCACACGGGTTGTGTACAGACTGAGTTAAAGAAACTGCATTAATTAAGCTGTTAATATTCCAGTTATCCACCTCAGGAAAAGACCTTCTCTTGATTTCACTGAAGAAAACAAATATGCACACCTTATGTTAACATGGGAATCGGTACAAAGAGTGAGATGTGTGATGCATCATAATCATGTGACCCATGCATTTGGTAACACTGCCAAGAAAGTGTAGGTAGAACAGATTATGAGTATGATTTCCATGACCAGAACATTGCTCTAACCAGCGGTTAAGTATTTCATCACGCTAACATTTATTTATTACCAAGACAATTTTTACCCACTTCCTGGCAGAGAATTAAGTAACCAAAGGAAATATGTAGTACGTAAAGATGGTTCCCTCATCATCTTGCACAAAATGGCGCTCATTATAATATAGAAAAGAAGGCAGACAGCTGCAGTGCAACCACATCTCTGTATCACTCACAAGAATGAAACATATCCCCCCCCAATACTTTGCATGATTGGTCTGAAACCTAATTTATAATTGATACCTATGAAAACTTTAACAGTGCATTTTTTTTAGAACTTTAGACTTGTACTGATTAAAGTGCGCAAGGTGAAAAACCTGAAGAATTGACACATTCTTAGATGATTTCGTATCACAGGAGGTTTCAAAAAATTTTCTAGGCAGAGCCTCATTTTATTAAAGGAGCCTCTACTTACTGTGTCATGAACCCTCACACTCTCCCATTAATGCACGTACAGTATAACTTCACGTACAGTATAACTTCTCACAGAGAACAGCATTCTACGAACTTGGAGAAATGTGTATTCTTTGTAAAATACATAGCAAAGGTCAAATGCAAGTATGAGAGTACAACACTGTTTGAATCAACACATTCGTGAACCGTACTGACGTTGCACAGTCTGTGGTAAAGTCCCATATTGGTGGTTCAGTTGCCTCTGCACAGGATGAAATGCAACGATTTGGTAAAACACTCAGAGTTCATTGGGAACTAGTTGTCTTTACCGCACTCTTCTGAGGACAGCAAATAATTGCAAAGCCAACCTCCCGCTGCCTCTGGAATAGTGCCCAACCTTCTCCCAGTGTGATTGCTGTAACGTTACGTTGAAGAAAATCCAGGCTTCGCCACACTGATACCACCAGGGTATTCCCCACACGTTAATTCATGACCCATCCCGCAGGTCGAGCAACGAGGACTCTAGAGGGGGAGTGAGGATGAGGAGGGACAAGAGACATGAGAAATGGAGACAAGACAGGGCTCTGATCAAGTCTCGTTTATTCAGGGGTATAGGGCAAGAAGCACCTGTTGCCAAGCACCAGGCTTGCCCTAAGCAAATCAAAGACTTAAAGAAATGCAAAATGCAGAGATAAAGAAATGCAGAATGCAGAGATATCCTGCCTTGGGGCAGGCCATGGCAGAGCCGATTTTAGCAAAATTGATGCCATGCAAAAAGTCTCCCACAAATTCAGGGATTTACTCTTTGGTGGTGCATATCGAGGTTTCTAACAACTTCACATTGGACTTGCTCGGTTTCACTGTTTCAAGAGTAGCACACGTGAAACACCAGTAGTGATCACTCTTCCCATAAATTCATACTAGGCCGCAGGTTGGCTCACTGTTTCGGGCAAGGATTAATGAATAAAACTGCTGCGGATTAAATGATATTCGTGCTCTAGTTAGACTCCCGAAAAGTCCTCCACTCCTTCCATCATCAGGACCAGGCATCTATTGTGAGCAGACATGGCTCGTACCATAAGAAGAGGTTTTATTCAGCAAGATAGCTGTGATACTCTGCATTTTCCAGAGGAACAAGTCTGATTGTCCTCATGTAAAGTATGCTCTGCAAATGTATTTAAGAAAACAATGTGACCAATGGATTTCTATCTAATTAGAGAAAGGTTTCCTGATAGAGTGGGAAGAACCTTACGGTTCACAACAATGCGGTGGAAAGTATAGGAGGCTATGCATTCAGAAAGCAGTCTCTCAGCACGTACCAAGAACCAGACATACCTTCATGCTTTTAAATTCAATTGTCCCAAGTCTGATCCTCTCCTACAGGGAAATAAGTTTTCAATTAGTGAAAGGCATATGCATGCAGAAGTTAATTGAAGTATTAAATTGGCTTTTAAAAGTTGCTACAGACCATTCACTATAAAAATTAAAATAGTTTCTAAAATCAATGCTAGAAAGGTTCTCCCCTCCTCACTTTGCAACAAAAGTCTGATTATTTAAAGCACCCCTTATCCAAAATATAAATAAAAGAGGGGGGTATTACCTAGTGTATGTTTTCAATTTTTTTAAATGGTATTCTTTAGCCCTGGCCGGTTTTGCTCAGTGGTTAAAGCATCGGCCCTTGGACCAATGAATTGTGGGTTCAGTTCCGGTCAAGGGCACGTACCTCAGTTGCAATTAGTCCCCAGCCCTGGTCAGGTTTGTGCGGGAGGCAACCAGTCGATGTGTCCCTCTCATGTCGATGTTTCTCTCCCTCCCTCCCTCTGTCTAAAGATAAATGGAAAAAAATCCTCAGGTGAGGAATAAAAAATAAAAATAAAATGGTATTCTTTAGGAGTTGTGGGATTTGGCACACTATTTTGATGTCTGCCTAAATAGAAATTATGCCTCAGTGTCAAGACTAAGATTGTAGTTGTTTCAATATTAGTTTGTCAATAGAGTTATCTGGAAACAAGTCTTGAATTTTACCTTTCAGGAAAAGAAGAAAATATATCCAGTTGAGTTTTAGAAAAGTATGAGGAATAAACCCTGATAAGTTTATTGGCAGGTCCTTGATTATTAATTAAGAACCAAACATTCTTTTATCAAATTTGTAGAGTTTGCATGGTTATGTACAGAAAACAAAAACGACACATGCGAGATGCATCCTTGATCACCAGTGCTCCAGGAACATCCGCAAAGCGACCACGCGAAAGACTTCTACATCCTCTCGGGAAAACACTGCACCAGGTTGGAGATCACGGCAGGCAGGAAGGGAGAGAGGGGCTGGAGAGGCCTCGGCTGTCTCCCTTCGTTAAGTGGAGACTTTTATCTAATACTCCAAAGACAAGTCCAGTATTGAAATTCCACAGTTACATACAGACACGTCAGAGGCATCCAGAATGAACAGCTCAAATGAGAAATAGTCGGCAATGGGTAGTTTGGGCGCATTGAGGAGCTTCTGGAAGCCTCTAGAACAGAGTTCACTGTTTGATCCTCTAAACCAGTGGTTCTCAACCTTCCTAATGCCGCGACCCTTTAATACAGTTCCTCATGTTGTGGTGACCCCAACCATAAAATTATTTTTGTTGCTACGTCATAACTGTAATTTTGCTGCTGTTATGTCTTAGGCGACCCCTGTGAAAGGGTTGTTCAACCCCAAAGAGGTCGCGACCCACAGGTTGAGAACCGCTGCTAAACAAAACATGAGACATTCCTGGGAAGGATAAGGTTTGCGAAAGAAAGATGCTCCTTTTTCCCTTGGATATCAAGTTGTACCCTGTGAAACAGAAACAAAGCTTAACCTTAAACAAAAGATGGTTTCAGTCTATAGAAATAATTAGTCCTGGCACAGTGTTGCACCGGGCCTATCGGGTATTGGGTTGTCAGTCTGGTTTCGAGAGTGGAAGTGGAGGGCGTGAAAGAAGCAGTGGAATAAGCACGGTGAACCTGGAGCGGGAAGGCGGTGGGCTGGAGGGCCACATGGCATCGGAAAGCAGAGGCCCACCTGTACGGCTCGGGAGAGATTTGATCAGTCTCTTCCTACAGAGATGACGGATTCACCCAGCATGTGAATGTCACCCACCAAGTTAAAGTATGTTTCGGTGTAACTGAGTAAATGGAAAATTGAGCCCATAGGTTTCTTCAGATATCTGCATCAGTCAGATAAAGTCCTGGGAGAACAGACAGAATTGTCCCTGTTGTTGAAAACCTCAGCATGACTGGAACCTCTATGAGCAGATTAATGTTCAAATATGCCATGAGGCCCAGCCTACCAACATTACTCTGACCATCTGAGACACTAGTCAAATCCGAGGAGCAGGAATAGGAGGGGAAGAAGGGAGAAATGAGGAGAAAGAGGAGGAGAGAGAGAAGGGGGGAGGGGGGCCGAGGTAAAGGAAGTAGAAAAGGAAGGGGAGGAGGAACAGGAGGAACAGGAGGCGGGGAGACTAGGAGGAGAAGGGAGAGGGGACGGGTACTGGGGAACATGGGATGCTGACCTTCCGTCATCTTTGAGACCCAGGTGTTGACAGCTCTTTGGAGGCAGAACTGTGCCATGAGGCTGCATTCCTAACTAAACTATCAGCAGGTCTCCAAAAAAAATATGCATATTACATACTTTTTATGAAAAACAGCATACATCAGCATATATCAGAGTTAATAAATAGGTAAGTACTAAGCCATGAATAGCCAGAAATGGATAAATGAATTTTTTAGTAGTCAAATTCTAAGTAATTTAAGGTATAGTTATAGAACTATGATATGTTTAAAACAATGTTTACCATAAGTTTGAGTTTTCAAGAGTCTTTCTCTCAGACTCTGTATTTTGATTCAAACTACTGAGAGGAATTCATATGTCTGTTCTCCAAGAGCCTGCTGGCTGGTCTGAGCAGGTACCAGCTTCGTTCACTTCAGCAAGAAGTGACTGGAAACGTGCATGAATGTCCTTCTCTGTGTTCAAAGAACACCCATGTTGAGAAAAATAATTTTAAATTATCAATATTGTTCTTTGGTCTCAAAATACTTCACAAAATTTTCCTTTAAAAGACATTGCTTTTACTTTAATTGCATATTTAACACGTGCTAAGGAATCAACACAATGTTGGGGTGAAGGGAAGATACAGAGGGAAAAAGAGAGAAAGAAAAGAAGGTGAGGAGGAGAGAAGAGAGGACAGGAAAAGGGGGAGTAAAAGAGTTGGCTTTCTGCTTAAATTGATCTCTTGTTTGAAGATGTGTAATAGGAAAGAAATGAGAAGAATAAGAGAGATTTATAAAGAGGTTATTTTAAAATATTGCATCCCAATGAAAGCATACATATGCTTTAAATAGAAGAAAATGTAGCTCTAAGATTTACTCCCAAAATGCCATTCAAAGTATTAAAAAATCAAGAAGAAATGGGCCAAGATACAGTTATTTTGGGAAAGACTTTTAGTCTCTGACAGCTTAAAATAGTCTCTGACAGCTTAAAAGAATCCAAAGCTACTTCTGGATTCCCACTCGTTGTCTACTTGAGCGCTAGAGGGTAAGGAACTCTCAGTGTCACGCCTCATAAAGAAACCAGACAGTCTGGGGTGCTCTAAGAACCGCTCCTACCAGAGTTCACTGCCTGGCTAGCCTCAAACATAGAATACTTCATTGAGTATAAAGGACACACAGAAACCTTCCCTCCTGCATACCATGCACTGGAAAGTGATTTAAGTGAGTGATGGTACTAAAAAGGATTCTCAAGGAAAAAGGAATTCATGTGGAAACAAAGAGCACACTGACCAACCCTCTACAGTGAAGGTGTGTGCAGGGCTCTGAGCTCAGCTATGATACAAGCTTTTAGGTTTTGCCTCAGGTGTGTCTCCAGCCCACTCTATAAAACCCCTGGGCACAAACAGAAAGGGAACTTTCATTATTTTCAGGTGTTTACCAAATATTTGTCAAATTCATGTATCTAATACATACGAAGTCGGTACATGTACTAGGAACAGGCCTTTTTAACCTCTTTGCATATTTCTGTTTACACCCTTCCTGACCTGGACAGCAAGTTGGTATATCAATGACCTGAAATAGATATTAATCTATCCTTCCTTACCAAAGAGCAACTAGTTACAAAGTCTTTTATTTATTTATTTCTAAATAAAGACCAAGTGCGCCCTGGCCGGTTTGGCTCAGCGGTTAGAGCGTTCGCCTGCGGTCCGGAGAGGCCCAGGTTCGGTTCCCACTAAGGGCATGTACCTCGGTTGCAGTTTGTCCCCGGCCCTGGTTGGTCGTGCGGGTGGCAGCCACTCGATGTGTCCCTTTCACATCGATGTTTCCCTCTCTCTCCCTCCCACTCTGTCTGTACAAGAAATGGAAAAATGTCCTCGGATGAGGATTAAAAAAATAAAAAATAAAGACCAAGTGCTAGGAAAAAGTTTTGATAGTTTTACCCAGGTTATTAATGGGAGAAACTTTTCCTTAAAATATCAAGGAAGGAGACCCCCAGCCCTGCCTTTTGCATCTTCTTCATGAGGGAGGAGGCTGGGAGATGACAGAGCAGAACAACGGAAAAGGTGGCTCTTCCCCCGGCGACAGATAGGCGGTTTACCTGGCCCATCTGGGCAGCGGTGTCCCCTTTCGCTCCCAGGAGGACCATGGCCAGGGCAGAGGAGATGCTCAGAGAAGGAAAAAACACGTTGTGAGAAGGGTTGTCTTCATGCCTTCAAGAGGCAGAGGGCAAAGGTGCCATTTGCTTCAGAAAGAGCATCCATGACTCAGGGTCTGGAGCCAGAGAACAAAACAAAGGCTGCTTGAATACCTCCCTGAGTGTTACTGCCTGACACAGGAGAATTTTGGAAGTTGACCCGTCCCGCAGGTAGAGCAACGAGGACTCTAGAGGGGGAGTGAGGATGAGGAGGGACAAGAGATAGGAGAAATGGAGACAAGACAGGGCTCTGATCAAGTCTCATTTATTCTGGGGAGATCCACAGTATATATATATGGCAAGAAGCAGAAAAACAAGAACATTTGTTGCCAAGCATGTCTGTGGTGACCACCCCGAAGCAATTTCAAGTAAATATCATGTAAATCACAGGTGGAACAAAAGACAAACAGCATAACTGGCTGAGTCAATGGTTACTTAAAGGAATGCAGAAACATTGTATGCAGAGATGCAGACAGAGATATCCTGCCTTGGGGCAGGAGATGGCAGAGCAGATTTTTGCAAAATGGATGCCATGCAAACAGTCTCCCACAGGTCCCCCTTTTTAAAAATTTTTTTAAGGCCGAAATAATACCTTGAGGGGACTGTGCCTGTCTTAGGTCAGGAAACTTGCACACGGTGCCAACCTGTCCTTACCCGTCATTGGAAAGCAAGGCAGCATAAGGCCTTGTTCCTGTCTTAGGCGGTGGTTGGCGACGCGTGTGAGTTCCAGTTGCCCGTCTCTGGCTAACCAGCCCAGCGCACCAAGGTGACGAGGTTTTTGAGCTTATTGACTCACAGCTAGAGTGAGCTTCTCTGTCGGCCATTTCAAGTCTATGATAGTGGTGGACCTGTATAGATTGCATCTTAATGGCATCTATCTGCTGCTTGATGAAAGCCATCACCTTATTGAAGAGGAAGGGTCCTAGTGACACAATCAGTAAAAGGCCAAGTAAGGGGCCCAACAGAGGGAGAAGATACACCCCATTTAGCCCGCTCCAAAGGGGGTTATTGAAAAGTTCTTTTTAAGCAGCAGCGTTCCTGCAAGGCAGTCACATAGGGGGCCAAATAAGGTCCTCAGGAGCTCGTCAGGGTGTGGAGGAGGCCCCAACCTCCTTCCACAAGCAGGCAAAGATGCAGTAGTATCCCTGCAGTAAGATTTCAGCATTCCGGTCCATTCCTGAAAAGAAAAAACAGGAAAAGCCACTCAGGGCGAATTTTCGTCCCTGGAGTTATCTATATGGTTATCTGTTATTCCTTTAACTTGATCAATCTGTTTAACCAGACGCTCTGGTAGCCATCTGGCAGATTTCATTTTCTTAGAGTAAATGCATACAGAACCTCAGCCCCAGATGAGGACTGGGTCTGGGCCATGCCAAGAGTTGGTTAGTGGATCTTTCCACAGTACTGCTGCAAATTGTTTTTGAGTTTCTGTATGCCAAAGGCGATTAGCAGCAGATTGCCCATCAGTGTCCAAATTTAAAAAATTGAGGATAAATAAGGCATGAGAGAGAATATTTCTGGGTGACCCCCTCGTGGGATACCATTCTCCCTTTTTTATTTTATTAATGGTGATATTTAAAGACAGATGTGCTCTCTCTACAATACCTTGGCCCTGAGGGTTGTAAGGTATACCTGTTATGTGTTGAATATTGAGGCGTTTGCAAAATTGGGAGAAGGCTGAACTTGTATAGCCTGGGCCGTTATCGGTTTTCAATTGCTGTGGGCATCCCAGAACTGTAAATGTGGTTAGCATGTGACTGATCACATGTTTTGTGGCTTCACAAGTTTGGAGGGAAGCATAAATGAATCCACTAAAGGTATCTATGATAACATGTACATATTTAAGATTTCCAAATTCAGAGATGTGAGTAACATCCACCTGCCATAATGCATTAGGAATTAGTCCCCTTGGGTTTACTCCAAGGTGGGGGACCGGCAAATGAGTGGCACAGGAGTGGCAGTTTTTAACAATCTGCCTAGCTTGTTCCCTAGTAATCTGATGCATGAGGCGAAGCGTTTTAGCATTGAGATGATGTAATCGATGACTGTTCTGCGCTAGGGTGATTTTACCAGAGCTGTTATCAATGGCTGTAAACACTTGATTAGAATCCTGGAGGCGAGTAGCTAGGTCAGCTTTTTGGTTTCCCTCAGCAAGAGGTCCTGGCAGCCCAGAATGGGCGCGTAAGTGGCCTACGTAAAATGGGTGAACTCTTTTTGTAATTAGCTTCTGTAACTGCCTAAACAAATTTCCTGCATTGGTTATGTTTTTTACCTGTCCAGCTGTTTCTAATAGAGGTATAGAATGTGCGATGTATGCACTATCTGTGTAAATATTGAGAGATTGATCTGGGAAGGCAGAAAAAACAGCAACAATGGCTTGCAGTTCCGTTAGTTGAGCAGATGTGCTGCTGGTCATAAATGACACTGTTTGGTCCAGATAAGTGTAAGCAGCTCTACCCGTCGAGGACCCATCAGTAAATACTAGTAAAGCATTTCTCAGAGGCTTAGATGCTGTGAGTATAGGAAAGGTAAACTCATGCTTGTTGGCAAAATCAATAAGTTTGTCTGGTGGATAATGATTGTCTAGAATCCCCGCATAAGAGGCTAGGGAAATGGGCCAAAATTCAGTATTTTGCATGAGCCAGCTAATTTGGTCCACGGTATAGGGTTGTATAATAATATCTGGCTCCTTACCAAAATAACATTTCCCTTGTTTCCTACCCATCATAATGAGATTGGACACTGCCTGATAATATAGCTCAATGACCTTTTTAGGTGTGGCAGGCAAGTGGATCCACATTAAGGGCGCTATCTGCCAGAAAACAGCGGTAGGGGAGAGAGCAGTCTTACAAATAATAAACTTTAAAGGTTTAGTGTAATCCATAAAGGTGGTTATTTAAGAATGGATAGCCTGTTCGACTTTGCGTATAGCCTGTTTTCCTTCCAAGGTAAGTTCACGGGGAGATGTAGGGTTGGCATCTCCCTGCAATATATCATACAGGGGTTTAAGTTCTCCTTTACTGATTTTTAAATAGGGCATAAGCCAATTAATGTCCTCTAGCAATTTTTGAAAATCATTTAGGGTTTTAAGCTTGTCTAATTTTAGTTCTAATTTTTGAGAGAAAATTAGGGACCCTCGCATTTGAAATCCAAGATATGTATAAGGGTCTGCGAGTTGTACCTTGTCAGGGGCTATTTCTAGGCCTTTGTCTCTTAAGGCAATGCGCATCATCTCATAGCATTTCAAAACCTCGCTCCCCTCTTCTCCGGCTATGAGGATATCATCCATGTAATGTATAATGTACATATTTGGCCAATTGTCTCTAGTTGTAAGGCTGAGGCTACAAAGGATTGGCATAGGGTAGGGCTATTAGCCATTCCTTGTGGCAGAACACGCCATTGGAATCTTTTCAAAGGCGCTTTGAAATTTATAGCTGGTAAGCTGAATGCAAATCGCCTCTGATCATCTGGATGCAGAGGAATCGTGAAAAAACAATCCTTTAGATCAACAATGACTTTGAAAAAACCCAAAGGTATGGCAACAGGTGAGGGAAGTCCTGGCTGTAAGGCTCCCATTAGTACCATAGTCTTATTTACAGCTCTTAAGTCTTGCAATAGCCGCCATTTACCAGATTTCTTTTTAATGACAAAAATAGGTGTATTCCAAGGGGAGTTACTAGGGACAATGTGGCCAGCATCAAGCTGCTCCTGTACCAGCTGTTGTGCAGCCATCAGTTTTTCTGCTGTTAGAGGCCATTGATCAACCCACACTGGCTTGGAGTCTGAGTTTTTGAGTTATTAGTGGGATTTCCTTTACAATTCCTTGCGAAATGGCCAGTTTCCCCACAGTTAAAACATTTACTCTTGTTTTGTTGGGATAAGAATTGTCTAACTGTTTACGCTTGCAAGGCGGCAGCCATGGCAAGGCCCTGTTGATAGGCAGCCCCAATATCAGAGCATAGGCGAATATAACCAGTTAAATCAGTCTTTTTCTTATAAGGTCTGATAGCAGCTTGACAGGCGGCATTAGCGTTTTCAAAAGCCAATTGTTTAACAAAATCTGTACCCGCGTCTGCATTACCGAAAATTCTGCCTGCTGCAGTAATCAAGCGGTGAACAAAATCTGCAAAAGGCTCATCAGGTCCTTGTTTAATGTTAGTAAGGGAGGAGCTCATGTCACCTTTGGTGGGCAGTTTCCTCCATGCCCTAGTGCCTGCAGCCTGAACTTGGGCAAAAAGACCTGCATCATATTGCATTTGGGCATCACTATTGGCATAATTTCCTTCTCCTATTAGCATATCAAAATTCCATCCATTACCAGCCTGCGCATTGCGTTTAGCAATGTCCCTGAAGTTCTCTACATATTCTGATTTCCACAGGAGATAGTCTCCTCCAGCAAGTGTCGCTCGGGCTAACGTCTGCCAATCCCCAGGCGTAAGCCAATTCTTGGCTACTGATTCTAAAATTGCTGTAGTATATGGGGCTGTGGCTCCGTATTGTGCTACAGCGGTCTTTAACTCCTTTATTAATTTAAAATCAAACCCACTATGGTGACGCCAAGACTGTCCTTGCGCGTCCACTGTTTCTGTTACTGGAAAAGCCTCTATATCATCTAGCTCTGGTGTAAGTTGTAAGCGGGGAGGGATCTTTGGGACAGCTCCCCGTATGCACAACCCCATTCTGAGTAGGCTCGGTTTCTTCTTCCTCATTATCACTATCGAATGACATGAAGTCCTCACATTCTTTACTTTCATTTTCATTCCCCTTTTTTTCTTTCTGTAATATACCCTCGCCATATTCTACTACATTGGCAATGAGAGGATCAGAATGTCTCTGAGATAAAATCTCATCTATTAAATACCAATAAGAAAAAGCAGTTACCGGGACCTTCTCTGGTCCATAAGTCTTATAATAATCTCTAAGAGCATCACCAACTATTTTCCATCGTTTTTGATCTATAATTCCTTCTGTTCCAAACCAAGGACAAACTTCTTTAATATAATCAAAATACTGACACAAATGCTTAATTTTTACCTTTACTCCTCGTGCCTTTATAGCCTTTCCTAGTCCTTCAACGAACATCTTATCTTGGCTCAATGCTTGACCCATAATCGCCGTTCACTTACCCGAGGGGTGCAGACGCAGCAGGTTCCCACGTTGTTCCCTCTTTTCTTTTCCTTTCTGCCGGCCACTCGAAAGGCGTCCTTCACTGGATCCCCCGTGCTCGAGCCCCACGTTGGGCGCCACTTGACCCGTCCCGCAGGTCGAGCAACGAGGACTCTAGAGGGGGAGTGAGGATGAGGAAGGACAAGAGACAGGAGAAATGGAGACAAGACAGGGCTCTGATCAAGTCTCATTTATTCTGGGGAGATCCACAGTATATATATGGCAAGAAGCAGAAAAACAAGAACATTTGTTGCCAAGCATGTCTGTGGTGACCACCCTGAAGCAATTTCAAGTAAATATCATGTAAATATCACAGGTGGAACAAAAGACAAACAGCATAACTGGCTGAGTAAATGGTTACTTAAAGGAATGCAGAAACATTGTATGCAGAGATGCAGACAGAGATATCCTGCCTTGGGGCAGGAGATGGCAGAGCAGATTTTTGCAAAATGGATGCCATGCAAACAGTCTCCCACAGGAAGTGTACTTTTTTTTTAATCTTAAAACTCATAATATTTCAGTTTGTGAAAAATTTATTTATTGTTCCTCTCTATATAAAAAATAAGCCCAAATTTTCAGGTAATTGGCTTTGTGTGGTCGCAGCAGATCAAACTGGTTAGCTCTCCACCTGAACCGCCTGCGGCTCCAGCCTCCACCTCCAGCACCCTGCGCTCCTCTCGGTCCCACGGGCCGCCTCTGAGCCTTCGAAAACATGTTGTCCGACTCCCCTTCCGTGTCACCAGGCAATGACTCAAGCATCACATTCTCAAGAGGCGCTGATTCCTCCCCTGGAGTAGAAGTCCCTTCATCCCTCCCTCCACCCTGTCCCCAGTCTAACTTCCCAGTCTTGATTGTAGTCATTTCTTCCTCCATGGATCGCAGCCCCACCAGGTAGAAGCCCTGGAGACAAGGGCTGTCTGGCCGCTCAGGACTCAAAAAAATGGGCATGCTGGATAAATGTGTTGTGAATGAGTGAGTTCGAATGGATAAGGAGTGCTTGGATTTGCGAGTGGAGAATGGGGATGTAGCAGGACAGAAACGAGATGGGGCAGACGTCATTATGTGGATCCAGAACACAGTGGGGGCGGGGCAGGTGGAACCGGGGTTGTGAACACGGTGACCACCGACTGCGCAGGGAGCGACCGCCCAGGAGGGGCAGCATCCGCGGTCGTTCGGGGGCCAGGAGGCGCCTGTCCTGGGACCAGTCATAATCAAAGCTCAGCTGTGACACTAAGAGCCTGGGTTTCTGCAAACATAGAGAAGGCGCCGCCCTCTCGGGTTCACTTGGTACCGAGAGAGCTCAGCCGTCCTGCCCCGGGCTCTAAGGGTCGTCTGCGGATTCTTGTAGCCCCAAACCCCGCGGGTTCTTCTAGCCCCAAACCCCGAGGATTCTTGTAGCCCCAAACCCCGCGGGTTCTTCTGCCCCAAACCCCTGCCACCTGCCGCACTGCTGCGCCGCTCTCGGAGCTCGGGTGCCACGACGCTAAGCGCAGACTGGGCGACAGCAGCCTGGAAACAGTCGTCGCCTCTCGGGTCTTGGCCACCTACAGGCCGTTTGGGGACCTCCGCGCATCCTGCCCTCGGCGCGCCGCGGGGCTGGGAGGGAGCCCCGGGTGGCCAAGGCCAGGGGCTGCGGAGCCCCTACCCCCAAGGACAAGATCCTGGACTCCCACTCCAGGCACGTCCTCGCCCGTGAGCCCCTCGGCAGGGCATGGGGACACCGTGGGCTAGACGCACTCGCTTCTTGCCCCTGCCAGAGCAACTCCGAAAGGGAAGCGGAGTTCAAGGGGCCGCCCGGGGTGGGGCTCCAGGTGCCCCTGGCGCTCCCTCTGCTGGCTGCCAAGTGAAGGGACCGCAAGTGGGGGACGCGCCGGAGAACACGGAAGCCTGGGCTTCCGCCTCCAGGAGCAAACAGGTGGACTGAGCGGGCAGGCAGCTAGGCACAGAGGGAGGAGACTGTGGGAGGGGAAATAAACTAGAGGCCCTTGTAAACACTGACGGGATGCAGCTTGCCTGTGGAGATTACACAGAGAAACAAGATGATTTAGAGCTGAACCCAGTTTGGTGAGAAAACACAGACCTTAAAAAATGAATAGCTGTTGCTGAGGCAGAATTCTTTGAAAGAACCAATCAGAGGCTAGCAAAGTATATGTACCCCATGGGCGACCCACTTGGGTCCCCTCCTCACTGTGGAGAGTCTGTCTATCTTTCATAAACTTTCCTTTTGCTTGCACTTTGTTCGTGAACTCATTCTTCCACTTGTGAGACAACGAACCCGGATCCAAACCCTGTCGCTTGGTTTCATATCACAGCCTCCTGTTTAGGGTACTAGGTCCTGTGGGTCTTTATCCACCCCTTTGTCTTACATAGATGAGAGTCAGCTAGAATAAGGTCTTCGTTTGAGGTCCCACAACTCATTCACAGTCCTGAACCCAGAATAGAAGCCAGGTGTCCTAACCTCTAGTACCTGAGCCTTTTCCACTACTGGCGCTGGGCTGTGCTGCTCACGTGTGGGCAGCTCTGCCATGCGCCCCAAAGTGACAGAAACAGCCTTCTGGCTGGCTGAGGCAGGGCAAAGCAAGCAGGGTGACTGGGGCCCAAATTTAAGGAGGCATACGCTCTTGGTGCCAGTCCCTGCATGTGTGACCAGGAAAGTGAGTGCCTCCTTAAATTTTGCAA
The DNA here is from genome assembly GCF_014108415.1 of Molossus molossus. Lineage (NCBI taxonomy): Eukaryota > Metazoa > Chordata > Mammalia > Chiroptera > Molossidae > Molossus > Molossus molossus. Next base: position 7,550,957 of record NW_023425347.1, read on the forward strand.
CCTAGATGAATCACTCCCTTTTTTTTAAATCCTCACCCAAGGACATTTTTGCATGTATCTTCAAATAGAGCGGAAGGAAGAGAGGGAGAGAAATATCAGTGTGAGAGAGACACATTGACTGGTTGCCACCCACACGACCCCAACCAGGGCCAGGGACAAACTGTAACGGAGGTTTGTGCCCTTAGCGGGAACTGAACCCAGGACTCTCTGGTCCGCAAGCTGATGCTCTAACTGCTGAGCCAAACCAGCCAGGATGAATCACTCCCCTTTTAGAAAATAACAGCTTTATTACATACAATGAACATACCATAATATTCACCCTATAAATCATATACATAGGTCAGGGGTGGGGAACCTTTTTTCTACCAACAGCCACTTGGATATTTATAACATCATTCATGGCCATACAAAATTATCAACTTAAAAATTAGCCTGCTATATTTGGTCAAACATTTCATTAACTTACCCCTAATGTGCTGGCTGGAACAGCTTCTCTTTGGCGAGGCGTGTGATGTTAGCTGGTACTGATGATGTTGCTGCTCACAACTGCTTTTCCAGGTTTGTGTTGCTCAGTCTGGAGCGCAGGCAGCTCTTTGCAGTGGTGAGTTTTGAAAAGAACTGCTCGCAGCAGTAAGTTGTTCCAAACACAGATGCATATTTCAGTGCAGGTCTCCTCAAAGTGGGAAATTCATTGTTGCTTATGTAACGTTTATAGAACTCATGCAGTGGAGGTTGCTGTACCTAGCTTTCAGCTCGTCATCATTTCAATTCCATTTGTTTACTTTTTAGTTTTGCACACTCACCAACATATCCAAGCGTGTAGAAGGCTTTTGTCCTTCCAGAGTGGGAAATTGTGTTGTGTTATTACAGTCTTAATTTAGTTTCAGATGGTTTCACATTTGAAAGCAGAGCAATGAGAAGCTGGTTGGGGCCCTGCAGCTTGATGTTCTGCTCTGGAGTTACTTGGTAATGTCCACCATGAATGCTAAATCACACAGCCACTTGCTATCACTGAGTTCCCGGACAGGTTTTCCCTTCATCTCCATGAACTGCTTGACTTCATCCCGCAGCTCCTAAAACCTCATGAGCTCATTCCCGAGACTCAGCCACTGCACTTCACAGTGATAAACAAGATCACCGTACTCAGTCAACATCATTCAGTAACTCCTTAAAGCGGTGGCTGTTAAACCCTCTGCTTTTTTTTTTTTTTTTTTTATCCTCACCCGAGGATATTTTTCCATTTTTTGTACAGATAAAGTGGGAAGGAGAGAGAGAGAGAGAGAAACATCGATGTGAAGGGACACATCGAGTGGCTGCCACCCGCACGACCAACCAGGGCCGGGGACAAACTGCAACCGAAGTACGTGCCCTTAGCGGGAACCGAACCCGGGTCTCTCTGGACCGCAGGCCGACGCTCTAACCGCTGAGCCAAACTGGCCAGGGCTAAACCCTCTGCTTTTGACAAAATGTGTGCACAACACTACTGCTGATGTCACATTGTTGAGCCGCAATGACTGTGCACAGAGACTTTCTTGATGTATGATGCAGTGGCATATAATTAAATCACTTGGCCCAAGGCTGAGAAGACTCACCTCATTCTTGACAAGTGCAATGAACCCTTTTTGTGAACCAACCATGGCTGGAGCTCCATAGCTGTAGTAAGGCCACTTCATTTTTCAAATGTTAGCTCAAGTTTCTCCATTGATAAACAAGTCTCTCAAACAAGTCCTCCCCTCTGGTAGTGCCACGCATGGCTTCCAGTGACAGCTGTTCCTCTCGCGTGTCAGACTGCAGTTATCTCACGAACAAAAATGGCCAGTTGGGCGTATTTGTTATGTCTTTTGTCTTGTCACAAGATGCAGAGGAAAATTGGAAATCTCCTGCAGAATGCTTCAGTGTTTTTTCAATATATTGTGTTAAATGGGTAATCGGATCTGAGACAGTTCTCGAGACAAACTAACACTCTGAAACAATTTTACTTTGTCTGGTGCCAACAACTCTGCAGCAGCCACCATGCACTCTCTCACCAACTCTCCCTCTACATGGGGCCTCAGCTTCTTTGCAGTTAGCTGGCTCACTGCAGAACTCCTCTGCATAACATTGTCTCTGTCTCAACGAGGCCGAGTGAAAGTGGCTTGTTGTGATTCCAAACTCCGCTGAAGAGCATTGATTTTATCCAGATGCATTTGCCTCCCAATTCATTGAGTTTAGCATGTTTTGAGCTGTAACGACTCTCCAGAATCGCTTTTTTTCTTTTTTTTTTTTTTTTTTTCTGAAACAATTATTTTTTTTTTTTTTTTTTTTTTATTGAATAATTTTTGTTACAAATGATTCTCCTTTTTTCCCCCAGTGGTTCCCCCCTCCCCCTTCCCTCCCCGCCCCTTCCCCCGATTGTTGTCCATGTCCACTGTTCATGCCTATATGCATATAAATTCTGTTGTTCATCCCTCTCTCAGCTCCCCACTCCTTAGGGGATTGTCCTCAAACTGTTATGTTCATTATATTCCAGAAATCAGTGAGATCATATGAAATTTGTCTTTCTCTGCTTGGCTTGTTTCACTCAGGATGATACTTTCCAGGTCCCTCCATGTAGTCTCAAAGGACAAGAGATCTTTCTTTCTTACCGCTGCGTAGTACTCCATTGTGTATATGTACCACAGCTTTTTAATCCATTCGTCTACTGATGGGCACTTGGGCTGTTTCCAGATCTTAGCGATTGTAAATAGTGCTGCTACAAAGATGGGGGTACATATATTCTTTCTGATTGGTGTTTCAGGCTTCTTAGGGTATATTCCTAGAAGTGGGATCACTGGGTCAAATGGGAGTTCAATTTTTAATTTTTTGAGGTGACACCATATTGTTTTCCATAGTGGCTGCACCAGTCTGCATTCCCACCAACAGTGTACTAGAGTCCCCTTTTCTCCACACCCTCGCCAACACTTGTTGTTTGATGATTTGTTGATGGCGGCCATTCTGACCGGTGTGAGGTGATACCTCATTGTTGTTTTGATTTGCATCTCTCTGATGATTAGTGATGATGAACATTTCTTCATATGTCTCTTAGCCATTTGTATGTCCTGTTTGGAGAGGTGTCTATTTAGTTCCTCTGCCCATTTTTTAATTGGCAGAATCGCTTTTTTTCATTACTGCTAATGCATCACTACAAACTAGGCACACAGGTTTGCCTTTGACTTCAACAAAAAAATAATAATTTATCCATTTCTCTTGGAAAGATCAACACTCTGCATCAACTTCTCTTTCTTTGAGTTGCCATTTGTGGGTTGTCACACCAGTTGAGTTTTAATAACTATCCAGTGTGTGCGTGCAGCCAGTGACATGATTATTTTGCTTTGATCTCTGTTCGAATCCTGCATCTTGGATTTGGAACATATCCAACATTCATATCATCAACTCTTGAGGTCTTTTCTGTGTACTGTAATTTCCGTAATTTCCATCTGGGATTCAGTTTTGGGGAGGATCGTTGATCAAGGACGTGTGGATAAAGGTTGGATTGGAGTTACCGTCTGTGTTGACAACATCGTTGTCAGTCATGGGAGGCAAGTTCATCAGTGTTGTGAGGAATCATGCCATCGCATCTCGTCTCATCATCACTGGATCACCATAGTTTTGCCACAGTGTGTTAACACTTTCACAGCGTGTGCACTCCCAGCCTGCCTGGTGCTGACTGTCCTCTGAGTCACCGCAATACAGGCAGACGGACAGCAGGCAGCTGACGAGAAGCATATGTATCTGTCCCATCATGTACTCCTATGTGTCCTGTCTGTCCCGTAATGCATGTTCCTTGCTTGTCCCTCAAAATTTACATGATTATTATGATTCATTTAATATAAATGTATGTTACTATGAAAAAAGCTCCTAGATTTAATGCATTTCGAGTTCCGCCTGCATTTGCCTTGGCAGAGCCAGACCAAATGATTTCACGGAAATTATACGGCATTCCCCACCCCGATATAAGTGATTTTTAGTCTGTTCACAAAGTTGTTCAACTATTGTCACTACCTAACTCCAGAACATTTTCATCACCTCAAAAAGAAGCAGCACACCCCTTAGCAATGATTCTCCATTTCCTCCTCCCCCAGCCCCTGGCAGCCACTAATCCATTTTCTGTCTCTATGTCTTTGTCTACTGTAAGCATTTCACGCAGATCAGCGGTTCTCAACCTGTGGGTCATGACCCCTTTGGGGCGTCGAACGACCCTTTCACAGGGGTCGCCTAAGACCATCGGAAAACACATATTTCCGATGGCGATTCATAACAGTAGCAAAATTACCGTTTTGAAGTAGCAACAAAAATAATTTTATGGTTGGAGGTCACCACAACACGAGGAACTGTATTAAAGGGTTGCGGCATTAGGAAGGTTGAGAACCACTGATGTAGATGAAACCACATGATATGTTACAGTGTTTTGTGACTGCTTACTTTTGTTATAGGCATTTACACAGACGAGCAGAGCAATGACAATGGACCAGGTACAAAAGGTCATCAGGGCAGAAAGCCCTGGGTGCCTAGCAACAGGAATTTAGGAAAACAAGGACCTTGCCCCCAGGGTAACCTTTCGTCCTTTAGTTGGTCAAAGGGATTAGATTCCTTGACTTTTTCCTCCCTAAAAATAAAATCTAGGCCTCAGTTATATTTCATCCAACTCCAGGCCCAGAAAAGCAGCAAAACCAGACAGATGAAGCCATGGCTGACCTCAGGACCAGCTGCACTGACTAATGACCCCCTGCCCTGGTGCTGACCAACCAGAGAAGACCATGACCCTGGAAGAGCACACCTGGAAAGCTGATGAATAGTCCAGCAGATATTCTATGGAGAACCTTCCCTGAGCCTTCCCCTAGGATTCCCACCTTGGAGAGAGAAATACCCTCAACACAAATGACCCAGCCCACTCTCTCCCCCAGGGGAGCATGCCCTCACCTTTCCCTTCCCCCCTCTTCCCTCTAAGAGACCCCATGAAACTTGCAACGAGGGGAACAATGGGCAGTTCCTCCAGGCTCACCCCCGAACCTGTCTCCAAGCCCCTCGTCTCTGCATTCCCAGTCAGCCAAAGCAGCAAGCCTAGACTCTTCTGTTGCTTCTTCTATGCAAAGCCCTTCCTGGTTTCCTTGTCCTAAGTATGTTTTTGCTCTGACCAGTAAATTCTTGCTGGTTGACATCTCTTGAAGAGTCTGGTAGTGTTTCAGAGAAGAGCTTTAAGGTGATCCAGTGATCCAGAGAAAGTAAAGCCAAAGGCTGGTCCTTGAATCCCTGAGATGCTCCAAGCACAACCACAAATTATGGGCACTGCCTGGGAGGGGAGCTGTCCCAGGGCATGCAGGGAGACCAGAACCACTCAGTGTCCCCCCAATCACTCAAAAGCAAGCACACTCACCCTGGCCAGTTTGGCTCAGTGGTTAGAGCGTCAGCCCGCAGATTAGAGAGGCCCGGGTTTGGTTCCTACTAAGGGCATGTACCTCAGTTGCAGTTTGTCCCCGGCCCTGGTTAGGTCGTGCAGGTGGCAACCACTCAATGTGTCCCTTTCACGTCGATGTTTCTCTCTCTCTTCCCCTCCCACTCTATCTGTACAAAAAACAAAAAAATGTCCTTTAATGAGGAGGAATAAAAAAAGAAACAGAAAAAGAGGTGTGGGGAGGTCCAGCGCCCCAAGGCCAGGAGTGATGGTGAAAGTGTGTGTGGGTGTGAATGTGGGTGAGCATCTGCCTGTTGGCGCGGGAACTCAGGGTGGGCTGTTTCGGTGCTCCAGGTGGGGAGCTGTCGGCCGCTGCAGCGTGCTTCCTTTCTAAGCACTTCTCCATGTTTGGGATCAGAGAGTGCGCCATTTTGGAGGATCTGTAGGGTCCTCCTTAAGAGGAAGCTGCAGAGAACAGCAGACCCAATGCCTGGAGGCCACAGATAGGGTGTGCCTGGCCCACAACCTCTCCAGAGCAGCAGAAAACCACCACCCTCATGGGTCTCACCAGCAACAGAAGGCCATTGCCCCTGCAGGTCCTGCCAGAAGCAGAGGGCCACTGCTCCCATGGGACCCACCACAGCAGAAGGCTGCTGGTTCTGCAAGACCCACCACAGTGGAGAGCCACCGTCCCACCAGCCCCACTGTAGCAGAGAGCTGGTGGCTCAAATGCCACCACTACCAAGAGCTGCCAGACCTGCTACCCCTGATGCCATCAACGAGAGCCGCTGGACCTACCGCAGTAGCTGCCTGCCCTGTCCCCACCACTACTAAGAGCTGCCAGCCATGTTGCCACCACTGCCAAGAGCTGCCAGCCCCGCCAGCCCCACTGGCCTTGCAACTGCCTCCAGATGATCAGACTGAATCCAAACTCTGGCACACACAACCCACCATGACCTGATGCCCTTGGACAAGCCAACTTACTCCCACAACCCAGCCAACTTTACCTGGCCCTGGACCACCAGGCCACTAAAATGGTGAGACAAACAACCCCAAATGAAAAAAAAAAAAAAAAGAATAATCTTTAGAAAAGGAACTAAATCAAATAGAGGCAAGTGATTTTTCAGATAAAGAATTCAAGGTAATGCCTAGCAGGTGTGACTCAGTGGATTGAGCATCCTGGTTCTATTCCCAGTCAGAGCACATGCCTGGGTTGTGGGCTCAATCCCCAGTGGAGAATGTGCAGGAGGCAGCCGACTACTGTTTCTCTCTCACCTCGATGTTTCTATCTCGCTCTCGCTAAAAAAAAAAAAAAAAAAAAAATCAATAAAAAACATATTAAACAAAAAAGAATTCAAAGTAATGGTTATAAAGGTACTCAAACAACTTAATGAGAACTATAAGGAATTCAGTGAAACTTCAGCAGCATGAAAAAAAAGTAGAAACAACGAATAAGAATCAAACAGAAATGAAGAATGACATAGCTGAAATAAAGAATACCCTGAAAGGCATCAACAGTAGTTTAGAAGAAGCTGAGGACCAAATCAGCTAATTAGAAGACAAGGTAGAAAGAAACACCCAATCAGAGCAACAATTGAAAAAAAAATTAAAAATTAAAAAATGCTATAAGTCACTAATCATCAGAGAGATGCAAATTAAAATGACTATAAGGAATCCCCGGCTGGTGTGGCTCAGTGGTTGAGCATCAACCCATGCACCAAGAGGTCGCCGGTTCAATTCCTGATCAGGGCACTTGCCCAGGTTATGGGCCAGGTCCTCAGTGGGGGGCATGCTGGAGGTAGCCAATTGATATTCTTTCTCATTGATGTTTCTATCTCTTTCCCTCTCCCTTCCTCTCTCTCTAAAAAATCAATAATGAAAACAAAATTTTTAAATGACAATGAGGTACAACCTCACACCTGCCAGAATGGCTACCATGAATAAATCAACAAACAACAAGTGCTGGCGAGAATGTGGAGAAAAGGGAACCCTAGTACACTGCTGATGGGATTGCAGACTGGTACAGCCCCTGTGGAAAACAGTATGGAATTTCCTAAAAAAAAACTAAAAATGGAACTGCTGTGTGACCCAGTGATCCCACTCCTAGGAAATACATCATAAGAAGCCTGAAACACCAATCAGAAAGAATATATACACCCCTATGTTCATAACAGTATTATTTACAATAGTTAAGATCTGGAAATAACCCAAGTGTCCATCAGTAGATGAGTGGATAAAAAAGCTGTGGTACATTTACACAATGGAATACTATGCAGCTGTATAAAAGATGGATCTATTACCCTTTGAAAAACAGCATGGAGGTACTTGGAGAGTATTATGCTAAGCGAAATTAGCCAGTCAGAGAAAGACAAGTATTACATGATCTCACATATGTGTGAATCTAATGAACAAAATAACCTGTTGAATAAAATAGAAACAGAGGCATGGAAACATGGATCAGACTGATGAATCTCAGAGGGAAGGGCAGAGGAGCTGTGGGAAGAGATTAACCAAAGAACTTATATGTATATATGCATAGTCCATGGACACAGACAATACGATAGTGAAGGCCTGGGGTGGGGCAGGAACTGGGAGGATGGGGACAATGGTGGTGGGGGGGGGGGGGCTTACCTGTAATACAACAATAAAGATGTTTTTTTTAAAGGAAGAAGGATGCCTTGGCCGGTTTGGCTCAGCGGTTAGAGCATTGGCCGGCGGTCCACAGAGACCCAAGTTTGGTTCCCGCTAAGGGCACGTACCTCAGTTGCAGTTTGTCCCCGGCCCTGGTTGGTCGTGCGAGTGGCAGCCACTCTATGTGTCCCTTTCACATCGATGTTTCTCTCTCTCTTTCTCTCTTCCTCTCTCTCCCTCCCACTCTATCTGGACAAAAAAATGGAAAAATGTCCTCGGGTAAGGATAAAAATAAATAAAAAGGAAGAGGTTGTCAATGGGGGAAAAAGGAGAAACATCTGTAACAAAAATAAATTAATTTTTAAAAAAGATTTTTTTAAAAAACCTTATGGGACATATTAACTTACAGTGTCTCCAATTAGGTTGGAGGAGTGGCTTCCCTGGAGGCAGATGTGTTGCAACTGTCAGAAGCCCTTTTGTCCACCATACTTACTCTAAATTAAGATAAGGGAAATATTTTAAGATTTCCCCATGAGAACCTGTGGGCCTGTTCTCTGTGACCTGCTTGGGCAGAAAAGGGAAGGCAGTTTCAAGTAAAACTGATAGACTGTCCATGTTTCATTGGCTCAACCATAAGTCCAAACCACTGAGTCTCAGTTCTGAAGGCGGCGATGCTGATGGCTTGTAACATGAGATCTATATTGTGCGAGCAAGCAATCAAGTAAACAAGGACGTAGAATACCTTTTGTGAAAACAGAAGCAAGCCAAACACAGAGGTTAATGCACACAGCTAATCACAAACCAGTTATGAAGATTTCCAAATGCAAGGCTTCTGCTAGAATGAAAGCAGGTAGTGACAATCTGATAGATTGTCTGCAGTTAGAATATTTCTGATGATGTTATCAGGTGCTAAGGTGTGCGTGGCATACACAGACAGCTTTAAAATAAAAACGTTGTCAAATGATTTTCTTGCATCTATTAAGATCATTATTATATGATTTTTATTCTCCATTTTATTAATGTATTGTATCATGTTGATTGATTTGCAGATGTTGAATGCCTGGAATAAATCTCACTTGATCATGGAATATGATCCTTTTAATGTGTTGCTGAATTCAGTTTGCTAATAATTTGCAGTGTTTTCTTTCCTTTCAGTCATCATAAATATCAGCAGAGGTTTTTTCTGTCTCACATTTTTCTCATTTTACCCACTTCTCCCCTATGTTTTTATATCAATATATTCTTCTTTGAAACGACTCAGCCTGAAGCAATCAGTGCAGGCACAGTTCTGGTCTGGATGGCCCCGTCTAAACTTGGCCAGCTTGCTGACAGTGGTCAGGTAGATGGTGGCCAGAGCCAGGGAGTAAGATGCTTGACCGTGGATGTACTTTGATAGCTTTAACATCAATAAAGTACTTTACTTCCTATTATTCTCTCTGAAACTTTGAAGCATGGTCTGAGGAAAGGAGAATGGAGTAATCAGTTAAGGCCCCAGTGCTTTGTGAATGCACTGGGGCCATGTTTTGATTCATTCCCTGGGGTCGTCTGAATCTGGGTGAACAAGGCAGTCAGATGGAACCTGGGTTCAAATGCCCAGCAGCGAATAAACTATATGTAGCATTCAAGATATAAATCATTCCAATATTACTCCAAATATGCAGAGCATGAAAAAAGAGGGGAAATTGCCCTGGCTGGTTTGGCTCAGTGGTTAGAGAATCGGCCCGTGAACCAAAGGGTCACGGGTTCAATTCCTAGTCAAAGGCACGTACCTGGGTTGTAGGTTTGAACTCTGGCCCTGGTCTGGGTCATGTGGGAGGCATGCGTCTCTCTCACATCAATGTTTCTCTCTCTCCCTCCCTTCCACTCTATCTAAAAATCAATAGAAAAATATCCTTGGGTCAGGTTTTAAGAAAAAGAAAAAAGAAAAACCACTTTTTTAGTTTATTACATACAGCTAGAACAGCCTTGATAATACAGAAATAATATGAAAAAGTTGAGGTTATCTCAGGAGTGCAAAGTTGATGCAACATGATAAAATTAATGCTATTTGTTTTATTTAGAGAACAAAGGAGCAAAGTTTTATGGTCATACCAGTAGATGCAGAAATAACTACCTAAACCTAAATGAGAAGATAGTGGTTAAAAGACATAACTTTTTTCTTTTTCAATCAGCCAGGCCAAATGCACACCTCTTACCTAGACTAATTTAGTTTCCACAATAATTTTTTTAGATAAGTATCACTTATATTTATATTGTTTTTAATCAGTAGATAAAACTTTGGATAAATTTTTTTCTCATTCTTTTTTTATTGACTCTTAGAAATAGAGAAAGGGAGAGGGAGAGATAGATGGAAACATCAACGAGAGAGAAACATCCATCGGCTGCCTCTTGCACACCCGCTATTGGGGATTGAGCCCACAACCCGGGCATGTGCCCTGACTGGGAATTGAACCTGTGACCTCTTGGTGCTCAACCAGAGTCATACCAGCCAGGCTTCTTCTCATTCTTAAAAGAGTTATCAATCTCATTTAAAAATACTTTCCTCTTACAGTCATTTAGATACTATCTTAGAACGTCAAGTGAAATAGCTCAGTGAGGCCCACCGAGCCTCAGAGCAGGATGCTTGTTTATTCTACGCCTACTGTGATTTTTTCACAGCCAAGCTCTGCCTATACTACAGGTCTGTAACAGAACCAGTGGCGTTCGTGTTCACACCTTACTCCTGACGTGCCTGCAGCTTCTCACGCAGAAAAAGGGGTGACAGACACCTGAGACCTGAATGGTGAGGGACTATTGCACTATGCGAGGCTAACACACTTAGTGCAGAGCGCAGGGGGTGACAAACCAGCCACTCCTCATAACCTCTTCCCATCCCACCCACAATGTCAGCGTTTCCTCAGTCCCAGTCACTGCCCACGGCTACGTGGCTGGCTTGGCCACCGCCAAGAAAGCACACCAGGGACAGAATGAAAATATGCATCACATCAGTTAAGGTAGAGGCAGCTCCGGCTCCTGCTGACTGCAAACAGGTCACTGGGGACGTCTGTTCCCTAGAACACAGCACAGCGCTTCCACTTGAACCTCACACATCAATTGGTTTCTGTATCTTCGGGCACGATGATCACATTTCCAGCAAGTAACACAAGTGGCTGCAGGAAATAGTCACCTCTTTTTTCTAATACGTGCAGTGAAATAGCAAGTCATCTAGTGTATACTCATGAAGTTGTCTTAACTTACATTATTGTGCATGGACCTATCTGACTCTGGCCCCTGGGAGCTAGTTCACATTTTCAGGGAAAGGGAAGGCTGTGCATTTGAACCGGTATGTGACCACAGATCACAAACGGAAACTACGGTAAAAGCGGAAACATGCGTGGGCCATGAGACTGGTTTCTCATGGGCCTGAGTTAACTGCTCTCCCTGCTCCTGTGCTGGCTTCTGGAGAGCTCACAAGTTTTGGAAGGGAGCTCCCTGCTGAGGGCCTCTGAGACCTGCTTCCCAGTTCCTCATAGCCCCTGCCCCCTCTATCGTCTCGCTAGTAGTCCGACGTGTGCAGGAGGGGAGCAGCACTGACCACGTGGCCGGAGGGGAGCAGCACTGACCACGTGGCCGGAGGGGAGCAGCACTGACCACGTGGCCGGAGGGGAGCAGCACAACTGGCGTGAGCGCAGCGCTCTGCTCGGAGAGGACCCCAGTCTGAACGGGTGTGAGGATGGAGGGGACACGTCTCGGAGCGGGTACTGACCCTGCCAGTGTGACCACAGACCCCCTGGATGGCGATTTCAGATCCTAGAAAACACTGGCATGTGAACACACAAATACACAAGGAGCTCTGAACATGGAACTTCAAAATTAGACCCTTTATTTTTGGGCTGTCACCAAAGGTCACTTTGGGTTCAGGCACATTGTGAAGTGTCAGAGGGAAAGTGGGTCAGCAGGGGACAGGAGAAGGGCTATGGGCAGAGCTGGCCATTCCCTTAAGGGGAGGAGTAGCGGCCACAGAACAGAATACTGTTGGTTTTGCTGTGCTGTATGAAGAAAAGGAAGGGGTGGTCCGCACAGAACCTGGGGGTGATCCTGGCACAGCGAAACATCATGATGGCGGCAGTGGCTGCTGCAGCCTCCGTGCCTTCCTCGTTGACCTCCACAAAGGATTTGTGCACGACCTTGGATAGAAACAGGTTTCTCCCAGACGATATTCCAGAAAAGTCCGCCTTTTCCTGATCAAAGGCATCGGTCATGCCCAGAGAGCGCAGGACAGCCTCCATGTCGTAGTTCTCCTCCAGTTTGAATCTAGGGAGGAACACCTCCACCTCTTCCTCATCCATCATATCTGGCTTGGTCCACTCCATGAATTTCTCATAAGTAAGTTGTTTTTCCACCTAGAAGAAGAGGAGGGTTGAGGTTTACGATCTAGAACAGGGCTGCCCACCAGAACCTGCACCGCGGTGAGACGGCAGTGACGGGCACTGTGCTCCTTCACGGACATTCAGGGCAACGCGAGCTGCGAGGCAGAGATGCGAACGTGCCACCTGCCATCGCAGCAGTTACCGCCCGGCGCTCATACCGTCTCTAGGTCGACGTTTTCATCGGGGAGCATGATGATCATGTTCAGCTCTTTGCCGACATATGGCAGCACCAGAATTTTGGTGAATATTTCTCCTATGTAGGTGATATTAAAGGTAGATTTCTTAAACATCATTTGCACAAGTTTCTCCTCATTCTATAAAGGAAAAGGATAAACATTAAGTTGAAACAAGACCCAGTTTATACATTGGACAAATCAACACAGCTGGCCACTCTGGGCCCCTCCGAATACTTTCTTGGCTTCCAGAACATCACGTCGGCTCCCTCTTTTGACGGCTTGAATTCACTGCCTCGACCTCCAGACACTGGGGTATCTTCCACTGCTCTTCCCTTAGTGATGTCATTCAGTCTTGTGACTTTAACTAGAATTCCTAATTTTATATTTCTATCAGGACCTCTCCCTGGAACTCAAGACTAATACATGTCACTGCCTACCTGACACCTGCATTTGGACATAAAAGGGATCTCTGACGTCCATGTCACACTGGGCTCCTCAGATTCCCTCCCAAGCCTGCTCCGTCTGTAATTTTCCCTGTCTCAGCTGATGTCGACACCATTCATCCCACTGTCAAAACCCTGACTCCTGTCTTTCACACCCACACCTGACTCACTGGCTAATCATCTGACTCTACTTTTAAAATATAACACAAATCCAACTTGTTCTTTCCACCTGCACTACCACCAGCCAAGCCCTGCTCACTGGGATGACCTCCTAAGTGACCACTTCACTCTGGCTGAACACCTTTCCCTGGCTGCCCCTCAACACCCAGGGAGTGAACACTGAAGTCCTTAAAACAACGTGCAGTGGTGACAAGAACTCGCCCCCCATGCCCGCTGCTCCCACCTCCCTGCACTCCTCTGCTAGAGCTGCAGGGGCCCCTTGCCGGTTCTCTGGGCAAACCAGGCCCAGTATGCATGTCCTCAAGACCTGAGAGCACCCCCTTGGACACAGGGACTGTTTCCGAGAATCTCCTTTGTTACTGCAAAATAGTCACCTTGCTGACTTTAAATGGTCTCTCCTTGGTGTGCTGTTTGCTAAACTGACTGTTCCAGGTTCCTTTGAAGTAGATGGCATTCACGAGAACCAGAGGAGTACTCTGATTAACTGAATTTGGAGACAGCAACTCTGTAATTTTACCTGAAAAGAAGAATTAAAGAACCAGTTAGCTATGGGGGTCCTGATGTGTGCTCGGGGGCAATATTCAGATTGGGCCATCTCCTTGCGTAGACAAGTACACAGATAAAGGAGTTTACTGTCCCCCAAATATAGTGAAAGGGATACTGGTCCTTAAAATAACAGCAGAGAAAAAAAATACCATCACTTGAATAAAATGGTATTCTGCAATGGTATAGGATGAATTAATCACAAGTGAGACAGAAGGAATGGCTGGTGTAAATAATGTGAAAGCTTGTAGCAAGTGTAAAGAACAGTTTAAATGAAGAACCACAGGTGGGTAAGGGCATCACTGTGTCCTGCATGGGACTCGCCAGGTCAGGAGCCATGAAGACAGCCTGAGACCTGTAGCCAAATTTTTCACACTATTTGTAAAAAGAAAGACTTAACATTAACAACAAAAATTAAAGTGTGGATTGTTTTGGAAGAGGTGTACTAGATATTTAGAGACATCACAGATATGTTGATAAGAACAGGAAAATGCTAGAGAAAATGATTACACATTGACAATATTTCCAAAGTATATTTTAAAAGTTTAGCTATTTTGAGGGAAAAAATATCATTCGTTTACATTCGATGTTCTTGTGAAGGAATTAACAGTGATTGATTAAAATACTATTAAAATAGAACACGGATACATTTTCACCTTCTGTCTTGTTAGCAACCCAGGTGTTGATGTGTTTTCTGGCCTCCTCTGCAGCTTTGAAGAAGTCCAGCTCTTCCATCTCTGCTTCGTAGAATTTGCGGCAGGAATCTTTGAAAGACTGGGAGAGACAGCAACACATTGCATGGCCACAAAAACAAGCACCACCACCAGCTTACTTCTTCATTGTGACAAAGATAATTTTACAATCCATGTAATCGGAGGAATAAATAAATATAAGGAGTAAAAAATATTGAGGAATAAATAAATAAATAATATGAGAAAGAAAAAAAGAGAAATTAACCTGAAATCCAATTTCTCAATTTTCAGCTACATTTGATCTTAGTTTATAAACGAAGTACAACAGTGGTCTGAATATCAAATAAACACCATAAGCTACTAGATCTTTAAGGGAGCAGCTGTACATCAACTAGGTAAACACAAAGATACTAGATGCAGCAACTATAGAGTGTCACTCCCAATACCCACTGCACTTGCTAAGTGACATGTCACCCACAGCAAGAGCCGCGGCTCCCTGCACACGTCAGAACCGGGGCCCGTGGTTTACATGACATGGAGAAAATGTGTAACCCACCCACCCCTCTCACCACAGCTTCCTGCAATGACAGAAATGGTCTGAACTGGAGCACACGTGACTCCTGAGCATGGGAAATGTGGCTGCTCCTGCTGAGGAACTGAATATTTAACTGTATTTCACTTTAATTAACTATACTGAAATGTAAATACCTACGTGTGTCCAGTGGCTACCATTTTGGATGGATCATTCTAGAGTATTTTGTTAATATAGTCTATGAAATTATAATATTAATGAACACCTGCATCATGCCAAATAAAAGCAGACAATTTGATGGAAAACAAATATACTGAACCAACTAATTTGTTGACAGAGTTTCCCAATCTTTCCTTTGAACAGTTTGCAGCTAAATACTTAATTCCACTTTTCAGTATTGTTTTTATACTACAGGATTCCACATTTCTCCTTCAGTGTAGTATAAGAGAAGCGATGAGGCACGACAGCTTTGAACACAAGTCCCATGACTTAATAGCTGTGCACCCTTAGAAAAGTCACTCAGTCGGGCTAAGCTTCCTTGACCCTCCCTGCAAATGAGAATACAGCAGTACCTATATCTCAGAGGGTTACTTTGGGGACCAGATAAATTACCATTAGTACTGTTTTATGTAACACTGGAATTCTCAGGATGCTGCAGACACTATACTAAATGAGCTAGTTATATCATTTCATTTACATTCACATAATTCATGCTTTGCCAATTTTACTGCTGTTTTGTTGTTGTTGTTGTTTTTGTTTTCAATTATAGTTGACATTCAATATTATATTAGTTCCAGGCATCCAATATAGTGTTCAGGCACTTACATAACTTACAAAGTGACTGCCCCCATAAGTCTACCACCCACCTGACAGCATACATAGTTGTTACAATAGTATTTTTTTTTTTTTTTTTTTGGTACGTGCCCCTAGAGGGAACAGAACCTGGGACTCTCTGGTCCACAGGCCAATGTTCCAACCACTGAGCCAAACCGGCCAGGGCACAATAGTATTGACTATGTTCCTTATGCTGTATTTGACATCCCAGTGACTATTTTGTAACTGCCAATTCTTAATCCTTTCAACTATTTCACCCATCCCCCCAATCCCCACCTATCTGGCAATAATCACTTTGTTCTGTATCTATGTGTTTGTTTCTGTTTTGTTGTTCATTTATTTTGTTTTATAGATTCCAAATATAAGTGTAATCCTGGTATTTCTTTCTCTGTCTGATTTATTTCACATAGCATTATACCCTCTAAGGTTTATTTATGTTACTGCAAATGGCAAGGTTTCCTTCTCTTTTATGGCTGAATAATGTTCCATGGTATATATGCACCACTCTTCTTTATACACTTGTCTATCGATGGACACTTAGGCTGCTTCCATATCTTGGCTGTTGTAAATAATGCTGCAATGAACATAGGGGTGCATATATCTTTTCAAATTAGTGTTCTGAATTTCAGATAAATACATAGAAGTAGAATTGCTGGGTCATACAGTAGTTCTGTTTAAATTTTTGAGTGACCTTCATACTGTTTCCCATAATGGCTTCACTAATTTACAATCCCACCGATAGTGCACAAGGGTTCTCTTTTCTGTACATCCTCACTAATACTTGTTGTTTGTGGATTTACTGGTGATAGCCATTCTGACAGTTGTGAGGTGATATCTCATTGTGGTTTTAATTTGCATCTCCCTGATGATTAGTGATGTTTTCATATGTCTATTGGCCATCTGTATATCTTCTTTGAAGAAATTCCATCCAGGCCCTTTGCCCATTTTTAATTAGATTGTTTTTTACTTTGTGTGTGTTAAGTTGTACAAGTTCCTTATACATACTAGATATTACCCTCTAATCAGATATATCATTGGTGAATATTTTCTCCCATCCAGTAAGTTGTCTTTTTTTTTTTTTTTTTATCCTCACCCGAGGATATTTTTCCATTTTTTGTACAGATAGAGTGGGAGGAAGAGAGAGGAAGGGAGAGAGAGAGAAACATCGACATGAAGGGACACATCGAGTGGCTGCCACCCGCACGACCAACTAGGGCCGGGGACAAACTGCAACCGAAGTACGTGCCCCTAGCGAAAACCGAACTCGGGTCTCTCCGGACCTCAGGCCGACGCTCTAACCGCTGAGCCAAACTGGCCAGGGCAGTAAGTTGTCTTTTTATTGGTTGTTTCCTTCACTGTCCAGAGACCTTTTAGTTTGATGAAGTCCCATTTGTTTACATTTTCTTTAAGTATGTTTATATTGATTTTTTTTTTTTTTTTTTTTTTTTAGAGAGAGGAAGGGAGAGATAGAAACATGGATGTGAGACAGCAATATCGACTGGCTGCCTCCTGCACACCCCCTACTGGGGATGGATCCTACAACCAGGGCGTGTGCCCTGGCTGGGAATGGATCCAGAAACTCAGTCCACTGAGCTACACTGGCCAGGCTGTTTATTTTTCCTTTTGTTTCCCTTGAGCTAGGAGACATATCCAAAACATTTTTTTGCTAAGAGTTCACTGCCTATGTTTTCTCCTAGGAGTGTTTGGGCTTCAGGTCCCTAATCCATTTCGAGTAAGAAAGTGACCTAGTTTCACTTTTTACATGTATCAATCTAGTTTTCTATCTTTACTCCATTATACATTCTTGTCTCCTTTGTCAGAGATTAATTGACCATATAGGTGTAGGTTATTCCTGGGCTGTCTATTCTGTTCCTTTGATCTATGCTTCTGTTTTTTATGCCAGTACCATGCTGTTTTGATTTCTATAGCCTTGTCAGTATAGTTTGATATTAGGTAGTGAGTGTGATGCCTCTAACTTTGTTCTTCTCAAGATTGTTTTGGCTATTTAGGGTCTTTTGTGGTCCCATGTAAAATTTAGGGTTGTTTGATCTAGTTTTTTCATAGGAATTGCATTGAATCTGGGCAGTGTGCACATTTAAATTTTTTTTTCTTTATTGATTTTAGAGAGAGAGAAACATTGATGAGAGAGAACATCGCTTCAGCACCTTTCTGCATGCCCCCTACTGGGGATCAGGCCCACAACCTGGGCATGTGTCCTGATCAGGAATCAAACTGGCGACCTCTTGGTGCATGGGTCAATGCTCAACCACTGAGCTACACCAGCTGGGCAGTGTGGACATTTTAACAACATTACTTCTTTCTATCCATGAGAATAGAAAGTATCTTTAGATTTACTTGTGTCTTCTTCAATTTCTTCTATCAATGTCTTATAGTTATCAAATACAAGTCTTTTACCTCCTTGGATACATTTATTCCTAAGTATTTTGTTCTTTTTAATGCACTTGTGAATAGAATTGTTTCTTTTTTTTTTATCCTCACCCGAGGACATTTTTGCATTTATCTTCAGAGAGAGTGGGAGGGAGAGAGAAGGGAAGAGGGCCGGGGACAAACTGCAATGGAGGTATGTGCCCTTAGTGGGAACCGAGCCCAGGTCTCTCTGGTCCTCAGGCCGACACTCTAACCGCTGAGCCAAACCAGTCAGGGCTGGAACTGTTTCTTAATTTCTCTTTCTAATTGTTAATTATTAGTGTACAGAGATGCAACAGATTTTTGTATATTGATTTTATATACTGCAACTTCTTGAATTTTTTATTAGTTCTAACAGTTTTTGGGTAGAGTCTTTAGGGTTTCCTATGTAATATCATATGATCTGCAAATAGTGAGTTTTACTTCTTTTTCCTATTTGAATGTCTTTATTTCTTTTTCTTGCCTAATTGCTCTGAGTAGGTCTTTGGGTCGTTGTGTTTTCCTTTTCACTGTCTCAAGGTAGACTTTTGATTTCTTCTTTGATCTTGTTATTAACCAATTCATTGTTTAGTAGTATGTTATTTATCCTCCACATGTTTGTGTGTTTTTCAGTTTTCTTATTATATTTGATTTCTAATTTCATACCATTGTGATTAGAGAACATGTTTGACATGATTTTAATTTTCTTAAATTTGCTGAGATTTGTTTTGTGGCCCTACGTGTTCCATCCTAAAAAAAATGTTCCATGTGCACTTGAAAAGAATGTATATTCTTTTGCTTTTGGCTGAAATGTTCTAAAGATATCTATTAAATTCTTCTAGTCTAATGTGTCGCTTATGGCCACTGTTTCCTTGTTGGTTTTCTGTCTGGCTGAACTATCCCATGATGTCAATGGGGTGTTCCTCCTATGACTGTATTATTGACTGTGTTATTGACTATGACTGTATTATTATTGATCTCTCCCTGTAGGCCTGTCAATATTTGGCATATATTGAGGTGCATAAATGTTTAAGAGAGTGATTGCCTCTTATTGGACTGACCCCCTTTATCATTAAGAAATGCCTTTCTTTGTCTCTTGTTACAGCCTTTGTTTTAAAGTCTATTTTGTTTGATACGAGTAATGATAACCCATTTCATTTCTATTTGCATATTTTTTTCCATTCATTTACTTTCAGTCTCTGTGTGTCTTTCGATCTGAGCCAGGTCTCTTATAGGCAACATATGTACAGGGCTTATTTTTTCATCCACTCAGCCACCCAATGTCTCTCTTTTTTTAAATCCTCACCCAAGGATATTTTCCATATATCTTCAGATAGAGTGGAAGAAAGGGGGGGAGGGGGAGAGAGAGAGAGAGACAGCAATGTGAGAGAAGCACATCGATTGGTTACCTCCCACACAATCCCGACCAGGGTTGAGGATCGAATCGCAATTGAGATACATGCCCTTGACCAGAATTGAACCCGTGACTCTTTGGTCCATGGGCTGACACTCTAACGGCTGAGTCAAACTGGCCAGGGCCACCCCCTATCTCTTCATTGGCACATTTAGTTCATTTACATTTATGATTTTCCCATAGGTGTACAGTTCTTACCATTTTATTGTTTTGTGATTGTTTTTGTAGCTCTCTGTTCCTTTCTTTTTTAAAAAAAATATATTTATTTATTTAAAAAATTTTTTTATCCTCACCCGAGGACATTTTTCCATTTTTTGTTCAGATAGAATGGGAAGGAGAGAGAGGAAGAGAAAGAGAGAGCGAAACATCGACGTGAAAGGGACACATCGAGTGGCTGCCTCCCATACAACCCAACCAGGACCAGGGACAAACTGCAACCAAGGTACGTGCCCTTAGCGGGAACCAAACCTGGGTCTCTCTGGACCGCAGGCCGACGCTCTAACCGCTGAGCCAAGCCGGCCAGGGCTATTTATTTATTTATAAAATAATTTTTCTTTACTGATTTCAGAGAGAGAGGAAGGGAGACAAAGATAAGAGAGAACATTGATTGGCTGCCTCCTGCATGCCCCCTACTGGGGATTAAGCCCACAACCCAGGCATGTGCCCTGACCAGGAATCAAACGAGGACCTCTCAGTCCACAGGACAATGCTCAATCCACTAACCCACACTGGCCAGGCTATTTTTACTTCTTTTGGTTATGTGTGTTTATGTGTATTCCTTCGCTTACTGTAATTACACATGATCTTGGGTCCCTTTGTGTTTATTGAAAGTTTTATTTTTCTTTATATCTAAGGCTCATGAAAGGATGATAATAACCTAGGAAGGAGCTAAGACTGATAAAAATAAATAAATAAAATTGTAAAAAAAGAAAAACCACATTGTGGCATGACTCCAGCATTTTGGACAGCAACTGCACAATATTCACTAATATTCAGTTAAAAACTTTACTCTCTTTCTTCTACAAGTCCATATTGGAGCACCACACATAGTTACTGTCTGTATGGCTCAGACTGGTACAACCTAAATGCCTATCAATGGAAGAATGAGTACAATACATCCATACTAGATAACAAAAAGAAAAAATAAATAAAAATTTAAAAACTAAGGAGAAAAAAAAAAAACAAAAACCAAGAAAAAGCAAAAGAAAAAGAATACCAGAGAATACCAGCCCAGTCGTTGTGGCTCAGTGGTTGAGCATCGACCCATGCACCAAGAGGTCGCCGGTTCGACTGCCCAGGTTGTGGGCCAGATCCCCAGTGGGGGGCATGCAGGAAGGAGGCGGCCAATCAATGTTCTCTCTTATTCATGTTTTTATCTCTCTCTCCCTCTCCCTTCCATTCTCTCTAAAATTAATAAAGAAAAAAATTTTTTTTTAAAGAAAAAGAATACCAGATAATAGTAAAAGAGTAAAGTGGATCCACATATACTGAAATGCAAAGAATTTAAGTCACAGTGTTCAGTGAAAAGAAACAAATTCCAAAAGAATATGTATGTTATAATGATATTATGTAGGGAAAACCCCACAAGACAAATTTCTATATGTATAACGGGGATACCCTTCAACTCTATAAAAGCTTATACTGGACAGTTTTGCTCAGTGGTTGGAGCATCGGCCCATGGACTGAAGGGTCTCAGGTTTGATTCCCAGTCAAGGCCACATACCTCGGTTGCAGGTTTGATCCCTGGCCCTGATCAGGGTCATACAAGAGGCAACCAATCAATGTGTCTCTATTGCATTGATGTCTCTCCCTCTCACTCTCTCTCTCTCTCTCTCTCTGTTTCCCTCCCTTTCACACTATCTAAAAATCAACCAAAAAATATTCTTGGGTGAGGATTAACAAAAAGAAAAAATCTCTTACACTGGGGAAGGGACACATGGGGTATGGAAAAGAAGTTGTGAGGGCTCTTGCTTGGTCTGCTTTTTTGTATTTGTACATAAAAAGATTATATTCACATATCACTTGAGTGGTTTTTAAGAAATGGAAAGCATTATAAATAAAGAAAACCAATATACTTAGACAAATAAGAACTTAAAAAAAAAAATTCTGTGTTGGCCAAAACAATCAAAATATTAACGTGTAAAAATTTAAACATGTCTCACACTACACAAAAAAAGTATCAATATGTAGAAAATAATAATTGGAGCCCTGCCCGGTATGGCTCAGCGGTCAGAGCGTTGGCCTGTGGTCCAGAGAGACTGGGTTCGGTTCCCGCTAAGGGCATGTACCTCGGTTGCAGTTCATCCCCGGCCCTGGTTGGTCGTGTGGGTGGCAAGCACTGGGTGTGTCCCTTTCATGTCGATGTTTCTCTCTCTCTCTCTCTCTCTCTCTCTCTCTCTCTCTTCCTCTCTCTCCCTCCCACTCTATCTGAACAAAGAATGGAAAAAAAATGTCCTCGGGTGAGGATAAAAAAATAAAAAATAATAAATTTCCTTAAAAAAAAAGAAAAGAATAATTGGAAATATTCATTTTGATAATTTCTTTGTTTTGTCTAATTTAGCTTGAAGTGTACTATGCTCTATGTTAGCTTTTTTATAATGATTCACTTAAGCGTCACAAATATTTGGACTGTATTTGTTATAAGGCTCATTTTACAGAGGATCAAACTGAAAGAGAGTTAAGGGAAGTGTGAGAAGTTAGCCGACCTGAGCTCATGCTCCTCGTGGGAACTTGCAGCTCACAAGCTTCTTGCTGTACCACAAGACTCCCTCCCCACCACCTGTGGTCTTCACTTTCTTAGAAAAACAGCAAGCATGACTTACTGAGTTGAAATCATAAGACTTTTCTCCAAAGAGCCTGTTGGCAGTTCTCAGCAAGTACTGTGTGCCAGTCTTGTTAACCTCGGCGAGAAGCAACTGGAAACCCTGGTGGACATGTTCACCTCCGCCACCACTTTTACTCAAAAAAAGTGCCTGAAATAAAGAACAGAATAAAAATATACCACTTCAGTATGCTTTGTCTTTAGGAAATTGGTAACAAAACTAAACTCTGCCTAAGAATTGTACAGATCCTCCCTACAGCATAAAAAATATTCATCCAAATAAAAACAAAAGTATCGTGAAAGCCCCTTCCCAGTAACACTTCCTGCACAGAGTTAGAGCCCTCCCTGCGGACATCAGCAGGAGCAGAAATGGCCCTTCGCAGTCCAGGTTCTGAGTGCTCCACACTTGTGTCTGCCTGAAAACAAGACTGTCAACCTGGCCCCTCATTCTCTGTGAAGACAGGGCACTGCTGATACCAAAAGGTGCAGCCTCTCCCCCAGTCTTCGGGTCCAGCTGGCCCTGATTGCTCTGACCAACAGAATACAGGAGAAGCAACACTGGGCTTTCAAACGCCTGGCAGCTCCACACTTGCTCTCCTGCATCTTAGCCACCATGGTGGAAGGAAGTCCAAGCTGTCCTGTGGAGGCCATGTGGAAAGCCCCAGAGAGCAGCCCCACATGGGGAGAGCTACTTGTAGAATGGCAGCCTCAGCCAACAGCCAGCACCAAGGCCCCAGACATGTGATAGAGGCCTTTCTTGAATCATTAGTGATCCCAGCCGGCACCGTGAGGTCAGTCCACAAGATCTAAAAAATAATCGATCACTGTTATTTCCAATCACTAAGTTTTGGGATGGTTTGTTTTGCAGCCATTGAAGATCCATGCAGCAACCTAGACATGGAGTTCTGCCAAAACAAAAATCTAAAATGTGTACAGCATCTGCCTCAAACACAGGCAGCTGACAGAGGCTGGACAGAAAGGGAGTGAGGAGACTGTGAGAAGAGGCTGGAAGGACAGTGAAGAAATGACTGCTGGAGGCTGGAGAAAAGGAGCTTAGGCATGGACTGGAGACTTTCACCTGCACGATGGGAAAGGTGGAACAGTTTGCCAGTGAACCGTGAATCTGGTTCAGAGATGCCCAGGAAGAATGTGGCTTCTTTTAGCTCCCTGGGACAAAGTATGGGAACATAAAGATGAGCTAAAGAAGAAACTGTTCCATTTTCAAGCAGAATATAAAGCAAATATTTCCAACCTAGGACTTGCTGGATAGAAAATTAAAATGTTTCTTATTCCCAGCCTCTCCAGTGGGCAAATGATTCTAAAAGAAAGAAATGGTCCTGGCCGGTTTGGTTCAGCAGTTAGAGCATTGGCCTGCAGTCCAGAGAGACCCGGGTTCGGTTCCCGCTAAAGACACGTACCTCGGTTGCAGTTTGTCCCTGGCCTTGGTTGGGGCGTGCGGGTGGCAGCCACTCGATGTGTCCCTTTCACGTCGATGTTTCTCTCTCTCTCTCTCCACCTCTCTCTCCCTCCCGCTCTGTCTGAACAAAAAATGGAAAAATGTCCTCAGGTAAGGATTAAAAAAAAGAAAAACATCTATGTGAGAGGAACACATCGACTGGCTGCCTCCCACACGACCCCAACCAGGGCCAGAGACGAAACCTCAACCGAGGTCTGTGCCCTTGACTGGAATTGAACCCATGGCCCTTTGGTCCCCGGGCCAACGCTCTAACCACTGAGCAAAACCGGCCAGGGCAATAGTATTTACTGTTCCCCAGAAATGGCATCAGTTACGTACCTGGACCATCTGGGCCGCGGTGTTGCCCTTTGCCCCCATGAAGACCATGGCCAGGGCAGAGGAGATGCTCATGGGCGAGAAGAACACGTTTTTTGATCTGTCGTCACCCAGCTTTCTCAAAAGGTTTAAGGCAAAAGTGCCATTTGCTTCAGACAGAGTATCCATGATGGCGAGTCTGAAACAATGGACTTAACATCAGTATTACATAAACACAAGCTTACACATTGGCTGCATTTCACTGTTAATAGTGACCACTGACACTTTGGTTCAATCAGCAAATAGATACACATAATAAACTATTTCTTCGTGGGGACATCAAAATTATTTTGTGTGTTTCTGATTTTAGGTGAAAAAAAATTGAAGTTATGTGTATAATATAATCCTGTTTTGTGGGAAGGAAAAGCAGGACTTATATCTGTACATTTGCCTGTGACCCCAAGAAGGTGTAGAAGGTACACACTCAACCACTTAACAAGTTACTTCCTGGGAGAGGCATTAGGAGTTATTGGCTTTTGGTTCCATTTCTGCATTGTTTGTTTGGTGTGTTGTATGGTCTTATATGTATTACTTTATCATTTAAAATTCATTCAGAATAACACTGTTGTAACTAATGTAGTTATTAATAACAGAAAAGGAGAAAAGGGAAGGCCTAATATTATAAACCTGTCATTTGCGCAGCTTTGCCAGAAAGCTACAACCTAACACTCCCCAGGGGTCCAGCAAGGGGAAACAGATCCACGCCCAGTGAAGTTAGGGTGACAAAGGGAAGGTACTAGCCTGTCAAGTCACACCTGGGAACAGAGGTCATTGGCCAGAATGGGCATGGCCACTGCAAGCATGGTACGATTAGGGATACTTAATTTCCTGAACAAAGAAACTCGCTCTTTTGTACTCTTAGGTGCTCTCGGTATGTTGCACTTGACTCCTGACTCTCGGGGCTCTCTTGCCCCTGCTTCCTGGCATTTGCTCCCATGGTCCTTGACTCCTGACTTTCGGGGCTCTCTTGCCCCTGCTTCCTGGCATTTGCTCCCATGGTCCATGGCCATGCAGACCCCCACACACAATGGACTATAACTAGCATGATGCTGAACTGGACCTGGCTGCAACATGGAATGGAAACTCTGGACACTGGCTTTGCTTCTGCACTTCTTCTATCAAGTGCAGACAGGAATAGGACTTTGGAAACACAGAAATATAATTCCATGCAAATATAAACCACTCATGCTCCCGTGTAAGTCTCAGAAAATTCTTTTTCTTGAGATATCGTAAGGACTCCACCCCATTCAGTGGGAAAAGGGATACCCCATAACAAATACAACCACAAAGTACATAGGAAAAGATGGTTGAATGTTTTTATAATGTAGAAGAGAAGACTTCATTTTAGGGTACCCAGAAGCCTTGAGGTAACAGAGATGTAAGCCATTGTGAAAGAACTGGCATTAGCTGTAGAAAGGGGGTGGGACAAGCTGAAGGGGCCAGCTCTGGGACAGGCGCAGAGCCTGCTCCTGTGCTGCAGCTGTGGCCAGCAGACTGCGAAGTTGGCTCAGTTGGTTACAGGTTCGTCCAGATACGCCAAGCTTATGGGTTCGATCCCCAGTCAGGGCACATACAAGAATCAACCAACGAATGCATAAATAAGTGGAACAACAATCAATGTCTGCCTGCCTCTCTCTCTCTTTCTCCCTTCCTCTCTCTATAAAAACAAAATAATAGTGGAGGCTCCTGGGGTTGGATGGGGCCTGGTGATTCTCTCTTTTGGGCAATCTTGGAATAGCTACCTGGAAATTAATCCTAAATTCCAACAGATACACAGGAAAACGAGCAGCCATTTGTCAGAGCTGGCCACAGCTATTAACAGGCCAACTGTTCCATCTCTCTCACTCTATGACTGTCGTTTTAATTTAAATGTCTCAGAATTTTTCTTGTCACAAGCTAAGGAGCAGATGGGCTGAACTGAGGGCAATGCCCTGCCTCTGGACTGCTGCCCCAGCGGCCGACACTTGAGGAAGGCGGAAGGGCGGAAGGGCGTGCCGGAGCTCCGGGGCGTGGACAGCGGCAGTGAAGGGCCCGCAGGCCGGCGGGGATGCAGTGCAGCAGAGCAGGCAAACTCTCCTCCGCAGAGACTGCTGAAATGACTCATCGGAGCAGGGAGTGGGACCCTACAGAACCAGGAAAGAGGGAAGCCAGCGCAGCTGTTTCTGGGCATGGAGCAGAGGGCAGGGGACTTCTGACTAAAAGGCCTGTGGAGACTGCAGGGCTAGCCCTTTCTCCCCAGCATGCCTCTGCGTTTATAATCATGGGTGATAATAATGGTCCCAAAGCTGTGAAGGGGACCAAAGTTTTGCCACCTGGAAGCTGCCTTTTGAGATATTAATTTTAAACTGGTTATTAAGAAACTAGACTCAGAAAGAACCTCTGGCCTTGCCCCGTTTTCTACCTAAAAGATTCAGATGGGAAGGCTGCTTCAGGAAGGAAGCTCGGGGTGTCCACCTCAGCCTTATTTGAATTAAGAACGATGTACAGGAAGGCACTAAGCAGGTAGAGTCCTACTGAGGCAAGAATGTGCCTACCTTGTGTGTTCAGCTCTTCCTCAATTACCTGTCCGTTCTCACTTCTGAAATCTAAGATCCCATTCCCCTCACACACACACACCTTTTTCCTTTGTCCAAAATGAATTATATACCAAATTTTGCCCCATTGTCTTTGGAATCTTCATGCTTATGTGAATTCCCCATATACATGCATTAAAATTTTATTTTCTCCTGTTAATCTGTCTCTGTTGATTGCATTATTAGCCCAGCCAGAATTAGAAGGTGGGAGAAATATTATTTCTTTAGCCCCCACAGCTGAATAAGGTGTCCCCATTGAAATCCCTAGAACACGTGACTGTCACTTTATATGGCAAAAGAGAATGCAGATGTGGTTAAATTGAGGATTCTGAGATGGGAAGATTGTCACTGAGACTGGAGGCTCATTCACATGGTCCCTGAACGTAATCGCATGGATCCTATGAGGAGGAGACAGAAGAAAGCAGTGTGAGGACCAGGCAAGATGCTCCCCTGCTGGGACCTGGAGGAAGGGGAGACAACCCGGAGTGCAGGAATGTGGCTCTAGAAGCTGTGAGCACACAGAGACAAGTGGTCCTCTCTAGCTTCTAGAGGGAGCAGGCCCTACCTGCCAGCATCAAGGTTTCGTTCAGTGAAACCTATTTCACATTTCTGGCCTCCAGAACTGTGAGAGAATAAGCACTGAGGTGGTAGTAATTTCGTACAAGAGCCATTGCAAACTAATACAATAACTAATATAACTGACACATTTTGCTTACTGTCCTTGTTTAAACCTTTTGTTTTCAAACTCTTCTTTATTCATTATAGAGAACACTGGGGCACTGATTACACCTGATTTGCTAAGACTTTCATATGTACCTTAGACTACTAATTTTTAATGAAAGCACAATGGAACGTACACGTTACTAAAATGCTTCTGAATATAACTGATTCTTTGATAATACAGAAATAACTTCAGGATTTTCCAGAGCCTTGGAAACAACAATATAAACAAAAGTAGGCATTATATGACACTGATGCAAAATTAGACGTATTTTCGGTTATTTAAATTTTATATCAGCAAAAGCTGCCTTCTTATCAATTTTCAGAGAAACAACTGGTAAAATGGGGAAACTTCTGAATTAGGAATTAGAAAAGGAGGCTACCCCAAAGCAAGGAACAGAGTCCTGAGGATTCTAATACAATCAAATGTCAAGAAACAGACAAGTGTCTGTGGACTGCCATCTCCCCGCCCCTGGTCTTCACTTGCCTGGGACAGGGACACCTCTGACTTTGGCCCCAAGATGGCTGAGACCACACAGAGCCCCTCGTCCCTTCATCTCTTATTGAACTGAGAAAGCACAGAGTTTTAGGGCCCTGTGCATATTAGGTTTATTGCAAGTTCAACCAGCCGAGGAAAGATCCCACATGTCCCCTCACACCCATCCAAGACTCTATTACCATCCACACACTTTTCCCCTCAAATGTTGAAGGAGTATTAATTCAAATGGAAATGCCAACCTAAGAAAGACCATTAATAAAGCACTGTGTCTCTGGCAATGTCCCTAACAAATGTGTTTTGGACTCTGACCTTTCTGTCACTGGTATCAAAAAGGCACACCTGCCCTCCCTCTCCCACCAGGTAAGCACTAGCCTAGCCAGCCCCTGGCACTCTTCTGGGGCTGAGAAGAAATCGGTGCACTTCTGTTTCTTCATGTCAAGGGAATTTAAAACTGAAAGATCAATAGTTCCTCAATATAAAGCAGCTTTAGTCTTCTTTTTTAAAATACTGAACTGGGAAAAACAAACCAGGACATTCAGAAGAAAAGGCACGAGTCAGGAGGGAAGCGGGCCTACTGTTCCAGCTCTGGAACCTTGCCTGAACAAAGTACTTGACTTCTGTTCCCGGTATAAGAAAGGGGATAATAATAATCTGTGTTTCTTTCCATCTTTACAATCCAATAATTATTAACATTAATGCAGAAAGAAGAGCAAAAATAGCTCTCAACCTTCAAAGCTCATAGTGAAGTCAGTCACAGCATTACACTGGAAGGGAACCAAAGGTTTGCCAACCTGAAGGTGCCTTTTTGGGATCCTGATTTTAAACTGGTAAGAAACAAGGCTCAGAAAGAACCTCTGACCTTTTCCCCTTTTCTATCCAAGAGATTTAGATAGAGAAACCTGCTTCAGGGAGGAGATTTAGGATGTCTCCTTAGCCTAATTTGAACTAACTATGGTAAACAAAAGGGCTTCAGGCAGGCTCCTGTTAGCCTAGACAATCACTGTTTCTGAGTTGCCTGGCAAAAATTTTCCTGCCATGTATATTCAGCTCTTCAGCTACCTGTAAATCACCCATTCTGTCTTCTGAAACCAAATACCCTATTCCCCCTTCTTTTCTCTTTTGTCCAAAAATGTCTTATATACCCAATGTTGCCTCACTGTCTTTGACATTTTCATGCCTATGTGAATTCCCCATGTGCATATTATTAAAACTATGGTTTTCTCCTGCTAATTTGTCTGTTAGCCCAGCTAGAAGAACTTAGAAGGTGAGAAGAAAAGTATTAATTTTTTTAGCTGCCACACATTTCTCAATTGAAAATGACTGGTAGTAGCCTTTAAAGGTAAAATTATGTTCATGCCAAACAAAAATTATAAAAATTATGTTCATGTCAAATAAAAAAGAAACAATAAACCCGCAATGCCCTGGAGCTGTAACCAAGAGATGGAATATAATCTTTCAGCACAAAATACATCAACAATAAAATAACTGGATAGCCCTCTCATGATAAAGGCCCTTAAACAGGAAATACTGCCTGTGCTTCCTTAAGGTGACAAGGATTCTCTCCTTCAGCAGCCATCCCCATTATTGATAAAATATTAGAGGCAGTTCTCGGTTCCCAAACAGGGACATGATACAGGCATGTTATCCAATACTTGTGTAATTGTGTTCTAATAGTTCTGGCCAAGACAAACAGAACTCATGAAACATAATAAGAAAGAAATGTATCAGAAATGAGATAATATATGCATAATTAGCAAACTATGTGATGGTCAGCCTGAAAAGCAGCTAAGTCAATAAAATACTCTTAAAACTGAGAAGAGAATGGAGTAAAATGGGCTCCAAAATGAGTTTAAGTAAAAAAAAAAAAAAAAGCAAAGAAATCAAGTCTTAGTTCTTTGTCTTGTCCCTGCAGTCACAGGGCTACAAGTCACAGAGCCAGGATTGGAAATGGGTCTGTTTGGCTTTGGCTCTGGAGTTCACTCCCTTAATCACTATGGCATTCAGCCTTCTATTTATTTATTTATTTATTTATTTATTTATTTATTTATTTACTTACTTACTTACTTATTTACCTGCTTACTTACTTTTTTTTTTGGTGGTAAGTGCCCCTAGCAGGAACCGAACCAGGGACTCTCTGGTCGCAGGCCAACGCTCAACCGCTGAGTCAAACTGGCCAGGGCTATTTATTTACTTTTGTTAATCCTCACTGAAGGATATTTTCCCACTGATTTTTAGATAGAATGGAAGGGAGGGAGCACACAGCCTTCTAAGAGAGAGAGAGACAGAGACAATTAAAGATAATGAAAGGGACAGGAGAGAATAATAGAATGGAGAACTAATCACAGTGAGACACTGGCCATAGTTATAAGAAATGTTAATCATTCCTTTACAATGTTAATCATGGTTACTTTGTTCTGATTTAAGAAAAGCCCACTCTGGCCTGGCTGGGAGGTGTGCTGTCCATTCTGGGGACAAGGGGGACTACCTGATATCATGGAAAGATTAACAACCTTATTATCAGAACACTGGACTCATGACTGTGACTCACTGGTGTGACTGTGACTCACTGGCGACCAGCCCTTGCAGTCCCCAGCCAAATTTCCTCCCCCTTGCCTGTAACCATTTTACTCATTTTTTTTCCTTTTTGCCTAACTGCTGTTTCTCACGTAGTCATTGTTTCTCTGCCCTTTAAAAGCAGCTGGCAGTGAAGGAGGGCAGAGCGTTCACGGGATGACCCACTGCTCCCCATACCGCCGGCAATGTTGGAATAAACGCTCATGTCGATTCAACCTTACCTCTGCTCAACTGGCTCAAGTAGTGACAGGCGGCCAGGATCCATTCGTTATCCAGTTTCAATGCTTTTTAAAAACATGAACTTTGAAAGTTCAAAAACCATTATTTCCAATACTGACAAAGTAAGATAGGCATTCCTTCTTATACTGGGCAGATGATGCTGTAAATTGGTACACCAATATTTCCCAAGTATATTTTAGAATTATGTAAAAAAACAAAAGCAAAGGAAGAAAAGAAAATGCCATGAACACATTCACACCATTGGAACTAAAAATTGTCCCACTAGGAATTTCACTAAAGGTAAAACAGGTACTGAAAAAAAAGCCACTGTTAGCCTAGGCAGCTAGGAGTTCATGAAAGCGAACAGAGCCTGACTGGCTGTGGCTGACTGCATCTGGACGGTAGTTTCAGACGCCCCAGGGAATAGCCCAATTCCCACCAAGAGAATTAATACCCCTCTGGCTTTTCAATAAAAAGCAACCAGCCCAGTAGCCAGGATTACCAACGGGGAGGGAAAACAGCACAGGAAAGTCCTTTGCTCAGCACAAGTGCAGTAAAAGCCAACATGGAGATACTGAACTCTGGGGCTGGTGTAGTGGGAGCCAAAATGGTCACACAAAGGGGTGGAGTCTAGCCTGGGAAAAGGATCAGATGAGAGGACAGCATGGAACCCCTGAGGATCCAGAAGAGGGGACTGGTTGGAAAGAAGGCCCAACACAAGCCCAGAAAACCCAGGAGGTATACTGGATAGCTTGAAAGCAGGCCAACTCCTTCCCAAAAACCATGCGGAGGATTATAATGAATCTCGGAAAAGTTGCTACTAGAGCCTGCCAGCCCTCTCCATTGCCAAGGGCGTATCATCCTTCAACACAACAAAGCTTGCCACATGCTTAAACTTCTCCCACTGAGAGAGCGCTGTGCAACACCACAAGAAACCATTTTCACCAGCAACAATACTAGGCACAAAAACAACTATTAGGTATTTATAGCTACAGAGAAAAACCTTTAAATGCCCCCAAAAGAAAACCACTTTTGATTTTTGTCAAGTTCATGATAGGATATTAACAGAGATATTAATATTTTAGCATTAATATCAAAGAAATACATAAAATTACATTTAAAAAGAAAATATAAAACTATAAATATAATTTTAAACTATTATCTGTGTAAATTAAATTAGGAAGAAAGGTACATGTAAGCAAAATTTATAGACAAAGAATGGAAGGAAATACTGTACTCCAAATGTTTCTAATTTATGAGTAAATTTGCATGGTTTTTATATCTTTCTGCATATTCACATTTTCTACAACCTTCCTGATTAGTTAGTAGGTTGGTTTTTATTTTTATAAAATTAATATACATGCACTTAGTTTAAAAATCAGTGCCCAAAGAGATACTACAAGTGAGAACAGGTTGTCTTAGCTACTGGCCCTGCCATCATGGTTCTCTTTATTACTCAGAATATATTTCCTTTCTTTCTCTTAACACTGATTTTCCTTATGTTAATTTTGTCTCTGCCCACCCCATTTGTCT
Source organism: Molossus molossus (assembly GCF_014108415.1). Lineage (NCBI taxonomy): Eukaryota > Metazoa > Chordata > Mammalia > Chiroptera > Molossidae > Molossus > Molossus molossus. Next base: position 7,583,397 of record NW_023425347.1, read on the forward strand.
AGTCTCCTATGTAACTCTGGCAACTTTCCCCCAAATGATCTACATGTCTGTCAAACACTTCCAGTAATTTTCTCACATGCTCAGATACAAGGAATAATCTTCCAGCTCCCTTTTTTTCTCCCAGTCTCCCACCCTGCTGCTGGTGAATGCAGGGGTTTTTATTTCCAAAGAGAAATTTTTACGGACAGGAAATGACATTCCCTACTAAAACACTTTGGTTAATGTTCAATTAATTGTCAGTCTGGTGAAAATATTTTTTTCTCAAACAAAACATACTGCTTACACATACACACACACACCCACACACTTATTTTTTTCTTAAAAATGTAACCACTGGTTACATATAAATCAGACTTTTTAATGCTTTAAACACCTTTTAAAGTAAACTTACAAATTTCACCAAACCTTAATAAACATTTAAAGTTCTATAAACCTAATAAATCAAGACTTACAAGTCTGGTAAGCTAGAATCACCTAAGACTTTCAAACATGTTTAAAAATACACAAAACAGTAAGGTGGTTACAAAACTTATTTCTACACCTATACTGAGGTCCAGCACAAAGGTACTAATACCATGGGTTTAATTTACTTTACCTTTGTTATATCTCTACCTTACCTTTGTTATATCTTTTTATATCTCTCCTAAGGTGACAGTAACGCTTATTTTGGGGTAATTACACTATACCAGCTGCTTCTTGAGCCTAGCACTCACTGATGGCCAAGGACATTCCAGTAGGTTAGGGAGTTTTGAGCTTCCAATTCCCCCCATTCAGGGAAATTTTACAAGGCCTCAGCCAAACACCAAATTTCATTGTCTTGTAACATGGTGTCTTTCCTTAAAATGAAGTATTATTTGAGTTTTCCTCTGTCTGGGTTGTATAACTTGATTATATAATTTGGATATAACTCTTTTGGTTTAATTTTTAGGCCTTTAGGATAGTTTGTATAACCACCATACTTGTTAGCTTAGGAAGCTGGAATAACCAAACTTTTTACTTAGCAATCATGGATGAAACATTACACAGCATTTTCTGAAACATTAGTGAAATTCTTTTGTGCCTTTTTAAAGCCTATCTTATTTACCTCATCTGAATTTGTTAATAGACTCATGACTTTTTATAAATAATATATTTCAATTAGCTGATTTTTTTTCTCCTTGGTTCTCTTTAAATTAATTACTTTATCTTGAGATGTAGTGATCTCAAACATCCTTGCATTACAGCAACAGCAAAGTCTTACACACCCATTTTGAATTTTTTTCCAGTCTAAAGATACAAGATATCAGCCCCACTCCAGGTTTCTTTTAAAAGAAGGGTCATAAAGTACAAGATCTGAATCCTGGAGGAACCTATGAGTTTTGGTGCTGTTGTTGGGCCACAACAGTAGCAAAGCTGGACAGAGTTTTCCTTTCAAGTACCTAATATATCATGCTGTTGAGAGGGACCAAAGCTTTGCCACTCCAAAATATGTCTTTTGGGATATTAATGGTAAGCTGGTTATTATGAAACAAATGATTGGCTGTGGCCAGTGTGGCTCAGTTGGTTGGAGTGTTGTCCTGTGCACCAAAATGTTGCCAGTTTGATTGTCGGTCAAGGCACATACCCACGTTTCGGGTTTGATCCCTGGTAGGGGCTTGTATGGGAGGCAACCAATTGATGCTTCTCTCAAACTGATCTCTCTCTCTCTCTCTGTCTTTTTCTCTCACTCCCTCCCCCGCTCCTCCTCTCTCAAAAATTAGTAAAATATATCCTCAGGTGAAGATTTTAAAAAAAGAAACAAACAAATGACTCAGAACTTTTGAACCTCCTGCCCTTACCTGCCTATAGGAATTCAGATATAAAAACCTGCTTAAAGGAAAAGAACATCACCTTAGCATCAAAATATAAACCAAAGGAAGAAATCCAACAAAGCCTGTTTGTTGGACTCCCCTCTGTGTCCTATTGTTCCTGGGTAGCCCAGCAAGAATTTGCATACCATCTATTTGTTCTTTCTCATCTTCCTTTAAATTCTCTGCTTTCCCTTTGAAATTCCAGACCCTGGCCTCTCTCTCCTTTATCCAGAATGGCATATAAACCACAACTGCCCAGTGCATCCTCAGGTCTCACATAAAGAACTTTGTAAAACATAACGTTTATTCACAAGCATAAAAACTGGATATTAAGGTTTTATTAATGAACAATTTCTTTTTTTTGTTTTTTGTTTTGTTTGTTTTTTTTGGTACGTGCCCCTAGCAGGAACTGAACCCATGGCTCTCTGGTCCGCAGGCTGATGCTCCAACCGCTGAGCCAAACAGGCCAGGGTTATTAATGAACAATTTTATGTATGTGTGTGTGTGTGTGAACTTCTCACACAAGTCTAACAAATCTATCCTAGCACCATTTTTTCCCCCTATAGCACCACTGGTGACTTTGAGCAGTTAATGTTTATGACTGATTTCATTCAATTGATCAAGTCTTGATAACATTTTTAAGGTATCACTAATTGTGCCTCTTGCCTTCTTGGATTAGGCATGCTTTAAGTTCCCACAAAATTTAACCATTTAAAGATTGGTTTAATGGAGACTTGGACTCCTGCTTTGTCCCTCCCTTTGTTTTGTGTGTATGTGTGCATGTATGTGTGTGTGAACTTCTCTGAGCAGCAGTTATCTAATATGTCAACAGAGGATGATACCTTCTACTTTATACATTTACTGTAAACATTAAATAAACTAATGCCTGGCACACAATGGGTAGTCAATAAATGGTAGGTTAATTATACATTATTTTCTTTCTTCTGATGTCTAGGTTTAATCTCAGGTCCAGCAAACTTGGGAATGCAAGGTGTGTGATTATCCAGGGATCATACAATATATTTTTGGTGTGAGATAAGGTGTTCTTAGTATAAACCAGCGATTTTCAACCTTTCTCATCTCATGGCACACACAAACTAATCACTAAAATTCTGCAGCACACCAAAATATTTTATTTTTGCGCCCGGCAGGTGTGGCTCAGTGGATTGAGCATCCTCCCACGAACTGAGAGGTCCCAGTTCAATTTCCAGTCAAGGCATGTGCCTGGGTTGTGGGCTTGATCCCCAGTAGGGGGCGTGCAGGAAGCAGCCGATTGATGTTTTTCTCTCACATAGATGTTTCTCTCCCTTCCTCTCTCTAAAAAAATCAATAAAAAATACTTTTTTGCTCTTGTGACAAAAAATATAGGTATCATTTTGATTGAATTGCAAAAAAAAAAAAAATAGTAATGATAGTAATTACCTGCCCTTTTTAATCCAAAGTGACTTTTTTTAAAAAATCAGGTTTGGCCCACAGACCAATGAGTCCCGGGTTTTGTTTTGTATTTTTTTTCTTTATTGATTTTAGAGAGAGAGGGAGAGAGAGATAGAAACATCGAGGAGAACATCGACAGGTCGCCTCCTGCATGCCCCGCATTGGGGATCAGGCCCACAACCTGGGCATGTGCCCTGACTGGGAATCGAACCAGCAATCTCTTGGTGCATGGGTCGATGCTCAACCACTGAGCCACACCGGCCAGGCCCAAGTCGCGGGTTTGATTATAGCCAAGGGTACGTACCTCGGTTGCAGTTCATCCCTGGCCCTGGTCAGGGTTGTGCAGGAGGCAACTAGTCGATGTGTCCCTCTCATGTCGATGTTTCTCTCTCTCCATTTCTCTCCCTCTCTCTCTACCTGAAGATAAAGAGAAAAATATCCTCGGGTGAGGATTAAAAAAATTTTTTTTAAATCAGGTGCCTATACAGTAAAACCTCAGTTGGGCGTCTCTCATTTTGAACAATTCAGTTCTTGACCAAGTTGCTCATGGAAAAAATGTCATGGTTAACTTGGGTTCAACTTCGGTTCCTGCCCTGACAAGCTTTTCATGCTGATACCTAACATGAACAAAGGAGAGAACTCACCATTATGAGTCAGTTTACAACTAAACCTTGCCTCAGGAAACTGCTGTGTATATTTTTGTGGGGTTTTTTGTTTGTTTGGTTTCGGCTTTTTTGTGTTGTTTTTTGCTTTTGTTACTGGCAAAAGGGACAATTAGCACAATTTAAAAACAGAAATAAGCCATCAAAAGTGCTAATATTATTAAGGGTGTGAAAGAAACAATGATCACTGGCAACTGAAGAGGTAGAAAAACTGTTGCTGATTTGTATAAACTAAAAGCAGTTAGTCAATGACAGCATTTTCTAGGACACAATACATGAAAAAGCAAAGATGCTGCATACTGACCTCCTGAAAGACCCCTGGAAGGAGTGTTGAAAGTGATTCATTTAAGGCTAAGAGGGGGTGGTTTGATAAATTTAAGAAAAGCAGTCTTTGATTATAAATTAAACAGTACATTAGACATGTATTATATATAAGTTAAAACAGGAAATCATTTGAGGGTCTGGAATGAATTAATTCAATTTACATTATTTCTAATGGGAAAAAATGATTTGTTTTCAAACAAATCACTTCTCAAACAGCCTTCTGAAATGAATTCAGTTTGAGCACTAAGGTTCCGCTGTACTTATATATAAGAACTTCTGGTACCAAGAATTAACCAATCAGATGCAACTTTCTTATGCCATTATATGACCTATATATTTATGGTTCAAGACAGGGCATTCACACTAGAGGGTTATTATTGTGTTGGCCGTTGTCATTTTTGACATTCTAAGGGAAAAGATGTCAGTGCCCCTGACTAATATGATTTAGAAATTCTTGCAACACACTGGTTGAAAATCGCTGGTATAGACAATGGTGATTCCATTCATTCTAATTGCACTCTACTACTGGAGTGATCTCTAATATGCTGAATTTCAAGGAAATGCTTTGGATTGGAATTGGCCTCATATCATTTTAAATATTTGGTCTACTGGCCCCAAGTATGACTAAAATTGCACCCTTTCTCTCTGTGTTGGCATAAAGTGAAGGATATAATTACTCATTAATCATGAAATACTGGGACACACTGAAAGGGTTAGTAACGTTTTATTTTCTATTATTTTAATTTTTTTTCTTTATTGATTTTAGAGAGAGAGAGGAAGGGAGAGGGAGAGAGATAGAAACATCGAGGAGAGAGAACATCAATTGGCCGCTTCCAGCATGCCCCCCACTGGGGATCGGTCCCATAATCTGGGCATGTGTCCTAACCGGGAATCAAACCGGCGACTTTTTGGTGCATGGGTCAATGCTCAACCACCGAGCCACATTGGCCAGGCAGGGTAAGTAATGTTTTAAAGGGTAGAGGTAAAAGCTTGCAAAAAGTGGAAACTGGAAAATGCATTGCTTGCATGACCTTTGCTCAGTCTTCTGTTGACTATGGATTATGGATTATCGGCAAGACAGTGAATCACCCAGCAGATGCAGGGTGTGATACCTGACCAATCCAACTGCAAAGTGGATAATGGGCCAGGTAGAGTACTCAGCAGGAACTGCCGGAAGCTAGAAGCAGAGTATATAACCTACACCCCAACTGTTATTCAAGGCTGACCCCTTTTCGGAGCCAGCCCACCTGCACCCAGGTGCATGCAATAAAATTGTTTTGCTCTACATTGGACTTGTGTTGTGGATGTGATCTCCCACTGGCTCAGACCTTTTACAAACCCCATAATACTGATAAAAGCAGTCACTTGTGTTATCACAGTGCACATTACTTAGCCCCAGCAATACAACACCGCAGGACTTTAATCCAAAGGGTATTTTCATATCCTCATCTCACCACATCAGTCCTAAACCACACAGGGGAAGAACAGGCAGCCCTAGCTCATATCCCTGTCATCAGCTACAACTGGACCCAGAAAACACAGGTCCCAGCCCTGACCCAGCTTCCGCTAGCATCTGAGTATTCTTGGCGGCATCTGAATTTAATTGGCTAGACCTCTCCTTTTCAAAGCTGAGTTTGGAGTGGAGGGGCAGGATGGGAAAGAAAGTAGCTTAAGTGTCCATTACTTCTAGCACCTCAAACCTCAAGTATGATTAAAAGTTTCCCCAGGCCTTCTTAGCCCTGAAGACACCAAATATAGTCATTTTTGCCCACGGTAAGCTTAATAAAAGACAGAAATAACAAGATCTGGAAAGGTCCTCACTTTTATCTACACGGCCTGAGTGACCTGGACGGTGGGGCGGAATTCGCCAAGTTCCCGGCCAAAGCCACACACGGTGGGCAAGCCCAGGCGCCTAGGAGCCTGGAGCGCGAGCCGGCCTCTTCCGGCAACGACCCCTCCCCTTCTCCGCACACCCCAGCCTAGGCCACCTCCTCCCTTCTCCGCACGCCCCAGCCCCAGGGCACCCCCTCCCTTCTCCGCAAGCCCCAGCCCCATGGCACCCCTCCTTCCTCTTCTTCTTCGCGCACACACCATCCCTAGGGCAACCCTCCCTTCTCCGCCGCCCCAGCCCTAGGCAACCCCCCCCTCTTCCTTCTCCGCCGCCCCAGTCCCCCAGGCCACCCTCCCTTCTCCGCACGCCCATCCCCAGGCCACCCTCCATTCTCCTCAAGCCCAGCCAGCCAACCCCTCCCTTCTCCGCACGCCCCCCCCAGCAACACCCATCCCTTCTCCGCACAGCGCCCAGCCACGGGCAACCCCCTCCCTTCTCCCGCACGCTCCAGCCCTAGGGCAACCCCTCTTCTTTCTCCTCACGCCCCAGCCCTAGGCCCACTCCTCCTCTCCGCACGCCCAGCCCAGCCACCCCCTCACCATTCTCCGCACCCCCAGCCCCAGCCCCAGGCCACCCCCTCCCTTCTCCGCACGCCCCAGCCCAGGGCACCCCCTCCTTCTCCGCACGCCCCAGCCCTAGGGCACCCTCCCTTCTCCGCACGCCCCAGCCCTAGGCCACCCTCCCTTCTCCGCACGCCCCAGCCCAGGCCACCCCCTCCCTTCTCCGCACGCCCCAGCCCTAGGGCACCCTCTTCTCCGCACGCCCCAGCCCTAGGCCACCCCCTCCCTTCTCCGCAAGCCCCAGCCCAGGCCACCCCCTCCCTTCTCCGCAAGCCCCAGCCCAGGCCACCCTCCCTTCTCCGCACGCCCCAGCCCCAGGCCACCCCCTCCCTTCTCCGCAAGCCCCAGCCCAGGCCACCCCCTCCCTTCTCCGCAAGCCCCAGCCCCAGGGCACCCCCTCCCTTCTCCGCACGCCCCAGCCCTAGGGCACCCTCCCTTCTCCGCACGCCCCAGCCCCAGGCCACCCCCTCCCTTCTCCGCACGCCCCAGCCCTAGGCCACCCTCCCTTCTCCGCACGCCCCAGCCCTAGGCCACCCTTCACCAGTCCGTATCGGGCCCCCCATACCTCCACCCTCCCGGGTCCCAACGACCAGCGCCGGCTCCGAGCGCCCGTCGCCGAGGCCGCGAGGTGGGCGGGGTCACCCCGGTCGAGGAGCAGGAGGGTGACCTGCGGTCCAGGGAGGGGCGGGCGTCACCTGTGGCCTAGGGGCTCCGCGCAGCAGCCGGGGAGGCTCGGCGCCGCCCCCATGCCCACCGGCCACTCCCCTGCGGGCCCGGCGCTTTACGTTCCGGGTCCGAACGGTGCGCGGCGTCAGCGGCCGGGCGGCGGCCACGAACAGCTCCTGCGTCACCGTCCGCGGCTGCCGCTGGCTCTTCGGGGGAACCCGAGCCGGTAGCGCTCCCAACCCCCATCCCAGGACCGCTCTGCGCGGCCCGGGCGCCCTCCGCCCCCGCTCGCCTGGCCTCGCAGTGGGTCCCACAGCAGGCTCGTACCTCGCGGTGTCGGCGATGCAGCCAGAGTGAGCGGAGCAGCGGCTGAGCGTCGGAGCCACTCCCGGCCTCAAATAGCGGTGGCGCCGGGAGGCGGGCGGAGCCGGGCAGCGAGCCAGCGGCCCTGGGCGGTGGCGGCAGGAGGCGGCAGGTCCCGGCAGTACCCAGGTGCACTTCGCTCGCAACCCCAGCCGGCGGCGCCGGACACGCTCCCCTGCGGGAGGGGCCGCGTCCCCTCTGCCCCTAGTGGCCGTCCCCTCGCCCACCGAGCCCCAGGGACTGGACTCCAAGGCCCGGCGGAGCCGAGGTTTTCAGTCAGGAGACTGCAGTGCGCGGCCCCACCAGCGTGTAGTTGTAATTTTGTAGAAACCGTAAATTATGCCCTCGGTGACAGTTTTGACAGCGCAGAACACATTTAAAAGGAGCAAAGCCTACGCGACCCTCTGTGTCCTTCCAATATTCTGGCCCCTGTGAATGAGCCTCTAGACACACAAATGCTATGAAATCCTGACTTGCCCTGAAGTTTCATATCTTTGGAGCTCCTATAGTTTGAAATTAAATTAAGCTATCAAGTCAATTAATTTTTTTTTTTTTATCCTCACCTGAGGACATTTTTCCATTCTTTGTTCAGGTAGAGTGGGAGGGAGAGAGAGAAACAAAGAGAGAGAAACATCGACCTGAAAGGGACATATCGAGTGGCTGCCACCCGCACAATCAACCAGGGCCGGGGACAAACTGCAACCGAGGTACACGCCCTTAGCGGGAAGGAACCCAGGTCTCTTGGGACCACAGGCCAATGCTCTAACCGCTGAGCCAAAGCGGCCAGGGCTCAATTTGTTTTTTATATTAGCCAAAGAATCTGCCAAAGGAAGCCAGGTAATTGAGGCTGATTGCCACCCTGAGCTCAGGAATGGGAAGGAGGTCTGGGACTTCAAAGAGGCAGATAAGGAGAGCAGATGTTTGGTAATCAGATGTTGGCCCTGCCACACAGGTTAAGTGTTTTGAATAAAAAAGGTACCTCTGGTTATTGCTCTCTCTTATGCCAGGCGCTCTATTTAGATTCTTTTAGGCGTTAAGGGAGAGTAAGTTTTTCTGAATTGTTTGAGTCTCAATTTCCTTCAACTCAAAATAATTCACATGCCAGAGTGGCACATTTTGGGATGGCATACCCTGGTTCCCTTCAGTCATATTGCATTTACCTTGTGGTAAATTAACATTTGCATATTGATTTAGTTCTCCTATCCAAGTACATGCTATATACTTGCTGAATTACTTTTTTTCCTTTTGAGGAGTGTTTTAAAGTTTTCTTTATATAAAATTTGCACATTTCATGTTTACGATATTCCTAGTTATTTTATCTAGGTAAACATTTTCTTTCATTATCTTTTCTATTGTATATGAGAAAATTGTTTTTTGTATTACTTTTTAGCCTGGTGCCTCACTGAATTTTCTATATTATAGGGTTTTTTTTCATTGATTCTTTTGACTCCTGCAGCTATATTTATATCACTGCAAACAGAAATAGTTGTAATTCTTTTTTAAATACGTTTTTATTGATTTTTAGAGAAAGAGGAACGGAGAGAGAGAAAAATTGATGTGAGAGAAACATCCATCAGCTGCCTCCTGCACGCCCCTTTCCTGCAATCTGGGGCATGTGTCCTGATCGGGAATCCAACAGGGACCTCAGTCCATGGGACAACATTCGTAATCCCTCAGTCCTCTGTGTCACACCAGCTGGGTGAAATAGTGGAAATTCTTTCTCCAACTTTCATGTCTTTGTTTTCTCTCTCTTTTTTTTTTTTCTTGTTAGGTTTTTTTTCTTTTCTTTTTTTTATTAATTAATTTTTGTTACAGATGTTTCTCCTCTTTACCCCACTGATTCCACCCTCCCCATCCCTCCCTGCCCTGTCCCCAGCTTTGTTGTCCATGTCCATTGTTTATGCATACATGCATATAAGTTCTGTGGTTTATCTCTCCCCCACCACCCCCTCTTCTGGGGATTGTCAGTCTGTACCCCACTTCCACGTCTCTGGGACTACCCCATTCCTCAGACTGTTATGCTCATTATATTCCACAAATAAGTGAGATCATATGATACTTGTCTTTCTCTGTTTGGCTTGTTTCACTTAGGATGATACTTTCCAGGTCCCTCCATGTAGTCTCAAAGGATAAGAGATCTTTCTTTCTTACACCTGTGTAGTACTCCATTGTGTATATGTACCACTGCTTTTTTATCCATTCGTCTACTGATGGACACTTGGGCTGTTTCCAGATCTTAGCTCTTGTAAATAGTGCTGCTACAAACATGGGGGTACATATATTCTTTCTGATTGGTGTTTCAGGCTTCTTAGGGTATATTCCTAGAAGTGGATCACTGGGTCAAATGGAAGTTCAATTTTTAATTTTTTGAGGTAACACCATATTGTTTTCCATAGTGGCTACACCAGTCTGCATTCCCACCAGCAGTGTCCTAGAGTCCCCTTTTCTCCACACCCTGGCCAACACTTGTTGTTTGATGATTTGTTGATGGCGGCCATTCTGACAGGTGTGAGGTGATACCTCATTGTTGTTTTCATTTGCATCTCTCTGATGATTAGTGATGTTGAGCATTTCTTCATATGCCTCTTACCATTTGTATGTCCTGTTTGGAGAGGTGTCTACCCATTTTTCAATTGGGTTCTTTGTCTTCCTTTTGTGGAGTTGTATGAGCACTGTATATATATTGGAAATTAACCCCTTATCTGATATATCATTGGCAATTATGCTCTTCCATACAGTGGGTAGCCTTTCCGTTTTGATGATTGTATTTTTCGCTGTGCAGAAGCTTTTGAGTTTGATGTAGTCCTATGTGTTCATTTTCGCCTTTATTTCTATTGCCTTGGGTGATGTATCGGTGAAAATTCTGCTGCGTATGATGTCTGAAATTTTGTTGCCTACAGTTTCTTCTAAGATTTTTATGGATTCATGAGTCACATTTAAGTCTTTTATCCATTTTGAGTTTATTCTTGTGTATGGTGTAAGTTGATGGTCTAGTTTCATTTTTCTGCATGTAGCTGTCCAATTTTCCCAGCACCATTTATTAAAGAGGCTGTCCTTATTCCATTGTATGCTCTTGCCACCTTTGTCAAATATTGAGCATATTGCCTTGGGTCCATTTCTGGGTTCTCTGTTCTGTTCCACTGGTCTGTATGCCTGTTCTTGTGCAAATACCAGGCTGTTTTTTATTACAGTGGCTTTGTAGTATAACCTGAAATCTGGTAATGTGATCCAGCCAACTTTGTTCTTCTTTTTCAAGATTGCTGTGGCTATTTGAGGTTCCATATGAACTTTTGAAGTACTTGTTCTAATTCTGTGAAGTATGCTGTTGGTATTTTGATGGGGATTGCATTGAATCTATAGATTGCTTTGGGTAATATGAACATTTTAATGATGTTAATTCTTCCAATCCATGAACAAGGTATGTGCTTCCACTTTTTTATATCTTCCTCTAGTTCTTTTTGCAATGACCTGTAGTTTTCTGCGAATAGGTCCTTTATTTCTTTGGTTAAGTTTATTCCTAGGTATCTTAATTTTTTTGCCACAATGGTAAATGGGATTGTTTTCTTAGTTTCTCTTTCTGTGAGTTCATCATTGGTGTATAAGAATGCCATCGATTTCTTGATGTTAATATTGTATCCTGCTACTTTTCCAAATTCATTTAAGTCGAGTAGATTTTTGATGGAGTCTTTGGGGTTTTCTACATATAGTATCATGTCATCTGCAAATAATGACAGTTTCACTTCCTCCTTTCCAATTTGGATCCCTTTTATTTTTTCTTCCTGTCTGGTTGTTGTGGCTCAGACTTCCAGTACTATGCTAAATAAGAGTGGCGAAAGTGGGCATCCTTGCCTTGTTCCTGTTCTTAAGGAAAATGCTTTTAGTTTTTGCCCATTGAGTATGATGCTGGCTGTAGGTCTTTCATATATGGCCTTTATTATGTCGAGATATGATCCCTCTATTCCCACATTGCTGAGCGTTTTTATCAGAAATGGATGCTGGATTTTGTCGAAGCCTTTTTCGGCATCTATTGATATGAGCATGTGGTTTTTATTCTTCATTTTATTTATGTGGTGTATCACGTTTATTGATTTGTGAATATTGTATCAACCTTGCATCTCTGGGATGAATCCCACTTGGTCATGGTGGATAATTTTTTTGGTGTACTGCTGGATCCGATTTGCTAGTATTTTGTTCAGGATTTTGGCGTCTATGTTCATCAGGGATATTGGCCTGTAGTTTTCTTTCTTTGTATTGTCTTTTTCTGGTTTTGGAATTAGAATTATGCTGGCTTCATAAAATGAGTTTGGAAGTCTTTCTTCTTCTTGAAGTTTTTTAAATAGTTTGAGGAGAAAGGGTGTTAGTTCTTCTTTGAATGTTCGGTAAAACTCCCCCGTGAAGCCATACGGCCTGGACTCCTAGTCCAGTGTTGGGAGAGTATATGTTTCTAGAAATTTGTCCATTTCCCTTAGATTGTAGAATTTGTTGCCATATAATTGTTAATAGCAGTTGTTAACGATCTTTTGTATTTCTGTGGTGTCAGTTGTTACTTCTCCTCTTTCATTTCTGATTTTGTGTATTTGGGTTCTCTCTCTTTGTTTCTTGGTGAGTCTAGCTAAGGGTCTATCAATCTTGTCTATCTTTTTGAAAAACCAGCTCTTTGTTTCATTGATCCTTTGAAGTGTTTTGTTTTTTATTTTGTCTCTATGTCGTTTATTTCTGCTCTGATCTTTACTATTTCCTTCCTTCTACTTGCTCTGGGGTTTTCTTTTTGTTTGCTCTCTAGTTCTTTAAATTGTGAGCTTAGATAGTCCATTAGAGATTTTTCTTGTTTTTTGAGGTAGGCCTGTAGTGCTATGAACTTCCCTCTCAGAACTGCTTTCGCTGCATCCCATAGATTTTGTGTTGTGTCTTCATTTTCATTTGTTTCCAGAAAATTTTTAATTTCTTCCTTGATCTCCTCAATAACCCATTTATTGTTTAATAACATGCTATTTAGCTTCTATGTGTTCAAATGTCTTTGTATGTTCTTCTTGCAATTGATTTCTAGTTTCATGCCATTGTTATCTGAGAAGATGCTTGAAATGATTTCAGTTTCTTGAAGTTGTAGAGACTTAGTTTGTGCCCTAACATGTGGTTTATCTTTGAGAATATCCCATGTGCACTTGAGAAGAATGTGAATTCTGTAGTTTTGGGGTGTAATTCTCTATAGATATCTATTAAATCTGTTTGGTCTAGTGCTTCATTTAGAGTCTCCGTTTCCTTGCTAAGTTTTTGTCTAGTGGATCTATCAAGTGATGTCAACGTCGTGTTTAAGTCCCCTGCTATGACTGTATTGCTATCAATTTCTCCTTTGAAATCCTCCAGAAGATTTTTAATATATTTTGGTGCTCCTATATTGGATGCATATATGTTTATCAAGGATATATCTACCTGTTGGATAGATCCTTTCAATATTATGTAGTGGCCTTCTTTGTCTCTAGTTGTGGCCTTCATTTTGAAATCTATTTCATTAGATATAAGTATTGCTACCCCAGCTTTTTTTCCTTTCCGTTTGGAAGATTTTTTCCCATCCCTTCACTTTCAACCTATGTGAGTCTTTTGTTGTGAGGTCGGTCTCTTGTAAACAACATATAGATGACTCATGCTTTCTTATCCAATCAGCTACTCTGTGTCTTTTTATGGGAGCATTCAATACATTTACATTTAAGGTGATTGTTGATATGTGCTTATTTACTGCCATTTTTGTTTAGTGTGGTTCTATTTTTCTTCTCATTTCTCCTGCTAATTACAGCAGTCCTTTTAACATTTCTTGCAGGGTTGGGTGCTAATGTATTGCCTTAGCCTTTTTTTTTTGTCTGGGAAGCTCTTTATTTGACCTTCTATTTTGAATGATAGCCTTGCTGGGTAGAGTAGTTTTGGATTCAGATCCTTGTTTTTCATGACCTTGATTACTTCATGCCACTCCTTTCTGGCGTGTAGTGTTTCTTGTGAGAAGTCAGCTGAGAGCCTTATGGGGTTTCCTTTGTAGGTAACCTGTTGCTTATCTCTTGCTGCTTTTAGGATTCTTTGTCTTTAATTTTTGGCAGTTTGATTATTATGTGTCTTGGTGTGGGCCTGTTTGTGTTCTTCTTACTTGGGGCTCTCTGTTCTTCTTGAATTTGAATGCCTTCTTCCTTCACCAAATTAGGAAAGTTTTCTGTCACTACTTCTTTGAATATATTCTCTAACCCTTGCTCATTTTCTTCTTCTTCGGTGACTTCTATGATGCAAATATTATTACGTTTCCAGTTGTTCCACAGTTCTCTTTTGTTCCACGGTTCTCTTAAGCTGTCTTTGTGTTTTTTAATTGTTTTTCTCTTTTGGTTTTCTGATTGGTTGATTTTAATTTCCAATTGGTTGATTTTCAACATTTCTATGTCTTTACTCATGGTGCTCATGTCCTTACACATGCTTTTGAGCTTCCTCAAGATCATGGCTCTCAATTTGAGTTCTGTTAACTTGCTTAACTGCACATCATTTATCTCATCTTTGGTACAGGTCTCTTGTTCTTTCATTTGGCTTTTGTTTCTGTTTTTCACCATTTTGGCTATCACAGTGGGCTTTGGAGTCTGCCAAATTTTCCCTGTGGGTGTTGGTGTTATGCTGCTTGTGGCTCCCTCTCCTGGGTTTGGATGAGGCAGGGAGGACCCGCTTTAAACACCACTGTCAAGTCTTAACTTTTTTGGTTAGAGTTGCTATCCCAGGGAATGGTAGTTATCCTCTAGCTTTTTCACCTGGAGGTTATTAGTAGCAAGTCACCTGAAAAACTTTGGTTTCTGAGTTGCCTGAAAAACTCCCTCAGGTGCTCAGTGTAAGAGGATTTCCCGAGGGTTGGGCAGATGCTGGTTGTTAATGGGCCTCAATTAGCATTTGAATGGCCAGCGGGTGGGGTTGAATCTCCGAGGGAGGGGCCGCTGCTCTCCCCAGGGCCCTTGGAAGGAGTAAGATGACCACAGTCCTGTGTGGCTGCACTCAGCAAAAGCTCTGAGCACCCTCCAAATCCCGAGTGTCCCCACACAGTTCCAGTCCAGTCTGCCTTCCCTCTGCTGGAGCACAAGGTGTGTGGCTGCTGCCAATTTAGCCTCTGTCTGGGCTCTGCGTCATGGAGCTGCCTGGGACTTTCACCCAAGGGCGCTGCTCCCAGCTAAGAGCAGCCGAGGCTGCGGCACCAGCCAAGGCGGGAGCAGCTTCCAGCCGAGGTCGCAGGACCCAGCCGAGGCGGCAGCAGCTTCCAGCCGAGGCCGCTGGACCCAGCCGAGGGCGTAGCACCCAGCTGAGGCGGCAGCAGCTTCCAGCCGTGGTCGCAGGACCCAGCCGAGGCCACAAGACCAGCTTCCAGCTGAGTCCGCTGGTCCCAGGCGAGTCCGCTGGTCCCAGCCCAGGCTCCTGCGGACCGCGGGCTCCCGGCCCCCTCTCGCGTCCTGGCAAGCCTACCAAGATTGAGTCAGTGTCCCTGGTTATGTGGTCCTCCAAGCTGCCTTTGGTTGCCCCCTCCTGACAATTTGTCTTTATTTTCGTTGTAATTCCAGTTTGGTCCTGGGAGATGGTCTGTGTAGCTTCCATTCACTCTGCCGCCATTTTTTCTCTTCCTGTTTTCTCTTATTTGATTGCATTCGCTGACACCTCCAACAGAGTGAATTTCTTAACCAGTTGTGTTGTTGATACTTACGAAACAAAGAGGTGAGCACAAGAAGCCAGGATGGCTTCACAAAGGAACAAGTCATTCTTAACCTCATTTGCTTTTCCTGAAAATAGGTTTACTTGACATGGAAACCTAGGCAAGGTTCTATAGACCAGTATTCTTTTCCATCCTACCTGGATTTAAATAGTTAAACTGTTTCCAAATTATGTAGTTATTCTAGGCTCACCATCCTCCAAATAAGAGTTCTCTTAGCATGAAGTTGTTGAATGTATATTTTTCACTTTTTTATAATTTAATATCCTAATAGAGTTATAATGGAAAACACGATCAAAACCAAAAGCAATCAGATATTTTTAAATTAGTGATATGAGTACACAAAATAAGAACTAACTACTCTGCCCTAGCTGGTTTGGCTCAGCGGGTAGAGCGTTGACCTACGGTCCAGGGAGACTGGTGTTCGGTTCCCGCTAAGGGCACGTACCTCGGTTGCAGTTTCTCCTCGGCCCTGGTTGGGTTGTATGGGAAGCAGCCACTCGATGTGTCCCTTTCATGTGGATGTTTCTCTCTCTCTATCTCTCTTCCTCCCACTCTATCTGAACAAAAAATGGAAAAATGTCCTCGTAAATACTCTGATCACAGTTCATGTAACAAAGGCCTGGGGTTTTATTTGTCTATAACCAACCACCAAACACCAGTTTCATGTGGCATCACTGGAAATGCTTCCAGGACTTTTCACCTCTCCTTTTAGTCACTGATTTACAGAGGGGAGGAAGTTGCTATAACCTTTTTTTTAAACGAATTTATTTGGAACAACATTGATTAATAAAATTACATAGGTTTCAGGTATACAATTCTACAATACATCATCTGTATATTGCATTGTATGTTCACCACTTCAAGTGGAGTCTCCTTCCATCACCACTTAACCCCCCTTTATTCTCTTCTGCCTCCCCCCACCCCTCCTTCCTTCTGGCAATCACCATACTGTGGTCTGTGTCCAGGAGCCTTTCTTTGTTTTCTTTGTTTAATTCCTTCACCCTTCTCAGCCAGCCCCAACCCCCTCCCTTTTGACAGCTGTTAGTCTATTCTCTGTATTCATGTTAGTTTATTTTGTTCATTAGATTCCACATATAAGTGAAATTATATAGTACTTGTCTTTCTCTGACTGGCTTATTTCACTTAACATAATACTCTCCAGGTCCAATCATGCTGTCACAAAAGGTAAGATTTCCTTCTTTTTAATGGCCGACTAGTATTCCATTGTGTAATTGTACTACAGCTTTTTTATCCACTCATGTGCTGATGGGCACTTGTACTACATCCAAATCTTGGTTATTATAAATAATTCTGCAATAAATATAGGGGTGCATATATTCTTTTGAACTAGTGTTTCATGTTTCTTTGGATATATTCCCAGAAATGAAATTGCTGGGTCGCCCTCGCCGGTTTGGCTCAGTGGTTGGAGCGACAGCCTGCGGTCCAGAGAGACCCAGGTTTGGTTCCTGCTAGGGGCGCGTACCTAGGTTGCGGTTTGTCCCTGGCCCTGGATGGGTCGTGAGGGTGGCAGCCACTCAATGTGTCCCTTTCACGTCGATGTTCCTCTCTCTCTCTTCCTCTCTCTCCTTCCCACTCTGTCTGAATATAAAGTGGAAAAATGTCCTCGGGTGAGGATAAAAAATAAATTAAAAAATAAATAAGTTGCTGGGTCATAAGGCAGTTCCATTTTTAATTTAGAAAAAAAGTTTTATCTTTATTTTTGAAAGGATTACAGATGCTCGCTCCCCCCCCCCCGCCCATTGGCCCCCTCCTCCCCACTCCAACCCTCCTCCTGCCTTCTCCACACTATTGTCTGTGTTGACTGGTTATGCCTATATGCATATATGTTCTTTGGTTTATCTCCACCCCTAGCCCATCCCCTTTCCCCTTCCCTTTGAGGTTTGTCCGTCTGTTCACTACTTCCATGTCTCTGGATCTATTCTGATCATCAGCTTATTTTGTTCATTATATTCCACAGATAAGTGAGATAATGTGGTACTTCTCTTTCTCCGACTGGCTTATTTTACTTAGCATAATCCCCTCCAGATCCCTTCATGTCATCTCAAAGGATAAGAGATCTTTCTTTCTTACAGCTGCATAGTACTCCATTGTGTACATGTACCACAGCTTTTTAATCCACTTATCTACTGATGGACACTTGGGCTGTTTCCAGATCTTAGCTATTGTAAATAGCACTGCTATGAACATGGGGGTGCATATATTCTTTCTGATTGGTGTTGCAGGCTTCTTAGGATATATTCAAGAAGTGAAATCATTGGGTTAAATGGCAGTTTCATTTTTAATCTTTTGAGGTAACTCCATACTGCTTTCCACAGTGGCTCCACTAATCTGCATCCCCACCAACAGTGCACAAGGGTACCCTTTTCTCAACATCTTCACAAATACTTATTTGCTGATTTATTGATGACAGTCATTCTGACAGGTGTGAGGTGATATCTCCTTGTAGTTTTAATGAGCATTTATCTGATGATTAATGACACTGAGCATATTTTAATGTCTGTTGGCCATCTGTATGCCCTTTTTGGAGAAGTGTCTAGTGAGGTTCTTCACCCATTTTTTAATTGGAGTGTTTGTTTTTTTTTTGGTGTTGAGTTTTATAAGTTCTTTATAAATTTTGGAAATTAACCAATTATCAGATATATCATTGGCAAATACGTTCTCCCATTCAGTGGGTTGTCTTTTCATTTTGTTGATGGTTTCCTTTGCTGCACAAACTTTTATGTTTGATGTAGTCCCATTTGTTTATTTTTTCTTTTATTTCTCTTGCCCAAAGAGACATATCAGAAAAAAATGTTGCTAAGAGAAATGTTTGAGATGTTACTGCCTCTGTTTTCTTCTAGGATTTTTAAGGTTTTGAATCTAACATTTAAGTCTTTTTTTTTTTTTTCATTTAAGTCTTTAATCCATTTGAATTTATTCTTGTAGATGGTATAAGAAGGTAATCTAGTTTCATTTTTATGCAGGTATCTCCAATTTTCCCAACACCATTTATTGAATAGACTATCTTAACCCCATTGTATATTTTTGCCTTCTTAGTCAAATATTAATTGACTATAAAGGTTTGGGTTTATTTCTGGGCTTTCTATAGGGCTATTGGGGGTCTTTTGTGGTTCCATATAAATTTTTTAAATGTTTGTTTTAGTTCTATGAAATAGGCCACTGGTATCTTAATAGGAATTGCATTGAATCTATAGATTGTTTTGGGTAATGTGGACATTTTCATGATATTAAGTCTTTCTATCCATAAACACGGTATTTGCTTCCACTAGTTGTATCTTCTTCAATTTCTTTCCTCAGTGTTTTAAAATTTTCTGAGTACAGGTTTTTCACATCCTTGGTTAAGTTTGTGTGTGTGTGTGTGTGCGTATTTTTTTTAAGCAATTGAGAATAGGATTGTTTTCTTTTTAATATTTTTTTTAATGTTTTTCCTTTATTGATCTTAGAGAGAGAGGAAGTGAGAGAGAGATAGAAAAACATCAATGAGAGAGAACATCGATTGGCTGCCTCCTGCATACTTTTAATTCTTTTTGTCTGATTGCTGTGGCTAGGACTTCCAATACTGTGTTGAATAAAAGTGGCGAAAGCAGACATCTCTGACTTGTTCTTGATCTTAAGGGAAATGCTTTTAGTTTTTGCCGAATGAATGTGATGTTGCCTGTGGGTTTGTCATATATGACCTTTGTTATGTTGAGGTATGTACCCTCTATTCCCACTTTGCTGAGAGTTTTTTTTTATCATAAATGAGTGCTGGATTTTATCAAAATGCTTTTTCTGCATTTATTGATATGATCATGTGGTTTTTAATCCTTCACTTTGTTTATGTGGTATATCACATTTACTGATTTGTGGATATTGTACCAACTATGCAACCCTGGAACAAATCCCACTTGATCATGGTATACAATCTTTTTGATGTATTGTTGGATCTAGTTTGGTAGTATTATTTTTTTTTAATTTTTTTTTCCTTTATTGATTTTTAGAGATAGGAGAAGTGAGAAGGAGAGAGAGAAATACCGATGGCAGAGAACATCGATTGGCCGCCTCCTGCATGCCCCCGACTGGGGATGGGGCCCACAACCTGGGCATGTGTCCTGACCAGGAATCAAACTGGCGACCTCTTGGTGCATGGGTCAACGCTCAACCACTGAGCCACAGTGGCTGGACTGGTTTGGTAGTATTTTGTTAAGGATTTTAGCATTTATGTTTATCAGGAATATTGGCCACTAATTTTTCTTTTGTAGTGTCTTTATCTGGTTTTGGAATTAGGATAATGCTGGCCTTGTAAAATGAGCTTGGGACCCTTGGGGTTTTAGGAATAGTTTGAGAAGAATAGGAGTTTTTAAATTTTATTATTGCTTCAATTTCCATAGTTTTAAGCAGTCTATTAATATTCTCTATTCTTCCTGATTCAGTTTTTGAAGAATCTATGTTTCTAGGAATGTAATTATTTCTTCCAGATTGTATGATTGGCATATCGTTGTTTGTAATATTTTCTTACACTTTTTTGTATTTCTTGGGTGTTTGTTTTTACTTCTCTCCTTTCATTTCTGATTTTATTTAAGTTCTCTTTTATCTTGATAAGTCTGGTTAAATGTTTGTTAATTTTGTTCATCCTCACCTGAGGACATTTTTCCATTTTTTGTTCAGATAGAGTGGGAGGGAGAGAGAGAGAGAGAAACATCAGTGTGAAAGGGGCACATCAAGTGGCTGCCTCCCACAGGGCCGGGGACAAACTGCAACTAAGGTCTGAGCCCTTAGCGGAAACTGAACCCGGGTCTCTCTGGACCACAGGCTGATGTTCTAACCGCTGAGCAGAACTGGCCAGGGCTTGTTTGTTTTTTCAAAGAACCAGCACTTGGCTTCAATGAACTTTTTCTCTTTCTTTCTGTCTTTTTTTTTTTTTTAATGTTTTTATTGATTTTTTAGAGAAAGAGGAAGGGAGAAACAGAGGAAGAGACACAGAAACATCGATGTGAGAGAGAAACATAGATAGGCTGCCTCAAGCCCCACACCAGGGCATGTGCCCTGACCAGGAATCAAACCAGGACCTCTCAGTCCATGGGACAATGCTCAATCCACTGAGCCACACTGGCCGGGATCATTGACCTTTTATATTGTTTTTTTTAGACTCTATTTCATTTATTTCTGCTCTAATTTTTATTATTCTCTTTCTTCTACTCACTGTGGGCTTTGTTTGCTGTTCTTTCTTCAGTGCCTTTAGGTGTAAACTTAGATTGTTTATTTGAGATTTTTCTTTTTGTTGCTGCTGCTGCTGCTGCTGCTGCTTCTTCTTCTTCTTCTTCTTCTTCTTCTTCATCCTCACCCAAGGACACTTTTGCATTTATCTTCAGATAGAGTGGGAGGGAGAGAGGGAGGAGGAGAGAGACACATAGACTGGTTGCTACCCACACGACCCCAACTGGGGCTGGGGACAAACTGCAACTGAGGTATGTGCCCTTAGCGGGAACCAAACCTGGGACTCTCTGGTTCATGGGCCAATGCTCTAATCACTGAGCCAAACCGGCCAGGGCTTTTTTTGTTTCTTGAGATAGGCCTGTAATGCTATGAATTTTCCTCATACAACTGCTTTTGCTATGTCCCATAGACTTTGAATTGTTTTGTTATTTCCATTTGTTTTAAGGTAACTTCCTTGATCTCATAGTTAACCCATTCATTGTTCAGTAACATGTTATTTAGCATCCAGGTCTTTGTGTGTTTTTCAGTTTGTTTGTTTTTTTTTTTGGTGATTGATTTCTAATTTCATGCCATTATGGTCAGAGAAGATGCTTGATATAATTTTATGCCTCTTAAATTTTATTTTTAAAATATATTTTAATTGCTTTTTTAGAGAAAGAGGTAGGTAGATAGAGATAGAAACATCGATGTGAGAATACTCAACTAGCTGCCTCCTACATGCCCCCCATTGGAGACCAAGCCTGCAACCCAGGCATGTGCCCTGACTGGGAATCAAACTGGGACCTTTAGTCTATAGAATGATGCTCAGTCCATTGAGCCACACCAGCTGGGCATCATTCCCCTTAAATTTACTGAGACTTGTTTTGTGTCCTAATATGTGGACTAGTCTAGAAAATGTTCCATGTGCACTTGAAAAGAATATATATTCTGCTTCTTTGGGGTGAAATGCTTTCAAGCTATCAATTACCAGAAATCTATCTGGTTAGTGTGTCATTTAAAGTCCTCGGATGAGGATAAAAAACAAAACAAAACATAGACTTTAATACAAAGGCTATAGTAAGAGATATAGAAGGAGCTAAAAGGAGCAATCCAACAAAAGAATATAACCCCTGGCACCCAACATAGCAGCACCTAAATATATAAAACAAATCTTCAGTAATACTGTCATAGTAGGGGATATGAGCATCAACCCATGCACCAAGAGGTTGCCAGTTCTATTCCCAGTCACGGCACATGCCGAGGTTGTGGGCCTGATCCCCAGTGGGGGGGCATAAAGGAAGCGGCCAATCAATGTTCCGAGGTACATACCCTTAGCAGGAACCGAACCCGGGTCTCTCTGGACCGCAGGCCAACGCTCTAACCGCTGAGCCAAACCAGCCAGGCTATAAGTCTTTTCTTTTTCTTTTTGTTAGGGAGGGCCTTCTGGTGAAAACCGGAAAACCCACTAGACAAATTCAAAAAGAGCTGTAAGCACTACTAAGTCTTGTTTTTTTATCTATTCAGCTACCCTATTGTCTTTTGATTGGAGCATTTAAGCCATTTACATTTAAATGATTTTTTTTAATTAAAAAAAAAGTTTTCTTTTTCTTTATTGATATTAGAGGGAAAGAGATAGAAACACTGATGAGAGAGAACATTGATTGGCCGCTTCCTTTATGCCCCCCCACTGGGGATCAGGCCCACAACCTCGGCATGTGCCGTGACTGGGAATAGAACTGGCAACCTCTTGGTGCATGGGTTGATGCTCAACCACTGAACCACAGCAGCCAGGCCATTTAAGTGATTGTTGATAGGTATGTATTTATTACCACTTTATTCTTTTGACTATGTTCCTCTGTGTGTTTTTTCTTCTTCTTCTTGTCCTTCTCAGAGCAGGCCTTTTAACATTTCTTGTAATACTGGTTTAGTGGTAACAAACTCCTTTAGCTTTTTCTTATCTGGGAAGCTCTTTATTTCCCCTTCAATTTCAAATGATAGCCTTGCCAGCTAAAGTAGTCTTGGTTATAAGCTTTTACTTTTCATCACTTTGAATGTTTTATGCCAATCCCTTCTGTCCTGAAATGTTTCTGTTGAAAAATTAGCCGACATTGTTATAGGAGCTCCCTTGTAGGTAACTGGCTTTCTCTTGCTGTTTTTAAGATTCTCTCTTTGATTTTAAACTTTTCCATTTTAATTATGTTATGTCTTGGTGTGGGCCTCTTTTGGGATCATCTTATTTGGGACTCTGTGTTTCCTGGACTTGTGTGTCTTTTTCTTTCACCAGGTTAAGGAAGTTTTCAGTCATTATTTCTTCAAGTAGGTTTTCAGTCCCTTGTTCTTTTTCTTCTCCTTCTGGTATCCCTATGATGCAGATGTTGTTACACTTCATATTGTCGCAAAGGTCCCTTAAACTATCTTCATTACTTTTAATTCTTTTTACTTTTTGTTGTTCTGGTTGGGTGTTTTTTTCTACTATGTCTTCCAAATTGCTGATTTGATCATCTGCTTCATCCAACCTACATTTATTCCTTCCAGTGCATTAATTTTATTTTATTATTTTATTTATTTTTATTTTTTATTTTATTATTTTATTTATTTTATTTTTAAATTTAATTTAATTTTATTATTTTATTTATTTACTTTTAAATTTTATTTATTTTATTTTATGAAAGGGACACATTGAGTGGCCGCCACTCACACGATCCAACCAGGGCTGGGGACAAACTGCAACCAAGGTACATGCCCTTAGCGGAAACCAAACCCGGGTCTCTCTGGACCGCAGGCCAATGCTCTAACCGTTGAGCCAAACTGGCCAGGGCTTTCCAGTGAATTCTTTTTTTTTTTTTTTTTTTCTTATCCTCACCCGAGGACATTTTTCCATTTTTTGTTCAGGTAGAGTGGGAGGGAGAGAGAGGAACAGAGAGAGAGAGAGAAACATCGACGTGAAAGGGACACATCGAGTGGCTGCCACCTGCACAACCAACCAGGGCCGGGGACAAACTGCAACCGAGGTACGCGCCCTTAGCGGGAACCGAACCCAGGTCTCTCAGGACCGCAGGCCGACGCTCTAACCGCTGAGCCAAACCGGCAAGGGCCCAGTGAATTCTTGATTTCGGGTATTATATTCTTCATTTCTGACTGGTCTTTTTTTATGTTTTCTATGTCCTTTTCACACTGTTGTAGTTGTCACTAACTTCCCTGAATATCCTTATAACCATTTCTTTGAAGTCTATATCTGATAAATTGCTTGCTTCCATTTCATTTAGCTTTTTTTTCTGTAGATTTCCCGTTCTTACATTTGGAGCATTTTTTTCTCCCCTCGTTTTGGCTGCCTCTTTGTGTTTGTTTCAGTGTATTAGATAAATATGCTATGACTCCAGTCTTCATTTGGTTGCCGTATGTAGTAGGTGTCCTGTGGGATGCAGTGGCACAGTCTCCTTGATCACCTGACCTGGATATTCTAGGAATGTCCTTTGAGTGGGTTATGTGGGTCTTCCGGTTATAATTGAGTCTTGATTGCTAGTGGCCTGTTCGTGCATGAAAGCCACCCTCAGCCTAGCTGACTGGGAGGCTCAACCATAATCACAGCATGTTAGCTGCTGTGCAGGTGCTGACCACATAAAGCAGAATTTGCCTCAGCGGGATTTGGTTATTAATATTGGAAAAGGAGCAAAGGGGGAAGGCCAGACATTATAAGCATGTAATTTGGGCAGCTTCACCAAGAAACTGCAACTTTGCACTCCCCAGGGAACAGGCCTATTCCCTGCAAAACACTTGGGGAAGGGATCCAACAAAGGAAAAATAGACCCATGCCAAGTAAAGTTGGGGTGAGTAGGGAAGGTGCCTGTCAGTCAAACCAGGGATCAGAGATCATTGGCCAGAATACATGTGGCACTGCAAGCATGTGAAAATTTGGAAATACATAATCTCCTAAACAAAGGAGTTCTCTCTTTGGGGCTCTTATTGTTCTTGGTGCAAATGGCCTGAGACTTGTGACTCTTGGCTCTCTTGCATTCGCCCCTATGGCCCACGGCCATGAAGACCCCACATACAATGGACTATTGGACTACGGTGGGAAACACAAGGTAAGCTAGCCTGATGCTGGATTGGACTCTGCTTTGATATGGAACAGGAACTCTGGACACTGGCTCTGAATTTAGCTCTACTAAAGCCCCAGTTACACTTTCTATGACTAGGCAAAGGGAAGGGACTTTGAAAACTCAGGAATTTAATTCTATGCAAATACAAATAATTTGTTCTCCTGTGCAAATTTTTTCTCCGGACCGCAGGCCGACACTCTAACCGCTGAGCCAAACTGGCCAGGGCGCAAATTTTTTCTGAGACCGTTGGTCTCATAAAATTCCTTTACTTGGGATATCACACGAAATCCACCCCACTAGCAACTAGGGGAAACAAGACCCTCTCCCCTCTGTTAACAATACTGATCACAACCTCATTGTTCTGAGAACTTAATGCTTAAGGGAGTAGTTGTGCAAGGGAAAAGGAGGCAGGTGAGTCAGGGTGCTGAGTGAGGCCGGTTTGAATCAGTTATTTGTCTCATTTTCCCTGTTTTACATGCCAAGAAATTTTTCTAGTTTCTTACTATCCTGCCTCATATATTATTTTTTATTTATTTTTATTGGTTTTAGAGAGAGAGGGAGGGAAAGGGAGAGAGAGATAGAAACATGGAAGAGAATATCATTGGCCACCTCCTGCATGCCTCCCACTGGGTACTGGGCCCACAACCTGGGCATGTGCCCTGACTGGGAACTGAACCAGAGACTTCTTGGTGCATGGGTTGACGCTCAGCCACTGAGCCACACGGGCCAGGCTGCCTCATATATATTATGTGATACTATTGTTCTCCATGTATTACATAGATTGACCTCCTCATAAAACGTTAAGAGCAATTCTACCTTGATGTTGTTACAGAACAGAAAGAGTCCATACACCTGGCATTAGCAGAGAGCCAAACACTAGACACCGAGAATTGCAGTAGAGACATATTGGCTATTTTATTGATGAATGGCACCATCCAGGAGAACAAGAAGCTAGTGCTCAGAAGCCCAAACTCCCTGAGGCATGTAGTTTGCAGATTATATAGGGCAAAATCAAAGGACACTGTGGGTTAGGGGGTTGGGGTTATTCCACATGCTGATTGGTTGGACATGAGGTAATGGTAATAAATGATTTCTTCAGGTCTTGAGGACAGTTCTGAGGTCTGTTCTGGTATCCCTCTGTCTGGTTTCATGAAAAAGTAGCTGGGGATGGGGGAGGGGAGTCATTTAAATTTAGGGCTCAGGAACTGAAAAATAACTTAGGTCAAGGTGTAATCTTTAGCCTGCCAGAGGTCCAGATCTCGTAATCCTTAATCAGGTCTCAGTTACTGTCTTCTGCTGCCTCAGGGATTGCTGACTATTGAGGAGAAAAATCTTGGTCTCTGGGGGGGGGGGGGGGGGGGGGGGGAGGATGGCGGTGATTTTTAGAAGTAGGATTTGAAGCTAAATTTAATCAAAGTCTTAAGGACCGTTGGTTTTAATGTCGGCGGTAGAGATGGATTTGTATTGATTTAGCCATATTTTTAAAAAATTAGATCACAGCCATGGCCAGTTTGGCTCAGCAATTGGAGCATCAGTCCGAAGACCAAAGGATCACGGGTTCAATGCCCAGTCAAGGGAATGTACCTGCATTGCAGGTTTGATCCCTGGCCCTGGTTGGGGTTGTGCAGGAGGCAACCAATCAATGTGTCTCTCTCACATTGATCCCTCTCTCTCTATCTCTCTCTACCTCTCTCCCTTCCTTCCACTCTATCTAAATAAAAAATCAATGGAAAAATATCCTCAAGTGAGGATTAGAAAAAAGTCAGGTCACAGTCAATGAACTGAGGAAAAGTTAAGTGTCTAAATGATCAATTAAGCCCTGGCCGGTGTGGCTCAGTTCGTTGGGCATTGTCCCATGCACCGAAAGGTTGCCAGTCTGATTCCCCATCAGGGCACATGCCTGGGTTTCGGGCTTGGTCCCCGGTAGGGAATGCGCAGGAGGCAGCCAACTGATATTTCACTTTCATATCAATGTTTTCCTCTCTCCCTCCTCCCACTTCCACTCTCTCTAGAAATCAATTTTTAAAAATCTTTAAAAAAATAAAAGTCAACTAACATATTTAATGAGTAAAAAAAAATAAAACTTATGGGCTAAACTATCCATAATTAAGTCAATTGCTTAGCATCTGATCTAATCATTGAACTTTCATCACACATCTATAGTACAAAACACTAAGATAATAGCTCTTAGTGTCTAATGTTCTAACAGTTCTTTCAAAGAAATGGTAGCAGCCACTCCCAGAGACTCACTTGAAAAACCTGTTCTGGTCATGGGTCACTTCTGAAAGACAAAGACCAGACAGGAAGCAGAGAACATGTTATGAGATTATGAACACAGAGTGTTGCTGGAAGGTCATCCTTGCTAAGAACATAAAGCAAGTAACCTTGCCTTCTTCCAGTGATAGTTCATCAAAGAGGCCAATTTAAAATAAGGCACTGGCCTTGGCCAGTTTGGCTCAGCGGTTAGAGCGTCGGCCTGCGGTCCGGAGAGACCCGGGTTCGGTTCCCGCTAGGGGCATGTACCTCGGTTGCAGTTTGTCCCCAGCCCTGATCGGTTGTGCGGGTGGCAGCCACTCGATGTGTCCCTTTCACGTCGATGTTTCTCTCTCTCTCTCTCCCCCTCCCACTCTATCTGTACAAAAAATGGAAAAATGTCCTCAGGTGAGGATTAAATAAATAAATAAATAAATAAATAAAATAAGGCACTGCCCAAAGTGGAAAAAATGTAAGAAGTGGAGGTCTGATGAGACTGCAGGTATTGGTTAAATAAAGAACACACACTCCCTTCCCCTGCGAGGTGTGCACAGCTGGGAGGTAGGGCCAGTCTTCTCCAAGTTTCCTCGGTAAGGACAGTTTAGGGGGACCCTGAGCCTGAGCCCCGCAGCATCCCGGCTGGTGAGAGCAGGACGGCAGTGCTCCAGCATAGTCTGCTCCTGGATGTATCGCAGAAAGCTTGGCTCCCTCCCACTGCTTTCTGGGACTGTGGCAAAGAATCTGACTTTTCCCCCACAGATTTTAGCAGAGGTTCAGACATCAACACTGCAGTATAGTTTTCTAGGTGATCACTACCTTGCTTTCCTTCCAGACTCATAGGGACCACGTGCTAGAGAGGATTTATTTCACTGGCTTTCCTGCCCTAAAATGTGACCATAGATTTGACATTGAGATAAATCCATGGCCTTTCTATCAAGACCTAACTTTGATTTCTCTCTCTCTCTCTCTCTCTCTCTCTGTGTGTGTGTGTGTGTGTGTAATTCTTGAGAAAACCCAGCATGGATTTGTTACCGGTGCGATAACCTGGTTATTATTCAACAGGAAAGGAGTAAGGGAAAATTAGGTAATTTAATACTCCAAGTCTATTCCCCCATGATCGATGGGGAAGAGTCTGGACAAAAACAGTTTAGATGCATGCCCAGTACAGTCTGAGTGACATGGGAGGTGCCTACCTGTCCGACACACCTGGGAGTGAGTCGGTGGCCAAAACAGGCATGGCCACAGCAAAGGCTCGAAACCCGAATGTCTGGATCTCCTGGACAAAGGAAGGAGCTCCCTCGCGCTCACTGCCCATGCCAGACTCCTGGATTGCGGGGCTCCTATGCCCTGCCCCTTGCCCTCGTCATGTGGCCCATGGCCATGTGGGACCCCCCCCCCCCCAATTGACTAATGGACTAAATGTAGACTAATCCTGATCTGGACACAGCTGCACCATGGAATGGAAACTCTGGACTCTGGCTTTGCTTTTCTAGCCTTGCTGAATCCACAACTGTCTCTCTTCCAGGACTGGACTGAGGGACAGGGGCCTCGACAACCCCAGAAATGTAATTCCACACCAATAAAAACCATCCATTCTTCCTTGGGGGCTTCTGAATTTGCTTATTTCAACTGCTCTCCAAGAGCCTCCTGCCCACAAGTGTCGGGGGGATCTGGCCCCTTTATCCCTCCAGTGACAGATTTACCCCTTCAACTCCCACAATTAAAATAATTCATTTGTGAAGGTAAAGGACTGAGAGATGCAACCAGTCAGTGTTCTCCTGCCCTGCTTTATTATTTTCTATTGTATCATGTATTTAAATGAGAAAAAGTGACTATTTTAACCAGCGAGGAATAGATCGAAAAAATAAAATAGAATTACTATATTTAAGCTGCTAAATTATGAAAATCAAGTAGGTTGAGAAATGAGGAAATGATTCTATTTTTGTTTTAACTAGATTGGGAATAAAACGTTTGAACTTTCCAGTTCTGGGCTCATGCCTGGATATCCATCAAACCTCCTAATTACCTCCTGAAGGACCAAGAAAGAATGTTCATGTACCCGGACCACCTGACATTCTCTATCCAGACCACCAGTCATCTAGAGGATCACCATCTCAGACCAATCCAAAGCCTAAGAATTCAATACTGATTTTTCTCAAGCATGTGCTTTATACTATAAAGACCCTCAGCTTCTCTTTCTTCTTTGCAATAGTCTGGGTATTGCCTAGTTGTGCTTCTGGTTTGAAAACCCTAAGACCCTTGTATGAATCTTTACCATTTATTTTTAGCAAAGCCTCCAGATTCTGTTTGAGTTCATTCAACACCACAAACCATTTTTCACATTCAGATACTTGGAATTTATAAACCCTCCCCACAGTATATTCATACCCTTGAGGCCCCACTAGGTAGCAGAGCTGGAAAACCCCAAACTTCATTTATTAAACATTTATTGTCCTGATTCCTGTATCAGATCACAAAGAAATTGAGAAGTAAAACTGAATAAAACATGGGCCTTCGTTTTTGAGCATTTCAGGTGGAGGGGAAGCCTGCCTTACCGCAGCTCTAAGGGAGCAGGCACGCAGGTGGCGAGAACAGGATGGCGAGGGCGACTGTGGGGCTCATGGTGGATTCACAGTGGCATCAGTTGAGCTGGGACTTCTGTGAGTAGTGATTGTTTAGCTGGACAGTGGAGAAACGACCTGGGCAGAGTAAATGCATGTGCGAAGGTGTGGCTGTGAAAAGGCTTGCAGAGGACAAAGGTGAGTCCGGGGGGGTGGGGGGGCTGGAGCCTGGCCCACAGTGAAGTTGATAAGGGTTGAACATGTCGGTTAGAGCTGGACTGGGAAGAGTCTTTATGCCATTCTAAGGAATCTGGGTTATATCAGACAGGCAGTGTGAGAACTAGTACAAGATTTTAACTACAAGAGTAATGTCATTTCTTTCTCTCTTTTGTAAAACAAAAATAATACAAATGGCCCTGGCTGGTTTGGCTCAGCAATTAGAGCATCAGCCTGCAGACCAAAGAGTCGTAGGTTCGAGTCCAGTCAAGGTCACATACCTCAGTTGTGGTTCAGTCCCTGGCCCTGGTTGGGTCATGCAGGAGACAACCAATCAATGTGTCTCTCTCACATCAGAGTTTCTCTCTCTCCCTCTCTGCCTCCGTCCCTCACTCTCACTCTATCTAAAGATAAATGGAAAAATATCCTCGGGTGAGGATTAAAAAATAAATAAATAAATAAATAAATAAATAAAATAATAATAATGGAGTTAGATCTGCCATTCCAGAGGAACTGCCTTGCATGTTTTATATCTCAAATCTTTAGAATGTTAAAACAGAGCAAATTAACCTAAAGCAACATTTTGTGCTGAACAACTGTTTGCAAAACAATAATAAAGCAGATATCATTAGCATTTCTATTTTAGCTTATCTGTACCAGTGGAAATGCTTGTTTATCAGGAAGGCATCTGTGAGGATAGAGCCGAGGCTATACCAACCAACATCTTAAAAGACTGCTGAAAAAAGAGAACACTGCAAAGAAAATGGAGAAGAAGAGCAAAAAGAGACTGGACAACAGAGCAAGGTCAACAGCATCAACTTCTGGTTCTGAGAGGACGTGGAGAGTTAGAATTGAAAGAGGCCACTTCTCATTCCCAGATGAATAGTTACATTAGTAACAGGTGAGATAAACACCAAAGTGGGTGGGAATCAGGCATTAAAAGAGACAGCTGACAGAGAATACACTTTGCAGAGACTTGGCTGTGAGAGAGAGAGCTAGAGCTGGAGATTCGCTGGAAAGGAGGATCTGTTGTAAGGACAAAACAGAATTGAGCATGTCATTTGCCTTTTGTTTTCTTTGTTTTTGTTTTTGTTTTTTTTATCCTCACCCGAGGACATTTTCCCATTTTTTTGTTCAGGTAGAGTGGGAGGGAGAGAGAGGAACAGAGAGAGAGAGAGAAACATCGATGTGAAAGGGACACATCGAGTGGCTGCCACCCGCACGACCAACCAGGGCCGGGGACAAACTGCAACCGAGGTACGCGCCCTTAGCGGGAACCGAACCCGGGTCTCTCAGGACCGCAGGCCGACGCTCTAACCGCTGAGCGAAACCGGCCAGGGCTCATTTGCCTTTTGAAGAGTGACCCTCAGAAACAACTTATAAAATACTAGGAAATTAGGAAATTGTCTGATTTTTTAAAAATTCTAAATAAGCCCTGGCCGGTTTGGCTCAGCGGTTAGAGCGTCGGCCTGCGGTCCTGAGAGACCCGGGTTCGGTTCCTGCTAGGGGTGCGTGCCTCGGTTGCAGTTTGTCCCCGGCCCTGGTCGGTCGTGCGGGTGGCAGCCACTCGATGTGTCCCTTTCACCTCGATGTTTCTCTCTCTCTGTTCCTCTCTCTCCCTCCCACTCTACCTGAACAAAGGATGGAAAGATGTCCTCGGGTGAGGATTAAAAAAAAAAAAAAAATTCTAAATAAAATATGATTATTTTCTCAAGAGTAAAATAGTGAAGTAAACCTACATTACTTATTTATTTATTTATTTTTTTATCCTCACCCAAGGACACTTTTTCATTCTTTGTTCAGATAGAGCAGGAGGGAGGGAGAGAGAGAGAGAAACATCGATGTGAAGGGACACATCGAGTGGCTGCCACCCGCACGACCAACCAGGGCCGGGGACAAACTGCAACCGAGGTACACGCCCTTAGCGGGAACCGAACCTGCTGAGCCAAACCGGCCAGGGCTACATTACTTATTTCTACCTAGACAATGATTTCATTATTTAGGTCACCTTTAACCCAGCATCTCATGAAATCCGCTTCTCAGCCCGACATGTTAATTTAGCACCTGAAAGACAGGTGCCCGTAAGTAACGGGCCTGCGAGCCTTAGAGGGTGTGACTCACTGTGCCTGAAGCCTGAAGGAGGTTTTCAGAACCTGGGTTTCAGTTATTTCTCTTAAAATTACACTTTCTTATTTTAAATCTCGGTTAAATTAAGAGAATCTTGCTACTCTGGGTATTTTTAATATTCCTGATTATAAGATTTTAAGAAATAATTAAATAATAAAGAATAATAATTAAAATAAAATAGCTAAATAACAGCTAAAATAAATATAATACATAGATATAGTAAAAAAAACCTAATAATTTCTCATCATAAGATTTTTTAAATAGATAAATGATAAATAACTGAGGGGGCAGCTGAGTCTGGGCAGCCTTACTCTCTGGTCCCAGGTCGTTGCTAAAGGGCACTAGAGAAATCTGCATGAGAAGTTTAGGAAAGTGTTCCCTCACATGCCAGACTTCAGTAGTTAGGAGGCAATTTCAAACTGCCCGGGGCTTGTGCCATGGTGCGTGCAACCAGCCGCTCCAGTCCCTGCTGCCCGGGACTGAGGGTGCTGTGGGAAACGGGGCTGGCACTGGGACTTGCAATACGGAGCAGTGACCTTGGACACCCAGAAGGCTGCCTTCTAGGCCAAGCCCAGTGCTCAGAGAGTGAAAATGCACTGGGTTTTGCACAAAGGGCAACAGGGTTAATTTGGAAATGCAGGCTTGGGCATCACAGAACAAAAGCCAAAAGGGACATGAGATATGCAATTTTATTGTATCTGTTGGGGGAAGGGTAGTCAGAACATTTTCTTCTTTTTATACAAAGGCAAACAGTTCAAGCATTTTCTAGGTCCCCATCCACCCTGAGGTACTGGCTCAGTCTCTCATCTGGAAGGTAACTGTCACTGAGCCCTGGGGACAGAGCAGCAGGGGCCGAGGGAGGGGTTCTGTCATCTGGTCACTCCTGCTGCTTTCCTCCCCTACCCCAAACCCACCTTGAAATACACACACTTTCTCTTACCTAGGGGCCACTGCCACTTCCAAGGTCAATCTAAGATCTTCACAAAGATTGTGGGAAGTTCTTTTTTCTTTATTGATTTCAGAGAGAGAGGAAGTGAGAGGGAGAGATAGAAACGTCGATGAGAGAGAACATTGATCAGCCGCCCCCTACATGCCCCCATCTGGGGATCGGGCCCACAACCTGGGTATGTGTCCTGACCGGGAATCAAACTGGTGACTTCCTGGTGCGTGGGTCAACGCTCAACCAGTGAGCCACACCGGCCTGACTGTGGGAAGTTCTTACCCCATGAGTCATCTAAGCAATATGATGAGCAGTCTTTTAGATCATTTATAGTGTGATTCTTGGGTAACTTGATGTTTGCTCATCAGCTGTACTCACTTTATTACATGAACTATCAAGTATTCATAAATGATAACAGTGATGCACAAACTGGTGGTATGATTAATTATTTTGTTTATTCCACAAACTTTTATTGAGTACCCACTGTAGGCCAGAAGCTATACTAAGGTCTGGCGATATGATGATAGAAGACATGGTCCCTGGCCTGAAGATACCAGATAGATATTGTGATATTATAGAAAAAAATGTGTATTGGTCTCTGCCTCCTGCTCTGGACACAAAGCTCCTGAAACCCTCATAAGTTCCTGTGTGGTAAGGGCACCAGGAGCAGCTTTGGTTCTAACATTTGGTCTTTGACCCTGGGTCCTGACACAGGACTCATGACACCCTTGTAATTTCCTGGACGAGATGAATGTCTTTTGGTCTAATGAGAAGAATCTGGGTGGGCTCCTGGACGAGAGCTGATGACCAGACTAAGCCATGGTCAGAAGCTTGGCGTTCTCAGCTCCACCCCTCATTGCCCTGCGAAGGGACAGGGGTTAAAATGGAGTTAATGATTAACCATGATGAAGCCTCCACCAAAAATCCCCTAAGGAGGATGGGATTTGGAGGGATTCTAAATTTGCAAACACATCTACACCTGGAGGGTAATACACTCCAATCCATAGGCAATGAAGCTCCTGCACTCGGACCCTCCCAGACCTTGCCCTGTGGATCTCTTCATGCGGCTATTCATCTGTATCCTTGATCATATCCTTTAATAAACTGGTAAATGTAAGTAGGTGTTTCCCTGAGTTCTGTGAGCTTCCTCCCCAGGGAGGAAGGGGTCATTGAAACCAGCGATTTGTAGCCAAATCGGACAGAGTTGTGGGCAACCCGGGGACCCACTACTTGTGACTGACCTCTGAATGGCGGCAACCATCTGGGACTGAGCCATACCTGTGGGGTCTGATGCCATCTCCAGGTAGGAAGAGTTAGTTTCCTTAATGTGTAGGGCAGCCAGTTGGTGTCGTGGAGAATCGCTTGGTGTGGGGAAAACCCACATATTTGGTGAGCAGGAGGGTCACAGTGAAGTGTTGTGTAGGAGTAAAAGAGAATCGCAAGAGAGAAACACAGGAAGAGGAAAGAGCTAGGGTTTATCCTATCAGGAAGAAGTTTGAACTGAGGTTTTTCCTTATATAGATAAGAAAACAAATGAAATATTCTGTACTATGTGCTGTAATGACAAAGTAAAAGGGCAAGAAAACATGAAAGCAGCAAGAAATCTGGCTGGAGAATCAGGGAAGTTGTCACAAAATCCCTAACACTTGAGCTGAGATCTGAAGAACAAGGATGAGCTAAGCAGGTGACACCCAGGAGGAGGGTATTCCAAAGTCAGAGACAGGAAAACTTGCAAAAGTATGCATGTTTGAGGAAACAAATAACTTACTACTGCCATGTCATTCAACACGAGGCAGCTGAGACTGGTGTGGAGGAGACTGTTCCAGGACACGACCGCTGCTGGACCTGCAAGGTGGACCAGGGCCTGAACAGAGATTGCTTTCCAACCTCCCCCTCCTCCCTTGGAGACTGATTGTTAGTCATGTTTGTTCTGGCATAAACCAGGACCCCTTCCCTGCCTCCTGCTACATGCTGGTTCCTGGGACAGGCCAGTCCTGACCTGGACAAGCATGTGATTTCCCACACCTGGCAGCTTTCACATACTAGTAGTAGCCATGATCATCCCCCCTTTACCTATATGGTTCTTTGGCTCCTGCCAAGCTGCACAGAATCCATTTCATCTTTTTTTTTTTTTTTTTTTTTTATCCTCACCCGAGGACATTTTTTGTTCAGGTAGAGTGGGAGGGAGAGAGAGAGGTAGAGAGAGAGAGAGAGAGAGAAACATTGATGTGAAAGGGACACATTGAGTGGCTGCCACCCACACGACCGACCAGGGCCGGGGACAAACTGCAACCGAGATACGCACCCCCAGCAAGAACCGAACCCGGGTCTCTCAGGACCGCAGGCCGACGCTCTAACCACGGCCAGGGCTCCATTTCATCTTGAAGCCACCTAAGAAGTACTTCATGAGCTGTTTCCATTAATAAACTATATAAATTACCAGACTGGAGTGGCCAGCCTCTTTCTTCTCTTTCCCTGTCCTCTGCTTACAGAGCTACGTTTTCAATCCTGGAACTTTCACTGGGTCTGTGTGTATTAACAACTGGATATCTATGAAGGGCCTTATATACAATGCCAATAAATTTCTATTTTGTCTTTTTTAAGAGAGAGAAACATGCACCCTGACTGGGAACAGACTCCTCGACCTTTTGGTGCATGGGACGACGCTCAACGAGCCACCCGGCCAGGGCTCTGTTTTATCTTATAGGCTACAGAGAGTCCCTGAAGAATTCTGAGCTGTAAAGTCGTGTAAACAGAGTTATATACTGGGAAGTTTGCTCTGCAGCAGTCCAGACAAACAGGATGAGAACAAGACAGACGTACCAGTGCTGCAGTACTTCCAATGAAGACAGCGTGCATGAACCAGTGCGGTGCCTGGAGGGCAAGGAGGGAAGAGCTGCTTGAGAAGAATTCAGGACACGCCCAAGGTACTGTAGGTAGGAAGGAAGAATCCATCATCAAACTTTAAGATTACTGACGTGGGCCATCAGGTGAATGGCGGACAAGCAAGGTTGGGAAAACAAAGGCAAATTAACTTGGAAGAAAAAATGAATTTCATTTTTGATATGAAGGTTGGGGTTCCATGGAAGGCTCAGGTTAGGCACCAATGTCTTTGTGGGGGTCATCAGCAAATTGATGTAGGTAAAGTCAGATGTTGAGGAGGTTTGCCAGGGAGAAGAGGGGACCCCCTAGGAATGCCAATACATAAGGGAGAATGGCATTTTCCTTCTCTTTTTCTGGCATCTTTAGAAAGACCCAGGAAAAGATAAGGAGGGGCTAGATAGGCCTTAAAAGCATAAGAAGAATCAGGGAATTATTAACAAAAAACAAAAAGTTTTTTTTATTAATTATTTTTCTTTTATTAATACATTTTATTCAAATTCTGCTACATGCATGTTATTGTGTTAAAACTTAAAGGTAAGAGTATAAATAAGAACGATTTAACTCCGGTCTTGTAGGCTGATAAAGCTGTAAAACCCTTCACACTGCATACGGGATCTCTAATGACAACCTTCAGAGATGCATGGAGAAGAAGGGGCTTCCTTGCAACTCTGGAGTCAGATCAGATCTGAAGTTGGTAGCCACTGACTAGTGCTTCCTTTTCAGAGAGGATTCTAAAATGGCGGCGGAGTGGATGGAAGCTACACAGACGGTCTCCCAGGACCAAACTGGAATTACAATTTGGGCTCCAGCAAGGAAAGAGCAGACTGGACTGGAACTGTGTGGAGAGACTCGGAAGTCTGGAGAGCTACTGGGAGTTTTGTGCTGAATCACTACCTCATAGGACAGAAGCTATCTTACTCAAAGAGCACCTTCCCAGAGCCCCAGGGACCAAAAAGAGTTTTAAAGAAGGAGCTGAGCCCAGCCGATGTGGCTCAGTGGTTGAGCACTGACCCATGCACCAGGAGGTCACCAGTTTGATTCCCAGTTGGGGCACATGCCCAGGTTGCATGCCCAGAGAAGGTGTGCAGAAGGCAGCCAATCGATTTTCTCTCGTTGATGTTTCTCTCTCTCCCTCTCCCTTTAAAATCAATAAAATAAATAAATAAATAAAATCAATAAAAAGAAAAATACATATTTTTAAAAAGAGCTGATAGAATAATCAAAACAGTATGGTATTGGCAGAAACAGACATAGACCAAAGTAACAGAATAAAGAGAGCAGAAGTAAACCCTCATGTATACAGGCAACTAATTTTAGATAAAGAAGCAAAAAACATCCGATGGAGAAAGGAAAGCCTCATCAATTAATGGTGTTGGAAAATTGGAAAGACATGCCAAAGAATGATACTAGACTGCAATTTGACATCACACAAAAATTAACTCAAAATGGATTACAGACTTAAATATAAGACCTGAAACAATAAAATACATATAAGAAAACTGTTATGGTTTGACTGGTGACTTGGGCTTCTGAAAGAATTCACAACCAGAGAGGAGAGAGAGAAAAGGGAGGAAGTTAATTTCACTTTCCCATAGGGAAAGGACCCAAGCACTAACTGGCAATACAAGGGCAGGGAAGAAAGATTTGCTCTTTTATTGGGGGCTCTAGGGAGTAAAGGGCAATTGGGACAGAAAGGGGAAGTTGAACAAACACCAGAGTGGCCTTGAGAAGCCACAGTTTGTTTGTTTTCTAGGAGACAGTCTGGCAGATGCACCAGGGAGGCGTCCTTATTACATATATCTTCTCTAGCCTGTAAAATATGCTTTGGAGCAAAGAAAGTTACCAAGAGTATAAAAGAGTCACATCTGAAGGGGTTACAAAGAGTCTGGAGAAGAGAGACTTTTTTGAAAGGGGAAAGGGAATTTTCTGTTCATTACAGGCTCTTTCGTGTGAATCATCCTGGAGTTGCTAAAATAGCAGAGGGCGTGGGGGAAAGT
The DNA here is from genome assembly GCF_014108415.1 of Molossus molossus. NCBI lineage: Eukaryota > Metazoa > Chordata > Mammalia > Chiroptera > Molossidae > Molossus > Molossus molossus. Next base: position 7,621,116 of record NW_023425347.1, read on the forward strand.
GCAGCGCTTATCTATTTACTGCCTGAGTAGGAAGGTGGCTTGAAGTTAGAGATGCCAGCAAGCTCTGCATTTAATTACCAGGTGCTTTTCGTAAATTGTGGGAAAGTCATAGCACAAAAGAAAGGGCTGTTTTCTGCCCTTCAAAAACATAGATCCTACCCTGACTGGTTTGGCTCAGCAGTTAGTGTAGGCCTGCTAAGGACACATACCTTGGTTGCAGTTTGTCCCTGGCCCCGGTTGGGGTCCTGTGGGTGGCAGCCACTCGATGTGTCTCTCTCACATCAATGTTTCTCTCTCTCTCTTCCTCATTCTCTATTTGAAGATAAATGCAAAAATGTCCTTGGGTGAGGATAAAAACAAACAAACAAACATAGATACCAAATTTATGGACCTTGGTTGCAGAGAAGCTTTTATGAACTTAACCCCTAAGGCAAGGGAAGTAAAAGCAAAAGTAAATATATGAAGGACATCAAACTGTAAAGCTTCTGCATAGACCCCCAAAAATCCAAAACTCAACAAAACAAAAAGGCAACCAACCAAATGGGAGAAGATATTTGCAAATAATACCTTCGACAAGGGGCTAATATCTGAAATACATAAAAACTCATACAAGAAGTGTTGGAGAGGTTGTGGAGAAAAAGGAACCCTCATTCACTGCCGGGGGAATGTAAACTGGTATAGCCACTATGGAAAACAGTATGGCAGTTTCTCAAAAAATTAAGAATAGAGATACTTTATGAGCCAATAATCTTTCTTCTGGGGTATCTACCCCCAAAATTGAAAACATTTATTCATAAAGGTCTATGTACCCCTAAGTTCATTGCGGTAGTACTCATGGTGGTCAAGACATGGAAACCAGCTAAGTGTCCTGACTGGATAAAGAAATGTGGTACATTTATACAATGTAATACAACTCGGCCATAAGAAAGATGAAATACTGCCATTTGTGACAACATGGATGGATCTTGAGAATACAATGCTAAGTGAAATAAGTCAGATGATTTCACTCATATGTGGAATATAAAACAGAAAACAACAAAAGTACAAACAAAAGAAACTCAGCACGACAGAGTGGTGGTTAACAGAGAGGAAGGGGGTAGGGCAGGTAGTCAGGGGTAAAGGGGGTTAAATATGTGGTGAGGGAAGGAGACTAGGCTCGGTGAGGGTCCTCAGAACTGAGTACGGGTAGGATCTCGGAGGACACTGAAGGCTGCAGAAGTGTGGAGGGGTGGTGGCTGAGGGGTGAATGGGGAAGCCGAGCCAGATGCTAAAATCCGGCCCGCAACACTAGGCTGTGGGGAAGTGGAGGCTTGGGAGGGGCGCCACCACGCCTGCCCAGCCAGAGCTGGAGGGGTCAGAAGACCGGTGGTGGTGGGAGGGTTGCGGGGAAGGCGGGGCGGGGCGAGGTTGACGGCAGGGCGGTTCAGGGAAACCAGGGCAAGCGATCGAGGAAGAGAGAGGGCAGGGTCTGGGATGAGTAATGGAGCGCAGAGCGTGGGGTTCCCGAGAATAAGGAGGGGACACAGGCCCGGGAAGGGCATGCGTCAGGGATGGGAGCCGAGCCCTGAGAAATAAGGGGGTTCGCAGCCGCTGAAAGCCACAGGCACCGCCGGCCTCCAATAGGCTTGCCCTGCGGTGGGGGGGGCGGCACCCCAGCTCGGCTGCCGCCGTGATGCCGGGGGAGGGTCTGCCGGGGTCCACCGCGAGTCGGGCGGTTTGGGGTCCCGCGACCGCCCTCCACCCCCGAGGCGTCCCTTCCTTCCGCTGCGCCCCGAGGCCGGGCCTGGCAGGAGCCACCCGCCCGGGCTCGCTCCCTGGTGCCCGCTTCCCACGGCCCCGTTGCACCCACTGGCGGAAGCCGCACCCAGCCCAGCGCGCCACACCTGGAAGGGGTCGTGGGCTCAGGGCGCGTCGGGCTGGGGCCCGGGGAGCAGTCGTGGACCAGAACTCAGGGCTGGAGGAGGATCGTCTGGGTGACTCACCTGGGCCCGGCCGGGTGGCTGCAGTGACGCCCTGCTCCGGCCAGTCTGGTCGTTTGTAGCACAGCGCCCTCTTTACTCCCTCACAGCACTAGCCACCAAGGTCGTAATTGGCTGAATTCCTCATTCTGCGTTTCCACCAGAAGGTAATTTTCAGGAGAGGAGGCCACGTCTCCTAGCATTCCGCAACGCGGGGACAGCGTCAGACGCGGTGCCTCCACGGGGGTGGTTGGGGGGGAGAGGGAAGGTCAGGCCCGGGAGCCTGGAAGGCCCTGGAAGGCCCTGGAAGAGGAAGGAAGGAACTGGCGCTCTAGGGGAAGGGGCGAGGGGTGGTAAGGCAAGCACAGGGCACCTGCATGAACCGTGTCAGTGTCCAGCATGACAGGAACTTACCACAAGGAGAGGTACAGTAATCACATAATATCTGACCTGCAGATGCACCCTGATGCCACTGCCAGAGCCCCCTGGCTTTGCCAAGGTTACAGGGTGGATCCACACCAGCTTTCTGTTGTTGCTCCAACTTCTAATTACAAGTTTGAGATCTTGTTCTCAACCTTCCTGATGCCATGACCCTCTAATACAGCGCCTCATGTTGTATGTGGGCGTATCTGCATGTGGGCCCACCGCCTTGAGACGGATAGAGGAGCGGTATCTCGGTTTCTAAGACCACTGGAAATATGTGTTTTCCCATGGTCTTAGGCGACCCCTGTGAAAGGGTCGTTTTAACCCCAAAGAGGTCGCGACCCACAGGTTGAGAACTGCTGCCTTAGACCATTTTTACTGCACTTTCAAAAATAAGTACAATATATCATTTAACTTCAAACATATATAATTTTCATCATCTTATGCAAATCCTTAAAACAGCAGACGTGTCGCCCTGGCCGGTTTGGCTCAGCGGTTAGAGCGTTGGCCTGCGGTCCGGAGAGGCCCGGGTTCGGTTCCCGCTAAGGGCATGTACCTCGGTTGCAGTTTGTCCCCGGCCCTGGTTGGTCGTGCGGGTGGCAGCCACTCGATGTGTCCGTTTCACATCGATGTTTCCCTCTCTCTCTCTTCCTCTCTCTCCCTCCCACTCTGTACAAAAAATGGAAAAATGTCCTCGGATGAGGATTAAAAAAAACAAAACAAAACAGTAGACGTGTCGCCTGGCCAGAGTGGTTCGGTGTCCTCCTGTGCACTGAAAGGTTGCTGGTTTGACACCCCCCACGCCACATGGGGTGGCACATACAGAAGGCAACCATTAGATGTTTCTCTCCACATGGATGTCTCTCTTCCTCTCCTCCTTCCTCTCTTGGAAGCAAGTCCTTGGATGAGAACTAAAAAAAAAAAAAATATATTAGCTGTGTCTTGGAAGTTTTGCTGGTATTTACTTTAGTGTACTGTTCTCAAAGTCCAGATAAATACTGTAACGTTTTGCTATTCACTTCGGTGGGCACAGAGCGCTCAAATTTAGGAGCTGATCTTCCTATCTGCTTCTATTATTAACCACCTTGGGATGGGATGCTTGTGAGCCAGGGTGCTATATCTGTATCCCTTTATTCACATATAGGCTGAGGGCTTCCTTGGAGCTATTCCCACCTTTTATAGCAGCCTTCTCCTGTGAATGTTTTGATCAGGATATATACTTTTTTACTAATTTCAGCTTTCTGTTTTTAGTCCTTACTAAGAGTTTTTCTGATTCACCAAAGATTCTCTTCTTGTTTTCTGGTGGGACTAAAGATTTATATTTTTAATTTTTTTTCTAGTTCCAGGGATTTGGAAGTGGAAACCTTAGTATGAGCTCAAGTTGCCAAACTGCAACAGAATGTTTTTATCCTATTTTAATTCTGCAAATGTTAGCCTCTCCCCTTCTACTTCAAGCCCAGTGCAGAAGATTGTTCAACATAGACTTTAATAATGTTGTAAAAACAATGTGTCCTGTAACAAAATCAAGCAATCCAGAAAAATAAAAAGTGAAGAATGAAATATTCACCTCCTTTCTCCCCAGACAGCCTTGTGTATATTAAAATATGTATATATGAAGGAGAAAAAAAACAACAAAGAAAAAATATGTATATATGGAAACATCAACACATAAAATTTTAATATAACACCTACATTTATATTAATATTTTTATGAAAATAGAACCTATATTGAAATATCTATAAAGGAAGATCTGCAAAAAAAGAGAAAAAAAATCCTCAACAGGAACTGAGACCCCCTTCTACTCTTAAATCATTTTATTTTTCCCTGGAAATAAATGAGGTTAACAGCACAATTATCTACTATTCCTAAGGTCTGTGAAAAATACAGGCTATATACATTTGTACTGAGGGAGAACATGTAACATGAGCAAAAATTTCTCCACTTAAAGCCTCTTTATTTCAGAAATCTGAGACACACACACACACACACATATCTTCAAGATGATTACAATTTATTTTGCAAACATTCTTTACACTAGCTCTCATTTCCCCCAGTAGTTTGTATGCTCCACGACACCATGTTTTTGCTGAGAACTGAGTCCTCCTTGCCACAAATAAGGACTGACAGAGAGTAGGTGCTCAGTAAAGACTTTGAATGAATGAATGAATGAATGAATATGAATTTTAGTGATCTCAAGCTTTTAGAATTATTCTCTTTTTTTATATAATTAAAAATACAAAAATTATGTTTAACATTTTCTAATTGTTAGCCTTCAAGATAGTGTTGTACTGGTCTTCCTTTACTCTGGTTTGGTTTCCATGTTCTCAATTCACTTGTTACCTACTTCTCTTTTGAGTTCGAAATGACACAAAACATTTAAAGACTTTTAATTTGCTAGAATACAAACACAGGGGATTTCTTCCATTGATATTGATGTGAGATATGATAGAGGTGAAGTGTTTCAAAAATTTGATAAAATGTCATAATTATTATAATTTTCTATCTTTGGTGTTAAGGCTTGTAATCATTCTTTAATCCTATATAATACAGGACCAAGATTTGATTCAGAAAAGTGATTTTCTTGTAAAGAGACTTAATTGTCTCCAAGACAGTTCTTAACACTTGCTATTCCACACTTCCCTGGTCCTTTCATGGAGTCCACACTACCCAGAGGTCTGGCTGTTGTTTTCTTAAAAGTCCTCATAGCACAAAAGACCAGAATACACCCCTCCCACTGGACAACAGGGTTACTTGCCCTCCTTATCACCAAGTCTACCTTCAATTATTCCAGAGAACCTGACCTGCACCTACCTTTCATAGGATGACTCATTTACTTCCATGACACAATTATTTGAGGAGCCCTAAGTGAATCTCATCAGAAAGGAGGAAAACAAAAACAAATTTTATCTTTGTGGATATCCTGATACATTTGGAAATGCCTCAAGCACTTTTCCTCTGATAAAGGTCTTTCTAAAATACAGAATGCCTCCAGAATTTCCTAGGTCACAAAACAAGGTGGCCCTGTGCCCTGCTGGCATGAGAGCATCTCAGAAAGGGGCCATATTCTCATCCCTGAAAGCAAGGAAAACATCAACAGCAGACAAACCAACCCCAATACTGGTCTACAAACAATAGCAGCACTAACTTTCATGAGGAATATTAGGAACACGGGAAACCTTACTTTTGCTTTATTGCTTGAATAGGACTATCCTAGGACACCAGAAATCAAGGCATAGAGTTTGAGGACAATCCTTGGGGATGTCACAATGGTAGATGGACTGCCAAATGAGATGGCACAAATCAGAAAGTGCTGGAAAAGAGAAAAAGAGACAATGAGCCCAAACTGCTCATCAGCAAACCCGTCTCCCCCCAATCCCACCATACACACACACAAACACATCTACAGGCTCTGGTTCCATACCTTTCCACCTTCTAAGGCAGTGGTTCTCAACCCTCCTAATGCCGCGACCCTTTAATACAGTTCCTCATGTTGTGGTGACCTCCAACCATAAAATTATTTTCGTTGCTACCTCATAACTGTAATGTTGCTACTGTTATATCTTAGGCGACCCCTGTGAAAGGGTTGTTTGACCCCCGAAGGGGTCACGACCCACAGGTTAGAACCACTGTAAGAAATGTCCTGGGCTTTGAACCATCTTTTTTTTTTTTTTTTTTTAATTAAAATTTTTCTTTTGAGAGAACTTTAGATTCATATGCAGTTGAAGGAAGTAACACATAGATATCACATGTGCATTTTATCCAATTTCTCCCAAAAAAACATCTGGCCAAACTACAGTATAATATCACAGCCAGGATATTCACATTGATAGTCAGGTACAGAACATTTCCCTCACCACAAGGTTCCCTATTGTTGCTCTCTTATAGTTACATTGACCCCATCCCTCACCCCTGGCAATCACTAATCTGTTTTCCATTTCTATAAGTTGTCATTTTAAGAACGTTGTATAAATGTATGGGACCATGTATATGTACATGCAAATGTACAGTTACACAGTGTATGAAACCTTTTGGGATTGTTTGTTTTTCCCTCCATAATTCTCTGGAGATTTGCACAGAACATTAGCTGTATCAATAGTTCATTCCTTTTTATTGCTAAGTGTTATGCCATGGTCTGTCTTCTTTAAAATTTACTTTAAGCCCTGGCCAGTTTGGCTCAGCGGTAGAGTGTCAGCCCACGGACCAGAGAGTCCCGGGTTCAGTTCCCACTAAGGGCACGTACCTTGGTTGCAGTTTGTCCCCGGCCCTGGTTGGGGTTGTGTGGGTGGCAGCCACTCGATGTGTCTCTCTCACATTGATGTTTCTCTCTCTTCCTCCCTATCTCCCTCCTGCTCTATCTGAAGATAAATGCAAAAATGTCCTCAGGTGAGGATAAAAAAAAATTTTTAATTAAAAAAATAATAAAATTTACTTTAAAATTATAGTTGACATACAATAATATATTAGTTTGGATGTACAACATAGTGCTTAGACATTTATATACCTTACAAAGTGATCACCACGATAAGTCTAGTACTTACCTGGTATCATACATCGTTATTACAATATTATTTACTATATTCCGTATGCTGTACTTTACATCCCTGTGACTATTTATAACTGGCAATTTGTACTTTTTTTTTTTTTTTATCCTCACCCGAGGACATTTTTCCATTTTTTGTTTAGGTAGAGTAGGAGGGAGAGAGAGGAACAGAGAGAGAGAGAGAAACATCCATGTGAAAGGGACACATTGAGTGGCTGCCACCCGCACGACCGACCAGGGCCGGGGACAAACTCTAACCGACGTATGTGCCCTTAGCGGGAAAGGGACCTGGGTCTCTCTGGACCACAGGCCAACGCTCTAACCGCTGAGCCAAACCAGCCAGGGCAATTTGTACTTCTTAATACAGCTCAACATTAAAAGAAAAAAAAGCAATCCTATTAAAAAATGGGTGGAGGACCTGAGCAGACATTTCTCCAAAGACATACAGATGAAATAGACACATGAAATGATGCTGAACATCATTAATCATCAGGGAAATGCAAATCAAAACCACAGTGAAAGATCACCTCACACCTGTCACACTATTATCAAAAAGTAAACAAACAATATATGTTGTCAAAAACGTGGAGAAAGGGAACCCTCCTGCACTGCGGGTGGGATTGTAAATTGGTGGAACGACTATGGAAAATAGTGTGGAGTGTCCTCAAAAAGTTTAAACTAGAATTATCATATGACCCAGCAATTCCACTTTTGGTAATTTATCCGAAAATACTATTTCAAAAAGAGATATGCACCCCTATGTTCAATGCAACATTATTTACAATAGCCAAGATATGGACCTTCATTTGTTAACCTGAATACCTGTCTGGGCAGGAGGGCTCCCCTCTTCCAAGCTTGGTGGGCCCACCGTTCTCCACAGCGATTCGGCCAACCCCGGTTCTGCTTCAGCCCAAGGGGAGGCATGGAGTGGGTCAGGGGGCGGGGCGGGGGCGGGACCAGAGGGCGTTGTCTGGGGGCGGGGCGGGGCGTCGCCTCGGCGCGGGGTAGCGGGTGGGGCGGAGAGCGAGAAAGGAGCCCGGGGAGAAGCCGGGGGCGGGGCGGCCGGGACCAGCCCGGTGGACAACCCAAGTTCCTCCCAGCCCTGTGTTCGGGCCAGAGCTGGGCAGTCTGTCCGCCTCCGGGCGCGTGCGTGAGAGTGTGCGTGTGCGTGTGCGTGTGCGTGTGCGTGTGCGTGGCCGCCAGCGGCCGGAACCCGGCGCAGACGACCCGAGCTTCCCTTCGGTCGGGCTCGGGTCCTGCCGCTTCTTTCCTGGGGCGTCGGCTGGCCGGAGGGTGAGTGCCTCCCCTTGCCGGGCGCCCGGGGGCTTGGGAGGCGCAGGCCCCACACTCTGCGCGCTCTCGGCGGGGACTGCAGGGCTGGAGAGGTCGCTGCTCGTTTTCACTTTCCAGCCAGAGTGGGAACACGTGGTCCCGTGGGTCCTAGCGTGACTCATTCACCATTTCAAATTAGGATTTTACTTGTCTCTTCCCAGACCTACCGCACGCTAGGCCTGGTTCCTAGTGTTTAACAGGCTCATTTAGTCTGCTCTCAACCCTATTACAAATGAAGAAACAGGGCAGGCTAAGTAAGATCAGTTCGTAAAGGGGGCCAGATTACGCCGGCTCCCCACAGCCCGGCCTTTGACCAGTATACTGTGGCAGTCTCACGGAACTTGAAAAACTCGGCTTCTTCGCCCTGGCCGGTTAGGCTCAGCGGTGAGAGCCTCGATTCCCGTCAAGGGCAGTACCTCCGTTGCGGAGGAGGCAACCGGTCATGTGGCTCTGTCACACTGATGTTTCTCTCTCTCCCTCCCTCCCTCCCACTCTATCTGATGACAAATGGAAAAATAACCTCGGATGAGGAAAAAAAATCACCTTTAGTTTCCCTGAAAATATCAAACAAAAAATACATGAAAAGGGACATGTATTAAATAATACATGCTTCTAGCAGTGCTATTTATAGTTCTGGAACAAAAATGGAAATAACCAAAGTGTCCAGGAATAGAGAAGTGGTCACAAATGGGCATGCAGACAGTGGTCTAGCTACGTAGTGAAATGTTATCTACCTAGAGAGGAACAGGCACAAAGCAAGTCTGTGTGTAAAAGAGGCAAAGTGAAAACATAAAACAGCTTCTGGATACTGATTAAGAAGATATAATGCACATCAACATCAGCCCATTTGATGTGGTGTATATAGTTTCATAACCGATTGGGGGTTTTTTTTGTTTGTTTTTTCCTGTTGACCTGGGTAAGTGTATGCACTTACTTTTCCCCTGACAAAGGGGTAAAGATTATTGTTGTGCAGTGGGGCACTAAGGAAGGTGAGTGAATGGAGATTGAAGAGCCCTGGACAGACAGCAAGTCAAAAGCCTGGCTGGAGTATTTTATTTTGGACAAGTAGCTTACTTCTTGAGCCTCAGTTTCTTTTTCTGTACAAGTACGAGAATTGTACAAGATGTGGAGTCACAAATTCAAATGCCTCAAGTGTCCAGGCATGTAATGTGAATATGTAACTGGGCCAACCAAACAACAGGGAATGGTGAGGCCTGGAATGCAAAAGAATACGTGTCCTAATAGAGGCATTAACATTAAATAATTTCCTCCAAAACCTAAATGTCTTTGGATCCTCACCCTAGGAATCTTAGGATAAAGTGTTATATGAGTCTGAAGTGACACTGATAACCTTTTAAAAAGTAATCAAAACATATCATTCCTGCTTAAGATGCTCCAGTGGCTGTCTTGTTATGCTTAGAATAATATCCTTGTCCCTATCCTGCAGGCCCACCTACCTCTGAGGCCCACCTACCTCTGACTGCATTGTCCACCACAACTCTTTTTTCAGCCATAGGCCAGTCAAACAGGTTTTCTTGAATACTCCAGGTCAGTTCCTAGCTCATGCCTTATTCTTGCTGTTCCCCTACATTTTTGCATTGCTGGGTCCATATCATCATTCATCCAGAGATACCTTCTTGGACCATTCTATCCTAAAATATCAAACACACTCCTGCCATTTTATCTCCGAAAGTACTTTGTTTTCTTATCACTATCACTATTAGCATTATTATTAGTACTTACCACTATTAGAATTCTGTGGTTGTTTTGTTTGCCTATTTGTTTTATCTGCCTCCCCCCACCCCCAGAATAAAGTTCTACCTCCCGTAGCCTCAGCACCTAGTGCAGTACCTGGCCAGAGGGCGAGTGAGTGCCCCAAGCCCGGGACCCAGCTGAATGAATGTGTGAATCGGTTAAGAATTGTGCCCCACTTACTGCAAGTAATAGAGATCGACTCCAGTGGCTTAAACACATTTTAGAATTTGATCTCTCATGTAAAGAATTCTGGAAGCTGGCAATCTAGAACCATCCCACACTCCAAGAAATCATCCGGAATACAGGTTCTGTTCATATTTCTGCTCTATCATCCTTAATCCATAGCCTCCACCCACAGAATAACAAGGTGACTCACTGAGCCCTGCTATCATTCCACGGTCCAGCTGTGAAGAAAGCCACTCGTAAGAGGCCAAAATGGTACCCTCCCCCCCCAACAGAGTCAGCCCCTTTAAGGATATTTCCACCTCATTAGCCACCCCTAAGTGCAAGAGAGGCTGGGAAATGTAGTCTCTAGTTGGGCACATTGACACCTGAATAAATTCAGTGACTGTTAAAGAACAAGAGGGGATGTTGGGTAGCCAAAGAAGCAGGTTCCTAACTGTTTACTCAGTAGTGAATTTAAGGGAATTTAAAATCCCCTCTGATCAAAGCTGTGGCTCCTGCTCCACTTCAAGTGCCCTGCTTTCCTCCAACTCAGCTTCAGCCACAATGATTTAGGTCTCTTTCTTTCTGTCCCCAGGTCAGAGAGCCCATTCCCCTGCACCCTACTTTCACTTCTTGGCAATATTCTGCATACCCTAGCCCTTTACCTCCTGGACAGTGTGGAGCACCCTGGAAGGTGCTAATTCAGGCTCGGCTCCATTTTCCAGGTGTGGCTGTGGATAAGCCTGATTTCTGTCTCTGAGTTTTGTTGCTGTCCTGTAAAGATACAGTCATATGTTAACATCGTCATTTGGGCAGCATTCCCACACTGGCAGTCACAGGCTCTGAGCTGTTTTCTGGAGAGGGAGCAGGTTTGTTGGAGGCACCTGTCTCCCCCAGAAGCCAGCTAGTGAGGATTTAGGCCTCCCTCAGGCCTGTGAGGCCGTCGAGGGAGAGCTAACATTTTTCCAGAGCCTTAATATGTGCCACCCTCCACATGTGTGTACTATCTCTCGCTCTTCTCAGCCATTCTTGTACTTTGTAGACCATGGTAGACGTGGTAGCTATAGGTTTCTTACCAATACCCCTGCCCTTTGTCTGTTCCACTACACTGATTATGTGGAGGGAAAACTGGGGAGAAGAAGGAAGGACAGAGAGAAGTACACTGCTGTTCCCTATCGGATGGCTCATTTCCCAGGAACTTTTCTCTATGGCTGCTTTCACAGAGGGTTCTGAGTTCTCGCAGCAAAAAAAAAGGATTGGTTTTGACATCCTGTATGACTTGTCCTCTGAAGCCTAAATCTCTAGAGGGCTCCTTGCCTCCCTCTCTCTGTTTTTTTTTTGTTTTTTTTTTTTCTGGTTCCCAAGTTTTATTCAAGGACTCATACAAAACGTGGCAGATAAATGAGTTTTAATCCTCATTCTCCTCTTCATCCTGGTTAATGAGAAAATAACACAATTCGTAACTCACTTTGCTGTTAGCAACTCTGTTCAGCCAGTCACAGAGATGATTCTTCAAACATGTTCTGGTGAGATGTTTCAAATTCCTTTTGCAAGAAGGCACCTCAGACCGTACAGTGATCTTGCTCTTGTTTCTTTCAATGGTTATGACCTCTCCACCAAGATTCCCAGTTTTTCCATTCACTTTGTTTCTCCCCTGAAGAAACTCTTCAAAATTGGTAGCATTCATGTTCCGTTTTCTGTAGGGTGGGAGTCAAGGGTGAACTTCGAACCGGTTTCTTTTATTTGCCTCCCATTACCACAAGCTTCTTCACAAGGGGCCATGACAGCAGCGGAGGCAGAAAGGGTGGTTCCTTGCCTCTCTTGAAAAGCCTTTTTTCGAGACATTTCATGTCCTTCACAAAGTGGTGGTGAGGCCTAGAGCCGGTACATCAACTTCACCACCTTGTCCCCCCCCAACTGTTCTTTTCTAGATTGTTGAGGCCTGAAGAGAGTGACCACATTGGAAAGCCTGGGGCTCGCCACACCGAATCCACAGGAGTAAGAGCAAACCTTTCTTGTGACCTGTCAGGAAAGAAATTCATCTTCCTAGAACATGGCAGGTGACTATTAGCTATGAGGGAGTTAAATTAAAAGTTTAATTAAAAATTGAATACGTTGTTATAAAAAATCTAAATAACACTGAAGTATATAAAACTTGTTTTATTTATAATGTGGATCGCTACCTGGAATTATGTTATTTTGTATTTTCTTACTTGTTTTATTGTCTGTTTAAATCTTACCAAAATATAAGTTCCTCAGAAGTAAGGGCCATGCTTATCTATTCTCTGGAATGATATTAGGGGATAGTAGCTGCTCAATAAATAGTCGAGTGAAGGAGCCCCAGGAGGAACCATGGTTCAAAATTCAGTATGACTCCCCATCTTTACATGTCTCCCTGCTCATGACAAACATGCCATTATGCAACATCTTTTTTTTTCTCTCAACAAAATAACATGAAGATTTCTTCATTTCAGAACATAAAAGTCCACCTTACACATGAAACTGTACGTTAAATTTTCCATCTCAGCACTACTGATACTTTGGGCCAGATAACCCTTTGATTTATGCATTGTACCATGTTTAGCAGCATCCTTGGAGCTCTATCTACCAGATGCCAGTAGTGCCCGCCCCCCAGTCATGAAAACTGAAAATGCCTCCAGATATTGTGAGGTGTTTCCTGGGAGGCAACACTGCCGGTAGCTGAGAACCATTGATGTAGATACTTCATTTGTATCCATTTTCCTATTAAGCCCCCAACTAGAGTTCATTCATAACAAATGAATGTGAGAAGTGAAAATAAAAAATGTTGATCATTAACTCATGGAATTCAACTTTTACATTCAGTTGAATTCCCTGAAGTTGTTTGCTTCAGACTGACCTTTGTATTTTCTCCTTAAGGACCTAAACCGAAAAATTTAAATCAAAAGTTTAAATATTTTGGCCTTAGACCTTATCTGGAAAAAGTTAAGCAAATCACCAGAGCTGCCTCCCTAAAAAAAAAAAAAAAAAAAAAAAAAAATCAGTGCATAATCTCACGAAATCTTCTGAACAACGAAAATACTGCTTCAGAGGCTATTGGTAATAGTGATACAACCAGGACCCATAAGACCTGACTCTTCTTAGACTTCTTGTCATCTTCACCACCAAAAGCAGGGGTCCTACAGCCCTGCCTGCCTTGTGGTAGTACTAGGAGTCCAATTTTTCATATCTTGTTTAAGTGTGACATTTCGATGGGGCTGAAGGAAAGGAAGCAGAACTATATTTTGGTAACTGACACCTGGCCACATAGGGTTAACACAAAAGATTAGTTACAGAACTTTTTCATTTCAATGTATGGGAACAGGGCTACAACTTCTCATAGAGGATAGCCAAACTAGACTGGGCTTTCAAAGAACTTGGTTGTTTGAGTTTTGAGAAATCATAATTTGACCCATTGTATATTTGTATATTAGTAAACTCAAGTAACCATGAGGTATGCTATAACTGCATTAAACCTCACCCACTAAAAAGGTTGGTGGTTCTTAGCTTCAACTGCTGTAATGCTCTTACACATTTCATTTCTGTCTTAGTCCTTATGGAATTTTGACAAAGAGGAACTGCTCTTTAAGAGAAATCAATTCTTCTCTGGATTTAGGTAAGAAAGTGCTCATTGTCTATGCTCACCAAGAACCCAGGTCTTTCAATGGCTCCTTGAAGAAGGTGGCTGTGGATGAACTGAGCAAGCAGGGCTGCACCGTCACCGTTTCTGACCTCTACGCCATGGACTTTGAGCCAAGAGCCACAAGGAAAGATATGACCAGTAAGTCATGGGCATAAGCACTGTGTTTTCTAAAAAGTTCTTCTTTGTGTGTGTACATTTTTGTTTGTTTGTTCATTTGTTTTTATTGAGGTATAACTGATATAACAGTTTTAGGTTTACAATGTAATGATTCAATATTTGTATGTATTGTAAAATGGTGACCACAACAAGTCCAGTTAACACTCATCACCTCACATAGTTACAATTTTGTTTTTCCTCCTGATGAGAACTTTCAAGATCCACCCTCCTAGCTACTTTCAGATATGCAATGCAGGCTTATGTACTGTAGTCACTGTGCATAACATCTCCAGGACTTACTCATTTTATAAATCGAAATTTGTGCCTTTTGACCCCCTTCACCTGTATGGCCCACTCCCCAACCCCTGCCTCAGACAACACCAGTCTGTTCTCTGTATTCATGAACTCAGTTATTTGGTTTGCTTTTGGGGGTTTTGTTAGGTTGTTCTTCTTTTTTTCTTTTTTATATTCCATGTATAAATGAGATTACACAGTATAGATCTTTTTCTGTCTGACTTATTTCACTTAGCATAATACCCTCTAGGTCCATTTATGTTGCTGCAAATGGCAAGGTTTCATTCTTTTTTGTTGGCTCAATAATAGTATTCCATTATATGTATACCACATTTTCTTTATCCTTTTATTCACGGATAGGTTGTTTCCATGCCTTGGCTATTATAAAGAATGCTGTAATGAATATGGGAATGCCTATATTTTTTCAAGTGTTTATGTTTTCTTCGCACAAATACCCAGAAGTGAAATAACTGGGTCAAAAAGTAGTTCTAGTTTTAATTTTTTGAGGAACCTCCATACTGTTTTCTATAGTGGCTGCACCAATTTATATTCCTACCAACAGTTCACAAGGCTTCCCTTTTCTCCACAACCTCTCCAACCCTTGTTATTTCTAGTCTTATTGATAATAGCCATTCTAACAGTGTGAGGTGTAGTTTTGATTTGCATTTCCCTAGTAGCCAGTGAAGTTGAGCATCTTTTCATATACTTGTTTGCCATTTGTATGTCTTCTTTGAAAAAAATGTCTATTCAAGTCCTCTGCCCATTTTTAAGTCAGATTATTTGTGTTGTTTTTTTTTTTAATTAAAAACAATTTTGAAAAACAGGTAACCATTGCACATAATGTATAATTCTCAGGTCGAGAATTCCACAGTGTGCCCTGGCCAGTTTGGCTCAGCAGTAAGTGCGTCGGCCTGCGGTCCGGAGAGACCCGGGTTCAGTTCCCGCTAAGGGCATGTACCTTGGTTGCAGTTTGTTTCTGGCCCGGGGTTGGTTGTGCAGGTGGCAGCCCCTCGATGTGTCCCTTTCACGTCAATGTTTCTCTCTCTCTGTTCCTCTCTCTCCCTCCCACTCTATCTGAACAAAAAATGGAAAAATGTCCTCGGGTGAGGATAAAAAAAACGAGAATTCCACAGTGTAAGTCTGTTTCCCATCCGCAGACACCCAGTCTCTCCGTCCCTGAGGTAGTGTTACCTGTTTTCTCAGTATCCTTCCAGAGATAGTCAATTTACAGGCATATTCTCCATTTTGCCTCCAGTTTTAAAAATATGGTAGTATGTTATACACAAAGTTATGCACATTGCTTTCTTTTCTTTACTGCTGCAAACTATCCCATTGTATGGAGTCATAGTTTAAGTAGCCCCCTACCTTAGGGCACTTTGGGTTGTTTTTCATCTTTTGCTGTTATAAACAGTGCTGCACTGAAAAATCATGGCCATCTTTGTTTCTTTTTCCTACATATGCTATTATATCTAGAAGTGGAATGGCTGGGGCAAGGGAATGTGCATTCTTAATTTTTAGAGGTAATATCAAATTGTTTTCCATAAATGTACCAGTTTACACTCCTACCAGCAATATTTGCAAGGGCTCATTTCCTCGCTATCACTAACAGTGTTATCAATTTTTTTTTTTTTTTTTCCAATCTTCACCCGAGGACATTTTTCCACTTTTTGTTCAGACAGAGTGGGAGAGAGAGAGAAAGAGAGAGAGAAACATCGACGTGAAGGGACACATCGAGTGGTTGCCACCGCACGACCCAACCAGGGCCAGGGACAAACTGCAACCGAGGTACGTTCCCTCAGCAGAACCGAACTCAGGTCTCTCCGGACCGCAGGCTGACGCTCTAACTGCTGAGCCAAACCGGCCAGGGCATGTTACCAATTTTTGATAATTGCCAACCTGACAAGTGAAAAAATGGGCTCCTGGTATACTTCTAATTTGCATATTTCTCATTATAATAACTGAGCTTTACTATTGTTGGGGAGGAAGAAATTTTCCTCTGTCCTCCTGGTCAAATAGACATGAGACAGATCAACAAGAGAAAATAACCAAATGTAATTATGTACATATGTATGTATGTGGAACCCCACATGCATGAGAGAGTCAGAGACAGAAAAGGAAAGTGAAGTCTATGTGGCATTCTGAGCTGAGGATGAGGTAAGACATCTTTCACATGGGAGGAAGGTCATTCGGAGGAAGATAAGAAGAGAAGATATTCAGTAACTAGATGTTAGCCCTTCCGTGTAGGTAGGTCATAAAAGTTATTTTTGCTAATAACAATTATGGGCAAGGCCCCTAATTTAAAGTCTTTTCAGAAGACGTATGGGTTTCCCATAGCCCTGACTGTTCATTTAATTTATAGCATAGTTTACCCATTGTAATTTCTCTGATTCAGGAGCAAACTGTTGCCATGTTACAAGGGCATTAAGATGGCAAAAGTCTGGCAATGAGGGGTCATTTTTGCAGAAGCAGAATGGGTGTCATGCCACAGTCTTTGTAGACTTGCTGTGGCCTTCGTGTGAAAGGCAGCTAGGGCGTTTCAAATTCAGAGGGTAGCTCTTATATTGAGTAGATTTTGTTTTCTTAAGTAATGAAATAACCAATTAAGATAACATAAAACAACATTATTGCCTGGCCAGTGTATTTCATTGGTTGAGTGTCAACCCATGCACCAAGAGGTCGCCGGTTTGATTCCCGGTCATAGCACATGCTCAGGTTGTGGGCCCGATTCCCAGTGGGGGGCATGTAGGAGGTGGCCCATCAATGTTCTCTCTCATCGATGTTTCTATCTCTCTCTCCTTCTCCCTTCCTCTCTCTCTAATATCAATAAAGAAAAAAAATTTTTAAAAACACATTATTTTGATAAAACACAGAAGCTTTGCTTTCTCAGCAGTAAACTCTTCACAGTATCTTTTGTTTGTTTGTTTGTTTGTTTTTTAATCCTCATCCGAGGACATTTTTCCATTTATCTTAAGATAGAGTAGGAGGGAGGGAGGAGAAGAAAGAGAGACAGAGAGAGGGAGAGAGAGAGAGAAACATCTATGTGAGAGAGACACATCAGTTGGTTGCCCCCTGCACAACCCTGACCAGAGCTGGGGACTGAGCCACAACCGAGGTACATGCCCTTGACTGGAATCGAACCTGCGACAATTTGGTCTGATGCTCTAACCAATGAGCCAAACTGGCCAGGGCTCGTCACAATATTTTATTAGGGGCAGACTAATAATCCAAGAAAACTTTCTCCTTTTAGCAGATAAGAGAATGTTAAGTTTTTTATATAAAGTTTTTTTTTAACTTTTTAACAAATTTGTTCAATCATATTCAGCTCAATCACTTATAAAATTCCTTTCTCAGGACTTGTTTCTCATGAACCTTCCACATCTTTCTGCATCCATTTTAGTTCATCTCTTGTTCTCTTACCCAGTCGGAAACATTCCAGTCGGAATAAAGTTACTTTCATTTTCCTTAATGAAAACACATCTCTTGCCTTTTTTTAAGCCAAAACACATCCTACTTTTCTTGTATACACAGTTGTTTTTCATGAGTTTTTAGTAGCTTTAATTACATATTAGAATTCTTAGCCTTTAAAACTTAATTTCTAGGGATAACTAAGAAATAAGCAATTGTGTTCTTTAGACTGATAAATTTATAAATAAGTTCCATAATTTTAGAAATATGTTTTTTTTTCATAGTACAGTCTTTCATTGTGCCATAAGACATCTGTTTACTAACAGATCAAAATGTATTTTTTAGTTTCTCTTTAATAAGAGCCAAAGGTAGATAAATCTATATTCAGTAATTGGTGTTTTATTACTTCATCTTATTTGGAAATGATCTGGATAATCGGAATTTAACTTGAATCATCATTTAACTTAACTTGACTTTGAGGTTTCAAATTATCAAAATATTTAGGAAATCATTTTTAAGTACACATAAAATATAATTATTGCTAAAGAGTTCACCTAAAATAACCCTTTTTCTTACTTGTATTTATTTAATTTACTTGTTCTTAACAATTATGTTTAGATTACTTATGAAAATGTTATACAGAGTTATTTTTCTTACTGACAAATTTTGCAACAAAGATAACATGAACTTACTTGACTGATAAAACCAGGTAGAATAAAAGTATTGTATGCTAACAACATTAAAGACACTCCTATTGAACCAAACCAAACTCAAACCAGCTTTATTATCAAATATTTCCCCCCAGATCACATGATCCTGAAAAGTGTTTGGATTAGTGTCTATTATAGTTTTAACAAATTTAATATAAGAGCTTGTTTGTTTAATCCAGTTAAGTGGAGCTCTATTACAAATTAGCAATACCATTCAGCCATAGAAAATACTACACAGTACACATGAACACACAAACAGACAGAGACCTCATAACCTTCATTTTTAAATTACTGCCAAGAGATGCGTACGATAGTGTAAAATTCACTACTTACAAAGTTTATCAGCTCATATGGCTAAAGCTTTTCCTGGTTAATATTTGTGGAGAAGACAATTAAGATTTGTGTTTGTCCTTAATAAGGGAACCTTGTAATCAGAGCAGCAGTTTGTGCTTTCAAAAAAACCTTCATTTCCTTTCCTAAATTTTCTTCAGTCCTAGGAATTGGGGCAGTAAAGATAGGTGGGCTCGGAACTGCTTTTAGAGCTGCAGTTCTAGTTTTGCAAAGATTTGTAAGATAATGATGGTTGCTCTAAGTTTTCCCCAAATTGGTTTGAAATTTAAGTGACATCATAGGTTGCTCTATCTATCCACCCAACTACACCATCCTTAAATTGTTTCTTTCCCTCTGGTTACATAGTTTTATTTATTTATTTATTTTTTATTGGAAGGCTTGCTAAGTGTTATGATAAACCTGTTTAAGATAACCTGTCTTGCCCTGGCCAGTTTGGCTCAGCGGTTGGAGCGTTGGCCTGCGGTCCGGAGAGACCCGGGTTCAGTTCCCACTAAGGGCACGTACCTCGGTTGCAGTTTGTCCCCGGCCCTGGTTGGTCATGCAGGTGGCAGTCACTCGATGTGTACCTTTCCCATCGATGTTTCTCTTGCTCTCTCTTCCTTTCTCTCCCTTCTATCTGAGCAAAAAAGTGGAAAAATGTCCTCGAGTGAGGATAAGAAAAAAAAAAAAGATAACCTGTCTTATTTAGACTTTTACAATATATTGTGGTTAATTCTCAAATACTATGACTTCTGTAGACATGTGTCTTTGTAATTACCAGGATCGTGAACTTTTAAACCACTCAAGTGAAAACATCCTTTAAACTAGATATTTCAAGGAAGTCCCCCTCCAACACTCACTCCGTGGTGTTTACTGATTCACTGACACAAGGTTAGAATTTGGCTTTCCATGTCTAAACGACCATCATATGGAGGACACAGATCTTTGTGGAAGAACTGGAACGTGATGCTGTAGGGACCTTAACTCCCAAGGATCTCCTGTCATAACTTTGGCAAACACCAACGTCTGGCTTTGGAGATTTGCAAGATGGAAAGTCAGTACAGAAAAGGAAAATTTCGATCAACTGAAAACTGCAGGACAAGGGGACACTGTGTCTCTTGGGGATAACTTCTAACATTTCATTTTGAAGAACATTTTATGTGTCACCGTACCACTCTAAATGCCCTTAAAACGATGAATTAAGACCATGCACTAAAAGGGATGAATGGCAGTTGGCTGTGTGTTTGGGCTTGTGAAAAAGATCAAGCTAGCAACCAGGGCAAGGGATGCTTTGGTTTTCCCACACAACGCCAGAAAAGGGAGGGACTCATCAGGGACCCGAGCTGCCCGCCGCAGCTGCCTCCTCCCGAGATGGTCTCTGCGGCCGCCGCCCTATCCCGACAGTGGGGGAGAAGAGTGCGAGTCCCGACCCAGCGGTGGTCGGAGTTCCCAGGGCGGCAGGAGGGGAAGAGAGGGTGGGTGGGCAGGTCGGCCTGTAGGCAGCAGCCACCCAGAACCACCCGGCTTCGGCTAACAGTCTGGTTACATAGTTTTATTTCTGATCATAGTTACTAAATTCTTTTAAATGTGTTGTCAAGTTTTAGCTGGGACAACTAGTAAATATTTCTAGTGGTATTAAATAATTCCATGGTCTCAAGAGGGTGCAAAGGTTATTACCTTGCAGAGTCATTCTCTCTGGTAGCCAAAAGAAAGAAGTGACAGCCTGCATGTCCCAAGCAGGCAGAAAGCCAAGCCATGCCCTTGGGACACAGGCAGTACCTGTCCCTCAGAGAAAAGGATCACTAACCAATTGGTCTGTTTTTAGGAAGAAAGGAACGACGTTAAATTTTATTTTCTTCTCTTACTGGGCTTGGGATAATCCATTCACAGTACTTTTGAGGATGCTCCCTGGTTTTAAGAAATGCTCTAATTATGACCCTTAGTTCTCTACTTGATCAAGGAATGAAAGCTATCCGAGGACAATCACCTGTAAAGGGCATTAGTCTTTTGTACCTTTCCCTAAGTCAGGGCTTCACCAATGGGTTTTGGTATCACTGTTTATGGAATTCCCATACCAAGGAGTCCTGGAAATTTTCTCTTTTCTATCCCCTGATCATTTTATGCACTCTTGTGTGAAAGGCTTTGGGTCCCCAGTGAGAGGTCAAACCAAGGGACTCTAGCCCTCTTGTCAATCTTGAACTTTGTTGCTGAAGAACCCAAGTTTGGCTGATCACTGCTTGAAGACAACAAAAGTATTGGGTGGAAAGCAAATGTTGCTTTACTTAGGAAACTGGCAGCCGGGGAAGATGGCAGACTAATGTTCAAAGACCACCTTCAAAATTCTGCACCAAGCAGAAGAGTTTTAAAGGGGAGGGAGGGAGAGAGGGAGTCAAGGGAATTGAGAAAAAAGTCTGTATTTCTTTACTCACAGATAACACTTTTTTTCATTAGACTCCTTATGCAAAACAAATTCATACATTCTACTCGGGACCCTGAAGTTTATCTCCTCCTGCTTGGCAGAGAAATAGTACATCAACAATTTACAACTACATTTGTGAGAACAAAAGGAATTGAGCAGGAAGAGCGGTTAACATGTGAACAAAGGCCTAATTTAGAATAAAATGATTTAATTCTAGATGCCCCAAAATACTAGGGGCATTAAAATCACGAGGGGCTCAGCTACAATTCAATTAACTGGCCTGTTTCCCCAAGCAGTTGCTGGTCAGGCTTCTCATTGTCATTTCTGCTTTCCAGCTGTTTCAGACTTTCCAAACTGAGGTAAATAGAGGAGTTGTTTGAGGATCTTTAAGTAACCAAATAAAATACCTAGGAATACATCTAACCAAGGAGATTAAAGGCCTGTTCTCAGAAAACTACAGGACATTGAAAAAAGAAATAGAGGAAAATATAAAGAAGTGGGAACATATACCATATTCATGGATCAGAAAAATCAACATCATTAAAATGTTCATAGTACCCAAAGCAATCTACAGATTCAATGCAATCCCTATTAAAGTACCAACGGCATATTTCACAGATCTAGCACAATAACTCCAAAAGTTTATATGGAACCATAAAATACCCCGAATAGCCACAGCAGTTTTGAACATTTTTTAAAAAAAATTTCCCTTTATTGATTTTAGAGAGAGAGGAAGGGAGAGGGAAAGAGAAATAGAAACATCGATGAGATGTTTCTCATGTGCCCTGACCAGGAATCAAACCAGCAACCTCTTGGTGCATGGGTTGATGCTCAACCACTAAGCCACACTGGTCGGACATCCACAGCAGTTTTAAAAAGAAGAACAAAGTGGGAGGGATCACAATACCAGATATCAGATTATACTACAAAGCCACGGTAATCAAAACAGCCTGGTACTGGCATAAGAACAGACTTATAGATTAATGGAACCGAACAGAGAACCCAGATATTGACCCAAGACACTATGCACAATTAATATTCAACAAAGGAGGCAGGAACATACAATGAAGAAAAGATGGTCTCTTCAATAAATAGTGCTGGGAAAATTGAACAGCTGTATGCAAAGAAACTAGACCACCAACTTACACCATACACAAGAAGAAACTGAAAATGGATAAAAGACTTAAATGTAACCTGTGAAACCATAAAAATCCTAGAAGAAAATGTAGGTAGAAAAATCTCGGACATCACATGTACTGGACTTTTCACTGATACATTGCCTAGGGCAAGAGAAACAAAGGGAAAAAATAAATGGGACTACATCAAAGTTAAAAGCTTCCGCATGGCAAAAGAAACCAGTATCAAAATGAAAAGGGAACCCACTCTCTGGGAGAACATATTTGCCAACGATACATCAGATAAGGGGCTAATGTACAAAATATATAGAGTACTCATACAACTCAACAAAAGGAAGACAAAGAATCAGATTAAAAAATGGGCAGAGGACCCATATAGACACTTCTCCAAACAAGACATACAAATGGCCAGGACACATATGAAAAAATGTTCAACATCTCTAATCATCAGAGAAATACAAATTAAAATGACTATGAGATATCACCTCACACCTGTCAGAATGGCGGCCATCAACAAATCCTCAAACAAGTGCTGATGAGGGTGTGGAGAAAAGGGGACTCTAGCACACTGCTGGTGGGAATGCAGACTGGTGCAGCCACTATGGAAAACAATATGGTGTTTCTTCAGAAAATTAAAAATGGAACTGCCATTTGACCCAGTGATCCCACTTCTAGGAATATATCCTGAGAAGCCTGAAACACCAATCAGGAAGAATATATGCACCTCTATGTTTATGGCAGCACCATTTACAATAGCTAAGATCTGGAAACAGCCCAAGTGCTCACCAGTAGATGAGTGGATGAAAAAGCTGTGGTACATTTACACAGTAGAATACTATGCAGCTGTAAGAAAGAGATCTCCTACCTTTGAGACGACATGGAGGGACCTGTTGAGTATTATGCTTTGCAAAATAAGCCAGTCAGAGAAAGACAAGTACCACATGATCTCATTTATTAAATATAATGAACAAAATAAGCTGTTAACCAAAAGAGATCCAGAATCATGGGAATAGGGAACAGACTGGCAAACCTCAGAGGGATGAGGGGTGGGAGGGATGGGAAGAGATAAACCAAATAACTTAAATGCATATATGCACAGCCAATCTACACTGACACTGGGCTGGGGAAGGCAGGAGAGGGGTGAGAGTGGGGAGGAGGGAATCAATGGGGGAAAAGGGAGACATCTGTAATACTTTCACAATAAAAAAACGGGGTCCCTTTGACCAGTTCAGCCTTCTGTGGTGCTGTATGAAAACCTTTGTTTAACCTCATCAATGTCTTTTATTTATCCCAAGTTTTTAAATAACCACTGAAGATTTCCACCCTGCTGAGAGGAGTCCTGTGACGCTGTTTTCTCTGTTTCACCCCTATCAGTATTTATTCACCCATTTCTTTATCATCCTTTAAATATTTTCTGCCTTGTCGAGAAGAGTTCCCTGACTTTCCTCTCAGACTCTCCCACTGTCTTGTTCATTAATCTAATGTCTTGTTAGCATCCCTAAGATTCAACTGGGAAAACTGAGACCAAAATATTATGTCTTCCCTTTTTATTATTAAGGGAGTTTTTACAGCTAGGCATTATATTTTTTTGTATCTACTTTTTAAATTTGGTCTTTTCATAGGTACTAATAAAACAGCTGTTATGATGAAAGCACTCTAAAATTTTTCCAATTTAGAAGTTTTTTTAATTCAAAGGATCCATCTTTTGGCTTTGATGAATAGGATTTTAACAGTGACTCAAACCAGTAAGTTTTCTTATGACTTAACCAAGGTCCACACATTAGTGTAAAAAAGAAAAAAAAAAAATGCAGCCCTCACAAGACCCGGAAACTTATTCTCAGAATAGTCTAAGACAGTAAAAAGCCAAAGACCTTCATGGGCTGGGGCTCCTCATGCAGATGAGCTGGCTGGTCGGTCATAAAGACAAAGAGATGCCAGTCACAAGCTCCAGGTAAAATCCTGTGCTTCGGACCTACTGGCAATTGCTGCTCAGAATCTCCAGTCTATTTGACTGGCTGCTAAATGCAGGCTGATACGTGCACCTTCTGGATGGCAGAGTCCATAGTGGAGGTCAGAACCAAGCTCTCAAAGACAAACGACATAAGAACAGAACAGTGATCACCTGTGGGAGGAAAGGATCTAAAAACCTGGACTACTCATACTGACTGTTGTACAGTAAGGAAGTGCAGTAAACCCTCGATTTTGCAGACCTCGATCAACAGACTTTGGATTTAACAGACAAAATTTTCGGTCCATGGATTATATGTGAAAATTAACACCCTGTTAATTTTAAAATGCTTTTAACCAAGATTTGCTTATAATTAAATTAACAGGTTATTTTTGTTATTAATTCACTGTTATTTTTAACAAATTTTAGCAAATAGGCCATGTGTTAAAAAAAAAAACACTAGTAATTTTGCTGACATAAATAAATATTACATATCTACAACTATAGTCTACATATTTAAATCCAAGAGTCACCACTCATAAATGTTGGGCGAATGATTAGCATGTGATCAGACCACATGGCACATGGCAATTAATTGGTTCTGTTGTCATGTCGTGTGACTTTCTGCAGCAGTTTTAACATGCTGGCCGATGTTCCCATGTGCACTAAGCCACACCTCAGCCGTGTGCATTTACTAGAATGCACACATTTACTAGACTTATTCAGTATAAATGTAAAATTACTGTAACACATATAGAAAACTTTTCTGTGAAATTAAACTTTTCATACATACTTAGTTTTAATTACATAAATGTGTCTACATCAGTAAAAATAGATGAATTAATTTGTCAATTTTTTAATATACGCATTCAGGAAACCTTTTATTTTTTTTAAATATGTTTTCATTGATTTTTTTAGAGAGAGAGGAAGGAAGAGAGAGATAGAAACATTGAGGTAAGAGAGAAGCATCATCAGCTGCCTCCTGCATGCCCCCTGCCAGAGATCGAGCCCAAAACCTGGACATGTGCCCTGACCAGGAATTGAACTGGGACCTTTCAGTCCAATGGATGATGCTCAATCCACTGAGCCACGCTGGCCAGGCAAGCCTACTTTATTATTTATATAATGGACTTTCGCCTTAAACGGTCACCCCCTCACCCGAATTAGTCCCTTTTATCGAGGTTTTACTGTAGTTCCACAATATTTTCTCCTGCTGATCTAGAAAAGGGGAAAGAGGTCTCTTACCAATCTGCTTCTGCCGCACTCTGCAGGTAGAGATCTGGGAGTCTGACTTGGCAAGGATTCTTACCTTTTTTGCCTGCTTGTGTTAGAAGTCCTGGATCTTCCTGCAGCAGCTTTGAGGTGAGGAGTGCCAGCCAGTGAGGTATCCTGCTCACACTGTCTTTGTATGTATTTAAGAAGCATTTTCTTCCCCCACCCCAGCTTTATTGAGATATAACTGACAAATAAAAATTGTATATATTTAAAGTGTACAACATAATGTTTTAAAGACATTTTTTAAATAGACTTTTTTTTTTTTAATTCTTAGAAACAGAGGTGACACGGCAGTTATCCCTACCATCTTTCTCTGGGTGGCAAGATTTTTCTTTAACCTTGTGTTTGCACTGAGAGAATTGTTCTTTGTGAGTCCCAGCTTTATGTAAGAGTCTCAACTCCCACATCCCACCCTTCTTGGCCATAGGGCTGCTGTCTCCAGTGCACATGTTATTCACTAGGATCCAAGTTCTAGGTCGCTGGTTTTCTCAGATGGACCCAGTCAGATGCAAGCTGAAGCGGTTACTTACTGTCTGAATTCCTGCTTCCCTCATTACTCCTCGTCTCTCAGGCTTCACCTGCTTTCCTGTCAGTTCAGTCATGCACTGGAAAATTTTTTTTTACTTGTTTGCTTTTGTTTTGTTTTATCTAGAATTTTGTATGCACTGTTCTTACGAGTTTCTCCAGCATCTTGCCAGAAATAGATATCTGGACTTGATTGCATAAATGAGCTTGACAGAATAATGGTGTGCTTTTTATCCATTGCTGACTTCTTTATTGTTGCTGGCTTCTTCATCTTTTTTTTTTTTTTGCTTAATATTATTGTGAGATTCATCTATATTGTTATATGAAGATGTAATTTGCCCATTCTTGTTGGTGTGTAATATTTTGAGTTATGAATAAGTCATGATTCATTTATTCATTTCTTCTGTTGAAGGACACTTGAGTTGCTTTTTGTTTGGGGGAGATTGTAAATAATGCTACCATAAACATCTTTTTATGTGTATTTTATTAAATACAAGTATGCATTTAATACATGATGCTAAATAATTTTCAAAGAGGTAGTCCTAACTTATGCTCCCCCAAAACTGAATGAGAGTTCCAGTTGCTACACAGTTTTACCAACACTTGATATTGACAGTCTTTTTAATTTTAGCCATTCTGGTAGATGTGATATAAATAGACTTTTTAAAATGTTAAGTACTTTTAGCTTTTTATTTATATTATATTTGTAAATATTTATGTTAATATTTTAATAAAATATTAAACCCTAAGTTTCTTTTTTAAAGTTTTATAGTTTTTTTTAGTATTTAACAGGTTCTACTTTTTAAATGTAAATACTTTATCTTTCAAATTTTATTTGGGTATATGACGTGAGATATGGGTCCAGTTATTTCCCAACTACCTGCCTAGTTTTCTCATCACCGTTTATTGCAAGATCTAGCTATTTGCCCCTGATTTAAAATGCCACATTCATTGTGATCTACATTTCCACATATATTTCACTCTATTGTCAATGTTAGAAATGTTCAAACCTGTGGAGAATTTAAGGAGTTTATTTGAGCCAAATTGATGAGAATTGTCGGGAAGCAAAACCTCAGCAGATTGAGAAAATGCTCTGGAAAATGGCAGTTTTACCACTTATTTTATCAATTGGAATCAAAGGGCAAGAGGTAAGGGGGTTACATGAAATTTATTGGTATTAGATTAGGGAGGCAGGAGAAAGCAAAGCAGGGAAATCTCTCCGATTGGATAAAAAGTAAAATGATAGGCACAGACTTCTTTTACATTGTGGTTATAGGATAGTTAACAGTCAATAATAAACATGATGACAAAGGAAGCTGCCTTGACATTCCAATTATATGTTATCCTAGATGCAAAAAGACAGTAGACACGCTCAATTAAGGTAAAGATTGACTTTTGTCAGGGTAGAGTCTAGCCTAGGACATGACTGCCTGCCATGACCTGCTTTTAGTTAGAAAGTTTTAATTTCAGACCATCCATCCTATGTGGTTACCTTGGTCTCTGAGTTTATAAGGACTGCCATGCAGGCCTCCCCTGCGCTTGTCAGGTTAAGTATGTGGCCCATTTTCATCCACACTCTCCTACAGTTTTTGTTTTGTTCTTTTGTTAATCCATGACTCAGTACCATATGACTTTATTTATTTTGGACAATAATAGAATTTAATATCTGATAGAGTTAGGTTACCCTTATTTTCTTTTTTTCTAACTATTTTTACTTCACTTTTACATAAAAAATTTTAAATTAGGTTTCAGATTCAAAGAGCAACCAGGTGATACTTTTATTCAGATCCCATTAAATTTACAGTTGAGCCCTGGTGGCTCAACTGGTTGGAGTGTCATCTCATACACCAGAAGGTGTCAAGTTCAATTCCCAGTCAGAGCACATACCCAGGTTGTTTAAGTTCCATCCTCAGTCAGGATGGGTGTGGGAGGCAACTGATTGATGTTTCTCTTTCTCTCTCAAAATCAGTTTAAAAAATAAATAAATAAATAGCCCTGGCCATTTTGGTTCAGCTGTTAGAGTGTTGGCCTGCAGACCAAAGGGTCTTGGGTAGATTCCTAGTCAAGGGTATGTATCTGGGTTGCAGGTTCGATCCCTGGCCCCAACTGGGGTTGTGCAGGAGGCAACTAATCAGTGTCTCTCTCACATCGATGTTTCTCTCTCTGTCACTCTCTCCCCCTCCCTCCCTTCCACTCTCTCAAAATCAGTTGGGGGGCGGGTATTCTCGGGTGAGGATAAATAAATAAATAAATATGCAGATTTTATGATGCTGATTCTTTCAATGCAAGATACTGGTATGGCTTTTCATTTGCTCACGTTTTCTTTGCAACCCTCCAGGTCTGTTCATAAGTTTTCTTCATACAGCTCTTTCTTAAGTCTTGTTAACTGGTTTTTGTTTCTCTGTGTGAAGAGGCTTAATCTTGGTATGTGTCTCTACTCCACATGTGTGTTTGTCTCCAGCCACTGCTCATCCTCTTACTGTTTGTGGTAGTTTTCAGCTGATGCTCTGGGACTGTCCAATACACAATCAAATAATTTGCAAATAATGATGATTTCACCTCTACTTTTCCAGTATTTTATACCTTAAGCTTTCTTTTGTTTTTGTAATGTTGTTAACAAGATCCCTAGATTCAGTATTTAGTACTGATGATAATAGGTGACATCCTTGCCTCTTCTAGTCTCCATTTTCTT
Source organism: Molossus molossus (assembly GCF_014108415.1). Taxonomy (NCBI): domain Eukaryota; kingdom Metazoa; phylum Chordata; class Mammalia; order Chiroptera; family Molossidae; genus Molossus; species Molossus molossus. The sequence continues at coordinate 7,649,841 of NW_023425347.1, forward strand.
TTAATGAATCAATCAACTATTTTTACTTAATGAACAACAGAGCAGGGACTGGGAAAACATAGAATATTTTGTTAAGGAACCATTGGTTTTTAAGTGAATAAAATAACAGTTTATTTTAAAAAATACTTTAAAATATAGGAGAACAAAGTGAAGGTAAGATAGAAAGTGCAGGCCCTTCCACATAGCCCTCCACTGCACTCTGGGTCAAATAAGCTTAACTTTCTGCTCTGGATCGTTTAGATCTAACTTTAAATATCAATGCTACTTTGTATTTATGTATAAGGTTTGAAATTCCGTGGACACAGATATAAATATAGGCAGTATTATGGGATTTGCTTTATTCATTTACAGCTTTCAGAGTGTTTGTAAAGATTATGTAGCACTCTTTGGTATTGGTATTGTTGGGGGAGCTCTCTTTGTCCTCATCTGTTGCTGGTGGAAGTGGGCTTCTTGTGATGTCACAAGAAAATGAATTTTCCAAGACTCTCACGAGAATGAATGATATTTATTTGCATAGAATTAAACCCCTGAGTTTCCAAGGTTCCATCCCCCTCCATCTCACAAAGGAAAAAGTCCCGTCTTGTCTTCAGGGGGGCTAGACTTAAATCCAGTGTCCAGAGTTTCTGCTCCATAGTGCACAGTCAGTCTAGCCTCAGACGAGCTTATTTTGTGTTCCCAGCTGCAGTCCATTGTGCCATTGTGCGTGGGGTGTACACGGCCAGAGGCCATGTGACTTGTAGGTCCACAAGGCTATGGAGGGAACACAGATGAGTGCAGGGAAGCAGGAGCAAAGCCAGAGGAACGAGAGAGAATTCCTTTGTCTCAGGATTATGTATTCCCCAAAATTTGTGGGCTTGCAGTGGTCCCACTCCTCTGGCCACTTATCTTTGCTCCCAGGTTAGACTGTCAGGCAAGTATTTTTCCTGTGTCACCCAGACTTACTGTGCATGCACCCATCTTCCCCATAGCTCAGTCCCTTCGCCCAGTGATCTACTGGGAGTGGGCCGAGGTTCCCTGGGGAGTGTGAAATTGCTGCTTCCTGGTGAAGCTGCCCAGGTGGCCATGCTTGTAATGTCTGGCCTTCCCTTTGCTCCTTTCCTGTTCTTTTTTTTTTTTATTTTATTTTATTTTTTTTTAATCCTCATCCGAGGACATTTTTCCATTTTTTGTACAGACAGAGTAGGAGGGAGAGAGAGGGAAACATCGATGTGAAAGGGACACATCGAGTGGCTGCCACCCGCACGACCAACCAGGGCCGGGGACAAACTGCAACCGAGGTACGTGCCCTTAGCGGGAACCGAACCCGGGTCTTTCCGGACCGCAGGTGGACGCTCTAACCGCTGAGCCAAACAGGCCAGGGCCCTTTCCTGTTCTTAATAACTAGCTAATTACAATGGTAACAGTATGTATTATAACTACCAATTCCTCTGTTGATTTATATTTATGTTGTTTCCAACTTTTATTTTAAGCCATGTGTCAGTTTTTCTTTGATGGCTCTGGATTTCTGTCTTGCTTAGAAAGGCCTCTCTACACCTACACTTATAAAAATATTCTTATTTTCCTGTGACACTTGGATACCTTTGCTTTGATATTGTTGGGGAGAACAATGTTTACTCTCCCTTTCTAGGTTCTTCTGGCTGGTCTAATTAAATTGACATAAAACAGGAAAAAAACAAATTAAACTTCAATAGCATGTATACTTCCTATACACATGAGAAAGACTCAGGCAAAGTGAGTAACTCTTCAAAATGGCAGGAACCATCACCTTAAATACCATCTTTAGCTTAAGACAAAAGATGGTGTTGGCGGTGGGAGTCAGTTATGGGAGGTTACCAGGAAAAGCACAGTAATCTAGGATAGGCTTATGCAGATGTAACTTAAAGCCTTCTCCACTGATAACAGTTTCTAGAGATTTAGGTATCTTCCTCTTCTGGTTCAGACCTGTAGAGAATTTGTACAAGTTTATTTGAGCCCAAACTGATGACATTGCTGGAAAGCAAGATCTCAGATGCTCCTGTGAATGGCAGTTTTCAGTTTCTTTTATGCACTTGGAATTAAGGAGGGAATGTAAAGAAGATTACATTAAAGTGGGAGAAAGCAAGGCACAGGGCAGTTAACAAGATTATGTGCTCCTTTGAAGATGGTCAGGAAAAAAGGATTACTTCTGGGCTTTCAAAGGTGTGTTAATAGATGAACAATGGGCAAGGACAAAACAATGCCCAGAACAATGGCTAGGGCTTGCCTAAGGCAGAGATAACCTTTTACTAGAGAAGTTTGTGGGCTTGAGGTGTGACTACCCACCATGGCCTGCCAGGTTAAATTTAATCACCCTGTGAAGTTACTTGGTCGGATTTATACCGTACCCTTGTTTATCCACATTACAAAGAATAACTTCTACTTGGTTTTCAGAGCTTCTCTCTTGCCTACTGTTTCTTAAAATTAATCAGCCTAAAATAAAGGAGACACGTTTGGGGGTGGCAAACTGTGCTCTCCTTGAATATTTGCTTTTTAAATTTACCTAGAATATATTTGGTTCATGAACATTTCATTGTCTCTGTTTACTATTGTGGGGGTTCAGAACAAGTCACCCCAAGATGTGTCTCTGTGGTATGGGATTTTTTTTGAGCTAAAGGCAACTTTAGCCATGTGTTCAAGACAAAATTCTGCCCCTCCTTTACCTAACTAGATTCTTCTGGGTCCTAGAAGAACTTGAGCTAGGGGCCTTGCCCATAAGAGATTAGAGGTAACCTCTTTTGACCTATCTGAAGGGCAGAACAAACTTCTATTTACTAAATATCTGATTTTTTTTTTTTAATACTGCTGCAATGACCCTTTGCAGCCCCTAAGGCACCTTAGTTCATCCCTAGCTCAGAGTGTCTTCTATACCCATGGTCCCTTTCTGTCTCTGAGCCTCTCTGCATGTGTGTGTATGTGTGTGTGTGTGTGGGGGGGGGTCTCTGTCTCTCTCGTGTACGTGGGATTCCCATATGTATGTATGTATTTATTAAGTTTGGTCTTTTTTTCTTTCTAATCTCTCTCACGTCTGTTTGATTATAAACTTACCCCCATGTCTGCTATAGGTCTGTGTACTGTGGGGAGCCAAACCCTACATGGTACCCTCCCTATGAGAACACAGTGTCTTGCCTACAGCAGTTACCCTCTTAGGGTTTCCTGTCACTACTGAACCTTATGTATAGAAGGCACTCAGTATGTGTTTGGTTTTTTAATGAAAATGAAATATAGGTAGGTTAAAAGAGGAAGCAAAGAATGCTGACGTTTTTCAGTTTTGAATCTATCGAAGAACTGCGGGTCCAGTCCTGGCTCCCCTCCAGGCGGCCGGGAGCTTGCCTGCTCCTCTCCAGACCCCAAGTGTGGAGTGGTTCACACGGTGCCTCCCTCCATCCACCTCTGCTGCCACTTAGGGCCCTGCAGTGTTCAACTAGTCACTGGCCTCTCTCTTTTTTTTTATCCTCAATCGAGGATATTATTCCATTTTTTTGTTCAGATAGAGTGGGAGGGAGAGAGAAGAAGAGAGAGAGAAAGAATCATCGATGTGAAAGGGACACATCGAGTGGTTGCCACCCACATGACCCAACTGGGGCCGGGGACAAACTGCAACTGAGGTACATGCCCTTAGCGGGAACCGAACCCGGGTCTCTCGGGACCGCAGGACGACGCTGTAACCACTGAACCAAACTGGCCAGGGCTCACTGGCCTCTCTTTAGTCACAGTTTCCTCTTTGGTAGATTGGGAATTGCAGCCATCTCATCAGTTCTTGTGGAGAGAGAAGATGAAGTATGTAGAGCACCTGATAACTTCAAGTGCTCAGTAAATGGTCACTTGTTGTTAATGCTGATTACTGCCTTCTGAGGAATCATCTTAGTTGAGAAGAGCCCAATTCAAGGTGTAGATCAAGATAACTTATCGTTCATTTTAGTTGCTGTGGGTAGTACTATCAGTTCTAGCCCTGAAACACCTTCCACCCACTGCTACCACCTGATCTCCCCCCACCCCCAGGCTTGTTCTCAAACCATGGCTGCTACCGTAAGCTTTTCTAAGCCCAAATCAGAGAGTTTATTTTTTCTCTTCTCTCTCTCTCTCTCTCTCTCTCTCTGGTATGTGCCCTTAGTGGGAACCGAACCCAGGACTCTCTGGTCCGCAGGCCAATACTCCAACCACTGAGCCAAACCAGCCAGGGCTCTCTTCTCTTTTTTTAAAATTTATGTTTAGAGAAGGAAGAAGGGGGAGAGAGAGAGAGAGATCAATCAGATGCCTCCAGTACGTGCCCTGACCAGGATCAAACCCACAACCTAGATATGTGTCCTGACTGGGAAGCAAACCTTCAACCTGGTGCACGGGACAAGGTTCCAACCAACTGAGCCACACTGGCCAAGGCGTTTTTCTCTTCTTAAACCATGTGGTTCCCCATGTGCAAGAAATGTTTAAGCTCCTTATTGAGTCTCACGCGACCAGAAGGTGCATCTCTGCCGTCATATCACAAGCGCCCCTACTGACTTTCCACCCCTGCTCCTCAGAAGTGCTCCTGGTGGCTCTTTTCTATGCCGTCTAGGTTGTCGGACACACTGCCCTATGTCTTTCGCCCAGGACATCCCTCCACGTCCCTCTAGTGTTCCAGGCTACCTGGAGACTTCTGCTCAATCCCAATTCACAAAGCTCATCCCCAGGATGTGTTTTCTAACCCACCCAAACAGAGCTGGTCACTGCCCCTTTGGGCCACCACTGTATTTAATACACACCCAGAGTTAGACCACATGCATCTTGACTGTGGGACGTGAGGCTGATCTGGCCACAACATTAGACTGAGCTGGCTGACCAATCTGTTTTGCATGTTAATCATTTGGTCAGTTATTTAACTACTTCTCCGACTGGACTTTGAGTCCCTTAACGGTAAGGACAGTAGGATCCTTTCTTTTTATTTCTATAGCCTGACCACCTGGTTAGGTCTCAGTAAATGTCTGGTGGCTTGCTTTGGGGAGTCCAGGGTAAATGACACTGGTAGGATTGGCCTGGATGGGCCGTGGATGTTCCCCTGAGAGCGAGAACCTTTGGCCTCTTCCTCTCCAGGTGCCCTCTCTAATCCTGAGTTCTTCAGTTATGGGGTGGAAGCATATGAAGCCTGCAAGAAGCTGTCTCTTACCAGTGACATAATCGACGAGCAGAAGAAGGTTCAGGAGGCTGATCTAGTGATATTTCAGGTTTGTTTTTCTCTAATTATTATAATGAATTAGATTCACTCAATGGACAAACTCTTTCCAAATATTGGATATCATGCTCCTAGAGGTGGTGTTGATATTTTTAGCACATTTATACACTTATTTATGTCTAGTTGGGTAAGGAGTTCCATATAGCCAGTATCTCTCATTCAGAATCCTGACCTCCAAGTAAATAGGAAGTATTTTGCCTTAATTTTTTTCTTTCTTGATTTTAGAGAGGGAAAGGAAAAGAGAGAGAGAGAGAGAGACGGAAACATCGGTGACAGAGAAGAACATAGACGGGCCACCTCCTGCACGACCCCCTGGGGACCTGGCCACAGCCTGGGCATGTGCCCTGACTGACCAGGAATCAAATTGGTGACCTCTTGGTGCACGGGTCAGTATTCAGCCACTGATCCACATCAGCTGGGCAGAATTATTTTGCCTTTAGCCAAGTGGTCCAAGAAATGTCCAAATCGTGCATATCATGTTGCTTCTATTCCCCTCTGATCCCCACCCCAGACAGGCAAGGCTGTAGGAGACCAGCTTTGTCACACCAGCAGGTCATATGCAGCTCCTGCCTTAAGCATCCCGATCATTAAGAGGAAAGTCTTTTGTTTCCTGCCTCTCACTGGTTGCTTCACCTGGCCGCCATCCCTGTGTTCATTCACAAATTGTTCCAGGGCCATGATTCACTACTGAAAGAACTGGCCCAGGACACTGCTCTAGGGGCCCTGCCTCATCAAGGCCAGTCCCTGCCACAGCTAGACAGGCCTGCAGTCGTGGGTGTGACCCTAAGCCTGGCAGCAAAATAAACACATGCTTCTGGGGAGTCATCAGGTTAATGGAAATCCAAGTCAAACTAGAAAAAAGGAGGAATTTATTCTAAGGGCCCTGGTCTCCTGGAACCCAAGGACAGACTGTGGCGAGGGACAGTGGAAACAGGCTTGGACACCTCTGCTCTTTCTCTGAGTCTCATCTGCTTCTCTCCGCCCGCTGGTCGGTCCTCTCGCTTCACACCAAGGGCTGGAGTCTCTAGATCCAGAATCTCCAAGATGGAACTGATGGATCCGGAGAGTCTGTTTCCCAACTCTGAGGGCAGGAAGTGGGCAGGAGAACAGGACCACCCCTTCCTGGCACCAGGACGATGGGGCTGTGTCAGCACTGGCCTCAGAACCGCGCGCAGCTCTGGCTCCCCTTCCTGTCTCCCTGGGGTCCGCTGACCGCTCATGTGACTGGGTAGCTAAGGCAGGCCAAGGCCTGTTCTTTTTATAATGGTTTGTTTTGGTTAACTTTATTTTTATTGTTGACATTATTAAGTTTTTTTTTTATCCTACCCCAGGTCACCTCTCTTCTCTCACCCACTGCCCTCATCCTGATACTTTGCCAAGAGGGTCTGCATTGTTAGTTTATTTCTTTCATTCAGCCCCACTACTACGGTTACCACCGGAGCTCACGCTGCACTGAGCAGTTATCTGTATGCTGTGAGCTGGGTCTGGGAGTGGCCCTGTTTGCACGTTAGGAAGAGGAGGCACAGAGCAGCTTGGATTTCGTGCCAAGTGCCCAGTTAGAATTATAGTGAAAGCCCATGAAGCACAGGCTTCCTTTCACTTTAGTAACAGATTGTTGTCTGTCTACCTCTTTTCATTGATGACATTGTTGAATACAGTGTTAGGGTTTCCATGGGAACACAGAGAACTTTGGCGAGATCTTACTGCTGGTGTGTGGAATCTGAGGGTCAGGCTTTAGTTTTTGTCAAATCTGCAGTTTCTCAGAACCAACTCATTCTGATTCCCAGATGCCAGTACTCGCCTCCAGGCACCCAAAGGGCAGACTCTTTCCACACTTTCCTCTTGTTCCTTCCACTGCATCTGCCGGAGACTGCTGCCACGGAGCAGTGTCTAGCAGGGCTTCCCGTCTGCTCGGGGGTGAGCACAAGGGGGCTGTCACTGGGGATGCAGAGCCACCTGTAACAGCAGCCAGGACCGTTGCCAAGCCCGCCCGCCCTCTCCCACCCTCACACACCCACACTGCGTGCCTCAGATGGAAAGGGAAGAAACGTCCTCTCCCGAAAGAGGACAGCGGGATTCCTTCTGAGTCACAGAAGGAGTGCGCCACGAAGCCCGAGCCAACCACAGCATTTGCTTGTCTTTGATGTTGTCCCCAGTTCCCGCTGTACTGGTTCAGCGTGCCGGCCATCCTGAAGGGCTGGATGGACAGGGTGTTGTGCCAGGGGTTTGCCTTCGACATCCCAGGATTCGATGATTCTGGGTTCCTTCAGGTAAGTGCTCTGGGATTGGGATCACTACAGACGCGGTGAGTGCCGGGTGCATCTCATCATGATACGTTTCTGGTTTGCTTTTTTAAGAACAAATATTGATTGAGCACCAACTATGTGCCAAGAAAGCCCTTTGTGTGTGGTACCTGGGTGAAGAAAATAATGTTTCTGAAGTCTTGGAGCTTTGTCTGTCTGGTGAGGGACAGACACATCCACAGCTGACCACGTGCATGGCGGCGAGGCTGGGGCTGGTGTCGGGAGGGCCAGTGGGGCCAGCAGGCCACGTGTGCTGGGCCCTGCTCCGAGCGCGCTGGCTGCTCCGCTCCCGGCGCGGGCTAGCCCTGGCCTCACCCCGGGGAGCTCAGAGCTTCACGTGGAAGCTGGTAGATATCCAATACATGGTAGCTATGGATTTATTACTAAAATCCATGATTTTTAAAATTCTAAAAGCCTCAGAAAATAGTGCGTATAAGGAAAACAACAAATCACAAAGATCTGACTTAGACCAGAAGTAAAGCTACCATTTACTGAGTAGCGCCATGGACCGTGTGGCCTGTGCCTCCTTCAGCCCTCCCAGCCTGCAGCTCAGCACCTGGCCTCACCCACCTCTCACACCTCATCCCTGAAGCCCTCTGTCTGCCGCAAGTGGGGCAGGTCGGAGCTGTGTAGCCGCCCAGGCTCTTCCCTCTGACTGCTCCCTCCTCTCCTCCCAGTGGATGGACTTGTCCACTGGAGCTGGCCTTGCTGGAAATGGGAATGTTGCATTTGTCCCTCCCTGGAGTGAACTGCCTCGGATTTCCCCTCCTGGTCATTGCAAAGCTTTGTGCTGGCCAGAGTCACAGTAACATTGATTTGTCTCCTCCTCTGGAGTTCACATAAATGCGTTTGCTTTCTCCTTTGCAGGGTAAATTGGCCCTTCTTTCGATAACCACCGGAGGCACAGCCGAGATGTACTCGAAAACTGGAGTCAGTGGAGATTTTAGATACTTCTTGTGGCCCCTCCAGGTAGCCATGGCACCCCCAGCCCCCCAGTAGCCATGGCACCCCCAACCCCCCCAGGTAGCCGTGGCACCCCCACCCCCCCAGGTAGCCGTGGCACCCCCACCCCCCCAGGTAGCCGTGGCACCCCCATCCCCCCAGGTAGCCGTGGCACCCCCACCCCCCCAGGCAGCCGTGGCACCCCCACCCTCCCAGGTAGCCGTGGCACCCCCACCCCCCCAGGTAGCCGTGGCACCCCCACCCCCCAGGTAGCCGTGGCACCCCCACCCCCCCAGGCAGCCGTGGCACCCCCACCCCCCCAGGTAGCCGTGGCGCTCCCCAAACCCTCCTCCCTCCCCACAACTTCTTCAGGTGAAAATGAGATGCGACTAAAGTCTGAAACCCAGACCATTTTGACTTCATCTGGATACAGGAAATTATAACATTATACCCTTTTTAATCTTTTTACTTAGCGGCACTGCAAAGGTTGGCCAATAGGGACAATGCAAATTATGATAGGGTTCGATCTTGTTTGAGAAGCCAGGCCCAACCTGGTTGGCTGAAGTCTGCCGCATAAACAGAATTGCCCCCGGTCCGGAACATCCTAAGAGCTGTGGAATCCTCCACAAGCCCTGCTGCGTGAAGGCAGTATCTCCCTCAAACCCTGGTGAGAGGTGCCCCGGCCTGCACTCCCGACAGCCTCACGCCGCCCCCCCCCCCCCCTTGGGTGAGGTCCATGGAGCCAGGGGCTGTGTCCTCTCCCCAGAATCCCCCACTCCAGGTCCCTGGGGCTCAGGGCTCCAGAGCCCACCCTCCCAGGCAGATGCCTGTGTGCACACCCTGGGCCCGAGGGGCACCAAGGATGGCTGTCTGCAAAGGGAAAAGCAGTGGGCAAGGTGTGTTTAAGCAGGCTGTGGGGAGGAGAAAAGGGGTACTGGTTAGGCCGCCACATCTTGGTACAGAACTCCCAGGAGACCCCAGGTGGGGACTGTATTTTCACATTGTTATGAAGGGCCGTCTGTCCAGAGAGGGGCTGATCACATATTTAAAAGTTTGTGAACTCACTGTTAAAATGTGATGGTGATGTGTGGGCCTCTTGCCCTCCCATTAACCCCTGATAGAGCAGGCCGGGACCAGGGTGTAGCTTTTAAGGGAAGGAATACAGAGGGAGGAGAGTGATATTTCTAGAAAATAAAAAGTGGACTTCTTTGAAAGGAGATGACAGTGATTCCATTTGGTAATGCTGAAGGAAATGATAATGTCTTTTTTTAGAGAGAGGGGAAGGAAGAGAGACAAATATCGATTGGCTGCCTTCTGCTCACCCCTACTGGGAATCAAGCCTGCAGCCCAGGCCTGTGCCCTGACCAGGAATCAGACTGGGACCTCTCAGTCCAAGGGACGGTGTTCCATCTTCTGAGCCACACCAGCCGGGCTACAAGCCCGCACTTCTTTCTCCACTGGCCAACTGGTCTCTTATGTGCCATTAGCCAGGTTTAAGTTCTTCTTGTTTTTAAAAAATCTTTATATTTTTTCACTTTGCAAAAGTACAAATTATAGATAAAAGTGAGACTATAAAATATAAAAAAAGAAAGTCTTCCTAATTCTACCTTTAAAAAATCACTTTTAATAATCTCATATATTTTCTTATGGCCCATATATATTCTTACATATATACATTTTATTATTAGGTTTAATTTTTTACATAAATGGTATACCATAAATGTGCTTCATACTTCTTGTTTACATTTAACATATCTTTTTGTTAATATGTTTTTATTGATTTTTTAGAGAGAGATAGAAACATTGATGTGAGAGAGAAACATCTATTGGTCGCCTGCTGCATGCCCCCTACTGGGGATCGAGCCACAACCCTGACATGTGCTCTGACTGGGAATCAAATCGGGACGTCTCAGTTCATGGGATGACACTCAATCCACTGAGCCACACCAGCTGGGCCATTTAACATATCTTGAAAAACCTCCCGTGGTGGCACGTTATAGCTAGCATACAGTCGGCTCTCATTTATTGCAGTTAATCAGTTCCAGACTCTATCGTGATACATGAATTTTCATGAAGTAGGATTCTTTCTTTATACACAGTTGTTTCTCACCACTTCACGCTTCGATTTTTGCGGCTTCACTCTATCACGTTTTTTTCAAATATAATAACGTATTCGAAAAAACTGCGATAGAATGAAGCCGCAAAAGTCGAAGCGCGAAGTGGCGAGGGACGACTGTAATCTCATTCTAGAAGAAGCCATCATATGAATGTATCATAATTTGCCTAATCAATAAAAACCATAAAGTTTAGTGTCTGAATCAGTAGCAAAGATTACAGACTCAGCTCAATGGTCAGAAGAGAATTTGGAACCTCCAGTTGCACAGAGTTCAGCGCCCAGTAGAGGCAGCACCCTAAGGCTACTGGGCACTGCAGTTGTTCCCAGTTACCCAGCAGCATTCAAGTTGTGCAGTTTGCCCTGGCCAAGTGGCTCAGCTGGTTGGAACATGGTCCTGGTACACCAAGGTTGCGGGTTTGATCCCCTGGTAAAGCACATACAAGAATCAACCAATGATTGTACAGGTGAGAAACAACGAAATTGATGTTTCTCTCTCTCTCCCTCCCCCTTCCTCTCTCTAACATAAGTCAGTAAATTCAATTTAAAAAAAGTTGTTCAGTTTTCTGAAGTTTTGTTTCATACCACTTCTTTCATTATTTAACTGAATGCCGTGTGAAGGGTGTGGCTTCTAATCAGGTCTTCTCTTTCTTTGTGGCTGTAGCATGGGACATTGCACTTCTGTGGATTTAAAGTCCTTGCCCCTCAGATCAGTTTTGCTCCTGAATTTGTATCAGAAGAAGAAAGAAAGGGGATGCTGGCATCTTGGTCCCAGAGGCTGAAGACCATCTGGAAGGAAGAGCCCATCCCCTGCACCCCTCCTTGGTACTTTGGGCAGTAACACCTTGTGTCATGCACGCATCCCATGAGCAACACACTAGGAGATGCAAGCACATGCAAACAGAGGCTGCTGCTGTAATAAAATTAAATTACAACAAAGTCAACTGGATTTACTTAATGGTGTATGTGAACGAGTGTCACCAGATCCAAAGTTTTTCTAATCAGTTGGTTGTATTGAATTCTAATTATTTACCCAGGCTTTCTTTTCTTTTCTAATATCTTTCCATCTCCCTATATTCAGTCTTCACGGGTAATATTTCAGACATTTCTCTTCACATTAGGCTGCATTTGTTAATTTTGTGTTTTATTTCATAACTTGAGTTTCATTTTTTCATAGGAAAGTTTAATCTTTTTATAGCTAGTGTTTTAGTGCTGTGTTTGGACTTCGTCCATTTTTTTTTTTAAACTTGCATTATGACTATGAAGTTTTAATTGAACAGCCATTTAAAATAGATTTAAAATTATTGAGTGCTAATTACAGTGACAATTTCCAAACAGTAGTCTGATGGCTGCCTATCTTGATGCATGTGTTCATGTAACACCACTAATAATCACTCCACAGTGTAGGCACAGGTAGATGGAGGTGTCTCCATGAAAACGAGTTTAAGAGATTAAATCTCTTCCTCCTCCTCATCATCACTACTGAGGACAAAGCTGCTGCTTGTGGGCAGTGCCCTTCCTTATAGCCAGCACCCCCTGCAGGCCCCTTCCCATCGGACTCAGCATACACTTCTCACTGGATCCTCATCAAGCACCATCTTGTTGGAATCCTTGTCTTCCAACTTTTTACCTGTGCCATCTTCCTCTCCTGCAGCTGACGCATCATCATCACTTTTCATCTTCTTCCTTGCATCTGAGTCTTTGTACTCCTAGGGCTTCCTCATCACTCTCAGACCCATCATCCTCAAATTATAATTTAGGGTCTTTTCTTCTAATTATTATTTTTAGGGGGGAGCTATCTTCACACTTTTTCAGAGCAGTCTTCAGATTTCTCTTTCCAAGACATCTTCCTCAGAGACATTGGCATCATCCTCCTCTTCAAATTGCTTTTCAGGGATCACCTTTACCTTTTGCAAAGCCTTTCTCATCATCATCTTTTTTTTAAATTTATTTAAATCTTTATTGTTGAATGTAGAATGTATCACAGATGTTCCACACTTTTCCCCCATTGACCCCCTCCTCCCCACTCCTGCCCCCCTCCCGCCTTTTCCCACACTATTGTCTGTGTCCATTGGTTATGCATATAAGTTCTTTGGTTTATTTCTTCCCACCACCCCCAACCCCTTTCCCTTTCAGGTTTGTCAGTCTAGCAATGAATTTGTACTTCTTAATCCCTTCACCTTTTTCACCCATTCCCCCAACCCCCCTCCCATCTGGCAACCAAGAAAATGTTCTCTGTATCTATGAGAATGTTTCTGTTCTACTTGTTCATTTTGTTTGTAGATTCCATTGTTGATAGATATGTATTCATTGCCATTTTGTTTGTTCATATATTTTATCTTTTTCTTCAAAAAGACCCTTCATCATTTCATATAATAACGATTTGGTGGTGAACTCCTTTAACTTTTTCTTGTCTGGGAAAGTCTTTATATGGCCATCGATTCTAAATGACAGCTTTGCAGGATAGAGTAATCTTGGTTGTAGGTTCTTGCTTTTCATCACTCTGAATATTTCTTGCCACTCCCGTCTGCAAAGTTTCTTTTGAGAAATCAGCTGACAGCCTTATGGGAACTCCCTTGTATGTAACTAGCTGCCTTTCTCTTGCTGCTTTTAAGATTCTCTCGTTGCCCTGGCCGGTTTGGCTCAGCGGTTGGAGCGTCGGCCTGCAGTACACAGATACCCGGGTTCGGTTCCCGCTAGGGGCATGTACCTCGGTTGCAGTTTGTCCCCGGCCCTGGTTGGTCGTGCGGGTGGCAGCCACTCGATGTGTCCCTTCACATTGATGTTTCTCTCTCTCTCTCTCTTTCTCTCTCTCCCTCCCGCTCTATCTGAACAAAAAATGGAAAAATGTCCTTGGGTGAGGATAAAAAAAAAAAAGATTCTCTCTTTGTCTTGAACCTTTTGCATTTTGATGATGATGTGTCTTGGTGTGGGCCTCTTGGGGTTCATCTTGTTTGGGCCTCTCTGTGCTTCCTGGACTTGTATGTCTCTTTCCTTCACCAAGTTAGGAAAGTTTTCTGCCATTATTGTTTCAAATAGGTTTTCAATTTCCTGTTCTTGCTCTTCTCCTTCTGGCACCCCCAAGATGCGAATGTTGGCATGCTTGAAGTTGTCCCAGAGGCTCCTTACACTATCCTCATTTTTTTGGATTCTTTTTTCTTTTTGCTGTTCTGATTGGGCATTTTTTGCTTCCTTATATTCCAAATCAATGGTTTGCTTCTTGGATTTACGTACTCTACTATTGAATCTTTGTAAATTATTCTTTATTTCAGTTAAAGCCTCCTTTGTTTCTAACTGTGCATCGATCATTTCTTTTTTTTTTTTTTTTTTTATCCTCACCTGAGGACATTTTTTCATTTTTTATTCAGATAGAGTGGGGAGCGAGAGAGAGAGAGAAAGAAACATCAATGTGAAAGGGACACATCGAGTGGTTGCCACCCGCACGACCCAACCAGGGCTGGGGACAAACTGCAACCAAGGTACATACCCTTAGCGGGAACCGAACCCGGGTCTCTCTGGACCGCAGGCCGACGCTCTAACCGCTGAGCCAAACCGGCCAGGGCCATCGATTATTTCTGACAGGTCCTTTTTTATGCTCTTGAGGCCCTCACTGAGTTCACTGAGCATCCTTATAAGCAGTATTTTGAACTCAGCATCTGTTAGGTTACTTATCTCCATTTCGCTTAGTTCTTTTCCTGGGGTTTTGTTCTGTTCTTTCATTTGGGACCTGTTTCTTTGCCTCCTCTTTTTGGCTGCCTCCCTGTGTTTGTTTCTGTGTATTACTTAACAAGCAGTATGGGGCTAGCTGAGACCAGATGCTGCTCGTTTGAAAGAATTTAGGAAAAACCTGAAGCAGGATCCAAGACAGGCCAATCCTATGGTTAAGCAAGTGGCAACAGCTTGGGTGGGCCTGAAAGTTGGGTGGGGCGGGGCCTCAGGGAATCACCAGGGCGGGGCTACCAGTGTGAGCCAGGTTGCTGGAGTCCCAGATATGGCTTCTGTCTGCCACCCCCGGGAAGGGCTCACCAAAGGAACAAAGGCCTCTGACAGCACGTTTGTCCCGGAGAAAGCCCCCTCACCTCTCTCCAGTGCCAAACAGCTCAGTTCTTCCCTGTATGTCTCTGGTACCCCTCGAGCTGCCTCCCCTCCAAGCTCAGAGGGAGAGAGTCTGGTAAGTCCGTGCGTGGGCCCTTTAAGGAGCTGCCTGGGGCTCCAGCCGCTTCAGCTTCCCTGAGCCTCAGTTCCCGCTGGTTTTTCCAGCCAGAAGTTATGGGGATTCTCTTCCTGGCATTGGGACCCTGAGCGGGGCACCTGGTGTGGGACGGGGACCCCTCAGTCCTCAGGAAGGACCTTCCCAGCCGAGGGAACCTCCTGATTTTTATCCGCCACACGTGGGTGTGGGACCAGCCCGTCCTCCTCCGCCCCTCCTACCAGTCTCGATGCAGCTTCTTTAATTCCGTAGTTGTAGGACTTCCATTCAGCTTGATTTCGGGCAGTTTTGAATGATGGTTGTTCTGTAGTTTAGTTGTAACTTGGATGTGGTTGTGGGAGGACGTGATACCGCATTTACCTACCCACCATCCTGACCGGAAGTCCCCTCATCATCTTTTTTTAAAAATATGTTTTCTTTATTGATGTTAGAGAAAGAGGAAGGGAGAGGAAGAGAGAGATGGAAACATCGATGAGAGATAACATCAATTGGCTACCTCCTGCATGATCCTCACTGGAGATCTGGCCCACAACCTGGGCATGTGTTCTGACCAGGTATTGAACTGGCGACCTCTTGGTGCGTGGGTTGACAATTAACCACTGAGCCACACTGGCTGGGCTTTTCATCATCTGTGTTGAGGCTCTTCTTTTTAGTTCCTCTTTCCAGACCATTCTCTCTCTCTTTTTTTTTTTATCCTCACCCGAGGACATTTTTCCATTTTTTGTTCAGATAGAGTGGGAGAGAGAGAGAGGAGGAGAGAGAGAGAGAAACATCAACATGAAAGGGACACATCAAGTCACTGCCACCCTCACGACCAACCAGGGCCGGGGACAAACTGCAACTGAGGTACATGCCCTTAGCGGGAACCGAACCTGGGTCTCTCTAGACCGCAGGCTGACGTTCTAACCGCTGAGCCAAACTGGCCAGGGCTCCAGACCATTCTCTACAGACTTTAGGAACTGCCTTCCCCAGACTTTTTGGGGGGCCATGTTCTCTAGCATCATTTTCAGAAGTGTCTTCTTCAATATCACCCCTATCTTGTTTTTTCAAATATCTTTGAATTTTAAAGGATTTTAAAGTTTATATTTTAAAGGATTTTATCTTGTATTTATTCTATACTCCTGATCATTCTCTGTAATCAGAATACAAGTCATAAGAACAATCTATCAAATAATTTGCCAGTAATCTTAGTGCAGCATAGCAGTACCTCTAATACATCTATTCCAGATTAAGTTTAAAAACTCAAACAAAAATCTGCCTTATCAATAAAAAGCTTGATTTTTTTTTTTAAAAGAACATTACATCAAACTACTTTATAATTCAAGTATTTTCCATTTATAAAAATGCTTTGTAAGCTCAAGGCCTGAATCTAATATATCTCATCTGCCTCACCTTCCCAATTTCACATTTGTATAATGTTGCCACAAGAATGCTACTCAAGACATTAATTTTTTCCTTTAATACAGTACTTTAAAATCTGAGAAATTCAAGAAAAAGATTCTATAATATGTATTTATTTGTCAAATAAAATTTAGGCAAATTAACAGTGTCCATTTGAGGTAAAATGCTAAAAGGACTTTTGATTTAATCACAGCCTACTTAAAAAATTTTTTTCCTTTATTGATTTTAGAGAGAGAGGAAGAGGAAGGGAGAGAGGGGTAGAAACATCAATGAGAGAGAATATCGATCTGCCGCCTCCTGCATGCCCCCCACTGGGGATCGCGCCCACAACCTGGGCATGTGCCCTGACCGGGAATCAAACTGGTGACCTCTTGGTGCACGGGTTGATGCTCAACCACTGAGCCACACCGGCCGGACAGATCACAGCCTACTTTAAAACTCTGCATCAGAAATTCACTTCTCATAAATTCTAAAGTTAACTGTGGAGAATATTAAGTGTAACATATAACAAGAGTCTTCTAAGATGATACACAGTGGACAAGAATGTTACTCTTACAACTGCTGCCTTCATGTACATTGAAGCACATAATTCTACAGTAGACATCCAAGATCCATTCTCAAAGTCTTCAGCATTCTGTTACAAAAAGCACAGCCATGCTAACTTCAGTATATAAACCATAACCCCACACCTAAAAACCAAAAATAGAGTTAGTGCCTTATACAAATTTAACCAACATGGGCACCAGGCCAAAGGAATTAAAACATGTTCAGGACATATGTACAGACTATACATCTCAAAAACAAACAATAAAAATACAAGAAAAATCTGTGCATTATGTATCAAACTCAACAACGGGGGGAAAACATCAATGCAATAAATGGGATTATAAAGACACTTCTCTACACTTGCCTGGATTATTGCAACAACCTCCAAAATAAATTTTCCTCATGCATTTTTGCCCTTACAAGCCATTTCCTACAAAATGCTTAGGATAATTGTTAAGCACACACATCTCATGGCACTCTTGAGTCTTACTAACTCTGCAAAGACTTCTTTTGCTCTTAGGACATGTCCAGAGTCCTTGAGTGGATCTGTGAGGCGTAGCATGTGACCTTGCCTCCTTTCTAGCCTCTGGCTGCTGTGTCCACATCCCAGCTGTGCCTGGCTACTTCCCACTCCTGCCAAAGACCCACATCCATCTGCTGCAGAGCCTCATCTAGGCTGCTCCCTCTGGCAGGAATACTTGCCCCATTTCATCACCCTTTACACACCACCTTCACAGTCACTTGAAGGAAGCCCTCCATGGCCCCTTGGGTGGAGTCAGGTGCCCTGTCCCATGCCCTGTATTCCGCCTGGCTTTTAAAACATCTTTGTGGTGTTTTATTTTTACAAGAAACACCTAAGAACATCCTCGCTGTACACGTTTAAGCACTAGGACCATCTTGTTAGAGTCTGTCTCTCTCACTAGACTTTTGGCTCCATGAAGGCAGGGATGAACCAGCCTTTGTCTAGTTATCCCATTTCAGGAAGTGCTCCCTAAATATTTGTTGGAGAAATGAGGTCCAGACCCTTCCACACCCAGCCCAGGTCCCGGCCTGGATCTCAGGCAGCAGTTTGGCTCTCAGCAAGGCTACAGCATCCCTGTGCATGAATATGCATCCCCATTAGTACCAGGTGGAAAGAAAATGTGGACATCTGAGTGACTAGACTTCATTGCCCACTTCCTAGTTTTTCCTCTGCTTCTGTGCCTGCAGAAACCAGCCCCTGACTCTTGATGAAGGTTGTAGTTCTGGGAGGACAGGCAGGGACAGGCAGTGCTGGAGAAATTCCCTGGACAGCCATCTTCCTGATTTTCACTGATGACCGAGGACGTCTCCAGGCAGCATGAACATGCCACGTTCTCCCATGCACGCAGTGGGCTGCAGCCGCTGTGACCTGGCAGGTGGAAATGGAGCAGCAGCAAATTTCAGAGCCTCCTGCAGCCTCAGAACCCCTTGGAGGCAGGAAGCAGATGCCACACTGCACAGTCTGTGAAGTCAGAAACTCTAGATGTCAGAGGGATGGATTCTCTAGCCAGCCAGGGGACACTATTCCTTCCCAAGTTGGGGGTGAGAGTATTGGAGAATTCAAGGGCAATGTGTGTGTATGTGTGTGCGTGCCAGTGTGTGAGTGTGCATGCCAGTGTGAGGGAGTGTGTGTGTGTGTGAGTGTGCCAATATGGGGGAGAGTGTGTGTGTGTGTGTGCCAGTGTGGGGGAGTGTGTGTGTGAGTGTGCCAGTATGGGGGAGTGTGTGTGAGTGTGTGTGCCAGTATGGGGGAGAGTGTGTGCCAGTGTGTGTGTGCCAGTGTGTGTGAGTGTGTGTGTGTGTGTGCCAGTATGGGGGAGAGTGTGT
Source organism: Molossus molossus (assembly GCF_014108415.1). NCBI lineage: Eukaryota > Metazoa > Chordata > Mammalia > Chiroptera > Molossidae > Molossus > Molossus molossus. The sequence continues at coordinate 7,668,428 of NW_023425347.1, forward strand.
GTGAGTGTGTGTGCCAGTGTGGGGGAGTGTGTGTGCCAGTGTGTGTGTGTGTGTGCCAGTGTGGGGGAGTGTGTGTGTGAGTGTGTGTGTGTGTGTGCCAGTGTGGGGGAGTGTGTGTGTGTGTGTGTGTGTGTGTGCCAGTGTGGGGGAGTGTGTGTGTGTGTGTGCCAGTGTGGGGGAGTGTGTGTGTGTGAGTGTGTGTGTGTGTGTGCCAGTGTGGGGGAGTGTGTGTGTGAGTGTGCCAGTATGGGGGAGTGAGTGTGCGTGCCAGTGTGGGGGAGTGTGTGTGCCAGTGTGTGTGTGTGTGTGCCAGTGTGGGGGAGTGTGTGTGAGTGTGCCAGTATGGGGGAGTGAGTGTGCGTGCCAGTGTGGGGGAGTGTGTGTGCCAGTGTGTGAGTGTGCGTGCCAGTGTGGGGGAGTGTGTGTGTGTGAGTGTGCCCGTATGAGGGAGAGTGTGTGAGTGTGCGTGCCAGTGTGAGGGAGTGTGTGTGTGTGTGCCAGTGTGGGGGAGTGTGTGTGAGTGTGCCAATATGGGGGAGAGTGTGTGTGTGTGTGTGCCAGTGTGGGGGAGTGTGTGAGTGTGCGTGCCAGTGTGGGGGAGTGTGTGTGTGTGAGTGTGCCCGTATGAGGGAGAGTGTGTGAGTGTGCGTGCCAGTGTGAGGGAGTGTGTGTGTGTGTGTGCCAGTGTGGGGTGGTGCACTGTGTGGGGACTCAGAGCAACCAGGCGGTTCAGGCTCCAGGCCGCTGTCTGGCCAGGTGCTTCTCAGTCCAGGTTCGGATCCGTGCCACTGTTCGGATCCGAGTCTTCCAGGGAGGAGGCCAAGGGGGCCGCCAGGACTGGGTCCCCAGCGTCTCCGACACCACCACAGTCAGCACGGCCCTGCCGCCAGAAGCCGGAGTCCCGGAGCCGCCGCAGAGGTGGCCACGGAGTGGGCAGTCGCCTCCCTGGCCTTGGCGCCTCTGGAACCGCAGCCTGGACAGGAGTAAACTGTGACTCGGCCACAGAGCCGGGAGCCTGGAGAGCACGAGGTGGCCGACAGCGCTGGCCCGCGTTCGGAGCGCAGTGGCAGGACTCGGAGGATCAGACTCGCTGACGGGAGCGGGCGAGTCCCCACCACCGTCCTGCCGGGAAGTCAGCCAACTGAGGGCCCAGCAGTGCAGCTTTGGGCCAGTGGGGGTGTCGCACTCCCACCAGCGACCTCGAGGAACCTTTTTTTTCTTTTTTAAAATGCCTCCCCCTCCCCCCCCATTGATATTAGAGAGAGACAGAGGAAGGGAGAGGGAGAGGGAGACAGAGACATCGATGAGAGAGAACATTGACTGGCCGCCTCCTGCATGCCCGTCACTGGGGATCGGGCCCACACGCTGGGCATGTGCCCTGGCCGGAATCCACCCGGAGACCTCTTAGTGCCCGGGTTGTCCTCAACCCTGAGCCACACCGGCCGGCTCCAGAGGAACTTTTGATGGAGAGCTGGTCGGGGACTGGACTGGGGCCCAGGAAGGAGGTCCCACCCACCTCCAGTGCAGGGGGGCCGCTTCCACACCCTGTGGAATGGCCAGTTTTGCTCCACCCGCTGCAACGGGGAAAGTCAGCGCCCTTTCAGTCTCGAAGCGAGGGGACGCCAACATTTGGCTGGTCAGAGCCTGGGAGGAGGCCTTGCCCAGCGGAGACCAGTGGCACTGAAAGAGTGGAGTGTCAAGTCCTCTTGATCTGTTTTTATTTTTTATTTAATTAATTTATTTTTGTTACAGATATTTCTCCTTTTTTCCCCATTGACACCCTCCTCCCGTCCCCTCCGTCCCCCAGCATTGTTGTCTGTGTCCATTGATTATGCTTATCCGGCTGATCTATTTTTAGTTTTTAGTTTTTTATTCCCTCCTGCTTGAGGTGTGGCATAGGGGTGCCAGGAGCCAGGCAGAGCTGAGGCACTGGAAGGAGACGAAGTGCCCACCCCCCTCCCAAAGACTAGATCCATCTCCAACCAAAGTATGTTTTAACCACTTTGGCCAATACCAGGAATCCCACCCGCTACCTCAGCAGAGCCAAGTTCCTGGGGAAAGGGAGAGTAACTCAGAATAGGGACATTCAAGGTACCAGACAGGAGGCAGATCCAGCCTCTGAGCTATGGAGGCCTCGCCTACCACACTACCTGGGGCTCTGCCCGGCCAGGCTTTAGTTGAGTTGTCTAGGGCCAGGCAGACAGGCTAGGGCACTTGCCCAAGGGTCACAACTATAGACAGGCAGATGTGGGATTTGAACCTTTCCGGAAGCAACCTAAGTGCCTGTAATCAGGGTAATGATAAAAATGCCATGACCACCCACTGGGTGGTAGTGATGGCAGGTGTTACGAACCGTCACCTGTGTCTGTTCTACATCAACTCCTGCTTCTTCTAATGACAACACCCTGATTTTCCTAAGGATGACATCTCAGGACCAAGGGGTGACAGACAATCAGTGTTCCATGCCCCAGAAAATCCAAGTCAGGCAACGAGATTAAACTCAGGAATTCACTGATGTACTGAGAAAGAGGAGACTTCTTGCTTCTGGACTTAGAGCTGTGACTATGTATGTTAATCAGGGGCCATGCCATAGTGCTGGCCTGAAAATGAAGCCAACACTGAGGAAAGCTCATCTAAACTATATAAAGACTCAGCTTCCTAATGACATTTTCTGAACACCTGGACCCTTGCCTGAAGCTTTTTCTTTAGTTCGCCATGCAAGGCAATGTGTTGCCATGGTTGCTTTAATGGTTTTGGAGTAATTGAGCAATCCTAAATAATTTAACAAGCACAATTTCTATCTAATTGGAAATATAAGATACTCCAGTAAAAACAAAACATAAATTTTGGAAACTGATTATAATGATTTAAAAACATACATAGAGGTGTATAAAATTAGAACAAACTTTATAGTAATATAAGTTAAATTCTTTTTCTCACCAAATGTCTAATGCACAAAGGGGGAGGGCCAGGGAGGTAGCAGAGGGCGATACAGAATCCCGAGTTCAGTGCCAGCTCTGCCAGTAACCGACTGAGAGGCCTTGAGCTACTTGGTCGACCTATTTGGGCCTCAGGTTCTCCATCTATGAAATAAGGGGCGTCTGGCCTTCCATAGTTACCCTACCTGATGTGTAAGATGCGAGCAGGCCCTCAGTCCTATCATGTTGTAATCTTTCCCCTCAGGTATCAGAAACCAACTGACGTACTCTCTGGGATCAGCAACAGTACAGTCCTGGGGCTGATCCTGATTTGGGTTGTATAGACTTGTATATCTGATTTTGCTTTGCCTTTTACTGTTTCTCTCTGTCAAGTGGAAAGATGCAGTAAAATGTAAATTTGTACAGTCATTTCTTTCATTAAAAAACACCGAGGACAAAGTTGATCAGAATCAGATTATGTGTCACTTGAACTCCTGAGTCACTGATAGAAGGTCTGTATTTTGTCCTGATTTCTCCCAGCATGAGCTGTGGCAGTCTGTAAGTTTTTATTATTTTCTCCATTTTCACAGATGGGTAAATAGAGACTTACAGAGTTGAAGTAACTTGGGCAGAGTGGCACCACTACAAGTGGCAGAGCTGAGGCTCAAACCAAGGCAGCCTTTTCCAGAATTTGTGCTCAGAACCATGCAGCTTAAGGAACCCTGTTGAGGAATCAGGATTGAGGGTTGGGTCACCACTAATCAGAGGCCATTTTTAAGAAATGACCCTCAAAGACCCTACTGGTGAGGTTATAGTGAGAAAAGGAGAACTCTGAACTGGGTCTCTTGGTTCAACAAGGGCCTAACGTTTTGTAGACTAAGAATTCTTTTACAGAGTGTCTGGCTGAGACTTTCATGTCTGCTCTGTGGCAGACAATATTTTTGAAAAGCCCTCCTGCAGCAAAACGTATAGAGGCCAGATAAATCACAACACACTTTTAAATGCATTGCTGAGATAATAAGAAACTAAGGGAAATGTCCAAATTTATCCCCAACTCTGTCTCTCCCCATGCCACAACCACCAACCTTGCACCACCACAACAAAAACCTAACTAGTTGCTGACAGCAGAAGAGTAAACAAATGTGGAAACTTGGGCTGCCTCAGGGTCAAATGCTGATATAAATTCTCTAGCGTAAAAGGAGTGAGAGAGCAGACCTATGCAGTGCAGGCAGCTGAACTGAGACCTTGCGTAAAGGAGCCCATTCTTGTGAGAAGGTGGGTAGGAAATTACACCTGCCCTTAACGGGAGACAGGAAGCTAACCTGTCTATCCCATCTCAGCTCTGGGAAAAAAAAAATCTCTCTGGTATCATAGGATCTTGGATTGGAAAATTTTCTATCGCATCTACAGAGTAAGAAGAAATCTAAAGAAATTAAGTGGTCCCAAATGATAATACCCCTTAGTACAGAAAGAAGGCAACATAAATTTACTGTGGAGAAAAACATCATCACATGGCTGTTAGAATTCTCCTTAATTTAGATCAGCCTAATAAAAGCCCCCAAAATTACCAAACACATGAAGAAAAACAGCATGACTAAGAATAAGCAGAAACATCAAGAATTGATTTTATTACCCATGAGCTTCAAATATTGGCATTAAGAGATACACAACACACACACACACACACACACACACACACACGTATAAAATGTTTAAAGAAATAAAAACAGAATCAAATACTTTGCAACATACAAGAAAGATTCAAAAGGGATCAGATAGATTTGAAAAATAACTTAGTGAATAGGTTAAACATATATTAGAAACAGATGAAGAGAGGATTAGTAAACTGAAAGATAGATCTGAACAAATAAGGAATGAAATTGAAAGGATAGAAGATAGAATAGAGAATAGAGTTTTTAAAAAAGCTATTCTATATTTAATTGAATTTCTAGAATGAGAAAATGAGAGAGTGCCATATTTAAAAAAATATAATAGCTGGACCCAGCCAGTGTGGCTCAGTGGATTGAGTGTCGTCCCATGGACTGAGAGATCCCGGTTTGATTCTCAGTTAGGCCACATGCCTGGGTTGTGGGTTCCATCCCCAGTAGGGGGTATGCAGGAGGCAGACAATCAATGTTTCTCTCTCACATTGATGTTTCTGTCTCTCTCTAAAAACTCAATAAAACATATTTTAAAAAATACAATAGCTGGGAATTTTTCAGAATTTATGAAAGATATTAGTACTCAGATTTAATAAGTACCACATATTTCAAGCAGTAAAAACAAGAGAAAATCTATACCTAGACATAGCATAGTGAAACTGCTTGAACCAAAAGAAAAATGGAACAAATAGAGAGATTACCCATAAAGGAACAACAATTTAACTGACAACTGATTTCTCAAGAGCAATAATGAAAACTAGAAAACGATGGAATAGTACCATCAATGTGTGGCAAAAAGATAACTATAAATCTAGACAAATATTTCAATTATTAGAGTAAAATAAAAACATTTTATGAAATGAAAAATACAGTTTGCTATAAACAGACATTATTAAAGGAATTTCTAAAAGTTGTATTTTTTTGGAAGGGCAATGATTCCAGAAGAAAGGAAGGTCTGAAATACAGTAGGAAATGGGGAGCAAAGAAGATGGTAAACATGGGTGAATCTAAACAAACAATGGCTATGTAAAACATAATAATACAGTCTGATTCACAGGACTAAAAACAGTAGAACTAAAATGGCTGGATAAAAATAACATAAAATAGAGCATATAATTTATTTATTTTTTTACTGAAAACCTTTTTTCTTTATTGATTTTCGAGAGAGAGGAAGGGAGAGGGAGAGACAGAAACATTGATGAGAGAGAACATTCACTGGCCCCCTCCTACATGCCCCCCACTGGGGATTTGGCCCACAACGTGGGCATGTGCTCTGACCAGGAATCAAACCCGCAACCTCTTGGTGCATGGGTTGACGCGCAACCAGTGAGCCACACCGGCCGGGCTAAAGCATATAATTTAAATTAAAACAGCCAATTTTTACTTTTCAAGGAGGAATATAAAGTTATAATCAACTTTATCTTTTATAGTGAAATATATATGTTGTCACGTTTCTGGGGTAAGCACTAACATAATGGAAATCGAGGGTCAAATTAGTACAATGAAGTGAGAAAAATGCAATCACCCAAAATAAAATAAGATTGGATGGGAAAAATAAAAAGTAAAAGCAGGATAAATTGAAGGCACAAAACATGATGATGAAAAAAATCCTACTAAATCTGTGATCACACAAAAAAGTAAATGGACAAAATGTCAGTTAAAAGGCAGAGTCAAACTGGATAAAAATGAACAATCTGTGGTTTACAAGAGATATATTTAAAACAAAAATACAGAAAGGTTAAATGTAAAAGGATGGAAAAAGTTATACCATGCAAATACTAACTCAAAGAAGGTAGAATAGCTATATTAATACCAAAAAACAGACAAGGAAAAATCTGTTAGTAAGGATAAAGAAGTTTTCTGTGTAATGATAAAAGTTCCAACTCAATATAAAATTATACCAATTCCAAATTTGTTTGTGTTTAACAGAAAGCAAACACTAAATTATAAAAATAAATGGACAAACTGACTCTCAAAAGTGGGAGATTTTAGCATACATTTCCTACTAAATGGTAGTTCAAGTTGGCAAAACTAAAAGAATAAAGATTTGAACAAAATCGATATGCTACCTATATAAAAATCACTGTATCCAGCAATAGAGAATCCATATTTTTCTCAAACATTCATGGAAAAATTATACAAATTCTGACCTCAAAAAATTCCAAAGAACTTGCAACACACAGAAGACATTCTCTGACCAAAATATAATTACATCAAAAACCATGAAATAGAGATAATTTTTTTAAAAAACACCATTTGAAATTTGACAACCCTCTTTTCAATAACTCATAAAGTGGAAATTATAATGAAAACTTTAAAAAGTATTTAGAACTGAATAATAATTAAAATTCTGCGTTATCAAAATTTGTGAGTTGTTGCTCGAATAGTATTTTGAAGGATATTTATATCATTGAATACTCATTAGCAGAGAATAAAGACTGAAAATGGCCCGGCTGATGTGGCTCAGTGAATGGAGCAGCATCCCATGGACTGAGGTCCCGGTTCGATTCCCGGTAAGGGCATATGCCCGGGTTACAGGTTTGAACCTTGGCAGGCGGCATCAGAAGGCAGACAATGGATGTTTGTCTCTCTCTCTTTCTTTAAAAAAAATTTTTTCCCCCTCTTTATTGAGTTTAGAGAGAAAGAAAGGGAGAGGGAGAGAGAGATGGAAACATCGATGAGAGAGAACATTGATTGGCAGCCTCTGGCATGCCCCTCACTGGGGATTTGGCCCACAACCGGAACCTGCGACCTCTTGGTGCCTGGGTCGATGCTCTCCCACTGAGCCACATCAGCCAGGCTCCCTTCCTCTCTCTCTAAAAAAAAAATTATCATTTCCTTCAGCATTATCACTAAATGGAATCACTGTGTCATCTCCTTTCAAAGAAGACAGCTGATAGATGTATCTCTCTCACATAGATGTTTCTGTCTCTTTCTCCCTTCCTCTCTCTCAAAATAAGTAAATAAATAAACAAAAACATATTTTTAAAAAAGACTGAAGCCCTGGCCCATTTGGCTCAGCGGTAAAGCACAGACCAAAGAGTTACGGGTTCATTCCTGGTCAAGGGCACATAACTCGGTTGCAGTTTGTCCCTGGCCCTGGTCAGGGTCTAGTGCGGGAGGCAGCCAGTGGGTGTGTCCCTCTCATTTTGATGTTTCTCTCTCTCTCCCTTTCTCTCCCTCCCACTCTACCTGAAGATAAATAGAAAAATATCCTCGGGTGAGGATTAACAAACAAACAAACAAACAAATTTTAAAAAGATTGAAAATGAACAAACTAAATTTCAAATATAAGAGACAAAAGAACATATATGCGCACGCGCACACACACACACACGTCCACACACAAATGCAACCGATTTCTCAGAAGAGAATGCACTCTTGGCCAATTAACATTAAGAAAAGATGTCAACTTGCCCGGCCGGTGTGGCTCAGTGGTTGAGCATCAACCCATGCACCAAGAGGTTGCTTGTTCTTGTTCGATTAGGGCACATGCCCAGGTTGTGAGCCAAATCCCCAGTGGGGGGCATGCAGGAGGCAGTCAATCAATGTTCTCGCTCATTGATGTCTCTCTCTCTCTCTCTCTCTCTCAAATCAATAAAGAAAAAAATATTTAAAAAAAGAAAATATGTCAACTTAATTTTTAAAGAGAAATTCACATTAAATGTACAATGCTATACCATTTTACAATCACCAGACTATCAGAAATGTAAAAGTTTAGATAGTGTAAGTGTTAGTGAGAATGAAGGTCAACAGGAAAACGTATACACTGCTTACAGGTATATTAGTGCAACTTTATAACATTTATTGTGTAAAATTGAGCATTTACACATTTTACCACCCAGTTAAAAAAAAATTAACTTCTCGCACACATCAAAGATTATACATTTCATAATCACAAAGTTAAGTAGGAAAAAAAAACAGGTCACAAAATATCACTTAGACTAAGCATAAAAAATGTCCAATAAAAAATAATTTGGGGATATATATTAAAATGATAGAATTATAATGAAATATTCAAAATAGTAATAGGAAGGGCACACAGACCTCTAAAGGTATATTAATATATTATTTCTTAAACTAAATGGTGGGTATTTGACTATTTATTTTACTATCCTTTAAGTCATATTTATATAACACTTTGAATTGTTTTTGTTATTTATTTAAGTAGCTATACAAGATAATATTAGTTTTGGTGTACTACATAGTGATTAGACCTTTATATACCTTACAATGTGATCACCACACTAAGTCTGTCACAATGCAAAGTTATCACTATATTATTGACCATATTCCCCTTTATTTTTTTCACCCATTCTCCCCAACCCCCTCTCCCCCAGCAACCATTAGTTTAATCTCTGTTTCTATGAGTCTGTTTTTGTTTTGCTTTGCATTTTTCAAACCCACATATAAATAAAATCATAAGATTTTTGTCTTTCTATGACTTATTTTACTTAGCATAATACCTTCTAAGTCCATCCATGTTTTTGCAAATGGCAAACTTTATTCTATTTTATTTCTGAATTATTTATATATAAATTATGTATATATTATGTCTCACATCTTTATCCAATGCTTCCATATCTTGGCTAGTGTAAATAATGCTGTAATAAACATAGGGGTGCATATATATTTTTGAATTTGTGCTTTGGATTTCTTTGGATAAATACCCAGAAGTAGAATTGCTGGGCCATATGATAGTTCTATTTTTAATTCTTTTGAGAAATATCTGCACTGTTTTCCATAGTGGCTGCACCAATTTACAATCCCTCCAACAGTGCACAAGGGTTTCCTTTTCTCCACATCCTTACCAACACTTGTTATTTGTTCACTTTTTGATAATAGCCATTCTGACAGGTGTTAAGTGGTATTTCATTGTGGTTTTGATCTGTATTTCTCTGATGATTAGTGATGTTGAACATCTTTTCATATGTCTGTTGGCCATCTGTATGTTTTTTTTGAGAAGTGTCTATTCATGTCCCCTACTCATTGTTTAATCAGATTGTTTTTTATATTTTTGTTTTTTTTAAATCCTCACCCGAGGATATTTTTACATTTATCTTCAGACAGAGTGGGAGGGAGTGAGGAAGGGAGGGCGGGAGGGAGGGAGAGAGAGAGAGAGAGAGAGAGAGAGAGAGAGAGAGGCATCGATGTGAGAGAGACACTTTGATTGGTTGCCACCCCCACAATCCCAACTGGGGCCAGGGACAAACCACAACTGTGGTACATGCCCTTGGCTGGAATCAAACCTGGGACTCTCTGGTCTGCAGGCTTATGCTCTAACCACTGAGCAAAAACTGGCCAGGGCTGTTTTTTATATTTTTGTTATTGAGTTATGAGATCCATATCTATCTATCTATCTATCTATCTATCTATCTATCTATCTATCTATCCATCTATCCATCCACATCTGTACTGTACATATATATATTAATAAAACATATATTAATATGTTTTTATTTATTTTAGAGATAGAGGGAGGAGAGAGAAATATCGATGAGAAAGTAACATCAACCGGCTGCCTGCACACCCCCTACTGGGGATTGAGCCCACACCCTGGGCATACCACCTCTTGGTGCATGGGATGACACTCAACCAACAGAACCACACCCAGCCAGGGCTCCTTATATATTTTGGATATTAACTCTGATGCAATATATAATTTGCAAATATATTTTCCCATTCAGTAGGTTGTCTTTTTGTTTTGTTGATGGCATACATTGTTGTGAAGATGTTTTTTAGTTTTCTATTTATTTTTTCTTTTTGTTTTCCTTTCTTGAGGGGACACATCCAAAAAGATATTACTAAGAGTAATGTCAAAGAGTTTAATCCCTATGTTTTCTGTTAGGAGTTTTATAGTTTTAGGTCTTACATTTAAGCCTTTATTTCATTTTTAGTTTATTTTTTAATATGGTGTAAGAGAGTGGTCCAATTTCATTTTTTTGAGTGTGTCCAGTTCTTATGGAAGAGACTATCATTTCTCCATTGTATATTCTTGACTCCTTTATTATAGATTAATTGACCATATAAGTGAGGGTTAATTGCTGGGCTCTCTCTATTCTTTTCCATTGATCTATGTGTCTGTTTTTGTGCCAGAACTATACAGTTTTGATTATTTAGCCTTGTAGTATAATTTCAAATCTGGGATCATCATTCCTCAAGCATTGTTCTTTCTCAAGATTGCTTTGACTTTTGTGGTCTTATGTTTTGATATAAATTTTAGGATTACTTTTTCTCATTTTGAGAAGAATGGCACTGGTATTGCATTGGATGTGTCTATTGCTTTGAGAAATATGAACATTTTCACCATATTAATCCTTCTAATTCATGATCACTGTATATCCTTCCATTTGTTTGTTTCCTTTTCAGTTTCTTTCTTTAATGTCTTACAGTTTTCAGATTACAGGTCTTTCATCTCCTTGGTTAAATTTATTATTAGGTATTTTATTCTTAATGATGTGGTTATAAATGATAATTTCTCCTTATCATTTATTATTAGTGTAATAAAATATGGTGGATTTTTGTACATTAACTTTTTATCCTGATACTTTACCAAATTCATTTATTATGTCTAATAATTTTTTGATGGAGTCTTTAGGGTTTTCTGTATATAGTATTATGTCATCTGCATTTAGTGACAGTTTTACTTATTCCTTTCCAATTTGAATGCCCTTTATTTTTCTTTTCTGAATGCTGTGGCTAGGACTTTTAATACTACATTGAATAACAGTGGTGAGAGTGGCATCCTCGTCTTGTTCCCGATCTTAGAGGAAAGGCTTTCAGCTTATGATGTTAGCCATGGGTTTGTCGTATATCACCTTTATTATGTTGAGGTAAGTTTCTACATTATCCATTTTGTTAAGAGATTTTATTGTAAATGGATGTTGAATTTTTTCAGTGCTTTTTTCTGCATCTATTAAAATTAATTAATTTGCTGATATTGAGCCATCCTTACATTTCACGATAAATGCCACTTGATCTAGATGTATAATCTTTTTCATGCATTGTTGAATTCAGTTTGCTAGCATTTGTTGAGAATTTTTGCTTTTATATTCATCAGTGATACTGGACTATAAATTTTTTTTTCCTGTTGTATCTTTGTCTGGTTTTGGTATCAGTATAATTCTACTTCATAGAATGAATTTGGAAGAGTTACTTTTTCTTAATTTTTTGGAATAGTTTGAGAAAGGTAGGTATTTATTCTTTGAATGTTGGGTAGAATTCACCTGTGAAGCCATCAGGTCCTGGACTTTGGTTTAGGGGGAATTTTTTTAAATTCCTGCTTTTATTTCATTGCTAGTAACTTGTTTGTTCAGATTCTCTGTTTCTTCCTGGTTCAGTCTTGGAAGATTGTGTGTTTCTAGAAATTTATTTATTTCTTTTAAGTTGTTCAATTTGTTGACATATAATTGTTTATACTCCTCTTTAATGATCCTTTGTATTTCTGTGGTGCAGGTGTAACTTCTCCTCTCATTTCCAATTTTACTTATTTTGACTCTTTCTCTTTTTTCTTTGATAAGGCTGGCAAAAAGTTTGTTGATTTTATTTGTTCTTTCAAAAAAACGGCCTTAGTTTTATTGACCTTTTCTGTTGCTTTTTAGTTTCAATTTGATTTATTTCTTCTCTCACCTTTATCTTTTCTTTTCTACTTCAGGTTTTGTTCGTCTTCCTTTTCTAGTTCTGTTCTCTTATGTGTAGTTAAATTGTTTATTTGGATTTTTCTCATTTATTGAGGTAGGCGTCTATAGCTATGAACTTCTCTCTTATAACTACTTTTGATGCATCCCTAAATTTTTATAAAGTTATGTTTTCATTGTCATCTACATCAAGGTGCTTTTGGATTTCCTGTTTGATTTCCTCTTTAATCCATTGGTTATTTAGTAGTATGTTGTTTGGTCTCCATATTTGTGTTTTTCCAGTTTTCTTTTTGTAGTTGATTTCTAGTTTCATGCCATTGTTGTCAGAAAAAATGCCTGATATGATTTCAATCTTCTTGAATTTATAGAGACTTGTTTTATGCCCAATATGTGATCAATCTTGGAAAATGTCCCACATGCACTTGGAAAATAATATGTATTTTACAGTTTTTGTATGAAATGTTCTGTCAATATTAATTTTTTCTGGTATAATGCCATTATTTTCTTATTAAATTTCTGTCTGGATGATCTGTCCAATGATGTTAGAGGGGTACCAAAGTACCCTACTACTATCATATCACTGTTAATTTCTCACTTTATGTACATTAATATTTGCTCTATATATTTAGGTGCTCCTATGTTAGGTGCATCGATATTATAATTTTTTATCTTCTTCTTGGATTGACCACTTTATCATTATGTTGTGTCTTTCTTGGCTCTTTTTACAGAGTTGTTTTATTTTTATTTTTATTTTTTTTAAATTTTTTAAAAATTTATTTTTTTCTTACAGATGTTTCTCCTTTTTTATGCCAATGGCACCCCCCTCCCCACCCCACACCCACCTCATCCCCGGCTGTGTTGTCCATGTCTATTGGTTATGTATACATGCATATAAGTTCTGTGGTTTATCTCTTCCCACCCCCACCCCCTCTTCTGATGGATGTCAGTCTGTGCCCTACTTCCATGTTTCTGGGTCTACCGTATTCCTCAGACTGTTATGTTCATTATATTCCGTATATAAGTGAGATCATGTGGTATTTGTCTTTTTATGCTTGGCTTATTTCACTTAGGATAATACTTTCCAGGTCCCTCCATGTCGTCTCAAAGGATAAGAGATCTTTCTTTCTTACCGCTGCATAGTACTCCATTGTGTATATGTACCTCTGCTTTTTTATCCATTCGTCTACTAATGGACACTTGGGCTGTTTCCAGATCTTAGCTATTGTAAATAGTGCTGCTATGAACATGGGGGTACAAATATTCTTTCTGACTGGTGTTTCAGGCTTCTTAGGGTATATTCCTAGAAGTGGGATCACTGGGTCAAATGGAAGTTCCATTTTTAATTTTTTGAGGTAACACCATATTGTTTTCCATAGTGGCTGCACCAGTCTGCATTCCCACCAGCAGTGTACTAGAGTCCCCTTTTCTCCACACCCTCGCCAACACTTGCTGTTTGATGATTTGTTGATGGCGGCCATTCTGACAGGTGAGGTGATACCTCATTGTTGTTTTATCTTTTTTTTTTTTTATGAATTTATTTATTTATTTATTTATTTGTTACAGATATTTTACCTTTTTACCCCATTGGCACCCCCCACCCCACCCCCCCTCCACCCTGTCCCCAGCTTAGTTGTCCATGTCCATTGGTCATGCATACATGCATATAAGTTACAGAGTTGTTTTAAAGTCTATTTTGTCTGATGTAAATATTGCTACTCCAGCTTTCTTTTTATTTCTATTTGCATGGAATATCTTTTTCCATCCCTTCACTTTCAGTCTGTGTGTATCTTTCAATCTTAAGTGAGTCTCTTGTAGACAACATATAGATGGGTCATCTTTTTTATCCATTCAACCATCCAATGTCTTTTTATTGGAGCATTTAGTCTACTGGCATGCCCTGTTACTTTGACTGATTGCTGTGGGAGTCTTGTCTGAGCTAGACTGCCTCATGGGCATGAACAACTCTGTGCCCCACCAATCCCTCTCACTTTGTGCAGACAGGGCTACCTAGCAGTGTGTACATCATGGCTCCCTGGTGGTTCCACTTTTGCTCTGGGAGGGGCAGCCTAGTGGGTGTACACAGAAGTGGCCTGGTGTGGGTGAGCCTCAGCCTGTTGTGCCCACTGGATCTAGCTTCAGACGGAGGGGGGGGGGCGTGTATATCCACTGTGGTGCCCTCTTGTCCTTATTGGAGCTAGTTCGGGGAGGGGAGCATGACTGGGGACACACTACTGCAGTCTTGCAGGTCAGCCAGAGTACGCGGACAGCGCTCCCACTGTGTCATCCAAGTGCAAGAGGAATGCAAACAGTAGCGCTCAGTGGCTCCTTCAATCCTGGTGGGCTCCTCAGATTCTGTAGAGACCCTGTAGTCCCATCTCTATGCATCTCTCTTCTTAGTTGTGCTGAAACTGTTGACTTGTCCCTCAGTTGCCTCTCAGGAGGAATTGCTCTAATATAGATGTGCATTAGGTGTGTTCGTGGGAAGGGGTGAGCTCCATGTCCTCTTGACCCACCTCTGAAATGCTTTGTTTTAAGAAAGTAATAATAGCCCTGGCCAGTTTGGCTCAGTGATTAGAGCTTTGGCCCTCGGTCCAGAGAGACCCGGGTTTGGTTCCCGCTAAGGGCACATGCCTCTTTTGCAGTTTGTCCCCAGCCCTGGTTGGGGTCGTGTGGATGGCAACCACTCAATGCGTCTCTTTCACATCGATGTTTCTCTCTTCCTCCCTTTCTCCCTCCCACTCTGAAATTTTAAAAAAGAGAAAGTAATAATAATACAGTAAATCTAGATACTTATTGTTTTTTTATAAAAACAAAACCTTCTCCCTGGCTGGGGTGGCTGAGCAGTTAGAGCATCAGGCCGCAGACCAGAGAGACCTGGGTTCAGTTCCCACTAAGGCAGTGGTTCTCAACCTTGCTAATGCTGCGACCCTTTAATATAGTTCCTCATGTTGTGGTGACCCCCAACCATAAAATTATTTTTGTTTCTACTTCATAACTGTAATTTTGCTACTGTTATGTCTTAGGCAACCCATGTGAAAGGGTTGTTTGACCCCCAAAGGGGTTGCAACCCACAGGTTGAGAACTACTGCGTTAAGGGCATGTACCTTGGTTGCAGTTTGTCCCTGGCCCCAGTTGAGGTTGTGTGGGTGGCAACCAGTCAATGTGTCTCTCTCACATCGATGTTTCTCTCTCTCTCTTCCTCCCTTTCTCCCTTCCGCTCTATCTGAAGATAAATACAAAAATGTCCCCGGGTGAGGATAAAAAAAGTAAATAAATAAAATAAATAAAAACCTTCTATGCCAACTGCCCAGGCAGGATGTTCTGCTTTGGGGACAACGGCTGAGTGAATGTGAGATGAAAGTGTTGCCCCTTTGGAGTCCACTCTGGGGCACCCAGAGGATGTGAGGGCTCCAAATAAGCTAGGGCATGACTATCCCAGTGGACAAATGTTATGAGGTTGTATAAGACATAAACTCAAGAGTGACCCCCCACAATGCCCAGGTCAGGAGCACCAGTGCTGGTAGACAGATCAGACTCTCCAAGTCTCTCACCTCCCGAAGTTTGGAAGCAAAAACCTTAAGCAAATCCCAGGGTTCTTGTGTAATTTAGGGTAGAAGGGCAGAGCTCAATTAAAAGGGCATTTAGGGACCCATGGGATTAACTGGGCAGACGACTCTAAGTGCTTTTGAAGTAGGGCTGCTGTCTAACCCGCCCTCCCATGAGCTCAGGCACCAGGTGGTGCAGGGTCCTGCCATAACCTCGAGACCTTTCCCACAGCTCGTCCTCCACGGCCCTCTCCCCCACTGAAGCCACCTCGGGTTAGAAAAGTTAAGGCCGGCAGATCAGCTAAAGCTATTAAGAGGACCTCCATTTCGCAATATCCAGTTTGAGCCATAAATAAAATTTTCTTCAGGGAAAAAATTTTTTTTTCCAAGACATGGCTGGTAAGAAACATAGTTTTGAGAGATAAGAATTAAAAATTTAACAACAACATTGCTTGAGTTTCAAATTCCTATCTTGGGAGAATTACCTGAAAGATTATTTTAGCTTTATGTACATATTTTCTCTTTAGGGCCTGAACAGATCATTCAAAATCAATAATTTGTTATTCTGATTGTAGTTGCTCTGGCTCACACTTGAGCACTTGACCTTTATTGCAACTCCTCTGGCACAGAGGGTGTTTGGTCCTCCCAGAAGGACGAAAAATCTCACGGGACTTCTGAAATGGTAGAGCTCCATCCTAGGGCTGGGTGAGGTGCAGGATGTAGGAGGAGCCTGTGAAACGCCACTGGTCTGGATGGCTCCCTGTGACCTGTATGACCACACAAAGTATAGTGGGTCTCAGGACGGTGGGGTTCTTTACATTGTGGGTATGTCTGGGTGTGGAGGAGAAGCAAACATAACTCTGTTCTTATAATCAGAGTGGTGTTTGTCAGGGTGTGGCTATGACTGAGGACAAAGGTCAGTTCCCCTACCATTTGGCTTATGGCATCAGCTGTTGTTATTTCCACATGAACAGGGTTCGAACCTCTAGAATAACCAAATTTTTGAGACTTTTAGTAAAATTTGCTTGTTTCTTCCTGACAGGACATAATTTATTCCATCATATTTTCAAACTGTGTGTATTGCAAAATTCAGTGAAAGTGAAGTTTGCAAATTCCCACTTAAAATAGTTTAAATGATCACTATTTTAAAAAGAGTATGTACTAAAAATCTTATTTCTCAGCTTTGAATGTGGTGATGCAATTAAATATTTCCTGATAGTTTTCTTCTTCCTTAAGTTATTACCAGGAGGGATTTTTTCCCCAGAAAGATTTTTTTCTTTTCCTGATTTAGGTAAGAGACTGCTTATCATCTACGAGTACCAAGAACCCAGATTTTTCAATGGATCCTTGAAGAAAGTGACTGTGGATGAACTAAGTGAACACCGTCACTATTTCTATGCCATGAACTTTGAACCAAGAGCCACAAAGAAAGACATGAGTTACTGGATCAATGTTTTAACCCCTTCTTTAAAGATTTCCTTTCTTTCTTCATAAGAAATTGTTCAGTTATGACCACATGTTGAATATCAAAACAAGGACCAGAAATGGGGGTTTAGGGAAAGGAACCAATGATACCCCCTTAACATTTTGAAGTTGTAAATATACACGCATAGTCTAAGTGCAGACAGTGAGCCATTTGAGCCACTGCCTAAGAATTAATCAGCCAAGCTTATGGGATGAAACGGGTTTTCAACATTATAAGACTATACCAATCCCATTTGGCCCAACAATTTGTATTGATCCCATCTGCCTCTGTCAAAGATTCTCTCAATGTCTAGCATAGATATCTAAATAGATAAGTACACATAAACTTTTGTTGACTGACCAATACAATATAGCATTATCTGATATCTTTAGCTAATAAGTCACAAATGTCTACCTATAGCAGTAACACTGATAGATTTTTTTTTCATAAATACACTGTCTTTTACACTGTTGTTCTCTTTTTTTTTTTCTACCCAAACAATAGTAGGTTAAAAAATAAGACAGCACAGCAAAGTTTAAAAAAATATTATGACACCAGGACAGATTCTAATCTGTGACATTAGGCAAATCACCTCAGTGCCTCAGTTTCTTCATTTGTAAGATGGAAATAACAATGACCTCATGGGGGTTATGTATATTACTTTAAAAATGTTTCTATGTCCAAGGCATTTAGTGTAGTATACTGCCTAGCAAGGAGTGTGTGCTCAATAAACAGTAACTCTATCATTAACTTTCGAGGCCACATGCGTGTTCAGGAAATAAATCAAAGTGGTCTTTCTTTCAGTCATGGCGACACTCCACCTTCCTAGTCTACAGGGAGGCAGTCCTGTAGATGCGTTTCTGCAACGTCTTTCCTAGCCATCCTTGCTTTTCTCCCCATTCCTAGAACCTGAATTTAGTCCTCATCATCTCTCATCTGGAGACTACCAATTGCGGTGGAGGCAAAAGTCATTAATATCTAAGTATTCTCAGCCTCTCTGGTGCAAAAGGATTTCATCCTTATTCTCAAAGCTTTCCACCAGCCTCCAAACAGAGCACCAATCTTTCCAGGAGAGTTCCCAGGTTCCTGTGGTGCAGAGATGGGAAACTGGGAAGAAGGCCAGGTGGGCCAGGAATGGGAGGAGCTGGGTTTGCAGTGTGAGAGGCTGTGCCATAGAGTTAAAAATACGTGCACAGCACCTATCAAGCTCTCAATGTTATTCTAAAAGCTATGATACAAGAGAAAACAAGACACAGTATTCCTACTCTCCAGTTACTCATGTTTAGGGAGTGTGTGTTGCTGAAGAGGAAAAATGGTCACAATGTGTTGCTATGTGCTTTGAAATGTATTCCCTTCAGCATTTTTTGGAAGCACAAAGAAAGACTGGAATTTTAAAAATAACTTTTAGCTGTTGCATTTGCTTCTTAATGTGAAACCCTGAAGAGGCTGGGCCACATGGGGTCCTGGAAGTTTTTATTATTATATATATATATATAATCATCTTCTAATTGGTTGCCCAATCTCCAACCTTGCTTTTCTACATTGCCCCAAAGAATGTCTCTAAAACACAAATCTGATCATGCTCTAAATCAGTCTTCTAGTGCAAACACCTTCCATTGTTTCCCATTGCTTCCAGAATGAAGTCCAAGATCTCTCGTGAAAAAGGCCTTCCTACCCCTAGTCTGCTTTCTTGTAAAGGCTCCCTACCCATCCCTTGGCTGCCACAAACTCTGGCATAATCCACCCTGGCACACAAGCCTCAGGCTCCGGGGAGAACTCCCAATACAATCAAGTGCTTTGCCTTCAGTGACCTGGTTTCTGCCACCTCTCAAACATGTTTCTCTGGAAAACCCTAGGCATCCTTCAAAATTCCATTCGAGAATGTCCTGTGTGCCCTGGCCGGAGGACTCAGTGGTTAGAGTGTTGGCCACACATGGACAGGTCTCCTATTTGATCCTCTGCCCATGTCAGGGTGTGGGAGGCAACCAATGAATGTGTCTCTCACATTCATGTTTCTCTCTCCCTCCTTTCCACTCTATCTAAAAAATAATGGGAAAATATCCTTGGGTAAGGATTAACAAAAAAGTAAATAAATAATACAAATAAATGGAAAAGTATCCTCAGGAGAGGATTAACAACACAAAAAGAAAAAAGAAATAGTACTCACAACTCTCATCTATTGCTTAGTCAGACCACCAGAATCGCAAATTTTAAATTCCAAGTCGCCAGGCTGACTATGGCTGGAGGCCCCTGGGTCCCCTGCGGTGACTGGGAACACCCTCCGGCCAACCTGCTCCTTCCGGGGCCCGGCTGAGGCCCGCTTGGACCTGGCACTGCCAAGCGGCCATCTCCCTGACAAGTCCGGAGAATTTAAGAAATTCTCCTTGTTTTGGTTTACTTCAGTGGTTATTTTTGTTTTTGTTTTTTTCACCTGGTTCACAAATTGGTACGTGGCCCGAGTGAGTCAACGCCTTCCCGAGGAACTGGTTCTAATCCCCTGGCTTGTCCTGCTCCGAGGTGAAGCCGCTTCCTGCACGCGGCGCATCGGGGGCACTTGTGCGCATGCCTGCGGGAAAGTGGGTGGGCCCGGGCCCCGGATCGCGGCAGACAGAGCCAAGCTGTAGACCTGACAGTTTGCCTCACTCCCAAGGACTGGAGCTGAGCCTGTACGGCCAGGCTGTACGTATGCTGCCCTCTGGTGGCAGGTCCTGGAGTAAGCCTCGGGTTCAGGGTAGGCTCCGGCCAGTTCATAAGGGACTCCCGGGTCCTCCTCTAGCTCTGCAGACATGGGTGCCAATTCCACTCCTAGACCATTTCCAGACACCTAGCCCAGAAGGTAAGCTCATTTTCTCATTGAACACGGATCATAATAATGGCTAAAATGTATAGAATGCTCACTCTGTGCTCTGCACTGTGCTAGATACTTGACCCGAAGTGTGTCATTTATCTTCACCAGAAGGCTATGCAGTGGGTATCCTTAGTGGTATTCCTGTAGATCGATGAAGAATGGAGGCCTGCTCTTACAGCCCTGTGCCATGGCACCCGACCTTCCTCCACCTCCTGCCCCAATTCTGAGCAAAGTAGCAGCCACTGGGTCCTTGATGATCAATTATTAGTTATTGAGTTGATTTTGAATATAGAACTAAAATTAGGATTAGTAAATGCTAACCTATTTTTCCCTAATCATTCTCAGTCTTTCACCACGTGGAAAAACTCCATGGCTAGCTGACAGTGTCTTCTAATGAAGTCTCTGAGAGCGGACTACCGAATCCTTTGGGTGGAGTTGAATATTAACCTTTTGCGCGGTGTTTTCTGCCGTGTGGCGAACTGTGCGTACCTATGCTGAGGCCCATCAAGGTGATAAATGCCAAGGAGAGCCCAGCGTGTCAGAGTATCTGAAACAAAGTGCAGCTATGCTCAAATTGCTTCATGAGGTTGATCTTTAAGAAATATAAGGTAGGAGGGAGGTATTCTTTCTAGGGGGAAAATGTGTCTACTTAGAAAGTTAGTGGTCTAAGAACTAAAATTTGGAAGAAGTGAAGGGCTTTAGGTAATCACCACAGGAAACTGCCTTCTTGCTTTACTAATACTTACACCATAATTTGTCCCTGCCACAGTCAGAAATCAGAAAAATTGTAGGTATCTTAATTACAGGAAACCTTGCATATCTTGTGCGACATGGGGCTATTTTTTAGTTAACTAAAGGATTTAGTTCATCCTTCTTGAAAGGGCTTTGGAAAATTTGAATCTCTGAGTGGACTTGAACCAATTTTTTCTGACTTTGTGACTTTAGCACTGTGTGCTGCGCCTCTGTGAATCTAAAGTCCTTTCCTTGCCCCTAAGATGAGTTTTGCTCCTGTCAGACAGACAGGAAAGAGATGGTGTCACTGTGGGCCCAGAGGCTGACAACTATTTGAGAGGAAGAGCCCACCCATCACATGCCCCCTTAATACTTGGGCAATGACATTCAACACAGCCCACCAAAGAGTTGGCAGATGGAACTATAGTTAAATAAAAACTCCAAAAGAGTTGGTTGAATATACTTAATGTGTTAGTTATCAATTTATTGCCCCTTGGCCCTGAATGCCACCTTTAATATATTTGCTGTGTGATAAACAGAATTCCTTCGAGCATGTAGCCATCTGTGGCTCAGAGACAGGGTCTGCACCTTGGTCCCCGACGGCCAGACAATCTTTTTGCAGATGCTGCTCATCTGCCTGCACTCCCCAAGGTGGACTGTTACTCATCCAGCAACTCCAGCTTGAGCAAACCAGTATATTTCTCTGCCATCAGAGTGCTGAGCCACACCTGCTCCAACAGGTCTGAACCCTCTACCGTTTGTCCTTCTGGGATTACAGCCCAAGGGAGCCTTAAAGAGATACCTTGTATTTTAGAGTCACTTTTAAAAAATCATAGTTAATAATTATTTATATTAAACTTCTCCTGTTTAACCTACAGTGTGTTTCCTGTCTTCTTATTGTACCCAGACTGCTACATTTTACGATGTGACTAAAGGCTTTATGATACGCAATTAACCCAAATGGTAAAGAACTTCCATGAATTAGTGTGCTTCGTATTTTACATAGCAAAATCAAACTTTTCTAACTCTGTAAAGTCTATTTGGAAGATACCTGTATTCATAGCCCCATGATACAATCTGGAAAACATATTCTCCACTTATGATTATTTTTATTTGTAGATATATCATAGAGCTACATTTTCTTTTACTACTACTATTTTTTTCTTTCAAGACAATTATTTATTTCTTTTCTTTTCTTTTCCTTTTTTTTGTGGTACGTGAGCCTAGCAGGAACCAAACCCGGGACTCTGGTCCGCAGGCCGATGCTCAACCGCTGAGCCAAACTGGCCAGGACTTAGGACAATTTATGAAGAAAATATTCATTAAATTTAATACTTTTAATACATTCTTGAGAATTTATCTTCAAAAATTACTTTAAAATCACCAAGTTATATATTATTTTTAAATGAAGGAAAAAATCTTAAATATGGGTTGATTAAGCAAATTATTTTGTTTCACCTTGATGTAACAGTATAAACGAATAGAAAAATAAGTATGGTGTTATGCACAACTTATAAACCTGGTCATGAAAACCTTTGCATGTAAGAAATAGTAGTACATAACTGTTAAGAACTGGGCGAGTTCTAAAGTTTTACCCTATTTACAAATTAACAAGTTAGCATGTTATATCCTGCTTCATGGGTGTTGGCAGAAGACATAAGACTTTGGTCAGAGGCCAAAGACTTTATTACTCACAGCAAAAGCAATAGCTAGAGCGTATCATATTCTTTTGTGTTGGTTCTTCATGCCCCCCGCCACCACAACTTCCATGAAGGCAATGCGAAAGTCCCATGGTGGATGCCTACATACACAGGGTTACAGAAGGGGAACGCTGACTTGGGGGACTCACTGCTTTTATAGACAGCAGAAGCAAGCTGGGGAGATACGTTAACTCATCCCTTGAGGTTGCCTACTTCAAGCACAGAAATAGCCCAGGTAATGAGCACTCAAACATCCCTGGCATACTCAGTTCGAACTCGCAGGGAGCTAGGTGCCCATGGTGGACTGCCTTTCCCAACAAGGTAAAAACTAGGCATAAGGCATGAAAAAAATAAATATAATTTTGTTAATGTGGTAACATTTTCTTTAGCATTGTTCTTTGCTCTAGTCATCTGTGTATGTATGTATGCATGTACACAGGTTTATATATAAACACCGGGCAGAAAACACTGTCCAAAATCAGTTTTCAAAAAACGAAGAAAGGGAATTCTTCCCTCTTTCTGGTGCTGCCATCCCTGCTTCTTTCCTATGTCAGAGATCTCTCCCAGATTCTCCCTGTCCTTCCTGCAGCTCACGGGGAGTGTGTATTCCACTGGGAATATTCCGTGTGGCAGCCGCAGCTCGGCACCTCTCCACGGGGATGCCTGTGAGCACTCGGCTCTGGGGGCTCTCGTGTCCAGGAGGCACTGTGCATCCGTGAATAATTACAGTTTTGTTTCTCCTTTTCCAACTATGCACTTGTTTTGCCTTTTTGTATTTCTAGGGAAACTTTCTTATACAATAGATGGGCACCCGCCCAGCCAGTGTGGCTCAGTGGTTCGGCATTGACCCACGCACCAAGAGGTCGCCGGGTCGATTTTCAGTCAGGGCACATGCCCAGGTTGTGGGCCTGATCCCCAGTGTGAGGCATGCAGGAGGCGGCCAATCGATGTTCTCTCGCCTCGATGTTTCTATCTCTCTTTCCCCTCCCTTCCTCTCTCTGGAAAAAAAAAAAAAAAAAAAGACATTATTTATAAAAAAATAGATGGGCACCCTTATCTTGTTACTAATCTTAAAGTGAAAACTTTTAGGGATTCATTCTTAGTTTGATCAATAGTTGTGAATTTATAAAATATTTGTATGCACATATAGAGATAATTATGTTTTTAACTTTGATCCCTTGATATAGTATTTTTAGTGACTGCTCTCTTGATTTTATTATTATTTTTTTACCTTGTTTGTTTTTTACTTTATTGGTTTTTTTATTTATTTATCTTTATTTTTAGCTTTATTGTGGATTGTATTACAGATGTTCCTCATTTTTCCCCCATTGGCCCCCTCCTCCCGACTCCCGCCCCCCTCCTGCCTTTTCCCACACTGTCTGTGTCCATTGGTTATGCATATAAGATCTTTGGTTTATTTTTTCCCACCCCGCAACCTCCTTCTCTTTGAGGTTTGTCAGTCTAGCAATGAATTTGTACTTCTTAATCCCTTCACCTTTTTCACCCTTTCCCCCAAACCCTCCTCCCATCTGGCAACCAAAAAAATGTTCTCTGTGTCTATGAGAATGTTTCTGTTCTGCCTGTTCATTTTGTTTATAGATTCCATTGTCAATAGATATGTATTCATTGCCATTTTGTTTGTTCATACATTTTATCTTTTTCTTCAAAAAGACCATTCAACATTTCATATAATAATGGTTTGGTGGTGATGAACTCTTTTAACTTTTTCTTGTCTGGGAAACTCTTTATATGGCCATAGGTTCTAAATGAGAGCTTTGCAGGCTAGAGTAACTTGGTTGTAGGTTCTAGCTTTTCATCACTCTGAATATTTCTTGCCACTCCCTTCTGGCCTGCAAAGTTTCTTTTGAGAAATCAGCTGACAGTCTTATGGGAACTCCCTTGTAGGTAACTAACTGCTTTTCTCTTGCTGCTTTTAATTCTCTCTTTGTCTTGAACCTTTGCATTTTGATGATGATGTGTCTTGGTGTGTGCCTCTTGGGGTTCATCTTGTTTGGGACTCTCTGTGATTCTTGGACTTGTATGTCTGTTTCCTTCACCAAGTTAGGGAAGTTTTCTGCCATTATTGTTTCAAATAGGTTTTCGATTTCTTGTTCTCTCTCTTCTCCTTCTGGTACCCCCAAGATGCAAATGTTGGCATGCTTAAAGTTGTCCCAGAGACTCCTTACACTATCCTCATTTTTTTGGATTTTTTTCTTTTTGCTGTTCTGATTGGGTGTTTTTGCTTCCGTATATTCCAAATCGATGGTTTGCTTTTTGGCTTTACCTACTCTACTATTGAACCTGTGTAAATTATTGCAGTTAGTGCCTCTTTCATTTCTGACTGTGCATCCATCATTTCTGACTGGCCCTTTTTTTTTTTTTTTTTAATCCTCATCCGAGGACATTTTTCCATTTTTTGTACAGACAGAGTGGGAGGGAGAAAGAGGAAGAGAGAGAGACAGAGAGAAACATCGATGTGAAAAGGACACATCGAGTGGCTGCCACCCGCACGACCAACCAGGGCCGGGGACAAACTGCAACCGAGGTACATGCTCTTAGCGGGAACCGAACCCGGGCCTCTCCGGACTGCAGGCGGACGTTCTAACCGCTGAGCCAAACCGGCCAGGGCTGACTGGCCCTTTTTTATGCTCTTGAGGCCCTCACTAAGTTCGCTGGGGTTCTCACTAAGTTCATTGAGCATCCTTATAAGCAGTATTTTGAACTCAGCATCTGTTAGGTGGCTTATCTCCATTTCGCTTAGTTCTTTTCTTGGGGTTTTGTTCTGTTCTTTCATTTGGGACCTGTTTCTTTGTTTCCTCATTTTGGCTGCCTCCCTGTGTTTGTTTCTGTGTATTACTTAACAAGCAGTATGGGGCTCGCTGAGACCAGATGCTGTTTGTTTGAAAGAATTTAGGAAAAACCTGAAGCAGGATCCAAGACAGGCCAGGCCTATGGTAAAGCAACTGGCAACAGGTTGGGTGGGCCTGAAAGTTGGGTGGGGTGGGGCAGGGCCTCAGGAAGTCACCAGGGTGGGGCTACCAGTGTGGGCCAGGTTGCTGGAGTCCCAGATATGGCGGCTGTCTGCTGCCCCAGGGCAGGGCTCACCAAAGGAACAAAGGCCTCTGACAGCACATTTGTCCCAGAGAAAGCCCCCTCTCCAGCCCTTGCTCCAGTGCCAAACAGCTCAATTCTTCCCTGTATGTCTCTGGCGCCCCTCGAGCTGCCTCCCCTCCAAGCTTAGAGGGAGAGAGTCCGATAAGTCTGTGCGCGGGCCTTTTAAGAGGAGCCGCCTGGGGCTCCAGTGCCTCAGCCTCCCTGAGCTTCAGTTCCCGCTGGTTTTTCCAGCCAGAAGTTATGGGGATTCTCTTCCTGGCACTGGAACCCTGAATGGGACATCTGTTGTGGGACATGGACCCCTCAATCCTCAGAGAGGGCCTTTGCAGCCGAGGTGTCCTCCTGATTTTTATCTGCCACACGTGGGTATGGGACCAGCCCATCGCACCTCCGCCCCTTCTACCAGTCTTGATGTGGCTGCTTCTTTTTTTTTTATTTTTTTTTTAATCTTCACCCAAGGACATTTTTCGATATTTTGTTCAGATAGATTTTGTTCAGGGAGAGAGAGGAAGAGAGAGAAAGAGAGAGAAAGAAACATCGACGTGAAAGGGACACATCAAGTGGTTGCCACCCGCACGACCAACCAGGGCCGGGGACAAACTGCAACCGAGGTACGTGCCCTTAGCGGAACCGAACCTGGGTCTCTCTGGACCGCAGGCCAACGCTCTAACCGCTGAGCCAAACTGGCCAGGGCTGTATTGGTTTTTTTAATATCCTGATGAATTTAGTGCGCTAATAGTTTGCTAATAAAAGTTTTACATTTATGTTGATAAGTTAGATTAGCCTGTAATTTTCTTTCTCCTTCTGTCCCCAGATTTTAATATAAAACTTAATCTCAAAAAGTGAGTTGGAGAGTGATGCCTTTTCTGTGTATTCTAGAATAACATGATTAAAAATTAAATAATTTGTTCCTTGATTTTTTGGTAGAACTCTCCAGTAAAACGATCTGGACATGAAATTTTGTTTGGTTTTATTGTTCTAGATTAAATAAAATAAGCAAAATCCATCTGGTCTCTTCTACTGAATGCAGCTATAAATCCTGGAAAAAATGCTTAGAGAAGCTTTCACAGGAGCCAATAAAATAAATGGTAGAAGGTGGTTTAGAGAAAAACTACCACTGACCCAGCAATAAGTTTACCATTTTGTTCCCCTCCAGCACTCCAAGCCTGAACTCAACACAGCCCCAAACCTTAAAGTAGGCATAGGTTGAAGATAGATTCATCCCCAGGAGAAGCCTTCTAATTCTGGATTGAAAGTCAAGAATGGAAACTCCTAATGTTCACGGTGAGTGTGAAATCACCATTCTTTCTTTTCTCTTTTCTCTAGCAATTCGGACTGCAAGCAATCCAACAGATAGAACCTACAACAGCCAAAACCCTGGAGAAATAAAACCTTCCTCTCCAATCAGTGACACTGTGGTCCCAAAAGGTTGGGACAAAACCCTGTTGCTTTCTTTCCCTTTCTGTCCTCCCATCTCTTGGCTCCAGACATGGGTGCACTTGTAAAATCATGTGGCAGAGTGGGGCAATTAAAACTCTTTCTGTTTGCAGACTGGAAATAGAAGTCCCGCCAAAGCAGAAAGTACTGGGGAGATAACGGGGAGGGGAAAAAAAAAGTACAGGAAAACATTGTAAATTTATGTGTGAACTCCTAGACTAAAAGATAAACTTCTGCTCAGGTCACAGACTGGCCACTGGGTAGCATATACAGAGGACAGATCCAAAAAACACTGCAAAGTCTTTGATATCTGAACTGACATGGGAACCACAGCTCACTGAAAGTATGTTAGAATTTGTGACCTGACCTTAACCAGGTTGACTACTTGCTAAAACAAGAATAAGAACATTCTCCATGGAATTAGAATTCCATAACATAGTATTCAAGCTAGCCAGAAAACAATTCCAAATTACTTAGCATTCAAGAATCAAATCTCAATTTGCATGGGGAAAAATAAATCAAGGGATGCTAACACAAAGATGACACAGATGTTGGAATAATCTGACAAGAACTTTACAGTACCTATTATAAAAATTCTGTAATGATCAATCACCAATACTCTAGAAACCAATGGAAAAGTAAAAATCTCAGTAAATAAATGAAAGACATAAAAAGAAACAAATAAAAAAATTTTAGAACTGCAAAATACAATAATAAAAATATGATCTCAGTAACAGAAAGGAGAAAACAGAGAAAAGAATCAATGAACTTAATAGAGCAATAGAAATGATCAAATCTGAATAAAAGAGAGAGAGAAAGATTTTTAAATATGTATATAGCTTCAAGGACCTGAGGCACAAAAACAAAAGGTCTATGATTGGTGTTATTGGAATCCTAGAAAGAGAGGAGAATGAGTGCACTGCTGAAAAGTATTTGGAGAAATAATGACTAAAAACTTTCCAAATTTGGTGAAAGAGATAAACCTACAAATTCAACCCCAAACAATATAAACTGCAATTTATACCCTGATATATCACAATAAATCTCTCTGAATGAAACTATTGAAAACTAAAGACAAAAATTTGAATGCAGCCAAATGAAAAAGAATGTATTGTCTATAGGGGAAGAATATTTCAAATGACTATAGATTTCTCATTGGAAACCATTTATCTCAGAAATAGAACTAGAGGCAGAAAATCAGCAAAGAGATGAAATAACCAAAAATATCATCAACCAACTAACTGCACCTAATTGACACCTATATAATACTTCATCTAAACAGCAGCACATTATTTCCAATTATACATAGAACATTCACTGAAATAGATATGTATCCTAAGCTTGTTTCTTCATTAAATTCCATAAGTGAGATAATGTGATAAGTGAGATCATGTGATATTTGTCTTTCTTTGCTTGGCTTGTTTTGCTTAGGATAATCCTTTCCAGGTCCCTCCATGTCGTCTCAAAGGATAAGAGATCTTTCTTTCTTACAGCTGCATAGTACTCCATTGTGTATATGTACCACAGCTTTTTTATCCACTCATCTGTTGATGGACACTTGGGCTGTTTCCAGATCTTAGCGATTGTAAATAGTGCTGTTATGAACATAGGGGTACATATATTTTTTCTGATTGGTGTTTCAGGTTTCTTAGGGTATATTCCTAGAAGTGAGATCACTGGGTCAAATGGCAGTTCCATTTTTAATTTTTTGAGGTAACACCATACTGTTTTCCATAGTGGCTGCACCAGTCTGCATTCCCACCAACAGTGTACTAGAGTCCCCTTTTCTCCACACCTTCTCCAACACTTGTTGTTTGATGATTTGTTGATGGCAGCCATTCTGACAGGTGTAAGGTGATACCTCATAGTTGTTTTAATTTGCATCTCTCTGATAATTAGTGACATTGAGCATTTTTTTCATATGTTTCTTGGTCATTTGTATGTCCTGTTTGGAGAGGTGTCTATTTAGGTCCTCTGCCCATTTTTTAATTGGGTTCATTGTCTTCTTTTTGTTGAGTTTTATAAGTACTCTATATATTTTGGAAATTAGCTCCTTAACTGACTTATCGTTGGCAATTATGCTCTCCCATATAGTGGGTTTACTTTCCATTTTGATGGTTGCTTCTTTTCCTGTGAAGAACCTTTTTAGTTTGATGTAGTCGCATGTGTTCATTTTTTTTTCTTTGTTTCTGTTGCCTTAGGCATTGTATCAGTGAAAATTCTGCTGCGTGTGATGTCTGAAATTTTTTGCCTGCATTTTCTCTAGGATTTTTATGAATTCATGGGTCATATTTAAGTAGTTTGTCCATTTTTGTGTTTATTCTTGTGTATGGTGTAAGTTGATGGTCTAGCTTCAATTTTTTGCATGTAGCTGTCCAATTTTCCCAACACCATTTATTAAAGAGACTGTCTTTACTCCATTGTATGCTCTTGACACCTTCGTCAAATATTAATTGAGCATAATGACTTGGGTCAATTTCTGGGTTCTCTGTTCTATTCCATTTATCTATATGTCTGTTCCTGTACCAGCCTGTTTTGGCTATTATGGCTTTGTAGTATAACCTGATATCCGGTATTGTGATCCCTTCTACTATTTTCTTTTTCAAGATTGCTGTGGCTATTTGGGGTCTTTTTTGGTTCCATATAAAGTTTTGGAGTACAGTGATACCTCGGTTCTCGAACATAATTCGTTCCAGGAGGACGGTCGAGAACCAAATTGTTGGAGAACCGAAGCAATGAAACCCAATAGGAAATAATGGAAACTGGATTAATTCGTTCCAAGCCCCAGAAAATGCCTATTTACTGGCCTAATTTGTATATAATATGTAGAAAAACATAAGTCTCAACAAGAAATAAAAGTGTACAGTATGTCTAAGGGTTAAATTCAGTGTAAAGCGTGACTCTCTCCACAAAGCGTGACTCTCTCTGCACTCACACTGATGACGCGAGCAAGGCGCGCTGGGCCGAATGAACGCCATTCGGCTCAACTCGGCTCATCTCGGAAGTTCGAGTTCCAAATATTTGTTCGGATTCCAAGACAAAAGTTTCTCGAATCTCTTGGTCGAATACCGATTTGGTCGAAATCCGAGGCGTTCGAGAACCAAGGTATCACTGTATTTATTCCATTCTGTGAAATATGTCATAGGTATTTTGATGGGGAGTGCATTGAATCTATAAATTGCTTTGGGTAGTATGGACATTTTAATGATGTTAATTCTTCCAATCTATGAACAAGGCATATGCTTCCACTTTTTTATATCTTCCTCTATTTCTTTTTTCAATGACCTGTAGTTTTCTGTGAATAGGTCCTTTACTTCTTTGGTTAAGCTTATTCCTAAGTATCTTAATTTTTTTGCCTCAAAGGTAAATGGAGTTGCTTTTTTAATTTCTTTTTCTTTCTTTTTTATCCTCACCTGAGGACATTTTTCTATTTTTTTGTTCAGAGAGAGTGGGAGGGAGAGTGAGGAAGAGAGAAAAACATCGACATGAAAGGGACACATCAAGTGGCTGACACCTGCACGACCCAACCAGGGCCAAGGACAAACTGCAACCGAGGTACATGCCCTTAGTGGGAACCGAACCTGGGTTTCTCCGGACTGCAGGCCGGTGCTCCAACAGCTGAGCCAAACCAACCAGGGCTTTAATTTCTTTTTCATTGACCTTGTTGTTGGTGTACAAGAATGCCATCGATTTCTTGATGTTAATTTTGTATCCTGCTACTTTGCGAAATTTATTTATTAAATCTAGTAGATTTTTGATGGAGTCTTTAGGGTTTTCTATGTACAGTATCATGTCTTCTGCAAATAATGACAGTTTCACTTCCTCCTTTGCAATTTGGATCCTTTTTTATATTTTCTTCATGTCTAATAACTGTGGCTAAGACTTCCAGTACTATGTTAAATAAGAGTGGCGAGAGTGGGCATCCCTATCTGGTTCCTGTTCTTGAGAAAAATGCTTGTGGTTTTTTCCCATTGAGTATGATGTTGGCTGTAGGTTTTTCATATATGGCCTTTATTATGTCAAGATATGATCCCTTTATTCCCACATTGCTGAGCATTTTTATCAGAATGGGTGCTGGATTTTGTCAAATGCCTTTTCAGCATCTATTGATATGATATATATATATATATTTTTTTAATTTATTATTATTATTATTTTTATCTTCATTAAGGACAGTTTTGCATTTATCTTCAGATTGAGCAGGAGGGAGAGAGAGAGGGTGGGAAGAGAGAGAGATAAATATCAATGTGAGAGAGACACATCAACTGGCTGCCACCCACATGACCCCAACTGGGGCCGGGGACAAACTGCAACTAAGGTACATGCCCTTAGCAGGAACCTAACCTGGGACTCTCTGGTCTGTAGGCTGATGCTCTGATTGCTGAGACAAACTGTCCAGGGCAATCATATGGTTTTTACCTTTCATTTTGTTTATGTGGTGTATCACATTTATTGATTTGTGGATATTATACCAGCATTGCATCCTTGGGATCAATCCCACTTGGTCATGATGAATAATTTTTTTGATGTATTACTGGATCTGATTTGCTAATATTTTGTTAAGGATTTTGACATCTGTGTTCATCAGGGATATTGGCCTGTAGTTTTTTTTTTTTGTTTTGTTTTGTTTTAATAAAATATACTTTTACTGAATACGGTAGTAATGACAGTAACCAATAGCTTTGCTTAGTTGAGCTTAGCCTAGTTACTTATCAGATCTTTACTTGGCACAATAAGCAACTGGAGGAAAAGAAAAACATCAGTCCCAAATTTTGTTTGTCCATGAAATGCAAAGTCTGGCCATCATAGATCTTGAGGATTTGGGTGAAAGAGTCCGGAAGATGGTCTCACTGGGCTAAGGCATCTTCAGGGCACCAACTGTGTGCCTGGCATGTGCAAGGGTGGGGGCAGACATGTCCACCCTCACTGTGGAGTGGGGTGCACCGTCCTTCCAGGCTCTCAGAGTTTGATGTCAGGAGGCCCTGGATTCAGCCAATAAACCCTCCAGTTGCCAAATCTGATTACTGGATCTGCAACCTATTGATTTTTTTTTTTTTCTTTTTAAATTTTTTATTTATTTTTTTGTTACAGATATTTTACCTTTATTACCCCATTGACACCATCCTCCCCACCCCACCCCGCCCCGTCCCCGGCTTAGTTGTCCAAGTCCATTGATCATGCATACATGCATATAAGTTCTGTGGTTTATCTCTTCCCACCCCCCCCACCCCCTCTTCTGACAGATGTCAGTCTGTGCCCTACTTCCATGTTTCTGGGTCTACTGTATTACTCAGACTGTTATGTTCATTATATTCCGTATATAAGTGAGATCATGTGGTATTTGTCTTTTTATGCTTGGCTTATTTCACTTAGGATAATATTCTCCAGGTCCCTCCATGTCGTCTCAAAGGATAAGAGATCTTTCTTTCTTACCGCTGCATAGTACTCCATTGTGTATATGTACCACAACTTTTTTATCCATTCATCTACTGATGGACACTTGGGCTGTTTCCAGATCTTAGCTATTGTAAATAGTACTGCTATGAACATGGGGGTACATATATTCTTCCTGATTGGTGCTTCAGGCTTCTTAGGGTATATTCCTGGAAGTGGGATCACTGGGTCAAATGGAAGTTCCATTTTTAATTTTTTGAGGTAACACCATATTGTTTTCCACAGTGGCTGCACCAGTCTGCATTCCCACCAGCTGTGTATTAGAGTCCCCTTTTCTCCACACCCTCGCCAACACTTGTTGTTTGATGATTTGTTGATGGCGGCCATTCTGACAGGTGTGAGGTGATAGCTCATTGTTGTTTTAATTTGCTTCTCTCTGATGATTAGTGATGTTGAGCATTTCTTCATATGTCTCTTGGCCATTTGTATGTCCTGTTTGGAGAGGTGTCTATTCAGCTCCTCTGCCCATTTTTTAATTGGGTTCTTTGTCCTCCTTTTGTAGAGTTGTATGAGCACTCTATATATTTTTTGAAATTAACCCCTTATCTGATACATCATAGGCAATGATGTTCTCCCATACAGTGGGTTGCCTTTCCATTTTGATGATTGTTTCTTTTGCTGTGCAGAAGCTTTTTAGTTTGATGTAGTCCCATGTGTTCATTTTTTCCTTTGTTTCTGTGGCCTTAGGTGATGTATCAGTGAAAATTCGGCTCCGTATGATGTCCGAAATTTTGTTGCCTACATTTTCTTCTAGAATTTTTATGGATTCACGGGTCACATTTAAGTCTTTTATCCATTTTGAGTTTATTTTTGTGTATGGTGTAAGTTGATGGTCTAGTTTCATTTTTTTGCATGTAGCTGTCCAATTTTCCCAACACCATTTATTAAAGAGGCTGTCTTTACTCCACTGTATGCTCTTGCCACCTTTGTCATATATTAATTGAGCGTATTGCCTTGGGTCCATTTCTGGGTTTTCAGTTCTGTTCCACTGGTCTATATGCCTGTTCTTGTGCCAGTACCAGGCTGTTTTGGTTACAGTCGCTTTGTAGTATAACCTGATATCTGGTATTGTGATCCCACCTACTTTGTTCTTCTTTTTCAAGATTGCTGTGGCTATTCGGGGTCTTTTTTGGTTCCATATGAACTTTTGAAGTATTTGTTCTAGTTCTATGAAATATGTCGTTGGTATTTTGATGGGGATTGCATCGAATCTATAGATTGCTTTGGGTAGTATGGACATTTTAATGATGTTAATTCTTCCAATCCATGAACAGGGTATGTGCTTCCACTTTTTTATATCTTCCTCTATTTCTTTTTTCAATGACCTGTAGTTTTCTGTGAATAGGTCCTTTACTTCTTTGGTTAAGTTTATTCCTAGGTATCTTAATTTTTTTGGCACGATGATAAATGGGATTGTTTTTTCAGTTTCTCTTTCTGTGAGTTCATCATTGGTGTACAAGAATGCCGTCGATTTCTTGACATTAATTTTGTATCCTGCTACTTTGCCAAATTCATTTATTAAGTCTAGTAGATTTTTGATGGAGTCTTTAAGGTTTTCTATGTATAATATCATGTCATCTGCAAATAATGACAGTTTCACTTCCTCCTTTCCAATTTGGATCCCTTTTATTTTTTCTTCATGTCTGATTGCTGTTGCTAAGACTTCCAGTACAATGTTAAATAAGAGTGGTGAAAGTGGACATCCCTGTCTTGTTCCTGTTCATAATGGAAATGTTTTTAGTTTCTGTCCATTGAGTATGATGTTGGCTGTAGGTCTTTCATATATGGCCTCTATTATGTCGAGATATGATCCCTCTATTCCCACATTGCTGAGCGTTTTTATCAGAAATGGATGCTGGATTTTGTCGAATGCTTTTTCAGCATCTATTGATATGATCATGTGGTTTTTATTCTTCATTTTGTTTATGTGGTGTATCACATTTATGGATTTGTGAATATTGTACCAGCCTTGCATCCCTGCAATGAATCCCACTTGGTCATGGTGAATACTTTTTTTCATGTATTTCTGGATCCGATTTGCTAATATTTTGTTCAGGATTTTGGCGTCTATGTTCATCAGGGATACTGACCTGTAGTTTTCTTTCTTCGTAGTGTCTTTTTCTAGTTTTAGAATTAGAATTATGCTGGCCTCATAGAACGTGTTTGGAAGTCTTCCTTCTTCTTGAATTTTTTGAAATAGTTTGAGGAGAATGGGTGTTAGTTCTTTTTTGAATGTTCGGTAAAATGCCCCGTGAAGCCATCTGGGCCTGGGCTTTTGTTTGCCGGGAGAGTCTTGATTACCTCTTCAATTTCCTTAGTTGTTATTGGTCTGTTCAAGTTTTCTATCTCTTCCAGGTCCAGTTTTGGGAGTCTGTGTGTTTCTAGAAATTTGTCCATTTCACTTAGATTGTCGAATTTGTTGCCATATAGTTGTTCATAGTAGTTGTTAACGATCTTTTGTATTTCCGTGGTGTTGGTTGTTACTTCTCCTCTTTCATTTCTGATTTTGTGTATTTGGGTTCTCTCTCTTTGTTTCTTGGTGAGTCTAGCTAGGGGTCCATCTATCTTGTTTATCTTTTCGAAAAACCAGCTCTTTGTTTCATTGATCCTTTGAATTGTTTTTTTTGGTCTCTATGTCATTTATTTCTGCTCTGATCTTTACTATTTCCTTCCTTCTACTTGCTCTGGGGTTTTCTTTTTGTTTGCTTTCTAATTCTTTTTTTTTTTTTTTTTTTTTTACCCTCATCCGAGGACATTTTTCCATTTTCTACTCAGATAGAGCGGGAAGGAGAGAGAGGAAGAGAGAGAAACATCGATGTGAAAGGGACACATTGAGTGGCCGCCACCCACACGACCCAACCAGGGCTGGGGACAAACTGCAGCCAAGGTACATGCCCTTAGCGGGAACCGAACTCGGGTCTCTGTGGACCGCAGGCTGACGCTCTAACCGCTGAGCCAAACCGGCCAGGGCTGCTTTCTAATTCTTTAAGTTGTGAGGTTAGACAGTCAATTAGAAATTTTTCTTGTTTTTTGAGGTAGGCCTGTAGTGCTATGAACTTCCCTCTCAGAACTGCTTTCGCTGCATCCCATAGAGTTTGTGTTGTGTGTTCATTTTCATTGGTTTCCAGGAAGTTTTTAATTTCTTCCTCGATCTCCTCGGTGACCCATTCATTATTTAATAACATGCTATTTAGCCTCCATGTGTTGAAATGTGTTTGCATGTTCTTGTTGCAATTGATTTCTAGTCTCATGGCATTGTGATCTGAGAAGATACTTGATGTTATTTCAATCTTCTTGAACTTGTAGAGATTTAGTTTGTGTCCTATCATGTGGTCTATCTTTGAGAATGTCCCATGTGCACTTGAGAAGAATGTGTATTCTGTAGTTTTGGGGTGTAATTCTCTGTAGATATCTATTAAATCCATTTGGTCTAGTGCTTCATTTAGAGTCTTTGTTTCCTTGCTAATTTTTTGCCTAGAGGATCTATCCAGTGCTGTCAACCGGGTGTTGAAGTCCCCTGCTATGATTGTATTGTTGTCGATTTCTCCTTGGAAGTCCTCCAGAAGATTTTTAATATATTTTGGTGCTCCTATATTGGGTGCATATATGTTTATCAAGGTTATATCTTCCTGTTGGATAGATTCTTTCAATATTATGTAGTGGCCTTCTCTGTCTCTAGTTATGGTCTTCGTTTTGAAATCTATTTTATCAGATATGAGAATTGCTACCCCAGCTTTTTTTCCCTTTCCATTTGCTTGGAAAATTTTCTTCCATCCCTTCACTTTCAACCTATGTGAGTCTTTTGTTGTGAGGTGGGTCTCTTGTAAACAACATATAGATGAGTCATGCTTTCTTATCCAATCAGCTACTGTGTCTTTTTATGGGAGCATTCAATCCATTTACATTCAAGGTGATTATTGATATGTACTTATTTATTGCCATTTTTGTTTAGTGTGGTTCCATTTTTCTTCCCATTTCTACTGCTAATTACAGCAGTCCTTTTAACATTTCTTGCAGTGCTGGTTTGGTGCTAATGTATTCCCTTAACCTTTTTTTTGTCTGGGAAGCTCTTTATTTGACCTTCTATTTTGAATGATAGCCTAGCTGGGTAGAGCAGTCTTGGATTCAGATTTTTGTTTTTTATGACTTTGATTACTTCATGCCATTCCCTTCTGGCCTGTAGTGTTTCTTGTGAGAAGTCAGCCGAGAGCCTTATGGGGTTTCCTTTGTAGGTAACCTGTTGCTTATCTCTTGCTGCTTTTAGGATTCTCTCTTTGTCTTTAATTTTTGGCATTTTAATTACTATGTGTCTTGGTGTGGGCCTGTTTGGGTTCTTCTTACTTGGGACTCTCTGTGCTTCTTGAACTTGAATGCCTTCTTCCTTCACCAAATTAGGGAAGTTTTCTGCCACTATTTTTTTTGAATATATTCTCTATGCCTTGCTCATTTTCTTCTTCTTTGGGGACTCCTATGATGCGAACATTATTACGTTTCCAGTTGTCCCACAGTTCTCTTAAGCTGTCTTCCTGTTTTTTAATCGTTTTTTCCTTTTGTTTTTCTGATTGGTTGATTTTTTTCTACCCTGTCTTCTAATTCACTGATCCGGTCCTCAGCTTCCTCTACTCTGCTTTTTAAAGCTTCCAATGTGTTTTTCATTTCTGATATGTCATTTTTTATCTCTTCTTGATGGTTTTTAATTTCCAGTTGGCTTATTTTCAGTGTCTCTATGTCCTTACTCATGCTGTTAAGCTTT
This sequence comes from Molossus molossus, assembly GCF_014108415.1. NCBI lineage: Eukaryota > Metazoa > Chordata > Mammalia > Chiroptera > Molossidae > Molossus > Molossus molossus. The sequence goes on from NW_023425347.1 coordinate 7,705,692, forward strand.
CTCAAGATCATGGCTCTGAATTCTAGCTCTGTTAACATGCCTAATTGCTCCACACTGATCTCATGTTCAGTGGAGGTCTCTTGCTCTTTCATTTGGCTTCTGTTTTTGTGTTTCACCATTTTGGCTATCACTGTGGGCTTTGGAGCCTGTCAAGGTCTCTTGCTCTTTCATTTAGCTTCTGTTTCTGTGTTTCACCATTTTGGCTATCACTGTGGGCTTTGGAGCCTGTCAAGTTTTCCCTGTGTGTGTTGGTGTTCTGCTGTTTGTGGCTCCCTCTCCTATGTTTCGATGAGCAAGGGAGGACCCAAGTTAAATACCACTGTCAAGTCTTACTTTCCTGGTTAAAGTTGCCAGCCCAGGAAAGGTACTCTTATCCTCTAGCTTTTGCCTGAGGCTAGCAGTCCAGGTTACTTGAAGAGTTTTGGATTGTCAGTTGATTGAAAAACTCCCTCAGGTGCTCAGCACAAGGGGCTTTCAGGAGGGTGGGGCAGATGCTGGTTGTTAATGAGCCTCAATTAGCACTTCAATGGCCCACAGGGTGGGGTTGGATCTCCGAGGGAGGGGCTGCTGCCTCTCCTCAGAGCCCTGGGAAGGAGCAATGTGGCCACCGTCCTGGGTGGCTGGCACTCGCAAACACTCTGGGTGCCCTACAAATCCCGAGTGTCCCCACACAGCTCCAGTCCAGTCTGCCCTCCCTCTGCCGGAGCCCAAGGTGAGTGGCTGTGGCTGTTTTAGCCCCTGTCCCGGCTGCGCTGTGGAGCCGCCTGGGAGTGTAACCCGCGGGCGCTGCTCCCAGCTGAGGCCGCTGCCAAGCTGCCGACAGGGCTCCCAGCCCCGTCTCGCGCCTTCGCAAGCCTACCGGGATGGAGTCAGTGTCCCTCGTTATATGGTCCTCGCAAGCTGCTTTTCTGTTGCTTTTTCCCGTCAATTTGTCTGTGTTATAGTTGTAATTCCAGTTTGGTTCTGGGAGACGGTCTGTGTAGCTCCGTTCACTCCGCCGCCATTTTTTGATCTTAGTTTTTTTTTTCATTGTGGTGCCTTTATCTGGTTTTGAAATTAGAATTATGAAATTAGACTTTCATAAAACTAGTTTGAAAGTCTTCCTTCTGTTTGAATTTTTTGAAATAGTTTCAGGAGGATGGGTGTTAGATCTTTGAATGTTCGGTAGAACTCCCTCGTGAAGCCATCTGGGCCTGGGCTTTTGTTTTCTGGGAGTTTCTTTATTACATCTTCAATTTCCTTAGTTGTTATTGGTCTATTCAGGTTTTCTGTCTCTTCCTGGTCCAGATTTGGGGGACTGTGTACTTCTAGAAATTTGTCCATTTTGACTAGAATGTCCAATTTGTTGGCATGTAATTGTTTGTAGTATGTTTTTTTTTTTCTTTATCCTCACCCGAGGACATTTTTCCATTTTTTGTTCAGATAGAGTGGGAGGGAGGGAGGTGGGGGGAGAGAGAGAGAGAGAGAAAGAGAGAGAAACATCAATGTGAAAGGTACACATCGAGTGGCTGCAACCCACATGACCCAGTCAGGGCTAGGGACAAACCGCAACCCAGGTACGTGCCTCTCAGGACCGCAGGCCGACGCTCTAACCACTGAGCCAAACCAGCCAGGTCTAATGATCCTTTGTATTTCTGTGGTGTCAGTTGTTACGTCTCCTCTTTCATTTCTGATTTTGTTTATTTCAGTCTTCTCTTTTTGTCTCTTGATGAATGTGGCTAAGGTTCCATCAATCTTGTTTATCTTTTCAACGATCCAGCCCTTTGTTTAATTGATCTTTTGAATTGTTTTTTTTTAGTTTCTATGTCATTTATTTCTGCTCTGACCTTCACAATTTCTTTCCTTCTACTTGCTCTGAGTTTTCTTTTTGTGTACTTTCTAGTTCTTTGAGTTGTAGGGTTAGAAAGTCGATTAGGAATTTTTCTTGTTTCCTAAGGTAGGCCTATAGTGCTATGAAATTCCCTCTCAGGACTGCTTTTGCTGTGTCCCATAGATTTTGTGTTGTTGTGTGTTCAGTTTCTTTGGTTTCCAGGAATTTTAAAATTTATTCCTTAATCTTCTTGGTAACCCATTCATTGTTTAATAACATGCTATTTAGCCCCATGTGATGTTTTTGTTGTAATTGATTTCTAGTTTCATGCCATTGTGATCTGAGAAGATATTTGATATGATTTCAATTTTCTTGAATTTGTAGAGATTTACTTTGTGTCCTAAAATGTGGTCTATCTTTGATAATGTCCCATGTGCACTTGGAAGAATGTATATTCTGCAGTTTTGGGGTAAAATGTTCTGTAAATATCAATTAAGTCCAGCTGATCTAGTTGGTCATTTAAGGACTGTGTGTCCCTGTTGATATTTGTCTAGAAGATCTATCCAGTGGTGTCAGTAGTGTGTTAAAGTCACCCACCATGATTATATTGCTATTGATCTCTCCTTTGAAGTCCTCCAGAAGTTTTTTAACATATTTTTGTGCTCCTGTGTTTGGTGCATATATGTTTGCCAGGGTTATATTCTCTTGATATATTGTTCCCTTTAATATTATGTAGTGACCTTTTTTGTCTTTTATTGTGGCCCTCATTTTAAAGTCTATCTTATCAGATATGAGTACTGCTACACCAGCTTTTTTAAATTTTTCATTTTTTCCATCCCTTCACTTTCATCCTGTGTGAGTCTGTTGTTATGATGTGGGTCTCTTGTAGACAGCATATATATGGGGCATATTTTCTTATGCCATCAGCTACCCTATGTCTTTTGATTGGGGCATTTAAGCCATTTACATTTAAGGTTATTATTGATAGATACTTATTAGTTGCCATTTTTATTTTACGCCTGTGTTTCTCTTTCTCTTTCTCTTTCTCTATTTCTTCTTCTTCTTCCAGCATTCCCTTTAGCATTTCTTGCAGTGCTGGTTTGGTAGTGGTAAATTCCTTTAGCTTTTTTTTTTTTTTTTTTTTGTCTGTGAAGCCCTTTATTTCACCTTCAATTTTGATAGCCTTGCTGGATACAGTAGTCTTGGATTCAGACCCTTGCCTTTCATTACTTTGTATACTTTATGCTACTCCCTTCTGGCCTGCAGTGTTTCTATTGAGAAATCAGCTGACAGTTTAATGGGAGCTCCCTTGTAGATATCTTTCTGTCTGTCTCTTGCTTCCTTTAAGATTCTGTTGTTGTTGTTGTTGTTGAGGGTCTCCAAGATCATGCCTACGTTTAGGGATTCGCTGGAGGAACCCAGGTCTGAGCATATAGTCATATTCAGGGCTGTGATTCATTACAGCAAAAAGACATAAAACCTTGACTGTAGCGGGAGCTGCTCAGACATGAGATTTAGGATTTTGTAAGTCTGGTCACACATTCACTAGCCTACTTGTCTCATTGACTATCCTCTAGAGTAGCACTGTGCAAAAGAAATACAATTCAAGCCACAAGTCATTTAAAATCTTCTAGCAGTTGCATTTTATAAGAGTAAAAGAAACAAGTGAAATTAATTTTAATAATCTATTTTATTTAACCCAATATGTAAAAAATGTTACCGTTTCCTCATATAACCAATATTAAAAGTTATTAATGAGATATTTTACATTCTTTTTTCATGCTAGCTCTTTGAAACGTGGGTTCTGTTTTATATTTATAGCACATCTTAATTCAGACCAGCCACATTTCAAGTGCTCCATAGCCACATATGGCCCATGGTTACCAAGTTGGACAGTACAGCTCTAGAGAAAGGCCAAGAGGTCACTCAGAACCCAGCCATTGCCATGACAGTCAGGAAGCTGGCAGCCCTGTAATGCATGCTATCCCTGGGCATTCATTTGTAATAGACTGATGCCTCCAATGCCTTTGTCCCAAGGAAGGATTCTTTCTTTGTCTTTAATGTTTGCCATTTTAATTATGATGTGTCTAGCTATGGGTCTTTTTGGGTTCATCTTGTTTAGAATTCTCTGTGCTTCCTGGATTTGTGAGACTTTTCCCTTCACCAAATTAGGGAAGTTTTCTGTCATTATTTCTTCAAACAGATTCTCTATTCCTTTCTCTGATTCTTCTCCTTCTGGTATCCCATAATGTGAATGTTGTTACTCTTTGTGTTGTACCAAAGCTTCCTTAATCTCTGTTCCTGTTTTTTTAATTTTTTCCCCTATTTGCTGCTCTATTTGGGCATTTTTTTCTACCATGTCTTCTAACTCACTGATTCGGTTTTCAGCTTCTTTCTAACCTACTATTGAGTCCTTCTAATGTATTTTTCATATCAGCTATGTCCTTCTTTATTTCCACTTGATTTTTATTCATAGCCTCTATCTCTTTTTTTAAGCTGATGTAGTTCCCACTGAGCTCTCTATAATTCTCATTAAGTTGCTTGTAGTTCTTATTGAATTGTTTGAGCATCCTTAAAATCATTGCTTTGAACTATTTATCTGACAAATTGCTTTCTTCCATTTCATGCAGTTGTTTTTCTGGTGATTCCTCTTTTTCTTTCACTTGGGTGTTATTTCTTTGTCTACCCATTTTAGCCATCTGTAGTTCTAGACCTGGTGAGGGATGTTGGGATGTGTAGGCAGGTCAGTGTGTATCAAGTAAGGCTGCTATGCCTCCCAGACTGTTCTGGTGCATGTCGCCTCTTGCCTGCTGTGGGTCCTGGAGTATTGACTGCTGGCAGCTGGTATTGGTCTGTCCTGGTAGGCACTGCTGCTGGATCGCGTGGGCCCCACTGAAGCCGTGCTCCCAACCAGTAGCTGGTGCCTCAGGCAGCTGTATTGCTCAGGTCCCACTGGAGCCATGCTCCCTGCTGGCCCCATGGGCAGCTGGATTGCACAGGTCCCGCTGGAGCCCCAGGTCCTGTCGCTGGCAGCTGGGACTGCTGCTGCCTGGTGGGGCTTAGCTCTTGCTCAGCCTCTGCTGAAGTTTTTGGGCATCGGTCTCAGCTGCCAATCTGTGCTGCTGCTGCCTGGGGATGGATGTCTGCTCTCAAGCCTCTGTTGCTGGGGTTATGTCTATTATTATTATTTATTTTTTACAAAGCAACCACTTAGATTTTCTATGCAAAGGTGATTCAGAGAATTTATATTAAGTCAGGAGTTGGGTGGCTGGGCAAGGAGCTTCCTGCACAGCTGTTGCCCAATGGGCCACCTGCTGGGCCTTCTGTTTTCCCCAAGACTACTGGCAGGAGAGCAAAAGCGGTCACTCCAGCCTCAGCTGTTCCTATCCTTCTTGGGGTGCCTAGTTAGCAGGGCCTTGGGCCTAGCCTTAGCTCCACCACATCCAAGTTTGGGGGTGTTAGAAATGGGGAAAGCAGAAGTAGAAGAAAATTGCCTCTGCTGAAACACATTTCCTAGTTTATTATTTTTTTTCCTTTTGAAGGTAAGGGTCCCTTCCCACGTTGGGAAGGGACTAAAATGCCATCATCATAGTATGAAGGGAACCTGTACCAATCCTGAGGGAAATGCAGAGGCCTATGTTAGCTATACGGAAAAGGGACACCTTCCATGATCAATCCTTGAGATTTCTGTGTCTGTCCCCAGTGGCTGACAGTGAACTTCCTCCCCTCCAGGCCTGAAGGCCTTCTGTTCTCACTCTTGGCAGGGGTAGGAGAGGGGACTTGGAGGGGCTCAGCAACAGGACAGCAGCAAGAGGCAGGGGCTGGATGGAGGGCTTTCCCAACAGCTGGGTGGGTTGTACATTCAAGTGTGAGGTGAACCCTTTTGTGGGAGGGGGCTGTGGGGCTGCACAAGCCTGGCCCAACCTTGTCTTGAAGACCTGGCAGGGCCACCCCTCACCACTGAGCCTCTGAGTTGGAGACAGGGGCTGCTGGATCAGCCTGGCCAGCCTAGTTTCTCAGAGGGTCTGTGGATTGACACTGGTTCTTTTTCTGAAATCTAATTTATTTATTTTTTTATTTTGTTTTGTGCTTTTGGTGTCATATATTTTGTAAAAAACCAACTTTGTTTAACCCAGGACACAAAGAGTTGCTCTTTGTTTTCTTCTAAGAGTTTTATAGTTTTAGCTCTTAATTTTTGTGTATGGAGTAAGGTTGAAGTCCAATTTCATCCTTTTGCAGGTGTATATCCAGTTGTCCCAGAATCATTTGTTGAAAAGACTATTGTTTCCACATTTGTTCCATATTCTTTCCAAATTTGTCCTGGTATCCTTGTAAAAAATTAATTAACCATAAATGTATGGGTCTGTTTATGGACTCTTTATTCTATTTCATTGATCTTTATGTCCATTGTTACACCAGTGCCACATTGTCTTGATTATTGTACTTTTGTAGCAAGTTTTGAAATCAGGAAGTGTAAGTCCTCCAACTGGGTTCTTTTTCAAGATGTTTTGGATATTCTGGATTCCTTGAATTTCCATATGAATATCAGATCAGCTTGTCAGTTTTCAGACCGCTCTCTCCAGGCTCCAGCATGGGGGAGGCAGCTTGAAAGGCACCAGAGACATACCAGGAAGAATTGACCTGTTCAGCATTGGGGCGAGAGCTAGAGGCAACTTTCTCCTGGACAGACATGCTGATGGAGCAACACTGGTTCTTTTTATAAAAACATACAATTAAAAACAGGCAGCAAGTGAAGCTCATTGTGACCAAGGCCTGGTAGTTGAAAGGGAGGCCCAGTCTAGCTAGGACCGCCTTCCCACTGGAGACAGGCAAAGGGGGCAGCCGGGGCCACAGTTGCTCCCTGCTCCACACCTCACAGGGCTTGGAGCTGTCAGGCCTGGACACATCTGTTTTGTTGGATGTTAAGCTCAGGTCAGGGTGGAGTGGGCAGGATGGGGATAAAGGGCTCCCACAACATAATCTTATGTAAAATATGGCAGCCACATGTGCTCAGGGCCAAGATGTGTGTGGGCGATAGCAACGCTGTGTAAAAAGTATCCAACTTCCCATAGCAAAGAGGGCCAGGTCTGGTGTTTGGGTTTCTCCAGGACAGGGGTAAAATAGCCTGGGCGCAGGGGTGGGCAGGCAGGGTCTTCCTTTGGTTTCCTGGTGCTGTTAGTCCTGTCGCACTGGAGGGGCCTGGCTCCTGCAGTGCATGGTGTTGGTTGGGATGGACATGGGTGAAGCCATCATGATCCAGGGCCACCCTTGGTGAACTGACTGTTGACAGCCTAGTGGGCGCAAGAGCCACTGGCACTGCTGCCCTGGGTACCTGAGGACCCTGGAACAATCCCCTGCTCATTACTGAGCCCATCCAGGCATGGGTGTGATGGACAGTGCCCATGTCCGCTAAAGGAATCAGGCTGTTGTGCCCACACTGGAGCCGTGGCCGATAACACTGCTGCTCCATTCCACGTGTTCTCCGAGGGGGCTGTGGTGTGGGAACCAGGCCGGGTGAGGTGCCCTGCTGTGTACCTGAAGAAGGGGTTTTACAGACCCGAGAGGTTACTGGATTGGAGCCCATCTGGTCTGCCTGGGTCACAGTACTGATGTCCCATCTCTTTCTTCTGTTGTCAGTAAGCAGACATGTCCGTGACAGTGTGTCCCCAACCTTGGAGAACAGTGGCGACTGGAACAGGGACCTGACCTGGTACCAGTGGGTCAGGGGCTCCGCCAGGGATATGGACAGCCACACGGTCATTTTGGAGCCAATGAACCCAACATCCAACCAGAAAGCCAGCCCGTGCCCCAGCGTGGAATGCAGCATATGGAATGTCTACCCTGTGCAAATCCCCTTCTTTGGCTTCTAAGAAGTTCACTGTGTACTTGACAGACTTGGCCATCAGGATCTGGATGTCAAAGTGTCCACTACAGGCTGCGGGAAACACTCGTCCACAGCCGCGCTTCGGAGTGCCAACAGGCCCCCTTCCTGCGAGAACGGCTGGAACTGGAAGTTGGCCTCAGTGAACTGCTTCGTGTAGGACGGCAGGTGGACATCGCCAATGGTAGGGAATGTGTTTCCACCAGGCCTCAGGTACTCGGCATGCAGGTGGCGCTCGAGCATGCACTCACTGAAGAGCATGTAGCCCATGGGCTCCGAGAGAATGATGTCCACCTGCTCAGGGAGCGACCTCTTCTACCTTCCCGGGGATGACCACGACTGTCGGTGAGGTGTTACTCTTCACCCAGACCTTGGCTTGCTGGGCCCTGGTGCTGGCTCCAGGCCTCGCTTTTCCTTGCTCCAGCTTGGGCAGTGAAAACTGACAGCATCTCAGGGCCACAGGCAACATCACGAGCGACCTTGTCCTTGAAGTCCGTGTGGTTCTGCAGGGCAGCACGCTGAGAAGCGCCGGTCCGCACGTAGTCCCGCGCCCCGTTCGGCTGCGCGGACAAGGCCATGAAACTGGAGCTAGTGCGCAGAAGACGACTCCTTCCCTCGCTCGCTGAACACCGACTGGCCCAGGGTAAGCCCTCGGCAGGTCCTCAGGATGTGGTGGAAGGAACCGAAATCACTGGGTGTGGCAAACTGGGTGAAGGACCCTTGCCCACGTGGCCGCACTCTGTCTTGCGGTACACTGGGTACTTGAACGCACCCACCTCTTCATCCCTCATCGCTGCGGAGGGCGATGCTGGCGCGGTGTCTGCTCCTCCGTGAGCCGCTGGATCGCAGTTCGAGCCCTGGATGGTGAGGGGCGGGCGCAGGGGAGCACAGACAGGGCCACGCGGCGCCCTGCGACGCCAGCCTCACCGCTGCTGCTGTCCTCTTAGGTCCAGCTTCAGGCCCCACCACCGCCCCACAAATTATTAATATAACTACGAAAGAGGGAATATCACTACAGACCCACAGACATTCAAAAACTAATGACTTGACCAAGTATTCCCCCTGATATTTCCAGTATCCACTGAATATTAATTATATTTCCTATGCTGTACTTTACATCCCATGACCGTTTTTGTAACTGCCAATCTGTACTTCTTAATCCTTTCCCCCTTTTCACCCACTCTCCCAAACCCCTCCCTCTGGCAACCATCGGTATATTTTCTGTGTCTTTGAGTCTGTCTCTGTTCATTTATATTGTTCTTTAGATTGCACATGTAAGTGAAATCGTATAGTATTTGTCTTTCTCTGAATTACTTATTTCACTTAACATAATACCCTCTAGATCCACCAATGCTGCTGCAAATGGTAAGATTTCATTCTTTTTATGGTCGAGTAATATTCCATTATATATATATATATTCCCTAAAAAATGAACACACATTTTAACAGCTGATAACTCACTTAATTTGCACTCCTTTTCAGGTTTAACTGATTTGAAATAATGGGTGAAGCCAGACTAAATTTTGAACTAAGAAAATTTATCCACTAGACTTTTTTATGGGGATATAGAAAAGATAAAGTTTACGGTACAAAACCAGTAACAGTCAATGAATTGAGAGCAACTATTGAACAAGGATGTGCACAAATACCAAACAAGATGATTCTTTATGTTTGCTATTCCCTTGTTTAGGATTATCAGCATGCCTGGACCAGTACAGTCATGAGTTTGAAAATAGGTGCTGACAAAAAAAATTATTCATTTCTGTAGAATCTTTTAAATTTTGAAAATGAACTGTGTGTTAATAAAAGTTGTGTATTCAATGGAGTACTATGCAGCTGTAAGCAAGAAAGATCTCTTATCCTTTGAGATGACATGGAGGGACCTGGAGAATATTATCCTCAACGAAACAAGCCAAGCAGAGAAAGACAAATATCACATGATCTCACTTATTTGTGGAATATAATGAACATAACAGTCTAAGGAACAGGGTAGTCCCAGAGATGTGGAAGTAGGGTACAGACTACTTCAAAAGAGGGGGTGGAGGGGGAGATAAACCACAGAACTTATATGTATGTACGCATAACCAATGGACATGGACAACAAAGCCGGGGATGGGGCAGGGAGTGATGGGGAGGAGGGTGTCAATGGGGGAAAAAGGAGAAACATCAGTAAAAAAATAAAAAAATAGAAATTGTGTATACATTTTATTGTAGTGAAAAAATATATATCACAACCTCTTTATTCACTCCTCTATTTTTTTTTTTTTATCCTCACCCAAGGACATTTTCCCATTTTTTGTTCAGATAGAGTGGGAAGGAGAGAGAGAGAGAGAAACATCGATGTGAAAGGGACACATTGAGTGGTTGCCACCCGCATGACCCAACCAGGGCTGGGGACAAACCGCAACCAAGGTATGTGCCCTTAGCGGGAACCGAATCCAGGACTCTCTGGACCACAGGCCAACACTCCGACTGTAAGCCAAACCGTCCAGGGCTTTGCTCCTTTATTAATGGACATTTGGGTTGCTTCCATAGCTTAGCTATTGTAAATAATGCTGCAATGAGCATAGGGGTGCATATATTCTTTTGAATTAATGTTTTGGGTTTCCTTGGATATATACCCAGAAGTGGAATTGCTGGGTCATAAGGCAGTTTCATTTTTAATTTTTTGAGGAACTTCCATATTGTTTTTCATTACATTACCACCAACAGTGCACAAGGGTTCCCTTTTCTCCACATCCTCACCAACATTTATCTTCATAACCCCCAAATTTATCTGTTTTAGTTAAATTTCTTGGGCTTGGATTAAAATATCAGCCTTAAAAAAACTAATAAGACAATAAAATAATACTATAAACATCTCTATATATAAATTTTAGATGAAACCAACCAATTCCTTGAAAACTACAAACTACTAAAATGTGCCAAGACTGAAATAGACAATTTGAATAGTTTTATAACTATTGAAGAAATTGAATTTATAGTTAAAAGCTGTCTGAACAAGAAATCTCTAGGACCATATGGTTTTCCTGGTGAGTTCTACCAACTATTTAAATGAAGAAAAAAACAAACAAACCATCAATTCTACACAATCTCTTCCAGAAAATAAAAGAGGGAACACTTCCCAACTTATTTTATGAGGCTAGCACTACTGTGATAGCAAAAACAAAATACAAAAAACAAAATTTCAGAAAACTATACCTATAGAACACTTCCTCTATATTTTTAACAAAAATGCAGAAATCCTCAACAACAAAAATTAGCAAATCAGATCCAGCAATGTATAACAGAATGACAAAGTGGGGTTTATCCCAGGTAAGCAAGTCTGGTTGAATATTTGAATATCAATCAATGTAACCCATAATATGTTAAGGAACAAAAACCACATGATTATATTAACTGATGCAAAAAAAGCATTTGACAAAATTCAATATCTATTCATGAAAAACAAAAGCAGACACCTCTCAGCGAGCTTTGAATAAAAATAAAATGACCTCAAGCTGATAAAGAGTGTCTAAAGTGTACAGTAAATTTATATATATAAATATATAAATACACACACACATTTATTTATTTATTTTGTGTGTAAAATCAGGAATAAGGCAATAATGACCACTTTTTTTTTTTTTTAACCACTCCTCTTAACATCATACTGGAAGACTTATACATGTTGGAAAGAAAGAAATAAAACTCTTCCTAATTGCAGATTATAAGATTGTTTACATTAAAAATTTCAAAGAATTTATAAAACAAAAGACAAAAATATCTGCTAGAACTAATAAGAGTTTAACAGCCCTGGCCAGTTTGGCTCAGCGGTTAGAGCGTCGGCCTGCGGTCCTGAGAGACCTGGGTTCGGTTCCCGCTAAGGGCGCGTACCTCGGTTGCAGTTTGTCCCCAGCCCTAGTCGGTTGTGCACGTGGCAGCCACTCGATGTGTTCCTTTCACATTGATGTTTCTCTCTCTCTCTCTCTGTTCCTCTCTCTCCCTCCCACTCTACCTGAACAAAAAATGGAAAAATGTCCTCGGGTGAGGATTAAAAAAAAAAAAAAAAGTTTAACAGGGTCACAAGAAACAAGGTCAATGAGCAAAGTCATATAGTATTTTTATATACTAGCAAAGTGCAATTGGAAATGAAAATTTAAAAATAATTTATGATATACACAAAAATGAAATAATCTCACAAAATATGTACACAATCTCTATGCCGAAAACTATAAGCTATAAACAGCGTATTAAAGAAATTAAAGTAGATCTAAATAAAAGTAGAATTACCTGGTTGGTTTGGCTCAGCAGTTAGAATGTAGGCCTGTGAAGCAAAGAGTCAAGGGTTTCATTCCCAGTCAAGATTCAATCCCTGGCCCTGCTGGGAGTCATGCAGGAGGTGGCCAGTTCAAGTGTCTCTCTCACACTGATGTTTCTCTCTCTCCCTTCCTTCCTCCCATTCTATCTAAAATCATTCTATCTAAAAATCAGTGGGAAAATATCCTCCAGTGAGGAATAAATAAATAAATGTAGAATTAAAAAATTTAAGTTAAGCCCAGCCAGTGTGGCTCAGTGTTTGAGCATCGACCCATGCACCAAGAAGTTGCCAGTTTGATTCCTGGTCAGGGCACATGCCCAGGTTGTGGGCCCATCCCCAGGGGGGCATGCAGGATGCGGCCAGTTGACCAGTTGATGTTCTCTCTCATTGATGTTTCTATCTCTCTCTCCCTCTCCCTTCATCTCTCTCTAAAATCAATAAAATAAAAAAAATTTAAGTTGACCTAAATGGAGGAAACATACCATATTCATGGATTAGAAGAATTAGTATTGTAAAGGTGTCAATTCTTCCCAAATTTATACATACATGTAATATAAATCCAACCAAAATCCCAGAGAATTTTTAGTAGATACAAACAAGTTGATTCTAAAATTCATAGAGAAAGGCAAAGAAGCTAGAATAGTTAAAACAATTTTGTAAAAGCATACAGGTGGTTCCACACTGCCCAATTTTAAGGAAAAATTGTAGACTGTGACAAGAGAATCTCACTGAATTAAAAATATATAAAATAACCTCACTGAGGGGGTGGGAAAAGATGCTGACCCAAGTTACTTTGGAAATGATTGAATCTAAGATGAAAGATAAAAGGAACTGCATATAAGACTGTACTCTAATTGATAAAATTGATTCCCACAAGGTATGAGTTAATGATTCTGATATTGTTATCCATGTATACTAGAATTGAACAATTAAATAAATGGTGGATCTCCATGTGATACTTGTCTTTCTCTGACTGGCTTATTTTGCTTAGCATGATACTCTCCACATCCCTCCATGCTGTCTCAAAGGGTAATAGATTCTTCCTTTTCATAGCTGCATAGTATTCCATTATGTAAATATACCACAGCTTTTTTTCTCACTCATCTATTGATGGGCACTTGGACTGTTTCCAGATCGTAACTATTGTGAATAGCACTGCTAGGAACATAGGGGTACATATAGTCTTTCTGATTGATGTTTCGAGATTCTTAGAATATATTCCTAGGAGTGGGATCACTGGGTCAAATGACAGATCAAATTTTAATTTGTTGAGGAAATTTCATACTGTTTTTCATAGTGGCTGCACCAGTCTGCAATCCCACAACAGTGCACTAGGGTTACCTTTTCTCCATATCCTTGCCAGCATTATTTATCTGTTGATTTATTAATTTATTATTATTTTTAAAAATTTCTTACCCAAGGGTATTTTTCTATTTATTATTAGATAGAGTGGGAGGGAGGGAGAGAGAGAGACAGAGAGAAACATCAATGTGATAGAGCCACATTGACTGGTTGCCTCCCACATGACCTGACCAGGGCCTGGGATGAACTGCAACCGAGGTATATGTCCTTGACTGAAATCGAACCTGAGACTCATTGGTCCATGGGCAGCTCCAATCTCTGAGTCAAACCAGCCAGGGCTGTTGACTTATTGATAGTAGACATTTTGGTCAGTGTGAGGTAATACCTTATTGTCATTTTAATTTGCATCTCTCTGATGATTAGTGACTTTGAGTATTTTTTCATATTTCTCTTGGCCATTTGTATGTCCTGTTAGAAGTGTCTATTCAGGTCCTCTGCCCATTGTTCTAAATTTTTTATTGATTTTTTTAGAGAGAGAGGAAGGGAGAGAGAGACATATAGAAACATTGATGTGAGAGAGAAGCATCGATTGGCTGCCTCCTGCACACCCTCCACTGGAGATCCAGCCCGAAACCTGGGCATGTGCCCTGACTGGAATTGAACAGGGACCTCTCAGTCCATGAGACTATGCTCAGTCCACTGAGCCACACCAGCCAGGCATCTCTGCCTATTTTTAATTGGGATTGTTTGTCTTCCTTTTGTTGAGTTGTATGAGTACTTTATATATTTTGGAAATTAATCCCTTATCAGATGTATCTCCCAAACAGTGGGTTGCCACTTCATTTTGATGCTGGTTTCTTTTGTTGTGCAGAAGCTTTTCAGTTTGATGTAGTCCCAAAGGTTTATTTTTTCCTTTATTTCTTTTGCCCTAGGTGATGTATTGGTGAAAATTCTGCTACATGAGATATCTGAAATTTTGCTGCCTACAATTTCTTCTAGGATTTTTATGGTTGCACAACTTACATTTAAGTATTTTATTCATTTTGAATTTATTTTTGTTTATGGTGTAGGTTGATGGTCTAGTTTCAATTTTTTTTGCATGTACCTGTCCAATTTTCCCACCATCATTTATTGAAGAGACTGTGTGCTCTTACCTCCTTTGTCAAATATTAGTTGAGCACAATGGCTTGGGGTATTGTCAGTTTTTATTTATTTATTTATTTATTTTTTATTTTAGCCTTCTAATAGGTGTGTTGATGGCTACAATGAGTAAACAATTCCCTTGTGACAAATTATATCATATCACTTTTCCATATGTTTATTTGCCATCTTTATATCTTCTTCTGTCCAGATATTTTGTCCATTTTTAATTGCATTGTTGAATTTTAAGAATTAAAAAAATATTTTAGTACAAATTCTTTATGTATTTTGCAAATATTTTCTCCAAGTATGTTAAATGTCTTCTCATTCTCTCAATAGTTTCTTTCCAGAGCAAAATTTTCTATTTTAATCAAATCTAACACCTGTTTTTTTTCATGGATCATGCATTTGGTGTGGTAAAAAAACTCATTGTCAAACCTAGCATCACCTAGTTTTACTCCTTGTTTTCTCTAAAAGTTTTATAGTCTTGTATTTTCCATTTATGTCTCTAATTAACTTTTTTAAAAATCCTCACCCGAGGATATTTTAGCATTTATCTTCAGATAGAGTGGGAGGGAGGGCGGGGGAGAGAGAGAGAAACATCAATGTGAGGGAGACACATCGACTGGTTGCCACCCACATGACCCCAACAAGGGTGGGGACAAACTGCAACCAAGTTTCATGCCCTTAGCAGGAACCGAACCTGGGACTCTCTGGTCCGTAGGCCAACGTTCTAACCGCTGAGCAAAACCAGCCAGGGCTCTAATTAACTTTTGGTTAATTTTTTGTAAAATGTATAAGGTCTGTGTCTAGATTAATTTTTTTGCATATTGGTATTCAGTTGTTCCAATACCATTAGTTCAAAGGCTATGATTTTTCTATTGAATTGCATTTGCCCCTTTGTCAAACATCAGGTGACTGTATTTGCATAAGTCTACTTCTGGGTGTTTTATTCTGGTCCGTTGATCTGTGTGTCTTTTCTTTCACCAACATTGTCTTGATCTTTTAAAGTCTGTGCATGGGTCCTTTAAGAGGAGCTGCCTGGGACTCTAGAGGCCACAGCCTCCTTCAGCCTCAGTTCCCACTGGTTTTTACAGCCAGACGTTATGGGGACTTCTCTTCCTGGCACTGGAACCCTGAGATGGGGGGCCTGGTGTGGGACGGGGGTCCCTTACTCCTCAGGGAGGACCTTCCCAGCCAAGGTGTCCCTCCTGATTTTTATCTACCTCACGTGCATGTGGGACCAGCCCATCTGCACCTCTGCCCCTCCTACCAGTCTCCATGTGGCTGCTTCTTTAATTTTGCAATTGTAGGACTTCCATTCAGCTCAATTCCAGGTGGTTCTGAATGATGGTTGGTCTGTAGTTTAGTTGTAATTTTGATATGTTTGTGGGAGGAGGCAATACTGCTTTTACCTACCTGCCATCTTGACCAGAAGTCTTTCATCTGCTTTCTAAACCCATCTATTTGCTTTCTTAACTTCAAGTAGGATATATTTCAGGTTCCAGAATCTCTATTTGACTCTTTTTTAAATAGCTTCCAGATTTCTGGTGAGATTTTTTATTTCATCTATTTTATTTAAAATTTTTATCATAATTATTTTAAGTCCTTGTCTGATGTACATATTATTCAATATGTATTTCTATTGGTACTAGTTCTCCTGTCTTTTCTTTTCATTTAAAAAATAATAATTTGTACTATTTTTAGCATGTTTTACACTTTTTTTATTGAATGCCAGCCATTATGAGAAAAATGAAGATGTGCAGAATGATGTCTTTGTTCAAAAAGGGTTAAGTTTCCTCTGGCAGGCAGATAGTGGACCAGTTACTGTGGTCCTGTTTTAGGTGGGTTAGAGCTGGGTTTTGTCAGAGCTGCACTATTTTTCCCTTATTCTTGAGTCACATTCTTAGTTTGAGGACATTGCCATGGACAGAATTATGTCCCCCACTCTAAATTCTCATGTTGATGCCTTAACCCCCACAGTGTGCTGACATTTATAGATGGCGTCTTTAGCAGGTAATTAGGTTTACATGAGGTCATGAGGATGGAACCCTCAAGATGGGATGTGTGCCCTTATTAAAAGCCACACCATAGAGCTTTCTTTCTCTCCACACATGCACAAAGAAAAGGTCATGTGAACAGACAGCAGGCTGGTGGCCAATACAATCCAGGAAGAGAGGCCTAAGGAGAAACTACCCATGCTGGCATCCCAGTCTCAACTTCCAGCTTCTAAAACAGCGAGAAAATTAATGTGAGTTGTTTCAGCTACCCCATCTATAGTATTTTGTTATGGTAGCTTGGGCAGGTTAAAATAGGCATGGTTCTGACTCATAGGGCCTGTTCCTTCTCTGATAAATCAATAGAAAGATTAGGGTGATTTTCAGGGCCTCTCCAGCTTGGTAGGGCTTGAACTCCTACATTTATTTCCCTGGTACTATGAAGCTACTAAAAACTCAGCTCAGCTTTTTTGCCTTTGATCTGTTCTTGCCTGCTGGGTTTCTTTTTTTTTTTTTTTTAATCCTCACCCGAGGACATTTTTCCATTTTTTGTACAGACAGAGTGGGAGGGAGAGAGAGGAAGAGAGAGAGAGGGAAACATCGATATGAAAGGGACACATCAAGTGGCTGCCACCCGCACGACCAACCAGGCCCGACCGCAGGTGGATGCTCTAACCGCTGAGCCAAACCGGCCAGGGCCCTGCTGGGTTTCTTGGAGTCTGTCCTACATATGTGCAGTTTAGTCATCAGCCAATCAGTGGAATGTAATTTCAATGGACAATTTTGGAGTCATTTCTCTCTAGTTCCCTCCTGAGATTTTGCTGCTCAAGTTCCAGACTCTGAGCTATTCAACCAGTGAGACTGCTACTTTCTGTCTGGCCTCTATTATCCTTTGCACAGAATTAGAAATCCCTCAGAGCAAAAGCTGTGTGAATGAATATGGAGTTCACTTCCTATTTTTAATTCTCAAGGACAGTAGTCTCTTTAGTCCTCCCTGTGTTAGCTGCTTTCCAATGCCTTCGAACAGTCCTTTTACAGTTTTGTCCGTGTTGCATTACTGTTTTCAATGGAAGGATTCATTCTGTATGTTCTGTCAAGACCAGAATAGGAATTTCTCTATTCATATTTTAAGATTCACTCAACAGTGACTTCCCTTATGAAGTCTTTCCTGATTCTCTTCCTCTAGAGCAAAAGTATCGTGTCAAGTAAAACCTTTTCTTGCCGTAACACCTTGCACATACCTTAAATAACATTTTTTATGAGACAGTTATCTCTCCAAGGGACTGTGAATTGTCTTAGAGTAAATATGGGATCTTAATAAATTTTTTACACCACTTCCCCCTCCAACTGTTGTCCTATTTATCTCATTCTGTTTTATGAAAAATTCCCTTTAAGACCTAACTATACTCAGTCTCTCAGCTTTCTCCCCATCTCCTCCAACATTGTCTTTAATTGACTCCCACCATACCACTAAAACTTACATTATTGTGGTCTTTGACAATTTCCATGTTACCAAATGCAATGGTAAATTTTCAGTCCATCTTTCTTGACATATCAGTAGTACTTGGCACATCTAATCACTGTCTTAGGATCCCCTCCCCACCTGTTTCCCTGGTGGCTGCTCTTCTCTCATCAACTTGTAAATATTGTAGGACCTCAGGGCTCATTCTTCAGACCTCTTTTCTATCTACAATCTCTCCCTTGGTATCTTGCCTGAGAGCTTTAGATATCATCCATGTGTTCATGACATTCTAATTTACATTTTCAACCTTGACCCCTTCCTTGAGCTCCATATTCATATATTCACCTGGCTATTTGACATATCCACCTAGATGCTTAATAGACATCTCAAATTAAAATGCTCAAACAGAGCTCGAAAGCTTCACAAAATTGCTGTTCACACTATTCAACTCTGTCCTTCAAGTTATGCTCAGGACAAAAACTTTCCAGTTATTTTATTTCCCACATCATTTCTGATCTAATCCTGTCACTTGCACCTTCATATTTTATCCAGAATCTGACAATTTCTCATGATCTCTATTGCTATCACTCTCATCCAAGCCATCCTCATCCTCTCTGCATTACTGCACTAACCTCCAAACTTGTCATCGTGCTTTGCTCTTGTTCATTTGCAGTATATTTTCTTTTTAAAAAAATTTATTTATTTATTTTTTTGTTAGAGATGTTTCTCATTTCCCCCTCATTGACACCCTCCTCCCCTCCCCCCACCCCATCCTCAGCTTTGTTGTCTATGTTCACTGGTCATGCATACATGCATGTAAGTTCTGTGGTTTATCCCTTCCCCCACAACCCCCCCCCCCCGCCCCCCCAGTCCTCTGAGGCTTGTCAGCCTGTAACCCACTTCCATGTCTCTGGGTTAATTTTGTTAATCAGTTTGCTTAGTTCATTATATTCCACAAATAAGTGAGATCATGTGATATTTGTCTTTCTCTGCTTGGCTTGTTTCGCTTAGCATAATACTCTCCAGGTCCTTCCATGCCATCTCAAAGGATAAGAGATCTTTCTTACAGCTGCATAGTATTCCATTGTGTACATGTACTAGTGCTTTTTAATCCACTCATCTACTGATGGACACTTGGGTTGTTTCCAGATCTTAGCTATTGTAAATAGTGCTACTATGAACATAAGCATACATATATTCTTTCAGATTGGTGTTTCAGGTTTCTTAGGGTCTATTCCTAGAAGTGGGATCACTGGGTCAAATGGCAGTTCAATTTTTAACTTTTTGAGGTAACACCATATTGTTTTCCACAGTGGCTGCACCAGTCTGCATTCCCATCAGCAGTGTACTAGAGTTCCCTTTTTTCCACACCCTCACCAACACTTGTTGTTTAATGATTTGTTGATGGCAGCCATTCTGACAGGTGTGAGGTCATACCTCATAGTTGTTTTAATTTGCATCTCTCTGATGATTAGCGATGTTGAGCATTTCTTCATATGTTTCCTGGCCATTTGTATGTCCTTTTTGGAGAGGTGTCTATTTAGGTTTTCTGCCCATTTTTTATTTTATTTTTTAAATTAATTAATTTTTTGTTACAGATGTCCCCCCCCTCCATTGATTTCCCCCTCCCCCTCCCTCCCTGCCCTGTCCCCAGCTTGGTTGTCCATATCCATTGTTCACGCATATAAGTTCTGTGGTTCATCTCTCCCCCACTCACCCCCTCTTCTGGGGATTGTCAGTCTGTACCCTACTTCCATGTCTCTGGGACTACCCCATTCCTCAGACTGTTCATTATATTCCACAAATAAGTGAGATCATGTGGTATTTGTCTTTCTCTGCTTGGCTTGTTTCACTTAGGATAATCCTATCCATGTTGTCTCAAAGGATAAGAGATCTTTCTTTCTTACAGCTGCATAGTACTCCATTGTGTATATGTATCACAGCTTTGTTATCCATTCATCTACTGATGGACACTTGACTCTGCCCATTTTTTTTTTTTTTATCCTCACCCGAGGACATTTTTCCATTTTTTTTGTTCAGATAGAGCGGGAGGGAGAGAGAGGAAGAAAGAGAGAGAGAAACATCGATGTGAAGGGACACATCGAGTGGCTGCCACCCACACGACCAACCAGGGCCGGGGACAAACTGCAACCAAGGTACGTGCCCTTAGCGGGAACCGAACCCGGGTCTCTGTAGCGCAGGCCGACGCTCCAACCGCTGAGCCAAACCGGCCAGGGCCATTTTTAATTTTTTTTTTTTTTTGTCTTGCTTTTGTTGAGTTGTGTGAGCACTCTCTATATTTTGGAAATTAACCCCTTATCTGATGCATCAATGGTGATTATGGTCTCCCATATAGTGGGATCCCTTTCCATTTTGATGGCTGTTTCTTTTGCTGTGCAGAAGCTTTTTAGTTTGATGTAGTCCCATGTGTTCATTTTTCCCTTTGTTTCTGTTGCCTTAGGTGTTGTATCAGTGAAAATTCCCTTTGCAGTATATTTTCAATTCAGCTGCCAGAGCAATCCTATTATAATTTAGAACATGCTTCTCTTTCAATGACTCAATTCATTCAAAATAAAAGTCAAACTTCTTATAATCACCTATAAGTCCTCACATAATTCCCACTATTCCTTGCCTTACCTTTCTGACCTTATCCTCTATTACTACTTCCTGTCTTATTTATTCCACATGTGCCTCCTCCCTCTGCTTTCATCTCTGAGCCATTGCCCTTGACCTTCCCTTTCTCTGCTGTGTGCTTGTTCCCAAGATATCCTCATGGCTTCCTTTAGTAGTTTACTGAAATATCACCTTTACAGTGAGATTTTTCTTGGCCACTCCATCTAAAATGGTGATACACTACCCCCACATTCATGCATATCTATCCAATTTTGGTGCTCTTTTTCTCAACACTACATAGTTCATTCATTCATTCATCTTCCCGATTAGAATGTAAGCTCCATAAGAGATTTTTCGCTTATTAACAACTGAGTTTTTAGTGCCTGTACATATATACTGAATGAATGATTTTGTGTCATTTGTATCTACCATCAGATACTCTTGTATCTAGTACATACTTATACAATATTTAGAAATGTTTTAAATGAAAAGGTACCCCTTCATCACATATATGTAACTTTTTTTACAGCAGTTTTAGTTTAACAGCAAGAGTGGAAAGAGCAGAGCATTCCCAGATATTCTACCCCCCTTCAAATCCCCCGAAACACAAAGCCTCTCCCACCACCATCTTACACCATGTGGTACATTTGTTACAATTAACCAATACTGACACATCATTATTAAGCAAAGTCCATACTTTACATTTTGTTTCACTGTTGTACATTTATGGGTTTTGACAAATGTATAATGTACTCACCATTATAATATCATGCAGAATAATTTCATAGCCCTAAAATCCTGTACTCCACCTTCATATATCCCTCCACACAAACCTGACAACCATAGATTTTTTTTTTTTTTTTTTACTGTCTGCATAATTTTGCCTTCTCCAGAATGTTATAGTTGGAATAATATACCATGAGCTTTTTCAGATTGTTTTCTTTCACTTAGAAATAAGCATTTAAGGTTCCTCCATGTCTTTTTGTGGCTTGATAGTACATTTCTTTTTAGCACTGAGTCATATTCCATTGTATGGTTGGACCACAGGTTTTTTGTTTTTTTTTTTTGCTTTTTTTTCTCATTCACCTATTGAAGGACAATATTGGTTGCCTTCAAGTTTTGGCAATTAAGAATAAAGGTACTGCCTGGCCAGTGTTGCTCAGAAGATTGAGCAAGTCCCATGGACTGAGAGGTCCAGGTTCAATTCCAGGTCAGGGCACATGCCCAGGTTGCTGGCTCTATCCGCAGTATGGGGCTTGCAGGAAGCAGCTGGTTGATGTTTCTCTCTCAAAACAATGTTTCTATCTCTCTCTAAAAAATCAATATAAGCATTTTTTTGAAAAGTATAAAGGTATAAAAATTATGTGCAGGTTTTTGTGTAGACACAAGCTTTCAATTTGTTTGGGTTAATATCAAGACCTGTGGTTGCTAAATCATATGGTAAGACGAGTTTTAGCTTAAAAAGCAAAACAAAGCTAAAAACAGTCAAACTTTCTTCCAAAGTGGCAGTACCAATTTGATTCACACAATGAATGAGAATTCCTGTTGTTCCACATCCTCACCAACATTTGTTGTCAGTATTTTGGATTTTAGTCATTCAAATAAATATGTAAGAGTGGTTTGATTTTTCAAATTTGCAATTCCCTATAATGGTGAGCATCTTTTCATATGCTTACTTGCCATCTGTATCATCAGATGTCTATTCAGATCTTTTGTTCATTTTCTAACTAAGTTGTTCCTTTTCTTCATTGTTGAGAATTGAGAGTTTTTAGTATACAGCTACCCTTAAACAAGAGGTGAAGGTGTTGAGGTGCCCACCACCCAGTCAGTCAAAAATCTGGGTATAACTTAAGTTGGCCCTCCAAAAATGTAAATACAGTTGACCTTGAGCAAAGTGGGTTTGAACTGTGTGGGTCCACTTAAAAACAGATTTTTTAAATCCCCATATTAGACCCACACAATACAAAGCCAAGTTGTTAAGGATGAAATGTATTTGGATAACAGTCCTTTATCAGATATGTCTTTTGCAAATTTTTTTTTATTTTATATAATTTATTTTCCTTGCTTTTTATTATTTTTAAAAACATCTTTATTGTTGAAAGTATCAAATATTTTCTTCGTTAGTGGCTTCTCATTCACTTGACTCTGTATCTTTTTACAGTATGTAAACACGCAGTGTGTATGATTTGCTTTTTAATATAGCACTATAGCATTTCTCATTTTGCTTGGACTTCCCAATCACCATTTTAAAGGGCTGCAAAATAAATATCAGGCATGATAAGGGTACTTTGAGAGCCTAGGGCTGCTAAACGAAGAGCTCAGCATCCCACCCCTTGAGAAACCCACCCAGTGCTGTTCACTCCACCAAGCCGCCCGCAGCGGTTTCCAGGACTACGTAACATTTCCTTTTTCCATCTGGCCTCCCAATCCGCTTCCGAGTGAGGCCGGCAAGCTTTGACTGGCGGATCTCGGGGTACCAGTCCCCGCGGCCCCAGGGCGGCGCTCTCCCCATCCTCCTCCGTGGGAGCAGGGGGTGGAGGCAGAGCGAGCAGTCCACGCCCCGTCGCCCGCCCCACGGCTCATTCACCGGGCGTCAGACGGCGCGGGCAGCTGACGGGACAGCGGACCAGACACCGGACCGGCCTCCACAGCGCGGCGTCCCGGCCCACACCTTCCGGTGCCGAGCGGCGAGGGCTGTCCCACCAGGCGAGGAAGGGCGGCCACGGCGGGGCTCGCGGAGCTGGGCGGTGAGCGTGGGGCGGGGCGGCCACTGCGGTCTGGTCCCCCCGGGCCCGCCAAGTTCGGTCCCCGTTGAACCCCGTCAGGCTCCAGTGTCCTTTCCCAGTCCGCCCTTGCAAGACTGGAGCGAAATCGGAGTCATTCCTGACCTCCACCGCCGTTCCTTTCCTCCCCGGGCCTGGAGAAGTTCGTCGCGGAAACGAAAGTAAATACCTCGGGTGCGTCTGCGCGGCGGCGGCGGCGGCCAGGTTCGTCCGACTCGGCTTCCGGGTAGGGGCGGGGCTTCTGATCCGGCGTGTAGGCGGGGACGGGAGACAAGTTTGGGGGGAGGGAGGTCCGAAGTTGGGCGGCGGTCGACCTCTTGGGTTTGGGGTGGGGGGGGTCCGAAGTTGGGCGGCGGTCGACCTCTTGGGTGGTGGGCGGGGCCTGCGCGGCCTCGGAAGTTCGACTGTGAGCGAACCGTACTCCTGGAATTAGGGCGGTGGGTCCAGTTGCTCCCGATTCTTCCCGCTCGGGAGGACTCGACTTGTGGGGTCTTGTACTCAGTCTTAAAAAGTCCCAGAGATCTTCCAGCCAAAGATTCCGGCTTTACTCTGTTTTAAAGTTGGGGGACAACTTTAGAAAGAAAAGAAATGTTGTCCAGTCCTAGAAACATCTGCCAGAGTTCCTGGAAGTCGGGCGCAGAATTGCTGACTGGCCGAGGTTCAGCCGCTCTGCTGCCCGCGGGAGGTTCGGGTACACGTCTCTCCGAACAAGGGCGGAGGCCTGTTCCCGGCCACGGTGACGGGGTGACGTCGGTGTGACGTCGCAGCAGACCCGGCCTTTTTGTTACTCGGGTAGGGATGATGCATTTTCATTGCAGTTTCGGTAGGTTGCAGTCGTGTGTGCTCTTGCCATAATAGGGTGAGTGGTGCCTCTGGCCGGGACTTACTTGAAAGGACCTTTTTGTGGCACTTGGGGCCGCAGCGGGTTACAATCACAGTCAAAAGCATTTCCGCTTCTTAGACGTGAGCTAGCAAATGGTCGGCAGCCGCACTGACAAAAGGAACGAATGTCATAACCCTAGGAGGCCTCTTCGGCGGTCAGTGGCATTTGCTTTTATGAAGCGCTACAGAATCTCTGCAGGGTTTTGGAGAGAATTAACTCCATCCTTCTAAACATTTGACGAAAATCCGCAAGGGGTGTTTGGGTGGGGGCTGTTCATTTCTTTGTGTCTTGCTGATGGTTTGTGTCTTCCTTGCTCAGAACTCTGGTTTATTTTGGACGAAACCCGAGGCTGTTATAATCAGCCAATTTCGCAGAAGTCCTTTCTTCTCTGCTTTACACTTGAAGAAATCAAGGCTCTGAGTGAACTTTGGAATGTAGAGTGACTTACTACTTGCTTTGCAGTTTGTAACTATCCGGTAGGTGCTAGATTAAAAAGGAAATTGTAGTCAGAGATGTGGAAAACCTCAGCTCTTCTAAACACAAAAAGGGAAGACTAAGCCCTTATGTTTTAAATTTAGGGCGTATCGTCATCGTTATTATTACTGATGATAATTTCATTTTCTTCAATCTGAACTATATTGACCATCAGAGATATGGTCTACTTTCAGGATTGTCAATATTATTAATAAAAATTCTTAAAATACCAACTTCCAAAACAGCAAACCATTATTTGGTGCTTATTAACCCATGACATGTTAATACCACCAGTATGATCTGGGAGTTTGAAAAATATATCCATGCTTTGGTTGGATGTTATACTCTGGCAAAAGTGATTCTATTAATCTGTAGAATATTGATTTTAAGCCATATATTTTCATGTTTTAAAAATTTAGTCTTTACGTTCCTCATGTTTCTGAGTGTAGCATATTCATTTAATATAGCTGAACAGGACTATAAGATTAGGTCTTTGCAAATGATTTTTTTTTTTTTTTTTATCCTCACCCGAGGAGAGGACATTTTTCCATTTTTCGTTCAGGTAGAGTGGGAGGGAGAGAGAGGAACAGATATATAGAGAGAAACATCGATGTGAAAGGAACACACTGAGTGGCTGCCACCCGCACGACCCACCAGGGCCGGGGACAAACTGCAACTGAGGTACGTGCCCTTAGCGGGAACCGAACCCTGGTCTCTCAGGACCGCAGGCTGACGCTCTAACCACTGAGCCAAACCAGCCAGGGCGGTCTTTGCAAATGATTTTATTTTTTATTTTATTTTTTTTAATCCTCACCCGAGGACATTTTTCCATTTTTTGTTCAGGTAGAGTGGGAGGGAGAGAGAGGAACAGAGAGAGAGAGAAACATCGATGTGAAAGGAACACATCGAGTGGCTGCCACCCGCACAACCGACCAGGGCCGGGGACAAACTGCAACCGAGGTACATGCCCTTAGCGGGAACCGAACCCGGGTCTCTCAGGACCGCAGGCCGACGCTCTAACCGCTGAACCAAACCGGCCAGGGCTTTGCAAATGATTTTAACAAGGACAGATTATTGTTTGCTATCTAGACGAAATAGCATGTGTTAGTGAATTGATAGTGGAAGTTTGAGTGTAGAGTTAAAGGTTTGGTTCCAGGATCTGCCACTTTAGGTGAGTTATTCAACTCTAAACTTTAGTTCCTTTGTTTGTAATTTGGAAGGATGAGACTAAAACTTATTTCACAGTATCACAATGTGCTAATGCAGTTAAACTCTTTCAGCCTTGTCTCTTGTTCATCATTTGGCTCTTCCTTGCTCAGAACTCATTTATCTGGGCAAAACATCAAGCTGTATAATCAAAAAACTTGAGAGAAGTCCATGTTAGATACATGAGTAAAATCAGAGTTCTATTAGCAGGAAAAGGGTGCAGGGTGGGGAGGGGGCCAATAATAGGCAACCAACATTTTTTTGAAAGACTCATTATGGTCATCATTGAATTGAAAAAATCCTCTACTAGTGAAAGATAAATATGAATATTTTAAAAGCTTTTCAAAAACATTTTAATTAGTGCATAACATATGTAGAAAGATGCACAGATCATAACTGTAGAGTTCTGTGTAATATCACAAAGTAAACATTACCCAGAGTAAGAAATAGATCATTTGTCAGTCCTGAACTGCCCCCCTATGCCTCCTCTCATTCACTACCTCCTGTCTCCCACCCAATAGTCACCACTACTCTAGTCAGATAATTAATTTCAATTAATTCTGCCTGTTTTGGGAGTATTATTTATTATTCATTTATATTTTTCCCTAGTTTTATTGAGTTATAATTGACAAATATAATTGAATATAGATGTGATTTTGTTGTTAATCCTCACTGGAGGATTGGGTTTTTTTTAGAGAGTGTTGAAGGGGGGGAGCAGAGAGAGAGAGAGAAACATGGATGTGAGAGAGACACATCGACTGGTTGCCTCCTGCACGAGTCCCAGCCAGGGCTGGGGATTGAACCTGCAACCTAGGTATGTGCCTTTGACCAGGAATCAAACCCGTGACCCTTTGGGGGGTAGGCATATACTCTAACCACTGAACCACCCCAGCCAGGGCTAGAACTGAGTATTTTGATATATAGACTCACCCTGCCTTATAGATAATTTGTAAAATTTCTTGGAATTTTAAATCAATTACAATGGGGGAAAAATTGCTTCTTTGAATTCCTGAATTAATATCCATTTATCCCATTAAAATGGACACAATTGATGAAATTAGGTGTCATAACATAATATAACAGGTCATTGTGCTTTCATTGATTATTGTGTAACCTGGCTTTATGATGTGGTTTCTACCTTCCTCCATGTAGTGTTTTTGTGGCTTTTGAATATCTAAACCACTGACAGGGCCTAAGATATTCAGTGCTCATAAAGTTGAATTGTTCATGGGGAGTGAGGGGAGGAAGAGTGAAAACAAGAAATCATTGGAAACAGTGGAAAGATGCATAAGATTAAGAAAGAACAGACTAAACCTGCAGGACTATAAGGAGAATTGACTTGGGAACCAACCTCACAAAGTGCAGCAGACCCACCTGGAGGGCTTCGCCTGAGCTAAAATCATGCTTGCAGGAGACACTTCAGATCTTAGTTGTCTTGGCAGATTTTAAGAGGCAAGACTTGGGCTGAAGGAGAGATCCCAAATAGAACTCATAAAACTGAAATTTTATACTCCAGTAGGTATATTTCAGGACATGATTGTAATTCCTTCTGTTTCTTTACTCTGAGTATTTTTTAAATGTTTTTAAACATTCACATGCAATATTTTTGAAAACTGCTGGATGTATTTCAGAGTATGGATGGGTCACAAGGTATTCTTCTGTATATGTAAATTGTGCTATATGCTTTTTGTTCTTTGTAATGTCACTGGGAACATCCTTATACGTACTTAATTTTTATCAGCATCTCTGATTTGATTGCTCAGAATAAAGAACTTTTGAGTGGAGGAATTCATTCCTTTAAAAATAAATTTTGTTATAAATGTAATTTGTGTTTATTGTAGAAAATTTGTGAAAATTGAATAAAAGTGTAAAGAAGAAAGTAAAACTCATCTTGTCATCCAGATATAATCCTTGCTAACATTTTGGTATCTTTCATTATGTCTTTTTTGTTTGTGTGTGTGTGTGGGGGGGGGGTACATATATATATATCTAACTTACAGACCAAAATTTTGAATGGCCATAGAATATTTCACTTTATGAATGTGCCATAATTCATTTAACTGAGTCCTTTATTTTGGGGGCAATTAAATAGTTCTTTTAAAAAAATAATTGTCGCCCTGGCCGGTTTGGCTCAGCGGTTAGAACGTCGGCCTGCGGTCCAGAGAGACCCGGGTTCGGTTCCCGCTAAGGGCATGTACTTCGGTTGCAGTTTGTCCCCGGCCCTGGTTGGTCGTGCGGGTGGCAGCCACTCGATGTGTCCCTTCACGTCGATGTTTCTCTCTCTCTCTCCCTCCTATTCTCTCTGTACAAAAAATGGAAAAATATCCTCGGGTGAGGATTAAAAAAAAAAAATTTATAAAAAAAAAAAAAAATAATAATTGTCCATTTAATGATCAACTGCCATGTGTCAGGTTCTGTGCTAAGCTCTGGAGACATTATGCAAGAATTTCCTGCCTTCTGTGAGCTTACTTAGAAATAATTCTCAAATTACAGCTGTCCTAACTGTTTCAAGGGAGACATACAGGGTGCTGTGAAAATGTGTAATGGGAAGACGTAGGGTGGCTTCCCTGAGGCTATGACAGCGAAGGATGGACGGCATCTGGCCAGGAGAAGAACGTACCAAAACGGGTTGCAGGGGAAGAGGGATGTAAAATACCCTTCTAAGATGTATTTTCCGTATCTGTAGGAAATGGGAAAGGAGGCCTAACACAAATGCCAAACATGTTTTATTTCTTACACCCTCCACCACACCCCCATTCGCACAAGGCTTGGTCAGTAGAAAACTGCTGAGAAGAGCGATCCCGGCGTCACTCCATTTGCAGAGCCTGGTAAAATGGGATAAATGTGGATGAATGTGGGCAGCTGCGCCAACCAGAATTAGAGCTATAAAGGAGGCAAGAAATGTTTTTTCAAATATTTGTTTTGAGCCCTGGCCAGTTTGGCTCAGCGGTTAGAGCATCGGCCTGCGGTCCGGAGAGACCCGGGTTCGGTTCCCGCTAAGGGCATGTACCTTGGTTGCAGTTTGTCCCCGGCCCTGGTTGGTCGTGCAGGTGGCAGCCACTCGATGTGCCTCTTTCACGTCGATGTTTCTCTCTCTCTCTCTCTCTTTCTTCCTCTCTCTCCCTCCCACTCTATCTGTGCAAAAAATGGAAAAATGTCCTCGGGTGAGGATAAAAAAAAATATATATATATATATATATATATTTGTTTTGATATAATTCTTACCAGTCCTGTGAAGTAGTCATTACTTCCTTTTGCAAATGAGAAAATCGAGGCTTATGTCAAGTACCCAAGTCATAGGGCTAATAAATTACAGAGCTAGAATTCATACAGTAGAAAGAAAGTTCTGTGTTTTTTCCACCATCATTATGGCTTCCACTCTCTTACCTTCAATACCTTCCTGACCCCCGGGTCCCCTCAGTCCTCATGGCCTTTATCTGGGCAACCTCATCCCACCACCCTCTGCCCCAAAATGTGCTACTTTTTTGAGGGTACTTCCTCTTGTTTGGCAGTGTCTCATGTTACAGGAAGGTGGTCCATAGTATCCTCTACTGTTCTGATGTGACCAGGGTAGCAAGGCCCACCTACAGCCTTTGTACAAGTGTGGAAGGGTGGTTATGTGAGTTTGACTGCAGCAGACCATTGCACAAGACCACCGTCAGCCTAGGTGTTTTGAAAATCCCTTCCAGGTACTTTTATTTTTTTACACCCCCACCCCCAACATTTTATTATAAAATAATTTTAAAGTGCAAAGTTAAAAAGTTTGTACAGTGAATTCATATATATCCAACATTTATATCATTGTACTCTGCTTGCTTCATCACAGAACCATCTATCACTTATTCTTTTCTCTATCCACCAGTCTGTCCGCAAAGTAAATCAGAGATACCAGTATACTTCCCCTTAAATATTTCAGCATATAGACCACTAGCTAGAGTTCAATATGCTTATAGATTTTTCTTTTGATATAAAATTCACCTGTAATTCTTAAGAGTATTACCTGCTGAGTATTGACCAATGCTTATGCCTGTAAATCCTAACCTCCCACTGAGATGCTAGAACATTACCTTCACCCCAGAAAGCTCCCCATGCCTCATCCCATTCAGTCCTTACCCTGTCCTGGGGCAATCAGTCTTTTTTCAACAACACAGATTAGTTCGAATGTTCTAGAATTTCATGTACATGGAATTATATAGTATGTATTCTTTGTAAAAGGCTTACTTTACTCAGCACATTGTTTTTGTGACTCGTTCACATTGTTGTATTTAGTAGTAGCTTGTTTCTCTTTACTGCTGGGTAGTATTCCATTGTGTGAACATACCACAGTTTGTTTTTACCCATTCTCTTATTGATGGACAACTGTTTCCAATTTGGGGCTATTGCCAGTCAGCTGCTTTGACCATTGCACAAGTCTTTTGGGACATACATTTTCATTTCTCTTGGGATTGGACTTGCTGGGTCATAGTGTAGGTACATGTTTAGTTTTATAAGAAACTGCCAGACCTTTTCCCAAAGTGGTTGTACAGTTTTATACTCCCACCAACGATGTATGGGAATTCTGGTTGCTATGTATCTTCACCATTATTTGTATATTCTGGTGGTTGTGTAGTAGTATCTCATTGTGCTTCCCTGTGGATTTTTATTCTTTATTTCAGTTTGAGGAAATTGAATGAATATGAGTGAATGAAAGAAGAGTAAAAGGATGAAGCAAATAGTTCTGCTTTGAAATTTATGCTTTGCATATTTCATAGCTCCGATGTACAAATTATCCACATCCTCATCCTTTTCATATTGTCCTATTCTTTTAAAATAGTTCATTGTTCTTTTTATATTCTTCAAATTCCTTCTTTTGCTCATGATTACTTTAAGGCTATTCATTAATTTAATTACCTGCAGTGTCTAATACTGCTATTTGTTATATCTGCTGAGTCTGGTTCATGGTGAACTTTTTCTTTGTGTTTTATAATTTTGGAAAAGGAGCTCATGTTAATTTAGTTCTTTATTTCTAGGAATTTTGTCTGGCCTGGCTGGATTGTGTTTTGTTCCGTTTTAGCCTTATAATCGAGGGATGCCATCAGTCTGTGATCACTTTCTATGTAAAAGCTTAGTTTGGGGGATCCTAGCTATAAGAGGACTGTAAATTCAAAGTTCAAATCTATTTGAAGACAGGCCCAAGGTTAGACATTCACACAGAGACATTTTTTGTTCCTCAGGCTCAGTCTATGACAAGTTCCTTTGCTAGTGGACTACTTTTTTCCTAGTCCATCCTTTCAAGGAAGGGTAAAGGGCACACTGAGGAGTGCCACATTCTTTCTATCAACCCTCTTTTCTTGCATTCCCTGACCTCAGCTCTTGTCCCTATCTGGGCTTTAAACCCTGGCCTCTGGATCGAGAGGTTAGTAGTGCCTCCGACGGCCACTGTCTTAGCTGCTATAACAAATCACAGACTGGGTGGCTTAAACAATGGGCATTTATTTCTCACAATTCTGGAGGCTGAGAAGTCCACCATCAAGGTGCCAGCAGACCTGTTTGTGGCGAGGTCTCCCTTCCTGGGCCACCTCTCTTTGTGTCCTCACATGGTGGAGAAAGAAAACTCCCTCCTGTCTTTCATAAGGATCCAAATCCCCACCTTCATGATCTAATTATCTTTCAAAGTCCCCACCTTCTAATACTATCACATTGGAGATAGGACTGTAACCTGTGAATTTGGGAGTGGACACAACATTCACTCCATAGCAGCTCCTGTGTGGGCCATGGCCCTGTGGCCAGCGCTCTGTTTTCAGTCTCTGGGGTTTTCCTTCCTGCTGAGCCTGGCTGTGCATTGAATGGGTATTTGTATCATGTTACCTGATGTATGGGTCCTTTGTAGCAGGAGGTTTTTCAAAATTTTCTAGTCCTCTGTGTTGCCAGAAATGAAAGTCTAAGGTATAAAAATTGTGGTCTTCTGTGATTCTTAGAATTAAAAAAGTTTATCATAGAGATTATAAGTCTATCCTCAAAAAATAAAGTTACACCAAGTAGATGGTTTTTTGAACAATGAGTTTTTGGCACTGAGATGTTTTCTTGTTTTCTTTACAGGGCACAGCTCTGAGTTGAAGAAAAGGTGGTGTGATTTTGAGTATTCTGAGCATTTGGAAGGAAGCCAGACATGTCTTTGGATGACATTAAGATGCAACCCAGTGACTTCCTGGAGAAGGAGTATCTAGACAGCGGGGGCTTCGGGAAGGTGTCTTTGTGTTTACACAGATCCCATGGACTCGTAATACTGAAAAAGGTGTACACGGGGCCAAAGCGCATGGAGTGAGTAGGGAGCGGGGGCAGGCTGACCCAGTTGTGGGCTGGCCCCAGGGAGCAGGGGTTGTGGGGGTGCAGGAGTGGGTGGTGGGAAAGGCTGGCACAGGCTTCAGAATGAGGCAGACTGCTGTGTAAGTGTCAGTACATGGGCTTCATGTCAGACAACCCTGCAAGGTGGTTACTACCCCTGTATAGCTGACAAGGATTTGAGGCTGTTGAAAGTTTACAGCTGGTAAATGTGGACAAGAAATGAAGGGAAGGAAATAGAGAGGGAAGGAGATCAAGGGTGATGAGGACGGCGATGAAAAGGAAATGGGAGGGATCGGTGAAAATAGACTTGCTTCACAGTTTGGGAAGGACTAGCCTTAAGTATGGAGAAGAAAAAAGGTGGTTCAGCCCTGGCCGGTTTGGCTCAGTGGTTAGAGTGTCGGCCTGTCGTCCACAGAGACCCGGGTTCGGTTCCCGCTAAGGGCACGGACCTCGGTTGCAGTTTGTCCCCGGCCCTGGTTGGTTGTGCGGGTGGCAGCCACTTGATGTGTCCCTTTCACGTCGATGTTTCTCTCTCTGTCTCTCTTCCTCTCTCTCCCACCCACTCTATCTGAACAAAAAATGGAAAAAAATGTCCTCGGGTGAGGATAAAAATAAATAAATAAAAAAATTTTAAAAAGGTGGTTCATTCATTAGCGGTTCCAGGAACACTTTCTTTAAAACAATTGGTAGTGCCATTTTTCTTCTTTCTCTCTTGCCAGAGTGGTTGGGAGAGAGGCTGCATGTTTTATTATACTGTCCAGCACAGTTCTCTTTTCAGGCAATGTGCCATTGTTGCTCTTCATGTACTGTTCACTCATTTGCTCCTCACGTTTACATTTGAGCTCTCGCTGCCAGTCGCTGGGAAGGAGGAATCACTCTGCCTTCTAAAGCTTGTAGTCAGTGCCTGGCAGAGACCAGTACACGAACAAGTAGTGACACAAGCATGTGCAACGGGTGCCTTAAAGATGTGGACTGCATTTGTGGGGGCACAAAGGGAAGGGGGCTTACTCTGCCCATCTTCACAGCACCTTTGCCTCCCACAGGTACAATGAGTCCCTCCTTGAGGAGGGCAAGATGATGCACAAGCTGAGGCACGAGCGGGTGGTGAAGCTCCTGGGCATCATTATGGAGGAGGGGAACTACTCGCTCGTCATGGAGTACATGGAGAAGGGCAACCTCATGCACGTGCTCAAAGCCAAGGTATGAGGGCTGTGCTACGCATGGTGTGTACGGCGACTGGTTGCACTTGTCTGAGATGGTTATTGCTTTCTCTTCTTTCGTAGCTTGTTGGTGAAAATAATCCTTTTGTGGATTGCTAGATACTTGGGGATTTCTGGTCAATCCCTCATTCAATCCTCCCTGACTTCCCTGCGCAGAGGGTGGCCGGGCCCTTCTCTCATCCCTGCAGACAGTCGCTGTGCCCCTGTTGCCAGCCACTCTGAGGTCTACAGTGCAGAGACAGGCCCTGTCTGCATGAAGCACATGGTCTGATGTCGGGTATATGCACAATGGATAACAATTAAAGATGGATTGTTTGGTTGATTAAAGAATGTGTTCTGTAAAGGCCTGTATGAGAAGGAGTATTAATGATTGCACATTGGTAGCATTTAAGAAACTTACACCTTAAATGTACAACATCAGAGAGGCAACAACACTGGATAAGTAAGACTTTACAACAGGAAAATAAAAAGTTTACCAAAACCTAACAATTCTAAAGCACTTTTAAAAGTTTCTGTACCGCCTGGCCGGTGTGGCTCAGTGGTTGGGCATCACCCATGCACCATGAGGTCGCCAGTTCAATGCCTGGTCAGGGCACATGCCCAGGTGGTGGGCCTGATCCCCAGTGGGGGGCACGCAGGAGGTGGCCAGTTGATGTTCTCTCTCATCGATGTTTCTATCTCTCTCTCGCTCTCCCTTCCTCTCTCTCTAAAAATCAGTAACGAAAAAAATTTTTTTTTAAGTTTCTGTACCTGTTAAGAGCAAGGCATTATGCTAGTTGCTCAGGAAGCAGCAGCAAATATGACAGACATGTCAAGGGGTCAGATGGGAATTAGAGTGGTGTGTGATGTTTTAAAAAAAAATTTTTTTATTGATTTTTAAAAAGAGATGAAGGGAGAGGGAGAGAGAGACAGAAACATTGATGAGAGAAAACATCAGGAGAGGGAGAGAGAGATAGAAACATCCATGAGAAAACATCGATTGGCCGCCTCCTGCATGCCTTCCCCGGGGGGATCAGGCTCACAACCTGGGCATGTGCCTTGACCTCAAATCGAGCCTGCGACTTCTTGGTGCATGGGTCGACACTCGACCACTGAGCCACACCAGCTGGGCTGACATTATGTTATCTTATAGATTAATCTTTGCATGTTCTAATCAGTGTGAGCACATTCCCTTGTATTCTTTTTTTCTCTTAACATTACTTCTTTTTTTTTTTTTTTTTGTAGCATTCTCTGGCACTAGGGTGTTCTTTATTTTTTTATCCTCACTGAGGACATTTTTGCATTCATCCTCAGACAGAGTGGGAGGGAGAGAGGGAGAAACATCGATGTGAGAGAGACATGGAGTGGCCGCTACCCACACAACCCCAACTGGGGCCGGGGACAAACCGCAACTGACGCATACGCCCTCAGTGGGAACCCAACCCGGGACTCTCCAGTCCACGGGCCGACGCTCTCTTAACATTATTTCATACACACATTTCCATAACATTTTTTACATATTTAACACAAAATAGAATATCATATTAATACACCATAGATAATATTTGTTTTTGGCATATTTATTCATTCATTCATCAAACATTCCAGGCACCATGCTAGGTAGTAAGCCTACATCCTAAATAATAATAGTAATAATAATCTTTTGTTCTCAAGGAGTGTAATTGTATAGCATTTTTATATATTACCATATTGTCATGGAAGTTTCAGTTTTACTCTGAAAAGCACACCATTAATACCCTTAGCACCTGCGGTGAACTCCTGCTTCCGAAGGGGGCTTGCTTCACAATGTCAGCAGTGCTGCAGGTGGGAGAGGAGGCAGCCTGGTGGCTGGGTGTCCTCGAGCGGGCCCCCACTGCTCTCGAACCAGACAGTTGCTTTGGCCTGTTTGATTACCTTTCCATTTCATGCACCTAATTTTACTTGTTTTAGACCAGTATCCCCCTTTCTGTGAAAGGAAGGATAATTATGGAGACCATTGAAGGAATGTGCTATTTACATGGAGAAGGTGTGATACACAAGGACTTAAAGCCTGAGAATATCCTTGTTGATGACAACTTTCACATTAAGGTAAACCATAACCGAAAGGCTTGGAGAAGATTGGGGTAGTTTTACTTTAACTCTTCGCTGGGAATCCATTTTTGTGCCTGGTGACTCAAAGGAAGCCCCAGCTCAGTTTCTCACTGGTGAGGGTGGTGCCGAAAGGCTCTACCAAGGACTGAAAAGGAAGATTCAGACTTGATGGAGTTTATATTTTTCACGTAGTCATGTACTTTCACC
This sequence comes from Molossus molossus, assembly GCF_014108415.1. Lineage (NCBI taxonomy): Eukaryota > Metazoa > Chordata > Mammalia > Chiroptera > Molossidae > Molossus > Molossus molossus. Next base: position 7,741,364 of record NW_023425347.1, read on the forward strand.
TGCATTTTTTATATTTCCTTTTTAAAATTTACTCCAACTCTTTTCATTGAGTTGGAAAGTAGAAAGATATTTTGTTGTTGTTCACTTTATATTTAAGTAAGTGGGGTCATCATAGCTAATTGGCTCTGGCAGCGGACCAAGTGCAGAAATCTGAAAGGGGAAGAGCCTGGGGGTGAGGACCTGGGACTGCGCTCACAGGCATCCCTCTGCCAGAGGGTCTGTGCCCAACACTTCGTCCTAGTCTTGGACAGGTTTTTATTCCTGTCCTAAGGGGAATCTACATTAATAATATATCTTTTATATTTCTGGGTTAGAATCTGTGGATTTTACATAACCACAAGCCAAAATTCATCTCCAAATGCTTGGATTCCTAGAGGCAAAAGTGAAGCTGTCACCTTTGATTTCTGCTTCACTGTGTTGTTCTGTCGTTTTGCTGTGCCACGTCTCTCTGCGTTTTGTGTCTGACCTTGCTGTTTTTCTCTCTGCTTTTTGTGTTTTTCTCCTCCTTCCCCTCCCATCTTCTCTTAGATTGAGGCTTCCAACTTAAAACCAGTAACAGCACAGCCCTCCTCCTCAGGGTGTCTTTGGAATCCTTGGAAACTCGAATCCGTGGGCTTTTGGACACCATTTGGGAAAATGCTATACGTCACTGTCTGCTATACAAGTCTGCTGAGAAGAAAATCCTTTTTCCCTCCAGAAATAGTTGAAAAACACATGCAGAGTCAAGGAGGAATTAGAGCAAACAGGTTTTGTTCATGTCAGAAATGTCTTCTGTTTTGCCTCCTTTCTTCCGCTCCTACCATCCTCTTCTGCAGTTTTCCTGTTTTGTTTTGTTTTGTTTTAATTACATAAGAGTTGAGATACCAACATTTCACATGTACATTTCTTAGGGGAGATTTTCCAGATGGATGAGGAAATAGAGTTTCTAAGTTTGTTTAGAAGTAGCTGTTTTAACCTTATCCACTGCAACCATTTCTGAAAAAATTCACTGTACCTCACGTCTATATGATAAGCCCCAAATTTAAAGACAAATCTTATTTGCTTGTAATCTTCACAGAACAATGCCATTGGTTTAACCTCTTGCAGATAGCTGATCTTGGCGTTGCTTCCTTTAAGACATGGAGTAAGCTGACTAAAGTGGAACAGAACGAGCAGAAGGAAATGAAGAGTGCTTCTAAGAAAAATGGCGGCACCCTCTATTACATGGCCCCTGAGCACCTGAATGATATCAATGCCAGGCCCTCGGAGAAGTCAGACGTGTACAGCTTTGCCATAGTCCTGTGGGCAATATTTGCAAACAAGGAGCCATATGAAAGTAAGACATTTATAAAGGAGTGGGATTTGGGTATTAATCAGAATTGTTAAATGAAGTAATGGCCTTCAATGAAGTCAGTTGAAATTTATAATTGTTTGTTCCTCTCATGTTTCTCTTACCCACTAGACTATAAGCTCCACAAGGCTAGGATTGCATCTGATTTTTTCATTGCTATTTCCCCAGTAGCTACACAAACAGTGCCAGGAACATCGTAGGTGCTCAACAAATTTTTGTTAACTAAATGACTGTCAGTTTAGGAATCAGGGTCATGGGACAAATAGGAGCCTTGATAATGCATCTAAGCTTGGGAGGTGCTATAAAAGTTCAGGGTTCTTCCTGAACAGGAAAGATTGATGGCTTCTGTGTATGAGGACTTTCCCTTTTGTGCTGCAAGGCATACATGCCCAACTTTCATCCATTCACATCCTTCTTCATTCAAGAATTATTTCATTTCAGAACTTATATGGGCACTTTAATCAGAATTGAGAATGTAAAGACGAAACAGATTTGTGCAAGAGAACAGATACATAAATAGTCATTCTTCAGTTTATTAAATGCCTAAACTAATGGGCATTGCCTACCTATTTTTCTTTGGGTGATTATTAGCTCCCATGGTTTAATGATCACCTGTTTGCCCATGCCTTTCAAATCCCTTATCTCTAGCCCTGGCCTAGATACCCACTTGTCTGTCAGTCAGATTTAGTACATGTACCAGAGAAACCCCAAAGCAACATCCCCCAAACAAATTCATCTTCTGCCTGCTTTCCTTGTAGCCCACTCAGCTCTGCAACTCTTTTTATGTTTAGCTGTGGCATCACCATCCATCTGCTGAGTTGCCCAACCAGAAACGTTAGTCATCACAGACTCAGCCTTGTTCCTCATCTTTCATATTCAATCAGACATCAAAACCTACGAAGTCAAAGTGTGCATATTGATACATCCTGAATCCACCCACTTCTTTCTATCACCACTGGACTGTTTAGTCAAACCCTCTGTATTTATGCAGTAGGCTCCTCGTATGCATCCACTGTTCACACTGCAGCCCCACTGGTCGTCCCCAAAGGAAATACGATCATCTCACTCATGCATCTAAAATCCTTCCTACACTCTCTGTGGCCTCAAGGATGCATTAGTATGAAATTCAAGGCCCTTTCTGATTTGGCTTTTCCTTCTTTCTCTAGCCTTATTCCTTCTCTTTCCTTAGTCAGTATGCTGTTATACTGAACTACTCATAATTTCTGGATACATCATGATTTATGGAACCTCCAGTATATTTATATCGTACTTCCCTAGCCCATAATCATTCTCTCTCAGTCCCTCCCCATTTTTTACCTGGGTAACTCCTTATTTTTCTGGACTCAACAAAGCCTGCTCTGAACTTCTGGTAAAGGTTGTGTTCTCAGAAATCCTTGTACTTACTTCTTGAGTAGCAGTCATCACTACATTTTAAGCCACTCATTAATATGCCATTTGTTCTATCAGCTTTCTTGTGAAGTCTGTCTTTCATCTACAGAAATTAAAATGTTGTGTGGCTGCTTGCTAAAGGACCTCTCTGCCCCTACCAACCGCGGCAGCTTTACTAAAACCATGTCCTAGGCAGAGAGAGATTAGTGATGGTGTCCACATTCTGTCACCTCCATGCCTGAAAGAAGCAGGACCTGAAATTCAAGGTCCTGAAAGTCTAAACTTAAGCTCTTCTTTGCTTTATAGATGCTATCTCTGAGCAGCAGATGATAATATGCATTAAATCTGGGAACAGGCCAGATGTGGACATCATCATTGAATACTGCCCAAAGGAGATTATCAGCCTCATGAAGCAATGCTGGGCAGCAGATCCAGAAGAACGGCCAACATTTGCTGGTAAGAACATCTTTTAGGACTATGTACAGTCACTGAAGTGGTGATTCTCCTAGTAAGATGTTGTCAGGAAGTTTCTTTGAGTCTTCAAAAAACTGAGTTCCACTTGTGATTTGAAACTGATTTTCTAGATTTCAAACATTTTTTTTTTCAATGAAAAGAGGCCATCCCTCCCAAAAGCACATTTTTTTGCATAATTAACTTTTAAAAAATTGTGTTAAAATATAACACATCTGTTACCATTTTATTTATTTATTTATTTCAATTATTTATTTATTTATTTTTTTCAATTTTATTTTTGTTACAGATGTTTCTCCTTTTTTACCCCATTGACACCCTCCTTCCCATCCTCCCCACCCCATCCCGGGTTTTGTTGTCCATGTCCATGGGTTATGCATACATGCATATAAGTTCTGTGGTTTATCTCTTCTCTCCCCCCATCACCCCCTCTTCTGAGGGTTGTCAGTCTGTACCCTACTTCCACGTCTCTGGGTCTACCCTATTCCTCAGACTGTTATGTTCATTATACTCTACAAATAAGTGAGATCATGTGGTATTTGTCTTTTTCTGCTTCGCTTGTTTCACTTAGGATAATACTTTCCAGGTCCCTCCATGTTGTCTCAAAGGATAAGAGATCTTTCTTTCCTACAGCTGCATAGTACTCCATTGTGTATATGTACCACGGCTTTTTTATCCATTCGTCTACTGATGGACATTTGGGCTGTTTCCAGATCTTAGCTATTGTAAATAGTGTGCTATGAACATGGGGGGTACATATATTCTTTCTGATTGGTGTTTCAGGTTTCATAGTGTATATTCCTAGAAGTGGGATCACTGGGTCAAATGGCAGTTCAATTTTTAATTTTTTGAGGTAACACCATATTGTTTTCCATAGTGGCTGCACCAGTCTGCATTCCCACCCCCAGTGTACTAGAGTCCCCTTTACTCCAAACCCTTGCCAACACTTGTTTGATTATTTGTTGATGGCAGCCATTCTGACAGGTGTGAGGTGATACCCCTTTGTTGTTTTAATTTGCATCTCTCTGACGGTTAGTGATGTTGAGCATTTCTTCATATGTCTCTTGGCCATTTGTATGTCCTGTTTGGAGAGCTGTCTATTCAGCTCCTCTGCTCATTTTTTAATTGGGTTCTTTGTCTTCCTTTGTTGAGTTGTATGAGCACTCTATATATTTTGGAAATTAACCCCTTATCTGATGTATCACTGGCAATGATGCTCTCCCATACAGTGGGTTGCCTTTCCATTTGGATGATTATTTCTTTTGCTGTGCAGAAGTTTTTGAATTTGACGTAGTCCCATGTGTTCATTATCTCCTTTATTTCTGTTGCCTTAGTTTTGCATGTAGCTGTCCAATGTTCCCAACACCATTTATTAAAGAGGCTGTCCTTTCTCCATTGTATGCTGTTGCCTCCTTTGTCAAATATTAATTGAGCATAATGTCTTGGGTCCATTTCTGGGTTCTCTGTTCTATTCCACTGGTCTATATGCCTGTTCTTATGCCAGTACCAGGCTGTTTTGATTACAATCACTTTGTAGTATAACCTGATTTCTGGTATTGTGATCCCACCTACTTTGTCCTTCTTTTTCAAGATTGCTGTGGCTATTTGGGGTCTTTTTTGGTTCCATATGAACTTTTGAAGTATTTGTTCTAGTTCTGTGAAATATGTTGTTGGTATTTTGATGGGGATTGCATTGAATCTGTAGATTGCTTTGGGTAATATGAACATTTTAATGATGTTAATTCTTCCAATCCATGAACAAGGTATGTGCTTCCACTTTTTTATATCTTTCTCTAGTTCTTTTTTCAATGTCCTATAGTTTTCTGCAAATAGGTCCTTTACTTCTTTGGTTAAGTTTATTCCTAGGTATCTTAATTTTTTTACTGCGATGGTAAATAGGATTGTTTTTTCAGTTTCTCTTTCTGTGAGTTCATCATTGGTGTATAAGAATGCTGTCGATTACTTGACATTAATTTTGTATCCTGCTACTTTGCCAAATTCATTTATTAAGTCTAGTAGATTTTTGATGGAGTCTTTAAGGTTTTCTATGTATAATATCATGTCATCTGCAAATAATGACAGTTTCACTTCCTCCTTTCCAATTCGGATCCCATTTATTTTTTCTTCCTGTCTGATTGCTGTGGCTAAGACTTTCAGTACTATGTTAAATGAGTGGCGAAAGTGGGCATCCCTGTCTTGTTCCTGTTCTTAAGGGAAATGCTTTTAGTTTCTGCCCATTGAGTATGATGTTGGCTGTAGGTCTTTCATATATGGCCTTTATTATGTCGAGATATCCCTCTATTCCCAGATTGCTGAACATTTTTATCAGAAATGGATGCTGGATTCTGTTGAATGCTTTTTCAGCATCTATTTATATGATCATGTGATTTTTATTCTTCATTTTGTTTATGTGGTGTATCACATTTATTGATTTGTGAATATTGTGCTCCCTGGAATGAATCCCACTTGGTCATGGTGAATAATTTTTTTTTTTTTTTCCATTTTTTGTTCAGGTAGAGTGGGAGGGAGAGAGAGGAACAGAGAGAGAGAGAGAGAAACATCGATGTGAAAGGAACACATCGAGTGGCTGCCACCTGCACAACTGCCCAGGGCCGGGGACAAACTGCAACCGAGGTACGCGCCCTTAGCGGGAACCGAACCCGGGTCTCTTAGGACCGCAGGCCGACGCTCTAACTGCTGAGCCAAACCAGCCAGGGCTGAATAATTTTTTTGACGTATTGCTAGTATTTTGGCCTCTATATTCATCAGGAATATTGGCCTTTAGTTTTCTTTCTTGTAGTGTCTTTTTCTGGTTTTGGAATTAGAATTATGCTGGCCTCATAAAAGAAGTTTGGAAGTCTTTCTTCTTCTTGAATTTTTTGAAATAGTTTGAGGAGAATGGGTGTCAGTTCTTTTTTGAATGTTCGGTAAAATGCCCCGTGAAGCCATCTGGGCCTGGGCTTTTGTTTGCCGGGAGAGTCTTGATTACCTCTTCAATTTCCTTAGTTGTTATTGGTCTGTTCAAGTTTTCTATCTCTTCCCAGTCCAGTTGGGAGACTGTGTGTTCCTAAAAATTTGTCCATTTTGCTTAGATTGTCGAATTTGTTGCCATATAATTGTTCATAGTAGTTGTTAACGATCTTTTGTACTTCCGTGGTGTTGGTTGTTACTTCTCCTCTTTCATTTCTGATTTTGTGTATTTGGGTTCTCTCTCTTTGTTTCTTGGTGAGTCTAGCTAAAGGTCCATCAATCTTGTCTATCTTTTTGAAAAACCAGCTCTTTGTTTCATTGATCCTTTGAATTGTTTTTTTGGTTTCCATGTTATTTATTTCTGCTCTGATCTTTACTATTTCCTTCCTCTGCTTTCTCTGGGGTTTTCTTTTTGTTTGCTTTCAAGTTCTTTAAGTTGTGAGGTTAGATAGTGTATTAGAAATTTTTCTTGTTTCTTGAGGTAGGCCTGTAGTGCTATGTACTTCCCTCTCAGAACTGCTTTCGCTGCATCCCATAGATTTTGTGTTGTTGTGTGTTCATTTTCATTGGTTTCCAGGAAGTTTTTAATTTCTTCCTTGATCTCCCTGGTAACCCATTCATTGTTTAATAGCATGCTATTTAGCCTTCATGTGTTCAAATGTCTTTGCATGTTTTGTTGCAATTGATTTCTAGTTTCATGCCATTGTGATCTGAGAAGATGCTTGATATGATTTCAATCTTCTTGAACTTGTAGAGATTTAGTTTGTGGTCTATCTTTGAGAATGTCCCATGTGCACTTGAGAAGAATGTGAATTCTGTAGTTTTGGGGTGTAATTCTCTGTAGATATCTATTAAATCCATTTGGTCTAGTGCTTCATTTAGAGTCTCTGTTTCCTTGCTAAGTTTTTTGTTTAGAGGATCTATCCAGTGATGTCAACGGGGTGTTGAAGTCCCCTGCTATGATTGTATTGCTGTCGATTTTTCCTTTGAAGTCCTCCAGAAGGTTTTTATTTATATAATATATTTTGGTGCTCCTATATTGGGTACATATATGTTTATCAAGGTTATATCTTCCTGTTGGATAGATCCTTTCAATATTATGTAGTGGCCTTCTTTGTCTCTAGTTATGGCCTTCAGCTTGAAATCTATTTTATCAGATATGAGTATTGCTACCCCAGCATTTTTTTCCTTTCCGTTTGCTTGGAAAATTTTTTTCATCCCTTCACTTACAACCTATGTGAGTCTTTTTTTAAGAGGTTGGTTTCTTGTAAACAACATATAGATGATTCATGCTTTCTTATCCAATCAGCTACTCTGTGTCTTTTTTTATCAGAGCATTCAGTCCATTTACATTTAAGGTGATTATTGATATGTACTTATTCATTGCCATTTTTGTTTAGTGTGGTTATATTTTTCTTACTATTTCTTCTACTAATTACAGCATTCCTTTTAACATTTCTTGCAGTGCTCATTTGGTGCTAATGTATTCTCTTCGTCTTTTTTTGTTTGGGAAGCTCTTTATTTGACCTTCTATTTTGAATGATAGCCTTGCTGGATAAAGTAGTCTTGGATTCAGATCCTTGTTTTTCATGACCTTGATTACTTCATGCCACTCCCTTCTGGCCTGTGGTGTTTCTGTTAAGAATTCAGCTTATAGCCTTATTGGGGTTTCTTTGTAGGTAACCTGTTGCTCATCTCTTGCTGCTTTTAGGATTCTCTTTTTGTCATTAATTTTTGGCATTTTAATTACTATGTGTTTTGGTGCGTGCCTGTTTGGGTTCTTCTTACTTGGGGCTCTCTGTTCTTCTTGACCTTGAATGCCTTCTTCCTTCACCAAATTAGGGAAGTTTTCTGTCACTATTTCTTCAAATATATTCTCTAACCCTTGCTTATTTTCTTCTTCTTCGGGGACTCCTATGATGTGAGTATTATTATGTTTCCAGTTGTCCCACAGTTCTCTTAAGCTGTCTTCCTGTTTTTTAATTGTTTTTCTCTTTTGGTTTTCTGATTGGTTGATTTTTTTTCTACCCTGTCTTCTAATTCACTGATCTGGTCCTCAGCTTCCTCGACTCTGCTGTTTAGACCTTCCAATGTGTTCTTTATTTCTGATAAGTGATTCTTCATTTCTTCTTGGTGGTTTTTAATTTCCAGTTAGTTGATTTTCAACATACCTATGTCTTCACTCATGGTACTGATGTCTTTACTCACGTTGTTGAGCTTCCTCAAGATCATGGCTCCGAATTGTAGCTCTGTTAATTTGCCTAACTGCTCTACATTTATCTCATCTTTGGCAGAGGTCTCTTGTTCTTTCATTTGGCTTTTGATTTTTTTGGTTTCACCATTTTGGCTATCACAGTGGGCTTTGGAGCCTGCCAAATTTTCTCTTTGGTGTTGGTGTTCTATTGTTTGTGGCTCCCTCTCCTGGGTTTGGATGAGGAAGGGAGGACCCACGTTAAACACCACTGTCAAGTCTTACTTTCCTGGTTAGAGTTGCTAGCCCAGGAAAGGTTCAGTTATGCTCTAGCTTTTTGCCTGGAGGCTTTCAGTAGCAGTTACTTGAAGAGCCTTGGGTTCTCAGTTGAAAAACTCCCTCAGGTGCTCAGTGTAAGGGGATTTTCCGAGTGTGGGGCAGATGCTGGTTGTTAATGAGCCTCAATTTGCATTTCAATGGCCCACCTGGGTGGGGTTGAATCTCTGAGGGAGGGGCAGCCGCCTCTCCCCAGAGCCCTGGGAAAAAGTAAGATGGCCACCGTCCTGCGTGGCTGCAACTCAGGAATAGCTCTGAGTGCCCTCTAAATCACGAGTGTCCCCACACAGTTCCAGTCCAGTTCGCCCTCCCTGTGCCGGAGCCTAAGGTGAGTGGCTGTGGCTATTTTATTGTCTGTCCCAGCTCTGGGCTGTGGAGCCGCTTGGGAGTTTTACCCCAGGGTGCTGCTCACAGCTAACCCGCTGCTGTCTGTGGCCTCATAGCCTCCCTCTTGCGTCTTTGCAATCCTACCAGGATTCAGTCAGTGTCCCTGGTTATATGATCCTCGCAAGCTGCTTTTCTGTTGCTTTTTCCTGACAATTTGTCTTTATTTTAGTTGTAATTCCAGTTTGGTCCTGGGAGACGGTCTGTGAAGCTTCCATTCACTCTGCCACCATTTTTTCATGTTACCATTTTAATCTGTTTTTGTTTTTTATCCTCACCCGGGGACATTTTTGCATTTATCTTGAGATAGAGCAGGAGGGAGAGAGGGAGGGAAAGAGAGAAACATTGATGTGAGAGAGACACATTGAGTGGCCGCCACCCACACAACCCCAGTGGGGGCAGGGGGGACAAACCGCAACAGAGGTACGTGTCCTTAGCAGGATCCAAACCTGGGCCTCCTTGGTCTGCGGGCCGACGCTCCAACCGCTGAGCCAAACTGGCCATGGCCATTTTAATCATTTTTAAGTGTACAGTTTAGTAGCATTAGGTACATCAACAGTGTTGTGCAACCATCACCACCATCCATCTCCAGAACTTTTTCTCCTTCCCCACTGAAATTCTGTACCCATTAAACACTAACTTTCCAATGCTTTTTTCCCCCAGCCCTTGGCAACTGCTTTCTACTTTCTGTGTCTATGAATTTGACTACTCTGGGTATCTCATTATAAGAGGAATCGTACAATATTTCTCCTTTTGTGACGGGCATAGTTCACTGAACGTAATGTCTTTAGGGTTCATCTGTGTTGTGACAGGTGTCAGAATTTTCTTTGAGGGCTGAGTGGTCTTGTACTGTATGTGTGTGCCACATTTTGTTTATCCATTCATCTGTCAATGGATACCACTTGGGTTGCTTGCACAGGCTTTCTTGTTTCTTGTTTCTTTTTCTTTTTTTTTTTTTATCCTCACCCGAGGACATTTTTCCATTTTTTGTTCAGATAGAGCGGGAGGGAGAGAGAGGAACAGAGAGGGAGAGAGAAACATCGATGTGAAGGGACACATCAAGTGGCTGCCACCCACATGACCAACCAGGGCCCGGGACAAACTGCAACTGAGGTACGTGCCCTTAGCGGGAACCGAACCCGGGTCTCTCTGTACCGCAGGCTTACGCTCCAACCGCTGAGCCAAACCGGCTAGGGCCAGGCTTTCTTGTTTCTTAGTTTCTTATATTTCTTTTCCCTTCCCTTGTACAGCTGGCATCTTTAGAGATGTATTTTGTCCTGTAGATTGGCCTGTAGTAGAGGGAGAAGGAAAGGGCATGGGTTTGTCACATACTTGCTCTAATTCCCGTCCTCTGTGTTACCAAGGATCTTGCTAAGATCTTAAGGCAGAGGAAAGAAAAAAATTGGGTGAAGAAAAAATAAATAGTTGGAAAGCACTTAATAACCTTTAAAGCATTTTGCCCTTATATTTCTGCTACGAGAAAACAAATGAAGCCCTACCTACCACTTACCACCAAAGGATTAAAAGGGTCCTTTGATTTTGTGACTAATTTCTTATTTGCTCAGTCAGCCTGAAGCTTCTCCTGGATTGATTTCTTTTCTCTCATGCCTTTTTTCCCTTTTTTAAAACTGAAGTTCTTATTTTGAGATACTTGTAGATTTATAGCAGCTGTAAGAAATAACATAGAGATATCCCATGTGCCCTTTACCAAGTTTCCCACAATGATACATCTGGCCAAACTGTATAGTACAGTGTTAACAATCAAGATATTGACATTGATACAGTCAGATACAGAATACTTCCATCACCACAAAAGTCCCTCACATGACCCTTTTATAGCCACACCTACCTTCCTCCTTAGTTCTACTCTCTCTCCCCTCTGGAAACCACTAAACTGTTCTCCATTTCTATAATTTTGTCATTTCTTGCATGTTACATAAATGGAATTATAAAATACATTTTAGGATCCTTTTAGGATTGGCTTTTTGCCACTCTACATAATTCCCTGGAGATTCATCCACGTTTATGTATCAGTGATTTGCTTTTTATTGCTCAATACTATTCCATGGTTTGGGTGTACCACAGTTGGTTTATTGACTCCTTGAAGAACATCTGGTTGTTACCAATTTTTGGCTGTTAGGACTAAAGCTGCTGTAAATATTCATGTTATAGGTTTTGGTGTGAGTACAAGTCTTTATTTCTCTTGAATAAATATCTAGGTTGTGTGGTATTTTCATGTTTAGTTTTTTTTGTTTTGCCAAACTGTTACAGAGTGGCTCTGCCGTTTTATATATTCCCATCAGCAATGTGTGACTGCTCTAGTTTCTTGGCATCCTTGTCTACATTTGTTGCCATATTTTTTTTTATTGTTATTTCTCCCCCAATGATATTTTTCCATTGTTTTTTAGATAGAGTAGAAGGGAGGAAGGGAGAGAGAGAAACATTGATGTGAAAGAGACACATCGATGGTTGCCTCCTGCTTGACCACTTGACCCCAACCAGGAATTGGGGGTCAAATCTACAACCCAGGTATGTGCCCTTGATTGGGAATTGAACCTGAGACCCTCTGGCCTGAGGGCTGATGCTCTAATCTCTGAGCTAACCAGCCAGGGTTGTTATAATATTTTTTATTTTAGCCATTCTGATATATATGTAGTGATACTTCATCGTGGTTTTAATTTGCATTTCTCTAATGGCTAGTGATGTTGAATATCTTTTCATGAGCTTATTTTCCATCTGTTTATTTTCTTTGGTGAAATGTCGCTTTATGTCTTTTGCCCATTTTCTAATTAGATTGCTTGTTTTTTATTATTGAATTGTGAATGTTCTTTATATATTCTATATAGTATTATTTTGTTGGATATGTGGTTTGCAAATATTTTCTCCTGACCTGTAGCTTGTTTTCTCATTCTTTTAGTAGGGTTTTTCACGGAGTAAAAGTTTTTTTATTTCAATAAAGTCTAGTTTATTAATTTTTTTGTTTATGAATTGTACTTTTAGTGTCAATTCTAAGAACACTGTCAGGGTTAGATCCCAAAGATTTTCTTCTGTTTTGTTCTAAAATTCTTAAAATTTTACTTTTAGGTCTGTGTTAAATTAATTTTTTTCTATGATTGTCAAGGAAAATTCTTCATTGCTAACAGAAGAACAATAGCACAGAACTAAATATTTGGTTGTTTTTCATGCCAGGTACTCATTTTACATCTTATTGGAAAAATACCATGGTCCATTTTGAGTTCATTTTTGTGTGTCTCTGTTTTTTGGTGCATATACATTTAGGATTGCTATGTCTTGATGGATTGATCCTTTTATCATTATATAAATGTCCCTTTCAGTGTGTAGTAATCCTTTTTGCTATCAAGTTTATTGGTTATTAATGTAGCCACTTGTTTTCATTTTATTAATGTTTGTATGATATATCTTTTCTCATCTTTTTAGGTTAAGCTGCCTGTAATCATATTTGGAGTGAGTTTCTTATGAGAGCATAGAGTTGGGTTATGCTTTTTAAAAATATATTCTGTCAATCTCTGTGTTTTGTTTGGTGTTTTTGACTATTTGCAGTTAATGTAGTTATTGATATGTTAGAAGGACACACATCTGTCTTTTATTTTTTTCCTCTGTTTTTCTTTTTCCTGCCTTTCTGTGGGTTCTTGAATATTATTTAGAATTCCATTTTGACTTATCTGCAGTACCTTTAAGTATAGTGTTTCTGTTCAATGCTGTGTTACATATTCTATACATAATTTATCACAATCTACTAATATTATTTTACCAATTTAAGTGAAGCACAAAAACTTCACTTTACTTTCCCTTGTATATAATTGCCTTAAATATTTCCTCTACATACATTCTGAACACATGAAACAGTGTTACAATTATGCTTTAGTTGTCAAATATAGTTTAGAAAATGCAAAAGGAGAAAGACCTATTGTCTTTACCCATATTTTTTATTGCTGTGTTCTGGTATCTTTTTTCTTTTTAAATATTTTTATTGACTTTTGGAGAGAGAGAAAGCATAGAGACAAAGAGAGAGAAATATCAATGTGAGGGCAAAACATGGATCAGCTGCCTCCTATATAGCCCCCCACTGAGGATTGAGCCTGCAACCCAGGCATGTGCCCTGACTGGGAATTGAACTGGCAGCCTTTTGGTGTATGGGATGACACTCAACCAACTGAGCCACACCAGCCAGGGCTAGTGGTGTCTTTTTTCTAATATTGCTACTGACACCAAATGTTTCACTAACTGGGTGTTCTAGACTTCAACTGAATTCTGACACTAACTACCCAGAGTTATTGTCATAGTCTACAGATTTAAGGGCTTACTCCTGTTGCAAGATTGTCTCCATTTTAGAGACCTGATATAAATATGGTGCCCAAGCAACCCACACTTCCTCCCGGCTGAATACAAATTCAGGAGTCCTCACAATACTCACTCAGGTTTGATAATTCACTAGCACAACTCACAGAACTCAGGAAGACATTTTACTTACATTTACTGGTTTATTATAAAGGATACAACTCAGGAACAGCCAAATGAAAGAGAGGCATTAAGCAAGGTACTTGAAGGGTACGGGGCATACCACAGAGCTCCCATGCTTTCTCTGGACATGCTACTCTTCCAGAACCACAATGCAGTCACTGACCTGAAAGCTCTCTTAACTTTGTTGTTTAGAGATTTACATGGAGGATTCAGGAGGTAGGCATGATTGATTAAATCATTGGTGATTGAACTCAATCTCCAATCCTCCCCTCCATAGAGGTCAGGGAGTGGTGCTCAATGTTCCAACCCTGTAATCATGGCAAGGCATTTCTGGTGATCAGCTCCCATTCTGAACCTATCTTCCCCTCACCCTTCCAGCCAGGAGCCATCTCATTAGCATACAAAAGACATTTTCATCATTTAGGAGATTCCAGAGATTTGGAGAGCTCCTTGCCCAGAGCCAACCACATCTGGGGAAAAAAACCAAATTTATATTTTTCTTATCACATCACACATTTTCTTTCTTCTTCTTTCACAGGTGTCTTCTTTTATCATTTTCTTTTTGTTTAGAGAACTTCTTTACCCATTCTTTTATGCTGTCTGCTGGGAAAAAATTCTGTTGTTTTTTTTTTTTTTTCATTTAAGAATGTCTTGATCTCTTCATTCCTGAAGGATATTTTTGCTGGGTGTAGGATTCTGGGTTGATAGTTCATTTCTTTTTTTAGCACTTAAACCATATTGTGCCATGTCATCTGGCCTCCATGGTTTCAATTGAGGAATCCTCTGTCAATCTAATTGTTGTTATTTTTTTCTTATAGGTATTAGTTTTCTCTGACTGCTTTCAAGGTTTTTTCTTTGCCTTTATTTCTCAGCAGTTTAGTTATCATTTGTCTTGTTATAGATTTCTTTGGGTGTATTCTTTTTGGCTTTGCTCAGCTTTTCAAATCTGTAGGTCCATTTCCCTTGCCAAATTTGGGACATTCTAGCCATTATTTCTTAGAATACTTTTTCAACCCTACTCTTTTAGCCTTTCCTTCCAAGATTCTGATGCCATAAATACTAGATGTTTTGTTCTACATGTCCCTGAGACCCTATACATATTTTTTCTCAGTTTATTTTGCTCTCTTGATCAGATTGGGTCATTTATTATACTCTCTCTTCCAATTCATGACTTTCATTTGTCCCCTTCATTCTGCTCTTGAGCTAATTCACCGAGCTTTTAATTTTGGCTTACTGCATTTTTCAGTTCTATAATTTCATTGAAATTTTTTTATATCTTCCATTTGTTTATTGAGGCTTTCTGGTTTTTTAATTGTTTCAGGCTTGTTTATATTTGATTATTGAAGCATTTATATTGTGGCTGTTTAAACATCTTTGACAAGTAGACAGAAGCCACCTCGAGACTGGTAGAAAGGGTGGTGTTGTGAGAGGTGCTGGCCAAGCTCTCAGGAGCCCAGGGATGAAGAGGGTTCTCCCAGAAAGGAGAGAGGCTGGGACCCCACGTAGGGCACCCCGATTGGGATAGGCAGAGTTGGCACAGTTGCCCACATAGCAAACAGCTGCAGGGCTTCTACCAGCCACAGCTAGGCTGCCTAGAGGCAAAGCCACTTTTATTAAAGGGCTGACACACAGGATTTTTATTCCCAGACACTTAGCCTCAGTTTCACTGGAGGGAGGGTGGTATGGACTGGAGTCGCCTGAGGTGAGATGGGTGGAAACAGCTGAGGAAAGTAGTGGGGAGGATGGCTGCTGGGACACCTGTCTTGAGTCATCCCTCTGATATTTCAGAAGCCATTTATCCTGAGAGAGACAAGCCCCTCCCAATAGCTGAAGCCTGGGGGAAGGCAAGTCCCCAGACCCTGGGATACAGCTTGCCGTACCCTAAGGAATCCTGTTCTCCCTACCCTCTGGAACCCACCTCACTGGACCCTGCACCACAAACCCAGCAGAGGAGTCAGCATTCTTAGGGAGCAGCAGTCTCAGGGAGCATTGGTGACTGGCTGTAGGAAGGAGACATTTCCCTACATTCCCAGGAACTTGGCTGGTACTTCCCTCTCAAGGGAGAACTGATAGGAACTCCTGGCTTCCAGCAGACCCAGCCAGCCTGTCTGTGAGGGACTCTGCACAGCTCAGAACAGGGAAATAGTTCAGGTGCACACCCTCCACCTACCTTGGGGCCCTGTGCTGCTATAAAGTTGATCTAGGAGCTCAGCTTTGTCCCTCCCATAGGCAGACAAGCCAAGGGAAAGCAGCTGCAAGCTTTGGATTGCTTACAGCTTTGAACAGGATGCCAAGAGCCAAACTTGGACAGCTTCTGACTTTGGCTGGCATGAAAGTACCTCCTGAAATTAGCATACAAAACAGTTAGCCTCAGACAACGTAAGAACAGGATCCAAAGGGAAATCCTAGCAGGCACTAAAATCTGCTGAGATGAACTTCACTTGGTTGCTTCTTTTCTTTCCCCCAATATTTCTTTTGTATTGCTTTGGCATTATTATTATCGTTACTACTTTTTCCCTTTTCTCTCTTGTTTCTTTCATATCTCTTATTTTCCACCTTCCTTTTCTTACTCTGTTTTTTCTTTTTTTTTCTTATTCTTTCTTTCTCTTTACTTTCTCTTGTTTTCTTGTCTAATTTCTTTCTTTCTTTTCTTTTTACTGTTTTCCTTTTCCTACTCTTTACTCTTATTTTATTTTCTCCATTCTTTTCAGAATCTTTTTTCTGCCCCTTTTCTCTTCTAGTATCCTTTTTATTTTATTATTAGTAGTAGTGTATTTTTCTTTCATTTTAGTTTATTATTCCTGTCTTCTCTTTCTTAACTCTCTTTTCTTTTGTGGTTGATTTTGCTGTTGTTGGGATCTTTTGTATGTTTTCATTTGTTTCCTGTTTGTTTTGTCCTGTCAGCACCAATACAACAGCTTGCACAATGTGGTTGGGGCTGAGACTCATAGTTAGCCAGCCTGAGAGGAGATCCCACCCATGAATGGGACAACAATAGTCAAGACCCAGTTACAATAGGAGAACCCAACTAACCCACAAAAGGGTCATTCCTGCAACATCCAGCTCAGGAGTTCAAGGAGATTGTACTATTGGGTCCCACAGGACATTTACTACAAAAGGCCACCCCATGAAGTCTGGGAGTCATAGCAGGCATATCTGATACATAGAAACAGGCACAAAGAGACAACCAAAATGGGGAGACAATAAACAACCCCCAATGAAAGAAAAGGCAGAATCTCCAGAAAAAGACCAAAATGAGATGGAGGTAAGCAACTTCAGAGTACTGATTATAAAGATACTCAAGGAACTTAGAACTACAAGAAGCTTAATAGAAACAAGGAACATAGTGGGAACTACCTCAACGTGAAAAAGGACATAGACACCATGAATAAGAACCAGGTGGAAATGAAGAATACAGTATCTGACATCAAGAATACACTGGAAGGAATTAAAAGCAGGCTTGATGAAGCAAAGGGCTGAATAAGTGATTTGGAAGACAGGGTAGAAAAAAACTCAATTACAGCAGCAAAAAGAAAATAAAAACACTTAAAAAGCATGAGGAGAGTTTAAGGGAACTTTGGGACAATTGAAACAGAGCAACGTCTGCATCATAGGGGTGTCAGAGGGAGAAGAAAGTGAGTAAGAGAGAATCTGTTTGAAGAGACAATGACAGAAAGCTTTCCAAACAGGGTGAAGGAAAAAGTCCCAGAAGTTCAGGAACCACAGAGAGTCTCAGTTAAGAGGAATACAAAGAGACCCACCCCAAGACACATCATAATTTAATTGGCAAACGTTAAAGACAAAGAGAAATCTTAAGGGTAGAAAGAAAGAGACAGTCAGTTACCTACAAGGGAACACCCATAAGGCTGTCAGTTTCTCAACAGAAACACTATAGGCCAGAAGGACATGACATATTCAAAGTAATGAAAAGCAAAGACCTGAAATCAAGACTACTCTATCCAGCAAGGCTGTCATTCAGAATTGAAGGTAAAATAAAGAGCTTCTCAGACAAAAAAACAAAAAACGCTAAAGAAGTTTTTACCACCAAACCAGCATTGCAAGAAATGCTAAAGGGACTGTTGTAAACAGAACAACAAATATATACAGAAAGAGGAACATAGGCTTTAAAAACTGGCAATAAATAAGTACCTATCAATATCTTGAAATGTAAATGGATTAAATGTTTTAATCAAAAGACATAGGATAGCTGAATGGATAAGAAAACATGACCCATATATATGCTGTTTACAAGAGACCCACTTCAGAACAAATAACTCACACAAATGGAAGGTGAAGGAATTGATAAAAAATTTCCAAGTAAATGGAAACAAAAAAAAAGCAGGGGTAGCAATACTTCTATCTGACAAAACAGACTTTAAAACAAAGGCTATAGCAAGAGACAAAGATCACTACAATAATACTAAATGGATCATTCCAAAAAGAGGATTTAACCCTGGTAAACATTAATTCACCCAATGTAGGAGTACCTAAATATATTTTAAAACTCCTAAAGGACTGTAAGGGAGAGAGAGACAGCAATAGAGTTATATTACAAAACTTTAACACCCCACTGGCATCACTGGTTAGATCTTCCAGACAAAAATCAATAAGAAAACAGCAACCTTAAACAACACACTAGATCAGATGGCTTTAGTTGATATTTACAGAACATTTCATCCCAAAGCAGCAGAATATACATTCTCTCAAGTGCACATGGAACATTCTCAAGGGTAGACCACATGTTAGGACACAAAACAAGTCTCTTACAAGTTCAAGAAGATTGAAATGTCAAGCATCTTCTCAGAACACAACAGCATGAAGCTAGAAATCAACTACCAAAAAAACCCTCAAAAACATTCAGATGCATGGAGGTTAATCGGCATGTGATTAAACCGTTAATAGGTTACCAGTGAGATCAAAGAAGAAATAAACTTTCTGGAAACAAATGAAAAACAAAAAACCACACACAACAATGAAAAATCTATGGGACACAGTGAAAACAGCCTGACAGAAAAATAATACCTTTACAGGCCAACCTCAAAAAACAAGAAAAAGCTCAAATAAGTTATCTGACCATACAGCTAAAAGAATTAGAAAGGGAACAAGAAAACCCAGAGGAAGTAGAAGGAAGGAAATAATAAAGATCAGAGTAGATATAAATGACATACTGACTGAAAAAAAAAATACAAAATATCAATGAAACCAAGAACTGGTTCTTCAAAAAGATAAACAAGATTGATGAACCTTTAGCTAGCTAGACTCATCAAGAAATGGAGAGGAACTCAAAATCAGAAATGAAAGAGACAAAGTAACAGCTGACACCAGAGAAATACAAAGGATGGTGAGAAAATATTATGAGCATCTATATGCCAACAAACTGGACAACCTGGATAAAATAGACAAATTGGAAAGGAGGAAGTAAAACTGTTCATTATTTGCAGATGACATGATATTGTACATAGAAAACCCTAAAGACTCCACCAAAAAACTACTAGATTAAATAAATAAATTTGGCAAAGTAGCAGGATACAAAATTAACATCCAGAAATCGATGGCATTCTTATACACCAATAATGAACTCCCAGAAGGAGAAACTAAAAAACAACCCTATTTACCATTACAATGAAAAAAAAATAAGACACTTAGGAGTAAACTTAAACAAGGAGGTAAAAGACCTGTACTCAGAAAACTATAGGACATTGAAAAAAGAGATAGAGGAAGATACAAACAAGTGGAACCATATGCAGTGTTCATGGATTGGAAGAATTAACATTATTAAAATGTTTATACTACCCAAAGCCATCTATAGATTCAATGTAATCACTATTAAAATATCAATGACATATTTCAGAGATCTAGAAAAAATACTTCAAAAATTTATATGGAACCAAAATAAAACCCCAAATAGCTGCTGCAGCAATCTTGAGAAAGAACAAAGTTGGAGGGACCACAGTACTGGATATCAAACTGTACTACAAAGACATTGTAACCACAGCAGCTTGGTACTGGCACAGGAACAAGCATATAAGATCAATGGAACAGAACAGAGAACCCAGAAATTGACCCATGCCAATATGGTCAATTAATATTTGATAAAGGAGGCAAGAGTATACAATGGAGTAAAGAGTCTCTTCAAGAAATGGTTTGGGAAAATTGGACAGTTGCATGCAAAAAAATGCAACTAGATCACCAACTTACACCATACAAAAATAAATTGCATGGAACAGACCACAAATCTCAGAGGGAAGAGGGGTAGGAAGAGATTAACCAAAGAACTTATATGCATATATACATAATTCATGGACACACAATAGTGCGGTGAAAGACTGGGGTGGGACAGGCTGGGTGGAGAGCATCAAAGGGGGTGACAACCATAATACTTTCAACAATAAAGATCCTTTAAAAAAAAAAAAAGAATAAACTCAAAATGGATAAAAGACTTAAATGTAAGACATGAAACCATAAAAATCCTAGAAGAAAACTTAGGCAGTAAAATCTCAGACATCTCATGTAGCCGAATTTTTGCTGATACATCTCCTAGGACAAGAACAACAAAGGAACAAATAAACAAATGGGACTACATCAAACTAAAAAGCTTCTGCGCAGAAAAAGAAACCATTCTCAAAATGAAAAGAGAATCCACTGCATGGGAGAACATACTCGCCTCTGATACATCTGAAATTTCCAAAACATAAAGAACTCATACAACTCAACCAAAGGAAGACAAACAATGCAATTAAAAAATGGCCAAAAGATCTGAATAGACACTTCTTCAAAGAGGACATAGATGGCCAAGAGACATAGGAAAAAATGTTCAATGTCACTAATCATCAGAGAGATGCAAATTAAAACTACAATGAGGTATCACCTCACACCTGTCAGAATGGCTGCCATCAATAAACCAACAAGCAACAAGTGCTGGCAAGCATGTGAGGAAAAGGGAACCCTAGTATATTGCTGGTAGGAATTCAGACTGATATGGCCACTGTGGAAAATAGTATGGAGTTTCCTCATAAAATTAAATATGGAACTACAGTTTGACGTAGTGATCCCGCTTCTGGGAATGTATCTTAAGAATTTCAAAACACCAATCAGAAATATATGCACTTCTATGTTCATAGCAGCGCTATTTATAATAGCTAAGATCTAGAAACAGCCCAAGTGCCTATTAGTAGATGAGTGGATAAAAAAAATGGTACATTTACACAATGGAATACTAGAAATGGAATACTCTTTTCAACAGCATGGATGTACCTGGAGACTATTATGCTAACTGAAATTAGCCTGTCAGAGAAAGATGCATATCACACAATCTCATTTATATGTGGAATCTAGTGAACAAGAGAAGCTGATGAACAAATAGGTCCAGAGACAGAACCAAGCAACAAACTATTGACTTTAAGATGAAGTAGGGTGGGTGGCAGGAAGAGATTAACCAAATAATTTATATGCATATATGCATAGCCCATGGGTACAGACAGTAATGCAGTGAAGGCCTAGGGTGGAGTGGGAGCTGGGCAGAGTGGGGCAAAGGAGGGGAAAATGGGGGACATCTGTAAATACCCTCAACAATAAAAATAAATTTTAAAAAATCTGACGGGTAATTCTTAAATTTCTGTCATCTTAGTGTTGACATCTGTTGATTGTCTTTTTAAAAAATTCTGTTTGAGATTTTCCTAGTTCTTAGTATGATGAGTGATTTTTGCATTGAAACTTTAGTTGGCGTTTCTTTTTCTTAATGTGTTAGAAGGTTCTGGGTCTTCTTTAAGTCTTCAGTTATAGCTGGCTTTATCTGACATGGTTTTGGCAGTGGAATGGTTTTGCCACCTTATTAGTACAAGATTGAGGGGAGTCCAGGTTCCTCACTTAGCCCTGTTGACATCTGAGGTAGAGGGGCTCCTTGTTATTACTGGTTGGAGGTGGGAATTCCCGCAGAGGTTCCATGGACACTGCATTGGGGTGAAAGTCCTGACTCCCCACTATGCCTTATTTCTCCATGGGGATGGAGAAGGGGCATTTTGTTAGGTGAGGTTGCAAGTCCAGTCTGTTCTTGCAGTCAACTAACACCACAGGAGTGAAGGGCTCATTACCATCTGGCACAAAGTCCCGGCTTCCTATTTGGACCTCTCTGACATCATCCTGTGGTGTGTTGGCGCACCCTGTTACTGTCTCATGAGGTTGGATGTCTCAGCTCACACTCAGCCTTTGCCTGTAGGGGTGGGGGATTTTTTTTTTTTTTGTCTTTTGGTTGCGATGTGGTTATTGACTAAAGGTTTTCTGCCTCTTGCTTCATCCTCTGGTTAGAAAGAGCAGGCTTTTGTTGGGTTGCCAGCTTCGTCAGGTCTAAGTCTGGAATCTGTGAGGCAAAAAGAAAACCCAGTCCACTCATTGTCTTGGCTTTTCTCAGATCCCAAAGTCTCTAGCTGGTCCACCTTTGTCTTTCCTCCTCTCAAAGTCTTCTTATGTTTGCTTTATATATAATATCTAGGGATTCTTGTTGTGCTTAGCAGGAGAAATAAGGAAAAGTACATCTACTGCATCTTCCAGAGAGTGGTAGTTGCCTTTTCTTTTAAGGCCAACGATTCTAAGTCTTTATACCAAATCCTTATTATGAGTATTCCATCCTATATAAATCTGATGCCAGGCGGGTAGAAGCAGAGTCCACCCATCCTTATTCACTTGGAGATTAACTCACATTAGATTGGGTTTTGTGCTGTGTAGCCAGAGAAACTACATCCTATTAGACAGGAGCTCTTTGTCTCCAGTGTTATACTATCCCTTTTCTGTCTGCCTAGTAATTAATCTTGTTAGTCTTTTCCTGAAAGTCGGTGATTTGGTTTTTAAATTTTTATTTTACTGTTTTCCCACAGATCAAGGTAAGTAATTCAAAGATAATAGATTGCTAATATTTTAATTTCATTTTAGAAAATACTTAAGTTTATAGTACTGTTTTTCTTATATAGGTATTGAAGAAAAATTTAAGCCTTTTTATTTCTGTAATTTTGAAGAACATGTAGAAGAAGATGTGAAGAGTTTAAAGGTAGGTAATATAGCAGATGCTAAAAATGTTAACATATCAAAGCATATATATTTTCAGTCATGAAAACCAAAGCAATATAATTTGTTACTGAGATTTGAGGTAAGCTAGTTTGGTAACCTCATAAAACAAAATTAGCATTTTTATGCAGTTATCAACTTGGCATCCTGAACCCATTCCTCCTTCCAAACTAATGAAATGAGAGAAAATATACATAGCAATCTGAAAACAAAAGCACAACTTCTCTAGAATAGAATAGGAAGTGTCCTAGGTGAGTCAGTCATTTTGAGGAAGTGTTAAAAGCTAGGCCAAAAGAATTACATTTGCTGAATATGTAACAAAAAGAAACGCTAACCCAGAGCATAATGCAGAAAAAGAAGTACTAAAGGAGCAAGTCTTGAGTCAATATAGAGGAGAAACATCAAGGTCACCTGCAACATTGACAGGGAGAGTTATTTGGGATCACAGTTATACCAGCCATAAAATTTGGCTCCTCTTCCCAATTCCCTGTGCTAAGCAACAAATGGGAACAATGTCTGCTTTGGTTTGAAGCAGTAGTTTGAAGTCCGTAGTCCGAGAGGCATGTCAAAGACCATTACCAACTAACCAACAAGGAGGAACACAGAGGCCTGCCATACATACACACTCAGGAAACAAGCTACTGCATTAGTCTCACAGCAGCATACTGCTAGAATCATGAAGAGGAGACTGCAGTAAGTGAAACAGGTAGGCAAACAGCAATTTTAAAATACAAAAAAAGAAAAACACTTGGATAGTCAAGAATTGCCAAACTTTTATTCTTTAGAAGAAAGATATCTAATGCAAGCCAAGAAAGAAATCAAAGGGACATCATGAAAGATAGTCACTAAGGCAGAAAAGCATTACCATAGTAATCAGTAATATTTCATATGACAAAAGGTTCAGTTCACGAGGAGGATAATAATAGCTTTAAATGTGTATATGCTCATAAAAACATGGCCTCAAAATACAGAAAGCAAAAATTGGCAGAACTCAAAGAAGAAATAGGCAAATCCACAATCATGGTTGGAGATTTTTTTTTTATCCTCACCTAAGGACATTTTTCCATTTTTTGTCCTGATACAGTGAGAGGAAGAGAGAGAGAGAGAGAGTAACATCGATGTGAAAGGGACACATCAAGTGGCTGCCACCTATACAACCCAACCAGGGTCGGGGACAAACTGCAACCGAGGTGCACCCCTAGTGGGAACCGAACCCAGGTCTCTCTGGACCGCAGGCCGACGCTCTAACCTCTGAGCAAGACTGGCCAGGGCATGGTTGGAGATTTTAATACAGATTTCTCTCTAATTGATAGACCGACAGACAAAAATTTGTCAGTAAGGATATAGAAAATTGGAGAACATAATTAATACATTTGACCTAATGGAAAGATATGAAATAGTGTATGTTATAATTGCAGAATACTTACCTTTAAAGGCCTTTCAAGAACATAAAAAACATTTTCAAAAGTTGACCGTGTACTACAAAATAAAACGAGTCTCAACCAGTTTGAAGGATTGTAATCATATAGACTGATTGCATTCCCTGACTGCATTTCAATTATACTAGAAATTAATCCTAGAAGATAATTAGAAAATCCTATCAGAAATTTAAAAATATACTTTTAAATACCCTTTGAGTAAAAAAAATATTAGAATATAGAAAATATTTGGAGCTAACAAAACTACATATTAAAACTTACAGTATTTGCAACGGGGTACTTACTAGTAAAATATAGTCGTATATATGTCATATTATATATATGAAAGGCTGAAAATGAATTAGCCAAACATTCATCTGCAGAAAGTAACAAAATAAAACTAGAACAAATAGCAGTAAGTGGTAAGAAAAGAGCATAAACTAGTAACATAGTGACTAATAGAGGATCAAAAAATTTAAATGTTGGTTCTTTGAAAAGGCTAATGAAATCAGCTAATTAAGGCTGGTTAAGGAAAACATAATGAAGATTGAAATAATGAATAAAGAGGCATCACTATAGCTCCTATAGACATCAAACTCGTCTTAAGAAGGTATTGTGAACAATTTTTTGCTAACTAATTTTAGAACTTAGATAAAATAGACAAATTTCTAGGGAAAAAGTATTAACTTAGCAAAACTGACTCAAATAGAGTTAGAAAACCTGAATATTCCTGTAATCATTAAAAAAATGATTGAATCAGTGATGAAAATTCTTCTCAAAGAAAATTTCACAACCAGATAGTTTCATCAGTGATTTCTACAAAATATTCAATGAATACATTATTTCAATCTTATAAATTTGTCCAGATAATAGAGAAGAGGGAACTCTCCCAGATTCATTTTATGAGACTAGCATATCCTTGATTCCCAAGCTCAAAGAAGGACAAGAAAAGAAAATTACGGGCCAAGCTCACTTAATATAGATGCAAAAATCCTGAATAAAATATGACAAAATTGATCCATCAATGGACAATGGAAAAGATACTTGGCCTCACTAACAGAGAAAAGAAAATTAATTGATTATAATTTTTCATCTATTACATCAATATTTTTGAGAGATTGATAATATCAAGTGTTGGTGAAAATGCAGACTAACAGGCAATCCCCAAGAGAGAGGAAGGGAGAGAGAGAGAGAGATAGAAACATGGATGTCAGAGAGAAACATCGATCTGTGCCTCCTGCATACCCCCCACTGGGGATCGAGCCCACAACCTGGGCATGTACCTTGACCAGGAATCGAATCGGGGCCTCACAGTCCATGGGGCGACGCTGAATCTAATGAACCACACTGGCTGGATGAGCACATAACTTTTTTTTTTCTCTCTATTTTTTTATTTTTATTAATTGATTTTTGTTACAGATGTTTCTACATTTTTCCCTATTGAAACTCTGTTCCCCATTTTCTCCACCCTGTCCCCAGCTTTGTTGTCCATGTCCATCGGTTATGCATACATGCATGTAAGTTCTGTGGTTTATCTCTCCCCCCTGCCCCCCGTCTTCTGAGGGTTGTCAGTTTGTACCCTACTTCCACGTCTCTGGCTCTACCCTGTTCCTCAGACTGTTATGTTTATTATATTCCACAAATAAGTGAGATCATGTGATATTTGTCATTCTCTGCTTGGCTTGTTTTGCTTAGGGTAATATTCTCCAGGTCCCTCCATGTCGTCTCAAAGGATAAGAAATTGTTCATTCTTACAGCTGCATAGTACTCCATTGTGTATATGTACCACTACTTCTTTTTTTTTTTTTTTTTTTTTTGCATTTATTTTCAGATAGAGTGAGAGGGAGAGAGGAAGGAAGAGAGAAAGAGAAACATCGATGTGAGAGAGACACATCGACTGGTTGCCACCCACACAACTCCAACTAGGGCCTGGGACAAACTGCTACTGTGGTACATGCCCTTAGCGGGAACCGAACCTGGGACTCTCTGGTCCATGGGCCGATGCTCTAACTGCTGAGCCAAACCGGCCAGGGTTGTACCACAACTTTTTTATCCATTCGTCTACTGATGGACACTTGGGCTGTTTTCAGATCTTAGCTATTGTAAATAGTGCTGCTATGAACATGGGGGTACATATATTCTTTCTGATTGGTGTTTTAGGCTTCTTAGGGTATATTCCTAGAAGTGGGATCACTGGGTCAAATGGCAATTTAATTTTTAATTTTTTGAAGTAACACCATAGTGTTTTCCATAGTGGCTGCACCAGTCTGCATTCCCACCAGCAGTGTACTAGAGTCCCCTTTTCTCCATACCCTCGCCAACACTTGTTGTTTGATGATTTGTTGATGGCAGCCATTCTGACAGGTGTGAGGTGATACCTCATTGTTGTTTTAATTTGCATCTGTCTGATGATTAGTGATGTTGAGCATTTCTTCATATGTCTCTTAGCCATTTGTGTGGAGAGGTGTCTGTTTAGTTCCTCTGCCCATTTGTTAATTGGGGTCTTTGTCTTCCTTTTGTTAAGTTGTATGAGGACTCTATATATTTTTTGAAATTAACCCCTTATCTGATATGTCATTGGCAATGATGTTCTCCCATACAGTTTATTTCCATTTTGATGGTTGTTTCTTTTGCTGTGCAGAAGCTTTTGAGTTTGATGTAGTCCCATGTGTTCATTTTCTCCTTTGTTTTTGTTGCCTTAGGTGATGTATCAGTGAAAATTATGCTGCATATGATGTCCGAAATTTTGTTGCCTACATTTTCTTTTAGGATTTTTATGGATTTACAAGTCACATTTAAGCCTTTTATCCATTTTGAGTTTATTTTTGTTTACGGTGTAAATTGATGGTCTAGTTTCATTTTTTTACATGTAGCTGTCCAATTTTCCCAACACTATTTATTAAAGAGGCTGTCTTTACTCCATTGTATGCTGTTGCCACCTTTGTCAAATATTAATTGAGCATAATGTCTTGGGTTCATTTTTGAGTTCTCTGTTCTGTTCTACTGGTCTATATGCCTGTTCTTGTGCCAGTACCAGGCTGTTTTGATTACAGTAGCTTGGTAGTATAACCTGATATCCAGTATTGTGATCCCACCTACTTTGTTCTTCTTTTTTAGCATTGCTGTGGCTATTCAGGGTCCTTTTTGGTTCCATATGAATTTTTGAAGTATTTGTTCTAGTTCTTTGAAATATGTCATGGGTATTTTGATGGGGATTGCATTGAATCTATAGATTGCTTTGGGTACTATGGACATATTAGTGATGTTGATTCTTCCAATCCATGAACAAGGTATGTGCTTCCACTTTTTTATATCATCTTCTATTTCTTTTTTTAATGTCCTGTAGTTTTCTGCAAATAGGTCCTTCATTTCTTTGGTTAAGGTTATTCTAAGTATCTTAATTTTTTTGCCATAATGGTAAATGGGATTGTTTTTTTAGTTTCTACTTCTGTGAGTTCATCATTGGTGTATAAGAATGCCGTCGATTTCTTGATGTTAATTTTGTATCCTGCTACTTTGCCAAATTCATTTATTAAGTCTAGTAGATTTTTGATGGAGTCTTTAGGGTTTTCTATGTATAATATCATGTCATCTGCAAATAACGACAGTCTTACTTCCTCCTTTCCAATATGGATCCCTTTTATTTTTTATTCCTCTCTGATTGCTGTGTCTAAGACTTTCAGTACTATGTTAAATAAGAGTGGCGAAAGTGGGCATTCCTGTCTTTTTCCTGCTCTTAAGGGAAAGCTTTTAGTTTTTGGCCACCAAGTATGATGTTGGCTGTAGGTATTTCATATATGGCCTTTATTATGTCGAGATTTGATCCCTTTATTCCCACATTGCTGAGAGTTTTTATCAGAATTGGATGCTGGATTTTGTCAAATGCTTTTTCAGCATCTATTGATATGATCATATGGGTTTTTTCGGGTTTTTTTGGTGGTATGTGCCCCTAGTGGGAACCGAACCTGTGACTCTCTGGTCTGCAGGCCGAGGCTCAACCACTGAGCCAAGCTGGCCTGGGCTGATCATATGGTTTTTATCTTTCATTTTGTTTATGTGGTGTATCACATCTATTGATTTGCGAATATTGTACTAGCCTTGTATCCCTGGGATAAATCCCACTTGGTCATGGTGAATAATTTTTTTGATGTATTGCTGGATCCAATTTGCTAGTATTTTGTTAAGGATTTTGGCATCTATTGTTCATCAGGGATATTGGCCTTTAGTTTTGTTTCTTTGTAGTGCCTTTTTCTGATTTTGGAATCAGAATTATCCTGGACTCATGAAACGAGTTTGGAAGTCTTCCTTCTTGAATTTTTTGATATAGTTTGAGGAGAATGGGTGTTAGTCCTTCTTTGAATGTTTGGTAAAACTCCCCTGTGAAGCCATCCGGGCCTGGGCTTTTGTTTACTGGGAGAGTCTTGATTACATCTTCAATTTCCTTAGTTGTCATTGGTTTGTTCAAGTTTTCTCTCTTTCTAGTCCAGTTTTTGGAGACTATGTGTTTCTAGAAATTTGTCCATTTTGCATAGATTGTTGAATTTGTTGCCTTATAATTAATTGTTCATAGTAGTTGTTAATGATCTTTTGTGTTTCTGTGGTGTCAGTTGTTACTTCTCCTCTTTCATTTCTGATTTTGTGTATTTGGGTTCTCTCTCTTTGTTTCTTGGTGAGTCTAGCTAAGGGCCCATCAGTCTTTATCTTTTCGAAAAACCAGCTCTTTGTTTCATTGATCCTTTGAATTGTGTTTTTGGTCTCTATGTCATTTATTTCTTTTCTGATCTTTACTATTTTCTTCCTTCTACTCACTCTGGGGTTTTCTTTTTGTTTGCTTTCAAGTTCTTTAAGTTGTGAGGTTAGATAGTCTATTAGAATTTTTTCTCGTTTCTTAAGGTAGGTCTGTAGTGCCATGAACATCCCTCTCAGAACTGCTTTCGCTGCATCCCATAGATTTTGTGTTGTTGTGTGTTCATTTTCATTGGTTTCCAGAAAGTTTTTAATCTTTTTCTTGATGTCCTCGGTAACCCATTCATTGTTTAATAACATGCTATTTAGCCTCCATGTGTTCAAATGTCTTTGCATGTTCTTGTTGCAATTGATTTCTAGTTTCATGCCATTGTGATCTGAGAAGATGCTTGATATTATTTCAATCTTCTGGAAATTGTAGACACTTAGTTTGTATCCTAACATGTGGTCTATCTTTGAGAATGTCCCATGTGCACTTGAGAAGAATGTGAATTCTGTAGTTTTGGGGTGTAATTCTCTGTAGATATCCAGTAAATCCATTTGGTCTAGTGCTTCATTTAGAGTCTTTGTTTCCTTGCTAATTTTTTGTCTAGAGGATCTATCCAGTGATGTCAGCGGGGTGTTGAAGTCCCCTGCTATGATTGTATTGCTGTCGATTTCACCTTTGAAGTCCTCCAGAAGGTTTTTAATATATTTTGGTGCTCCTATATTGGGTGCATATATGTTTACCAAGGTTATTTCTTCCTGTTGGATAGATCCTTTCAATATTATGTAGTGACCTTTTTTGTCTCTTATGGCCTTCATGTTGAAATCTATTTTATCAGATATGAGTATTGCTACCCCAGCAATTTTTTCCTTTCTGTTTGCTTGAAAGATTTTTTTCCATCCCTTCACTTTCAACCTATGTGAGTCTTCTGTTGTGAGGTGGGTCTCTTTTATTTTTATTTATTTATTTTTTTTATCCTCACCCGAGGATATTTTCCATTTTTTTGTACAGATAGAGTGGGAGGGAGAGAGAGGAAGAGAGAGAGAGAGAGAAACATCGATGTGAAGGGACACATCGAGTGGCTGCCACCCGCACGACCAACCAGGGCCGGGGACAAACTGCAACCGAAGTACGTGCCCTTAGCGGGAACCGAACCCGGGTCTCTCCGGACCGCAGGCCGACGCTCTAACCGCTGAGCCAAACCGGCCAGGGCGAGGTGGGTCTCTTTTAAACAACATATAGATGAGTCATGCTTTCTTATCCAATCAGCTACTCTGTGTCTTTTCATCAGAGCATTTAATCCATTGATATTTAAGATGATTATTGGTATGTACTTATTTATTGCCATTTTGTTTAGTGTGGTTATACTTTTCTTCCTATTTCTTCTACTAATTACAGCAGTCCTTTTAATATTTCTTGCAGTGCTGGTTTGGTGCTAATGTATTCCCTTAGCCTTTTTTTGTCTGGCAAGCTCTTTATTTGACCTTCTATTTTGAATGACAGCCTTGCTGGATAGAGTAGTCCTGGATTCAGATCCTTGTTTTTCATGACCTTGATTACTTCATGCCATTCTCTTCTGGCCTATAGTGTTTTTATTGAGAGGTCAGCTTATAGCCTTAGGGGGTTTCCTTTGTAGGTAACCTGTTGCTTATCTCTTGCTTCTTTTAGGATTCTCTCTTTGTCTTTAATTTTTGGCAATTTGATTACTATGTGTCTTGGTGTGGGCCTGTTTGTGTTCTTACTTGGGCTCTCTGTGCTTCTTGAACTTGAATGCTTTCTTCCTTCACCAAATTAGGGAATTTTCTGTCACTATTTCTTCAAATATATTCTCTAACCCTTGCTCATTTTCTTATTCTTTGGGTATTCCTATGATGCGAATATATTACATTTCCAGTTGTCCCACAGTTCTCTTAAGCTGTCTTCCTATTTTTTAATTGTTTTTTTGTTGTTGTTATTGTTTTCTGATTGGTTGATTTTTTTCTACCGTGTCTTCTGATTCACTGATCTGGTTCTCAATTTCCTCTACTTTGCTGTTTAGTCCTTCCAATGTGTTCTTTATTTCTGCGATGTCATTCTTCATTTCTTGGTGGTTTTTCATTTTCAATTGGTTGATTTTCAATGTTTCTACATGTTTACTTATGGTGTTGATGTCCTTACACCTGCTGTTGAGCTTCCTCAAGATCATGGCTCTGAATTCTAGCTCTGTTAACTTGCTTAACTGTACCTCATTTATCTCATCTTCAGTAGAGGTCTCTTATTCTTTCATTTGGCATTTGTTTCTTTATTTCAGCATTTTGGCTATCTCAGTGGGCTTTGGAGGCTGCCAAATTTTCTCTGTGCGTGTTGGTGTTCTGCTGTTTTTGCTTCCTCTACTGGGTTTGGATGAGCGTGGGAGGACATACTCTAAACACCACTGTCAAGTCAAGTCTTACTTTCCTAGATAGATTTGCAAGTCCAGGAATGGTTCAGTTATCCTCTAACTTTTTGCCTGGAGGCTACTAGTCTCAGTTTCTTGAAGAGCCTTGGTTTCTCAGTTGAATGAAAAACTCTCTCAGGTGTTCCAAATAAGAGTATTTCCTGAGGATGGGGCAGATGCTTGTTGTTAATGAGCCTCAAGTTGCATTTTAATGGCCCACCTGCGTGGGGTTGAATCTCTAGGGTGGGGCCACAGCCTCTCCCCAGAGCCCTGGGAAGGAGTAAGATGGCCACTGCCCTGCGTCGCTGCAACTCAGCAAAAGCTCTGAGTACCCTCCAAATCCCAAGTGACTCCACACAGTTCCAGTCCTGTCTGCCCTCCCTCTGCCAGAGCCCAGGGTGAGTGGCTGTGGCTATTTTAGCACTCTGTCCTGGCCCTCTGCACTGTGGAGCGGGCTTAGTATTTTAACCCCAAGGGTGCTGCTCACAGCTAAGACCACTGCTTTCTGTGGGCTCCCAGCCCCCTCTTGGGTCTTCACATTTTTACCAAGATCAATTCAGTGTTCCTGGTTATTTGGTCCTCACAAGCTGCTTTTTCCCAACGATTTATTTCTATTTTAGTTGTAATTCCATTTTGGTCCTGGGAGATGGTCTGTGTAGTTTCCATTCATTCCACTGCCATTTTGGAATCCTCTGAGCACGTAACTTTTATAACAATTCTACTCTTAATAATCTATCTTACTCACATGTGTGCTCAAAGATTTAGCTCCAGGAGTTCCTTGCACCTTAGTTTTTGGGGAGTAAAAAGTTGGAAACAACCCAAATAATCATAAGTAGATATAATAAATTATGATTCATTGAAGCTACAGAATATATAACCATTTAAGAGATGTAGAAACTACATATAATGATATGGAAAGATGTTCATGACTTGTTAATGAAAAAATAAGTCAATAATAAAGTATCATGTTTTTGGGGAAAAAAAATATATAGTGACCTCTTTTTCCTTAGATTGCTAAATATATATATATATTTCCAGAATATATATACAAATATCTAGAGCGAATAAAAGGTTGAACACCATACTGTGAATAAGGATTAAATGGAAAAGAGTAGGGGTTGGAAGAAACAACTTTAAAGTGTTGCTTTGACTGAACAATTGGAATTTTAAGAAGAATTTGTACTTACATATTTTGTGTAATAAACATAACTATAAAAACAAAACAATTGCTTTCATAAATTAAAATAACATTAAAATGCTTATCATGTTAAATAAAAAAGTAAACAAATGCTACAAACTATACACATAATTAATATCCTCTGTCAATCTCCCCCAAATAACTCATATGTTCATTCAGTGAATATTTTTGACCACCTACCTATGTAGCTTGCAGTCTGTTAGAAGCAAAATGCAAATATGACTAGCAAGAAAAACTTGAAGATACCAAAATGTTAATATTTTCCTTTTAGTGAAAATGCAATGTGTGAGTTTCTTTTTAAATATAATTCCCTAACTTTTCTATGAGTATTATTACTTTCATTGGGAAATTAAAAAGTTTCTTTTTTATTGTGATAAGATACATAACATAAAATTTGCCATTTTAACCATTTTTAAGTGTGTAGATTAGTGGCATTAAGTACATTCACAATGTTGTGCAACCATCACCAGTATCCATTTCTTTTTGTTTTTATCCCACACAAATTTTGTACCCATTAAACAACTCCATATTCCTTTCTCTCTGGTAACCTCTATTCTACTTTCTGTCTCCATGAATTTGCCTATTCTAGGGACCTCATAGACATATGATCACACAATATTTGTCTTTTTGTGTCTAGCATATTCACTTAGCACAGCAGTTTTCAACTGGTGTGCTGCAAGAATTTTTAAAACATGCAATACCTGATTATAGTCAGGAGCACTGACCTCTTTTCCCTTAGATTGCTAAATTAAAAAATGGCAGCAGCCAACACAACAGTAGCTGTCTGGTGTGAATGAATCATAATTATACCTATTTTTTTAATCATATCAGCAAAAATGTAATGTATTTTTTTGGCATGCCACAGAATTTTAGTAATTAGTTTATTTATGCCATGAGATGAAAAAGGTTGAAATCGCTGGTATATATGTCTGTCCTTAGGCTATACCATGGTGTTTTGATTACTGTAGTTTTGTAGTAGTTTTGAAATCAGAAAGTGTGAACCCTCCAACTTTGTCTTCTTTTTTAAGATTGTGTTGACTATTTGGGAAAAGCATTTATTCTTTTTTGGTATTCATTATTTGTAAGAGCTTTGTAAATTCTCTACCTTCTAAAAAGATTCATTCTTATAATAATTTTTTAGAATTATTTTCTGCTGTTTACTAAAGTACGCATTCTGCTTTTTATTATAGAAAGAGTATCCCAGCCAAAATGAAGTTGTGAAGAGAATGCAGTCTCTCCAAATAGATTGTGTAGCAATACCTCCAAGCAGGTCCAATTCAGGTATCTTATACTATGATCGAAAATCTGTTTATTCACTAATTTGTTTGCACATTCATGCACTCTACTCTCTAAAATAGTATTCACCACCATATGAGAAACAGAAGCTATAAAATTTAACACTGCTTTTTTTTTTTAATCTTTATTGTTGAATGCACTACAGATGTTCCTCATTTTTCCCCCATTGACCCCCTCCTCCCCACTCCCACCCCCCTCCCGCCTTTTCCCACACTGTTGTCTGTGTCCATTGGCTATGCATATAAGTTCTTTGGTTTATTTCTTCCCACCCCCCAATCCCCTTCTCTTTGAGGTTTGTCAGTCTAGGAACCAATTTGTTCTTAATCTGTTCACCTTTTTCACCCATTCCCCAACCCCCCTCCCATCTCCAACCAACAAAATGTTCTCTGTATCTATGAGAATGTTTCTGTTCTACCTGTTCATTTTGTTTGTAGATTCCATTGTCGATAGATATGTATTCATTGCCATTTTGTTTGTTCATATATTTTATCTTTTTCTTCAAAAAGACCCTTCAACATTTCATATAGTAACGGTTTGGTGGTGATGAACTCCTTTAACTTTTTCTTGCCTGGGAAACTCTTTATATAGCCATCGACTCTAAATGACAGCTTTGCAGGATAGAGTAATCTTGGTTGTAGGTTTTTGCTTTTCATCATTTTGAATATTTCTTGCCACTCCCTTCTGGCCTGCAAACTTTCTTTTGAGAAATCAGCTGACAGTCTTATGTGAACGCCCTTGTAGGTAACTAATTGCTTTTCTCTTGCTGCTTTTAAGATTCTCTCTTTGTCTTGAACCTTTTGCATTTTGATGATGATGTGTCTTGGTGTGGGCCTCTTGGGGTTCCTCTTGTTTGGGACTCTCTGTGCTTCTTGGACTTATATGTCTGTTTCCTTCACCACGTTAGGAAAGTTTTCTGCCATTATCGTTTCAAATAGGTTTCAATTACTTATTCTCTCTTTTCTCCTTCTGGCACCCCCAAGATGCAAATGTTGGCACGCTTGAAGTTGTCCCAGAGGCTCCTTGCACCATCCTCATTTTTTTGGATTCTTTTTGCTGTTCTGATTGGGTGGTTTTTGCTTCCTTGTATTCCAAATCGATGGTTTGCTTCTTGGCTTTACCTACTCTACTATTGAATCTATGTAAATTATTCTTTATTTCAGTTAGTGCCTCCTTCATTTCTGACTGTGCATCCTTCACTTATGACTGGTCCTTTTTAATGCTCTTGAGGTCTTCACTAAGGTCATTGAGCATCCTTATAAGCAGTGTTTTGAACTCAACATCTGTTAGGTTGCTTATCTCCATTTCGCTTAGTTGTTTTCCTGGAGTTTTGTTCTGTTCTTTCATTTGGGACCTGTTTCTTTGCCTCCTCATTTTGGCTGCCTCTCTGTGTTTATTTCTGTGTAGTACTTAATGAGAGGTATGAGGCTATCTGAGACCAGATGCTGCTTGTTTGAAAGAATTTAGGAAAACCTGAAGCAGGATCCAAGACAGGCCAGTCTTATGGTTAAGCAACTGGCAACAGCTTGGGTGAGCCTGAAAGTTGGGTGGGGCGGGGCCTCAGGGAATCACCAGGTTGAGGCAACCAGTGTGAGCCAGGTTGCTGGAGTCCCAGATATGGTGACTGTCCACCATCTGAGGGAAGGGCTCACCAAAGGAATAAAGGCCTCTGACAGCATGTCTGTCCTGGTAAAAGCCCCCTCTCCAGCCCTCGCTCCAGTGCCAAACAGCTCAGTTCTTCCCTGTATGTCTCTGGCTCCCCTCGAGCTGCCTCCCCTCCAAGCTTAGAGGGAGAGAGTCCGGTAAGTCCGTGCGCCGGCCCTTCAGGGAGCTGCCTGGGGCTCCAGCCGCGTCAGCTTCCCTGAGCCTCAGTTCCCGCTGGTTTTTCCAACCAGAAGTTATGGGGACTTCTCTGCCTGGCACTGGAACCCTGAGCGGGGTGTCTGGTGTGGGACGGGGACCCCTCAGTCCTCAGGGAGGACCTTCCCAGCCAAGGTGTCCTCCTGATATTTATCCGCCACACGTGGGTGTGGGACCAGGCCATCTGCCCCCACCCCTCCCACCAGTCTGGATGTGGCTGCTGCTTTAATTCCGTAGTTGTAGGACTTCCATTCAGCACGATTTCAGGTGGTTTTGAATGATGGTTGTTCTGTAGTTTAGTTGTAACTTTGATGTGGTTGTGGAGGATGCACACCCGTTTACCTACCCGCCATCTTGAACGGAAATCTCTTAACACCTGCCTTAATGGAATTTATAATATATTCGCAAGTCAAGACACATGTATTTGAAATGTTAAGTAACATTGAGTTCACCAAAATTGTAAACTGTGCTGAACAGAAGAGTCCTAAAATATCTGATAGAGAGAAGATGTTAGTTCAGGAAAAAGAAGGAGACATATGTGGGAGCCAAGTTCTTGAGAAGGTCAGAGAGGACTAGACACAGACTACAAGCAGAGAGACTGGTCTCAGATTCTAGCAGGGATACCTTTTTTCTTACAATAAATAGGAAGGCAGCTCTGGCCAGTGTGGCTTGGTAGAGCATCACCTGCCCACCAAAGAGTTTTGGGTTCGATTTCCAGTCAAGGACACTTACCTGGATTGCAGGTTTGATCCCCATCCCTGGTTAGGGCACATGCAGCCAATTTATGTGTCTCTCTCACATTGATGTTTCTCTGTCTCTCTCTCTCTTTCTCATTCTCTCTTTCTCTTCCTCACTCCTTTCCACTCTAGAAAATCAATGGAAAAAATATGCTGGGGTGAGGATTAACAAAAATAAATATAGATAGGTAGGTAGATAGATAGATAGATAGATAGATAGATAGATAGATATGGATATAGACTTTTTTGGAAGCCATTTATTAGCTATCTATTCTGGGACAAATCACTTAACTTCTTAAACCTCATCCATTAAATCATGATAATTGCTCCTACTCACAGGGCTTTTAAAGAATGAACGAATCCATGGAAAGTGATTAGCACAGAGCTGTTGCTCATATTTTCCAACCCTGCATCACACCAAGGAAACAGCCACCTCTACTGCAATAAAAGTTTCTTTCTTCCTCATCATTCCTGCACCACCCACTGCTCTGTTGCTTGATATAACTTCCCTGATGCTCTCTCACTGCCAGGCAGGGGCTCCTTCTTATTACATCTAAAAGAAGAGGGCCCTCTAGTAAATGCTTCTTACTTGTTCTCAGTGTTTTCAGTATGTTATTCTGAGGTACAGATTCTTTATGGGGTTCAGGTTTCATTTTATTGCTTAATGTTTCATGAAACTCTCTCCAATATTGATCATTTCTTCTCAGCCACAGAACAGCCCAGTTCGCTACATAGTTCACAGGGATTCAGGACGGGTCCTGTGGAGGAATCCTGGTTTGCTCCCTCCCCAGAGCACCAGCAGGAGGAGAATGGGCTCAGCCTGCAGAATAAACTCCAGGAGGAAGCCAACTACCATCTTTTTGGCAGCCGCATGGACAAACAAACAAAACAGCAACCCAGACAGAATGTGGCTTACAACAGAGAGGAGGAAAGGAGACGAAGAGTCTCCCATGACCCTTTTGCACAACCAAGACCTTATGAAACTGTTCAGAACCCAGGCCTTGCTTCTTCCGGTGCAGCCAGTCATGGTAATGCAGTACATCAACCAGTTGGACTGACCAGCGAAGCCCAAGTACCCCGCTGGAACAGTGGACCATATAGTCCACTTGGTTATAGAACAAGACCATCGGGTGTGGGAACAGGAGGTTCCCAATTTTGGTATAGGCCAAATCCAAGCCATATACCACACCTGCATAAAACTCCAGTGCCTGAGACCAACCTACTGGGAAACACGCCTACCATTCCATTCGTCTCCCTGACACCAACAGGTAAACAGGTCTTTTCAATTCAATCTTTTTTTTTTTTTTTCTGAAAATAAAACAGCTGTTAGCTCTGTTGTAGACTATAGATAACAAAGGGCAAGATGTTCAGAGTCTTCATCTGCCAGATGCAACTTGCCACCTTGGAATAGTCTCTGTCTGACCAGGTGGCCTGGAGATGTTTCAGGTTCAGTAGGACACAGTGCAGCTGCCTGCAAGTGTTGGTTTGCGGGTTTTAACAGGTAGGCATCTTCTACTCTAACCTGAGTCACAACAGTCCCATTATACCCAATCTCTTATGCAAGTGAAGGCATCTGCTTGTGTTTCACTTGCTTTTTTTCTGAAGGTAAGAGATAAGTCTTGCATATTTTTATTTCTAGTTTTATATAGGCCAAAGGCTACCATTTGTAATGAAAACCACATTGTCACCATCATCCATCTCCGGAACTCTTTTCATTTTCCCAAACTGAAACTCTGTACTCATCAGATAGCAAATCCCCTTTCTCCTTTCTGTGCCCAGTCCTGGCAACCAGCCTACTCTCTATGTCTATGATTTAATTACTGTGGGTACCTCATATAAGTGGAATCAGTCGTACAGTATTTATCCTTACTTCACTTAGCACAGTGTCCTAAAGGTTCATCCATGTTGTAGCATGTGTCAGAATTTCCTTCCTTTTTAAGGCTGAATCATATTCAGTGTATGTATATACCACATTTTGGTGTCCATTCATCTATTAATGAACACTTGAGTGGCTTCCACTTTTTGGTTTTGTAAACACTGCATGTGGGTATAAATACCTGTTTGAGATCCTGCTTTCAATTCTTTAGGGTATATATTCAGAAGTGGACTTGCTGGATCATACGGCAATTCTATTTTTAATTTTTGGAGTAACCACCATACTGTTGACCATAGTGGCTGCACCATTTTATATTCCCACCATTAGCACACAAGAGTTCCAATGTCTCCACATCCTTGGCAACACTTGTTATTTTCTGTTTTTATGATAGTAACTGGATGTGAGGTGGTTCAGCCACCTTTTAAAAAAGAAAATTTTACAGGGTGGCATAGAATAAATAATTTAACTTAAATATTTGAAGTATAGCCCTGACCCTTTATGGTGTTGTGTTTTTCATCTTTCTTTCAATTTAGATGTTCTTACCCATTTCTTCTCTCTATTCAGTTGAGGCTGGAAAGTGTTCCATTTACAACAGTGCTGGCATTCAGATTGGAGACAATAATCATATGGAGGTTGGTGGAATGAGTTTACCATTACCGGACAGCACATACATAAACTTCAAAGAGCCAGCTTCTAAGTACCAACATATCTTTGGTAAGATGCCCTTTTAGGGCCCATTGTCTGGCAACCTTGAACTTTCTTGCTTGTTGAGAGGGATGTAGTGGAATCCTAAAATTTTTCTGATTATTCTCCCTGAACGTTGTCCCATGTTTTCTCTGCAAAATATCTGTGTAATATCCATATAATTTCTTTATGTTTAATATGGGGAAAATTACAATATTTAATTCATGAACTGTTAAAATTAAATGAGTCAATATGTACAAAGAGTTTAGAACACTGCCTGGCACATAGTAAGATCTGCAAAAGTGTTAAGTTATCATAATCATCATCGTCACTAATATTACTACCCAGGACTAGGTAAGAGACCTCCTTGGGTCCTCATCAAAAGGAATTGTGTAAACTATAGGAGACTGTACCTTCAACAGCACTTCTGTAATGAAAACGATGACTTTCTCAGAGGGTTCCACTGTGCAGGCTCAGGACAGTAATCCCAAAACACAACCTGGGAAAAGCAGTCATGCGGCCAAAACAATGTGATTTAATAAGAACCCAGCTTTCTCCCTGGCCGGTTTTCTCAGTGGTTAGAGCATCAGTCTGTGGACCAGTGAGTCCCGGGTTTGGTTCCCGCTAAGGTCACGTACCTCGGTTGCATTTTGTCCCTGGCCCCGGCTGGGGTCGTGTGTATGGCAACCACTCGATGTGTCTCTTTCACATCGATGTTTTTCTCTCTCTCTTCCTCCCTCTCTCCCTCCTGCTCTATCTGAAGATAAATGCAAAAGTGTCCTCGGGTGAGGATAAAAAAAAAAGTACCCAGCTTTCTGCTTAACCCTAGGATTGGCAAATTTTTTTCTATTAAGGTTTAGATAGTAAATATTTTAGGCTTCACTGGCCTTGAGGTTTCTATTGCAACTACTCAGTTCACATTGTAGTGCAGTAGCAGCCACAGACAACATGTACATGGATGGCTGTGTTCCAGTAAAACTCTATTTACAGAAACAGGCAGCGAACCAGCTTTGGTCCATGGGCCATAGTTTGCCAATCCCTGCTCTAGCCATTTGAAGGATAGTTTTAAAAATACCTGTGCCCAGGCTGATGTGGCTTAAGGGTTAGAGCACTAGAGTGGGCACTAAAGGGTCTCAGTTTTGATTCCTGGTCAAGGGCACGTACCTGGGTGGCAGGTTTGATCCCTGGCTCTGGTGGGGGTGCATGTGGGAAGCAACCGATCCGATGTATCTCTGTCTCTGTCTCCCTCCCTTCCACTTTCTCTCTCTCTGCCTCCCTTCCTTTCACTCTCTCTACAAATCAATGGAGAAAATATCCTTGGGTGAGGATTAACAACAAAATACCTAGAGCAGAGGTTTCTAAATTTGGGGGAGACAGGGATATCTCTGAGAATCCAGTGAAACCCACAGCTCCCTCTCCCAGAGGGAATCTGTCAGGTATCTTGGGAGGTGTTTGGACTGCTGACATCCAGTGGTGATGATAAAAGCTGCATTGTGGGGAGCTGAGGAAAGAATGGGGTTAAGGTGTGAAAATGAGATGTCTTTTTCCTTATATTCAGCTTACTGAGGTAGAATGAGGATCAAGGAGCATGATTTGTTTGTGGTGGTTATTTTATCTATCCTATCTTATCCTATCTTATCTTATCTCATCGTATCTTATCTATTTTATTGGTACATGACCCTAGCAGGAACCGAACCCAGGACTCTCTGGTCCGTAAGCCGATGTTCCAGCTACTGAGCCAAACCAGCCAGGGCTGTGGTGGTTATTTTATACTTTTGTTTCCTTTTATTATTTTTGTGAAGGCCTAAGGGGAAGGAACCAGTAGAAAGAAAGAGGTTATGGCTATAGGATAAGAGAGGACAGCAGTTGGGGCAGGGGAGGGATGAATCCAGATATAGACCTTGAAGAGTATAGATGCCTCATCCCTTAAAAGACAGGGGAAGGCATTGTCATTGAATAGGTAGGTTCACACTTGATTGTCTCAGTTTTCTTGATTAAAAGGAAGGTGGACTGTTGGGTGAAGGGGATCAGTAGTCAAGTGACCTTAACTCTGGCCATATGTAAGTGAAAAATGCCCAAAAGGAAAAAAATGGTGTTTTTCTCCCTTCACATCAGGAAGGTCTAGTATAAATAGGGCCACTGGCTAAGATTGTGTAAAACAGCCTAATAGGCAGGCAAGGGTTTTAATCCCAAAGCCATCAGCTGTGGCTCAGAGATGCGTCTGTTAGGAGGAAGAGGTTCCCTCTTTTAATTCCTAAAAACTACTCCAGTGGGCTAGCAGACACGTAAAGTATCATCCTATATAATTACGAAGTTATCTTTTCCACTGTACTCCGGGTATTCTTCACTTTATACAGGTTTTTGAAGCTAGAATGTTCAAATGGGTTGCAGCTTGATGCCTCTTTTCTTTTTGGCAGATAATACCACTAGTCTGACTGATAAACACCTGGACCCAGTCAGGGACAATCTGGGAAAGACCTGGAAAAGCTGTGCCCGTAAACTGGGCTTCACTGAATCTCAGATTGATGAAATTGACCATGACTATGAGCGGGATGGATTGAAAGAGAAAGTTTACCAGATGCTCCAGAAGTGGCTGATGAAGGAAGGCAGTAAGGGGGCCACAGTGGGAAAACTGGCCCAGGCGCTCTATCTGTGTTCACGCATAGACCTCTTGAACTTTCTGGCATATATCAGCCAGAACTAACTCCAGAAGGAGCTTTGGCAGCATGAAGTAAACCCCTCACTTCGTGAGTGTTACGCTAAAAGTGTGCTGCCTCACTGATAATGGGTTCTCCGTCTCCATGAAAATTATTTCCCGAATTTCATAGCCAGACAGTGGGAAAGAAATCTACAGTAAAAAACCCGATAAACTGGAAGACCTATTAATGGCCGAGCCTGAATGAGAAAAGAAGCCAGAGTGGGCGCAGCTGCTGGGGCTAGGGGTGGTGGGAGGTGAGTGTCCACCTCATCCCCGCGGGTTCCAGCATCCCGACCCATGCTTCGCCAGGTCTCTTTGTAGAGTGACACCCTGTGGCTTCTGAGGACCTGTCGTCCAGCCTGTGCAGCGGGAAGCGGCAGTGACCTCAACGTCCTGAGAGAATCTGAA
Organism: Molossus molossus; assembly: GCF_014108415.1. Classification (NCBI taxonomy): domain Eukaryota; kingdom Metazoa; phylum Chordata; class Mammalia; order Chiroptera; family Molossidae; genus Molossus; species Molossus molossus. The sequence goes on from NW_023425347.1 coordinate 7,783,294, forward strand.
ATCCATCCATCACGCATTCTTCAAAATGCAATGGAATGTACCAAGGACTATTCCAGATGCACATAGGACATACATGGAACCTTATAAAGCTGGTCTTTTTGGACACTGTCAAAATATAAAGGGACCATTACTTTTGTATATAGCTGAATCCAGAGTAGTTTTGGTATAGGGCCCTCAAAAACAATGGCTGCATTTATCTGCTGCCCAGTGCACTGCAAAGGAAAGAAAGCCATTTGATGCTCATTCACCCCAATGGGGGGTTCTTCACCATAAACAGTGGGAGCAAGATACTTTCTCTAAGAGAGCTATGTTATCCAGTGCCACATCTCCAGGAACTCCTTCAGAAAAAAAGGGAAGAACCTGATCCTTTACACGACAAATCTATTAGCCTTTATCAATGATTTAAGAAAACATTTAGACAATATGGAGAAGTTTTGATTCCAGTGCATCTAATAACTTCTGGTGTTTGGTTTGGAACATTTCATTATGCAGCCATAAAAGGAGTGATTATCGTTCCTTTTCCAGAGCTTACTGGGTTCCCTGACAGCATAGTAAACATTCTGAAAAATTCCCAGGGTGGAAATGCACTAACAGCATATGCCTTGGTTAAGATTGCAACACCTGCCCGGTATACTGTGACTTTGGGGGGAACCTTCTTCACGGTGAGTGTTTGCGTAGTCACAGCTACATGTCAACACTGCCCCCTGTTAAGGAGTATCTACAGGATAGGATGGAAGAGACAGAGGAACTTCTCACAGAGAAAATGGAAGAAACGAAGGATAGACTTACTGAAAAATTACAAGAAACCAAAGAAAAAGTTTCTTTTAAAAAAAAAAAAAGTGGAATAGGGTGCCTTATATAAGAGGTTATAAACAATTCCTGCACTTTAACCCTTTAGAGACCAAGGACAAAAATACATACTTCTGAGTATATTTTTGGTTAGTTGCCTAAATATGCCAGTTCTCTGAGGGTTAAAGAACTAAGGTAACTTTTTTAAACATTAAATGTCACTAGAAAAATGTGTGTGTTTGTTTTTTGAAAAGAATAAAATGAACCCAGTATCAGAATTTGGTATCAATAGCAGCATTAAGCAGTGGTCAGTGTCTGAGTGAGAGGTCTTTGCAGGGTCTTCAGAAGCATACTTGCTTTGTTTGCTGCAGCTATGCTTCAGGCAGGCAAGGCGATTGACTTCTTGAATAACTGATGTGGCCCTAGGCAGGAAGTTAATGCTGGGTCTTCATCTTTGTTGTTCATCGAGGTTTTAACTACAGTCCATTCTCATTCTCAATATGGAGACAAACTTTTATCATCAAATCTGCCTGTGAATGAGAGGATATTTCTGTAATTGTATAACAATTAACATACCAGTTAAAATAACAGACTTTATATGAAGAAAGTTGAATAAAAATTAAGTCATACATATAAATAAGATGTATTGGTTATATATATAAATGAAAAATTGACCATTCAAAAATGACTTTTACCCGAAGCTTGTCATAATCAAAATTTTAAAGCGAATATATAGGACCATAGTACCTTTCTCCTAGAAAACTACTGTGAATTGTTTTGTGTCCTTTTCAACTAATTTTTCAGAGAACACGTTAAAATAATTATACCTTAAGTTTATTGTTGAAATCAGATTATCTTAAGCAGTAACTCAAGGTTGTGGTTCTCAAGAAAATACAGGTTTGGAAGGATGGAAAACGGCACTGGGTTGGCACGGAGCTCTCTTCCTGCTGCATGGCAGGTCTCGTCTCCGCCAGCCAGCGCTCTTCCCCAGTGTCTTCTCTCAGAGTTAATGTTTATCTTGTTATGGAATAAATTTTGAAATTGTAAAAAAAAAAAAAAAAAAAGAAAGTAAAAGGAAATAGAAGCCTAACTGGGTTTTGAAAGGGAAAGAAGAGATATTTGAGATCATTTTCTTTTAAAATTTATCTTTATTGTTGAATGTATTACAGATGTCCCCCTTTTTTGACCCCCTCCTCCCCACTTCTGTCCCCCTCCTGCCTTCCCCACATTATTGTCTGTGCCCATTGATTATGCATATATGCATATAAGTTCTTTGGTTTATCTCTTCACGCCCCAACTGCCCCCTTCCCTTTGAGGTTCCTCAGTCTAACAACCAATTTGTACTTCTTAATCCAATCTCCCAACTCCCCTCCCATCCAACAACCATCAAAAAGTTCTCTGTATATGGCCCTGGCTGTTTTGGCTCAGTGGTAGAGCATTTGCCCTCGGACCAATGAGTTGCGGGTTTGATTCTGGTCAAGGGCATATACTTCAGTTGTGGTTTGTCCCCAGCACTGGTCAGGGTCCTGTGGGAGGCAACCAATCAGTGTGTCCCTCTCATGTCGATGTTTCTCTCTTTCTCTCCCTCCCACTCTATCTTAAGATAAATAGAAACATATCTTTGGGTGAGGATTAAAAAAATAAATATAAAGCTCTCTGTATCTATGAGTCTGTTTCTGTTCGGCTTTTTCATTTTGTTTGTAGATTCCATTTTTGATAGATATGTATTTACTGCCATTTTATTATTCATATTTTTGTTGTTCTTCTTCAAGAAGACCCTTCAACATTTCATATAATGCTGGTTTGGTGGTGATGAACTCCTTTAGCTTTTTCTTGTCTGGGAAGCTCTTTATCTGGTCATCGATTCTAAATGATAACTTTGCAGGATAGAGTAATCTTAATTGTAGGTCCTTGTTTTTCATCACTTTAAATACTTCTGGCCTGTAAAGTTTCTTTTGAGAAATCATCTGACAGTCTTATGGGAGCTCCTTTGTAGGTAACTAACTGCTTTTCTCTTGCTGCTTTTAAGATTCTCTGTCTTTAACCTTTGGCATTTTGATGATAATGTGTCTTGGTGTGAGCCTTTTTGGGTTCATCTTGTTTGGGACTCTGTGCTTTCTGGACATGTATGTCTGTTTCCTTCACCAAATTAGGGAAGTTTTCTGTCATTATTTATTCAAATAGGTTTTCAGTTTCTTGCCATTTATTAAAGAGAGGCTGTCTTTACTCCATTGTATGCCCTTGCCACCTTTGTCAAATATTAATTGAGCATAATGTCTTGGGTTAATTGCCAGGTTCTCTGTTCTGTTCCATTGATCTATAGGCCTGTTCTTGTACCAGTACGAGGAGTTTTTTTATTACAATGGCTTTGTAGCCATGGCCAGTTTGGCCCAGTGGTTAGAGGATCAGCCAGAGGGCCAGAGAGTCCCAAGTTCGGTTCTCGCTAAGGGCACGTACCTCGGTTTGTCCCCGGCCCTGGTTGGGGTTGTGTGGGTGGCAACCAATCGATATGTCTCTTTCACATTGATGTTTCTCACTCCCCCGCCCCCCCACCCCACTCTGTCTGACAAGAAATGCAAAAATGTCCTCGGTTGAGGATAAAGAAAACAATGGCTTTGTAGTATAACCTGATATCCAGTATTGTAATCCCTCCCACTTTGTTCTTCTTTTTCAAGATTGCCGTGCCTATTATTTGGAGTATTTGTTCTAGTTCTGTGAAATAATGTCGTTGGTGTTTTAATGGGGATTGCATTGAATCTATAGATTGCTTTGTGTAGTATGGACATTTTAATGATGTTAATTCTTCCAATCCATGAACAAGGTATATGCTTCCACTTTTTTATATCTTCCTTTATTTTTATTTTTTTTCAATCTCCTCTAGTTTTCTATGAACAGGTCCTTTACTTCTTTGGTTAAGTTTATTCCTAGGTATCTTAATTTTTTTGTTGCAGTGGTTAATGGGATTATGTTAAGTTTCTCTCTGTGTGTTCATTATTGGTGTATAAAAATTCCAGTAATTTCTGGATGTTTATTTTGTATCCTGCTACTTTAGCAAATTCATTTATTAAGTCTAGTAGATTTTTGATGGAATCTTTAGGGTTTTCTATATATAATATGTTACCTGCGAATAATGACGGTTTCATTTTTTCTTTCCAATTTGCATCCCTTTTATTTTTTCTTCATGTCTGATTGCTATGACTAAGACTTCCAGTACTATGTTAAATAAGAGTGGTGGAAGTGGATATCCCTGTCTGGTTTCTGTTCTTAAGGTAAATGCTTCTAGTTTTTGCCCATTGAGTAAGATGTTGGCTGTAGGTTTGTCATAAATGGCCTTTATTATGCTGAGATATCATCCTTCTATTTCTACTTTGCTGAGAGTTTTTATCAAAAATAGATGCTGGATTTTGTCAAATGCTTTTTCACTGTCTATTGATATGCTAAAATGGTTTTTATCTTTCATTTTGTTTATGTGATGTGTCACATTTATTGATTTATGAATATTGTACCAGCCCTGCATCCCCAGGATAAATCCTATTTGGTCATGGTGTATAATTTTAAAAATATATTTCTGGATTCAATTTGCTAAGATTTTTTTTTTTATTTCTCACCCGAGGACATTTTTCTATTTATCATTAGATAGAGTGGGAGGGAGGAAGAGAGAGAGAGGGACAGACAGAGAGAAACATCAGTGTGATAGAGCCACATTGACTGGTTGCCTCCTGCATGACCTGACCTGGGCCAGGGATGAACCGAGGTATGTGCCCTTGACTAGAATCGAACCCACAACTCATTGGTCCACCAGCCGATGTTCTAACCATTGAGCAAAACTGACTATGGTTTGATTTGCTAAGATTTTGTTGAGGATTTTGGCATCTATGTTTTATCAGGGATATTAGCCTGTAATTATTTTCTGAAACTAAGAATCAGGTCTTAGTTTCATTGATCTCTTATATATATATTTTTTAGTCTCTATGTCCTTTATTTCTGCTCTGATCTTTATTATTTTCTTCTTTCTACTAACTCTGGGTTTTTCTTTTTCTCTTTCTAAATCTTTAAATTGTTAAGTTAGTTTATTAGAAATTTTTATTTTTTTTAGAAATTTTTCTTCTTTCTTGGGGTAGGCCTGCATTGCTATGGACTTCCCTCTCAGGACTGCTTTTGCTGTGTCCCACAGATTTTGTATTATTGTGTGTTCATTTTCATTAGTTTCCATGAAGTTTTTGATTTCTTTCTTGATCTCATTGGTAACTCATTCGTTGTTTAATAACATGCTATTAGCTTCCGTGTGTTTGAATGTTTTTGAGTGTTTTTATTGTAATTGACTTCTAGTTTTATGCCATTTTTATCTGAGAAGATGCTTGATAGGATTTCAGTATTCTTAAATTTGTAGAGACTTACTTTGTGTTCTAACATGTGGTCTATCTTTGAGAATGTCCCGTGTGCACTTGAGAAAAATGTATATTCTGCAACTTTGGGGTGAAATGTTCTGTAAATATCAATTAAGTCCAAATGATCTAGTTTGTCATTTAAGGACTCTGTGTCTTTGTTAATTTTTTGTCTAGAAGATCTATCCAGTGTTGTCAGTGGGGTGTTAAAGTCACCCACTATGATTATATTGTTATTAATCTCTCCCTTGAAGTCCTCCAAAAGTTTTGTAATCTATTTTGGTGCTACCATATTTGGTGCGTATATGTTTCCCAGCGTTATATCCTCTTATTGGATTGGTCCTTTTGATATTATGTAGTGACTTTCTTTGTCTCTTATTATGGCCCTTGTTTTGAAGTCTATCTTACCAGATATGAGTACGGCTACACCAGCTTTTTTTTTTTTCATTTCCATTTGCCATTCACTTTCATCCTGTGTGAGTCTTGTTGTGAGGTGGGTCTCTTGTAGACAGCATATATATAGGTCATGTTTTCTTATCCAGTCAGCTACCCTATGTCTTTTGATTGGAGCATTGAAGCCATTTACATTTACAGTTATTATCGATATATACTTATTAGTTGCCATTTTTATTTTATGCCTGTGTTTCTCTCTCTCTCTCTCTCTCTCTCTCTCTCTCCCTCTCTCTCTCTCCTTCTTCTTATAACAGTCCCTTTAGCATTTCTTGCAGTGCTGGTTTGGTGGTAGTAAATTCCTTTAGTGTTTTTTGGGGTTTTTTTGGTCTGTGAAACTCTTTATTTCACTTTCAATTCTGAATGATAGCCTTGCTGGATAGAGTAGTCTTTGATTCAGACATTTGCCTTTCATTACTTTAAATACTTCATGCCACTCCCTTCTGGGCTGCAGTGTTTCTATTGAGAAATCAGCTGATAGTCTAATGGGAGCTCCCTTGTAGGTAACTTTCTGTCTGTCTCTTGCTTCCTTTAAGATTCATTGTCTGTCTTTAATGTTTGCCATTTTAATCATGATGTGTCTAGCTATGGGTCTTTTTGGGTTCATCTTGCTTGGGACTCTCTGTGTTTCCTGGACTTGTGTGACTTTTTCTTTCACCAAATTAAGGAAGATTTCTGTCATTATTTTTTCAAAAAGGTTCTCTCTTTCTTTGATTCTTCTCCTTCTGGTACCCCTATAATTTGAATGTTGTTATGTTTTATGTTCCAAAAGCTCCCTTAAACTCTCCTCTTACTTTTTCATTTTTTTTCTCATTTGCTGCTCTGTTTGGGTGTGTTTTTTTTTTCTTTTTTTTCTTTTCATTTTTTTATCCTCACCTGATGACATGTTTCCATTTTTTTGTTGTTGTTCAGATATAGTGAGAGGGAGAGAGAGAGAGAGAGAGAAACATCGATGTGAAAGGGACACATCGAGTGGTTGCCACCTGCATGACCCAACGAGCGTGGGGGACAAACTGCAACCGAGGTATGTGCCCTTAGCGGGAACTGAACCCTGGTCTCTCTGGACTGCAGGCCGACGCTCTAACCGCTGAGCCAAACCGGATAGGGCTGAGTGTTTTTTTCTACCTTGTCTTCTAACTCGCTGATTTAGTCTTCAGTTTCTTTGAATCTACTATTGAATCCTTCCAGTGTATTTTTCATATCAGCTATGTCCTTCTTTATTTCTACTTGATTTTTTATTCATAGCTTCTACCTCTTTTTTTTTAATGCTGATATAGTTCCCACTTAGCTCTTTATAGTTCTCATTAAGTTGCTTGTACTTCTCACTAAATTGTCTGAGCACCCTTAAAATCATTGTTTTGAATTCTTTATCTGACAAACTGCTTGCTTCTATTTCATGTAGTTCCTTTTCTGGTGATTCCTCCTTTTCTTCCATTTGGGGGTTGTTTCTTTGTCTCACTATTTTAGCTCAGGCTAGTGAGGGGTGTTAGTTAGGAAGTGTAGGCAGGTTGGTGTGTATCAAATAAGATCACTGTGCCTCCCAGACTGTTCTGGTGTGTGGCATCTCTTGCCTGCTGTGGGTCCTGGAAGATTGACAACTGGCGGCTGGTATAGTCTGTCGTGGTTGGCTCTGCTGGGGTGTGTGGGTCCAGCTGGTGAACTGCATGAGTGCATGGGTCCTCAGATACCACTGCTGCCTGGTGGGGCTCAGCTCTTGATCAGTCGCTGCTACTGCTACTGCTGCTGTTGTTGCCAGGGGGTGCTCTCAGCTCCTAACCTTCTGCTGCTGTTGGGGGCTGAGGATGCTCAGCTCCCGGGACTTTGCTTCTGCTGGGGAAGAGGCTCTACTCCAAATCCGCTGCTGCAGTTGTCAGGGGTGGGTCTTGGTTGCCCAAGCCTTGCTGCTGCTTGGGTTGGGGCACCACTCCTGATCAGCCTCTGCTCATGCTGCTGGGTATGGGTCTCAGCCGCCAGTCTGCACTGCTGCTGTTGCCTGGGGATTGGTGTCTGCTTCCCAGACTCTGCTGCTGGGGGTTTATCTGGGCTCTTGAGCCTCAGCTGTCATTGGGGTTGAGGCTTCACTCCCAAGCCAGTCACTGCTTCTGTCGGGGAGGGTGCTGGGCTCCCAAGCTGGAGTTGAGGCTTCACTCCCAAGCCAGTCACTGCTTCTGTCGGGGAGGGTGCTGGGCTCCCAAGCTGGAGTTACCACTGCTGCTTTGGGGGATGGTGCTCAGCTCCTGGCTGGTTGCTGCTTCTACCAGCAGGTACCTTGACAGCGCCACTATTGTGCACTGGTCTGCATTGACAAAGCGGGATCCACTGGTTCAATGGTGCAAGGCGCACTGCTGGACTCAGGTCACAGGGGCCTAGTCACTCCCCACTGCCTCCTCCCAAAGAAGACCAGTGGACCTTCCAAAATGGCACAGCTTCACCCTGCCCAGTTTGGCTCAGCAGTTACAGTGTCAGCCCATGGACCAATGAGTCCCGGGTTTGATTCTGACCAATGGCATGTACCTCGGTTGCGGTTCATCCCTGGCTGTGGTCAGAGTCATGCAGGAGGCAACCAGTCAATGTGTCTCTCTCACATCGATGATTCTCTCCCTCCCTCCCACTCTATCTGATGATAAATAGAAAAATATCCTTGGGTGAGGATTAAAAAACAAAACAAAAACAAAATGGCACAGCCTCCCCGCGGAGCAGGGAGAAGCGCTCTGACAAACTGGGCACAGCGGTAGCTGGCTGCTCCCCATCCACAGCACAGGAACCCTCTGCCCCACGTTTCCACACTGCTTGAGGCTGCTGGTCCACACTCACTCCCTCTCACACTCGCTCACACTCTTACACACTCACCCTCGCTCCAGTTCTGCCCACCACCTTCTTTTCTTCAATAAATCTGGAAAGTATTTTAATTGACTTTTTAAAAATAAAATTTTGTACCTTAAATATAAGCCATGGAAATGATGTGCGTTCGTACAAATGAGGCAGTTTAGGGTTCTCCACCGGGACTTTACTACGTAGGTTGGCATTTCTGAAACACAGTCCTATTTTCACTGCCTGCTGTTGGCAGAAGAGAGGAAGCTGATGGTAAAAAGAGAAGCTTCTGAACAGCTTTTTGTCCCAGGATGAAAGCTCGCTGCCCTGAGAGCCTCCTGCTGTCCTTCAGACGTGGCTCAGAGGCCTTGCCTTCTGCCTGTGCACTCTAAAACCGGGGCTGAAGAGTCCAACTTGTGTCTGAGGAGTTTCAGTATGAGGCCCAAGCACCACAAAAACACTAGTTTTCAGCAGAAGCTAACTGAGATAACAGACTACAAAGTGAGGAAGAAGAGTTTCCATACTTGGTTCCCAAATGATATTTCAGCCTTCAGGTAACCGCTAGTACATAAGACTGGCTTCCAGCTCAGTCTTGCTCGGCAGATTGCTCACTTGTTGCTATGATCGTAATCTTTCTTTGGGTCCAGAATATGAAGTTAGGTCTTAAAGAATAAGAAAAATTCTTTTCTTAGAAAATAGTTTAAATAGTATTTTGTGCCCTGGCTGGTTTGGCTCTGCGGTAGAGCACTGGCCCGCAGACCAATGAGTCGCAGATTCAATTCCAGCCGAGGGCACATACCTCAGTTGTGGTTCATCCCCAGCCCTGGTCAGGGTCATGTGGGAGGCAACCAGTCGATGTGTCCCTCTCGCATCAATGTTTCTCTCTCTCCCTTTCTCTCCCTTCCACTCTATCTGAAGATAAATAGAAAAATATCCTCAGGTGAGGATTAAAAAAAAAGTAAATAGTATTTCACTGACCATTTTAATGTATGTTATTTATAGAGAACAGTTTTTTCTAATTATACCAATGTAAATAAAATGGGTGTTTATATGATGATTGCAGAGGCTTCTGATCACAAAAAAAATTGAATGGCAATACTACTACAGTGAATTCTGCAATATGTAATAACCCACATACAGGGTTCTGAAATCAAGCAGACTTAAATCCCCCTCTGCCACTGTTTAGCTGTATACCTAAGGGCCTGATTCCTAACCTCTCATAGCCTCAGTTTCCTCATATATAGAGTGCAAAATATGAAATATTGATATGAAGAATAACATAAGCTAATGCATCATAAGGTGCCTGTCACAAAAGTAGTAATTTTTTAAACTATACCCTTGTGTTATAGTTAAAGGGCTAGTTCTCAAGTGCGTACTTTAAATTGTGACACTAATAACCTAAAACCTCAGTGTTACTGTTTTGCTCACCAGTAGGATAACTGGTGTTAAAATTGTAGACAATTCTTCTTAATCCTCATCATCTCTGATAAGAAACCCCAATCAACATTTCAGGAAAAAATAAGGAAATGTTGGCCTCACTTGAGATTTCTGCAATTCAAATGAAAGTAGTCAGTTGAAGTATGTATTTTCTTTCTGGTCAGGAAATTTGATGTGATAGATTATGTTGAAAGTAGAATATAAAAATTTTTGCAAATTTCATATTAAGCCAAACCTGCCTTTCCTGCTCAAGAAATTCTAATGGGCCAGTGAGGTCACTGCGCGTAACAGAACTTTCCATGGCTGTAACATTTAAAAGCACTCGGATCTGGGTGGAGAAATAATGTAATATGCAAGAAGGCTGTAGGCATCTTGAATAATCCAAGCCAAGACTAAACAGCCACAAATCTCCCAGCTGTTTCCAGTTAAGGTAAGGCACAGTGGTAGTCAGAATTAAAGGGGTGTTGTTTTTCTCCACTGAATCTCCAAGTCCAGATGTTTATAACCTTTATAAAGCTTGAATTATATGGTCTTGAAGAAGAAAAAAAATTCTAATGTGGCAAAATACACATAACATAAATTTACCATCCTAAGCATTTTCAAGTGTATAGCTCAGTGGCATTAACTGCGTTCACAAATGTGCTACCATCACCAACACCCTTCTCCAGAACTTTTTCATCTTGCAAAACTGAAAGTCTGTCACTGTTTTTTTTTTTTTTTTTGGTACATGCAACCGAACCCTGGACTCTGGCCTGCAGGCCAATGCTCCAACCGCTGAGCCAAACCGGCCAGGGCAAACTGAAAGGCTGTCCCTGTTAAACACAAACTCCCCACCCCCTCCTCCAGTCCCTGACAACCACCATTCTACTTTTTATCTCTGAATTTGTCTCCTCTGGGGACCAATTATCCAGGGTTTGTCCTTTTGTGATTGGCTTATTCCACTGAGCACGATGCCTCAAGGTTCTCCATGTTGTAGTATATGTCAAAACTTCCTTTTTAAGGCAAAAACTATATTCCATTATATGTATACACATTTTATCTATACTTTCACTTATTGACAGGCAGCTGGGTTGCTTCCAGTTTTTGGCTACTGTGAATAATGCTGCTATGAAATGGATGTATGAATATTAGTTTGAGATCCTGCTTTCAGTTCCTTGGGGAATTGTTGGATCACATGGTAGTATTAAATTTAATTTTTGACTAATGGAGGGACATACCATCTTCCACAGCCACTGCACCACTTTACATTCCCAACAATGCGCAGGGTTACAATTTCTCCACATCCTCCCCTACCCATTAATTTGTTTGTGTTTTTAATAATAGCCATTCTAATGAGTGTGAGGTGGTATAAAGAACAAAATGCTTGAATCCCATCGTTTCTAGAAGCAAAGGCACTTCATCCCGCCTTGGCAGCCAGACTCAGAGCCCCTCCGCCTGCCCGCTCTGGTCGCACCGCCAGGTTACGCCGCCGAGTGCGGGCCGGGCAGACCCAGCGGGGACGTGCCCTCCGGAGCTGGAGCTGGTACCCAAGTGAAGACGATCTGTGTGCCCCGGTACCCGCGGGACCGCTGTGCCGTGAGCCCGGGTTGGCAGGGACCAGCGAGAACCCAGAGAGCTATGGGATGCGGTCGGGGGATCCAGTGTCCGGCGAAGAGAGACGGCGAACGGCGGCAGAGGCACGGCCTGGCGCATGCGCGTGCCCGGCGGAGCAGCGGGGAGGCCAGTGTGGATCGGCGCATGCGCGCTCCCGGCGCTGGCGCGACCTGAGACCATGACTACGGCGCTGGGCAGCCGCGGGGCGCTCCGGCTGAGGCTCCTCTGCTCTCTGAAGTCAGGGCTCGAGGTTCCCCGGGCCCGGCCCGCAGCCGCATTCGGGTAATGGCGCCCACTCCCCTGATGGAGCTCCCGTGACACGTCCGCGCCCGAGGGTGGGGGTGGAGAGGAAGCTGCAGGAGGGGCGCGCGCTGGCCGCGGGGCCGCTCGAGGCCGCGGGCCGAGGTGGAGCTGCCTGCGCGTCCGGGGGCGGCCGCGGCGTCTCGGCTGTGCCTCGGCTTCGTCTGTGGCTCAAGCCTGGAGGATTGGTGTTGGCAAGCCCAGCCCTTCGTTAAGCCGACCGCAGGGACCCAAAGGAGAAACGTAATTGACTAGTCACAGACACTCGTGACAGATTACAACCTCAAACCCCGTCCTCACAGCCCGTTGTTCTGCCCAGTCTCCTAAAACCTTCAGGGCAGTAATCTCTCTTGTTTCGTTTATCCAAAACTAACCTGAGAATGCCTGTGAGCTGGTAGCACTCAGAGCCAGGGGAACCTTCTTTTTGCTGATCTCGTGCAAAGAATCACCTTGGGAACCGGGAGAATTCGAAGTCTTGGGCCGGACTCCCAGAGGTTCGAATGTTATAGGTCCGTGGAGATGCCGAAGAATCTGCCTTTCTTCTCTCTTGTGACACCGGCCCTCCCGCACCCTCCCTCAACACACACATTTGAGATAAAGCAACAACAACAACAACAACAAAATTTGATTAGTCTATGACCCACTGTCTTAAAAATGGGTGCCCTTGGTCCTAAGGAATGTTAGGCGGAAAATGTGGATAGAGCAGCAAGAAGCTTGCTTTACTTTATTCCTTGCAGACCTATCTACCTACCTAGCTGCCCCCACACACACGCATTCGCACAGGCACACTGCATGTATGCAATTAACTGTTGATTGGCAAGTTCCATTCATGACTAGGAAGAAAAGTAAAGTGCTAAGAGAGGTCCCTGGTATTTAGAAATTCATGTTATCTAATGTGGAAACTTCTCATTTGAACTTAATTTGAAAGGAGAAAGGAGGAAAAATCTGACCCGCTTTACATTTTTACGTTGTGATTGACTAGGAGTTTAATATTTGATTTAGGTTCTTTTAAAAATTATTTTAGATCTTTTAGAAGATTTTCAGGACTGTTTTGATGCAAATGGAAAAATATGTCAATGTCCACAGCAATATGTAAATCAACACTGAAAAATGGTGGTTTATCCAGTTTCCTTTTTGCAGAATGGGATTGAAATAAAGTTACTGTGATTTTACCAATATCAAAGTTATGGTAGGTTATTTAATAGTTGCAGGAAGGATGATTCATTAGCAGTGCAAATCATTCTTCCTAATATATCTCTGAAAAACAGGTTCCTCTGCAATTTGAACTGCCATTTTATACGTGTGGTTGCAAATTGATGTGATGCAATCAGGGAAAACAACTAGCTGTTAATCCTGAAACAAGGCTGCAGCCCAGTGTAAGTAGGCAAAAGCACCCCTGTAACAGCCAGTGCCCTACCTACAATTGAGTTGTGTTCCAAAAACTTGTTTATAAGTCTGTTACTTGGAATGCTGACTTTTTTAATTTTATAACCTATAAAATGGTTTGTCCTAGGATCAGTTTTAAAAAAAAGTATTTTCTATCTAGAATTGTATGTTATGTACAGTTACAATATTAATAATTTACAGAACCTAATAACCTGCCTGAAGAAAAATGTTTACCAAGTTCACCTCGGGATATTCTGCCAAAGAATCAGAGACTTTCCTTCCCCTGGCGACTGCCACCACCTTCTGTCTGGCAGTCAGGTTGAGTGTGGCTCCAGTGCTGGAGACATGTTAGGGACCTTCTTCAGCTATGAGGTTACAGAAAAAGCATGGTTTCTGGTGTTTAAATGGCTATATTGCCACGTCCTAGCTGCATTAATGTGAGCAAGTTACTTAACCTCTCTGAGCCACATGCCCTGCAGAATTGTTCTGAGGATTTGAGACAGTGAATGTGAAAGGCCTGGGACATAAGAATTAAGTAATTAGTAGGTAAAATTAGTAATGATACAAATATGAATAAGTAATAATACAATGTATAAAAGATGTAAAAATATATCATCAAAATTTATGTAAATCCATGCCCTGCATGGTAGTTTTATTGTAGCTAATAGTTACTTTGGAAAAAATATACAAAAGAAATTGCTAAACATACAAGATATAGAGAATATGTAGGACTTTCAAAGTGAGGATGTCTCCTATTAATAGCGCCCATTTTTATTTCTAAGCAAAGTATAAAAAGTGCCAAAGGCTGTGGTGTCAGACAATCAGGTGCTCCTCTTGACTTTGCAGCTTCCCAGCAAGGTGATGGACAAACTACCTAAACCTTCTAATCCTCAGTTTCCTCAGTGGTAAAGTTTGGTGAAGTATAATTAATATGCATCAAGCAACAAAATGAATGAGATAAGATAAACTCTTAGCAGAGTCTGTTATTTAGTTTAATAATTACACTAGATGTTAGTTTTAGTTTAATCATTTGCCCCAAACTCTTACATTCGTAAACCCTCCCCCCCCCCTTCCCCAAGCTAAACTCTTCCTCTTTGAGGGGAGTAGCTTAGCTCCTTTAGTCAGGAACTGATTGCCTTTGTATTGCTCCTGACCTCCTTCCCTTTCACAAAATTGTCCAGCCTCCCAGAAAGAAATGGAGTGAAGGACCAATATAAGGTAAGACATAGAATCTTTTAGCTGAGCATGCCTTTCTACAGGCTGTTTTTAAAAGGGAGATGGGATTTTTTTTTGTTTCCCTCCAAGAAATGAATTCAGTACAGTAGTACTTAACTTGGGTTACCTATTAAAATCTCTTGGGGATTTTAAAAATTACAAATACCTGGATGCCATCCCAGAGATGTTGATTTAGTTGGCCTGGGCATCCAGACATTTAAGTTTGTCAGAAAATAAAAAAAAAAACTAAACTAAAAAGTACATAGTTTAATAATAATTAAAATTTCTTAGGCACTTAAAAAATGTTTCACCAAATGATTTAAATCTTTTTTTTTTTTTTAATCCTCACCCAAGGGTATTTTTCTGTTGATTTTTTTTTTTTTTTAAGACAGAGTGGGAGGGAAGGTGGGAGAGAGAAACATTGATGTGAGAGAAACATGGCGATTGGTTGCCTTCGCATAGCCCCAGTGGGGACAGAACCAGATATGTGCCCTTAACCAGTATCAGACCTGCTTTGGACATTCTAACCACTGAGCCAAACCTGCCAGGGCCAGATGATTTAAATCTAAGTTTGAGCCCCACTGACATAGTGGGAGGCAGGAAATGCTCTCATAAAAAGGAGCTGAGTGGGCAGCTATGTAAATGGTGAAGACATGGTGAACTTGATGTCTGCCCAGGGTATGCTATATCCCCCTGCCAAACTGCATAGTACCTGCTGGTTGTAGGTTTCATTGTCTGTCTTTCCTGCCAGCTTCCAAGTGACGTGGAGTGCCCAGACCAAATAGGTGTTCAATAAATGTATGAATAAATGAGTAGTACAATAGGGTATGGGCATTTTAGAGAGTACATGCCAGGGTTCTACCCTAGTCACTGAATGGTGGTCTCCCAAGATTGGCCTAGGCAGGTATATTTTTTACTCTTCATAGGTAATGCTAATGAACACACCTACTTAAGAACACCTGGGTTAGAGAAGCAATTATTAGGAGGGAAAAGGTAGTGGAAAAGACAAATTGACTGCCCAAAGAAAGGGATTTATTTTTGTCCTTTAAATTTTCTGAAGTTGTCTCTTTTGTTTCTGCCTGAGAGTTTGAAAAGTTGGTATCTTGAATGTGGCTCAAGTAATAAGCACATGTTAGGGCCCTTCAAGGTCTGGTCTCTGCAGCTGTTTCTCTTCTATCACACATGTAATAAATAGTATTTATCTGAGGCCGGCCTGCCATTTAAAAGGCCCTTGATACGCTGGAGAAAAAGGACTATACCCATTTCTATTATATTTATGTGAAAATTGATCACTCAATAACTATTTTTTTAAATGAAACTTTTTCTTATGTTTGAACTTGATTTGCATTTAATTTACTTTTGTTTATAAGCAGTCCTCTGTCCTGTTCCCCCAAACTGAAGCTTGATGATCATGGCAGGTGCTTCTGGTGTGATCACATACAGGATGTTGATGACTATGTGCTAGGAACATTGCCTTTCCCCTGAGCTGCAAACCCCTTTACTATTCAACCTCAAAATATGCTCCCTACCCTCCTGCCAGGCTGAACACTGCCTTGTCCACACATGTGTCCCTTGCTCCTATGCCTTTGTCACACCCTCTCATCATATTTTTGTCAGTTCATCTCAAATGCTACTTTCTCAGTCTTCTCCAAATACCTCTGCCCAACCCTCATGTGATCTCTGTTTCCCCTCTAAAGCTACCTTCAGAGATTTCTGCCTTAGTAACCTTCTTTGACAACTACTCTTAATGGCTTTATTATTATTCCTCCCATAATATTTTTGTGGATAATAAGCTTATAGTTATGTCAGGCCTTATTACCAAACAATTCAGTCATATTTTTCCAAAGATTGTGTGTTAAGACTTTTTTTTTTTTAATTTTTTTAAATTTTTTATTTTTTATCCTCACCCGAGGACATTTTTCCATTTTTTGTTCAGGTAGAGTGGGAGGGAGAGAGAGGAACAGAGAGAGAGAGAGAAACATCGATGTGAAGGGACACATCAAGTGGCTGCCACCCGCACAACCGACCAGGGCCAGGGACAAACTGCAACCGAGGTACATGCCCTTAGCGGGAACTGAACCCGGGTCTCTCAGGACCTCAGGCCGACGCTCTAACCGCTGAGCCAAACCGGCCAGGGCGAGACTTGATACACCTGTATTCAACACATTTGTTCCAGCATCTGTCCTGGCATGCCATAATGTCCCTTCTTCCAGTCACCCAGCCATCTGAGAAACTGGTAGAGAGGCTGCTAGAGTCTGATGCAGGGGTCTTATATATCCTGGCATAGTCGTCTCAGAGCTTCTGGAAGAGCAGCTGAGGAGAGTAATCAGAATAGTAAACCTGGTATGGCACACACATCATACAGTCAGAACAGACCCTGGCAGTAGCCCTGGCCCGAGACTCTCCATGCCAAGCATGTGCAGTTAGATATTGCATCATGGGAGGTCTTGGGTCAAGGAGGGTCGGTGACAGGGGGAGGGCTTTTGAGATGAGAGCTTATGGACTCAGCTATTTAACAATCAACACAATTATTTCAACATCTTAAAATCCAGTCTGGCCATATCAATGCAGACAGGCATTCCAAACTAGAGCCCTTCTGTAGCTGGCTAGAGAATGTGAGAAATCATAGGCCTAAAGGATAGCCTTGAGATCAAGGCCTTCCCTGAGGACTCCTGAGATCAGTCTCATCCTTGAGTATGCTGCCGAGGCAGCAGCAGGTCCAGGCAGCTCCTCTAGACCTTCTAAGGTTCAGATGGTAGCACAGGGCCTGTGCTGCGGATGCTCATCTTCACAGTCCATTGTGTGGAGCTCACATGTCAGCCTGCTCTTTGCACTACTGGGTTACAGCTCCCCAGGCATGTGCCTATGGGCCTATATGGCCACTGATTTGAGCAAGCCTCTTGGTATTTTTGTAGGGTAAGCCCTGAGCTAGTGCTGTACGATATGCAAACATGAAGACACAGTCCAGCTCTGCAGTCTAGTAAGGAAGATACACTCATGTCCTTTTGTAGGTTTGGGAAACTGAAGCACAAATCAAAGTAGTCTGAGAAGCCTGAAAAGGGTGTTAGAGCTGACTCGAGTGTAAAAGGGAAATTTTGTCATATTACATTGGCACTGCTAAATAATAATTTTCCTTTGGGGATGGGGTTTTTCTGTTCTAGCACCTCAGTAACCTCTGCCAAAGTGGCTGTGAATGGTGTCCACCTGCATTATCAGCGGACTGGAGAGGGCGAGCATGCAGTCTTGCTGCTTCCTGGAATGTTGGGTCTGGAAGGTTTTAATGGAATGCTCTTGCATGCTGTGCAATCTATGAGGCTTTCACAGTACTAGTTGCCAAATACTGATTATTAATTGTAGTACTTTGCTGAAATGCTTTAAGTAATATTTGCTACAATCAATGTTAGGTGATATAGAAAGGTAACTTTCTGCTGTATGTATTTTTTATTCCTTTAAATACCTGTTTTTTTCTCCCCTATGCAAGTACACTGTAGTTAGCTGCCTGCAATTTGGGAGGATGGGGTCAAGGAAAGGGGTGTGGGATGAAGGGATAGATGAAGAAAGAAGATGAGTGAGTGACCAACCATTCCAGATTGCCTGGAATTAAGGGTTTTCCAGGATGGGAGACTTTTCAGTTCTGAAAGATGGCTTGATGGCCCTTTGTGGTCTACTGTGTGTTCAATTAAACTAAGAGCTAAGAACAAACCTGAGCTTAAGGCTTTTTGAAAATCGAAATTAGATTGATATGAATGGAGTATTGTAAAGCCACCCGAATCTCAATCTCATTTTACAGATAAGTAGTTTGCCTGTAGAAAGTTCAGGGGGAAATTTTCCAGTGATCTCAGGACATCTCAAATGTTAAAGGTCCTAATATTGGGTTGTTTTATTTAGTTAAATAATGCCAATTTATATGTATTTCTTTATGATTTGCTTCTTTCTCCTAAAGTTTTTTTTTATTGATGGTTCCACCTGACTGAACCTCAGTCGAGTGTGGTACCATTGTAGCTATTGAAGCATCCTTGTCTAGATAATATTTAGTATATTTTTTTTCTTAAGCTATTGTAGTAAAGGAGGACATTTACTCCAATGGCTGATGTCAAGCCAAAGTTATCTGTAAAGGCAATGAAATTTATCATATCAAATTTTCATTATTTCAGTATTGCCATCATTATCCAGGTGTGAAATACTTTTGACAGTTTAACTTTTGTTTATGTAAAACATTAATTTGATTCAAAAATCAAAAAGTCAAACAGTGAGATGATCTCTCCAAATCTCCTGCCCCACTTCACCCCCAGCCCAGCACCCAGTTCCCTTCTCCACAAGCAACCAGTGTTGATGTGTTTCCTTTTTAACTGTCATATACTGGTAACTGTTCCTTAAAATAATTTTTTAAAGTTTAAGTATTCTTTGCACTAGTCTTCAAATGTAGAGCTGTGTGCCAGAAAGTAGGTATTACTGTTTCTGAAATTGGTCTTGAGTTAGACTGTTCCCTTTTCCTGCCTTCTCACATCCTGCCCCTTCAGGGTAGTGCCATGGGGCAGTCCCTTCAGCTCAGGGACCATAAGAGAGGCTTTTCATGTCAGAGCAATAGACATGAACTTGAAATCTATTTATGTTCTTAGCTTGGGTTGTGGAGAAAGGTGCATCTTGTCAGGAACAGTGATAATGTCAAATGATCCCGCACCATCTTGAAAGACATTTTCTAATAATAGCTAGTTTATCAAGCAAGGTGTTTAGTGTCTATTTGTGGCCAGAGCTATGAGTCTTCAGAAACCAAGCAGACCTTAAAAATAAAGTGCTGATTGGCCCCTGGACTGGGCTCCTTGAGGATTTAGCCTTGCACATGTCATTGAGTGGATGTGAGCACAGCACACAAGAGAGCTCTGCATGTGCTCAGTGGCCGTGACCATCGGACAGGCTGGGGACTGCCAGTCAAGTTTACCACTGACTTGTTAACATATGCTGTTTTGTAATTTTTTAATGAAATAAACTAATTTGATTGGTTTCTTCCACACCCTGCCCTCCCCCATCATTTATGTGTTTCTATTTATAACCCCCCAAAATCTTCAGGGGTATTTACATTAGCTTAGTAAAACAACGTCTGGGATTTTAGAATTCTACTTTGAGTAACTTGGATCAAATCTCATAAATTTATCTACAGATATTGGAATCTCTCTCACTTGTAATAATATTTTTTTTAAAACGAAAAGAAAAATAACCCAGAATTATATTATATCAGTAAGTTTATTTCTGTGCAGTTTCATGATTTATTTTT
Organism: Molossus molossus; assembly: GCF_014108415.1. NCBI lineage: Eukaryota > Metazoa > Chordata > Mammalia > Chiroptera > Molossidae > Molossus > Molossus molossus. The sequence continues at coordinate 7,802,932 of NW_023425347.1, forward strand.
TAAAGAATGATTAAGCTGAAGAAGTATCGAAAGTTCAGGCTTTGAATAATAATACAGGACCAAATGAAGAATCAGGGTCCCTGTCTTTCTCAAAGTAGCCACTAGGGGGAGATAAGAGGCAGGTTTGAGCTCCACCGGGAAAGGGTGTCAGCCTCCCATGGATTCCATTATTGGAAGCAAGTTTCCTTTACTGATTACATTCTAGTGTCTAACTTTGAGTAGAAACTAGTTACTTTGATTTAAGATGGTAATTATTTCCTTGTTTTACAGTAATGTGTTTGAAACAATGAAAGCATTCACCTGAATTAACCAAGTGTCTATTTTTAGGAAGTGGAGAGACTGATTTTGGACCTCAGATTAAAAACCTAAATAAGCAGCTCTTCACAGTGGTTGCCTGGGATCCTAGAGGCTATGGACATTCCAGACCCCCAGATCGAGATTACCCAGGGGACTTTTTTGAAAGGGATGCAAAAGATGCTGTTGATTTGATGAAGGTAGGTCTCTTAGGGAAGAACCCAAGGGAGGGGGGCCTGTCTTCATTTAGTTTTGTTTTGTTTTTTATTTCTACAAAAGTAAAATCATGCAATTTCTATAGGAAATATTAAAAATTCAGATAGGTATAAAGAAGAAAGTAGAAATATCCCACAATCCAACTATGTAGAGATACCACTACCAAGACTTTGAGGCTCTGCCTTTCTGGCCAATTTTATTACATATAAATACCCAATTTTATATTGATTGCACTATACTGTACCTATTGTTTTTCCAACTTACTATTTCATTGAACAGTTTGTCAAGGAGATACTTCCATATCAATAAATATAAGTTTACATCAGTATTTTTTTAATCCTCACCTGAGGACATGCTGGGGGAGAGAGAGAGAGAAAGAGAGAGAGAGAGAGAAGGAAAGAAAGAGAAAGAAAGAAATGGAGGGAGGGAGGAAGAGAAGAGAAGAGAAGAGGTGAGAAGAGAAGAGAAGAGAAGAGAAGAGAAGAGAAGAGAAGAGAAGAGAAGAGGTGAGAAGAGAAGAGAAGAGGTGAGAAGGGAAGAGGTGAGAAGGGAAGAGAAGAGAAGAGAAGAGGTGAGAAGAGAAGAGAAGAGAAGAGGTGAGAAGAGAAGAGAAGAGAAGAGAAGAGGTGAGAAGAGAAGAGAAGAGGTGAGAAGAGAAGAGATGAGAAGAGAAGAGAAGAGAAGAGAAGAGGTGGAGAGAAGAGAGAAGAACGAGAGGTTGAGAAGAGAAGAGAAGAGGTGAGAAGAGAAGAGATGAGAAGAGAAGAGGTGAGAAGAGAAGAGGTGAGAAGAGAAGAGAAGAGAAGTGAAGAGAAGAGAAGAGAAGAGAAGAGGTGAGAAGAGAAGAGAAGAGAAGAGGTGAGAAGAGAAGAGAAGAGGTGAGAAGAGAAGAGATGAGAAGAGAAGAGGTGAGAAGAGAAGAGGTGAGAAGAGAAGAGGTGAGAAGAGAAGAGAAGAGAAAGAAACGTGGACCAGTTGCTTTCCATACACTCCTTGACTGGGGATCAAACCTACAACCCAGGAATGTGCCCTGACCAGGAATCTAACTGACAACTTTTTGGTGCACAGGACAACACTCAACCAACTGAGCCACTCAGGCTGAACTGCATCAGTATTGCAATAGACACATGGTATTTCATTGTATGGATGTACTGTTTCTTATTTCACATCTCTTCTAATGGTAGATAAATAACTTTTTAAGTTGCCCTTTTTTGGTGATTATAAACAGCAGTACAGTGAACTTTCTGTTGTCCCTGGACATTTTAGTTCTCACTTTTTTGCTATTATAACAGTGATGCTGTGGATGTCCTGGACCTATCTCTGGTGCACATGTTTAAGTGTTCCATACATATTTAGGAGATGGCTTACTGAGTTATAGAAGATGCACGTTCATTTTACAAGGTAGTACCAAGTTGTTAGCCATAGTGATTATCCCAGTTTATCAGGAACTATCCTGGACTGGTCCTTGTTAATTCTTTAACTTAATTTTCCTAATTATTCCATTTTTACTTCTAGACAGCATGTCTCAGATGTAATTTTTTTTTTTTTCATTTTCCCTGTGAAATACATTTTCAGAGCCTGCTTGGTTCACCCTGGGACTAACATAACCTCCCCATGACACCATTGTCTTCCAAACTTCCTCCAGCCACTTCTTCACAGTGTTGCAATTAGGGATTTTACCAGATGCAATGACTTTATTTCATCCAGTTTCCCTTTCTAATCTACACAGCTGTTCTCAAATTCTTTGCTCAGGTGTGTATATGCACACACATGTTATTGATACAGCTGATCTCCATTGTTTCCAGTTCCTTGAGGGACTTTATCCAACCAGAAGTAGTTCCTTCAAAATTCAAAACAATGCTATGGACTTCAGTTTTTATAACAATTATATTTATAGCATACTGATTGAGATGAAACATTTATTTCATCAAATAGTAGACTCTAGAATTTTTCATTAATTATCAGTTGATATCCCAAATCCCACAGCTGTATTGATTATGTTAATTATTGATTATTGGGTTCTTTTAACAGAGGAGCAATAACCTGTGCTGTGCTTTTTGTTGTATTTATTGCAGGTGTTGAAGTTTAAGACGGTCTCTTTGCTGGGATGGAGTGATGGTGGTATAACAGCACTCATTGCAGCTGCAAAATATCCATCTTACATCCACAAGATGGTGATTTGGGGGGCCAACGCCTATGTGACTGAGGAAGATGAGATGATTTATCAGGGTAGGTTCCATGAACTGGAGATGTCATGACAAGTAGCATCCTCCTCTTCCCGCTCTCCTTTCATTCTTATTTTAAAATGTACTGACAAGCCATGTCTTATCCTTCTAATTCTCAATTCTAAGGTAGGAAGTATAATTTATTGGAAAAGTAACATAATTTAACCAGTCTGTGTTTTAAAGCTTTCTCTTTCCAGAAGTGTTACTTTTATGACTCAAGGACTTAGTCAGTATTTACATTTTCTACTACTGATAGTGAACTTCAAAGAAGGAGGGGTTTGATGAGAAGTGTTATTTATAACTATTTAAAATAATGTCAATGCAAAAGGGAACATTGTATTCAAATATGAAAACTTGTATTTTGATTAAAAATTTTTATGCTATTCACAATTTTTAAGGTGGCCCTTCAGGCTTATCTTTAAGGTTTTTAGAGACAAGAGAACAGGGGCCAGCCAACTACAGCCCATGGGCCAAATCCAGCTTACCATCTGTTTTTGTAAGGCCCAGGCACCAATGGAGGCAGCTAGCACAATGAGTCTTGGAGACCAATATGGGTTGTCTCTCTTCATACCCATTTTTTCCTCCACTCCCAGTGTTGCTGACAGGGCCTAGACTAGTGGCCACCTACACATTGGCTACTGTTGGTTATAAGCAAGCACCCAGTCATGGAATTTCAGTTGGAAATTCAGGAGTTGCTTAGCTTCCAGCAGGCTGCCCAAATTGAGACCTGTGGGCCCTAGGGAGGAGAAAAGGGTGTTATCAGGATCTTGGGTCTCTGGGGCACAAAGTGAAATTGACCTGGGTGCCCCTACCCATGCTGGCCTGGCACACCAGGACCCTTCTCTTCAGGCCAGTATCTTCTTGTCCTGAGTATGTTTCTACCCCAAACAATTAGGGCCAGGCAGATCAGAAATTTCTCTCCTTTATCTATCTACATAGTATCTTTGATATTGCCTCTTGGCCTACAAAGCCTAAAATATTTACTTTCTGGTCTTTTACAGAAATAGTTTGCAGACCCAAGCACTAGAATATTAAAAGTCTAGTCTTCTTCAGCTATTCTACAATTCACATGACTTAAGTAAGCTATTTAATGACAAAGTTTTATTGTAGAATCTTAGTTCTTGACAGTTTTTCTGTTTGGTAAAGATCTGTGAAACAAATGATAAGTCTGATATAGTTACCAATCCTAGTTGGTATTTCTTCCTATCTTTATTATATCCCCATCTGGTTTCGAGGAGCACGGTTGTCTTGTGCAAACTAAGCTGTTCTACTTTGTTGCTGGTCCTTTCCCTTCTGCTGCTTCTAGGACATGGTGCCTTTGGTTCTCCCTCCTGTATCATTCATTTCTTTCCCTGGATCATTCTTCTCAGCCTATAAAGGTAGGCATGGTTTCTCCTCCCAAAGGTTGCCCTTCTTACCTATAGTTACTACCTTACCATTCTTTGTCTTTTCCCACAGTCTTATTGAAAGAGTAGTCTGTACTCTTTAGTTCTACAAATTCTCCTCTTATTCCTTCTTCTGTCCATTCTGGCCTATCTCCTATTCTGGTCCATACTGAAACTATTCTCACTGAGATAAGTATAATCTCCTTGTTGTCAAAGCCAGTGGATAATTTTAGAGTCGTTTGTAGTAGTCCCTTATTACTTTTGAAAAATTTTTAAGGGCTATAGTAATATCCCCTCTTTGTTCCCTGAAATTGGTAATTTGTATCATCTCTCTCTTTATCCTGACCAAATTAAGTAGAGGATTATCAATTTCATTGATTTTGTTTTTCCAAAGAACTAGATTTTGGTTTTATTAATTTCTTACTATTGTTTTCTGATTTCAATTTTATTGTTTCTGCTATTTATTATTCTCCTCCTCCTGATTGCTTTGGGTTTTAATTTTATTTTTTTGCTAATCTCTTAAAGTAGAAGTTTAGATGATTGATTTAGAACTTGCTTGTTTTTAATTAAAAATTTTAATGCTATAAATTTCCCTCTAAGTATGGCTTTGGCTGCATCCTGCAGATATTAATATGTTGTATTTTCATTCAGTTTAAAATATTTTCTAATATCCCTTCAGACTTCCTCTTTGACTCATGATTATTTAGAAATATTATTTAATTTAGGGATTTCTCAGATACCTTTCTTTTTTAATTTTTTTTTCTCCCTTTATTGATTTTAGAGAGAGATGAAGGGAGAGGGAGAGAGAGATAGAAACATCAGTGAGAGAGAACATCGACTGGCTGCCTCCTGCATGCCCTGCACTGGAGATCAGGCCCACAACCTGGGTATTTGTCCTGACCGGGAATTGAACCAGCGACCTCTTGGTGCATGGATCGATGCTCAACCACTAAGCCACACCAGCTGGACTCAGATACCTTTCAGTTATTGGTTTCTACCATAATTCCTTAATGTTCAAAAAAAATACTTTGTGTGATTTCAGTTCTTTTAAATTTGTTTCATGTCCCAGAATATAGTCTATCTTGGTTAATGTTCTATGTGCATTTGAAAATAATATGTATTATGCTGCTGTTGGGTGGAGTGTTTTATAAATGTCAATTAGGTGAAGTTGGCTGGTAGTATTGTTCAGGCCTTCTGTATCCTTTCTGGTTTTTCTCTACTTGTTCTATCAGTGATGGAGAGAAATGTTTCAGTCTTCAGATATAATTGTGGATTTGTCTCTTTCTCCTTTTAGTTTTTGCTTTGTGTATTTGGAGCACCGAATTTGGGAAATTTGTAGTTATTATTTTATCAGATATTTTTTCTTTGTCAATATCTTTCTCTTCTTCTGGAATTACAATGGTACACATATAATGTCTGCCCAGTCTCCTTAACTTGTGTGAAGATGGCTTCCAACCCAGTAGTCCAGAGAAAACAGTGCCTCTGTGCTACCATGCTCAGTGGACACTTACTGCCCTCTGGTTCCTTGGGCATTCTGCAGCATTTGAAAATACACATATGATATATGTAATTTTTATCTCATCCCTCTTCTTGAAGGTTTCTGTCTTGAAGTTCTCGTCACCATGTTCTCTCAACTTCCCCCTCCTATCTCTGGTTTTCTCTGGCTTTGACACATGCCCACTCTTCTCTGCTGAGCCCTGTGATGTTGGGGTCTCCCAAACGCCATCCTTGGCATTCCCTCCTATTCTCACTCTAACACCTAAGTAACTTCAGTCAGTTCCTTGGCTTCAATTTTCTTATCTGGTTGTCCCACATGTACCTTACATTCAGTATGTCTAAAATTGAACTCAGTCTTTCCTCTACAGGAAATGGATGATAAATGATTCCAAATGTAATATTTAGAAATAAATAGTAATTAAAAATAATATTTTTAATAGTTATGTTGTACAACATGTTACTTGTCTTTTACTTTTTTTAAATTTATTTATTATTTTTTTAATCTTCACCTGAGGACATTTTTCTATATTTTGTTCAGATAGAGTGGGAAGGGGAGAGAGAGAGAGAGAGAGAAACATTGATGTGAAAGGGATACATCGAGTGGTTGCCACCCGCACAACCCAACCAGGGCCGGGGACAAACTACAACCAAGGTATGTGCCCTTAGCAGGAACTGAACCCAAGTACTCTCTGGACTGCAGGCCAACGCTCTAACCACTGAGCCAAACCAGCCAGGGCCTTTTGCTTTCTTTATGGACAGAACTATTTAATTTAATGTAAAGAAATGTTACAATGTTTTATTTTTTATTACTATTGAATACCTGCTATGAACTAATGTTTTTACCCCATATGATATCCTTGTAAATTAGGTATTACTCAGCCTGTTTTTAAGATGGTCAGAGAAGTGAAGAAACCTGCCATGATGACACAGCTGGGAGGTGGCACTGCACGTCTGACTCTGATGTCCAAGCGTGTACCCTCTGCAGTATAGTCATCTAGCCCTCTACACTCTTCCTTTGCTCTGTCTGCAGTCCATCCTCTCCTCCACTCCTCCTGCCAGGCTCCAGGTCCAGACCCTCATTCAGAATCCACTTAGATTGATTCAACACCTTTCTAATCAGTCTCTGTTTTTACCTCCTTTCAATCTACTTTCCACACTGCTCTGATAGGAATTTGGTAAGATGTAAATCTTGCTATATCTTACTGAATCCTTCAGGGTCTCCCATGGTTTTCTGGATAAGTCAAGTTCAAACTTCTCAGCTTTGCCTACAGAGTTGGACCTTCTGTCTTTCTGGGTCCATCTCCTACTGCTTTTGTCTTCCCAACCCCATACCCCCATCCTTTTCCTTAGCACCTGAAAACCCCTGAAGTTTTGGCAGTAGGTAGCATGGTTCTCTGCCTCTGTGCCATTGCACATGCTGTTCCTGCTCCATATTTGCTTGCTGACTTCTGTTCTCACTGACTTAAATATACCAATGTATCCTCTAGGAAGCCCCCACCACTGCCACTCCCTTTCCATTGCCAATTTGAGCTCACTGACCCTCTTCTGTCCCCCTCCTCCTCTCACGTGACATTTAGCACCCTCTAATACTGTGGTTGTTTACAAGTTCCTGACTGAGGAGCAGAGACCACATCTCATTCAAGTTTGTATTGGTTGTGACTAACACACAGCAGACTTCAAATAATGTTTACTGGATTAACTCACTAATTAATGATGAATGAATGTTTTCTTCATTAAGATTCCAGTGCTTATCACAAATTATAGGCTCTAAAAAGAAATATATGTTTGTTTTTGGATAGAAATTAGTTGTTTTGGATCAGCAAACAGTTTGATTCAAATGGTTATTTTAGGAACTTACCTATGAAACATAACTACTTCTTATTTTTGGTGGAAATTATGCTTTTGTGTAAAATTGGCTCCCTCTTTTAAAAAATTACAGAAGTAAATATATAAATACATGAAATATTTTTGAGTGCTTGACATGTGCCAGGCAATGTTGCTAGCACATTTGATATCTAACTTATTTGCTTTTACCCCATAGTGTTATTATAATTCTCATTTTTCAGATAAACTATAGCACAGAGAAGTTAAGGAACTTGCTCAGGATCACAGAGTTAGTAAGTGCAAGAGCTTAGCTTAATTTCAGGTGTAGGCAGTATGACTTCCAAACCTATGTTCTTAACCATAGTGCTTCATATGAACATCTGGCTTGCCCAGCTACAGCTGGATTTCCCTGTTCCTTGAGATTTAGGTAATATTTCCTGTGGGAGTCTAAGATCTTGCCCCAGATTTCACATTCCCATAGATACCTCTTGCTCCAAATGCCTGGTTATACTAAGTTAATTCATTTTAAGGATCACTTGTTGTCTCAAGTAGGGGAATTTACATTTTAGTAAGAAAAATGTCTTCATATTGAACATTAGCCAATTTGGTTCTTTATTTTTAAATTATGTTTTTATTGATTTTTTAGAAAGAGAGGAAGGGAGAGAGAGAGAGAGAAATATCCATGTAACAGAAACATCAATTGGCTGCCTCCTGTATGCCCCCTACTGAAGATTGAGCCCACAATCCAGGCATGTGCCCTGACTGGGAATCTAACCTGTACCTCTCAGTCCAGGGGACGACACTCAATCCACTGAGCCACTCTGGCCAGGTGCCAGTTTGGTTCTTAAAAGGTCTTGGCCTTCCCACCACATGGGACTTTATTTTGTAAACATTTACAAAATATATACATTTAAAATATATTAATAATAAATATTAATGTTATATGAGTATATAATAATGTTAGCTATATAAATCACAAATTAAACATATATTTATATTTTTATTATATATTATTATGTTTTATTATATAATTTGTTTTTGAACTACACAGAATGATTTTATACTATAGCTTGTTTTTTTGTTTTTGTTTTTGGTACGTGCCCCTAGCGGGACTCTCTAGTCCACAGGCCGATGCTCCAACTGCTGAGCCAAACCGGCCAGGGCAATATAGCTCGTCTTTTGGGACCCACTCTTCTGGGAACATTATATTTCTAAGATTCATTCATGGTATTGCTGTGTCATATTCCATTGAGCAAGCATGTTGTGTTTTATTTTCCCTTTCTTTCATGGTGGTCAACTGGTCTATTTCCAGTGCTGTTAGGAAAGTTCTTGTACACACCATAAGGGGCAGATGTGCAACAATGTCTCTCTATGGTATATGAAACTGTTGAGTTCTGTGGCATGCAAGTATACCCATTACAGGTGACAGATTGTTTTGAAACTAAATAAATTTACACTTCCACCAGCAACATATGGGATACGTTAATTGAGATCTTCATAAAAAACTTGGAATTATCAGACTTCTTAATTCTAGCCAATGAAGTGGGTATAAAATGGTATCTTATTAGAGGGTCTAAATTTGCATTTTTCTATTACTAGCAGGGTTGAGATTTTTTTAATGTGTTTATGCACCACTGGGATTTCTTCTTCTGTACTATACCTATTCATGTCAGTTATTTTCATTGATTTTTAAAATTTTTATTATGTAATAGTTACACATATAATACAGTATGTTTAACAGGTGTACTTTATCAGGTGTAACAACAGACTAGAATACTTCCAATATTATTTCAGTGTTATTAGTTTGCAGGGTGGGGTGTTTTTTTGTTTTTTGATAGTCTGATTAGTGATTGTGTTAGTAGTTATATTGTGTGCAACTTGTGGCTTTTCTTTTGCTTTCCTTATGGACAGAACTATCTAATTTAATGTAAGAAAATATTACAACATTTTATTTTCTCATTAGCTTGAAGAGTTTTGTTTGTTTTTACGTTTACCAAACTGTCAGTTACTTCGCTCACCTTTCCTTCTTTCATCTCAGATGTTCCTTCTGTGATCCTTTCTCTCTTTCCTGAAGTTATAAAGGGCAGTATGCTTCGTTTTTACCTAAGAATGTCTTTTATATCACCCTCATTCTTGAAAGATTGTTTGGCTAAGAACAAAAATATAAATGGAAAATTATTTTCTCCAATATTACACTGTCTTCTGCTTTTGTGCATTGCTGTTGAGAAGTTTGTCAGTTTCATTTCCTTCTGGTGGAGTTTTCTGTCTTAACTCTGCCTGTTTTTCAGATTTTCTCATTTTCTTTCATATGTTGCTGATTTACTGCTTTGTGTCTTTTGTGGCTTTTCTTTTGCTTTCCTTATGGACAGAACTATCTAATTTAATGTAAGAAAATATTACAACATTTTATTTTCTCATTAGCTTGAAGAGTTTTGTTTGTTTTTATGTTTTTTATTGCTCTTATTTGGATTACATTTTATTTGTGTGTGTGTATTTTTTATCAGTTCTGAAAAACACTCTTTCCTGTTTCTTTCCAATATTGCATGTCCTGCATTCTCCTTCTTTCCTACTTTTCTGGGCTGATTGGATCTCGTAGATCTTGTCTTTTCAACTCCCTTATCTGTTATTCATCTTTTAATCTCTTGGTAGGGTGTTCTGCATAATTTTTAAAGCTTTCTCTTCCAATTTTCTAGTTTTTTTTCCCATTGGTTTTGTAAAGATTCTGATTGTTTTGTGATCTTTGATTAGGAGTATTTACTTATTCTTACTCTGGAAACAAACAGAAAAGAGCCCTGAGCATCATTGAGAATGCTTCCTATAGAGGCTGTGCATTCACCACACGTGGGAACCACAGGGTTAGACCAGGGCAAGGCTAGTTTCTCTCAGCTTAACCCAGAAGTCTCAGATGCAGCTCTACCCTCCCAACCCCAGCTAATAGTCACATTTCCTCAAAAGCAGCCCTGTCTTTGAGTAGTTTTACCACTCTTTGTCCAATTTTCAGGATTCACTTTCCCTTACACACACGTATATACTCATACACATTCATACTTTAGTCCATTAATTTCCGCAGCTCCAACAATAGAACAAAAACTATATATTATAAAGATCTAGCTGATCCACTATAAGAGGACCTTTCAAAGCGTGCGGTCTGCCATATAGCCCAAAGTAGAAATATCTACAGGGAATTTTTTAAAATTTATTTTTTAAAGTCCCCGCAACCTCCTTTCCCTCTGGTAATCACCATACTGTTGTCTGTGTCTAAGAGGTTGTGTTTTATTTATTTTTTGCTAATCCCTTCACCTTTCTCACCCAGCCCCTCAACCCCCTCCCCTCTTGAGAGCTGTCAGTCTGTCCTCAATATTTATGAGTCTGTTTCTATTTTGTTTGTTTATTTTGTTCATGAGATTCCACATATAAGTGAAATCATATGATACTTATCTTTCTCTGACTGGCTTATTTCACTTAGCATAATATTCTCCATCCATGTTGTCACAAAGGGTATGATTTCCTTTTTTTACAGTCAAATAATATTCCATCCACAGGGAATTTTTTTTTTTAAACGGGATTTTTAACTGGCCATCTTCACATGATCTTGCGTGCACCTCTCTCCATTCCCCGCCTTTCATCTTTCCTTTTCCTTTTTCCCTAATCTCCTCTCACCTCTTAATTTTCAGGTTTGTCTCTACAGCCCTCTCGGAAGTCTTTTCACTTCTTCATAGAGAATCCCCACTCTCCTTGGCCACTATATTCAACTCTGGGTACCCCTCCCTTAGCAGATTTAAACCAATCAGCAGAACAAAGGCAAGCACTATAACAGAATCTTCCCTCCTTAGAATGCAGTTATAGTTGTAAGTAGCAGTTTTTCTCCATTTCATTACTTCTATTCACTGAGTTTATATTGGGCATTTGCTGGGTGCCTGGCACGGTCTAAGCACTGAGTCCTTATTCAGAGTGAATTCTCTTCATTGGTGTTGTGTTATCTTTAAGGTGCATCTTGTAGCAGAGTTACTGTATTAAAAGCTCTAGATGAACAATATTTAATATGCTCAGGAGGGTTAGAATCTGTATCTCAGAATATTTAAAGAAGTATGAAAAAGATTAGGCTAAGTAATTGACTGTTTATTTATTTTTAAATATTTTTTCTTTATAGATTTTAGAAAGAGAAGAAGGGAGAGGGAGAGAGAGACAGAAACATCGAAGAGAGAGAACACCAATTGGCCGCCTCCTGCATGCCCCCCACTGGGTACCAGGCCCACAACCTGGGCATGTGCCCTGACTGGGAATCAAACTAGCTACCTCTTGGTGCCTGGGTCGATGTTCAACCACTGACACACACCCCAGGCAAATGTGTTTATTTATTTTAAAAGTGGTTTTTAGCTATTATTTCCTTTTCTAATAGTGAATCATCTATAGTATAGTTTGAAGTTAGTAGTTAGCCTTTTACACCTATATTTCTTCAGTAGCAGAAATTAGAATAAAATTAGAATAATGGTATAATGGTGTGCATTTCTCAATGTATATAAATGCAATTCAGAAAAAAAACTCTTTTGTAAATCATGTCACTCTTACTCAGATGACCCTACTTAGAGGAATATCTTTTTTTTTTCATTGTATACCTTCAACAGAAAACATTAAATGCATATCTAATTTCACTTGGTAAGAATTTATTGTGTGTTTATTTCGTACCAAGCACAGGTATAGGCCCAGTGGGTACAGTGGGGGAACAAAACAAAGCTAATGCTGGGGCTTACATCCTAATGGGGAGACAGATGCTCAGCCGCAGACACAGAAGACACTGCAGAGGAATGGTAAGTGCTAAGCAGAGTAGACACAGGGACAGTGGTCCTAAAGGGAAGGCCTTGCTGACCTTGATGGAGAGTGAGCCATATGGAAACCTGGGGAAGCATTCTTGGTGGACAGAATAGCAAGCAGTGTCTGTGAGCTGGGCTGTGCTTAGAATATTTAAAGATGAACTTTTTTTTCCTTTCCTTTATTAATTTTATTTGATTTATTTTTATTTTTTTAAACTTATCTTTATTGTTGAATATATTATAGATGTTCCGTCTTTTTCCACTGTTAACCCCCTCCACCCCCCTCCTGCCTTTCCTTACACTGTTGTCTATGTCCATTGGTTATGCATATATGCATATAAGCTCTTTGGTTTATTTCTTCCCACCCCTCACCCCCCTTCCCTTTGAGGTTTGTCAGTCTAACAACCAATTTGTACTTCCTAATCCCTTCACCTTTTTCCCCCTTTCCCCCAACCCCCTTCCCATCTGACAAGCAACAAAATGTTCTCTGTATCTATGAGAATGTTTCTGTTCTATTTGTTCATTTTGTTTGTAGATTCAATTGTCGGTAGATATGTATTTATTGTCATTTTGTTTGTTCATATTTTTTATCTTTTTCTTCAAGAAGACCCTTCAACATTTCATATAATACTGGTTTGGTGGTGATGAACTCCTTTAGCTTTTTCTTGTCTGGGAAACTCTTTATATGTCCATCAATTCTAAATGATAGCTTTGCAGGATAGAATAATGTTGGTTGTAGGTTCTGGCTTTTCATCACTCTGAATATCTCTTGCCACTCCCTTCTGGCCTACAAACTTTCTTTTGAGAAATCAGCTGACAGTCTTATGAGAACTCCCTTGTAGGTAACTAACTGCTTTTCTCTTGCTGCTTTTAAGATTCTCTCTTTGTCTTGAACCTTTTGCATTTTGATGATGATGTGTCTTAGTGTGGGCCTCTTGGGGTTCATATTGTTTGGGACTCTCTGTGCTTCCTGGACTTGTATATCTGTTTCCTTTACCAATTTAGGGAAGTTTTCTGTCATTATTTTTTCAAACAGGTTTTCAATTTTTTGCTCTCTCTCTCTTCTTCTGGCACCCCGATGATGTGAATGTTGGCATGCTTAAAGTTGTCCCAGAGGCTCCTTACACTATCCTCATTTTTTTGGATTCTTCTTTCTTTTTGCTGTTCTGATTGGGTGTTTTTTGTTTCCTTATATTCCAAATCGATGGTTTGCTTTTTGGCTTTACCTACTCTGCTATTGACTCTGTGTAAATTATTCTTTATTTCAGTTAGTGCCTCCTTCATTTCTGACTGGTCCTTTTTTATGTTCTTGAAGCCCTCACTAAGTTCATTGAAATTCTGACTAAGTTCATTGAGCATCCTTATAAGCAGTATTTTGAACTCTGCATCTGTTAGATTGCTTATCTCCATTTTGTTTAGTTCTTTTCCTGGAGTTTTGTTCTTTTCTTTCATTTGGGACATATTTCTTTGTCTCCTCATTTTGGCTGCCTCCCTGTGTTTGTTTTTATGTATTAGGTTGAGTTGCTATGTATTCTGGGCTTCCTAGGGTGGCCTATTGTAGTAGGTGTCCTGTAGGGTCCAGTGGCACAGCCTCCCTTGTCTCCCAGTGGGGCCCTCAAGGTGCACCCCTTGTGTGGACTTTACACCCATCTGTTGTAATTGCATCTTGATTGCTGTTGGCACATCAATGAGAGGGTTTTACTCAGGCTGATCAGCCATAAGGACTGGCTGTTCCCACTGGCCACTGACCACTGACCACTGACCTCTGACTACCTTGGATGATCAGCTGTGCAGGGGCCCACCACACAGAGCAAGACTTACTTCATCAGGGCTCTGGTACTCACTGAGTCCATTCCTTGAGTGTGTCACTTGTGGAGGTGGTTGGGTGGTGGTGTTTCAACGTGGCCTGAAGCTGTCCAGTAGGTGTGCTGGCTCTGGGGCCAGGTCAGCCACTGCCTGTGTTCTACCCAGGGCCACTAAGCATAAGCTAAAAAGTGGTCTGCAGGTGGCTGCTTCTTGTGCTGGGCTTGGAGGTGCCCAGGCAAAGCCAAGTTGTGAACCAAGGCTGGCTGCTTCTAGAGAGGTATGGGGCTCACTGAGACTAGATGCTGCTTGTTTGAGAGGATTTAGGAAAATCTGAAGCAGGTTCCAAGACAGGCCATTCCTATGGTAAAGTAACTGGGAACAGCTTGGGTGGGCCTGAAAGTTGGATAGGGCAGGGACTTAGGGAATCACCAGGGTGGAGCAAATAATGTGAGCCAGGTTGCTGGAGTCCCAGATATGGCCACCATCTGCCAGCCTTATGGGGGAAGGGCTCACCAAAGGAACAAAGGGCTCCGACAGCAGGTCTGTCCAGGAGAAAGCTGCCTCTCCAGCCCTCGTCCCAATACCAAACAACTCAGTTCTTCCCTGTACGTCTCTGGTGCCTTTCAAGCTGCCTTACCCATGCTGGAGCTCAGAGGAAGCGGTCCAAATATGTGCACTGGCCCTTTAAGAGGAAGTGCCTGGGGCTTCAGCAGCTCAGCCTCCCTCAGCCTCAGTTCCTGCTGATTTTTACAGACAGAAGTGATAGGGACTTCTCTTCCTGGCACTGGAACCCTGAGCTGGTGGCCTGGTGTGGGATGGGGACCCCTCACTCCTCAGAGAGGACCTTCACAGCCAAGGTATCCTCCTGATTTTTATCCACCACATGTGGGTGTGGGACCAGCCCGTCTGCCTTCGCCCCTCCTGCCAGTCTCCATGTGGCTGCTTCTTTAATTTCATAGTTGTAGGACTTCCATTAAGCTCGATTTCAGGCGGTTCTGAAGAATGGTTGTTCTGTAGTTTAGTTGTAATTTTGATGTGATTGTGGGAGGACGTGATACCGTGTTTACCTGTGCCCCTTCCTGACTGGAAGTCTCCTTTATTAATTTTAGAGAGAAAGGAAATGAGAGGGAGAGAGAGATAGAAACACCGATGAGAGAGAACATCGATTGGCTGCCTCCTGCATGCCCCACACTAGGGACCGGCCGGACTAAAGATGAACTTTAGCATGATACTAAACCTGTTCTTGTTCACACTTCTATTTTTCAGGTATCCGAGATGTTTCTAAGTGGAGTGAGAAAACAAAAAAGCCTCTAGAAACTCTATATGGGTATGACTACTTTTCAAAAACCTGTGAAAAGTGGGTGGATGGCATAACACAGTTTAAACATCGTCCAGATGGTAGGTTACATGAACTATTTAATGTGATCACAGAGGTTACTTGAGTTTTTTCCCTCATGTCAGAATTCCTCAGGGATGATACATTGCCCACTGTCCTCACACAGAAGTGTGGACAGAGGACACGAGAGACTGTACACTACAAGTTCTCATGTATTAATCCACTTTCAACTGGAGACAGATTGTATACAGTATAATGATTTATATTGTTGAGTCTTTAATAGCTGACTGTTCTTTTTGCCTTCCAATAATTTGTATGTGATGACAAAATACTTCTCTAGAAGCCTCAAATAGTTTTTATTTTCTAATTTCAGAATGAGGAATTAGAAAACAAATAAACTGCCACATGTACCACATTTTTACTTTTTGCCCATTTGGATGAGTTATCCCACGATGGAGAAGGAAGGACTTTCTGTCATGACCTTTAGCCCCAGCAGAATTCCAGTGAGGAAGAGAGTGTTCAGTTCTTTTCCCATCTTTAGAACTAAGTTATATGACTTTAACCCTAATCGATATCTCCCTGTCTATATCTGAAAAATTAACATGGTTTCTAATTACAGTAAGAATTGACATCTTTAAGAGAAATTCTGAATTAAAGTATTTTATATAGATATTTACATTTGTAATCTCTTTTTTTATTTTTTGCTGAAAGAAGCGAGAGTAGCTAAGATCTAATCATGGAGCACATTCTGTTACAAAATCATAGTGACTAAGGAGCCAATTTGATCTCTTAAGTAATCATTTCCAGAATGAGTCATGTGTCAAAACTTTCACAATGAAAAGGACATTTGGAAATGTTACTTTCTTGGCTTAAGTTCAAAACAGCAAATATATCCTGTTCAAATACAGTCTCCACACATAGAAACAGGTCTCTAAAATCTCTTTCCCTCAGCTCTTAAAGCAAACAAAAAAAGTGCTATACAGCAGTGTCTGAGACATTAAAGAGGGCGACTTTGGGAAATGTAGACTTTTGTGTTTTCTTGAAGAGAGTAATGAAAATGTAGGATTACTCAGGTAGAAGCAGGATTAAATGAGCAGTTCAAAAATATGTCCTGTATTTGAAAACGTATGCTCTGCAAAAGGCACTGTCAAAAGAATGAAAAGACAAGCCACAGACTGGGAGAAAATATTTGCAAAAGACCCTTTTGATAAAGACTGTTATCCAAAATATACAAAACTGAACAAAAACTCTTAAAACTGAACAATAAGAAAATAACCTGATTAAAAGATGGTCCAAACAACAATCAGGTTCCACTCTATTAGAACGGCCACCCAGAAGAATCGTAGAACAGTGAAAATGCCCTCTGTAATACTATACTGGATATATGTCATTATACATGTGTCCAAACCCATAGGATATCCAACACCAAGAGTGAACCCTAAGGTAAACTATGACCTTTGGGTGATAATGATGTGTCAGTGAAGTTTCATTCACTGTAAAAATGGGATGTTGATAGTGGGGGAGGCCATGTGTGGGGAGACAGGGGGTATATGGGGAATCTCTATACCTTTCACTCAATTTTGCTGTAAACCTAAAACTCTAGAAAATAAAATTTATTTTTTAAAAAAGAAAGGGAGTAAAAAAAAAAAGTCATAATACAGAGGATCTAGCAGTATATCAGTCATCTTACAGCAAAATTGTTAGCAAACTACTCATCTCCCTTTTGTATTAATTAATTTGACAGGAGCCCTTTTTCATGGTTGTACACTCAAGTTAATGGGTGCTCAGACAAGCACAGATTTGGAGTTAGGCAAGCCTGGGTGTAAATTATAGCTTTGCCACTTGGCTTGCTGTTAGAATGGATTCCGGCAGACCATTTAGCTTCTCTAAGCTGCAATTTCCTGTCTGAGAACTAGAGATACTAATAACTACCTCATAAAGTTGTTCTGAAGACTAAATGAGTTATATATGTTCAGCTTTGGTACAGTATCAAGTACAGAGTAAGTACTTAATAAAAGTACTTGATTTACAAACAGTTGTACATACTAAACATGTAACTACTGTAAGTGTTTCATGGGTATTAAATAATCTGGACAGTTCCTAACATAGTGAGCCCTCAGTAACAGCAGCTTTAATTATCTGAGTTACATTTGGCAGATGTGTGTCATCCCAGGGACAGGAGAGGGAGGCTTCAGAGACCTAGAAAAGTATTTCCCTGGTCAACCTCATTTATGCCCCCAATTGAAGGGGGGGGGGGAGGCCAGGTGCCTGGATAGCACCTCCTGGCTGGTCCCCAGCTTTCTCAGAGCTGCAGCGCTTCCTTCTTGACACAGGCAAAGGAGAGGGGAGGAAGGAGCTGGCTTTGTGGAATACCTGCTGGGTGCCAGAAACCTGAGTTATGGCATCTTTTCTTAGCCTCTTGGCCACCCCAGGGAACTGGGATGAATCCCTGTGTGACCAGAGGAGAAGGCTGAAGCTCAAAGGGGCTAAGGAGCCACTAAGATTTCATAGGCAGGAGGTGGCAGGACAGGAGCTGGAGCCCAGGTTGTACATATTCACCTTAGAAATGTTATACATGGGAGTGAGGATCTTACAATCTCTCAAAAGTATGTCAGTCAGGAATGTCAGAGGCAGGAGGGCTTAAGAGATTCATTATGAGGTACTAACCTTTGAGCGCTAGCTGGGACCCCAAGGACTCCTTAAGACATTATTTCACAGCAGGAGTTTTTCAGATACCAACCACCTACCATGGTTGTGCAAACTGGGAACTGCCTCTGTGTAATACAGAGTTGTGGGAGTATTTTTGTTCGTTTGTTTTTCTTGTTATACATGAATTATGAATTTAAATCAGGCAAAACTTCTAATAGAGCTTTAAAAGAAAGAGAAAAAAAACAGCATAGAAACAGAGAAGGAAACCCAAAGAATGTTAGGGCTGGAAGGCATCTCAGACCCTGTCTAATTGAAACCACTTTATGACAGACTGGGACACAGGTCTGAGGAGAGGTGTGACTTGCCCAGCTCTCTGCTTCTCCTCACCTTGTGAAATGGTCACATCAAAGCTGACTCTCTGTGCATTTGTTTTCCAGGTAATATCTGTCGACACCTGCTACCCCTGGTTCAGTGCCCCACTCTAATTGTGCATGGTGAAAAGGATTCTCTGGTCCCACGTTTTCATGCTGACTTCATCCACAAACATGTGAGAGGGTCACGGTAAGTCCATTCTCCACTCAGTGCCTCTGACGTTTCAGAAGGAGCTGCAGGAAGGAAGAGAAACAGGGAGGCTGGGGTTTTTTAAAGTGGCCCCCACCCCCATGTTGCCAATGGCAGTGAACAGTACCACTGTCTACAGAGCACTGGGGAAACATGGGGCACAAGGGTCCCTGGTTTGTGGATAACCAGTAATTGAAGGGAGGGGATCTCAGATACATACATGTCTCTTGTTGCTGTGGTGGCCACTGTGCTGATACATACCAACTTCTGTAGCATTGGAGGTAATTTAGATTTATAACAATCTTTGTTAACTAAAACAATTTTAGACAATTTGGGAGTTTTCAATCTAGTTTATCATTATAAAAGCACTACCTAACCAATAAAGAAAATTGGTAAAATCAGAAAATGGAAACAAATTGCCTTTTGCTTGTTATCCATTTAAATTCTTTCATTATTAGCACTTTCGTATTTCTCCCTTTTTTAACATAGTAATAATCATATTCTATATTCAACTCTGATGCTGCTTTTTTTCCACTTAAAATTATGTTGTAAACTTTTTGTGTTATTTCACCCTTAAATATGTACATACCAGGTGATAAACCTGTTATTCTGAATTATGAAATGCCAGCATATGGCTGACCATGCTGGCGTCTTGGTCAGATAGCAGACACGTGTCGCTTGTTCTTTGCATTCTGATTTCTGCCACCCAGCTTTGGGCATGGGGAACATTACAAGACATGTCAGCAAAGATGGTGTTATTTGTATGGAGTAAATAGAAATTTATGTGTTATTTATTTTTATTTTTTACCTGGAGAACATTATGCTAAGTGAAATAAATTAGTCAGAGAAAGACAAATATCATAGTATTTCACTCAAATGTGGAATTTAATGAAGAAACTGAACTACCAAGCAAAATAGAGACAGACTCATAGATAGAGAGCAGACAACTCGGGTCGGGGTGGAGAAGGGCAGAATTGAGCAAAAAAGAGAAAAAGAGAACTCATCCACATGGACAACAGTGTGGTGATTGCAGGGGTGGGGTGGGGTTTAGAAGAGGACATAGAGGGGATAAATGATGATGGGAAAAGTTAAATTTAAATACACACACACACATATAAAAATAATTGGGAAAAAGTAGAAATTTATATTTTAAATACTTTGGCTGACACTGGAGCCAGCTTTTGCCAGCCAAAATATATAGCCAGGTATATGAAAATTCAAAGTTGAATAAATTCAGTATTTCCCTTATATGCAGTGGCTACATATCCTGAAGAAGAAAGTGAGGTGTGACTGGAAGATAGTGACCTAATTTTATAAAAAAATAAACATACAGGGAAATAAATATCCTAGTGAGCCTTGACCCCTTCAAAGACTATATAGTAATTTTAGAGATACTGTCATTGCTCAGGACGTCTTTGGTATTCTATAGAATTCTTTTGAAAATGGCTTTTGCCTTGACCAGCTTGGCTCAGCGATTAGAGCGTCAGCCCATGGACCAAAGAGTTGTGGGTTCGATTCTGGTCAAGGGCACGTACCTCAACTGCAGGTTCCAGTTCCCTGGCACTGGCTGGGGTCGTGCAGGAGGTAACCAATCAATGTGTCTCTCTCGCATCAGTGTTTCTCTCTCTCTCTCTCTCCCACTCTGTCTGAAAATAAATGGAAAAGTATCGTCCGGTGAGGATTCAAAAAAAGAAAAGAAATTGGCTTTTATTAGCGGCCTATTAAAATCCTTCCTCACTTGCTCGCTCCTTGCCTCCTTTTCTCCCTCCCCACTCTGTTCCTTCTTCCTCCTCTCCCTCCCTCTTTTCCCTTCATGAGCAATTTCTGATGCCTGCTGTGGGCCAGCACTGCCCGAGAGCTCCCACAGTTCAGCAGAAACAGTTCCACTGCTTCCCAGTCATGCTGCTCTGTGCTATATTTTAACAAACACATTTCTCAGAGAATGTTGAGATGTGGGGGGGTATGCTTCTTATTCTGATAAAATATAATTACCATAAACCTGTGTAATTTCTATATTTATATAGCATTTTATATTTAAAAGGTATTTTACATATAAAAATCTAATTATACTTTATAACTAACTTATGAAAAAGAAATATTGTCCCCATTTTATAGATAAGAAAATCAAGGCTGAGATGCTAAGTAATTGTCCAAGGTTACATAGCCAATTAAAGACAAATCCTAGATTTTTTTCTCCTAATATAGTGCTTTTCCCCCACAGCACAGCTGCCTCTCATAAACATAGTCTTATTTTAATATGATGGTTAGATGCCTGGATTATATACTTGTTGATCTGGTTAATTGTTTTATAGCTTCAGAAATGACAGGCTTCTGTATATGACTCTCATAATAAATGCATGTGTTCCCTTGGAGAGCCAGGTTCAATAAAAGTCAGTCTGCAACAAAGTTTAATGTAGGAATTCTGTTCCAAAGACATCTCCTAACAACAGAATACATCAGTAAGAGAGAAAACTATTCCCTTACTGTTCTGATATAATTGTCTCAGTAGATTATTTTATGGAAGACCATTTTCTTAGAGCTATAGTCTTTGAAACAAATCAGCTGAAGGTAAATTGCTATTAGTGGTGATTATCTAAAATTGGCTTACAGTTTACACCCACTCCTTTCCTCTGCTAAAACAGCCCTTTATGTTGGACATGAATTTACATAGAACTGATATAGTTTATTTTGAACCCCACAAAAGGAAGGTGGATTCCTTGAGCACCAAAGTCATCCTGTGGTTCTGTATACCATGCCACTTGAGAAGAATATAGCAATTCAGAGTGTAGCAAGCTCCAGTGAACTTGGTATTTTATTACCTTGCCCGGTACATTTATACTTAAACTTAAAGACACAGTGTATCCCTTCAAAGATCTTACCAACAAATAAATATCACATGTGAAACCGATGCCTTTCTCTCCTCAGGAGGAGACTAATGAAGGGTGGAGTTGTTCAACAAGCCTGCTTCCTGCTCATGTTAATTTGTCCCTCTCTCTATTTTCTCTTTGTGGGAGAACAATGATAGAATCTCTTGGAAGCAAAGAGGCTGTAGTGATCATTGAAGTTCATTGGTTTTAAAAATTGTTTTTAGGCAGTTGACCCTTCCTCCTAACAAAACTCTTATGCAGAAGTCTAAGATATGAAACATGAAATAAGAGCTGGTCTGATTACAACAGTGATGGGGTGCAGACCCAATCCCTTTGATTCTCCTTGTCCTGCCCCAGCCCCTGTGCATCCCTGGCTTGTCCAGCCCTCCCTCCAAGATGGAAAAGCACTGACATCGCCTCACCACCTGTCTAGCTAGTCAGCCTCTGCTTGGGCGTCTCCTGTTACAGACATGAGGCCAGCCCCAGCTTGTTTGCAGAGAATTTGCATTGAGCAGAGATTGGCACCTGTCATGTTCTTTGGGGTTGGGGTGGGGGGGCCCCCAGAGGCAGTGAGGCTCAGACATCTCAGAAGAGGTTATGACTCCACAGCTTATTGAACTGTGTGTCTGCTTATTATGTGTATTAGTGTGCTAGGGCTGCTACAACAAACACCAGAGACAGGGAGGCTTAGATAATACAAGTTTATTTTCTCACAGTTCTGGAGGCTGGAAGACTGAGATCAAAGTGTCATCAGGGCTGCTTTCCTCTGAGGTCTCTCCCCATGGCTTGTAGACTGCCGCCTTCCCTCTGAGTCCTCACGCCGTCTTCCCTCTGTGCCTTGGTCTCTTCTTATAAGGACACCAGTCATATTAGGGTGGGCCCTGATGGCCTCATTTTAACTTAATTACCTCTTTAAAGACCTATATCCAGATAAGGTCACACTCTGAGGTACTGGGGGTTAGGACTTCAACATACATGTTTGCGGGGGATGCAGTTCAGCTCATAATGGTATGTTTCTGAGGAGATGTTCAGATCTAGGAATTAGAGGCCCAGCAGAGGTCAGGATCTGGATTTGAGACCCAGCTGCAAATGGCCAGCACCTTGCCTGGAACCTTTCTCTACTCCTTACCCTTTCACTGCCTGGCCAAGAGTACTTATCCTCTGGGTTGCAACTCAGATGTCTCCTTCTCCTCTTCCTCCTCCATCTCCAGTTACTCATCTGTCTGAGGCCTCACAACTCCTTATGTATACCTTTTACAGCTGTTAGCTTGTGAGTTTAGTTTTCCACCTGTTTGGCATGTCAACACCTATCCCAGAATGCAGTCTAATACATGTTGAAAGAAAGAAAATGTGAGAGCCAGATAGGCACCTAGGGCCAAGCCTCTGTGGATGGCCAGGGGTCACTGACTGGTGACTCAGGGCCAAAAATGATGATACAGAGTCCTACTTCACATTCTGGGGCTGAGCCAGAAAGCCAGACCAGATGGGAAAGAACGAGTAACATCCATGTGCGCAGAGTGGCACCTGGGGCCAGTTCCAACCAAAGGGGAGAGGTGGGAAAAGGAGTTTTGCCTGGAGAGCAGAATTGGTATTTGGGGAGCCTGAGCAACACTCATAGCTGTGGGAGTGAAGAACAGTACGCAGGGGTCTGAATGCTGGCTTAGTCATTCATTCAAGAAGTGTACATATCTGTGCCTGTTTCCTTGTGTATAAAATGAGGATGATAATATCTGTCATTCAAAATACTTTTTGAGGAGTGAATATTTGTACAACACACAGTAGTGCCACTTTTGTGGCTGGAATGCTGGTGTGGGTACAGGTGATCAGGAGCCCCAGGAGACAACAGAGTGTAGTTTAATAGTAGGTCAGAAGTAAGTTGCTCTCTGTCCCAACATTCAGCACCATTATTCGTCTAGGTGTATGGGTGTATTAGGATTCTCCGAGAAACAGAACCAATAGGACACACACACACACGGAGGCTTATTTTCTGTAAGGAATAAGGGATTGGCTCATGCAGTTATGGAAACTGAGAAGTCCAAGATTTTTCATCAGAAAGCTGGAGCAGAGTCAGGAAGGTGGGGACCCAGGAGAGATGAGGCGTAGTCACAGTCCGACTCTGAGAACCAGAAAGGGCTGATGTTTCCCTTTGAGTCTGAGAAGCTAATACCCTAGTTCAAAGAAAGCCAGGCAGGAGCCTACTTTGTTTTTTATTAAAAAAAAAAATGTTCATAGACTTACTGGAAACTGTGGGTTCATAAATAATTTAGAATGTTATTTAGTGGAGAAAGAATGCTGTAGCACATCTGTGGCCTTGTTCATATCTGTAGCTCTCAGCTTAATTTGAAAACTGGAGAAGGTTAGACCAAGGAAGAGATGGTAACATTGTTTTTCCTTTGCTACATGGCCTATAAAGTGAGGTCCTAGAAGGACTATATCAAGAAGTAAACTGACCACAAGTTTTACTATGAGGTTAGACAATTTCTCTAAAAGATCTAGAATCAAATCTGGCAAATGGGGACTTCTGTTTCCTGTCTCCGAGGCCCCCAATTTCCAGCTGAATCATGTGTTTGGTGGTGGCGATTTCCTACTAATTTTCCTGGGGAGTGTGACTGAAACACTTCCCATGGAGCATGTGGTTGGATCCTTTTGTTATTTGGGTGAGAACCTGGGTCAGCAGTAGAGTTGCTAAGTTGCCTTGACAGCTATATATTGACTCCTGCCTAGCGTGGTACTGCTCCCAAAAAGTGGCCCCTTTAAGGATAGTGGCCCCTGTGTCACAGAGGCTTTAAGGATAGTGGCCCCTGTATCAAACCTAAAGGAGGGTGTATTCAAGAACTTGACAGACCCCCAAAAAGTATCAGGGAGAACAGCAATTTTCTTTATAACTTATCCATCTGTTCATCCATAATTCAGTACAGTTCTGAATGTGGATGCCTCAGAACAGATCTCCCATATTTTTAATGAAGGAGACCAGGTTTTCATTTTCCTGAGACCTAGAGACTATAGGAAGAATGCAGACAGCACTGAGGCTAAAAATAAGGGATTCACTGCTGGTGTCTCCTTCCTTGGGGGGGATTCTGAATGCATCCTAGAAATGGGGAAGGGCACGTCATAATCTGCATGGCTTTCCACAAGGGAGGACTTGCAAGTTGGGCAGACTGAGGTCTCTGCTTCCGAACCCAACTTAGTACACATTACAGGATGCAGTTTAGCCTAGACATGCCCTTTGACCTTTCAGCATCTTTAGCAGTTGGTTCCTCTGTCTCCTAAAAACAGAGGCCTTGATCGTCCCTACATGCCCTGTTCCTTGTGTAGGGCAACTGGGATCCTATCTTTGGGGTTGATGCAGTTTGCCCTTCATTAATGAACAGCTTCAAAACTGAATTTGGAACATTCTAGTTACTATAAATGGCCTTAACTTTCCTAGGAGCCTCAGAAAGATGCCAACAATCAGTCCTCTCCTCCTCTGAAGTAAATGACTTTGATTAGCTGAGTACCCCCTCCCCCATCCCCATGTGGATGAGCTGCAAGGACAGCTGTTCCTCAGGACCCTTTACCAAGTCTTCCCCAGTGTTCACTGAGGTCCCGAGAGCTCTCAGACCCCCAGTGGTGAAAGACCAGGCAGTTAGCCAATGTGGTAACTGGCATTTTGCCCTAGTATCCTTTTAATGTCCAATTGTGATTGTGGACAGAATAGCTTGAACTTGTGCTTATATTCCAGAAGCTTTAAAACTTTTATTTCTGTACTTTTATAGCCAATAAATAAAATGTAGAACTCAGAGAAGGCTGCCTTTATTAAAGAAATTGCCAACTAGCCATGTTTGACCACAATCCTTTTGAAAGGAAGGAGCCTCATTAAGACAGTGAGGTTTGCCACAAAAGATGTAGTAACAGCTGCAGAAAAGGTTGCTGATGCAGGCTGTTCCTGCCCTCACAATCTTAGGAACACCGTTCTCCCTTTGCCCTGTGGCTTGTATCGAGTTAGTCTGTTCTCAAAAATGTCAGGGCAATTTGGAAACTTGAACAACACTCTGGTAGTGGCTAAACTGACCTGGGTTTTCCCTACGTAGATGCCCCACAAAGCTCACCTGTTCTAATCCAGTGGGTTTTGGACCTGTTGTATTTTATCATCTTTCCAACCTTCTGTTAAAATTAACCTTATTAAAATGGATTTTTTTTTTTTAGATAACCACCAAACCCTATGTCCCACTCTGTCAGGTTCAGTTAAACCATTCAATACATGCTACAATTCCAAGTACAGCCTCCAGGTCAGTCATATACTCCAGGAGGCTTTTATTCAAGTACACATTCAGGAAAATTTATACTGTGTACCTTACATTTCTCCCCAGTAGTCAAGGAAAAAAATGCAGCAGGTTTTTACTGTAGATTTTCAGGTAATGTTAGGGAGGGTGAAGGTTTTAAATGGTGTGCCATCAATCATAAGCTTTTTCTTTTCAGATTGCATCTGATGCCAGAAGGCAAACACAACCTCCATTTGCGTTTTGCAAATGAATTCAACAAGTTAGCTGAAGACTTCTTACAATGAAAATGTCCCCAAGAATATGTTACCTGGTGATTCTTCAGCATGGAGCTTCAACCTGTTGCTGCCTCTGAAACCCACCATGTCACACCTCAGTGCACCTGCCTTCCAGGTTTCTACTCCCTACAACTCCTCCTAACCCAATATTGATGACATTAAAAACATCCTCTAGCTTTAATAGCTACAGAAGTTAAACCTAACTTCTTAACATTAAGTTGTACATTTCTACTGTCTTAAAAAATAAATTCCTAGCATGATTTACCTTATTTGCAAACACATCTTAGATGAGCATTTGTAGTGCTCCTGACTGCTATTTTAGGGCACCTTAAATTCATGCTGTACCATTTCTCTGAGAAGTACAAGTAGTCACTGGTCTTTTTCATTGTAGTATCACTTTGTGCAAAGGAAGTAAAGAAAGAGAAGAAAGTCCTTGCCTGGGGTCCTCAATTCCACATTTCACAGGGTTGCTCTAACTCGGGCAAAAGGAAGAAAGTTTGCTTTATTCTCAAATCTCTCTTCACTCCCTTACCGTTACTGGATTCCTTTACTTTAATGCTTTGGGCCAATGAAAATGAAAAAAATATTTCTTTTTTAATCTCTTTACTAAAAGAACTATTACTTAAAACAATAAGTAAAACAAATTCTATTTTGTTAAAATTACTAAACCCAGAAACATATTCAAAAAAGTATCTAGTGAAAAAAATAAAAATAAACCACAAGATTTTGGACACATGCTTTTTAATTACTATAGTATATTTCTTAATTTTTAGAGGAGTTCCACATTATTATATCAACAGTGTGAATTTCTGACAGAGGCAAAACTGAGCACCATAGATACAAATAGAAAGACCATGCTTGATTGAGGACAACAGAAATTCACTAACGTTGCAAAATGTATTTGAGTCCTTAAGCCTCATCCTCGCCCTCCTCCTCCTCGAATTCCCCCTGCTCGTCGGCCGTGGCGTCCTGGTACTGCTGGTACTCGGACACCAGGTCGTTCATGTTGCTCTCGGCCTCGGTGAACTCCATCTCGTCCATGCCCTCGCCCGTGTACCAGTGCAGGAAGGCCTTGCGCCGGAACATGGCCGTGAACTGCTCCGAGATGCGCTTGAACAGCTCCTGGATGGCCGTGCTGTTGCCGATGAAGGTGGCCGACATCTTCAGGCCCCGGGGCGGGATGTCGCACACGGCCGTCTTCACGTTGTTGGGGATCCACTCCACGAAGTAGCTGCTGTTCTTGTTCTGCACGTTGAGCATCTGCTCGTCCACCTCCTTCATGGACATGCGGCCCCGGAAGATAGCGGCCACCGTCAGGTAGCGGCCGTGGCGGGGGTCGCAGGCAGCCATCATGTTCTTGGAGTCGAACATCTGCTGGGTGAGCTCGGGCACCGTCAGGGCCCGGTACTGCTGGCTGCCCCGGCTGGTCAGGGGGGCGAAGCCGGGCATGAAGAAGTGCAGGCGTGGGAAGGGCACCATGTTCACCGCCAGCTTGCGCAGGTCTGCGTTCAGCTGGCCGGGGAAGCGCAGGCAGGTGGTGACCCCGCTCATGGTGGCAGACACCAGGTGGTTGAGGTCTCCGTAGGTGGGGGTGGTCAGTTTCAGGGTGCGGAAGCAGATGTCATACAGGGCCTCGTTGTCGATGCAGTAGGTCTCGTCTGTGTTTTCCACCAGCTGGTGGACGGAGAGGGTGGCGTTGTAGGGCTCCACCACCGTGTCGGACACCTTAGGCGAGGGCATCACGCTGAAGGTGTTCATGATGCGGTCTGGGTACTCCTCCCGGATCTTGCTGATGAGCAGCGTGCCCATCCCTGACCCGGTGCCACCCCCCAGCGAGTGGGTCAGCTGAAAGCCCTGCAGACAGTCACAGCTTTCTGACTCCTTCCTCACCACGTCTAGGACCGAGTCTACCAGTTCAGCCCCTTCCGTGTAGTGGCCCTTTGCCCAGTTGTTCCCGGCCCCACTCTGGCCTGCCAGAGAGAAAGAATATTAGACACTAAAGTGTAAGGAATTCCCAGTTCTACCATTTGCACTCTGCACCAGTCTTAGAGGTGCAGACTCTTCCCTTTTAGATACCGTTTTCTACCTACAGAAAAATTTTCTATATCAGTGACCTTGAAAAACACTGGAGCATCGTCCCATACACCAAAAGGTGGCAGTTTTGCCCTGGCCAGTTTGGCTCAGCGGTTAGAGCGTCGGCCTGTGGTCCGGAGAGACCCGGGTTCAGTTCCCGTTAAGGGCACGTACTTCGGTTGCAGTTTGTCCCCGGCCCTGGTTGGTCGTGCGGGTGGCAGCCACTCGATGTGTCCCTTCACGTCGATGTTTCTCTCTCTCTCTCCCTCCCACTCTATCTGTACAAAAAATGGAAAAATATCCTCGGGTGAGGATAAAAAAAAACAAACAAACAAAAAAACAAAAGGTGGCAGTTTTGATTCCCTGTCAGGGCACATATCTAGGTTGCAGGTTCGCTCTCCAGTTGGGATGCGTACGGGAGGCAACTGATTGATGTTTCTCTCTCACATTTCTTTCTAGACTCAATAAAAGACATGTCCCCAGATGAGGATTAAAACAAACAAAAACAAATTAGGTCCCATTAACAGACAAGGGCAACGGCACAATGAGATCAGAAGAGGACACTGGCTCTAAGCCAGTGCCTCAATTCTGCTCATATCCTGTGCCTTTGCTTCTTGAAGTGGCCACCTATTGTCATGGGTCCTCTGAAATGACCAGTGGCCCAATAACTCCTGTTTGAAGCTTTTTCATTGTGCTTTATCTTTCCCCTTCACAGGCTGCTCTGTGTGCGAGGGCTACGCCCTCTGCAGGCTCACACTGTTCTTTGAGCTGTCCCGACAGTCACCGCCCGTGGACTAAGTGTAATTAGACCACAACTCAGGGATATCTATTGACACACAATGTCCACCTTGGCATTCCACACTAAACTGATTTCCACAGTGTTTAGGAAGAAAAAGACCCATAGAGCCAGTCCCCATTGATGGTGACTACATACCAAAGACGAAGTTGTCGGGCCTGAAGATCTGGCCAAATGGTCCAGACCTGACGGAGTCCATTGTGCCCGGCTCCAGATCCACCAGGATGGCCCGAGGTACGTACTTGTTACCTGCGGGGAGTAAGAGCTGGACTTAGACCTGCAATTGGCAAAGGAGTCAGACAAGGTGGTGGTGCTCTATGCGCCTTTCACAGAATTTATTAGAGATCATTCCAGCATGTGACGCAAAAGTACAATAGGGGAGCATTTCTGCTTTAGAAGAGGTAATGAGCATGCTTAGTCATGGCAAACAAGCAGGAGTCTTAAGGAAATGTAGTGCGTTTTTTAGCAGTTGACATTTAAAATGAATACAAGAAGCATTTCTTTGTCATTTGTATGTTCCTAGTATATTGCATCTGCCACAGTATGGAAAGCAAGGTTGATAGAAAAGCAAAAAACATTCAAATAATCACCAGCAGCTTCATTGTAGTACACATTGATTCTCTCCAGCTGCAAGTCACTGTCTCCATGGTAACTGCCAGTGGGGTCAATCCCGTGCTCATCACTGATGACCTCCCAAAACTGGAAATTAAAAAAAAAAAAAAAATCACCTGATGGCCTGACATCCTAAATATCAGTAAGGATGGCCCTTTTCTTCCTCTGGTGTCCTTGGAACAGTGGCCATGGTGGTCAGATGGTTAAGGAGTCCTGGACAGACCAGGCAGCTGTGCACCCCTATTCCTCCAGCAGAGGCTGCTGTGGGGCTTT
Organism: Molossus molossus; assembly: GCF_014108415.1. Lineage (NCBI taxonomy): Eukaryota > Metazoa > Chordata > Mammalia > Chiroptera > Molossidae > Molossus > Molossus molossus. The sequence goes on from NW_023425347.1 coordinate 7,832,694, forward strand.
GAAATTAGCAGAGCATCAGCCATATTATGGCTGATAGTCTGACAAGCTGGGAGGGGTCCTGAAGGAGGAGGGTGGGCACAGCAGTTCTGGGTAAACTGTGGATTCTGGGGAGGCTTTCACCCCCAGGCAAGGCTGATGTCAGCATCCCAACATCCCAGCTGATGGATGGGTCATGGCAGGACCAAGACCCAGTTGGATCCCACCCTGTGGCTGCCTTAGGAACCAATGTCTCCTGGCACAAACCCCACCCAGCCCTCCAAGCAGTGCAGTTTTATGCCACTGACATCCATACTGGCCTCTGGCCACTGAGCTCAGCGGGGGATGGGTGGGGAAAGGCAGGCAGGAGCCTGGGAGCACACCTGGGGCAGGGAATGAAGCTGGCCTTGGTGAGGGTGAAGACTCCGTTGTAAATTTGCAGCAGGGAAGGAGGGGAGGTTCGGGTGGGCAATATGGCGGTTCTGACAGGCTTCGTCCTTGTTCAGATGCCCGCCCACACCCGAGCACCATGCCCGCTCCTGCCCTGCCCACTGCGGTGGTAATTGCAGCCCCAGTACCGTCACCTGCCACCTTGGAGACAGGAAGCCAGATTGGCATTATATGTTAGCATGTCTAGATGGTCCTCGTATTAGGGAAATTATCTAACATTCTCGTCTTTGTATCCCAACAAGTAGTCTGTATAACATGTCACCTCAATGACACTGCATTTTTTTACTCAAACTATAGAGAAAATATCCAAGTTAAATTCCACACGAGGCCACTGGATTAATATGGCCTCAGCCTCTATCCAAATTTCAGAGGCTAATAGACCCAGAGAGATGCCAACTACAGGCAGCTGAAGGGTCGGTTCAAAGGACATTTCAAAGGGCTTTGATTCAAGGCACATACAGCTGCGTCGCTGCGAGCATCGCAGCAGGTGGTGTGGCTTCCTGAGCCGGCTGGCGGCGCACCGAAATTGCACTACTAGGGCGGGCGGGTACCTTCGGGACCCGTTGTCCCCCCTACCCCCAACACCCACCCCCAAGTCGGCCCCAGCTCGCACCCTCAGAGCCCGCTCCCCGCCCCCTCCCCCTACCCGGCCCTAGCTCGCACCCCCAGGGCCCACCGCCCCTGCCCGGCCTCTTCTCTTGGGATGCACCCACCTTGGCACCGATCTGGTTGCCACACTGGCCCGCCTGGATGTGCACGATCTCGCGCATGGTGCCGGCTGCAGAGGGGGGTGGAGGCGCTGGACCTCGGAACTGGGAATGCGGGAGGACCAGGAACTACGGCACTGAAACCCGCCGGCTCGCCCCAGCTCCACCTTTTATGCTGACCGACCCGCCCAGCCTGCGCTGACGTAGTGGGGGGCGGAGCTGAGGGGGGGGGCGGCCCGACGGAGACTGCGGCACCGCGAGGGGGAGCTGGGGCGGGGTGCGAGGTGCCGGGGTGCTCCGGCTGGTCTCCGCGACCGCTGAGTCCCCCAGACCCCGCACCCCAGGGCCTCTGACCCAGCCAGCCGCCTTCTCCCCGACGCGGGTGCCGCCCTACCCTGCACTGGGTTATTCAGGAAAACCAAATCCCCACCCCGCCCCGTCCACTCTGGATCCCGGAGAGGAGCTGGAGACCTGGGTCCTGAGACCAGGAGGAAAGGGTGCCTCCAAACAGCGTCCTTGCCTCCCGGGGGAGGGCGAGAGGCACCCAGCACTCTTTTGGAGTAGGGAGCCCAAAGTTTGCATTGGGGTCTACAGCGGTTTGCAAAGGTTTCCTGCGTTCTGGGCAGGATTCTGGACTCCTGGCCTCGTTCTCTTTCTATTCCGTTGGGAATTCGTGGCGAATGTGAACGCCAGGAGAGCCTGTAAGTGGGGAGGAGTGGGGGTTCCCCGAAGAGAACAAACGGGCAGGCCTTCAAGGAAAGCAAAGATGGCAGGATGAGCAGCTTTTCTCTCCTACACCTAAGGAAGATGGTCGGTTTGGGAGGGGCTAGGAAAAGGGACACGGTGCTGAATTTGTCTCAGGTCTGCTTTGGGTCTTGGTTCCTTGTAAAGGCCACTTAAATGTGGAAAATTATGCGTGCGTGTGTCAGGAAAGGGAATGGGAATGAATGTGAATAGAATAGCCACGCGTCAGCCCAAGTATGTGTGTCTGAAATACATTGTTGCCTAATCCTCACAGCAACCTGATAGAGCTGGGCAGTCCCATCCCAACGCCACCAGCACGTGTGAGTAGGGGCACACCTGAAACGAGGTTAGTGTGAATTGAGATGTGCTTTCCGTGTAAAAGACAGAGGATTTCATGGATTCCATAAGTTAAAAGAATAAAATATTTCACTACTGATTTTATATATTACATGTCAAAATATTTTGGATATATTTTGAAATTAAATTTCACTTGTTTCTGTTAACTTCTTGAGACTAGTAGTGACTACTAGAAAATTGTAAATGATCTGCAAGGTCCACATTGTATTTCTATTGAACAGCACTGTTCCAGAGCAAACATTGTTGCTGTCCCGATTTCATAGCTCAGAAAGGAGGCCGAAAGAGCTGACTAGCCACAAAGCTAGTAAATGAAGTCACCTAGATTCCTTCTACAAAGAGAAAGCCCCGGTGAGTGTTAAAGGCTTGGTTAGGGTGAGGTAAGGTCCAGCCTTCATTCTTCTCAAAGATGATCTTAACCAGTGGGCTAGGGGAGCAGAGACCTGAGACTGCTTTTGTTTCTCAGCACGCCCTTCTCTCTGGGGCCAGTTTCTACAACTAGGAAATGTTGATAATTATAGGAACCCCAAAGCCAGCTTTGTGAGCAGGAAATGAGAAGCTCTATATGAAAGGGGGTCCAGTTTATGGAGCAAAAATGCCCCATAAAACCCAAGGTGATGCTGTTATAAATACTAAGCCTATTCATCATGTTAATAGTGAGTATATATCTGAGGTGGGTGGGCAAATCATGGCTTCATCACCCCTGCTTTAGGAAACTGGTCCTTTGGTGTACCGCCAGCACACAGGCAGGCACCTGGGACCTTCTCTCAGAGTGGGACAGGTTTCCTAGACTTTCTCCTCTTTCTCCTCCCCATATGGCTGGAGCCCCCTCTACAGCCCATCCCATGGGTACTGCACCCAGGTTCCTAGGGTTGTGCTCCACCTGCTCTTCAGCTTTATCACCAACTCCCACATCTTGGGCTCTTCATGGCAGCTGGAGTCTTCCAGAGCCTCTCCAGAGAATGGCCCTGCTCCAGATAACTTCACTGATTACACAGTTCCACAAAGATTTTCTGGAGATAATTGCCTCTTGGCCTTTGTTGTTTCATTCAGGGTAGGAATTTGGGGCCAAAGAGTAGCAGACAATAAGACCAGGAAGCTGTGCTATTGGGATAGTCAGGACTCTAAACAGGTGGACATCTCCCTACCTGTGGAGCTGTAGATCACCGTTGTGGAGTGTGCCCATTCGGCTACATCCTGATTGGGTCATTAAGCAAGTAACCTAAACTCTCAGAGTCTCTCTTCTTCTATCTGAAATTTGGAAATCTGTTTTTATGCTGATGTGAAGATGAGAGACAGTCTGGTAACTAGACCTTTAGTGTACACGGTCAGTAAGTAAGTGACAATATTTATTATAGCAGGGCCCAGACACCTAGGGACCACCTGCTCTCTGGATTACTGTCAGCACATGTTCTTCCCAAGGCTGCCTCCTCCTGCCACCTGACAGACACCCAAGACTGCTTGCTTGTTTGCCCAACACTTGCCCCTGGTGTCAGAGAAGTGTAGTAGGCAGTTACACAGACATGAGCAAAGCAAGGGCAGTGGGGCAGGTACAGAAGGTCACCAGAAAGCCTCGGGTGCCTAGCAAAAGGCAAAATTGGGAAAACAAGGACCTCGAACCCAGGATAACCCCTCCTCCCCTAGAATATTGCTGGTCATGCAGTTTGGACCCCCCTGACCTTTCATATCAATGGTCATGAGTTTCCAACCCTCCCTTAACCTTTCCTCGCCTGGCATGCCACTAGTCATGTGATAGACCCCTTTGGAGGAGAAACAAAAAGCCGAAGAGTGGCCTCATGCAACTCCCATGCAGGCCCTTGCATGACCACTCCTTAAACATTAACCCCTAGGGACAACATCTAGGCCTCAGTTATGTTTCAGTTCCAGGCCCAGAAAAGCAGCAAAACCAGACAAGTGAAGCCATGGCTGACCTCAGGACCAGCTGCACTGACTAATGACCCCCTGCCCTGGCACTCACTGATCAGCGGAGATCAGGCACCACCCTGAAAGGACACACCTGGAAAACTGATGAATAGTCTATGGAGATTGCCCCCTGAGACCTCCAGATAACTATTCTCAATACTGAGGGCCCAGTGAGCTCCCCAGGAGCACACACGGCCTTTACCCTCCCACTCACCTTCCCCCCAGGTGCATTACCTTACCTTTCTCTTTCCTAAGCTCCAAGAGCCCATCTTTGTTTGGCCTCCGTAACTTGTTTCCTGAGCCCATGCCCAGCTGGCACACTTTTTCTACCTCTGTGACTTTCTAAAATTCCTCTTATAATTTGAGTCTTGGCTCTGAATTATTTCTAAGCCAGAACTCAAGCACTCAGATTGTTGAACGCAGGTCCAATTGCCAGTGGTATTCTGTGCCATTTTGCCACCAACAAGAGCACACAAGCAGATTTTTAGATAATGCCTGCCCAACCTAAGGTGACTCATCAGAGGGCTGTGAGCTCCGGCTCCCTCCACCAGCTGGGCATTCCGACCACCAGGCCATCACACAGCAGTGCCATTCTGCACAGCACCCTTCCCGGGAATGGGCTGTTGATGAGCTTTGGGGGAAAGGTGGTTTCCCCACACCTTCCAAACACTGCCTGTTTCTCTTCGTGTCTAAAAAGGAACAACTCTCTGGCTCTGTTGGGCAAGGGGAGGGGGAGAGGAGCCAACATTCTCCTGCCACACGTCATTTCCTGCTTTGGAACTGCTCTCACCCACAGTGTTTGAGCCACCCTTCCCCTAAGGTGCTCTGGCGTGATGATGACAGACTTCAGAGTGCAGAGGGAAGGGGTGAATTCTGGAAAAGACTCCTCAGTGCCTTTTACAAAAGGGCTCCAGATCTTACCCTGCTCTCTGCCTGCCCTCCCGCCTGCTGCCTTCAGCCAGAGGGTTCTGGTACAAGGCCCTCCATACCTGGCATTGGGATACTGATGGTTTCTGTTCATTGGTGCTATCTCTAAAGTGACAGGCGTGATCTAGTTGAAGTATATTTAGTTGCACATCCTGAAATTTTGAGGACATCAAGTAAGAACCATCTCAGAAAATTCCCTCAGTTATTCTGGAACAGTCTCGTATCCTATTTGATTGTATTCTCATAAGCAGGGTATGAGGAAACTCCCGTAAAACTCATCTTAATGACCTGCCTGCTTCTTTGCACACGTCTTCAGGCTTTTAATAAAAACATCTCTTCATGAAGGTGGAAGAATTTTACTTAAAGCATTTAAGGTGCTTCCATTTTGAAAAGATTGTCTAAAGTATAAACAGCCTGGACTCCAATATCATTTACTTTGAAAATGTCAACTCCACCAAAGTTTATAACTTTTGCACCAGAAAATAATTTGGAGTAAATATTATGGTAGTTTTTCAGCCACCTTCTAGAATTTTTTATACCCTAGTATGTGTTATTTTTACTAGAATTGTCAATCTAGACATTTCAAAATTGAGAATGTTTGAGTATAATGTACACAACATTAGATATACATATATTTTATTGTGCTAAGAACACATTTTATATGTACACATTTTCTGATTATAAAATTAGAAGATTTAGAAAATACTAAAGAACACAAATATGTCTTCCCATTCTTCTCTAGATGTATTTTTTTTACTATTCATGTTTGATGTATTTCTTTTTTTTCCTTTTCATGGGTCGTTCAGGTGTTTTTGTTTGTTCCTTGTTAACATAAGTTCAATTATTTTTGCCTTCAACATTAAGAATGTAAAACTACTATATTTTAATATGCCATGATTTAAATCAGACATGATCTTACAAATCCGCAAATATATGTAATCTCTGAATTGCTACCATTTTCCTGGAATCTAGGGTGTCTGGCCATATCAGATTCTCTGGGCAAATGGTCTTTGCTTCACTGGCCAGGGCTGTTCACATTACTGGAATAAATGTCCCCCATCCCGCTCCCCCACAGTCCCTGAGTGGGTAAGAGCACAGGCCCTGTTCAGAATTGATGCAAATCCTGACTATGCCCCTTATTAGCTGTGTGAGCTCAGGCAAGTTACTTAACCTCCCTGTGCGTCAATGACCTCATCTGTAAAGTGGGAATAATTATAGTACCTGCCTCCTGGGGTTGTTACAAAGATTGAATGAACATGTGAAAGCACCTGACCCATGGTAAATTTCAGCACCATTCCAATGCTCTCTCACCCAAACCCCGAGGGCCTGCCTGTCAGTGGGGGTCCCCATGCCTTGAGGGTGGTTCTGGGCCCGAGGACCCCTCCAGGGCAGCGTGCAGGACTGGACCAGCGCCTGGGGGAGCCCTGGAACCCAAAGGAGCCGTTCCCGTCACGTTCCAACGTTCTGACTCCCTCACCATCTATTTCCAAACACAGGCTTTCTTCACGCCGAAGCCTGAGCTGCCAACGAATTTGGGTGGGGCCAGCCGAGCTGCCTTCCACGGGGCCAGGCTGCGGGCAGAAGAGGTGCTGCTCATTTTCACCCAGGCTCCTGAGCTCGAAGTTTGTTCTCTTCCACTTTCGGGCGAAGGGCAGTTCGGGCGGGGGTGACGTCAGCCTCCCGGGCGCGGTGAGGCCCGTCGGTCGGCTCCCGCTCGTGTGCTGGGGCGCTCGCCGCACGCCCGGGGTCCGGGCCTGGCACCATCCCTCAGCCGCTCTGCCTTCATCTCTGCCCATCCCGGACTGCCAGGGTTTTCGTCTGCAACAGAGAAATCTTACCTCCATCCCCGCCCCGCCACGTGCATGAGGAGCAACAACGAACAACCACCCAATTCAGAAACTATGAGGGAGAAATGTGCTTTTAAAAGAAGTGCCCCCCCCCCCTTTTAGCTGCGGAAAAGTTTAGTCTCTCAGGGGCCTCCTCAGCTGTACAACCAGGAGTCCTAAGAAAAACATGCAATTTTTTTTTCATGTTCATGGTTTCCTCCTTTGTTTTCTATCTAAATCCTACAAATACTTGATTTGTCTGTGTAAAAATACTACTACTTATTATCAGTTATTATTTATGCCTCATTGTAATAGGCATCATTCCAAATATGTGGCGGATTGATTTTGTTAAATGTTATCACATGATTATACCAAATTTTGTTGACTACTCACAGTCTAATGCTTGTGTAATATGCTGCCAATATTCTTTTGTTTCTCTTAATTGGAAAGAATATTTGCTATTTCCACGTTTTAATCTTATCAGCAAGATCAATTTTACCAGTAGGCACTATAAGCATAGTACGTACGGGTTTTTAAGACCTAAAGATGTTTGAGATGGGGGAGCGGTGTGTGTGTGTGACAACTCCAAAATATGGGGAAAAATATAGTAAAATTAATAAATGTTTAATTACATATCTGCAGAACATATCGTGTCAGTCAAACGCAACTTAACTTTTACATTATTATAATTTATATGTTATGATCTACTTTTTACAAAGTAGAAATATAAACATTTATGATATGACGTGGGGTGGTGCCTCCAAGAATAGGAGCACCTTGGACCTACCAAGCTCTCTTCACCTGGCTTCATCACTCACAGTTGGATAAAAGAAATAATTAGAATTTGTTTTTATAACTAGAAGAAAGAAGGTGATTGAGTAATATGGAGATAAACTGTTGGAAAGGCATCATCTGAGAGGTTTAACAGAGCTGTGAATCTTGAAAGAGGAAAGGGAGGAGCCAGTTGTATGCAGTTACCTAGGAGAAAAATCAAGGAGGGGGCGAGGTCTTGGATCAGTCATTGCCCCTCACTGGCCAGCAGGCGGCGCGGGCCCAGGACAGCTTGACTACTGTTGGGGAAAGAGGAGAGGCAGGCCTTTCGGTGAATTACAGGATAGAGAAGCATTGTACTAGAAATTTCTATGTACTGGGTGTTTCAAAGTCAATATTTTGTTAATTCATGGCATACTTGTATACTGTGGTGATTCACAAATAACTTTTAAGGTTGGATAATTTTGTAATTAGTGAGATGTCTGAATCTGGGTGGCATTAGAGAAATGAAGCTGAAAGAAGGGTAGAGGTCCAGGGGGCCGCAGTGGGGAGGCATGGGCTGGGTGTGGGCTAAGGCAGGATGGAGGCCCAGTGAGATCAGGAGCTGAGTCGACACATGAACTGTGACCAGAGATTAATGCCAGGATCTGAACCTGCTGTCCAGTCAGATCTGGGCTAAAAGAAAGTGATGAGAAAGCAAGGCCTGGAAACCAGGAAGCTCATGGAAGATGTAAGTAGCACAGGACCTCTGCCCTGCAGGTCTGCCTGGGAAATCTTAGAGCCCAGCAGAAAGTTCCATTGTAGCTCCCTGCAGTTGCAAATTAAGCTCACTGAAGTGGAACTAATCCTAGGTGAAATTGTAAAGGTGGTTAAGTTTCCTTTTTTTTTTTCCCATCTCTTTCTCCAATTGAGCGCACAGGCTTCACCCCTTTATAAAAATCTGTACCAAGGAAATACTTTAATGCCAGTCAATTAAGGCCTTATTCTGATTAAGTAAGTATATTAACTCTTCCAAGAATATTCATAAGAGCCAGACTTCTATAGTCAAAGGGACCTGAAAATCATATATTCTAAAATTTTAAAATATACTGAAAATAATCTATCTTGTTGCCCCCATAGAGTTCCCGATGAGAAGTGACATATCTTGAATGCCTTCCCTAGTAGAACGCTCACTACAGGGACACTGGTTGCCCCATCTCAACAAGTAGTTTACGTAAGTTATTTTATTTAATCCTCACAATAACCCTCTGGAGTAAGTACAATTATCACCATTTTCTGGAAACAGAAGCTAATTCTCAGAGAAATTGAAATGCTTGCCCAAGGCCACACAACTAGTAAGTAGAAAAATGACTTACTCTAAGAACGCAGGTTCAGATGTTGAAACAAGATCTTCCCAAGACCATGTTCTTTCCGCTTCCCGAGCTGTCCGTTGGTGGCAGGCGGAGTATGATTGCGGCCGGAAGACTCCTCTGGCCCTGGAGCGCACACACCCTTCCCCAGTCCTGCAATCAAATGCCAATCTAGGTACTGCTGTGAAGGGATTTCACGGATGTAATTAAGGTTCCAAATTCGGTGGCCCTGAAACAGAGATAATCTGGGTGGGCCTTCCCTAATCATATGAGCCCCTTTAAAGCAGAGAATGTTTTCCAGCTGGTGGCATAAGAGAACACGGGTTCAAAGCAGTAACGATACTCCCCTGCTGGCCCTGACCGGCAGCTGCCATGGTGGAGAGGGCCTGTGACAGGCAGCGGCGGGCAGCCTCTGGTCAACAGGCAGCAAGCACACAGGAACTGCAGACCTAGGCTGTGGGGCACTGGGTTACGCCAAGTGCCCGAGGAGCAGGGAAGAGGGCCCTGCCCTTCAGGTGGAGTAGCTCGGGATGGTTGGCCTTGTGAGGCCCGAAGCAGAGCACCCACCACGATAACTGTGAGATAACTGCAATGTTTAAAGCCACTGAGTTTGTGGTAACTTGTTATGCAGCAATAGAAAACGACAATGACATCTCCTCCTTGGTGAGTGTCTTAGGTTGGTTCCCAGAAGCAGATCTGAGACGAGGATTGAGTGGAAGTTTTTAGGGAGCAGATCCCAGCAAGAGCAGGACGGTGGTGGGCACTGAGCTCAGGAGGGGAGGAAGCCAGCAGGCTGCGTGTGGGAGGGGATTCCTGCTGTGAGCACGGGCTCCGCCTGGGTGATCCGTAGAGCTGTCCTCCTGAAGGTCCGGAGGCGGGGCTCTGTAGCGGCACCTGTCCTTGAACGGTCCTCCTACCAAAGGGTCAGGATTCTGGGGAGAATGAGTGTCAAAGGAACGTGGGCAGGTATCAACAGTGTTGGCTACAAATACATTTGTTAGAAAGATTCTTCACATCTATTGACACATGTCATTTAGACATGGGTTCTGATTCGGCTCCCTGGCTGATGATGTCTGTCCTCTCCATACTTTTGAGATACCTGCCCAGGTAAACATTTTCAGTGCCTTTCTGGACTGATCCCCGCGTCGCCTATGAAACAGGATTCTGAATCAGTCATAATCTAGGGAGGCACTGGGTTCAGAACGAATCGAGTTGTACTTTTTTCCTTTTTAAAAAAAAATTTTTCTTTATTTTTCAATTACAGTTGACATACAATATCATTAGTTTCAGGTGTACAACATAGTGATTAGACATTTGTATAACTTATGAAGTGATCACCCCAATAAGTCTACTACCCATCTGACACCATACTTAGTTATTACAGTATTCTTGACTATATTCCCTATGCTGTACTTTACATCCCCATGACTCTTTTGTAAAGACCACTTTGTACTTTACGTCCTTCACCTTTCTGACCCATACTTGTATTGCTCTTGATTGAGAGCTATATGGGAGGCCGCTCTGACCACAGCTGTTTCTGGGTGGCCGCATCATACGGGTGACTCATATGAAGCTGCCCTGGGTCTTTGTGGGCTGTTAAAATCATCTGACCTTCCAGGTCCTCGGCTGTCAGTGTTTGTATTGTAGAGAAGGATGTCACATCTACTGCATGAGCTCAGACACCGTCAGGGCCTGGTCCTGGGAAGGGCACAGGCTCACGGCCCATTGGCACAGGTGTGCATTCTGTGTTTATGTACTTAAATTAGGTCCCATTAACAGGTGAGGGCAACGGCACTGTGAGATCGGAGGAGGACACTGGCTCTAAGCCGGTGCCTCACTTCTGCTCATATCCTGTGCCTTTGCTTCTTGAAGTGGCCACCTATTGTCATGGGTCCTCTGAAATGAACAGTAAGTAGCCTAATAACTCCTGTTTGAAGCTTTTTCATTGCGCTTTATCTTTCCCCTTCACAGGCTGCTCTGTGCGAGGGCTACGCCCTCTGCAGGCTCACACTGTTCTTTGAGCTGTCCCGACAGTCACCGCCCATGGACTAGGAAGCCAGATTGGCATTATAAATAAATCATCATGCCTAGATGGTGCTTGTAATGGAGATTATCTAACATCTTGTCTATGGGACTCTACTGTCAAATAAAAACATACCTACACTTAGATATGGAGCAACTTTAATTGAAAAGACTTACAGTAGGGAGCATGCTCTCATCTCAGACACCTGCAAGCATCTCAGATCATACAGAATAGGCTTTTCTTTTTGGGGAGGCTTGAGCAGGACCAGCAGAGTTTTGTGGATGAGGAGGGAACAAGGGTGGGGAAACAGGCACAAAAGTCAGGTTGCTGCACAGGAGTATTTTTCTGTCATGAGCAGATTCTCAGTGTGAACTGTTAAGGGGCATAGTGTTTACCTGTGTGCTGTTTAAACTTGGGGGCAAACCAAGATTCCTGGTTTGTGGGTGGGGGAAGCCAAGTAGAGGGTAGAAAGGGGCAGTTGTGAACACCTGGTCTTCGCCCCTGTTGTTTCATACAGACACAACCTGTTGCTAAACACTGTTAGGGATGGAAGAACAGTCATGGTAAAGTTGACTTTGGTTCAATTAGTTGTCTGGGGTGGGGTGGCTTCCACAGTCTTGTTGGCCCTGAAGGACTAGCTGTTATCATCTGCTGAGCATGTTCTTAGACTGACAGGTGTAGAGGGTCTCAGAGATCGGAGATTTCACAAGAGGTAAACTTAGGAATACGATTAAAAAGAGTTATTATTAAAGGTTAAACAAGGCAGTCAAACCCCAGTTTGCAGTTTGAAGGGAGCTAGCTGAGAAGACTCGGAGATGTTGGGCCTGAAGCACACTTGATGGCAGTTAGGATGACAGTGGCAATTTGATGGCTTTCCGGATAGCAGTGAGCATTTTGGTGTGGCAGCCGTTTACGGGAGCTCCTGCAGTGCACTTACTTCTGACCCTGCGCCAGGCTCCCTGGGGAAGCCAGGATCAGGTCCAACGCCAGGCTATTTGCGGGACTTCCTGTAGTTGTCTGGTGATGGTGTTGGTGTTTTGGTAAGATTGTCCGCACTGGCCATTGACTGAAGCAGAGCATGGAAAATGGGGGATTCTGGCACACTTTTGGAGCAGCCCACGTGGCGGCAGCTCCACCCGAAGATTGTGTGCAGCGGCCGTGCCTGGGAAAGTTTCCCAGTCCTTGTCCCAGGCTTCCTGCGAACCTGGAAGGACAGGAGGTCAAAGCCTCTTCTGTATCTGGAATTCTGCACCTAGTCTTAGAAATGTAATACGCTTTGTAGACCTTTTGGATCATTCAGGACCTGATAAACTGAAACCTGAGGTAATGATATAGTTGTGGTGATACAAGAAGGCAGTCTGGTTAAAGATTTGATAAGGGTTAACGAGAATTGCTAAATAACAGGATCTGTTTCAACTGCAGACATGCTTTCCCCCATTTGTAGCTATGCCCCTCCCCAGGGTAGACATTTGTAGAACCCAAAGGTCACATGCACCCAAAGCTCACACCCTTCCAAGCCCACTTCTAGTGCATGTAGAACCCCCTCTCCCTGAGTAGCCCTCAGGGCAGGCCGTGCCCACATACCCCTCCAGGGCCAAGGGCAGACTGCATGTGGAGAGAGGGGTGATGGAGTTTGGGTGGGTGGGGGGAGACATCCCCAAACGTTCACCCAAAGCACAATGAAAACTTTGAACCTGAGGCTCAGGCAAGCTTCTCTGGTTGGCAGTACTCCATGCATATTGTAAAACATCTATCCAGGTAAAGTAACATGTCCTGACTCCAAGAGCCCCAGTTCCGCTAACAGTGGAGAAAGACCATCCACACATTTCTCCAATAACAGGAGGACGACAGAAATTGTTTGGTATCCTCTGGACTTCACCCTATGTGTTCTTGGGTGATTTGAATTTGTATCCTTTCCCCATTAAAAAAGGGGGGGGGAGGGGAGGCAGGAAGAAAAAAACTATAGCTATGACTATAATATCTTTCAGTAAGTTCTGAGTGCTCCTAGTGAATCATCAAATCTAAGGGTGATGTTAGGGATCATTGACCTTGCAGTTGGTGTCAGAAATAAGAATGATCTTGGAGACTGTTCCCTTGAACTTGACAGTTGGCCCAAACACTTCACAGTTGCTGTCAGAAGTGGGATTCACTAGCCTGACCCTGGAAACATCTAAACCTGTAAGAATTTTATGAGTTTATTTGAGCCAAACTGATGACAATTGTTAGGAAGCAAATGCTCAACGGATTGAGAAAAATCTCGACAGAATGGCAATTTTGCCATGTATTTTATACTCAGAATCAAAGTGGAGGGCGTAAGGGTTACATGAAATCCACTGGTGATAGATTAGGAAGGTGGGAGAAAGCAGAGGGGAAATCTCTGGGATTGAATAAAAAGTGAAACCCGTAGACACAGACTTCCTTTGCATTGTGGGCACAGGGAAGTTACCAGTTAGCGTGCACGTAGAAACGGCATGTGGAGAACAGCACAGCAGACAGGGCTCTGTGGTCTCCTGTTCTGGTGGGAGGTTGTGCCCTGCGGGTCTGGAAAAGGGAATCACTCCAACATTCTAAAGGTATGTTACTGTAGATGTAAAAAGACAATAGACAGGCTCGGGTAAGGTAAAAACTGACCTTTGTCAAGGAAGATGTGGCCATGACTCGCTTTTAGTTAGGAAGTTTTAACTTCAGAGCACGTTTCTAGTTAGTTAGGTCTCTGAGTTTGTAAGGCCGCCACGTGGGCCTCCGGAGCCTGTCAGGGTTGGTATTTTGCTCCCTTTTTGCCCACAGCTTGTTGGTGAAGTCCTTACAGGGGCTACAGTTACACTGAAAGGATATGGGGATGAAATAGTTGGGATTAAGGTGAAAGTTTGGATGAAAATGAAATGTTTTTTTGTTTTTGTTTTTTAATCCTCACCCAAGGATATTTTTCTATTTATCTTCAGATTGAGTGGGAGGGAGAAAGAGGGAGAGAAAGGGAGAGGGAGAAACATTGATGTGAGAGGAACGCATTATCTGGTTGCCTCCCTCACGACCCCGACCAGGACCGAGGTTGAACCACAACCCAGGTACGTGCCCTTGGCCGAACTGAACCCGTGACCCATTGGTCCGCAGGCCGATGCTCTACCGCCGAGCCAAACCAACCAGAGCGAAATGAAATGTTTGAGCGAACTCCGAGAAGTGCCTGCGTCTCCTTTACCTGAATGCACTGCGGGGTGGCTGTTGTGTCTAACCGGGGAATGCTGCCTGTCCCGGCGCTGTCAGACGGAAGGCTAATGCTGCCTTTCGGCCATTAGTGACGAGACAGCTAAATGGGAGTCAGTCAGGTTGCTGGAGCCCACGAGAGTGTGAATTTGACTAGGTGGCAGCTTAGGCGGGTGCTTTGCACGATTCCTGTGTGGGGTGCAGTCTGGGCTTATGGCAAAAGGCTGTGGGTGCCACCCAGCAGTGACCACGGGGATTAGTTACGGGACTGAACCAGGTCCAATTACTCAGTAGCTGCCAACCAAAGGAACTCCGAGATGACTGCGTGAGAGGGTAAACTTCACGACGAGCTAGCAAGCAAGGCACACTGGGCATCACCTCCCACAGTGTGCCCCGGATAAAGGACAGAGAGGACCCCTTTTGTCTTTCTTCAGGGACCTCCTGCACAAACACCCAGGTGAGCTTCCTCATCATAGGTATCGGCAGGGACATTCCTGCCTACGTGCGGTCAGAAAACATGCCTATACATACATCGTGTGTTCAAGAATGGCGGGAAACCTCCCCCCCAGGAGGAGACGTTGGTATCGTGAGGCTGTAACGAGAAGTTTCCGAGGAGATCAGTAGAGGCTCCTCCACGAGGCACAGGCCTCACGGGTCCAAGACCATCCTGGGCTGGTTCCTGGAAGGACAGGTCTGCCCATTGTCACCGTCAGGAGTGGTCTCAGCCCTTCTGTTAAACTCTTAGCAAATTACAAGATGTGGTTATACAAACCTTGTAACATTTAGGGTGATCTGAGGGGTTTACAGGTTCATCTAAGCACAGTTATGGATTGTAAATAACAGTCTATGCTCAGCTGCCTGCAAGTCTGTAAATATGCATATATATGTTAGGTTACAGGTTTCCTTTCAAAATTTTCAGAAACTTTCCATGTGAAAAGACAGTTACTGGCCAGCTATTGGGTATCAGTTGAAACTGCCCCTCTGACCAAAGGACAGAATCTTGAAACCTGAAATACCCATAACGTCTTGGGTGATGTCAGAGAAGTATTCTCGTGGGGAGGAGCGTTCCCAGAAGTTTCAGAATGAGGTGGAAATGGTTTGTACAGGAAACGGTACTGAGGGAATGCAAGAAGGAGGGAGCCTCTTTTTCCCCTGGGACTGACCTTGAGGCCCCCAAGGCTCTGCTGGACCCTGCGGACACTTGGGTGTTGACCTAGAAACAACTCTATTGTCCAACAAAGAGCTGCTTGGTCTGTGGATGGCAGTTTCCAAGGGTACACCCAGCGTCCTCTTCGGAAGCTGCCATTCTGACTGAAGACAGCTGTCAAGTAGGGACGATGCCAGTGGCCCCTGGAGGCTACGCATGGGCCTGGTGGCACTGACTCTGGATTGGGTTTCACATATCTGGTGGTAGAGGCGAACGTTCAAAGTATGATCAAAGGACTGAAATAAAAGACACATGAATTTGGACCACAGAGTCACGTTTCTCCAGATCAAGGAACACACCTTCATCCTGAGAAACAGTTTGATAGATCACTGGTCCTGGGCAAGGCCTCTGGGGCCGGCTCGCACACCTTCATGAGTGTGGGCTCACACTCCACTTAAAGGGGCCCATAGAGTTTCCCGCTGGGAAGATTCCTCCACTTTTCTGCGGGACCTGGGGAGTGGGTGGGAGGAGATGCTATTACTCTCAAATCTTCCCACACCACCTCACCTTTCTTTTCTCCTACCTGACACAGTTGTGCCAGGACCAGGGCGACAACCACAGGTGCCAGTAGCAGGGATGATCCCTAAGTAAGAAACCGTCACTATACCTTTGAATCTTTATGAATTCAGAAGGGCCTGGAGCAGTGGGCGGTGCCTTTATCCCATCTGGCAAAATGGGGGTGAACATGTGAATGGAGCTGTGTTTCCTAGGGGTCAGGGCAGCCCACTAGCTCTGCACCCTTGGGCCCCACCCTGTGCGAATGGACCGAGGGGAGGCACTTGCTGACTAGTGTCGCTGCTGGCGTTCTAGGTGCACAGTAGCCATACCTAAATCCTTTTCAAACGAAAGTGCAAAAGTTTGGTGAAAATAAAATGACACATGTGGATAAGAAGGAATGATCATTAAAGATAAAGGAATAAATAAATGACTTATGCAATGAGGAAAATCAAATATTTATATTGGTGCCTCGAGAAAGACTCAGCGCGAGAGAGGATGCCGACTCCTAGCCCAGGTGTGAAGGTGCCAACAGGGTGGAGCCACGTGTTGCTGATCGTGTGTTGTGAGGTCGCTCCTGCTTTGGGAACCTGACCGGCTCCAGCGGACACCGGCCACACGGAGCAGGGCCACTCAGGCAGCAGCTCAGGACGTGATGGCGGACTGGACTGAGTGTTAGTGGCTCACTGCGGTTCTGGTGATGTGGCAGGACTTTGTGACTCTTACTTTTCCAGTTGCCACATTGTGATAATGGTATAACACTGGCCTCGGTCAGATTCAGCCACCTTGTGTAAACAGTCCCGTAAGACTGACATTGAGGGTAGAGGTTGGCTACGGGGGCAGCATGTGGTGAAGCCCCAGTAGAACTCAGGCGAACTCCCCTGGTGGGCAGGCCGCTGGGCTTGTTGTGACACTGGGTTATATTGTCTGTCACTCCATGGAGAGGACACTGGAACCTCTGTGTTTGGGCCCCTCTGGGCTCCTCCCCTGGCTGATTTTAATCTGTATCCTTTCCCCATAACAAACTGTAACCATATGTATAACAGCTTTCAGTAAGTTCTGTGAGCCCTGGAAAATCATTGAAACTGAGGATGGTTTTGAGAACCCCTCAAACTTGTCAGAAGTGAGGGCAGGCTTCTGTGTGGAAACGTCATAGTGGACCCTACTTTTTTCAGGGGATTGTGTGAGTATTGACATGCTGATGCTGAGCCCTCCAGGCTTTCATTCAGCTCCGAGAATGCTGGCAGCAGGCAGAAAAGGAGCAGGAGATTGGCAGGAATATTCTGGGGCATATGGTCATTTCAAGAAGGAAGATGTAATAACGACGATTATATCTGCTATCCTTTGCAACCTAAAAAAATTAACCCCAAATTCAGTGGATTAAGACAAAACATTTATTATCAATCATATGTTTGAGGGCTGGCTGAGTAGTTTCTGTTGTGGGCCAGTTCATGTGGGGCTTGCTGATCAAGGGAGGTCCACTCGCACGTCTGGTGGTTGGCAGGCTCGTCGGTCTAGTGAGACACATTGTTATGTCCAGCAGTTGGCTTGATGTCAACTGGAACAGCAACCATGTGCCCTTCATGGTCCATCAGGTAGCAAAAAGATCCCTGCTGGCAGGAGAGGGCAAGCCCTGATTCACAAGTACCTTTCAAATCATGTAGCTCAACCCAGATTCAAGAGGAAGAGAAACAGACTTCACCTCTTAATTGATAGAGGAGAAGTCACATTTCAAAGAAGCATGTAGCAGTCAGCATTCTCTGGAAACAGAACCAGCAGAGTCTGAAATCTGCAGGGAGGGCCTGCAGGCT
Source organism: Molossus molossus (assembly GCF_014108415.1). Classification (NCBI taxonomy): domain Eukaryota; kingdom Metazoa; phylum Chordata; class Mammalia; order Chiroptera; family Molossidae; genus Molossus; species Molossus molossus. Next base: position 7,850,458 of record NW_023425347.1, read on the forward strand.
GGAGACTCAGGCAGGCTTTCTCTGTTACAGGCTTGAAGGGATTCTTCTCTGGGAAACCTGTTTTCGCTCTGAAGGCCTTCACCCAGTTGGATGAGGCTCATCCATATTATGAAAGGTCATCTATTTAAAGTAAACTGATTGTAAATGTGAATCAAGTCTAAAAAATATCTTCACAGCAACAGCTAGACTATTGTTTGACCAAATATCTGGCCTCCATAGCTTAGCCAGGTTGACATATCAAATCTCACCATCACAGAGCAAACATTTAGCTATCATTCAGTCAGTACACTGTCTCTGATGGTTCTCCAAGCAAACTGGACAGATCACCCATAATTCACCCACTGAGTCCTGTAGTCAAAAAGCTCCACCCATGGGCTGAGAGATTCCAATCAGTTTCTTCACGTCTCTCTTAAAAGGAGCATAAGCCTAAATTTAACAACTACCTGAAGAAAGCCTCTATCATGAAAGACAGGCTCAAAGAAGCACACAACGATTTTTAAAAAAAGAAATATGGCCCTAGCTGGGTAGCGTGGTTGGTTAGAGCATCGTCCTGATACATCAAGTGTGGAGGAGCTCAGAGCTGCAATGTCTCCAGCAGTAAAGGCATCTGGGAAATGTTGGGCTCTGTTTAACCTTCTGTGACTGTATAATTCTCAGTAGCCTCAGGTTTGGCCGACTACCCGGAAAGCTGCCCAAAGATAAACGTCAGACACCAGGAAGGAGGTTAGTGAATGTACAGAGTGTGATAACTGCCTGATGCGATCTGTTAACTTGGAAATACATTGTTCTTATTGGTGGTCTACATGGCTACACACCCTATGCTTTTACTATTGACCCCTATGAAAAAGAGACCCTGTCTTGGGAGAGAAGGGTTTTCTTCCCTGCTGGCCACCACCGGGAGCAGCTACTTTGCCCATGTAAGTAAGTTTCTCCTAGTAAAGCATTTACGAATTTGAATAAGGCTACAGAGCAGTTCTAGAGAATCAGTCCTGAACTTGAACTTTTGAGGCTTTCCCCCCACACCAAGGTTGGGGGTGTGACCCCTGGCCAGGGCATACACAGGAATCCACCAATGAATGCATAATAAGTGGAACAACAAATCAGTGTTTCTCTCTCTCTCTAAAAATCAGTCAGTCAATCAAAACATTCTTTTAAAAGATGATGGAGGAAATTATGTAAAGGAGACAAAAAGTTCTGTTAAAAATCTGAATCTCCTCAGATAAGAGGTGATAGTACATCGTGAAATAAGTATAGAATGCTATAAAAGTATAAAATTTAAAGAGTTAAAAAAATGTTCTTAGAAATTAAAAAATACAAGAGCACAAATGAAAACTTAAATGAAACGCTGGAAGATAAAGACAAGCAAATCTAGCAAGTAGAGTAAAAAGAGAGAGGGATACAAAATAGGAGACTATTTGATAAGAAAATTAGAAGACTAGTCAGAAGTCCAACTTTAGATGGTCAGGAACTCCAGATAGAAAAATGGGGGGGGGGGGGGGGCGACACTGGAGAAATGTGATCATATAAAAATATCAAGAAAATGACAGAAGAACATGAGTTTCCAGATGTAGTTCTATACGGTGAAGTCCATCACCCCTTTACAATCCCAATGCATGATTTAGTTACTTGGAAAATTGTGTCGGATCAGTTCCTCAGGAAACAGACTCAGAGAAATTTTGTACAAGAAGCACAGGAGAATGAAGGAAGCAGGACTGGGTCGGGGTGGGGGGTGAGGAGTTGCGCAATGCTAAGAGAGGGGCTCAGCTGGGGGCCACAGTGGGGGAATCCACTTCCTTAATTGAACTGGAAACTTGGAGCCTGAACTCTGAAGTCTTAAGACACACGTGGTCAGCAAGCTCCAACTCTGCTGCAGTGCTGGGGTGCCGGCCTGCCCACCGACAGAGGGCGCCCTGAGCTGCGGGGCCCTGAGGCAGGCAGTGGCCAGTTGTCCAACCCTGCCTGGGCTGAGAGTGTGAAGTCTTTCCAACTCCTGGAGCAGCATTAAAAGGCCCATTGTTTCTGCACAGGTCAGTAACATGTATTTTATCAGTAATAATGCTGCCATTTTATCACTGATACGTCCAGCTCCCACACCCGTCTCTCATTTGGTCTGAGCTCCCCTCACAGCCCTGCTGTGCAGCTGTGCGCATTCAGAGCGCATCTAAAACATTACATTTACAAAATTTCAAGTTTACAAAGGTGACAAATTCGAGTATTTGTATTTTTAAATGATTTTTCTCTTTATTGGTTTTAGAGAGAGAGGAAGGAAGAAGGAGAGAGGATAGAAACATTGATGAGAGAAAACATTGATTGGCTGCCTCCTGCATGACCCTGGGGATCAGGCCCACAACCTGGGCAAGTGCCCTGACCCGGAATTGAACCAGTGACCTCTTGGTGCATGGGTCAATGCTTAACCACTGAGCCACACTGACTGGGCCTTAAATGATTTTTTAATTTACAAAAGATTTATCATCTAACACCACGTAGTGAATTCTCTTAAGTGTTAATGATCATTTTAGTTACAACAATTGGATTAATTTCTCATTTATTACCCAAACTTTCCATATCAGCTCTATCTCCCATTTATTCATGCTGCCTTTTAAGTGCCTATGCTTGTGAGGCAAGTAAGAAAGAAGGAAGGAAACCCACACTGAGCTCCGGTGTTCTACAGCCAGCTAAGGTGCTTTGCACACACACCCACCCTCATGCGCTCACACACCTGCTCAGGAGATGTCCTGTCCCTCTCGCACAGGAGAAAACCGGTTCAGAGCAGTTAAGACAATGGCCAGGCATCAGGCAATGCCAGCAAAAAAATCAGCAATTGCATCTCCTGCCGCTTGACAGCACATTTTCTGGAGTCTCACATCCAAGCTGTTTCCTAGGTAACCAGCACACAGCCTCCAGCACTGTCTGCATAAAAGGGAGGGATGGGAGACCCATTTAACGTCTACTCTTCCCCTCATTTCCCGCCTCAGCAGGGCTGCCACCCTTTGTGAGGGCCTTAATGCGGTGAAAACTGAAAGCCCAAAAGCTTGTGGGGGTGGGGTGGGGGCTTCTATTTCAAATGAGATATTTCTACTCATTGAAGAACCAGATTCCTTGAGAATCTTGCCTGTCAGAGCATTGAGCCCGTTCCTATTTTTGTTCGCTCCCTGCCTTTTCCATTTCTCTCCTGCTTTTTGTCCTGGCAGCAAGTCCCCGTTCCGGGCAGACAGTACTCCACTCAGATGAGCCTCCTGCAACACCAGGATCTCTTCCCCCGCGGTCACAGGGCTCTGCAGAGTCCTTGCCACCCTAGACCTGCAAGTGACCAGGACAGGGGCCAAGACTGGCAAATATCTGTGTCACATGCCTATTTATCCTGTACTGAGTCTTTGCTTCTCCTGTGTCATTCTGTGATGGCCACTTGCAGATGGCCACTGGGACCTAAGGAATTTGCTCCCCCTGCCCCATTACACAAGCAGGCTTGAGCCGAAGGAGTAAATGAGTGAGTGGAACTGATACCGGTGTAAGAGCATCCATGCATCTCTCCAGTAACAGGACGAGAGTTGAAGCCGTCCATTCCCTCAACACCTTTCATTTGATTTTTTAATAATGTTTTTATTTTATTTTATTTTTTAAATCCTCACCTGAGGGCATTTTTCCATTTTTTGTTCAGGTAGAGTGGGAGGGAGAGAGAGGAAGAGAGAGAGAGAGAGAGAGAGAGAGAGATAGAGAGAGAAACATCAACGTGAAAGGGACACATCGAGTGGCTGGCAACCAGGGCCGGGGACAAACTGCAACTGAGGTACATGCCCCTAGCGGGAACCGAACCCGGGTCTCTCTGGACTGCAGGCCGATGCTCTAACCGCTGAGCCAAACCTCATATGAGCAAAGCGTTTTCCCTTACTAAGAAGCTGAAATGCACTTCTCTTTTATGAGAATCTCTCTTCTGACATAAATGTTAATGAAATTGAAGCTCCCTGGTGTTGCTGCTGAAAGCCATTTTTCTTGGTAGCATCATGCGCAAGGAACACGTTGGAAATGTCTATGGCCAGTCCTATTATATATGATTAACATCTTGCCATTTTAAATACCAGTGGGCAGCTACAGCATGGCCACAGGTCAAGGTCAAGAGGCATCAGCCTGGCTGTGGGGCTGGCCCGTAGGGATGAGGAGCTGTGGACTCTGTAGGGGTGTGGAAGGCACCAGCATCCAGGGTCTGTGGATGAAAAGGGGCCACATGCTAACGTGACAGGCTCAGGGGAGGCCTGCATGGTAGCCTTGCAAAATCAACTAAATTAACCACAAAGGATGGTCTGAAATAAAAACTTTTTTTTTTAAGTTTGGATATTGTTTTAATTACAGATGTCCCTCCTTCCTCCCCCTCTCGACACCCTCCTCCCTGCTCCCATCCCCTCCTGCATTCGCTCATTCTTGTCTGTGTCCATGGGTTATGCATATATGCATATAAGTTCTTTGGTTTATCTCTTCCTGCCCCTCCCCCTCCCCCTTCCCTCTGAGGTTTATCAGTCTGTTCCCTACTTCCTTGTCTCTGGATCTATTTTGCTTACCAACTTATTTTGTTCATTAAATTACACAAATAAGTGAGATCACGTGATACTTGTCTTTCTCTGATTGGCTTATTTCGCTTAGCATAATACTCTCCAGGTCCCTCCATGTTGTCTCAATGAAATTAAAACTTTTTAACTAAAAGCAATTTATGGCAAGTAGTCATGTCCTAGGCTGGCGTCTTCCCTGACAAAGGTCAGTCTTTACCTTAACTGAGTCTGTCTATTGTCTTTTTCATCTACGATAACATATCTTTGAAATATCAAAGTAGTTTTCCTTTTTCCGGACTCCTCAAAGCACAGACACCACTCTGCAAAACCCACAAATCCTCTAATTGTTACTGGGTTAATTGTTGACTGTTAACTGTCCTGTACCCACGTATGTAACACACGCACGTATCTATCATTTCACTTTTTATCCAGTCCCAGGGGTTTCCCGGCTTTGCTTCCTCTTGCCTCTCTAATCTGTCCCCAGTGTATTTCCTGTAACCCACTTACATCTTCTCTTTTGATTGTAATGTATAAAACAGGGCACAGAACTGCCATTCTCTGGAGCATTGTCTCAATTCCGCGAGATTTTGCTTCCCGGCAATTGTCATCAGTTTGGCTCAAATAAACTCACAAAAATTCTTCACAGGTTTGAATGTTTCTTACAATGACAGGTCTGAGCTGGTGGATGAAGGTGCCTGGCACAGTGTCTGGACAGTGACAGCACCCAAGTCAGGCTTTTAGTTATGAACAGGCAGCAGGCAGGGAGGGCAGACTCAGTGTCAGCTGGCAGTAGCTCCAGCAGGAAGACGGCTGGGTTGACACCCAATCCCAAGGTACTGCAGCGGGACATTAGGTGGTCCTGTTGAATTAACGATACGTTTCTTGGGTGTGGTGATGATGTTCTAAAAGAGAATGTCTTTGTACTTCGGTGTGCACTGAAACATGGGGTGAAGTGTTGTGATGTCTATAATCTCCTGTCAAGTAAATCAGCAAAAAAGTATGCATATATAAGCAAACGGGACAACATGGACAGCACATTAATAACTGCTAAAATTAAAGGAAGGGTACACAAGTGTTGACTGTGCTATTCTTTTGAGTTGTAGGCTTTAAGTTATATTTTTAAAATAAGTTGTTTAGTTTTGTTTTGTTTTGTTTTTAAAAAGAGTTAATGATTAGTTCTGGGCTTGAAACAGAAATCAGATTTCCTCATAATTGGCCTAGAGTTAAAAACTGGAATAAGTGGTCCGGTTACTGTTTTGCTGGCTTCCTCCTTACAAACGTGGCATGGCTCACAAAGCACGGGATGCCCTAAAAGTGCCAGTATTAAATTCGCCAGTTAAAAAGCAGGCTGGTGAGTTCTATTTTTAGCTTATACTTTCTTATTCTCACATTTTCAATGCTTAATTGTTTTTGTCATTGAAAAGAGCATTTTATCTGACCACCAGTCCTAGGACAGGAAGTAGACAGGAGTGCTGTCTGGAGATTAAACCACCAAAGGAGAAGGCAAGTCTTTAATGGTTCTACTTTTATAACCTTGAGGACCAAACTCAGTCAGCCAGGGCTGCCACATCTGGCCATTGCACAGATGAGCAAGAGCATGAAAACATGAGATACTCTGGTGCTTGTGCACACGTGACCTGAATGCGTGGCTCGGGTGGATACATGCGGTAAATCACATGATGATGTCCAACTCCCCTCCAAATGGCAGGGACAGTGTCTGTCTTGTTTACATGTGTACCCCCATTACCTAGCACCATAGATGTCTTGAATAAATGAGTAAATGAATGAATAAATAAATGAAAAAAAAAGAATAAAGAGATACTACAACACTTGAATTGTACAACTAAGGATTATGCTACTCCATAATACCATTGTTTTTATGATTTATCATGTTTGTAGACTAAATAAGAGCCAACCAATGTGCAATGCTCACAGTGGGAAACGCTTAGTTAATGATATAGCAATGTAAGTGTGCCAAATAGCTGTGCTGCTGAGCAAGGATTAGATGGTGATATAAAAATTGCAGCTAACTTTTATGTTGCAGTGGTGGATTTAAAATAGCCTCTTTATTCTGTGTACCATTTTATTTTTAATAAAAGTACTTTATAAATGAGTATTACCCCTGCAGGCAAGCAAACTGAAGTTGTTTAATAAAAGAAATAGCACAGCATGGAGAATTACTTGCCTCTGACCATGTGGAATCTAGATTAAAGAAGCACGTGTTGATTTCATTAGAATATTGGGAAAGAGAAGAGAGACATTGGAGGTAACAAAATCCTGAATCACATTGAACCCAGATCCCTGGCCTTGATTCCAGTAGCCACTTGACAGAGCAAACAGGAAGCCGCAAGCCAATAAGGTTTACATGGGAAAACAAAGTGTAACTTCCATGATGAGCAGCATAAACGTACAAGGAGGGCAGAGGTCACCTTGACATAGAGGACTTCGTCTCTTCAGTGGTCTATTTAATGCTTGACAAACTCTACATCCACTCACTTTAAAGATGAAAATAGCAGCACCCTTTGTGTGTACATGGGTTCGTTCATCTGCAGATCCTAGGGTGCCCCAAATTGTGAACGTTGACTGCACTGAATTCAAAAGCACTGTGGTAGATTAAAAAATAATGCCCCAGCAATACATAAATGATGTTTGTCCTCACTGGTAACTAATATATAGAAATGAAATGATAGTGAGATGTCATTTTCATCAGGTTGGCAAATATTTGAATTTAATATCTTATTACAGAATATGATTTTTAGTACATTACTTAAAAATGTATGTTTATGAATGTAAAGGCAACCCACTGTATGGGAGAGCATAATTGCCAATGATACATCAGATTAGGGGTTAACTTTCAATATATATAGAGTGCTCATACAGCTCAACAAAAGGAAGACAAAGAACCCAATTAAAAAATGGGCAGAGGATCTAAATAGACACCTCTCCAAACAGGACATACAAATGGCCAAGAGACATATGAAGAAATGCTCAACATCACTAATCATCAGAGAGATGCAAATTAAAACAAAAATGAGGTATCACCTCACACCTGTCAGAATGGCTGCCATCAACAAATCATCAAACAACAAGTGTTGGCGAGGGTGTGGAGAAAAGGAGACTCTAGTACACTGGGGGTGCGAATGCAGACTGGGGCAGCCACTATGGAAAACAATATGGTGTTTCATCAAAAAAGTTAAAAATTGAACTGCCATTTGACCCAATGATCCCACTTCTAGGAATATACCCTAAGAAGCCTGAAACACCAATTAGAAAGAATATATGGACCCCCATGTTCATAGCAGCACTATTTACAATAGCTAAGATCTGGAAACAGCCCAAATGCCCAGCAGCAGACGAGTGGATAAAAAGCAGTGGTACATATACACAATGGAGTATTATGCAGCTGTAAAAAAGAAATATCTCTTATTCTTTGAGACGACATGGAGGGATATGGAAAGTGTTATCCTAAGCAAAACAAGCCAAGCAGAGAAAGACAAATATCACATGATCTCACTTACTTGTGGAATATAATGAATATAACAGTCTGAGGAATGGGGTAGTCCCAGAGACATGGAAGTGGGGTACAGACTTACAATCCCCAGAAGAGGGGTGGTGGGGAGAGATAAACCACAGAACTTATATGCATGTGTGCATGAACAATGGCCATGAACAACAAAGCTGGGGACAGGGCAGGGAGGGAGGGGGAGAGGGGTATCAGTGGGGGAAAAAGGAGAAACATCTGTAACAAAAATAATTTTAAAAAATGTATGTTTATGAAAAAATTTTAAAGTTTTCTAAATTCCCTAAAATTGACCTTTTTATCTATCTTAAAAGCCACTATTCTGTTTGACAGAAGCAATATCTTCAGCTCAGTCACTGTAGGTTAATCGTCAATCCAGAGGCCCCTCAGTCACCTCAGGGCTGCACCCTCCCCACTTCTGCCTGGGGCTGGCTGTAAGTTGCAGAAGGTCATGCAAGAGAAGGGCGTCTGCATCCCCCTTCACTCCTCTGCTCATGCTCATCGCTTTTCAGGGACCCACTCCGGTCGCAGTCTCCCTGACAAAGTTCCTGCTGACAGACCCGTCTTGTCCCACTGTGGTGGTTAGTTTTTTGTGTTCACTTAACTGGAGCATGGGTCCCCAGACATTTGGTTAAACATTATCTCCGGGAATGTCTGAGGGTGTTTCTGGATGAGATTAGCATTTGGATCAGGAGACTGAGGAAAGCAGATTGCTCTTGCCAGTGTGGGCAGGCACCCTCCAACCTATTGGTGGCCTGAATAGAACAGAAAGAGGGGAGACGGGAGAATTTGCTCTTTTTGCCTGACTGTTTGAGCTGGGACATCAGTCTCCTGCCCTAGACTAGGACTGATAGCATCGACTCTGCAAACCCTCAGGCCTGCAGGCCCAGACTGGAGCTGCTCTGCCAGCTCCCCGCATCCCCAGCCTGCAGACAGCGATCGTGGGACTTCCCAGTCTCCGTAATCATGTGAGTCAGCTCCTTATAATAAATCTCTTGAACTGTATCCCATTGGTCTGTTTCTCTGAGAACCCTGACTAATACACCCATTGTCTAAATAATGTCTCTTTGGTTCCTCTGGCCCTCTCTCGGCTACCTGTGTCCTTCCCAGTGAAAACATGGAAAACTTTCTAAAGCGCTCTCGGAATGTTCCGGGACCTAGTGGGCTCTCCCGGGGGCTGCCTCAGGCCCTCTCAGACATGACACACGTGCACCTTGTCGTGTCTGCTCTCCTGCTGGCACTGGTCGAGAGGATGTACAGAGCTTTGCCATTTCCCAGAATCCAAGATAGACACAGAGATGAAGGTTTCTGCCTAGAGAAACTACCCAGGAACTTATCAGCCAGGATGCTTTTGGCCACAGGTAACAAAAGATCCAACTGAAAGTGGCATTAACAGTAAAAATTTTATTATCTCATATAACAAAAATATTAGAGCAATAGTTCTCAAAGTGTGGTCTTGTGACACCGGGGTCCCTAAAACCCTTTAAGGGCACTTGCATGGCCCAAATAATTTACTCCAAGTGTAAGAGAGACCAATGCATTTTATTTTATTCATTTAAAAAAATTTAGCTCCGGGGAAGGAACAAGATGGTTACCATCTTCTGTGGCCACAACTCAGCAAAAACTCTGAGCGCCCTCAAAATCCCGAGTGGCCCCACACAGTTCCAGTCCAGTGTGCCCTCCCTCTTCTGGAGCCCAAGGTCTCTCTGGTCTGCAGGCCGACGCTCCAACCGCTGAGCCAAACTGGCCAGGGCTGTCCTGCTATAATTTTGATTGTGATTATGAGAGAGGAAGGGAGAGAGAAGAAACATCGATGAGACAGAAACATCGATTGGCTGCCTCCTGCACACCCCTTATTGGGGATCCAGCCTGCAACCTGGGCATGTGCCCTGACCGGGAATCAAACTGGTGACCTTTTGGTACATGGGTCGACGCTCAAACACTGAGCCACATCGGCCAGGATAGACCAATGCATTTTAATGCAATAGAGCAGAAGTCAGAAGATTTTAATAAAAATTATTACAGAGATTTTGTAGGTAAGGGTTAGTGGAACATTGGTTTTTTCGGGTATCACCTTGTGCGGTGCCATCAGACTTTGGTCATTGTGACAGAAGCTATAAGGCCCACAAAGGGGAAAATGTTTGCTCTCTGGCCCTTTACAGAAAAGATTGAGCTGCAGGAGTAGGAGGAGCTTGGAGCTCTCTGGGGGAGACGGTGCGTTACCAGGAGGCCCTGGCCTGGCCTGGCTGGAGGAGGAGGAGGAGGAGCAGACCCCCAAGGACCAGAGAGCCCCAACCTGCTGGAGTACCAGGACCTGCTCAACATGGAGCAGGCCATGCACATCGAGATGGCCCCCTGCCGGAAGGTGCTGGAGGGCTCAAGAGGACCGCTGTAGTGAAAACTGTGGAGATGTAAGATGTACAGGTCATTAAGGAGTCCGAGCGGGAGCACAGGGACATGACGTGAGGCAGGACCCACCTGGTGGCCCCTGTCTTGTAACAGAAGGGATCTGCAGAAGGAGACAGGATAGATGCTCCTCCTCTGATAGCTGTTTTCCCCAACCTGAGCTCCCCCCTCCCTCCTCACCACTCCAACTGCTCCCCTCCCCCTCCATCCCTGGGCCAGGCTGCTGCCCTAGGCTCCATCAGTACAAGGTCTGCCAGACAGCATCTACCCTGCTCCCAGCAACTCCAGCTAACAGGGCACTCACCCCAAAGGGGCAGCCTGGAGGAGCATGGCCAGCAGCTTATGTCAGAATTGGGAGGAAGGAGGGAAGCTGGGGAGACCTGGAGCCTAATAAATCACTCTCCATATCCTGAAAAAGAAGTTTACTGAACCCTGTAATAGAGTATGAAACATTTTTGGAGATACAATTCCAAATTGCAAATAACTTTTAAGGAACTATTACTTGTTAGATTTTTAGTGTACTCCCCCCAAAAAGAATATACACAATTATCGGAACAGGAATGAAAACACTCCTCCCTTTTTCCAAAACATATCTGGGTGAGGCCAGATTTTTTGTTTGTTTTTCAAATAAAAACATATTACAACATGCCTGGCCAGTGTGGCTCAGTGGACCGAGCATGCTCTCATGCACCCAGGGGTCCCGGTTTGGTTCCAGGTCAGGGCACACGCCTGGGTTGCGGGCTCAACCCCCAGTAGGGAGCATGGAGGAGGCAGCCAGTCGATGTTTCTCTCTCAGATTGATGTTTCTGTCTTTCTCTCCTTTCCTCTCTCTCTAATAATAATAATAATAATAATAACAACAACATATTACAACAGATTGAATGTAAAATCAGATATGAAAATCCAGCTGTCTTGTATTAAACCAGACATTAAAGAGATTTTAAAAAATATAAAACAATGCCACTCATATCACTGTTATTGTTTGTTTAATAAAATATTATTTTTGTGTTAATATGTAATGTGTTTTAGATTTTATAATGGATTAATTATCCATTTGCTTTAACGGATTACTAAATACTCTTTTTAAGTGTTCTCTACTGATAGCTATAACTTGCATACACAGAAGCTCGTTGGGGTCCTCCATAATTTTAAGAGTGGGCTCTGAGACCAAAATGTGTGAGAACTGATAGTTTAGGACTAGGATAGTTTCAGGGTTGGTTACTACTGATGGGACCTCGCCCACTGGCCTGCCCTCTTCAACAGGCTTTCCGTACATCTGCTGCTGCCACGGTCCCTGGCATCATGTGTCTTCAGAAGCAGAAAAGGTACTATTTATTTTTGCTCAACAATGTTTTAAAGAAACTTTCCCTAGAACCAGTGTACTATTTGCTTATTACCACATAATAACCACACCAAAAATAAGCCTCATTTAAAAAGAGTGTATGGAAAGTAATTAATATTGGATCAAGCAGAGCCCTGGACAAAATATATGAACAACTGTTTTTAGTACTTAGAAAATAGACAGGCAAGGACTGTAACTTCTGAAAGAGGGGAAACAAATGAGTTGCGCCCTGCAGTGCTCTGCTTTCTGCTTGAAGTCCTTTCTAAACTATGGTACAGAGAGAAATCCAAGCAGAGCTCTAAGAAGCTGAGAGCTGAGAAGACAGACAGATGTTTGGAATGCTGAGGGAAGTTGAATTTTCAAAGAAAAGCAAAGAAATAGCTCATAAATCTGCATAGTACCTTGAAAGTTTGGGCTAAATGCTAGGTTGTGATGTTCAGGTGAGATTCCACCAGGCCATGCAAAAAAACAACTACCAGGAAAAAAAGCAAGTACTGGGTAATTATAGATTGCACAGGCCTGGAGACATGTGAGTTCTGAGCAGCCATACGGAGATATACTGCATTCAGTAGAAACCCCAGAAAAGACACCTTAGGAATGGAACTTAAGTAGCACTAAGGTAAAGGCTACTATAGATCCACAAAACAGAGCTTAAAATAAGTCTTCAGAAGGCGCATACTGATCTGCAAGTAAATTAACTACATGCATGAACAAAGCTCAATTTTTTTGGTTGTCTTTAAGATAAAATTCAAATGCTTAAAAATGAAACATTGCTAAGTCTTATATTTAATTAAAAGATACTAGACATGCAAAAAAGTAGGAAAGTGTGATCCATAATCAAGAGAAAAATTAAGGTAATAGAAAGAAACCCAGAAATCACAGATTAAAAACATGTATCAGACAATAATTTCATTTTTTTTATTTTTATTTTTAAAATATTTTTTCTTTATTGATTTTAGAGAGAGAGGAAGGGAGAGGGAGATAGAGATAGAAACATCGATGAGAGAGAACATTGATTGGTCGCCTACTACATGCCCCTCACTGGGGATTGGGCCCACAATCTGGGCATGACCCTTGAACAGGAATTGAACTTGTAACCTCTTGATGCACGGGTCTACGCTCAACCACTGAGCCACACCAGCCAAGGCAGGCCGTGATTTTAAAACAGCTGTTAGGGGTAAAGTGGTCAGACCAGACTTCCGGTCAAGATGGCAGGTAAGTAAACACGGTATCACCTTCTCCCACAACCACTTCAAAATTACAACTAAACTACAGCACAACCATTCTTCAGAACCACCTGAAATCGAGCTGAATGGAAGTCCTACCACTACAAAATTAAAGAAGAAGCCACATGGAGACTGGTAGGAGGGGAGGAGGGGGACGGGCTGGTCCCACACCCACGTGTGGTGGATAAAAATCAGGAGGAGACCTCGCTGGGAAGGTCCTCCCTGAGGAGTGAGGGGTCCCCATCTTACACCAGGTCTCCAGCTCAGGGTTCCAGTGCCAGGAGAGAAGTCCCCATCACTTCTGGCTGGAAAAACCAGCAGGAACCGAGGCTGAGGGAGGCTGAGGCTGCCCTAGGCAGTTCCTCTTAAAGGGCTCGCACGGACTTACTCAGACTGGCTCCATTTAATCTGGGAGGGGAGGCAGCTTGAAAAGCATCAGAGACAAACAGGGAAGAATTGAGCTGTTTGACCTCGGGTCGAGGACTGGAGAGGCAGTTTTCTCCTGGACAGATGTGCTATTGGAAGCCTTTGTTCCTTTGGTGAGCCCTTCCCCAGGATGGCAATCGCACCGTATCTGGGACTCCAGAAACCTGGCTCACACTGTAGCCCTGCCCTGGTGATTCCCTGAGGCCCTGCCCCTCCTAACTATTGGGACCACCCAAGCTATTTCCAAAGGCTTTACCATAGGATTAGCCTGTCTTGGCTCCTGTTTCAGAGTTTCCTAAAATCTCTCAAGTAGCATCTGGTCTCAGCGAGCACTATACCTCTCCTTAAATGGCCCCAGGTCTGGCACTAGAAGAAGCCAGCCGTGGTTCACAACGTGGCTGTTCTTGGGCACCTCCAAGCCCAGCACAAGAAGCAGCCATCTGCAGATCACTTGGTAGCTTATGCCGGATGGCTCTGGATAGAACACAGGCAGTGGCTGACCTGGCCCCAGAACTAGCACACCCAGTGGACAGCTTCAGACCACATCGAAGCACCACCACCCAACCACCTCCACAAGTGACACACTCAATGAGTGGACTCAGTGGGTACCAGAATCGTGCTTGAAGTAAATCTTGCTCTGTGTGTTGGGCCTCTACATCACTGGCCCTCCAAGGGAGTCAGAGGTCAATGGTCAGTGGGCACAGCCTGAGTAAATCCCTTCCACTGATGTGCCAACAGCAGTCAAGACTCAGTTACAACAGAAGGGTATACCTTGAGGGCCCAGCTGGGGTGATCAGTGAGGCTGTGCCACTGGTTCCTAGGGGACACCTACAACAACAGGCCACCCCATGAAGCATAGGAGGCATAATATCTCTACCTAATACATAGAAACAATCACAAGGAAGCAGCCAAAATGAGGAGACAAAGAAACATGTCCCAAATGAAGGAAAAGAACAAAACTCCAGGAAAAGAACTATACAAAATGGAGATGAGCAATCAATCAGATGCAGAGTTCAAAACACTGGTTATAAGGTTGCTCAAGGAACTTGGTGAGACATTCAAGGGACTTAGTGAGACCTTCAAGGAACTTAAGGAGACCTCCAAGAAACTTAGTGAGAACATTAACTACATAAAAAAGGACCAGTCAGAAATGAAGGAGGCACTAACTGACATAATATTTTACACAGATTCAATAGTAGAATAGGTAAAGCCAAGAAGCAAACCATCGATTTAGAATATAAGAAAGCAAAAAACACCCAATCAGAACAGTGAAAAGAAAGAAGAATAAAAAAAAAATGAGGACAGCATAAGGAGCCTCTGGGACAAATTCAAATGTGCCAACATTTGCATCATAGGGGTACCAGCAGGAGAAGAGAGAGAGCAAGAAATTGAAAACCTATTTGAAAAAATAATGACACAGCCCTGGCCGGTTTGGCTCAGCGGTTAGAGCGTCGGCCTGCGGTCCGGAGAGACCCGGGTTCGGTTCCCGCTGAGGGCACATACTTCGGTTGCAGTTTGTCCCTGGCCCTGGTTGGTCGTGCGGGTGGCAGCCACTCGATGTGTCCCTTCACGTCGATGTTTCTCTCTCTCTTCCTTCCTCTCTTTCCCTCCCACTCTATCTGTACAAAAAATGGAAAAATATCCTCGGGTGAGGATAAAAAAAAAAAAATAATGACACAAAATTTTCCTAACTTTGTGAAGGAAACAGACATACAAGTCCAGGAAGCACAGAAAGTCCCAAACAAGATGAACCCTAAGAGGTCCTCACCAAAACACATCATCATCAAAATGCCAAAAGTTAAAGACAAAGAGAGAATCTTAAAAGCAGCAAGAGAAAAGCATTTAGTTACCTACAAGGGAGTTCTCATAAGACTGTCAGCTGATTTCTCAAAAGAAACTTTGCAGGCCAGAAAGGAGTGGCAAGAGATATTCAAGGTGATGAAAAGCAACGACCTACAACCAAGATTACTCTATCCTGCAAAGCTATTATTTAGAATCAATGGACATATAAAGAATTTCCCAGACAAGAAAAAGCTGAAGGAGTTCATCACCACCAAACTGTATTATATGAAATGTTGAAGGTCTTTTTGAAGGAGAACAAAAATATGAACAATCAAATGACAATTAATACATATCTATCAACAATTGAATCTACAAACAAAATGAGTAAGCAGAACAGAAACAGACTCATAGATACAGAGAACTTTTTGTTGCTTGCCAGATGGGTGGGGGCTGAAGGGATGGGTAAAAAAGATGAAGAAATTAAGGAGTGCAAATTGGTTGTTAGAATGATGAACCTCAAAGGGAAGAGGGGAGGGAGGGTGGAATGAAATAAACCAAAGAACTTCTATGCATATACACATAACCAATGGACACCGACAATAGTATGGGGAAGGCAGGAGGGGGGTGGGATTGGGGAGGAGGGGGTTCAATGGGGAAAAAAGGGGGGACATCTGTAATACATTCAACAATAACAATGAGTTAACACACACACACACAGCTGTTATGGCCTTCCAGTGAAGATGGCAGTGTAGGTAAATGTGGTACTCACATCCTCCCACAACCACATCAAAATTACAACCAAACTGCAGAAAATCCATCATTCAGAACTGCCTGAAATCAAGCTGAATGGAAGTCCTACTACTACAAAATTAAAAGAGAAGCCACATTGAGACTGGTAGGAGGGGCAGGGGTGCGGATGGGCTGGTCCCACACCCACATGTGGAGGATAAAAATCAGGAGGGATACCTTGGCTGAAAAGGTCCTCCCCAAGGAGCAAGAGGTCCCTGTCCCACACCAGGCCCCCAGCTCAGGGTTCCAGTGCCAGGAAGAGAGGTCCTCATCACAGCTGGCTGTAAAAACCAGTGGGAATTGAGGCTGAGGGAGGCTGAATCTGAGGGAGTCCCAGGTAGTTCTTCTTAAAGGGCCCACAAATGGACTTACTTGGACCAGTTCCCTCTGAGCTCTAGCGTGGGGGAGGCAGCTCAAAAGGCACCAGAGATATACAGGGAAGGACTAAGTTGTTTGGTATTGGGGCAAGAGATGGACAGGCAGCTTTCTCTCAAAAAAACTTGCTGGCAGAGGCTGTTGTTCCTTTGGTGAGCCCTTCCCCCATGGGACAAGCAGATAGGCACCAGATCTGGGACTCCAGCAACCTGGCTCACAATGTTTGCCATGCCCTGGTGATTCCTTGAGGCCTTGCCCACCAACAGAATTCGAGCCCACCCAAGCTGTTTCCAGTGGCTTTACTGTAGGAATGGCCTGTCATGGTTCAGATTTTTCTAAAATCTCTCAAGTAGCATCCGGCCTCAACAAGCCCCATACCTCTTGATAAGTGTCCCAGGCCTAGCACTAGCAGCAGCCAACCTTAGTTCACAGCTTGGCCTCTCCTGGGAACTTCCAAGCCCAGTATAAGAAGCAGCCATCGGCAGATCGCTTTGAAGTTTATGCCTGGGGGCTCTGGGTAGAACACAAGCTGACCTTGCCTCAGAGCCAGCACACCCAGCAGACAGCTTCAGACTACATCAAAGTACCACCACCCAACCACCTCCACAAGTGACACACTCAAGGAATGGACTCAGTGAGTACCAGAGCCCTGCTGAAGTAAGTCTTGCTCTGTGTGGTGGGCCCTGCACAGCTGATCATCCAAATGATCAGAGGTAATTGGTCACTGGGCACAGCCAGTCCTTGAAGTTGATCAGCCTGAGTAAATACCTCCCACTGACATGCCAACAGCAATCCAGACTCAATTACAACAGAATGGTGTAGAGTCCACTCTAAAGGTACACCTCAAGGGCCCAGCTGGGGTGACCAGGTAGTCTGGGCCCCTGGACCCTATAGTAAACCTATTAAAATAGGCCACCCTAGGAAGCCTAGGAGACAGCAATTCTACCTAATACATAGAAACAAACGCAGGGAGGAAGCCAAAGTGAGGAGACAAAGAAACATGTCCCAAATGAAAGACTAGAACAAAACTCCAGGAAAAGAACTAAATGAAATGGAGATAAGCAATCTAACAGATGCAGAGGCAAAACACTGGTTATACCCAGCTGGTGTGGCTCAGGGTGTTGAGTGTCATCCCATGAACTGAGAGGTCCCGGTTTAATATCTGGTCAGGGCACATGCCCGGGTTGTGGGCTCAATCCCCAGTAGGGGCCATGCAGGAGGAAGTTGATCACTGTATCTGTCTCATATCAATGCTTCTATATTTCTTTTAAAAAATCAATAAAAACATATTTGAAAAGAAAAACACTAGTTTTAAGGATTCTCAAGTGATGGATTCCTGAGAATCAGAACACAACCAAGGACACTCGCCCGGAGTGGACTTGCAAGTGAGTCACGCCAACCAAGCAACTGCAAGCAGTTCTTGGAACAGAGTCTTGGACTGTCTCTGGGTTCTCAGGGTCATTATGACCCTAGTAAAAGAAAACATATATTGTTATGCCTTGCAGACATGGGAAAGTCCCTTACAATAATCTTTTTTTTTTAATCCTCACCCGAGGACATTTTTTTCCACTTTTTGTTCAGATATAGTGGGAGGGGGAGAGAGGAAGAGAGAGAGAGAGAGAGAGGGAGAGAGAGAGAGAGAGAGAGACATCGACGTGAAAGGGACACACTGAGTGGCTGCCACCCACACGACCAACCAGGGCCAGGACAAACTGCAACCGAGGTACACACCCTTAGTGGGAACTGAACCTGGGTCTCTCTGGACCGCAGGCAGATGCTCTAACCACTGAGCAAAATTGGCCAGGGCCCTTTACAATAATCTTAAGAACACATAGACTACATTCCTTTCTTAAGATGTCCTGTTAAGATGGTTTTTAACCTTTTTCCTTTTTTATATTTACAGTTAAGCATTTTTTGAGCTTAGATGTAACCTTGGGTGGTAGGGTACTGATTTATGTAACCTTACGCAATAAAAGCCATGATGTTTAGGAGGAGTTTTGCTACATGCCTGAGAGAGCTGTAGCCCTCCTTTCATCTTGAGTATATCTTGCCTGCTGGTGCTTTCTTTGCATCTCCGATCACTTTAATCCAACACTCAAGGAACTTAGTGAGGACCTCAAGAGCATAATAAAGGATCAGTCAGAAATGAAGGATGCACTAACAAACAATAATTTACAGGGAATCAATAGTAGAGTAGGTAAAGCCATGAATCAAACCATTGATTTGGAATATAAGGTAGCTAAAAACACCCAATCAGAACAGCAAAAAGAAAAAAGAATCCCCCCAAAATGAGGATAGTTGCCTCTGGGACAACTTCAAGTGTACCAATATTGGCATCATGGGGGTACCAGAAGGAGAAGAGAATGAGCAAGAAATTAAAAACCATTTGAAAAAATAATGAGAGAAAACTTTCCTAACTTGGTAAAGGAAACAGACATACAAATCAAGGAAACACAGAAAGTCCCAAACAAGATGAACCCAAAAAGGCCCACACCAAGACACATGATAATCATAATGCAAAGGGTTAAAGACAAAGAATCTTAAAAGCAGCAAGAGGAAAGCAGTTAGTTTCCTACAAGGGAGCTCCCATAAGACTGCAGCTGATTTCTCAAAAGAAACTTTGCAGGCCAGAAGGGAGTGACAAGAAATATTCAGTGTTAAAAAGCAAGGACCTACAACCAAGATTACTCTATCCTGCAAAGTTATTTAGAATTGATGGACATATAAAGAACTTCCCAGGCAAGTAAAAGCTAAAGAAGTTCATCACCACCAAACCAGTATTATATGAAATGTTGAAAGGTCTTCTTGAGAAGAAGATAAAAAATATGAACAAGATGGCAATAAATACTTATCTATCAATAATTTAATCTACAAACCAAATGAACAAGCCAAACAGAAACAGACTCAGATACAGAGAACTCGTTGTTGGTTGCCAGATAGGAGGTAGGTTGGGGGAATGAGCAAAAAAGGTGAAGGGATTAGGAAGTTGTTAGACTGACAATCCTCAGAGGGAAGAGGGGTTCAGGAAAGATAAATCAAAGAACTTATATGCCTATATTCATAACCAATGGACACGGACAATAGTGTGGGGAAGGCAGGAGGGGGGTGAGAGCAGGGAAGAGGGGGGTCAATAGGAGAAAAATGGAATGACATCTGTAATACTTGCAACAATAAAAATAAGTTTAAAAATAAATAAATAAATTTTAAGAAAACACCTGTTATGAATATATTAAAGGATTTAAAGGAAAACATGAACACAATGAAGAAATAAATGGTAGGCATAGAGTAATGGATTTTATGGTATGAGTATTATATCTCATTTTAAAAATAAAATAAATGAAAATTTTAGAGCTGAAAATACAATATCTGAAATGAAAGTTCTACTGGATAGGCTTAATTGATGGTAGGACAATGAAAAACAGTGCATTTGAAGAAATGATAATAGAACCTATCAAATTTAGGCACAGAAAGAAGAGGCTTAAAAAATGAATAAAGCTTCAGTTCCCTGCGTGACAATATCAAACATACATATTGAATTCCAGGAGAGGAATAGGGGCAGAAAAATTTTGAAAATAAAATAGTCAACGATATTTCCAATTTTATAAAAAATTTATAGATTCAGTTTATAGATTCAAAAAGCTCAAAAAAAAAAAACCCAGTAAGATAAACACAAAGAAAACTACAGGAGAGCACAACATAATTAGTGAAAACCAGTGACAAAGAAAATCTTCAAAAAAGCCAGAGGAAACGATATGTTTTATACATGGGAAAGATATAAATTCTGCTGACTTTCAATCATAGTGCTAGCCAGGAGACAGTGGAATGATGTCCATAAAATGCTAAAAGAAATCAACCTAGAATTCTATATCCAGTAAAAATGTTCCTCAGAAATAAAAGTGAAATAAAAATATTTTCAGATAGGGACTTCTGGTCAAGATGGCGGGTAGGTAAACGCAGTATTGAGTCTTCCCACAACCACATCAAAGTTACAACTAAACTACAGAACAACCATCATTCAAAACTGCCTGAAATCAAGCTGAATGGAAGTCCTAAACTATGAAATTAAAGCAGCAGCCACATTGAGACTGGAGGAGAGGCGGAGGTGGATGGGCTGATCCCACACCCATGTGTGGCAGATAAAAATCAGGAGGAGATCTCAACTGGGACTGTCCTCCCTGAGGACTGAGGGGTCCCCGTCCCACACCAGGTGCCCTGCTCAGGGTTCCAGTGCCAGAAAGAGAAGTCCCCATAACTTCTGGCTGGAAAAACCAGTGGGAACTGAGGCTCAGGGAGGCTGAGGTGGCTGGAGCCCCAGGCAGCTCCTCTTAAAGGGCCCGCGCACAGACTTATCAGACTCACTCCCTCTAAGCTTGGAGGGGAGGCAGCTCGAGGGGCACCAGAGACATACAGGAAAGAACTGAGCTGTTTGGCATTGGAGTGAGGGCTGGAGAGGGGGCTTTCTGCGGGACAAACATGCTGTCAGAGGCCTTTATTCCTTTGGTGAGCCCTTCCCTGGGACTCCAGCAACCTAGCTCACACTGGTTGCCCCACCCTGGTGATCCCCGGAGGCCCCGTCCCACCCAGCTTTCAGGCCCACTCAAGCTGTTGCCAGTTGCTTAACCATAGGATTGGCCTGTCTTGGATCCTGCTTCAGGTTTTCCTAAATTCTTTCAAACAAGCAGCATCTGGTCTCAGCTAGCCCCATACCTCTCGTTAAGTAATACACAGAAACAAACACAGAGAGGCAGCCAAAATGAGGAGACAAAGAAACAGGTCCCAAATGAAAGAACAGAACAAAACCCCAGGAAAAGAACTAAGTGAAATGGAGATAAGCAACCTAACAGATGCTGAGTTCAAAATACTGCTTATAAGGATGCTCAATGAACTTAGTGAGAACCTCAGCGAACTTAGTGAGGGCCTCAAGAGCATAAAAAAGGACCAGTCAGAAATGAAGGAGGCATTAACTGAAATAAAGAATAATTTACATAGATTCAATAGTAGAGTAGGTAAAGCCAAGGAGCAAACCATTGATTTGGAACATAAGGGAGCAAAAAACACCCAATCAGAACAGCAAAAAGAAAAAAGAATCCAGAAAAAATGAGAATAGTGCAAGGAGCCTCTGGGACAACTTCAAGCATGCCAACATTTGCATCTTGGGGGTGCCAGAAGGAGAAGAGAGTGAACAAGAAATCGAAAACCGATTTGAAACAATAATGGCAGAAAACTTCCCTAACTTGGTGAAGGAAACATACATACAAGTCCAGGAAGCACAGAGAGTCCCAAACAAGATGAACCCCAAGAGGCCCACACCAAGCTACATCAGCATCAAAATGCAAAAGGTTCAAGACAGCCCTGGCCGGTTTGGTTCAGCGGTTAGAGCATCGGCCTGCGGTCCAGAGAGACCCGGGTTCAGCTCCCACTAAGGCCATGTACCTCAGTTGCAGTTTGTCCCCGGCCCTGGTTAGTCGTGCGGGTGGCAGCCACTTGATGTGTTCCTTTCATGTAGATGTTTCTCTCTCTCTCTCCCTTCCTCTTTCTCTCTCCCACTCTATCTGAACAAAAAGTGGGAAAAAATGTCCTTGGGTGAGGATAAAAAAAAAAAATGCAAAAGGTTCAAGACAAAGAGAGAATCTTAAAAGTAGCAAGAGAAAAGCAGTTAGTTACCTACAAGGGAGTTCCCATAAGACTGTCAGCTGATTTCTCAAAAGAAACTTTGCAGGCCAGAAGGGAGTGGCAAGAAATATTCAGAGTGATGAAAAGCAAGAACCTACAACCAAGATTACTCTATCCTGCAAAGCTGTCATTTAGAATCGATGGCCATATAAAGAGTTTCCCAGACAAGGAAAAGCTAAAGGAGTTCATTACCACCAAATCAGTATTACATGAAATGTTGAAGGGTCTTCTTGAAGGAGAAAAAGAACAAAAATATCAATAATAAAATTGCAATTAATACATATCTATTGACAATTGAATCTATAAACAAAATGAACAGGCAGAACAGAAACATTCTCATAGATACAGAGAACATTTTGTTGGTTGCCAGATGGGAGGAGGATTGGGGGAATGGGTCAAAAAGGTGAAGGGATTAAGAAATACAAATTGGTTGCTAGACTGACAAACCTCAAAGGGAAGGGAGTGGGGGGGGGTGTGGGAAGAAATAAACCGAAGAACTTATATGCATAAACAATGGACACAGACAACAGTGTGGGAAACAGCAGGAGGGGGGCAGGAGTGGAGAGGAGGGGGTCAATAGGGGGAAAATGAGGAACTTTTGTAATACATTCAACAATAAACTTTTTAAAAAAGTAATTTAAAAAAAGATATTTCCATATAAACAAAATTGAATATATCAATGGCAGTCCTACATGATATGAAATGTTCAAGGAAATTCTTTAGGCTAAAAGAAAATGAAACCAGAGTGAAATTCAGGGACAGTCATGTGCTGTGTAATGATGGGGTACATTCTAAGAAATGGATCAGTGGACGAGTTTGTCCTTGTGCTAACATCATTGAGTACACTTACACAAGCCTAGATGGTACAGCCTACTACACACCTAGGCTACAAGCCTATACAGAATGTTACTGTACAAAACCACATGTGATTAATTCAAGACCCAGAGAAAATGATGCAATCAAGAGATGCAATAGACATGAGATGTATGAGGCTGCTGCTAGGGTAACACAGCACACTGTTTTACAGCAAATTCTTTTTTTTTTTATCTTCACCCAAGGACATTTTTCCATTTTTTGTTTAGGTAGAGTGGAAGGGAGAGAGAGGAACAGAGAGAGAGAGAGAGAAACATTGACGTGAAAGGGACACATCGAGTGGCTGTCACCTGCACAGCTAACCAGGGCCGGGGCCAAACTGCAACCGAGGTACGTGCCCTTAGTGGGAACTGAACATGCGTCTCTCTGGACCGCAGGCCGATGCTCTAACCGCTGAGCCAAACCGGCCAGGGCTACAGCAAATTTTTTATAAGTAGAGTTCACTCTAAAATAATGATAAATATTACAGTATAGCAAATGTATAAACTAGTAACAGCCAATTGTTTTCATTATTATGTATTATGTACTGCACATAATTGTATTTGCTGTACTTTTATATGTCTGGCAGCTCGGTAGGTTTGTTTACATCAGCATCATCACAAACACATGAGCAACGTGTTGTGCTATGATATTACAATGGCTGTGACATCACTGGGCTTCATTATAATCTTATGGGACCACCACCGTATATATGCTGCCTGTCGTTGACCAAAATGTGTTGTGGCACCTGACTGTATACAAAAAAGGATGAAGAACACTGGAAATGATAAATATATGGATGAATATAAAAGGGAGTATAGGAGAGAAGTCAAGTAAAAAATACATGTGTGTGTACACACACTCCCCAAATAAGGTCTAGGTTAAATTTTAAGAACCTAGCAGCCACCTCATCAACTCCAGAGTTGCCCAAGTGGAGTACTGGTGTTTCTAACGTAACTTCGAAGGCTGGCACTGAGGTTGGCAAGCTGGACCTCAGCCACTACAAAAGACTCAGGTGTGGCTGACAGAGAGTGGAACCTGGAGATTCCAGCTAACGTTGGCTCCTCGGGCTGCATGTCCTCTCCACAGCCTGCCTGACACAGCTCGACCTTTTCTGGCCCTTATTCTAATCAGATTTGGGGCCTAAAAACCCCTTATAATGCTGCCCCATCGTCAGACACTAGCTCAAAGGCTTTTTCTTTTCTTTTTATTTGCTTGGTGATACATGGGAGAAAGAGAGGAGAACCAGCCAGTCTGTGACACTGCCATGGGGATTGTCATTGTGCCCAATTCCTTCTTTAGGTCACTTTTTTTTTCTTTAATCCTCAACGGAGGGTATTTTTCCATTTATCTTCAGGTAGAGAGAGAGGGAAAGAGAGAGAAACATTGATGTGAAAGAGACACATCGATTGGTTGCCTTCCACACGACCCTGACCAGGGCTAGGGACCAAACCCCAACCGAGGTACGTGCCCTTGACCAGAATTGAAGCCAAGACTCTTTGGTCCACAGGCTGACACTAACTGCTGAGCCAAACTGGCCAGGGCTTTAGGTCACTTTTTCTCGTAGTGCATGATGTCTGCTATAAATGTGGTGAGCTTCAGACTACTTAGTTTAGCCTTTTCCCTTAACTGGGCCACCCCGGGAGTCTTAAGAAAATGTGTTACATGAGTAAAGCGTAAACTAAAATGTGTTAGTCAAGTACTGCCACCTAAGATAGTTCACATATGACCTAGAAAGATGAGTTAACAAGTTATAGGCTACCTCCTAGATATTTCCAATTTGGTTCCAGATCATCACAATAAAGCAAATATAGCAATAAAGTGAGTCACATTAATTTTTTGGTTTCCCAGTGCATATAAGTTATGCTTACACTATACTGCAGTCTGAAAGGTTAAAATCAGTGGTGTGGTGTGCAGGAATGCTAAATAGCAATCCCAGATGGTGAATAAAGAAGAAAATGGGTTTATTTAAAGAAAAGGCTCAGGGATGGAGGTATCCAAAGGGAAGAGCTACACATCATGGAGCCATGGGGTATTGGGTTGACGATGGCAGCCCCTAGGAGCTGGAGTTTTTCTTCTTAAACGCAGCCATTGACAGGAAGCTTTTGTCGTTAGTGGGTTTTGGAGTCTTGGCTGTGGGTTTGGGCAGGGGGTTGGGTCTACAAGACTGCGAATGTGCAATTGGGTGCTTCTTTGGTAGTTTTGGCTTCTTATATGGTTTGATTCCTGGTGTCCGGCATTTCCTGTCTGGTCAGTCCTCCTGGTCATCGTCTCTGTGGTGGGGAAGCTCACAGCATGGCTGTTAGAATTACATTGCCTTGTATGTCCTAACTTAATACACTTATTAAGTGTGCAATAGCATACATCTAAAAACAATATATATACCTTAAAAAAATTACACTAACCATCACCTGAGCCTTCAGTGAGTCCCAGTGTGTTTGCTGGTGGAGGGTGTTGCCTCGTCGTCGATGAAACAATATCTTTGAAGTGCACCAAGGCCAAGTGAGGCATGCCTGCCATCTCTCTGGTCCCAGCGACGAGCCCCTCTTGACTTCTTTCCCATCATCACCAGATTCTCTCTTGCACGCTATCATCCTAATACCATGTTACCACCATGTTGAAAATCAGAACTCTCTTCTAATTTACCATTGCTCTAACCCCGAGGCAGTGACTGCCAAATGTTTGCAGTGAGGGCCCAGGGTTGGGGGAACAAGAAAAAGGTAAGGATTATAGTAGATGATGGGTTAGTGGATGAAACAAATATCAAGTATACTTGGAAATGCTAGAGGATGATGTCATTTCTAGTATAACTTTATACATTTTATATATATATATATCAGAGGTGTGTATGTATGTGTATTTCAGGCATTTGAATTACAAAAGCAATGCAATGCCAAAGTACCGAAGTAAAATTAATAACCTCCCTTTCCCTCCTCTCCATCACCACTACATACTTATCCCTTCCTAGCCATGACCTTGGAAAGATGGTTACATGGAAATTGACAAGCTTATTTTTAAAAGCTGATGGTCTTAGAACCTCATTATGTTACATTTTTGCTGATTCCCTTTTATGAGACAGGTCTTTAGGGCTCCCACCTGCCAGCCCCGTGACCTCCCTGCCGAGGCGGTGTGACAACGCCGCTGATCTCTGCAGCTGCCCGCAGCCACCAAGCCTTGCCACTTACGAGATTTTAGGAATCAGCTACCCAGGAAACGTGATTTCAGCTCCTATGAGCCACTTTTGAAGACTGTCCCTCTGAGACAGGAGAATCTTTATGCCTCCAGCCCAAGTCCAGCGCTCATTCTGCAGGCTTTGTGGCTGTTTTCGGCTCCAGATGTCCTAGGCAGTCCCTTCAGCAGGAGCATCTGGGTGGGGCAGGACCAGGCTTGCACAGTCAGACCACTGGGACCACACAGCTCCAGGCCACAGCGTCTTTTTCCAGAATTTGAAATGATAATAGAAACAGAAGATGAGATTACGTCTGAAGTTGTGGGAAAGAAAGATGATTTAGAAATTAGAGGAAGCATGGATAAAGCATGAGGGGAAGAATTGGATTCCACAGGAAAATGTGAGTCCAGGGAAGATAAAATTTTCCAAAAATTTAAATAAAATAGCCCTCGAACCAGAACAGATGATCAGATATGGCAGAAGAATTTCCCCATTAGAATTTCTGGTAAAAATATTCCTCAAGAAAATGATATTCCAGATCCCCCCTGTGATGCCCAGAGAATATTTGAATTCCAGGCCATGTCTCAGCTGCTCAAGTGCCTAAAGGCCGGCAGGCCAGGCAGCAGTGTTGTCCGGGATGTCCCCGCTGGCTTCGCCTGTGCTGAAGGCTGCAGCCTGGGCGCTGGCTACACACCGGAATTTCTGTGGAAACATGCTGTAGCACACACATTTTAGAGACAGAAAGCCTTAAATCTTGCATTTTTGTTAGGATAAGGGTCTCAATGTCTGAGCCATTCTTCTTAAATGCTATTCTTGCTACATGTTAAAATGCAGTGCAGTATTTTAGAGGCCAACTGTAAACAGATAAGCTTGACAGGAACCCAGCCTCTTCAGTGTAGCCAACTGCAAAGAAGAAATCAACATATAATTGACCAAACAGTGTGTATAGCGATGGTTAGCCTCCCTTAGGGAGGCAGAGCTTTGGATCTGAATCCTGTCTTCTTTACCTGCTGCAAGTAAATAAAACCACCTTGCTGCAAACTTGCTCTATTCTCATTCTTTTTTTTTAAGATTTTTTTATTGATTTCAGAGAGAGAGGAAGGGAGAGAGAGAAACATTGATGTGAGAGCAAAACATCGATTGGCTACCTCCTGC
Organism: Molossus molossus; assembly: GCF_014108415.1. Classification (NCBI taxonomy): domain Eukaryota; kingdom Metazoa; phylum Chordata; class Mammalia; order Chiroptera; family Molossidae; genus Molossus; species Molossus molossus. The sequence goes on from NW_023425347.1 coordinate 7,877,714, forward strand.
ATGTCCTCTACTAGGAATTGAGTCCGAAACCCACATGTGCCCCCACCAGGAATCAAAGGGCAACCTTCCAGTGCATGGGATGATGCCCAACCAACTGAGCCACACCGGCCAGGGCATATTCTCATTCTTGAATAGAGCACCCCAAGTTGTGAACCACTTGAGTTCAGTAATAATTTCATATCTAGGGCTTTATCTTAAGGAATTAATTATACCAGAGATAAAGGTGAAAAGATGTCAAAATGCTTAGTGAAATGAAAATGTTCAGTGATGGAATTAAATGTTGGTATATCCATACAGCAGAAGGTTATGCAATCTTAATGATACAGACCTATAAGAACACCAAATAATATATAGATCTAAATTGACACCAAGAGACCATTATAGATGGTATTCATAGTAGGATTATAGTTTTCTAAAAATATTTATCAATGTGTGTGCACAGAAATAAATCTGGAAAGATACATAGTATGTGTGAACTGGATACCTATATTTGGTGGGACTAAGTGAAATGATCTTTTTACTTATATGTATATTTCTTTCTACAATAAGTTTTTTTTTTTTTTTTAATCCTCACCCGAGGATATTTTTCCATTTTTTGTGTACAGATAGAGTGGGAGGGAGAGAGAGGAAGGGAGAGAGAGAGAGAAACATCGACGTGAAGGGACACATCGAGTGGCTGCCACCCGCACGACCAACCAGGGCCGGGGACAAATCGCAACCGAAGTACATGCCCTTAGCGGGAACCGAACCCGGGTCTCTCAGGACCGCAGGCAGACGCTCTAACCGCTGAGCCAAACTGGCCAGGGCTACAATAAGTTTTTAAAAAGTGTGTTTTCATTGTTGTTTCTGTGTGTGTGTGGTTTTTGAAAGAGGGTTGTGATTCAAGAGAAGAGCAAGAAAACCAAATGTTTTCCAAAATCCTCTTCTAGTAAAAGAGAAAAAAATAGATACATAGTGATTCAATTAACATAAAAGTGAAATGGTTACAAAAGCTGCCAAATTAGGAATGATTTGCCATTCCAAACATTAGGTAAAGCAAGATATAACATGTTGTTATATGTTATAAACAGAGAGATTATGTCCTAAACAGAGAGATTTCCACGGTGGGAGCGTTCTCATTCCTGGCCAGCTCTATTTCTCGGTGTAACACACTTGCGGTACACAAGCCTGGCAGAGTCTTTAATGATTCTGTCCCGACAGCTGGGCTGTAAAATGTTACATACCATGGATGACAAACATTCACCCTGGGACATTTCTTGTTCCCCAGCTGCTGGGAGGCCAAAGGCAATGACTTGGAAGCAGGTCACAGCCCATGGGCACCTCAGATGGGAAAACCCACAGGCAGGAGTTCCTGTTGGCAGGTGTGGAACTCAGCCCACACTGCAGGTCAGCAGAAAGGTGGCGCTGGGGAAATGGCTGAGACATTTCTCTACACCTGAAACCCTTAAGTTTAGCAGAGAGAGAACCAGAATTTCAATGTAAAATTGTCAGAATGAAAGGGATGCAGGAAAGGGGGCGAGAGCAATGCCTTCGCGATGGGTGAGTGGTGGGAAGCGTGTTCCCAGGGGGAGGCGGAGCAGGAGCAGGAGCCAAGCGTACAGGCTGGTCGCCAGGAGACTGTGGGGACAGGTTTCCCGGAGCCCGGAGGGCCTAAGGTCCTGAGACGTGGGTGAGGAGATAAGTCCACTCTAAGCTGGTGTTAGAATGTGTTTTAGGGCACTTTGCACTTCACACTGTGGGGAAAAGGAGAATTTTCAGAGGGGATTAACAGTCAGGCTTTTGTTTCTCACTTCAGCTGCAGTACAAGGCATGGGCTGGAATTTTTCTTCCTACAGTGTCTCTTACGTGGTAGGTGCTCAGTAAATACCTGTTGAATGAATGGTCAGTGAAGGAAGGAAAGAAAAAGATATTTTTAATGGGCTTAGTGGGCTTGCAGCAAAAGATGGTGTTTGAGGATATGGGACACGTGTTACAGGCCCTGCTGTAACTCTGTTTCATTTTGTTTTTAATATGCCAGTGTGGCAAGGGACAGATTAATTCCCGATCTTCAGAGCCGCCTCGACCTATAACTTCCCAGCAGCAAGGGCACTTGTTAGAAACAGAATTTCCGGCCACCCTTTCCCCTCTCCCCGCCCAGACTCCGAATCTGCAGGTGAGGAGCAGGTCTAGACGGACTCTGGCTATGTGTTGAGTCTCAGAAGAACCTGGGTGAAGTAAGTGCTAGGAGACCTGAGAAACCCACATTTCCCCACTTCTCTGCTTGAGGCTACAGGTGGGGTCACACTAAAAGAAGTTATAGTTTTCTCCCCAAACCCCAGCAATTTCATACCATTCAAACTCACATACCGGGAGCGCCAAGAGTGAGACTCCTGGGTCCACACGCTCTCCTCCCCCTTCACTCAGTTACCTGGTGGTGTCACTGTCTTCCAACTCTCTGGCCTGGGTACCAGCCGTGCCTGCTCAGGAGAGATGGTCAGGATGCTTGCCTAGAAGGACACTCTCTTTCAGAGGCAACAGTTCTGGACGATAACACCCAGTAGTAACATCAGACACTGCTACGTACCAGGTATAGTTCGAGGTGCTGCATTTGATCATTCCCATTGTACAGATGCAGAAACTAAGGCCCAGAGAGTAAGCAGTCGCACGGCCTGTCAACGGAACTCTGCCGCTTCTCGTTTGGGCCGCAGTGGCAGAACTGCTCAGTGCTGAGGATCGGGCAGACCTTTGGCCAAAGAGCTTTTTTCACTTATCGCTGGACATGTGAGCTAGAAGCTAGAAACCACTGAGCAGGAGCTCCAGATTTAGTGAATGGTTTTAAAATGAGTTAAGCAAGTAGGACATGGAAAGAATCTGGTTATGGCTATGCCACTATGGGGCAGATGAGTTTCCAAGGTGCTTGCTCCTACTAAGTGCCCACAGCCTCTAGCATAATCAGGCCCAAACTCTAGCCCGTGCCTCTGGGACAAATAGAGGGACTAACTGACGGATGCAACTATTATATTCGCAGACAATCAGCTGCCTGTAAGGAAGGCTGGACAAGACCAGGAGGAGTGGGGCAGAGGGAGGTGGGGGAGGAAGGCCAGGCCACGCCATAGAGACCTCCTGGATAGAGGCAGCTGAGGGACTTATTTGTTTCAGAGGGTCTGCAGCCCCAAAGGTAAATGCTGACTATCCAAAGGGGAAGTATCTTCATCAGTGGCTCAGGGAAGACTGAGGGAACAAAACAGAACCCCTCTCCCCCTGGGGCAGCCAGATGCCAGAGGTCCCACCTTGGGCCATGCCCCGGGGTGAGAGAAAGAAGGCAGCTGGTGCCCAGGAAGACTGAGGGCTCCGTCCCAGGTCCACTATGGTCTGAATGACTAATCTGTCTGCATGGTGCCCGACTCAGGGCTGGAGTAGGAAAGACGAAGTGGGAGGGAGCCCTGTGAGCTGTGTCAGGGAGCCGATCTGTAAGACACTGGGTTTAGGACAAGAGTCTCGTGGCTGGACAGCCACTGCTGTGCACTGAGGCCCTCAGAGACAGTGCTGGGCAAGTGCCAGCCAGGCAGGCACTGGGCGACTGTGCTCGCCGAGGAAAAGGAATTAAACATGGCCAAAGGCTCCTAAGAAGCCGAGGGGCAAAATGTCATCGAATGCTCTCTCTGTGCAAACTTGCGGGAGGAGGACAAGAAGCAACACCCGATGCTTCGGTCAACTTCTGAGTTTTCTAAGAAGTGCTCAGCGAGGTGGAAGACCACGTCTGCTAAAGAGAAAGGGAAACTCGAAGATGTGGCAAAGGCGAACAAGGCCTGTTATGAAAGAGAAATGAAAACTTATATCCCTCCCAAAGGGGAAACAAAGAAGAAATTCAAGGGTCCCATGCACCCAAGAGACCTCCTTCAGCCTTTTCCTTGTTTTGTTCTGAGTATCATCTAAAAATCAAAGACGAGCACCCGGCCTGCCCACTGGTGATGCTGCAAAGAAGCTGGGAGATGCGGTCGCACTGCTGCAGGCGACAAGCGGCCCAGGAAAGGAGGCTGCGGAGCTGAGGGAGAAACAGGAAGGGAGCCCCTGGTGCGCAACAGGCTGAAAAAAAGTGAGGTCAAAAAGAAGAGGAGGAAGATGAAGATGATGAAGATGATAATGATGAAGTTGGTTGTAGTGCAGTTTTTTTTTCCTCCTGTCTATAAAGCATTTAACCCCCTGTACACAACGTACTCCTTTTAAAGAAAACAATTCAAATATAAGGCTGTGTAAGATTTGTTTTTAAACTGTACAGTGTCTTTTTTTGTACGGCTACCACACTACTGAATGTGTCTTTGGACCCCGTCCTGGTGGGATGGTCAATAGCCACTAACCTGGCCTGGACAGTGCGGGGGCTGCAAACCCGTGTGGACACAAAGCAGGTTCTTGTCGGTGCACAGCACACATCAGATGTATGTCAGGATGGTAGTTTTCTTTTCATCATTTGTCTCTGATGCAGCGTATATAAAATAATTGTTCTGTTAAATGAATGCCACTCTGTAATTGGAAAAAAAAAAAAAGTTGTAGTTGTTTTCTTGACATTATGAATGCTTCTATGTAAACACATTTTTTTTTTTACTTAAAAAAATAGTCTTGTAGCTTGAAAGCAAAGGACTTTCTATTTTAAGACATTTCTATTTTCTTCAAGAAAGTTTCTAACCTCATCCTACAGAACTGTCTTACAAAAGGGATTTCCTCACCTGGATGAAGAATTTGTGGGAGGTCAGGAGGGTGTCAGTGACCCTCTAGAGACCAGAAGCAATGGCCTCCTGCAGTGACTTGCCGCAGAGCCTGCGTGTGAGCTAAGGCAGCTGGGACAGGGAGAACAAGGTGCCCAGAAGGGCAGGGGTTCAGGTCCTCCGGAGGCTCTCATCCCTTCTCTTCTGGACTCTGAATTCCCTTCCTCCTTCTACTGGGCTAGTCAACAACTTTGGGCTGTGCTTACCTTTAGCTGGCTCCCCCTGCTGGTAGCTATTATGGGGTCATACAGGAGAAGGCCTTTAGCTCCCATCTCCTGGCCTTGGGAGTTAGTTACTTCTGAGCTTCTGCTTTTGTAGGAAGACATAGCGGAATGCATTGAGGAAATACTGTGTCATTTCATGCTGTGACCTTTTTTTTTTTATCCTCACCCGAGGACATTTTTCCATTCTTTGCTCAGATAGAGTGGGAAGGAGAGAGAGAAATATCGACGTGAAAGGGACACATCGAGTGGCTGCCACCCACACGACCCAACCAGGGCCGGGGACAAACTGCAACTGAGGTACGTGCCCTTGGCGGGAACCGAACCCAAGTCTCTCTGGACTGCAGGCTGATGCTCTAACCGCTGAGCCAAGGCTCATGCTGTGAGCTTTGACCAAGCTCACTGTCCTTAGCAAGCATACCAAAGCCTTTTAGTAAATGATTATCTGTGTTTCTGAAAATGTAACCATAAATACTTTTGTTAGTAATGGACGACAACCGAGATGAATATCAAACTGGTGATAGTATCAATCACCAAAAGGTATGGCCCCTGGCACTACTACATTCTTTGTCCCTTAGTCTTGTCACTCATTATTGCCTAAGTTATAGAATAAAAACAGGGCTGTAATGGGAGTCTTTGGTGGAGAATAAATTATACAAAAGTACTTGGCTGTCTGTCTGCTCTGGCCCAACCTTCCTGCAGGTAAATTACCCTCTAATAACCTGTCCTATCACAGTGGCCATGACACCTTTGCCCCATCACCGGACATAGGTGCACAATAAATATTTGTTGAAGTAAAGGGATAATAAAATAGAAACAGGGCATTTGGAGCTATGACTTTAAAAACAACTGGATTCTGCCCTGGCCAGTTTGGTTCAGTTGTTAGAGCGTCGGCCTGCGGTCCAGAGAGACCCGGGTTCGGTTCCCGCTGAGGGCACGTACCTCGGTTGCAGTTTGTCCCCAGCCCTGGTTGGGTTGTGTGGGTGGCAACCACTCCATGTGTCCCTTTCACGTCAATGTTTCTCTCTCTCTCTCCCCCTCCCACTCCACCTGAACAGAAAAATGGAAAAATGTCCTTGGGTGAGGATAAAAACAAACAAACAAACAAACAAACAAAACAACTGGATTCTGAGACACATGGAAGATAGTGGTGATGGGACCATAGTTTTGAATCTTCCTTAACCATCCTCCCCTCACCAGCCCCGACTGAAAGACAGACTGAGAAACTAACCATATTAACTCTCAAACTAAAAATTTCCTTTTGGAACAAAGCCTAATAGTGAGGAAAATGTGCTGGAAGCAGATTCCATAATTTGGGGGGGGGGGGGGTTGGGCAGCGCTAAGGTCACTAGCGGCAAAGGAAAGGTCCCTGTATATACGAGGGAGGGAAATGAAGCAGATCTTACAAACTAGGCTGTTTTTAATCCTCACCCGAGATTTTTTTTTTTTTTAACATTTATCTTCAGACAGAGTGGGAGGGAGAGAGAGAGAGAAAAACATCGATGTGAGAGACACATCAACTGGTTGCCACTGCACGACCCCAACCAGGGCCGAAGATGAACCGCAACTGAGGTATGTGCCCTTGGTTGGAATCGAACCCGGGACTCTTGGGTCCGCAGGCCGATGCTCTAACTGCGGTGCTAAACTGGCTAGGTTAGTAGGCTGCTTTTAAAAAACCACTTCCTGAAAACAACAGAAGGGGGTGCTATAGAACCATGTAGCTCTTAATACTAGCCTGGCCTTACTCTTACTCCTCAAACTACCGGTAAACTCATTTCACTTAAAAGTGTGCCACAGAAAAGGATCATGAGCAAATCCCATACAAAACTACCAATAAAAGCAGGGAGAATAGGAGCAGAAGCGTGTCTCCACAAGATGATGAAAGTGTGCCAGGAAGAGTACGTATCCAACAGGTGAAACCTGTAAATTAAATGTCAAATTAGGTAAAATAAATAAATGAATAAAATCAATCAAAAGATTACAGATATGAAAGAAAAAATACATTTAAATTAGAAATACTCTGAAATGAGATTTTTAGAGAAAAGAAATATTTGTAAATAAGTGAAAGAACTGAGGAGAAATAAAGAAAACGCATAAGTGAAGTCCAAACTAAATGAACAGGACAGATACTACCATAAGAAAATCAGAAGGAAAGAAAACATATTTTATTCAAAAGGAAATGAAAAGAGGAATTCTACTTTTGTCCAAGATGGAACAAGAATTAGATTTACCCTCCTGAACAAAACAACTAAAAAACTAGGTAAAATATGTAAAACAATGGTTCTCAGGACATTTGACATCAGGCAAGGAAATTTAGTAGCTGCTGAGAAAAGGGAAACAAGCGAAATCAGCATATAATTGACCCACTTACTACTTGCAGGTGTTTTCCGGCTGCAGTGCAGGGAAGAAAATCCAAACAGAGCGTGGTGGTCTCACTGAGCTGAGGAGAGAGAAGTCAGAACTCAGAGAGCCCACGCCAGGTGGAATTACGGGGCAGAATGCAGACGTGGAAGAAACTTCACAGAGAGCTCTCTGGACATCTGCAGAGCAGTCCTCTGGAGTCTTGGGCTTGAGAATGCAACATTAGAAACAATTTGAGAATAGAGAAAGCAGTAGACTAAACAATTCCGAGAGCCCACACAGGGCTGGGAATGACTTGTGTTCCTATTTGCTAGATGGAAACACCTGATGCTGAATGAGCATTGCGTTAACAGTGAGGTTAAATTATCCCCAGGCCAAAGTCTGCTTTGAGTCTGCACCAGTAAAGCTGAAAAGCAAGTTTCAAAAGGATCCAACTTGTTCCACGTAACGTAATTAATTGTGTGCCAGAACAACATCTAACAATATTTAAAGGACTGAAAGGAAACCCAGTGCTCAGCATTATAAAACTCACAATGTCTGGTATTCAATTGAAAGCTACAAAGAAGCAGGAAAATATGGCCCATAACAGTGAAGAAAATTAGTCACAGAAATAGACCTAGAAGTGACAAAGATGATGAAATGAGCTGACAGAGAAAACATCCAGAAGGTAGAGGAAACCATGAACAGAAAGAGGAGAGACATAAAAAGTTTTAAGAGATGCAAAGAGGACACCTAGAATTTAAAAACACAATATCTGAGATAAAAAGTACTTGTAGATCAATAGCAAATTACTCGTTGCAGAAAAGATCAGTGAACTGAAAGTACAGCAATGAAAACTTTGCAGAGAGAAAAGACTGAACGATCATCAGTAAATTGTGAGACCATGTCAAGAATTCTAAAATACATGTAATTAGAACCCCAGAATAAAGTGGGGGGGGACAGAAAAATATTTGAAGAAATTATGGTGGAAATTTTATAAGTCTGATAAAAACTGTAAGCTCACAGATTCAGGAAGCTCAAGTAATCCTGACTAGAATAAACACAGAGGAAACCATACCAAGGCACATCATATTAAAACTTCTGAAAAATAGTGATCATGAGATTATCTTAAGAGCAGCTAGACAGCCCTGGCCAGTGTGGCTAAGTTTGTTGGGGCATCATCCTGTACACTGAGAGGTTGCTTGTTCAATTCCAGGTCAGGGCACATACCCAGGTTCCAGGTTTGATCCCCGGTTGGGGTGCGTACAGGGGGCTACTGATTGATGTTTCTCTCTCACATTGATGTTTCTTTCCCCTCTCCCTCTCTCTCTAAAGTCAATAAATAAATGTGTGTGTGTGTGTGTATACACATATGCACACACATATATATTTTTACAGCAGCTAGCCTGGCTGGTGTGGCTCAGTAATTGAGCATTGACCTATGCACTAGGAGGTCACTGGTTTGCTTACCGGTCAGGGCACATGCCCAGGTTGTGGGCCAGATCCCTAGTGGAAGGCATGCAGGAGGTGGCCAACTGATGTTTTCTTTCGTCAATGTTTCTATCTCTCTTTTCCTCTCCCTTCCTCTCTTTCTAAAATCAATAAAGAAAAAAAAATTTTTTTTTTAAAGCAACCAGACAGGAAAGTAAAACATTGCATACAGGGAGACAAAGCTGATAATTACTAGTGACTTCTTATTTTACACAGCACAAGTCAGGAGATGGAAGAATGGCATCTTTATAGTGCCAGCAGAAAACAAGTTGCCGAAAATTCTATATACATCAAAAATATCTTTCAAAACTGAGGCAAAATAAAGACCCTTTTTCAGCCAAACAAAAGCAGAAGATTAATTTCCCACAGATATGCACTATAAAAAATGTTAAAGGAAGTTTTTTAGACAGAAGGAAATGTGATAGAGATGAAGAGACCTGAACTGGTAAATATGTAGATAATATGTTGTTAATCTCTTAAAATGATACCTGTTTAAAGCAAAAGCAGTAACAATGTATAGTGGGTTTTCAAACTATGTGGAAATAACATGTGGCTGCAAAGCTTGGGAGACAGGAGGGCGGATGGAAGTGTGCTGTTGCACCCTGTGCACAAGGGAGAGAGTATTGTTTCGAGGTAGACGGCAGCAAATTAAAGATTTTTATTATAAACTCTACAGCAGCCACTGAAAACATAAACAAAAATAAGCCAACAGTGGAGATTTAAAAAAAAAGGTATAAAGCCCAGCAGGCGTGCCTCAGTGGATTGAGCATTGTCCCATGGACTGAGAGGTCACCGGTCAGGGCACACGCCAGGGCTGCCGGCTCGATCCCCAGTGGGGGGCGTGTAGGAGGCAGCTGATCAATGTTTCTCTCTTATGGATGTTTCTAACCCTCTCTCCCTCTAAAAGTCAATAAAAAAAATATATTTTTAAAAAAGAAATAAAAATGTTTATAATAAACAATGAACAGTAGCCAAAACTGAGGTGAAAATGTCAGGAGCAGAAGTGAGTCTGCCTGGCCCCGGAACTGGGTCCCGGTTAGAACAAGACTGTGCCACACGGACATCACAGTAAGGGAGGTTTTCTGAGAAAATGTGGAAACTTAACGCGACTTTAAGAACTGAAAAGCAGTCCGGCTGGTGTGGCTCAGTGGTTGAGCGTTGACCCTGCACCAAGAGGTCGCCAGTTTGATTTCCAGTCAGGGCACATGCCCAGGGTGTGGGCCTGATCCCTAGTCAGGGGCATGCAGGAGGCGGCCAATTAATGTTCTCTCTCATCAGTGTTTCTATCTCTCTCTTCCTTCCTCTCTCTCTCTAAAATCAATAAAGAAAAAAATTATATTAAAATAAAAGAGCTAAAAAGCATTTTAGGAAGAGAAGTAAAATAAGATATTCTAGGGAGGGAGAAGGGCATATGCACTGGTGAGGGTGGGAGAAGGGGAAGGGGAAGGGGAAGGGAAAGTTGGAGAAGAGGATTCATGTAGAAAGTAATGAGAGAATATTGAGAGGTAAAACAGTTGTTGGCCAGATGGTCAAGAGCCTTGATTAGACGTGGGCCTGTAGGGAAGATGGAGGCTCTGAAGATCGGCCTATCTCTTACTCAGTCTCTGCCCCCAGCGGCTGCTCTTTTTACCTGGTGTAAACACTTTTTTGGTGTATGTTGAACATGTGCTTTGGAGTCAGAAAACCCTGGGGTTCATATCCAGGTCCTCCACCTAGAGCCAAATGCTTGCGGGTGGGGGGGGGGGTGTGCACAAATGATTGAATCTAAGCCTGAGTTCGTTCAGGAACCGTCAGTTCCTCAAAGGACGACACTGCCAGTCATGTGGCCCTTCCTTACAGGAGCGTATGTGATCCAGGCTGATCAGCCAGTGTCCCTTTTCCCCTGACCCCATGACTGACTCAGGGGTGAGCACATGACACAGGTCTGGCCAGTCTGGGTTCTCCTTTTGTCTAGAGTGGTCTAAACCTAAAACTGCTACGGTGTGCAGAGATTGTGCCAAAGAATGAAGCCAAAACATAAGAATGCAGTCAAGAGAGTAATAATGAAAGAGAAAGTTCTGATAACATATTTAGAGACTTCAGATGTAGCTATGGTAGAACCTGAAAGATCTGCCCCTGGACGTTTTAATTGTGTGAGCCAATAATGTCTCAACCTTACCACTTTTGCAAACAAATTTTTAATTCATGTTGGACACAACCAAAAGCACCCGATCTATACAGTATTTCTGTAAAGATGAAATGAGATACATTGTAACAAACAACGCATGTTCAGTAAGTACTGGCTATTATCACTTTCTTATTACTATACATACCTTAATGCGATTTAATCCTCTGTACAAGAAAATACTAAGAACTCTATTTTATAGATAGATTTAGAGAGCTAAAGTAACTTGTTAAAGGTCTCAAGTAATATAGGACACAATTTAGATATCTCCACTCTCCACTATAGTCTCTGCAGTAACACTGCTAGCACATAGTAGGCAGTTGGTAATGTTGACTCCCTTCTCCTTCCCTGTAAATGAGATCCTGAAGTCATGCCTGTCTAACCCAGAGATCTATAAGAAAGCAGAAGCTGAAAAATTGTCTCTCCAATTCTGGCTCATTTATGTATCCTTTGCTCTTCAGAGCATTATCTTTGAACGATCTGACCTACTTAATGCTTGAATCTTCCTGGCTTTTTGTTGTTGTTGTTATTAATCCTAATCCGGGGATATTTTTTTCAATTGATTTTTAGAGAGTGGAAGGGAGGGTGGAGGCGGGGGTGGGGGTGGGAGGAGAGAAACATTGATGTGAGAGAGACATATTGATTGATTGCCTCCCACATGTGTCCTGACTGGGACCAGGAATTGAACCTGTGACCCTGTGTTGCAAGGGCCGGAGCTCTAACCACTGAGCTATGCCAGCCAGGGCTGACACTTCCTGTCTTAACCTCTGAAGGCTTGTCCCTCTCAGCTGACCTCTGAGATTCTCAGCTACCTCTGGAGGTGGGCATCCCACAGATTTGCTGGCGCTGGCTGGCCGTCTAGCCCTTTGACATGCTTTAGTCTCAGATGTCTACCAATTTTTCCCGGGTAGGTGTGTCCCACAATTTCTTCTGTGTGACTCAGGTGGTCCCACAGCTGCTCATGGCTGGTGTTCACCCTGGTGCCCTCTCCTCCCACCCAGTTCACTAAGGTAGACTTGGTCCTTTCTCCTTGGTGACCAGGTTTGCAAATCTCAGTAGCATGTTCATGAAAACAGGTCCCAGTGCTTTAGCCAGTGGATGTTCATGATCAGCACAACCTGAAATGGACATTTCATTATAGTTCATTGGAAGGAATTCCCCTAGAAGTCATGGGTATGTGTTGTCATCAGTTGACCAAAAATTGGAAAAGCCTAAAAGTAAGAAGACTAAATATTTTGATTCATTAATTTGGATCAAGAAATCTTCTTTTAAATTATATAAATGTCTAATAGCTATGTTGCACCCCTGAAATTAACATAATATTGTATGTCAACTACACTGGTGGGGCAGCATTCTTCTTAATAGCTAAAAAGTGGAAAAAACTAAATGCCCATTATTGATGAATGAACAAAATGTGGTATATGCACAGCCCATGGACACAGATGACAGTGTGGTGAGGCCCAAGGGAGAGGGGGTGGGGGCTGGGTAGAGGTGGGCAAAGGGGAGGAAATGGGGGACATCTGAAATAGTGTCAATAATAAAAAAATAAATAAATTTGTGGCATATGCATACAATAGAATATTATTTATCCATAAAAAGGAATGAAGTACTGAGATCTGCTACAACATGGACGAACCTTGAAAAAATTATGCTAAATATAAAAAGGCAGATGCAGTCCAGCCGGTGTGGCTCAGTGATTGAGCATCGACCCATACACCAAGAAGTCACTAGTTCGATTCCCAGTCAGGGCATATGCCCAGGTTTTGGGCCAAATCCCCAGTGGTGATTGGCAGGAGGTGGCCAATCAATGTTCTCTCTCATTGATGTTTCTCTCTCTCTCTCTCATTTCCTCTCTCTCTAAAATCAATAAAGAAAAAAAAATTTTTTAAAAGGCAGATGCAAAAGACCACATATTGTATGATTCTACTTAAATGAAATGTTCAGAATAGGCAAATTTTTAGAGAGAAAGAATAGTGGTTGCCAGGGGTTGGCAGGAGAGGAGAATGGTGAGGAGCTGCTGTGGGTATAGGGTTTCCCTTGGGCGACGAGCATGTTCTGCAATTACATACTGATGACAGTTGTACAATCTGTGAATATACTAAAACTTGTACTTTTTTAACTGGTAAATTTTATGGCATGTGAATTATATCTCAGTTCAAAGAAGAAGGAGATATGGTTTGAAGCATTTTGACTGAATGAACTGCACCAAGACAAGCTCTCTGGGTATGTGTTGGCCACGTGCCTTAAGAAAACGTGAGGAGTAGGAGAACTGGGGGAAAAGCCTCTAAGAAAAGGTATGAGTGAGTCTGTTTTCAAGTGAATGGCTGAACTCTGCGGCATGTTTATAAAAGCAGGACCTCACAGTTGAGTATCTTACATATTGGAAAGAAATCAGCATTATGATAGTTGTCAAGTGACTTTGTCTAGCATACAAATCACATCTTAACTAAAATGGGTGTGTGTAAAGGTTGGATTCCAGTGAAGTTTTGTTAATTTCCTACTCATTTTGGCAATAACTAGTCCTGACAGAATATTCCTCTTGCACCCATGATCGCATTGGAACTTGTGTATGTGGTGATCCAGAGCCAGGAAATTCTGCATCATCTGTCAGAGCGAAAATAGTGGCAAAAGTTGGCTTCATCTGTGTTCATCCCGCATAGGAGGTTGAGTTGTGAACCTAGGATAACTTTGGGGTTTTCCTTGAAACCAGGAAATTTCTGTGTCCCCACTCCATAATCCTTTTTTTTATCCTCACTGGAGGACATTTTTCCAGTTTTTGTTCAGATAGAGTGGGAGGGGGAGAGAGAGAGAGAAACATCGACGTGAAAGGGACACATCGAGTGGCTGCCACCCACACGACCAACCAGGGCCGGGGACAAACTGAAACCACGGTATGTGCCCTTAGCGGGAACCGAACCCGGGTCTCTCTGGACCACAGGCTGATGCTCTAACCACTGAGCCAAACCGGCCAGGGCTCAACTCCATAATCTTTGTGTGGCCTTGTATAAAATAGGGCCTGAGGTATGCAGCTGTGGAGAAAAGAACACTGGGTCCAAGATCCGATTTGTACAGAAAGAGTTCTCTGACCTCAGTCTTTTTATTACAGAATAATGCAGTCCAATTACATGATCTCTTAAAGTTACTTTTAGTTCAAATTTCTACTAATCTGGCACACTGTTGGTGATGAAGCAGGAAATCTCACACAGTCTTAGATTTTTTCTGGGGCTGATGGTAGAGGTGTAGGCAAATTTGGGGCACATGAGGGTACTCATTCCTTCTCAGACTTCTGAATCCTGCATCACATATCACATCCCAGTGGGTCTTGTAATTTGGGTAATTTGCCTGCTCAGAAGTGAATATCCTCCTGATGGCACATCAGGGAGAGAGAGAACAGTTCCTTTGTAGTGTTGAAAAAACACATTACCACCACCACCACATCCCATCACACAATGGTAATGTAACAAAGGAAGCTAACAGAAAAAGTATCTCTTATTCCAGATGTTAAGCTGTGCATTTTTCTGCTTTTGAACTCTTTTCTTAGGTATGCATTTCATGTGTATATTGGTATCATATAAACGTGCTTTTCAAGCTTTGCCCCAGAACATGTGCTCGGCTGATCAGCCTGGCACCCACTCTTCTAGTCATGCTTCAGCTCTAGCAGTGTGCAGTCGTGCGGATGCTGATGGCTAGCCGGCTGGCCTGCTGGGTGCCGGCCTATCCCTTTCTCACAAGGCGGAAAACAGAAGCACCATACTTACAGTACACCGGGCGCCTGGCGACAGTCCCTCTTCTCCAAAGTGACTGATCATGTGTCTGACAGGTTTGGGGAATGCATAGCCAAGGACAGATCCAGGAGGCCCTGGCAGCTGACCCATGTCTTCGGGGCATTTAAAACCAATGCTACCCTTCAATTGGGTTGTTGGAAGCTTTACACTAGCTCAGCAGAAATGGCCCCTGCCATTGGCTCCTGACCTGTTTGACCCTAGGTCTAGTTTTTGTGATATATACTTGTTAAGTGAACTGCTGCACTTTTTCATTTATGGGGGCCATTTGGTAGAATTAACTTTTCATACTATTTAGGATGACATTGCTCACTTTTCTTTCAAACTGTTTTCAAATACAAGCCAATCCTCTCCTTCCTTCCTTCCTTCCTTCCTTTCTTTCTTTCTTTCTTTCTTTCTTTCTTTCTTTCTTTCTTTCTTTCTTTCTTTCTTTCTCTCTTTCTCTCTTTCTTTCTTTCTTTCTTTCTTTCTTTCTTTCTTTCTTTCTTTCTCTCTTTCTCTTAAGTAGGAGTAGAATCAAGTAGAATAAAATAAATACAGGGTAAGATTTAAAGTAGCATTTTTTTCCCTCCAATTTTGAATTTGTCTAAAAATTAGAAAAATCGTAAACCTAGTTTTTTTGATTTTTTTTTCTTTCTATTGGGGGTGCATAAATTAAGTTTTGTACATTTATTTATAACTTACACTTCACTTCTATTCCCAAATGAGAAACTGACTGGTCCAGAGTAAGGCAGTGCATCGGCACCATTTTGACAAAGTATAATTTCTCCCATAGAAGCATACAGTCTTAACTGAAAGTCCCTTGTTAAAATTCCATGGCTTCTTTAGTTGTTGACTTTGAGTGCAGAGGCAGGCTTGAGTTCAAAACCCAAACCCCAGCTCTGCATGGTATGCAAAAAACTGTAAAAATTATGGTTTGCCTATTTAAAGTAAAATTCTCCAACAATGAAGAATTACTTTCATATAAATTCAAATGTTATGTAGTATAAACATATTGGTGGGAAGAAAAGTTGCTTGAGAATTTTAGTGTATTAACTCTTTATACATCCATGGCTATTCCTAAGTACAAGTGATTTCATCAACTTAAAAAAGCACAGCAATCGCCCAGCCGGTGTGGCTCAGTGGGTGAGTGTTGACCCTGCACCAAGAGGCTGCTGGTTTGATTCCCAGTCAGAGCACATGCCCAGGTTGTGGGCCCGATCCCCAGTGGGGGGCATGCAGGAAGCAGCCAGTTAATGTTCTATCTCACTTATGTTTCTATCTCTCTCTCCCTCTAAAATCAATAAAGAAAGAAAGAAAAACAACAATAACAACAAAAAAACAGCAATCATATACTGTTTGAGAGAAAATTCCGCTTAGAGAAATATATAGGATAGCTATTCTTATATACAAGATCTTATACGCACAAAACTATTAATTGTGGCACTATAAAAAAAAGCTATAAGCAATCTACATGTCCATTGGTAGAAACTGGTTAAATAAAATATCGTACAACTACATAATGGATACTATGGATCTATTTAAAGGAGAGAAGCTTTCTGTATTTTAAAGATATACTGTTCAGTAAAAACAAAACAAAACAAAAGGCAGCAGAACAGCGTTAGTATAATGTGTGTAACGAAGCAAAAAGGGAATCTACCTAGGTCTGAAGTATATGGAATATGTCTGTAAAGATGCAAGAAAGATAATACTAAGAATGGTTGCCCTCCAGGATGGAAGCTATACCACGAGACACAGAAGAAAGATTTACTTTACACTCGCTACCTTTTATAGTTTTGTGTTGTGTGAATATAGTAAATAGTGTAAAAAATTATTTTAAAATATTTATTGTTGAAGTATTTCCCCCATTGACCCCTTCCTCCCTTTCCCACCCCCTCCTGATTTCCCCAAACTATTGTCTGTGTTCATTGGTTATGCATATATGCATATAAACTCTTTGGTTTTTAAAGGAAATAAAGATATAGTGGGATTTCCACATGAAAGTACATTTAGTATACTTTCAAGTAGGCATCCTTTCAACTGATTAAATAGTTATTTAAAGGCATTTTAACATTTGGATTGATCTTCCATCTTAAATTGGGTTTGACTGTGGTTGGTTCAGTTTTACCACACTGAAAGACTAAATTCATTTGAACTTTCACCTATCCCTTCTCTTTTCTAAAGGAAGAATTTAATATAATGTATTCTGAAAGTTACATTTAAGTTGATAATAAAGAACTCAATAAAGAGGAGACAGAAAAGAGAATCATTAGGACACAAATGTTTATATGATTTTAGCCATTACAACAGTAGTTCAGAAATATCTCAAATGTTACATTGATGTCATCAGTGTTACAAAAACAAACAAAACAACAACAACAATAATAATAATAAACGACAGGCAACAGTGGAGAGCACCAGAGAACCAGCGCACACACCTACAGCAGACCATGCTTCTCTCCTTCAGCTGCGAAGATATTTTCACCAGTAACCCTCCCTCCCCCTTGCTTTCCTTCTCAACTTTCCCTAACCTGCGTTAAACTGCAAACTTAAGCCTCATCCTCGCCCTCCTCCTCCTCGAATTCCCCCTGCTCGTCGGCCGTGGCGTCCTGGTACTGCTGGTACTCGGACACCAGGTCGTTCATGTTGCTCTCGGCCTCGGTGAACTCCATCTCGTCCATGCCCTCGCCCGTGTACCAGTGCAGGAAGGCCTTGCGCCGGAACATGGCCGTGAACTGCTCCGAGATGCGCTTGAACAGCTCCTGGATGGCCGTGCTGTTGCCGATGAAGGTGGCCGACATCTTCAGGCCCCGGGGCGGGATGTCGCACACGGCCGTCTTCACGTTGTTGGGGATCCACTCCACGAAGTAGCTGCTGTTCTTGTTCTGCACGTTGAGCATCTGCTCGTCCACCTCCTTCATGGACATGCGGCCCCGGAAGATAGCGGCCACCGTCAGGTAGCGGCCGTGGCGGGGGTCGCAGGCAGCCATCATGTTCTTGGAGTCGAACATCTGCTGGGTGAGCTCGGGCACCGTCAGGGCCCGGTACTGCTGGCTGCCCCGGCTGGTCAGGGGGGCGAAGCCGGGCATGAAGAAGTGCAGGCGTGGGAAGGGCACCATGTTCACCGCCAGCTTGCGCAGGTCTGCGTTCAGCTGGCCGGGGAAGCGCAGGCAGGTGGTGACCCCGCTCATGGTGGCAGACACCAGGTGGTTGAGGTCTCCGTAGGTGGGGGTGGTCAGTTTCAGGGTGCGGAAGCAGATGTCATACAGGGCCTCGTTGTCGATGCAGTAGGTCTCGTCTGTGTTTTCCACCAGCTGGTGGACGGAGAGGGTGGCGTTGTAGGGCTCCACCACCGTGTCGGACACCTTAGGCGAGGGCATCACGCTGAAGGTGTTCATGATGCGGTCTGGGTACTCCTCCCGGATCTTGCTGATGAGCAGCGTGCCCATCCCTGACCCGGTGCCACCCCCCAGCGAGTGGGTCAGCTGAAAGCCCTGCAGACAGTCACAGCTTTCTGACTCCTTCCTCACCACGTCTAGGACCGAGTCTACCAGTTCAGCCCCTTCCGTGTAGTGGCCCTTTGCCCAGTTGTTCCCGGCCCCACTCTGGCCTGCCAGAGAGAAAGACATTTCATAAATCACCAATGATTGGATTAAATTCCTTTTTTACCATAAACCCCTTAATTGATGAATCAGAGTTCAGATAAAATGAATTTAGGTTATCATCAAAATGTGCAGACATTAAAATATTTGGTTGTGGATATAGTTATAAAAGGAAGGCTAGGAATACCTGGCTATTAGAGGTTGAAGGGCAAATTTTAAGCTTATATTAACAATGAGTCAGCACACAACTGGATGTTTCATACTTTCCCCTAGGCAGTCACACCCCTCAACATTGAGCTGCACGGTGTAAAATGAGCCTCTCATGCCATCAGCCATACCAGTCACTCACCAAACACGAAGTTGTCAGGCCTGAAGATCTGGCCGAATGGTCCAGACCTGACCGAGTCCATCGTGCCTGGCTCCAGATCCACCAGGATGGCCCGAGGTACGTACTTGTTACCTGCGGGAGAACAGAGCTGGACTTAGACCTGCCTGCAGAGAACTCAGAAGAGAAGGGCTTGGTACTAGCTTCCTTTTTGCTGTTGTCTCCCAAACAAAGGCATGCACAAGACCCACCAAATTCTCAAAGGATTCATTCGACTGCACCGGGAAGCTCACTGAAATACCACAGAGAAAGAGTTTGAGTCCAAGATCCTTTAATCCACCCTCCCTTAGGGCCAGACTCCCAGGGTCAGTTCCCTGGGAAAAGTGGGGGTAAAAAACTAGAGGGGGGAAGCAAAGGCAATTACCAGTGGCTTCATTGTAGTACACATTGATTCTCTCCAGCTGCAAATCACTGTCTCCATGGTAACTACCAGTGGGGTCGATCCCATGCTCATCACTGATGACCTCCCAAAACTGAGACACAGTAAAAGGTTGCATTTAGCCACACCCAACCCTCAGAGTGACCATGTCTCACAATGAATAGACCCCAACCCCTCGACTAGGTTCTGACAGCTGAGCCTTTCAGGGACTTTAGGGGTGGGTGACCTCGCATTGCCGCAGGGCTGTATTTTGCAGGGGCAAAAAGTTGAAATTGGGTAGAAGGTGAGAGTCTTTGGGGGTGGGGAGAGGGACCAGCAACAGAACCGCCGGCACCCGCGGGCACCCGCGGCGGAGGAGCTTGGCGCTCAGGGTCACAGCTGCCAGCGTCCGCGGGAGGCAGGCGCGCGAGACCAGCAGGCGCGGAGGGGGTGGGCGGGGGAACAGCGACTGGAGGAACCCGAAGGAAGTGGTTTTCGATTCGAAGCACGTCCTGAGACTCAGGACAGTCGCTCTCCTCCCCTCCCCCAGCAGCTCGACTCAGGTTCAAGCGAGTAAAATCAATTCTCCCTGCGTCCCGGTGCCTCCCGCAAACCCGAGCGCACAGCCTCGCAGACACTCGGGCGCCTTTTCCAGGCCCATGTTCCAGTCGAAGTGAAGAGCAGGGAGTAAGCGGAGTGACCAGGATTCAAAATGAGTTACAGCAAAAATAAAAGAGCGGTGTCTCCCCCACCCTCACGAAAGTCCACGCCCCACTTGGCTGCACAAAGCACCCGGGAAGGCTTATGCTTAGAGAGCCCCGGGCCTGCTCAGGATGCCGTTGGCGGCCCAGGAACATCGAAGAGCTTTTGGCCTGGGTCCCCGCCCCCTCCCGGCCCAGTCCCCAGCGCGCCCACCTTGGCGCCGATCTGGTTGCCGCATTGGCCCGCCTGGATGTGCACGATCTCACGCATGTTGCTAGCTAGCTTCTTCTGGCCCCGGTCGGCGTCTGGTCAGTCTGTCCGTCCTCCCTTACACACCTACTACGGGGTCACAGGGAAAGCACTCGGGAACCGACCAGCTAAGAGCGCCGGCCCAGCGGGCTCAGCCTTTTATGCAGGAAGGGTGGGGCAGCCTGCGCAGGCCGCGCCCCCAGCCCGAGCCCCCCAGTCCCCTTCGCGCTAGCACTCTCCAGGCCCCACTGACGTAATGCTCTGAGCCCCAGAGACTATCCGAGGGGCTGGACCATGGGCCCGTAGCCAATCAGCACAGGTTTGCAGACCGGGCGAGAAACGGGGGCTCTGTGGAGTAGGGTGGGGGCCTGAGCATTGTGTAGGGCTGGGGGTGGGGTGGGGTGGAAATAGCTGGGTACAGAGAATTGGGAGTGGGTGAAGAAACCGAGGGCGGGAGCGTGGCGAGGGGAGGGCGCCGAGTGTGGCAGGCCGGAAATGGGGGAAGTGCTGGCACTGGATGGGGTGACGCAAGGGAACTGGAGCAGGTGGAGAGGCCGTCAGGTGCGCCAGAAAAGAGCGCGATATGCTCCCGGCGCTGGCAGGTGCTAAGGCTGAGGTGGTGAAGGTTGTGCTACCAGCGCAGATTGGGGCGCTTCCTCCGCCAAGGGCCAGAGGTTCGTGAACCTCCCCTACCCCCCCGTGAGACCACTGTCCCTTAGAGGTCAACGACTGTCCAGCGGCCGAACCCTGGTCGTACAGAGTATTGGGAGAGGACAGGTGGCTGCAAGAGGAAGTGCTGTGTGATCAGGATATTGGGGTCTGCAGGAGCCGTTATCCTGGACACCCGAGGCCCTGGAGTTCCAGGATGCCCTCCGCTCCGCCCCCAGCATCCGCCTGTTCTTTGTCTCTGACAAGGGCCTCTTGCGCCCTCTCAGTGGCTGCAGCGTCTAGGGCTTGGGCGACCCTCTATGCTTTCTCCAGCCCTGCTGGACCTTCTTCAAGAGTCCACAGCTCCTCGGCTAGTACCAAGGACTTCTCCACCCGGCGGATTGGCTTTTGTTCCTTGGGAGTGGATGGAGTGGGTGGTCTGGCCAAGCAGTCTGGACTGTCCAGCGGCCAGAACGAGGGTGGGGTCCAGGGGCGGGGCTAAGGCAGAACAAAGGGCTCCCACAATTGGGTAAAAATCACACCCCAGGCGCTCCCGGGATCTGGGTTCCGTTCATTTATTGTACGCTATGGGCATAGGTTCCAAGGGTGGTCATCGCCCGCTCCAATACTAACATTCTCATCTTCCACCAGGCTCTGGACCCCATGGCGGTTACGAGGTCCCCTATGAGAGTGAGGGATACGCCTAAAAACTGCGGCACTGCGAGGGAGAGGCCCCGCGAGACCCCAAAGAGCACACACAATGTGTGCGCAGACTCAGAACACCCACCCTCCTTCAAACCTACACATTCTAAGTAGTCGAAGAAGGAGCTGATGATCTCTTTGTTACAGAGAGAGAGAGAGAGAGAGAGAGAGAGAGAGAGAGAGAGAGAGAGACTGAACCTGAGTGCGCAAAGGGTGGCTAAAACGTTCACTACGTTCACAACAGACCTGAAACCTGGTCCCTGAAATTCCACGGGTGAAGCGCCCCCTCCCCCTCCCAGATGGGTCGTCTTCGAGGTGACCTGACCCCCTTTCATCGTCTGGCGAGAGCAGCCTAAAGACCCCATTCCCGTAGCTGAACGGAGCCGACAGCTGTTGAGTGAGACCCTCCCAAGAACTATCAGCAAGCTGTCATCGCCTCCCTTCCCCCCTGGGGGGTTGGAGGGGGACTTTCAACTTCATTCCAAGGCACAAAGAGGAACAGAACAGAAGCCCAGCAGCCCTTATTTTGCCCAGACCGGAGCTCCCGAGGCAGAGTTCCCCGGACGCGGCTGCTGGAGTCTGGGTTAGAATGCCGTCGGGTGTGAGGCGTAGGAGCGGAAGGTCCGACCACATACCCCACTTGAGGAGTTCCAAGGGACTGGGCCTGACCCCGAGGTTCTAATCCAGCTCCTGCAGAGGTGGAAACGTCGAGGGCGAACGATCCCCAAGGTCACACCGCAAGTTAAAGACAGGGTTCAGGCTGGAATCGGTCTTCTGGGTGCCCCAGCCCTCGGGGAAGGTGACTACGTCCAGGCCTAAGGGCCGTGGCTGGTGTTAGCACTCGGTCCTGGGGTTGGGCGCTCCGGTGGGACCGAGCTGCGCGAGAACGAAGCCAGTGAGGGCCGCACGCCCGCTCCTAGCGGTTATTGCCGGACGCCAGCGCCCAGGGGCAGCTGGGCACACAGCGTGGAGAGGGGGCGGGGAATCAGCTCCGTGCGGGGTAATTGGAGCCCGCGGTCGCCCTCCCTCACCCAGGGATCTATTTTCTCAAATTCTGTGTCAGAGCCAGATCGAGGAGTGCCGGCTCAAACACGTGTTCAAGATTATGAGGATAAAAGGACCCTTTCCTCTCGCAGAAAGGAGTTTGGGATACGATGAGGCTGGAATTTATCCCTCTGAAAACCCTGATGCCTTTGGGAACTCGGCACTTTTGGTTCAAGATATGCTTTTCTTCCCTACATTTTGCTGGTACTGCCCATCCCCCCCCCTTTAAAAAATTGACATTATTACACAGGTTCCTCATTACCCCCATTGCCTTCCTCCACCCAGTTCGCTCCCCCTCCTAAGATCCGTCATTCTCATTAACCATCTCCACCCCTTCCCAATTTGGAATTATGATGCTGCACACTTTTTTTTCCCTTTTTCACAAGGAACTGATTTTGTGTCGGAAGGTTATATGCTGGTGACAGCCAGTCTTTCCCTGAAATCTTTCAGTTTATCTGCTAACCCTTATCCTTATTCCATGTAGTTCCCAAGAAGGGGCTTTCAAAGCAACAATGGTTAGTTCTCAGCTGGGTCCTCCTGCATTTCTTTTTGTTTATTGTACACAATTTCTCTCCATCTCGGTCGGTCCTTGTATATCATACATGAAGGAGTCAGGACCATATAGTTCATCTTCACTTACATATTGTTAGTTTTAATGATGTGCGAACATTTCTAAATTTTTTTCTTCCAGAAACAGTTGTAGAAATAACTCAGTATAGAATAAACTTCAACATTTGTTTTATGCATAACTGACGGTGTGGCTAAAATAAGCTAACCCCCTACGCTATTAAAATTATTTTTGCCCTCAGTTTTCAGAGTGCATTCAATGGCAGATTCTCAAGTGATTTTGCATTTCTCTATTACAAATAAAGTCATTGTTTTAATTACTTGCAGTTTGATAGAAAAGAGGCAATACATAGCTGATTTGGTAGTAAAATTTTAAAGTATTGTTTTCTTAAAGAAAGATATATCTTTTTTTGCACGCTTATTGAAATTAAAAGACATCTAGCTTTTGAATTTTCCCACTGCCTGCCGGCATTCACCACTTAACACACAGCTCACAGCCGGGTAGCCTGACAGCCAACTCTGCAATCAAGAGGCACGCAGTTTCCTAGGCAACCGACACTTAGCCAATGAATGAAAAGGAACTGAAAGAAAGAGGCTGCCAACCCATCATTATTTCCTATATTACTCTTCTCGATGCTCTCCAGCTAGAAAGATTGGAAAGCTACCAATCCTAACATTATGCAAAGGAGTCAAGTGCTGGGAAGATTGGGGTAGGAAGCGACTGTGGGAGAGGTGGGGGGCCGGTTCCTTGGACCCACAGAGACTTGTCCTTTCTCAGCTTTGTCATTCCCCTGTTTCTATCCCACTGTCCTCCCCCTTTCATCTCTGGTCTTCTCTCCACTAGATGAGAAGCCAGCTACTCGTGGCAAAGCTGCCCATGCTCTTTAATCTAAGTGCTGCCTGGGTGGGAATCTCAGATCCCTGTCCTTTGGAAGTCGTGGGCTCCGTGGGGACCAGCCAGCCCAGATAACAAAAGACTAGAATGAGCAGAGAAAATTCCAGGAAAGCAGTTAAGTGCCGGCACATTTATTTTCGTACCTCAGTAAGGCAGGCTGTTTTCCCGTTGTCAGCATTTGAATTTGGGTGTAAATGGCCTGAGACCAGACTGGGATTGCTGAGCTTTCACAGAAGAGGTTTGCCTTCTTTGTGCAGAGGGAGTAGAGCCCTGGCTTTCCCGGGCACCATTTCCCTTCTATAAGTGGCCTCCCCTCCCCACACTGTTAGTGATATGTGAGCTTCTTAGGCTAGGGGAGGGCACACCAGAAAATGCTTACTCTGTAAATCCTAGGTAAATGGTATTTTATGATGCAGGGCCAGATTGTTTAGAAAACAGAAACAGAAGCGTATAAAATACTCTTAAATAAAACATTATAAAATACTACAATTGACAGGGTTCCCTTGAAAAGTGCAGTCCCTGAAGTCAACAAGCTTATAAATAAATCTTTTCTGAAATGAATGAGTATACATTCATGAGTATACACAGGAAGATATGATGGGGGAGCCATTTTAAGTTTTGGCAGCATCTCGCGCCAGTATTAATGTGCTGGAGGAACACCACTCCACATCAGAGACCCGCGCCAGCAGCTGCTGTCGTAAAGGTCTCGGCAGCTCACCAATTCTCTTCTAAATCAGCCCTAGACTTTTGCTGGCCATTTAAATAAAATTAAAACATGCATATTCAGATATACACAGACTCATGTAGTAACACCTTTTTCCTTTTGGATTTAGATGCCTCGTGGGCATTCATTATGTTTTCAAAGCAGAAATAGGTCAGCTTCTGAAAAGGAACTCTTTTTTATTATTATTATTATTATTATTATTATTATTATTATTTTGTACAGACAGAGTGGGAGGGAGAGAGAGGAAAAGAGAGAGAGGGAAACATTCATGTGAAAGGGACACATCGAGTGGCTGCCACCCACACGACCAACAGGGCCGGGGACAAACTGCAACCGAGGTACGTGCCCTTAGCGGGAACCGAACCCGCGTCTCTCCGGACCGCAGGTGGACGCTCTAACCGCTGAACCAAACTGGCCAGGGCTGAAAAGGAACTCTTGACTTGAGATGCCCAGTTTACTTTTGAATGGCCACCACATAGTCATACAATTTTCAAGAAAATAATGCATTAAGAGCCTCTGAGAGAATTCACTACCTCTTTCTAAATAACCCCTAGAAAGCAAACTTATCAAAATATTTAGTTTCTCACTTATACTCCAAAAAATTGAAAGCAGAGTTTCAAGGTGTTATTTGTACACCCGTATTCATAGCAGCATTATTCACAATAGTCAAAAGGTGAAAGCAGTCCTAAGTGTACATCAACTGATGAGTAGATAAACAAAATGTGCTTTATACTCATAAAGAACAAAATTCAACTGAGTAAATTTGACGATCTAATTGGCTTTATTAAGCAATTTATGAATTGGGCAGCATCCCATCTAGCAACTGAAAGGGTGCTCTAAAGGGTTGTAAAAAATGGAAGGGTTTTATAGAAAGAAAGGTTAGGCAAGGGAGCTTTTAACAAAAGAAAAGGAAGGATTATATTTAGACGAGGACACCTTCTTTTGGGGGAGAAGGGAATGGCCAGGGTTTTTATCGTGCAGATTGCCTTTTCTATCTGTGGGGAATGGAGAGGACCTACAAGACAGACTACCTCATTGGTGTTGACCAGAAAATTCCAGACTGGTTGATTGAGATTATGTTTCTGGGATAGGTTGAAACAGCAATTATAACCACAGAACCAGCCCAAATGGTCCTATCCTGTTTAACTAGATACTGAGTTGTTTTTTGGAGACCACACACAACACACCAAAACCACAATTGGTGCAGCCAAAGGCAGAGGGGAGAATTTTTACCTCCAGCTGCACCCAGAACCAAAGTCTCGCACCCTTTACCCCCCAGAACCAAAGGACTAGGATATAACTGGAACTTGAACACTAGAACCCTTTCAGAGCAAAAGGCCCCTTGTCCAGGGAGATTGGGTGTTGATATCCCTTATCATCAATGACCCAGCTCCAAGGTCCTGCAATTAAAACTTGCCCTACCAGCACCTTCACATACCTGTTCCCCATATACCCTTAAAAATCCACCCTGAACCAGGATTGGGGAGTTTGGATCTTTCTCCCCTGAAATTCTCAGTGTTTGGTGTTTGGCTCTGCTGGCTCCAGGTGAATAATGCTAATTTTGATTTCTGTTATCGTTGTCATACCCACTATTGTACCAGTCTTCTGAAGCGGGGGGCAAAAAGAAGATGGGGCTTCTGTCTTTAAAATCGAATTAGCAAGAAGAATCGGGCTGCTGATATGAGGGGAGACTAGCGCTCCTTTACAATTTGGCTGTAAAGGAGTTTGGATCTTTCTCCCCTGAAATTCAGTGTTTAGTGTTTGGCTCTGCTGGCTCCAGGTGGACAAACTCTCTTTCTTATGTAACACAATTAGGTGGTTATAATGTGTCAGCGAGATAACCAGGGACGCACAGCCAAATTGTAAAGGAGCATAGTCTCCCCTCATATCAGCAGCCCAATTCTTCTTGCTAATTTGGTTTTAAAGACAGAAGCCCCATCTTCCTTTTGCCCCCGCTTCAGAAGACTGGTACAATAGTGGGTATGACAACGATAACAGAAATCAAAATTAGCATTATTCACCGGGTTCAGAGTGCCTGCAATGACCTGTACTGGAAACTGCAAAGCCTCCCAACTATAATCTTAGGCAAAATTCCTTTACTTCTAGGGGTAATTAACTTATTATTGGAAAAATATTGAGGAAGGTCCACTGATGATAAAAATGGAGTTATTTAGTCGCCTCAGCCAAGAGGCCTGCATAGGAATGGAATCTAGTTGCCTTAGCCTCAGGCCCAGGTCAAGGTCAGGAATTAAATTGAAGTTTGGTGTCATGTGCTTTCTCACAAACGATGCCATTCTGGGCCTGTGGTTTTCTCTTTAACAATACATATGATGGAATATTATTTAGCCTTAAAAGAATTGAAATTCTGACACAATCTACAACATCGATGAACCTTGAAGATACGCTAAGTAAAATAAGCCAGTTATAAAAAGACAAATACTGTATGATTTCATGTACATGAGGTAACTGGAGTAGTCACATTTACAGAGACAAAGAATGCTGGTTTCCAGGGGCTGAGGGAGGAGGAGTGGGAAGTTAGTGTTTAATGGTACAGAGTTTCAGTTTTGCAAGATGAAAAGACATGGATGGTGGTGATGGTTGCACAACAATGTGAAAGTATTTAATGCCTCTAAACTGTATGCTTAACAAAATAAATTTATGTGCATTTTACCGTAATTAAAGATAAAAATTTTTAAAAATATTAGTTTCTCAGTATCTCCTTAATATCAAGTGGCATTTTTTTTTGTCTTGATGCTAACATAGTGCTCTAATTTTCTCAACAGTATGTAACCAAAATGAAAGAGAGTTCATCTATCCTGTGTGTAGCAGAACCAAACACTGAACACTGAGAATTGCAGTGGAGGAATTAGGGTCGCTTTACTGCAGAACACCAAGCAAGGAGAACAGGAAGCTATCACTTAATACCCCATAAAACCCCAGACTCCCCAGTGGCTTACAATTAGGGAGTTTTAAAGGCAAAAAAAAAAAAAAAAAAAAAAATCATGAATAATCATGAGTAAGGGTTTCAGGGTCATGGGCTGTGTTGATCGGTCAGTTCTTGTGCAAGCTTTAGCAATTTCCTTCACCTCACTTATTTAGCTCTTGGCAGCCTCCTGTCTGGAATCTTTGTGGCTGTGGCCAGGTGGTCTTGAGGTAGGTAAGTAAGAAGTTAGGAAAATTCCTTGACAAGTGGAATGGGAAAAATGAGATGGATAGCAAAACAGACAACCGAGCAATTTACAGCCAGCTAATAAATTGCAAGGTGTTATCTTCCTTAACCAAGGACAATTAGGAGCAAATGGTTTACACATTCCAGATAGGTTCCCTCTTCGGTGACATTCTATAAAGGTGAAACTGACCAGAGAATGATCCTGATGCTTCTATATATTCATTTTGATGAATCAGCATATTAAAGGCCACACCTGGAAAGCTGATGAATATTCTATCAAGATCCTTCTCTAAGACCTCTCATAAAATTCCTGCCTTTAGAAAACAGATAAAAACCCTTAAGATAAAGGACCCAGTGCACACTCTCTCCTGAGCATGCCTGGGCCTTCTCCCCCTTCTTTCCTTAGGTGGATATCTTTGCTTTCTTTCTCCTAAGCTACAAAGGTTCCCAGGAGACTTGCAACCAGGGGAGCAGCAGACAGTGGTAGCAGCAGCCCACTCCAGGCTAACTCCTTTAACCTGTCTCCAAGAGCCCTTCTTTTGCCTCTGTAACTTGTTTCTTGAGTCCCTGCAGTCCAATTGACGCACTTCTTCTGTTTCCGTGACTTTTCTTTCCAAAGGGCCAAGGCAGCTCTGCCTAGACTCACTGCAGTTGCTATGATCTTGCCTCTTCTATTTTAAGCCCTTCTTTTGTTTCACTGTCTCCAGCTTTAATAAACACACTGTCAAAATCACCTGGATTCATGTCATGAGATATTTCCTGCTCAAAGTCAAGAACCCACACATTTTAGACCATCTAGGACAGACCCACCTCGGCCTGGTCCTGGTCCCTTTTTGGTGACAGCCTTTCTTGCTTACATAGTTTTGCAGAATATCTTGGGATTGTGAGTCAGTGATATTATCTTAAGGGCAATGCCCCCCACCCTTCAGAAGAAAATAGAGCTATACATCTTGTGCTTAGCAGGCTATATTCTTCTCTTATCTTAAGCAAAGTATACCTTTATATTCTTCCCTGAAACTTTCTTAACAGGCAGGCCTCCCAGCTTCAGGATATGATTACTTTCCAGTGCAGCTATGACTCTTAAATGAGCTAATTTAATAATTTTAACTAAAAGCTAAATTCTAATATAATAGTCTTTTATGATTTGTTGTCAGTTTCAAATGGATAGATATTTTTAAAAAACAGTTTCTTTAAATTTACCAAAAAAAAAAAAAAAAAACACCCAAATAATTTATCTATATCATCATTTATTGCTCCTTCTTCTGGCCAGTTGACCAATGAAAATAATGTCAGAGACATCTAAACTACTAATTAGATCATTACCCTTTCTTGCTTCCACGGACTCCCTGTAGCTTATCATGTATGTTCAAAAATCTAAGCATAGAATTCAGGCCCTTTAAATCTGGGTGTGATCTGCCTTTTTAATGTTACCTGCCACCCTTCTGCCTAGACACAGTATATTTCAGGAGACTCGAACCTGCTCACTGATCTCCTTTTTTAGGATATGCTCTCTGAGCCTCTGAGTCCCAGCTCATACTGTTCCATCAACCCTTCTTCATCTGGTGACATTTCATTCATTCTTTATGGTGCACCTTAACTATCTGTGATATGTCCCCCTGGTTGCCAGGAACAATGAACTAACTGTGCTCTGCTCTCCCAGGGATTTTTTCATATAGCTGGTATGGGTTTTGCATTGATTACAAAAAGCAATGGTCATCAAACTTTTTCATTACACACTTCTACCAGTTAAAAAAAAGTTCAATATACATTCCCAATATATCTATATTTATTCATTCATAAACTTTATATTTATTTTTATAAGCCAGTATCTCAAGATACACTACATTTAGTATGAGGGGTATCATTAGTGATAGCAAATGTTAATCAATATTTCAATACACTTTTCTATAACTTTAATTTTATCTTGGCCAACATCTTGCCAGACTTGAATTCTTTATGGTTTTCTTACCTGGCAATGGGCTTGAGTAAGGGCTTGTATAAGGAGCAGAGAGTCAGCTCTGCCATTTCTTTTTGAGTTTTCCATCACTGATATCATCTGCATTTTGCTATTTCTTTGTGCAGTGTCTTAATCCACTTGCCCAGTTGTGAGGATCAGTAGAACAAACTCTAGATAATATGGTGGGTAAGCGCATTTTCAGTTCCTCCTTCATGGACCTCCCTTTCCAGGGAAGGAGTTGTGACATGTGACCATAAGACATAGTATCCTGTGAGAGCACTAGTGTCATTTGAAACATTAACTATTACAAGAGTAATTTCTTTATTTTTATAGGAAATAAGTACAAATAAGAGTTCTCATAATTTCTTCCCATATTGCAAAGGATGCTTTTACTGCCCCACTTTGAGACCTCTGGATTAGATTAGAGTTAGTTCCATAGATGTCTCTGTTTCCTTCTCCTTGTGACCCCTTTATAGCAGGGACCACTGTGTCTTATTAGCTTTTATATTTCCCACATTGCCTGAAACTAAGTACAAGCAAACGTAAATATTCTTTGAATATACTACTCAACTATAGATAGGGGAATCAGAGCCCCCCTATCCCCACCCCCAGCTATTTCTCACCCAAACAAGAGCAGGCTGTTCTTCAAGTAAGCACTATGAAACCACCCTTCTTTCTTTTTATCATTACCTCCTGGCCTGGGCAGGCGACATTTCACCCTTTGCAGATGCTGCTGTCACTGCAGGATGTTGGACACTGCTGGTTCCGGAAGGTGCACTCTCCTCTGTGGATATGCTTTAATTCTCTGCAAGCAGCTGCCCAGCCCTTTTCTTGCATTTGCATCCTCTCTTGTCCCTGTTGGTAATGCATGACTGAGATCCTGGATAAGACTACCTGATAGGGCAGAAGGAAAGAAGAGAAGGAAATGATTCCTTAGGAATCAGCATTGAATTACTAGTCTGCATCCTCCTTCTCAGCATGTCTTCATGAGTAAACAGGTTTGAAGATAACAGAACACAGTAGACTTCCCTATCCCAAAAGAGGAGAGGATCCAGAAATGCAAATCCCATCTTTCATGAACCTAAAGGAAAGATGAAACAGCACCAACTTTCTGAACCTCACTAGTAAAGAAAGATTTCTTTGGGTCATCTAGGAAAAAGATCAAGTCACGAATAAAAGTAGAAAAAAGTAACAGTTGTCCCAGACTTTACCAAAACAATATTCAATACTAGATGATGATAAAACAATTTCTACAAAAATTTTAAGGAACATGTGCCCCAATATTTGTATATCAGTTACATCACCTTTTGATTTTAAAGATAATAAATATTTTTAAATATAGAAGAACTAAGAAAACGTAGTTACTATGAGTCATTTTTTGGGGGGAGAAAAACAAAAAGAATCCCAGAGAATATAGAAATAGAGCTCAGAAAGGTTGACTGTTTGCTAGCATGTGACCTAAGGGATAATACTGCCTCTGAATGCAGCGTAGATTCAAACACAGAATTCCTTCAGATGGGGAAAGTTCTGCTCCTTCAGCAAAGGGCTGTGGAAAAGCCATCCCAGGATTCTGGTGGTGGCCCTGGCCAAGGGCCTGAGGCTGCCGGGTTTTCATTAAGTCCCCTTCACATTGAAATTGTTACTGCCTTCCAGGGAATCTATTGTTTGCCAGTTTGTTCTAGAAGCTACTTCTGCCACAAAGAGTAGAAGATATCAAGTGACAGAATAGCAAGCTGCACAGATGTGAAAAGTATCACATAAAAAATGTAACAAATTGCAAGATTTTAGGCAAAAAATCAGTGCACACAGACATCATTTGAAGAGCTCACTATTTAAAAAGAGTGTATCTGAGGAGGTGGGTGGGCTTAGAGACAATCAGAGCATGTGCAGAACAGGATTGGACCACAGTAGGAACCTGCCTCTTACTTCCACAGGGACGGATGCCGTGTAAAAAAGCAGGATCATTATGGGAAAGCCAAACCCTATGGAAACATCACACATTTTTATAATGAATTTTGTAAAAACTTTCAGAGGCAAAAATTTGCTGTAATGAAGCTCAACTACTAAGGGAAGATGAAGTCTAATGTCCAGCAGGCTGGAGGAGAATATGACCCAATTTAAGATGAACATGGAGCCTTATTGTGGAAAAATGACAGGAAAAAGAAATGCTTGGAGCAGTGACAAAATTATATAGGAACTCTTAGAAAGATGTATATATAAGAAGCCCTGCTTGCAGAGGGAAAGACACTGAAGTATTAAATCATTGCATTTTGCCTTTGATGCAGAGGCAGATTTTTATTTTTTAATATGTTTTTATTAATTTTGATTTTTTAAAATATATTTTTATTGGTTTCCTTTTAGAGAGAGAGGAAGGGAGAGAGAGATAGAATCATCGATGTGAGAGAGAAACATCGATTGGCTGCCTCCTGCACGCCTACCACTGAGGATCGAACCCAAGCCCGGGCATGTGCCCTGACTGGGAATTAAACATGGACCTCTCAGTCCATGGGATGATGCTCAATCCACTGAGCTGCACCGGCCAGGCCAGAGGCAGATTTTTAAAAAAGAAATCAGAAAAGGAAGATGAAGTGCTCACAGACAAACCTTTGCTAAATCCTTTGTTTCCAACATAAACTGACTGGGTGAGGGGTCATTTAAGCATGACATTTGTCCAAAATCCTGCTGGAGAACAAAAGAAAAAACTTGCAGCACAAAGTAGAGATCCTTAATGACTTATCTCCAGAAATACATGGTTCTGTTAAAGGAGCTGATTCATGACTGGTGTAAATAGGAAAAGAAACAGTAGAAGCTACCACCTGCAGAGGGAGTGAAAACTTACAAGCAGAAGAATGAAGAAACGTTGAAGGAATTATGGCCAACAGACAGAGCTCACAAACCCTAGACTGTTCTCCATAGTGAGAAAGCTCACCACAGCTGGCCCACTGTTCCGGAGGGCAAGGTGAATTGTGCCAGCCCGGGACAGAAGTTAGTGTAGCGTAACCAGAGACTTCCAGAGCAAAATCCTCTTCGTACTCCTCTGCTCCACGCAGCAAATTAGAGGCACACACAGGCTCTGCCCAGTACACACATGGATGATGTGTCCACAGCTCTGAACTTTTCTTCTCTTATTGATGAAATGCACCCCTAGTCTGCCGATGGGCCCAAGTCTGGTCTGAGGAATCATATGAGGTTTCTGGAACACAATTTGCCTAGTACCTGGGCTCCAGAGCTTTTATCAATCAATCCAAGTAACGTCTTCCTTTTTTTTTTTTTTAATAGTTTTTATTGATCTTAGAGAGAGAGGAAGGGAGAGGAAGAGAGAGAGAGAAAGAAACACCCAAGAATTGAATGACCGGGACTGTCACCACACACGACTTGTTCCTGCATACTAGTTGTTGCTGTCATCCTAGAAACTGACTGAAATCACTGTGCTCCTGCGAGGGGCAGCTCACTGCCACCTGAATGGTGCCGGGACCTCTCAGACCGTTTTCTTCATGGTCAGAAGAACCCAAGGAGAATGGGTTATGTCACAATGGAAGGTGAGGGCGAGAAAACAGGGCTTGCTTCCTAGCGCTGTCCAAAGCCACCTTGGTTCCAGGTGTAGAACCAAGAACATACAATATACTGGCACTGCCCCAGGTGAGCAGAGGAGAAAGGCATGGTGGGTCTTCTGAGGAGAATGGGGTGGCTCTGTCTCCTCCTGCAGGTGAACTAGGGCCCTGTGTAGAGCCCTCAGGCCTTTGCAAGTATTGGCCTAGGGCTGGGAGCACCCAGCTTCACCCTTACAGTGGTGGTCCACCCGCCAAATACTCACCGTGCCCCAGGCACCGTCCTGGGCCGCAGAGAGACAGCGGTGAGTGCGTCAGCCTAAACCCCTGCCCTGTGGAGCTGGCACCACAGTTCAAGTCAGGAAAGCTGACTCCTCAGGTCTGCAGTGGCCTGTCTTTTTGTTGTTGCTTCTCCCTTCTTTCCTTTCCTCATTATTGCCTATTTTTATCCCATTTTTATTTTTTTTGGTACATTCCTCTTTTCTCTGCTAAATAGTGTGTATGGTGGAATGAAGTAATAATTAAAAGTTACAAAGGACTTTGGTGACACTGTAATAGAGGGTTTAGAACCGCTTATTACACAGGTATGATCAAGGTGATCTGAATCTCACAGACACTTCCCACCCTCCAATCTGGCTTCCCTTCCCCTCCTTTCTGTTTCTTTTTCTCTATTACCTGATATAGGAAAATAAATAACTGGTTCTGGGATGTCATTGGGAAAACATAAAAGCGCGCGCACACACACACACACACACACACACGAACAAACCTTCAGCCTAAAAACTGGTGTATTTAGTAATGATAGGATCATCACTAAGGTGACCCCCAAATCAAAAGCCAAATTATGTTGGAAAACCCAAGCTAAACAGTGATTCTTGCCAGCAACAAAAAAATTACTCCTTTAACCCACAACTATAGCCAGGAAAGAGTGAAGTTTCAATGCTAAATGGACTCCACCTTCTGGCTGTTCCACAGGTAATACTACACAGAAAGACAAAGGTGAACCTGTTTTCCCAGACATACTTACCTGTTGTCAGCTCAGCCAGTGGAGGTTTGGAAGGTAGGCCCTTCTAGCGGGCAACTATTTTGCAATGACAATTTGACTTCAGAATACAAGAGGCAGGAAGAAGACTTGTCCCCCCACCCCCATTTGCATGCTCAGCCTTTCACTGATGAACTATGAGATCGAGGACCAGCCACCCAACCTGTCCCTGCAGTTGCAGGCTTTATCTGTAGGTAGGAATAACAAGAATAATAAAGTGTTTTCTTGAGATGAGATCATGTTTCCATGTGCTTTGAACTCTTTAATGGTTGGCACCGAGGGACCCCATGGTGTTATTATAGCCGTGCTGGTAACACATCAAAGTTGGATTAATATAACCTGTGTACTTGTACCCTGGAACTTAACTTTCTTAAGATTCTGTGTTCTTTCATACCCTTGGCCTGCACAAGTACTACATAGATTAGACTAAAAGAAATTCGTTCATTTAGTGTCATTGAACTTGCCCCCCCTCCCGCCCATAATTGTCAGTCTTAGTTACTGAGTCACTGCTATTGCATGGAGTGGGTGGGTATGTTGTTTCAGCAAACTTGCAGTGTTATTGCATGTGTGTGGTGTGCACACTAACTAACAAACTACACATGGCTAGCTCTAGTTCTGCTTGACCCCCAGATCTGTTTTCTGCAATGGAGATACCTCTCTAATCTTGTGCATGTGAAATGTTTGCACTGTCTTTCCTTTGAATAAACTGTTACCTTAAGCTATATTGCTGTGAGAAGAAAATTAAACTTCATACCATGTTCCTACATTTACTTCAATTCAAACCTTTGTTAATAAGTAACTTAATAACTTCTATTTTTTCCAGATCTTTCTATTAAGCCTTTATTTTACCCTATAACCCCAACATCCAGCACTTTTTTTTTCTTTATTGATGTTAGAGAGAGAGAGGAAGGGAGAGGGAGAGAGAAATAGAAACACCGACGAGAGAGAACATTGATTGGCCGCCTCCTGCATGTCCCCCACTGGAGATCAGGCCCCCAACATCAGCATCGAACCAGTGACCTGACTGGGAATCAAACAAGTGACCTCTCGATGCTCAACCACTGAACCACATTGGCCGTGGCGCAACATCCAGCACTTTTTATGATACTTTCAGACTCCTGTTCTGGTCAAGCCCCAAGTTCTCCTCCATCCATATAAGGTATCTTCTTGCTCTAAGAGAGATGGAGTGTTAAGGTTTGGACTTGCCCTGAGTTTGACTCCAGAATGAGATCATGCAGTGCCCCTTCCACATCACTCCCTCAGCCCCTGCCTCTCGCTGCTTTGCTCCTGTGGGACTCTGGAGAAATTTATTGTCCTGAATTGTTCTTTTTTGGTGCCAGAGAGCTTTCAACGCCCGGTGGTAAGATTTGCTGTGGGAGAGAGCTATGCTGTTTCATAAAGTACAGGATGGGTGACTGACCTGGAGCCCAGCTGGAAAAGGTGAGTTCTCAGAAGACCGATGGTTCTCAGGCAGAATACTTACAGGGAAGGGTATGTATGTAAGTTGGAGATCTGTAAACAAACCCCTTAAAGCTCTTCATGACTCTGCAGCCCCTGGAAAGTCTCTATGTCCCCCCAGTTTGCATACCTCACTTTGAAGCCCACTTTGCTACAGCCCAGCCACCCAAAGAGAGAGACCCAATCTCTCTGGGTCTCAAATGCAAATTGCGGGGGAAGGGATTCTACTTGGCACCAGGCTCCAGGCTGGAAGCTCAGTCTGCTGCATGAGCACCGTGAGAAGCCCACCGGGGTAACCATGAGGGTGCGAGGGAGGGGCCTTTTCCACAAAAGTGTGCTTGGAGAGTGGCAGACTTGGGGTGCAGGGGGTAGGTAGGGAGCTCTCTAACCATAGTGAGCGTTTTCAAAGCTGTGAGGAGACAAGTGACCTTACCATCCCAGCTGGATTGTGGGTCATGTAGCCTGTATTTTTTAACAGCTATTAGAGTTGGAAGATTTGACCAAGATTTTGTGAAGCTGTTTTCTGTCCCTGAGCCCTGCCAGAGCCATGCAGTTTCAAAAGAGAAAAGAGGCCTGCGAGGCGCTGCCTCTCCTCCCACCCCAGGCGAGAATTTCCATGCTCACCTTCATGTGGGAGGGAACGGTCAGGGCAGGATCTGGACAGTGGCTGCCTCATTCTTCAGTCTCAGATGGGCTTTGGTCCAGGAATGAT
This sequence comes from Molossus molossus, assembly GCF_014108415.1. Classification (NCBI taxonomy): domain Eukaryota; kingdom Metazoa; phylum Chordata; class Mammalia; order Chiroptera; family Molossidae; genus Molossus; species Molossus molossus. Next base: position 7,914,195 of record NW_023425347.1, read on the forward strand.
GCAGCGTCTGGAAGGATGTGGAGCTCTTTACATCAGCTAGTCTGTGGGGCATTGGGGCCCATGTTCTAGGCAGCCACGCTTCTTTGCTGTTGGTATTCTTGTTGTTGGCCCAGGAACCAGGCCCTGTAGGAGCCCAGAGGGAAGGGGCGAGCTGGGCGGAGCATAAAGGAGCAGTAGGTTCAAGGAGTACGTGACAAAGGTTGGTGTACGGTCACATCCTAGTTAACCTGGAGGGAAGCCTTAAATAAACCTCCAAGGGGAGTCCAGGTTGCACAAACAAAGCAGAAGAGCAGAGTGGGAAGAGCCTCAGGTTTGGAATCAAATAACTAATTGGAGGGTAAACCCCCCATATATGGTTAACATGAGTACTTAAAGCTCATAGAGCAGTTCCTAGCACATAGTAGGTGTGTTGATATTATGGGATGGGGCTGGAAAAAACAAGTCTAGGAGTCAGAACTGAGAACAAGAGTGTGTATTTCAAGCTGTTGGCAGGAAGAAAGTATAGGGAGCTCTGTGGTGTAAGCGGGAAAAGCACGGACATGCTTCTCATCTCAGCCCCACTGCGTGGGCCTGGGGGCAAGCTGCCCAACTGTTTGATCCTTGGCCTCCTCAGTATGGTATCGAGACGATCACAGCTCCCTCAAGGACATGCTGAGGGCTAGAGAATGGAGGATAGCACTTGGCCTGTAGGGGGCGCTCCCTGAGCAGCGGCTCTGCCTGCACTGGGAAGTGTGCATGGTGGGCTCTTAGTACCTTCCAGGGGCTCTTGGAAAGGAAGTTGATTCAGAAGACAGCAGAACTGTAAAATAGGGCTGTTTAAGAGTCAATAACAATTTGTGACTTGTCCTGGGTTCTGGACAGCAAAGTGCACAGAAGCCACTTAGGAAGATGGAACTAGGTTAAATGCTTTCATAAGATGACTGCCCTTCCAAGCCAAGGTCACCTTTCTTTTCTATTTAAAGATTTTTAATTGTGTAAACATATATAACACAAAATTTACCGTCATTCCATTGTTTGTTTTGTTTTTGTTAATCCTCACCCAAGAATATTTTATCCATTGATTTTTAGAGAGTGCAAGGGAGGAAGGGATAGAGAGGGGACGAGAGAGAGAGAGAGAGGGAGAGAGAGAGAGAGGGAGAGTCATCAATGTGAGTGAGACACATAGGCTGATTGCCTCCTGCATGCACCCTGACCTGGGCCAGGGATTGAACCTACAACCCAGGTCAGTGCCCTTGACCAGGAATCAATCAAACCTGTGGCCCTCAGTGCTCAGGCTGAACTCTAACCACTAAGCCATACTGGCCAGGGCCATCTTTCCTTTTATTTATTTATTTTTAAAATTTTTATTTTTGTTACAGATGTTTCTCCTCCCCCACCCCAGACATCCTCCTCCTGATCCTGCACCCCGCAACCATGTTTCCATTTCTAAGTGTACAGTTCAGTGGTACTAAGTCCACTCACTTAATACTGTGCAACACCATCTATCCATCCATCCATCCATCCATCCATCCACCCACAGAACTCTTTTCATCTTGCAAAACTGACATTCTATCCCCATTAAACACTAACTCCATTCTGCCCTCTCCCTCAGCCCCTGGCAATCACCATTTTACATTCTGTCTATAAATTTGACTACTCTAAGCACAACATAAGTGGAATCATATAGTATTTGTCCTTTTGTGACTGGCTTATTTCACTTAGAATAACGTCCTCAAGGTTTTTGTCCACGTTGTGGCATGTCAGAATTTCCTTTAAAAAAAAAAAAAAGACAAGATTGCCTTTTAAGTGGGTGCCTAGATATTCAGGTGAGGGTTTTTCAGGGGATCAGATCAACTGGGACCATTTTGCTGAATTTAGTTCTGCCCTTTTCCTCCATATTGCTGCCTTTCTCTCTCCCTATTTGAGTAACAGCTTAACCTGCTCTGTCCTGTGGTACACACGTTGTTCTCAGTACTGCCCTACCTTCTGATCACTTTGCAGTTCCTTCACTGGCCTGCCTATTCCCTCGCTGCCCTGCCCATGCCTCCCACTTTGTCCATCTGACTCCTCCTCCCCACATCTGCTCTGCTCTTGCCTCTTCTAGGAAGCCCTCCACACGGCTGGTCTTCTCTCAGTAAGCTCCCAAGTCACTCTGCTTATTTTTAGCCAAGTACTTGCTGTGCTGCATCAAATTATTATTTCTTTCACTAAAAAAGCCTTTCTTCTTCTTCTTCTTCTTCTTCTTCTTCTTCTTCTTCTTCTTCTTCTTCTTCTTCATATTTTGTATCACTTGTGCCTGATACACAGTAGTTACTCAATAGTTGTTTGTAGATAAACATATGCATGAATAAGTGAAAAACTACTAGGGAACCACCTTCTGAAGTGTGGCCTTCTGTACAAACCAGGTGCTATCGTTACGATCAGTGGGCTTGATTGCTGCATTTTAAGGACTGAGATTAGCTATAAAGAAGACCCTTTTGGTGGAGACATTAAAGTTTGGAGTGATGACTTAAGGCGTCAGAATTATGTAGATATGGTCTCATGCGAAGATAACGCATAGAACAGCTGCCTGTAAAGACTTCCTGCTCACTATTCAATATACATATGTATGTATAGACATAAATAGATCCTTAAACTATTTATGAAGGCCAGGTTCAGAAAAGTGCTCAGACGTAGGTGTGCAGCTTGAGGGATGTCCTAGTGAACAGCGCCAGTCTTCCTGAAGCCCTGTGTTGCCTCCCACCTCTACACCGAAGAGTAACTGCTGTCCCGACCTCTAGCACCAGGGGTTTAGTCCTGCCAGATTGGGACTAGATAAAAATGGAAGCCATAGTTTGTTCTCTTTTGTGTTTTGCTCCTGCTTGAAAGATTCATTCATCTCGCCTCACATACACACACACACACACGTCCCTTCATCTCCCCTTCCTCTGCTACTTGTATGTGAGTGTGTGCCTGTGGGGCCAAGGGGGAGCGGACAGCCCGGGAGGGGGGGCGCTCACCATTTTCAAGGGTGCGTTAAGTCTCCCCAACATTTAGTGCAGGGCCTGGAGCACAGGTAGCTTCCGTAAACGTTTGCTAAGGGATCCCAAAGACTAGGCATTTTGTCACGGGACCTTTTCATTTGTTGCTTGGCTTGTTTTCTGACTGTCCTTGAAATACAGCTGCTTTCACAGGCCCAGCCCTCACTGGGTAGTTGCGCGGTGTTCAGTGCCAGGAAGAAAGAGCAAGCGCAGAACCGAGCCTCCAGGGCAGCGGGCTCGGCACAGGCGACCTCCCTCAAGCCGAGAACAGAGCTGTCCACACACTAGACCCGGGTTCAGTCCATCGGGACTAGACTCAGGAGTCAGGGGCCGGGCTGGCAGAAAGGCCAAGCGAGACTCGGACAGTATCGGGGCTCCAATTCCGGGGAAAAGGACTCTGACATTCTAGGGAAACGTCCACGTGGAGGACCAGAGCCCACCTGCCCCTCCCGCCCAGGACGTCTGCGGAAGAACCTCTGCTTCTGCACGTGTGCCTTTCAGCAGGAGGCAGGAGGAGGGTGGGACACACACACGGACGGACATGGGGGGGGGGGGGAGAAAGGGAGGGATGAAGGAAGGGGGAGAGAGTCTTTTGTTCTGCCGTCCTCCATGACTGCATGTGTCCGGGAGGATTTTAATAAAGCATCAGCCGATTCACTCAGCAGCTGGGATGGTCTTTCATTCGGCACTGACTTGCACCCAGGGAGATGAATCCTGTCTTCCGTGTGATAGCAGTTGTTTCTTTGCTTCCTCGGGAGTCTCATTGAGCCTTACAACCCTACGTGCCTTCCTTCCTTAAAGTAACCCCTCAACACACGCCACCTATTCCTCACTCACCAGCCATGGAAAGACCCCCCCACCCATTTGTGTGTTTGCTTGTCACAAAATAAAATCACATTGACATTGAGACCAACATAATTGAAATATTAAAACTGGCATTGTGTAAAGAATTCTGAGGTATTACGTAAGAAACCCAGAGCAAGAGGACACGACACAAGTCCCGCTGGCCTCGGTGGCACAGCCCCGGCGCCTCTGTCCATCTTCGTTCAGGGCCCTCTGTGGGGGAACAGCCCTTAGGAGCTGACAAGGGGAGGTGGCTGGTGCTGCTCCGTCTTACACCTGTGGGCATGTCTTCCTTCCTTGTCTGGAAACCTGTACGGTCCCTTCAATTCAGGCTTCCTGGCCTGGCATTGCGTGCCCTGCCCCCTCCTTGGCTTCCTCAGACCCCGCTAGGGGGAGAGGAGGCTCTGGTGGGCACAGGATCCAAGGCCAGATCCACCCCGGAGTGACAAAGTGCCTCCTGGCCCTTCATCTCTGGCTGTTCATTTCCTTGTTTGAAAATGTGTGTCATGACATGCATGGGCTTTTTGCACATCTGCCTTCCCCTTGCCCCAGCATACCCTCTTCTCTTCTTTTAGCCTAACTGACTATTGCCCTCCCCCTCCACCCTCATTCAAGGCCTGCCTCCCTTTGAAGCCTAACTCAGCCTCCTGACCTATGCAGCACTTTGTGCTCCAAACCCTAACTGGTTCTCTCTGTGCCCTGCCCTCCCTGGCAATTAAGGTTAAAGACTACTGCTCAGAGCTCAGTGTACTGCAAAAGCCTCTGGAAGAAGCAGGGTTAGTAAGGTGAGAACAAGCCGCCTCCCTCTGCGGCTGCCAACTACTCTCTTGTTGGACCCCCTTTCCTGCTTTGCCCACTTAAATCCGGGCTCTTTGTCCTTGCCCTTCCCTAAAATGTTCATAGGCTGCTCCCTGGGCCCAGCCTGACTGGGGAGGAAACTTTATTGTTGTTGTTATTTTTTTTCTCGATTTTTATTAATTTATTTTTGTTACAGCTGTTCCTTCTTTTCCCCCACTACAGACCCTGCTCCCCATCACTGTCCAACCCTCTCAGCATTATTGTCTATGTCCGTTGGTTAGGCATATATGCATATAAGTTCTTTGGTTTATCTCATCCATCCCTCCTGCCCACCTCCTCTGAGGTTTGTTAGTCTGAACTGTACTCCTTTCTACGTCTCTGGGTCTATTTTGTTCATCAGCTTATTTTGTTCATTATATTCCACAAATAAGTGAGATCATGTGGCATTTGTCTTTCTTTGCTTGGCTTGTTTCACTTAGGATAATACTTTTCAGGTCCCTCCATGTCATCTCAGAGGATAAGAGAACTGTCTTTCTTACAGCTGCATAGTACTCCATTCTGTACATGTATCACAGCTTTTTTATCCACTCATCTATTGATGGACACGTGGGCTGTTTCCAGATCTTAGCAATTGTAAATAGTACTGCTATGCACATAGGGGTACATATATTTGTTCTGATTGGTGTTTCAGGCTTATTTGGATGTATTCTTAGAAGTGGGATCACTGGGTCAAATGGCAATTCAATTTTTAATTTTTTGAGGAAACACCATATTGTTTTCCATAGTGGCTGCACCAGTCTGCATTCCCACCAGCAGTGTACTAGAGTCCCCTTTTCTCCACACCCTCGCCAACACTTGTTGTTTGATGATTTGTTGATGGCGGCCATTCTGACAGATGTGAGGTGATACCTCATGATTGTTTTAATTTGTATCTCTCTGATGATTAGTGACATTAAGTATTTTTCATATGTCTCTTGGCCATTGTATGTCCTTTTTGGAGAGGTGTCTACTTAGATCCTCTGCTCATTTTTTAATTGGGTTCTTTGTTTTCCTTTTGTTGAGTTGTATGAGCACTTTATATATTTTGAAAATTAACCTCTTATCACCTTTGTCAAATATTAATTGAGTATAATGTCTTAGGTTAATTTCCGGGTTCTCTGTTCTGTTCCAATTTTCTATATGCCTGTTCTTGTACCAGTACCAGGCTGTTTTGATTACAATGGCTTTGTAGTATAGCCTGACATCCGGTATTGTGATCTCTCCTACTTTGTCCTTCTTTTTCAAGATTGCTGTGACTATTCAGGGTCTTCTTTTGTTCCATGTAAACTTTCAAAGTATGTGTTCTAGTTCTGTGAAATATGTTTTTGGTATTTCAATGGGTAATGCATTGAATCTATAGACTGCTTTGGATAGTATGGACATTTTAATGATGTAATTTTTGCAATCCATGAACAAGGTATGTGCTTCCACTTTTTTATATCTTCCTCTACTTCTTTTTTCAATGTCCTGTAGTTTTCTGCGAATAGGTCCTTTATTTCTTTGGTTAAGTTTATTCCTGGACATCTTAATTTTTTTTGCTGCAATGGTAAATGGGATTGCTTTTCTAGTTTTTCTTCCTGTCAGTTCATTATTGGTGTGTAAGAATGCTGTTGATTTCTTGATGTTAATTTTGTATCCTGCTACTTTGCCAAATTCGTTTACTAAATCGAGCAGATTTTTGATGGAGTCTTTTTTCTTTGGTACGTGCCCCTCGTGGGAACTGAACCTGGGACTCTCTGGTCTGCAGGCCGATGCTCCAACCGCTGAGCCAAACCGGCCAGGGCTTGATGGAGTCTTTAGGGTTTTCTATGTACACAATACCATGTCATTTGCAAATAATGACAGTTTCACTTCCGCCTTTCCAATTTGGATTCTCTTTTAATTAATTCATTTTAAACTTTTTATTTTTTAATTAATTAATTACTTTTTGTTACAAATGTTTCTCCCTTTCCCCCCACTGATTCCCCCCCAACCCTCCCTCCCCGCCCGGTCCCCAGCTTTGTTGTTCATGTCCATTGTTCATGCATACATGCATATAAGTTCTGTGGTTTATCTCTTCCCCACCACCCCCTCTTCTGGGGATTGTCAATCTGTACCCTATTTCCACATCTCTGGGACTACCCCATTCCTCAGATTGTTATGTTCATTATATTCCATAATATTCTACAAATAAGTGAGATCATGTGGTATTTGTCTTTCTCTGCTTGGCTTGTTTCACTTAGGATAATACTCTCCAGGTCCCTTCATGTTGTCTCAAAGGATAAGAGATCTTTCTTTCTTACAGCTGTATAGTACTCCATTGGGTATATGTACCACTGCTTTTTTATCCATTCATCTACTGATGGACATTTGGGCTGTTTCCAGATCTCAGCTATTGTAAATAGTGCTGCTACGAACATGGGGGTACATATATTCTTTCCGGTTGGTGTTTCAGGCTTCTTAAGGTATATTCCTAGAAGTGGGATCACTGGCAGATGCTGGCTCTTAATGAGCCTCAATTTGCACTTCTCTGGCCTGTCTTGGTGGTGCTAAATTTCTGAGAGAGGGGCTGTCGCTTCTCCCCAGGGTTCTAAGTGGAGCTCTTTGAGTTAGATGGCTACTGTCCTGTGAATGAGTGATTCAGCAAAAAACTTCCATTGCCCTTTCACTTTTCTAATCTCCTGAGTCTCCACACAGTTTCTGTCCAGCCTACCCTCCCTCTGCCAAAGCCCAAGGTGAGTGGCTGTAGCTAATTTAGTGCTCTGTCCCAGTCCTCTGCACTGTGGAGCCAGCTTAGGATTTTAACTGTGAGGGAGCTGTTCACATCTAAAACAGCTGCTGCCCATGGGCTCTCAGCCCACGCTCTTGCACCTCTGCAATTCCTACCAGGCTTGATTCAGTGTCCTTTTTCCTGTCCCTGGTTATATTGGTCCTCTCCAGCTGCTTTTCTGTTGCTTTTTGAGGAGGGACCTTTGTATTTACCACTTATAATTCATCCTCAGCCAGTCCTGCACTGTGGGAGGGGAGAACTAGGGTTCTTAGAGAGTGCAGGGAGGAGTGAAGGGGCCACCCAGTCTAATGGCAGAGGCTGAGCTGACTAAGGAGCTGTCCTGTGGGTGAGGCTGAGCTGTAGCTAAGCTTAGTTGGTTAAAACACTGCATTTATGTTTTTTAAATAGTTACAGAAAAATCTCGTCATGGTTGAGTCTGCCCATAATAGTGATGCATGGTTCAGCTTGTTTCCATCCACTTGAAGCTTTGCCTCTCTGGAGCAAACTGACAGGATTATCTTATTTTCCTTTTATCCTGGAACCTAATGACATCAGAGTTGGGCGAGGGGTTTTCTTCTCTGTGCTAAGAATGTGGAGGGACAGCTGCTGCCAGCAGATACTGTGTCTGCACTCGCAAGGAGTGAGTATGAGAAGCTGGGGTGATGTTAGAGGTTGGGGCAGGAAAGAGGCAGCCGTGGTTGGGAGTACTTGCCTTTGGGGGATTTGAGGACTGACAGGGGACATTAAAAAATATATATGAATAACTCTTATAGCACCAAGAAAATCTAACATTATAGAAGTCTTCCCTGGAAATATTGTATTAGGCAATTTTGGTAGGAAAACCTAAACCTCCTATTTTAAAAATGAGAAAAGGGGAAAAGATGCTTTAAAAGAATCTCCCTGATTGTTATGTTGAGAATAGATAGTAAGAAGACTATTCAGAACTTAGCACACAAGTCCAGACAGAAGAACATGGTGGAGGTGATGGAATAGTCAGAGTTTGGACAGAACCAGCAGGATTTGCTGATGAATGGGATGTGAGAGGTGAGGGGATGAGGAGTAGACTGTGGGGAGGGCAGGCTTCATGGGGGAACTTTCGTTAAGTTAGAGCAGCAATTATTTTCAACCAGTGTGCCACAAGAATTGTTAAATCATGCAATACATGACTATTGAGTCATGGGCACTGACCTCTTTTTAAAAAAAAAATTCTTGTTTTTTTTTTGGTACGTGCCCCTAGTGGGAACCAAACCTGGGTCTCTCTGGTCCGCAGGTCAACGCTCCAACTGCTGAGCCAAACCGGCCAGGACCACTGACCTCTTTTCCCTTAGATTGTCAAAAAAAAAAAAAAAAGACAACAACCAACACAATAGCCATCTGGTGTGAATGAGTCAAAATTATACCTATTTTTTTTGTCAGATCAGCAAAATTATATTTTTGTGTGTGCCACAGAATTTTAGTAGAGTTTATATGTGCCATTAGATAAAAAAGGTTAAAAATGTCCAAGTTAGAGGTTTCCAGCCCACATTCAAATGGAGATGCTGGGTGGGCAGCCAACTCTATAGGGTTGGAGCTCAGGAGAGAGTTTGGCTCCAGAGACACAGGCTTGGGGGTCATCATGGGTGTGTAGAAGGTACATGAGCCAAGGGTTGCTGGCGATCACTTTGCAGGAGGGCGGTGAGAGCACTGTGGACAGAGGGCACTTCACAGGGGAGGCTGGAACTGGGGCTGAGAACTAGCAGCGGATGCTGGGAGGGTGGAGCAGTTTAGTGAAGGGAATGGCAGTCAACTGCAAGGAATTCTAGAGAGAAAGGGAGAAGAGAAATGGTAGACAGACAGGAAGCCTTCCCAGGAGTTTTGCTGTAGAGGGAAGCAGAGATATGGGGCCATAGTAAGAGTGAATGTGGAGACAAAGAAAGATATTTTTTTAAAATCACATCTGTATGATGATGGAAATAGTCTACCGGAGAGGAGAAAATTAACTGGGGGGGGGGGATTGGGAGAAATGGGTAATGGAGGTCAAAAAATTAAAAAATTTCCCTCTGCTCCCCACCTTTTGTACCCAATCCCTCCCCCCGCCTCCACCCCTCCACCCTCATTCCCTCTCCCTCCCCCGGGGAAGGTAGGCAGTGGCAGGTGATTTCTGGTTAATGGGCATAAGATGTGCTGTGTCACTTCTAGATTGGAGCACCTAGCGCCAGACACAACCCTGCAGCTCCCTTTTCTGCTGCTGTGCACTGGACCCTCCTGGGTCCTGAAGATCTACATGGAGCAGAGCCTCCACCTCACCTCCTACCCCTTCACCTCCCATCCCAAGCCAGAAATACACTGTGAGCTAAAGATAGACTTTGTTGTATCAAGCCATTTCCATTTCAGGGTTAAAATGTTGCTGCAGCATAACCTAGCCTATTACAAACCCAAGCACCACATTACCAACCATGGCATATAACAGAGTTGGGGGCTGATTTTGGATTAAAGGCCCAACGATCTGATGAGAGATTTCTGTGATGCTGTCGACTTCCTGGACATTCTCGTGCCTTGTTGCTTGCACCATGAACGTGCCAGGGGCAGCTCCATCTTCAGATGTGCATTTTAAATCCAGGACTTACCTTTCTTCACCTAGAAGGGAGGTGACAGGTATCCTCCCCACAGAGCAGTTTTCTTATCCATCATCTAAAAGAATCTTGATTTTTAATGAAACAAAGGCTCACAAGCCAAATTGGTGGCAAAAAGAGGAGAGGGATGAATAAAAATACCCAAGAGTCCTTGCCCTTTCTTCAAGCAGACAATTGGTAGGCTGGCCTCTTTTGCAATCTGTTGCTGGGTGCTTTTGCATTTGGTGGACTGTGGGCTACTTGGGAAACAGGACCCAATGTTTCATCGGAGCATTCCAAAATTGCAGTCTAGAAAAAAGACTGCTCCTGGTGGAGTTCTATAGTCAAGTGTAGGAGACCAGGAACTCACCTCTTGCTTTCTGAAAACAAAAGCAGCCCGGCCTCTAGCCTGCCTCCTTCCCTCCTGCCACCTAGTGGTTCCCTGGAGAATGCCACCCTCCTGCTTAGCACTTAGGAAGGCTCCAGTTACCATTCTTCAGTTCCTATCTGATCTTCAAAGGGTATTAGCTCTGGGAGACCCTTAGAGATAATCTAAACGAATCTCAATTTACAGCTAAGGTAACACTAGAACAGAAGCATACATCTAATTAGTGGTGGAGCCAGGCCTAGAGCCTAAGGCAGGAGGCCCTTATTTATTCTAGCATGTACTCACGGCACTCAACAACTTAATCAATATTTGTTTTATGACTATTATGTGCAGGGCCCCCACTACACACTGCATGGAAGATGGAAGACCCCTAACTGCCCTTTAGGAGTTTCCTGAGGCCCTGGCTGTTTGGCTCAGAGGTTAGAACGTTGGCCCCTGGGCCGAGGGCTTGCAGGTTCGATCCCTGGTCAAGGGTACATGTCTGGGTTGCAAGTTCAATCCTGGGCTCCAGTCGTGGTGCTGTGGGAGGCGGCCAGCCAATGTGTCTCTCTCACACTGATGTCCCCCATACCCTACACTGATGTCCCCCATGCCCTACTCTATCTAGAGACTGATGGAAAAATATCCTCGGGTGAGGATTGACCAAAAAATAGAAAAGCTTACCAAGAAGGAAGATGGGCACACATAAAGGTCATAACATAAAATCATTGCTCTATGGGAGGCAAAAGCAAGGGGCCAAGAGACATGGCAGCCCCCCTGCCTGAGGCTGGGAAGGCTTCCCTCAGGGGTAGTGTTGGGCTGACTTCAGGACCTGGGATTCTCCCGTAGGTAAGTCTGGGACAGGTCCAGGCAGGGGGCACCATGGGCAATGGTTTTCATGGTAAATGGAGGCCATAGGTTCTGGCCATCTCTTGGCATTCGCTATTGCCAGAGCACAAAGCCGCAGGTGAGGGAAGGGCAGACTGGCAGCCGGGTAAGGGGCCTTGTGTTCCTGCAAAGATGTTTAGGCTATGCATCACTGAAGGATATTTTTATTATGGGCAGCAACATGAGCACGTTCATTTGTTCAATAGGTCTCTCTGGAGACAGTGAGACAGACGCATTGGAAGCCAGTGAAACGAGAATCCTGGAAGCTAGTCAGAATGCCATCGCAGCAGTCCAGGCAGGAGAAAGTTGAGCCACACCAGGATGCAGTGCAGGTGTGGGTGCGGGAGGGAGCCTGCGGGAGATGTCAGCACGCAGCACCGTTTGCAGTAACAGCAGATCCTTATGGTTTAGAAAACTGAGTGAACAGTGATACATTCTCCAATAGAGGGAAAAGAAAGGGCTTAGGGGCAGGAGGGAGGGGTGGAAGAGATGATGAGATCTGGTACAGACACACTGAGTGTCTAGGTGCTAGGTGGCCAATTAGGAAGTGACAATTAGTTGGGTATGTGTATGGCTCCAAGAAGAGCAAGGGTGCTGTAGATTTATACTTTAGGTGATGAGCAAGCACATGGCCATGGGTGACACTGCCCAGGAAAGGCATAAAGTGAGATAAGAACAGACCGTAGAAGGAGCCTGTCCCAGGTCGGCTTCTCCAGAGAGTGACTTCTGAGAGTTTAGTCTGGACATTTGTTAGAGAGTGCCCTTGGAACTGACAGGGAGGTAGAGGGAGCAGGACTGGCAAAGGGAGAAGGAAAGCTGCGATGTAGACTCAGAAGTGTCCGTTGACCTCCCGTGGAGCTCCGGGGTGAAATGGGTTCAGAGTTGACTGTGTTGGGCTGAAGTGGCTGCATCTGCATTTTCTTGCCTCCATCAGAAGCCACCTCAGGAAAGACTTCTGGGCAAAGCAGCTCTTGGTAGCTGAAGTAATCCTAACGGGGCTGACACCTGAACACCCCATTCTCCCAGTGGCTGGGCAATAATTTTTTACTGGAAGGAGGATCTGTTCTAGGGCCAGAGTTGCAGTTGGGCCCATTTACTGTCATAATTGGGCAGGAGAGTACCAAATGGCACCCAAGTATGTCACCGGGGTGTTAGATATCTACCTCCTTGTCCCCACCAGGTGACAACAGCTCTTTATCCTCCTGATGATCTTCTTTTCAACTTGATGGGCTCTGAACACAGGAGCCATAAGTGCCCAGTGGCAGCCATACATATTAGTGGGATCCTGCTGTGTCCCTTGGTGGAAGTGTTCTCCCTGTGGGAAACTGGACCCTAATCCTGTAGTCCACAGGTACAGGTTTGGAAAGCACAATTCCCTAAATGGGTTGTTGGGAGTGATGGGAAGTGGCGTGGCTCCTGCTTCCACCCTTTGGATCCCTGAATGATGAGCTTTTCCAACTGGGGACACAGTACCATATAAACTTGGGTTAAAGTTGTATACAGGGTCCTGGAGGATGGCTTTCCATCGTCGTAAAGGGTCCTCTCTGAGCATCTCCTTCAGTGGGTGGCAGCATGTGTGTGGCACAGAGTGTGTGATGTGAGCAGAGGCTGCCATGGGTCTGGGCCCACTCTCCCATTTCTTTTGCTGTCTTGTGATGTTATGTGGAACACCATGGGAGAGGACCACACCCTCTGTAAGCACTCGGACAATGGAGCCATCTGCAGCCCTGTGGACCGGAAGGACAAACCCATAGCTGGAACGTGATTCTATTCTTGTCAGAACAAATTGCTGGCCCCCCTGCTGGAAGGAGCCCGACAACACCAACTTGCTGCCATGTGGCCAGTGTTCTCCTTGAAGTTGGTGCCATAACAGAGCCTGAGCCTGGATCTCTGTTGGTAGGTAGGACATTTGGTGGCAGCAGCAGTAAGATCAACTTTGGGAAGTGGAATTCTGTCCTGTTGGCCCTTGTGTAACCTCCATCTCTGCTACCATGCTTATTTTGCTCATGGCACATTGTACCATCCCCGGGGTGGTGGAAGATGAGAGCTCACTAACATCAACTGACTGAGTCATTTTGTCTACTTAGTTGATTAATTCCTCTTCTTTGGTGGATGTTCTCTCCTGGGTGATAACATGATACCATGATGGTCACACCCTGGGGACACTCCATCCACATGCCTCTTCCCCAGACCTTTTTGTCTTCCACCTTCCAATCTTTCTCTAACCAGCCCAGCCAGGTCATTCCCTGCTGCCCATTGGTCTGTATGTACTATAACCTTAGTCTCCTGCTCTGTCTACACAAAATGGACAACCAGATGTACTGCCAGAATAAGGCTGTAGTGCTGCTGCCGTCCACTTGTAGCTTGCACCTCTACACTGACCTCTCCAAAAACCAAGCTCAGGCTTTTACCTCATTCTTCAACTATTTCTATGAGAACCTCAGGACAGCCATAGGTGTGAGCTGAATATACGGCATTGGTGAATGCCAGGTGACAATGAGGTGATGCATCAATGTGATATTCTGTAGAATGAGACAGTAGAGATATCTCAAGACTACATTCTGACGGAGGGTGAAAAGTTAACACAGTGCTGGGCAAAATTATAAATGAAAAATGTTGTTCATCCCATGTAAATGCAAACTGTTTCTGCTCCTTTTTTCTGGTGGCAATAGGAAAGAAGCATTTCCCAAATCCCAGATCACGTTCTACTGCTCTAGTAAAGATACCACATATGCTGTGGCAGCTGCAATTGGGACTGCTTCCTGACAGAGTCTATGATAGGCCATTGCCATCTTCCAGGATTGAACTGGTGAAGCTGAGATATGATAAGGACCACTACCACTGCATCCTTTGGATCCTCAAAGGTGGCACTAATTTTCACCATCCTCCTCTGGATGCAATATTGCTTGGCTTGGCAATTTCATAGTCTTCTGCTTGGCTTTCTCCACTAGGATAGCTCTTACCCCACAGGCCAAGGACCTGGTGTGGAGATTGTGCCAACTTCCAAGTATGTCTATCCACATTATATATTCAGGGACCACGCAAATGACCCCAGATGGATCTGTATGGTCTGCAGACCCTTTGGCCAGGACTTCATTTGCTGTCTGGGATCCTGTAAGCTCCCATTCTACTAGGAGACCATGATGACACTTCAGGTCTCCAGATCTCAATTCCAACTCTGACTCTTGAGACATTTGAGTCTTCCTCTTTCCCTAGTGGACTGTTACCTGAGTAAATGGCCATTGGGGCCTTTGGGGAAAGCCAGGGCGGTCACACTGTGTATAATTGCCATAGTGTTTCAGGGGACCTGAGTTTCAGGTCTGGAAACTGATCAGGAGACCATAAGATTTTTATTTTTTAAGTTTTTTTTTTTTTTAATCCTCACCTGAGGACACTCTTACATTTTTTGTTCAGATAGAGTGGAAAGGGCTGGGGGGGGGGGGTAGGAGAGAGAGACATCGACATGAAAGGGACACATCGAGTGGCCTCCACCTGCACGACCCATCCAGGGCTGGGGACAAACTGCAACTGAGGTACGTGCCCTTAGCAGGAGCCGAACCCGGGTCTCTCTGGACCGCAGGCTGATGCTCTAACTGCTGAGCCAAACTGGCTAGGGCAAGACCATAAGATTTTATTGGGATGACTTCACTCAGACTCCTGACCATCCATCTTGATTTCTTCTGATGGTACAAAGTGAATGCTACCCTTTCAGTAGTCAGCTTCAGCTAACCCCATGGGTGCTCTGGAGTGAAAATGGTGCAACACAGTTGTCCAGAACTGGAACAAAATGGCCTGGCCTTTATTCTGCTGCCTCTACCAGTCACTGGATGAGGGCTGACCTGGAAAGTGTGTGTGGACTCTAAAGGAGACCACAGAAGGCTTTCTGCTAATAACATTTCCAGCAGCTGAGATAATAAGTCCTTTCTTGAAGGGAGACCTAGGGGGCACATCTTAGAGTTCACCACAGTTGATGGAGTGAGGTTCCTGAGAACATGGAGGATAGGGTCAGAGCACAGGTGGATGGATTAAACTGTGATACCGCTCACTGTAATGAGGAGTAAAAGAAAGTAAGAATGGGATAAATGAAGATGAGGGTTTGAATAGAAGTACAAGGAATTGGGGAAATCACGCCTGATAACCTCTATTTTTTTTTTTTTTTTTTAGAATCAGAAGCAGGGTCATCTGCTGAACTTGGGCTTGGGTAGGGTTAGGGTTTCAAGAGAATAGTCCTTAAGGTAAATGGGAGAGGACACAATCTAGGAACTGCAGGGCAGTGTTCAAGGGGCAGGTGATGTTGGGGGGCATGACTGGGTCACGTGGTTTTCCCAGCAGTGTTCTCATGGAGGAGCATGCTTCAGCTTATGCTGAGTATGTGTGGAGGAGGAGAGTGAGGCAATAGCGTGTTAACTATTTAGTTTCCCCCGACAGTTCTTTAAGATTCTTCAGATATAAACTCTCCATTTAAAAAACTGTGTTTGTTTCCTAGGGGGACAAAGCATTAGAGGATATTAGAATTGGAATGTGGGTGAGATCATCTATCTGCTCCATTAGTTTAATTTATCAATTTATTCTTTTATGAATCATGCTTCTGGTGTTTCATCTAAGAAATATTTTTCCTAAATAAAAGTCACAAAGGTTTTCTTCTAGAAGTTTATAGCCTTAGGTTTTATGTTTAGGTCTATAAACCATTTGAATTCATTTTTGTGTATGATGTGAAATATAAATTGAGGTTCATTAGAAACAGTTTGTCAGGTTCTTGAAAAGTTACACATATACCTACCATATGTATGATACAACCATTCCACTCCTAGGTACTTATTTACAAGAAATGAAAGCGTATGTCCATACAGAGACTTAGTTGTACACATTTGTTTATAGCAGTTTTATTGTAATATCCCAAACAGGAAATAGCACAAACGAACATCAACATGTGAATGGATGAACAAACAGTGGAGTCACACAATAAAATACTGTGAAACCATAAAAAGAAATGAACTATTCATACATCCACCAACCTAGATTAATCTCAAATTAATTATGATGAGTGAAAAAGCAGACAAAAAGTTGTATATACTGTATGATTTCATTTATATAAAACTCTAGACAATGTAAACTAATCTGTAATGACAAAATACAGATCAGTGGTTGGGGGAGAGGCAGGAAGGATTACCAAGCAGCTTAAGGAAACTTTTGAGGGTGGCAGACACATTCACTATTTTGTAGTTATGGCTTTATGAGTCATATATGTGTCAAAACTTCGATTTGTATACTTTAAATATGTGCAGTTATTGTATGTCAATTATAACAATAAAGCTGTTTAAAAATTAAACTGAAAATTAACTATATTATTGAATCATCGATAATTAGCAAATAGAACAAACCTATAAAATGTTAATTTTACAATGTTAATTTAGTCAACTTAGACCAACTAGAGATTTTAAAAGGAGAACTTTTTAAAGAACTGTGATAGTTTTGACTTAAAACCTAAAAATAACTTGTAACAGAGTCTGACAAATGGGCCCTATTTGCTTTTACCCCTTCCTTCCTCCCTCCCTCCCTCCCTCCCTACCTCCCTCCCTAACACACTGAAGGTTTCCTTATTTCAACTCTGCAGTGTCTAAAAGTAACTGAAATTAAAGGGTCCCTCAGCTGGGATGATAATGGCCACTATTCACCGTACTTTCCATGTACTTGCTCATAATCTTTTCCACTTCTCTGAGGAGTACCTATTCTTACGTCCATTTTGTAGACGAGGAAACCGAGTCTCGCCGAGGTTAAAAGATTAGCCCAAGGTCCACACGTCTTCACAACTGCAATTTAGGAGGGTCTGAAACAGTGCCTGCCATCCTCCCCAAAACTTAGTCGACGCAATTTTCCTCTTTTATAGGCTTTCCCTCAACATCGGTGACATTTTTAAAGCCAGCTACATTCAAGGCTTTCCGGGACTTGCAGGGCTACGAGGAGGGAGGGTTTTGGTAATCCCAGCCCCAGACGGCACGATGGCAGAGGGGTGCTCTCGGAACCCCGTGATTAGAGCAGGAGTCTCTGCAGGGGCGCGTCACGACCCGGGAAGCCTTGCGGCTAGCTCCGGCGCCCACGTGCTACCAGCTTGCACTAACTGGGGTGGGAGAAGAAAGAAACAAGCGAGGGCGACGCCAGTCCTGCCCTGTCAGTGACGAGAGGGTCCTCCCACCCCCATCACGTCCAACGACCTCCAGGAGCGCAGGTCGAGGCCGGCAGGACCGCTCGGCGGCGGCTCAGGCTGCCTGGCCCCGCCCCCGGCCCCACCCACTCGCTTCCCGGGCCGAAAGCGAAAGCGAAGGCGCTCGGCGCTCGGCGCTCGTCTACTCGGGTCTAGCGCGACCAGCGACAGCGGCGAGGAACGAGTCGCGGCGCTGGTGGGCCGCGGGCCGGCCGGGCGGCATGGAGGGGCCGCGGGCCGCCGCGGGCGGGGACGTCTCCCTGCACAACTTCAGCGCGAGGCTGTGGGAGCAGCTGGTCCACTTCCACGTCATGCGGCTGACGGACTCGCTCTTCCTGTGGGTGGGGGCCACGCCGCACCTGCGCAACCTCGCCGTGGCCATGTGCAGCCGCTACGTGAGTGCCGGCCGGAGGCGGGGGCAGGGGACAGAGGGGCCCGGAGCCCGGGGTGGGGGTTCCTAGGCGGCCGGAGCAGTGCGGGGCGCTGGGAGCCGGCCGGTGGGAGAGCCAGGGGTCTGGGCGCCGGCGGGGGCCTCCAGGTGCGCGCCCAGGGTCCGCCGGGGAGACCGCGGGCGCCGCCCTCTGGTCTCCTGGGGCGTGCGTCGTGGGCGCTCTCCGGAACTCTTCCTGTGACGTGGGGGGGAATGGGGGTCGGTCGGGACCTGCACCCCCCGGAGGGGAGCTGTGTGCGCTCAGGCGAGCACGTGGGAACTCTGCAGGTCCTTCCTGTCCATCCGCCACTCCGATGGCTCTTTCTCGCGCATCTCTGTAGTTGGAGTGCCCGGGGCTTCGTCCTGGGACCTCTGCTCCCTGGTCACTTGCGCCCTGGGGGATGGCAGCTGTCTCTGAGTGTTCATGCCCTCTCTGTGTTGACCACACCGACATGTATCTGTGTTTCCAGTACAGACCTCTTTCCTGAACTTCAGACTCCTGTGTCTTTACTTGGAAGTCTAATACGGAGGCATGGTAGACTTATTCAATACCAGACTCGACCTGTCCCTGTCACAGCCAGCGCATCTCTGTTAGGGTGACTCCGCCTGGACCTGGGCGTCATCCTTGATGATACCTGTTGCCCACACTCTACAGCCGAATGGCAGTGAGTTTGTGAGCACTGATGCCAATCAAAACATACAGGAGTCAACGTTAAGTGAATTAAGTCAGAGGGAGAAAGACAAATACTGTAAGATTTCACTTATGTGGAATCTAAAAACAAAAACAAAAAAAATGAATAAACATAACAAAACAGAAACAGAGTCATCCATACAAGCAACAAACTGATGGTTACCAGAGGGGAAGGGAGTGGGGAATGGGTGGAAAAAGGTGAAGGGGAATAAGAGGTACAAACTTTCAGTTATAAAATAAATAAGTCATGGGGATATAATGAGGTTTATTGTGGTGAGCATATCGAAAGTATACAAATGTAGAGTTTCTATGTTTTATACCTGAAACTAATATGATACTGTATGTCAACTGTACTTTAACAAAACATACACGAGTCCAGTCACCTCTCACCTTCTTAAGGTCTGCCACCCCAGGCCAGGCTTGCAGTATTTCTCCTCTTTGGCTGTTTCCCCCTTTGCTGTCTGTATTAGTTTTTTAGAGCTGTTTTAACAAAGTGCCACAAACTAGGTGGCTTAAAACAACAGAGATTTGTTCTGTCATAGTTCTGGAGGCCAGAAGTCTGAAATCAGGGTGTTGTCAGGGCTGGTTCCTTCTGGAGGCTCCGAGGGAGAACTCATCCCATGCCTCTCTTCCATCTCTTGTGGCTGGCAGTCCTTGGTGTCCCTTGGCTTGCAGCTTCATCACTTCAGTCTCTGCTTCCAATGTAACATAGCCTTTTTCTCTGAGTGTTTCTATGTGTGTCTTCTCTTCTTATAAGGGCTCCAGTCATGATAAATTAAGGGTCCACCCTACTGCAGTATGACCTCATCTTAACTTACATTTTTTTTTTAATTCTCACCTGAGGACATTTTTGCATTTATCTTCAGATAGAGCAGGAGGGAGAGAGGTAGGAAGAGAGAGAGAGAGAGAAAAACATCAATGTGAGAGATGTGAGAGAGACACATCAACTGGTTGCCACCCACACGACCCCAACTGGGGCCGGGGACAAACCACAACTGAGATACGTGCCCCTAATGGGAATCGAACCCAGGACTCTCTGGTCCGTGGGCTGACGCTCTAACCGCTGAACCAAACTGGCCAGGGCTTAACTTACATTTTAATTATTTCTGCAAAGATCCTATTTCTAAATGAAGTCACATTCATAGGTATTGGGGGTTAGGACATGGACATATCTTTTTGGAGGGTACAGTTCGACCCACAACAGTGCCTTATGGTCATTTCTCCACGGGGCAGCAGACTGCAGTCATTCCTCTGCTCCATACCTTTCAAGCGAGAAAGTCAGCACAGCCCAGAGACTTTACTGTGACCCTCCAAGTTCTGTTACCTGGGAGAACTCCCCTGTTCATGCCCTCCTCCCTGCCCACTCACAGGCCCCTTGTCTCTAGCAGACAGGCATGCCCCCAGCTGTTGCTCCCTCTGCAGTTTTTGTTGGTTTTGAGGTTTTGTCTGTTTTATGAGTTTTTGTATCCCCAGTGCCTGACAAGCTGCTCATTAAATCCTTGTTGAATGAATGAGTGAGGAACCCTCGGGGAACTACCCATTTGCTAGGGAGGACTGACAGTAACCACAGCTAGCCAGGCTGTAAGGATGGTAATCTCTGAGGGCCCCAGGGATGGTGGGAAATCAGAGGAGCGAGCCATCAGGCAGGATCTGGGCCAAGCTTTGGGAAGGAGACAGCCTCTGAATGGGCCTTCTGGATGTCCTCATATAGTATCTCTTTTCCCTCTGGCTGTCCTCATTGGCCTTTTCCCTTCTTGCTGTTCTTTTTCTTTTCTGGTGGGTACCAGCAGGTGGGCCTTTGGGCAGGTGGCAATTCCAGGTCTTCCTTCACTGGAGAGGAAGAGGGCCTAGAGGGGCAGGGTGGTAATGGGTGGGGCTTTGTTTGGAGAGCATGGTGCCCTGGAGCATCTCACCTTTCCTAATCCTAAGGCTGTAGCCACAGACCATGTGTACAGCTGTGGGCCACATGGGGCTCAGGCCTGCTCATTTGTAAGACCAGGCATTGATTCCTTAAGTTTTTTTCAAGGCTCTTCCTGTGGGTAGTTGGTGGTCTGACCACTTAGTCATAGTGGAAAATTGCCTTACATCAGGATTGGGGCAAGAAAAGGAAAAGGAGCCATTCTCACAGACTGGCCACGGTGTGTCTAGACATTGCCCTCCAGGTGCAGAGCACTGGGTCAGCTAGAGAGAAGAGGTGCAGGCTGTAGCTTAAGGCAGGGAAACAAGGATTCTTGTGGACCAGGGCTTGGCACACAGTGGCCCGCAGGCTAGCTCGTGTCTACTTTTGTGATCGGGTTTTATTGGAATGCAGCTAAGCCCATCCATTTAGTAGAGTCTGACACAGCTTTTGCACTTGGATGGCAGAGTTGATCAGTTGCTACTGGACCTTGTAGTCCATAAAACTAAACTCTTTATTGTCTGGCCTTTGTTAGAAAACGTTTACTGGCCAATGAGTAAAGGATGGCTCTGAAGGGTCTGTGAGGTCTCCCTCCTCCTCCCTTCCCTCAAACCTCTACACTTGGGACTAGACTATGTAAAACAAAACCATACTAGTGTATTGCTCTTCCAGCCGGCCAGCCTTGCAGCCTGCAAGTCCGTCTATGGTGCCAAGAGAAGCTGCAGCCCTAGGATGAGCAGGGCCCCACCAGCAGGAGGGAAGCGGCCTGAGACCAGGAAAGATGGGGTGGGGGACCCTGTGTGCTCAGAGAACCCAGAATGCGCTTGGCCCACCTGGGTGAGTGGAAGGTGGTCCTCCTGCCACAGTAAAACCGGCTAGGCAGTTATCTACCTGGGAGACCAGCTTGACATAGATGATTTCAGAAATAATGAAGTATGAAAAAGGGTAATAATACGGGTTTTTAATTTTGCGTTTGGTCAGAAAAGGTCACCCTGTTAAGGTAGATTTTCTGTTTTCAAGAGGTTTAACTGTAAGTACTATTAACAGTTAAAATGTTGAACTTGAAATCTGTAAACAGCAAATTCATTAAAATCATATTTTTACATCTTTTTTTAAAAAAAACATGAAGTAAACGTTTTCATTCTTTTATAGACCTAAACAAATTCTGTCTCGTTTTGAGGTAACTTTAAACTCTTAGGAGATAAGGAGCAGTCTCTGATCTGTGCTCTGCTCACAGTAAAAGTAACGTGGCCTTATTATAAGTTAGTGGGTTTTTCCCTTTTAATCTAGGCCTTTTTAATGATGAGAGGGATTACTTCCAAAGTAATTGGAAGTAAATGAGAATTGACCAAGCATATTCTAAAGTTTTTATTT
The DNA here is from genome assembly GCF_014108415.1 of Molossus molossus. Classification (NCBI taxonomy): domain Eukaryota; kingdom Metazoa; phylum Chordata; class Mammalia; order Chiroptera; family Molossidae; genus Molossus; species Molossus molossus. The sequence continues at coordinate 7,936,063 of NW_023425347.1, forward strand.
TTGTTATTTGGATGCTGATGACTGGTGCCCTTTTGCAAAGTCACAGGGCCTTCGTGGACCTTGAAGAGCCCAGACACCCTTAGGGGAATGGAGCTGTGGTTCTCTTACAGGCCTAGGTGTGCAGGTTAGATGTCCTGCCTTCTCCACTGCTGGCTGCCAGGGTGAGAGGGACCTGGAGGCACTTGGCACCCAGACGCTGATCACTTTCTTCTTGCTGTGGCCGCTATGATCTTGTTTGCTTCCCTCTTGGTTGTGATGTTGCCTTTTAGCATGCTTTGGAGTTTCCAGCACTAAAACACGCCCTATATGTGAAATAGCTCCTAGCACTATTGACAGCACTGTGTGCCAGCTTTAGGTGACTCCTTTTCATCTCTCCCAGCTGTGTAACCTCATATGCAGCAGAGGGCTAGGCGAGCTGGTGCTGACACAGATGCCAGACTTCTTTCTCTTGGTAAATGTGTCTAACTGCCCAGGACCTGCCACTGCCACCCTAGTGAAGAATCAGAAGTGACAGAAGTTCGGCTGATGGAGAAGCAGCATTGAACTCTCTGTTTTCCTTTTAGGACTCCATCCCTGTGTCCACCTCCCTCCTTGGAGACACTTCCGACACGACCTCCACTGGCCTTGCCCAGCGCTTAGGTATGTACCCACAGGGGTTGCTGTGAGAGCAGCCAGGTTGGGGCCTTATTGTGTGATGGAACCATGAGGCAAGTCCCTTTAGAAATAAAGAATCTTTATACTGAGAGACAAATCGACTCCTCACCATGGGGTAAGCCCAGACCTTTGTATATTGTATCTTCTTTAAGAGGCACATCCATGCCCACATGGTCCCACCACTGTCCAGGGCCACATATGCCTAGGGGACTCCTCTGTTGTGCCTTGGCCACTACCCAAGCTGATGAGGGTCAGGTAATTTAGAGCTCTCTGTGAGCTCATTGCTCCTCATGGGTTCGCATGTGCAGGTCCTGCTAGGCCTTCTGGGGATCAGTGGAGCCTGTGGAGCAGGGTGCCAGCACTGTGCAGGAGGGACTGTCCTTCACTCCCTGTGATGTCGCTCAGAGTTCAGAAGGGAGACTGGCTTGTCCTCAGTGTGGTGCAGAGCGAGTGTTAAGCAAGAACATGAGGTTGATGGTTCTACCCTCTCCTACACCCAAACACACGCTTCCTATAAGTACTCAGGTAGTTCAGGTAAGGACAGCATGTGAGCTGCCTTCGGCCACTGAGCATGATCACCTGGTCATCACAAGGTGCCCGGGGTCCTTGAACAGTAGGGCAACCTCCATCGCCTCTTCAGTCTTCGTGGTCACCACCAATCCCAGTCAGTTTAGTAGTAGAGCCACTTTCAGAGCCCCTGTGTCCTGGTGCTGAGTGTGTGTGGTGGAGGCCCACTCCCATATTTTATTTGTGTTGACAGTTCTATCCACTTTATCTCTGATGAGTGGAAACTCATATGTCAGTCACTCTGGAAGGCACCCATGTAAACAGAATACCCATACAGTTCAGGTGGAGCACAGGTGTCACAGACAGGCTGAGGACAGGTCATTCTTGCCACACTGAGTTTGTGCATGAATAGGGTGGAGACCATGAGGGCCGCTGCAGCAACACTTTAGGAACATCCACTGCACTTTTTCTTTAGCCTGAAATTGGAGAAACCTGACTAGTAAGTGGTTTGGTAACTTATTAGGAAGTAATTTTAAATTTATAGAAAAGTTGCAAAAAAAGATACATAGCATTCCTGCTTAGCCTGCACCCAGATTCCCAGTTGTTATCATTCCCTCTGTTTACCGCATTGTTTTTTTCTGAAAGTAAGTTGACACAATTGCTTCACTGTACATCACCAGTGTTTCAGGGGTAATACTCCTATATCAACAGATCACATGTGCCTGCCTGGTCTGTTGAAGACATGGGATGTTCACAATTCTGGAGCCAGAAAACTGGGTGGGTTGCCATAGTGTGGACGACAGATTCTGGTAGTGCAGGTGGCGTGCGTGCGTGCGTTTGGTGTGCTGTGAATAAGTTTGTGCCAAAAAAAGTAAGACAGGTTCAAGGGTGTCATTGAGATGGAGGCCTAGTAATAAGTAGTTTGTATGCAAAAAAACTAGGGTTCTTTTTTTCTTTAGTTTGTGCAAATGTTGGGGCTTTGTCTAGAAGGGGCAGAGAGAGAGAGTGTCCCGAATACTGTCTTCTATGGAAGATTAAGTTGGAAAAGAGATGCTCTAAAAGGTTCAGAGTAACCCTGGAAGCATTGGAGGCTGTGGTATGGATGGGGACCCGCTTACTTGTTTGGCTCTGGAGGGCAGAGCTGGGTCTGCTGGGCAGATGTTGAAGATGGATGCAGTTTTGCTCCCTGTGAGACCCTGTCTTAGCAAGTAGAGTGATTGGAATCAGAGTAGCCCACCTTGGGGACGGAATTTCCTCCCAGTGAATGAGGGCAGGCTGCGTGGGTATGCCTTGACAGGCTGCTGCAGTCTCACCTCTCCTCATCACCTTCTTGCCTTTGATGCCGGGGTTGGCTTGGTCATCTGAAGTCCTTGGGTGGGAAGGATGGGTGTGTGCCTCTGGGGAGGAGGAGTTTGCACCTGCCCTGTGGGTGGTGTGAGGCCCCAGCCCTGGTGCAGTCACAGTGTGTAAGTGCTTTAGGCTGCTGCCCGACTTGTCTTCAGGATGTTTGTCTTGTCTTTCATATTGATTTCTGCAGTTGGAGCCATATATCTTAATTACTATTGGTTCTATAGAAAGGGGCTAAAATATATATTCAGTATACAGTTGAAAATTAGACATTTGTGTGTATGTGTATTTGCACACATATATATATGTGTACATGTATTTGCACAGAAATGAAGAAATGTAGGGTTATCTCTGGGAGGAGGGTGGAATTGGTAGAGAGGGTGGTACTGAAAGAGAACTTTAATATTTTATTCATTTTTATTAAATTTTTTTCTTTATTGATTTTAGAGAGAGAGGAATGGAGAGGGAGAGAGAGGGAGAGAAATATCGATGAGAGAGAACATCGATTGGCCGCCTCCTGCACGCCCCCCCCCCCCACTGGGTATTGGGCTTACAACCTGGGCATGTGCCCTGATCGGGAATCGAACTGGCGACCTTTTGGTGCATGGGTCCACGCTCAACCACTGAGCCACAGTGGTTATCTTTTTTTTTTTTATCCTCACCCGAGGATATTTTTCCATTTTTTTACAGATAGAATGGGAGGGAGAGAGAGGAAGGGAGAGAGAGTGAGAAACATCGACGTGAGGGGACACATCGAGTGGCTGCCACCCGCACGACCAACCAGGGCCGGGGACAAACTGCAACCGAAGTACGTGCCCTTAGCGGGAACCGAACCCAGGTCTCTCCGGACCGCAGGCCGACGCTCTAACCGCTGAGCCAAACTGGCCAGGGCTATTTTATTTTAAATACTTGAATATCATCGATATTTTTGAAAAGTGAAACAAGCAAACCTACCATGTGTAGGCAGTGGTTTTTAAACATTAGTCTTTGGATCTCTTGAGTTCTCATGGAATGGATGCTGGCCAAAACCCCAGCCTTTCTGATTCATTCAGCCTGGGGAGTGGGGTCTGAGAATGAGTATCTCTGATGAGTACCCAGGGGATGCTGCTGATGTGGGGACCGCACTTTTAGAACTCTTGTTCTAGAGACTTAGAAAGGGTCCAAATGACTTTAGTTTGCATTTACAGCAGCTGCCTGTGAAGTCATAAAAATTAGAACTTCTCTCCCTGAAAGCCCATTGTCTTTTTCCAAGTATTTCTCAACTGTAAGGTAGGCCCGAGTCTCCAGGTATTTCAATCATGGCTGTATCAATGTGTTTTCTCTTTTTAGCCAGGAAGACCAACAAGCAGGTGTTTGTCAGCTATAACCTACAGAATACTGACAGTAACTTCGCATTACTTGTAGAAAACAGGATCAAGGAAGAAATGGAGGCTTTTCCCGACAAGTTCTAGCTGAGTGGCAGAAGTGAGGATCTAACTTATGTCCTAACTTATGTCCGACATATTTTTAAATAAATGAATTGAATTTCACTGTCAACAGGTTAATGTGTTTACATTTTGTCTTTAAAGGGTTAATCTTATTAATTTTCCTTCTGCCCTTCACTAGCCTGGGCCAGAAGGCTTTAATTGATTAAGCTGGGGAAGCAAAGCAAAATGGGCAGTTGTTTCTTTGTGTGTCTGCTCAATAACAGAGAAAAGGGGTTCAAATGGGATTTTGTTGGGATTGAAGGGGGCTAATTAGATTGAAGGGTTACATTAGTCATGACTCTGTTATGTCCATTTCCAGTTAAAACTGAGGTAATGTGCCCTTCCTTCCCCAGCACATCCCTCTGTTGTATTCTCCCCTGGGCCTGGGTTGGAGCCCCACTCCTCACTGCTCACTGGACTGTGGTCTTGGTGAAGTCTCCCTTCTGGGCCCTGTTTCCTCACCTACCAAATGGGAATGATCTCCATTCTGCTGGGCTAGTTTTGGGATTAAATAAACAGAAATACTCTGCAAACTAAGTGCCCTGGCAGTGAAGATGTTGGTTATGGTTTTATGTACTTCATGTGGATCCAAATGCTTGCTCTCCTGTTATCATTATCTTTCCTTCTCTCACCTCTTTCCCCCCAAATCCCAAATTCCTGCTTTGGTCATCATTAATCCTTAGCCTTTTTCTGCCTACCACCTTAAGTAGATTCCAGTCTTTTAAGTACCAAATACCACACATTTTTTCCCAGTCCTTTTCCCAAAAGCCAGTATTTCCTGGGTCAGTGACTCCAAACCTTGGCTTTGCATTCAGATCTCTGGGGGAGTCTTCACAGATTGCCTGTGCCTGATCTTCCCCAGAGACTCAGATGGCCTGGCCCAGGCTTGGGTAGGGTTGAAAAGCTCCTCAGGTGTTACTCAGCACAGGCAATGTTGCAGACCACAGGCAAAGAACTCGCTAATCTTGGGGGTCCATGTGGACCCCTTCTGTCATGCAGTGCCAAAAGGCATTGAGCCAGTGGTAAGTAGCCAGGGGTGGTGACATTTTGGCCAGGACATAAAGGCATTTCAGAGGAGTAGATCTGAGGTTTAAGATGCTTCCCTCCTTAGCGGACTTCCTGTGCTAACCTCCAAGGCCTCAGCCAGCATCATCGGAGCTGGGAAGCTCAGTGGGCACCTCTCTAGGAAAGAGTAAGTAACACAAAATCAGGGCTATGGAGAGAAGAGTTTGGTATAAAACTTTATTAAAGAAACATTGTTTTCTTGTTAAAAAATACTACATTAAAGAAGAGCGTTTTGGGTTATCAAGTCTTTCCTCACAGAATCACAGTGTAAGATAATCATTTCTCGACCTCTCTAGGAACTCGCAGGCCATGGATTAGCAGGACATCAAAACACAAGAGAAAAGAACTTAAATTTACTTACTGATGGCCCCCATTTCTCAGGTGGTCTAAACCAGCCATAAGTAAACAGTTTTGTGTTTAATCCTATCTCTACCTCTGCCTGCTTTTAAGACTAGGACTCTGCAAGCAGATGAGGGCCACCCACCCTTCCCAGGCCGAGTGAAGACTCGTTTTACAGAGGCGCTAAAACAGGGACGCAGCAAGATCTGAATACAGAGTTTTTATTACTTGTAGTCAATGGTCGTGAAATGCCCTTCATTGGATACCATCAGATGAGGTAGGGAAGACATTCCAGAGGAAATTTGTTAATGGGGCAACATTTTTATTTCTGTACATTTACATACAAATTTTCCCCAAAGGTACAATGGATGTGACATCATGCAGACATTTAGCTTTAAATGACACAGTTCAGAACTCGATTTAGGCTTGTGCTATGAGTGAGCACCTCCAGAGTGAGCCCGGTGGACATGTGCAATAACACGTTCTGACTAGGAACCTCAAATGTGGGGGTGGCAGAAAGGACAGGGGGTAGTATCCCACTGGACAGAACACACTGTGCTGCTTTTCCAAAACACCTACAGCAAAGCCAGGTGTCCTTTGAAAGTAAGTGAAGTGTGGGCCTTCCCCAGCACGTGCGCCACCTAGGGGCTGGGCGGTGCGATGGTCACAATTCATTTAATGGCACTTCAGTCATTTCTTGTTTGGCTCTAGGAAGTGATATTGTTTGAGTGCAGTACTTCCTTTACGAGGTTTATTTTTGCTTTCTGTTCTGTGGCCAAAACAACTTACCAGCCCCTTTCCTCTAGTTGCAAGTAATTACACTGTTTTAGAAAATAAAATATTTAAAACTTTTCCTTATTTGTCTTGGGTGCTAGTACTTAAGGTATTTGATATGAGTTATTATTGACTTCTGGAAAAGAACAAAATGAAGAGCTGTCCAGCCTGCCTCAGGTGTTCACATTTGTGCATAACTTTTATGGAAAGGGGATCATAGCTCCCTGATAGAATAGTGGGAAGCAGGAGTGGCTGGGGGAGGAGAGTGGCTCAGCACGTACCTAGAGCTGTCTCCCCAGGCCAGGGTGGGAGGTGGTGGGAGGCCGACTTGAAATGTCAGGTGCCTGAGAACTGGTTCCCTACTGACCACGAAGGAAGCAGGACTGAGGAGTCTCAGCACGACCAACAGGTGCCAGGGAGCTGGTGGCTGCACACCTAGCCCTGCAGAGCAAGGTGGGACCGGATGTGCATCAGGCTCAGGTGGGCCCTTGCCACCTTGCCCACGTGGTGTGGGATTTCACGGGGCTCAGCCCACAGGGAAGCTTTTCTGCTTTGGCTACATTTCATAAAGGTGTTCCCCAAGAGCTTCAGATATCCTTAAGTTAAACCAGCAACAGAGGAGCTCAGCCTAATCCTGAGGCTGCGGGGAGGGAAGAGCTGTGGGACCTTTGCCCAGAGACATCACCTGCTGCTTATTGGCTAGTAGACCTTGATCCCAAGAGCCCAGTCCTCACAGCTAGCTTCTCTTCTAGTCATCCATGAGTTAGTCCTGATTGCTGAAGTGACAGTGCTGACTGTTTCTGTTGGACCAGCGTTTTTATTGTCATTTAAGGTGGAGATCAGAGACCTTGGAACAGGAATTTGTAAGTGCTCTGCCTTCCCTCCGCCTTCCTAGAGATTATCGGCAACACTCTACAGCTTTAATACGTTTTAAAGAAGGTCTCTGTGATCAGTGAGTGAGTACTCACAAGGCCTTCTGTAGGAAAGGGACTGAAAGGTGTCCTAGTGCTGGGGTGATGGATGCAGACATTCACCTGGCCAGGTGCGGCTCCAGGACCTCACTGGTTTCTTTCCCACCTTCCGCAACTGCCCAGTGGCTTGGCTACTGCATATGTCATGTCCTGGACTTAATGGGTCTTGCTGCCAGGTGGCTTTGTAGCAAGTACTCTAAAAAAGGCAAAAGGTATTTCAACAAGTTTGGCACGCAAAGGCTGCACATTTGTAAAGAAAGGCCTTTTTAAGGTGAGGTGGATGTGGACTAACATTGAAACATGGAACAAAAGTGACTTAAAAGAGGTGAGGGAAGGCGAGGATGAGCTGGGCTCCTTCCTTCCTAGGCAGTGGCCCTTGGATGAGGCTGGAGACCCCAGGCCCTGTTGCTTTGACAGAAAAAGTACGGTTTACTCACTGGCATTGCACATGCTTGTTTACCTCCTCACCGTGTTTTTATCAAGTCAGCAGGTTCCTGTTGATGTCTACCAGCTTTGGAAGAGAATGGTGGGTAGAGACAGTAAGAAACAGTCCAGGTTAAAGTTAGAAGGGGAGAAAGGGAAGTTAGGTCAACCCCTTTTCTGGCCCTTTGAGTTCTAGCAGCTGTCAGTTGGAGGTCACCTAATTCACAGACCCGAGACTGATTTCCTTGGGAAAACACAGCCCTTGGCAAAGACTCATGTCACAAAGTAGGTGGTGGTGTGGAAAATTCTAGAAAGGACACAGGTGAAAAATCTGGTGCCTATGTTGCTAGAAGGGGCATCTGCCTGCGCCAATGAAGCTTATTTCTTAGTGGCCCCCTGGGTATCCTTGAGGAAACCCTCCAAGCTTCCTCTGAAACACCCCTTAGACAAGCGGAGAAAGCCTGACCTGAGATGGAAGAAGCAGCCTTCATTGTCTGGGACAAATGAACACTATGACAACCCTTGGATATTGGGGATGGGAGTTGAACTTTGGGGTGGGAACTGAACTTTGGTGAGTTATTGCTTTCTCTCAATTGGTTTTGATACTTTAAGAGGCAGGAGGTCATTTGGACTAACCTGTGTGCATCCCATTCCTTGCCCTAAGCTCCACCTCTGTGCTGACGGAAGTGGCAGAAAGCAGGCAGCAGGCAAAGGCAGGCATGAGGGGGACCGGCTCCCATGGGCTTTGCAGTCTGTGTGGAGTCAGTGGGAGCTGAGTCATCCAAGCTGGTGATTGCTATGTGGTGTGTGCTCCAGATGTGCGCGACGGGCCATGTTTGGGAGAGCGCCCCTGGTCCTATGAGTTTGCCTTCATCCTCTATTTCGGTTCTTGTCCTTTTGGTTTCAGTTCAGAAAGTAGCCATGATTTCAAGTAGTGCTGGGGAAAAGCTGACAGTGGAAGAGGGAACTTTTCTGCTGGAGCTGAGTCTGAGAAGGAGTATTAATGCCAGCATGTCCCAGACCTCAACACATTTGCTAGTCGTGAAATGAACTAGGCAAACTAGTGTCAGAAAACTGGCGACATTACCACTAATTATTTAAGATTTGTGATGAAATGTTTAAGCTTTTCCCCCAAAGAGTTTCCAGCATCAAGTACAAAAGGATGATCTCGAAGAAAAAACTAAGCTGGTTTTAATGATATTCGCGAGCTACTTTCCCCCAAAACATGGAACAGAAGCTCTGACCTCACAAACAGAACAAAACTTTACAAACCATCACAGACTCTCTGGTAAACACCTAATCATTTACATTTCAGCGTCTAACCCGCAGTCGGGGAACTGCCGCGGTGGGGTCCGCACGGGGCAGGCAGCTCCGGGGCTCCTGCGGCGGGGGCGTCTGGCCGCTGGAGGGCGGTGGGCACAGGGCAGCCCGCGGGGAGACTGGCCACTGCTCTGGGGCGACTGGGTCCCTCTTTCGAAGGAGGTGGTTCTATTTCTAGATCAGTGAGAGGAAAGGGAATAAAGTGCTTCTCGTAAAAATGACCAAAATAAATACAAATATTTAATGGCAGAAAAGAAAGTCTTATTTCCAAAAAGTCTGCTCCTCACACACGATCCTTAAGAGTTTTGGAGAGAATTACCCCACCAGCGGAAGGCCCGCACTCCAGTGGGGTTCCAGCCGTGTTTGCCCCGCAGCCACGTGTTGGGTTCCGTGGGTAAACCTGCGCGCAAGCCACCCCCACCCCGGGGCCCCAGGCGCCCCTCAGGGCAGGCTGTGCGCAGAGCCGCAGGACCTCAGGCCGTTGGCGGTGGCGCCGTCGGGCAGCGCGTCCCCCGCAGTGGCCGCTGCGTCGTGGAGGCCCGAGTAGTCCTTGAGCTCGGCATTGGTGAGCAGCAGCGGCTGCTCGCCCTTCTTGTGCGGTAGGAGAGGCTGCCGCGTGTAGTGCTCCCCGTTGGACAGGCTCTCCGGCAGGCTCTGGTTCCGGCTCTCGGGCAGCAGGAGGATGCAGATGATGCAGATGAGCGTGCAGCAGGCGAAGATGATGTGGTGCAGGAAGTAGCCTTTCTGGTTGTGCAGCTCGATGATGGGCGCCGTCAGCATGCCGAAGCCCGCGCTGGCCAGCACCAGCCCCAGCCCGCCGCACCTGCAGGAAGGCCGGGCACACAAGGTCAGTGTCCGCGGCCACACCCCGGCGCACAGGGCACAGTGGCTTCCAGAGTGCGGACCTGGCAAGTTCACCGCAGACCCAGAAGCCTGGCTTGGGCGTGGGCACCAGGCTGTGGCCCCACACCAGCGCATCTCACATACGGGATACTCCAAACCGCTTTCACCTGGGCCACCTGTTCACCACCTCTAGGTCACGTAATATTTTTTCCTCATTTACTTTGAAAGACAACTTTATAATATGACTAAGTGGAAATCAGGATCACTTTGCCATAAATTATATACCTAAAGTGAAAAAGTATTAAATGATGCTATTTTCCCATGGCTTGCTCTTCATTTAGAAAAGTAGTAGGTGGGGCGGGAGGGTTGGATTACCAGGGGTAAAAGAAAGTGCTAAAGACACCAACACCAGCAGACTTTCTCTTGGCCACAGTCACAGAGATTTGAAGATACTTTAAAAGCAATAATTTTCTCACTGTGATGTTTTTTACTATCGTGTCCCATGTATTTCCTAACACCATTCTGCACACCATCAATGGGAATGTCCGATCTCTGGGAAAGGTGGTCCCAGCAGCCACGGACTGAAAGAGAAATTCCTGCAGTGCCGAGCTCGGGTGGTACTGAGTGCATGCCTAAAGCCCAGCCACTTGCCTTCACTCCTCTGCCACAGGAGAACCTACCAAATGTCCCAAAAGGCATCATAGATACACAACATCGGAAAAAAAAGTTATACCTCTAACTAATGTCTATTTTGACAAAAAGGTATATTTTGGGGAGCAGGTGTTATGTGGACACCGAGAAAGCAGTGCAGTGCTGGGCTGCAGTAAAGAGGACCATGATGTTCAGGTGACAGAAGGTAATGGTCCTGCTGTCCTACTGTGCCTTCACTGTACTGGCCAGAGAGGGCTGGCTGGTCTCAGCCCTGGGGCCATAGTGAAGGGGCCAGGCCAGGAAGTCTTGTCTCAAGGAAGGGGACGTGCAGACGACTGCCTCGCCTCAGAGAGCAGATCCAGACCAGTAGGCAGAAGGTACAGGGATGCGGATTTCAGTTGGTTTAAATAACTTGCAAATGGAGCTGCTCAAGAGTTAGGTACTGCCCTTTAGTGAAGTGACCTTTATTCTTAGATGTGCTTATTAGGCAAAGAGGGACTAATGGGGAGGCCCCTGCAGTGTGTAGGATACAGGGGGGGGGGGGGCTCCTAGCTCCTGAGGAGCCTATGATTCCCTTGGTGACATTGTAGGTGCCTCTGACTCACAAAAATACTGTCCTTCAAGGATACAGGATACAAGATCAACATACAAAAGTCAGCTGTGTCTACATGCTAGCAATCAACAAGTTGAAGATGAAATTAAGAAAATTCACAATAACACCAAGAGTAAAATACTAAGAAATAAATAACAAAGGAAATGCAAGACTTGTATGCTGAAAGCTATAAATGTTGCTGAGAAAAATTAAAAAGATAAAAATAAATGGAGAGACATTCCCTGTTCCTGGATTGGAAGACTGAATATTAAGATGGCAATTCTTTCTGAATTGATCCAACACAGTTAGTTTTGCAGAAAATGATAAGTTGATCTTAAAATTTATATGAAAATGTAAAGTACTCAAAACAGCTAATGCAATTAAAAAAATAACCAAATCAAGGGCTAACTTTTCCAATTTCAAAACTTACTGTAAAGCTATGGTAACTAGGCATCATGGGACTGGTATACTGACAGATCAAGGGACAGAAAAGACCATTCAGAAACAAACCCTTACATTTATGGTCAACTGATTTTGACAAAGGCAAATTTGGCGGGGAACAGATAGATAGTCTTTTCAACAAGCAGTCTGGGGACAACTGGATATCCTTGTGCAGATGAATGAAGTTGGACCTTTGCTTCGCATCATACACAAAAATTAACTACAAGTGGATCAAAACCCTAAATGTAAGAGCTAAAACTACAGTTGGCCCTCATTTATCGCGGTTAATTGGTTCCAGACTCTACCGTGATAAATGAATTTCCCTGAAGTGGGATTCTTTCTTTATATACAGTCACCTCTTGCCACTTCATGCTTTGACGTTGGTGGCTTCACTCTGGCGCTTTTTCAAATAAAGATGCCAACGTCGAAGCGCGAAGTGGCGAGGGGTGACTCTATAACACTTATAGAAGAAAGGGTAAATATATTTCTTTAGGTTAGGTAGTCTTACACACGACATCAAAAGCAGGATACATAAGAGAAAAAAGTGGTCATTTGGACTTTATAAAAATGAAAAAGTCTGCCCTCCAAAAGATACTCTTAAGAAAATGAAAAGATAGACCATACACTGGGAGAAAATGTTTACAAAGCCTATGTAACAAAGGACTTGTGTCCAGAACATATAAAGAGCTCTCAGTAAGAAGAGAACCCAATTTAAAAAAATGGGCCAAAGATTTGAATAGGCATTTATCCAGAGAAACTAGAAAATATCCAATTAGCACACAAGAACACGTACATCATTAGTCATTAGAGACATGCATATCACAACCACAATGAGATACTATTTCACACCCCTAGGATGGCGATAATAAAAAAGACAATAACAAGTGTTGGTGTAGATGCAGAGAAACTAGAACACTCATATTGCTGGTAGGAAATAAAAATGGTGTAGCCACCGTGGGAAAACTTGGCAGTTTCTTAAAAAGGTAAATATAAACTTTTATGATCCAGCAATTCTACTATGAAACATGAAAACCTACGTCCACACAAAAACTTATCATGAATGCTCATTGTGGCATTCTTCATTAACAGCCAAAAATTGGACTTTTCAAATGTCCATCAGCTGGTGACTGGAGGAACAAAATGTGGTCCATCATATACAGTAGAATAGTATTCACAAAACATGCTAAGTGACTGCATGATTCCACTGATATGAAATGTCCAAAAGAAGGCCAGTCGATAGGGACGGAGCAGACGAGTGGGTGCCTGGCGCTGGAAGTGGGAAGGGAGGCTGCAGAGGCCGTGCGGGGACTTGCGGAGCTGGCGGAGTGTTTATAACCGGGTTGTGGGCTGCGCTGACACACATGGTCTTATGTGCTACAAGTGGGCGGATGCTATGGTATGTGAATTATACCTCAATAAAGCTGTTAGGGAAACCCCTCAACCATTCCACCTGTGGGGGCTGGGGCCTCCTGTTGATACAAATCCCCAAACTTCTAGACTAGAAGTGCGGTCACCCAGGCCTCATCTTTTCTTCCTGAGAACTCGGAGACTGTCCAGGCTCCCCTCTCCCTCCACCCCTGCGCCTGGGTGGGAGTTTCCACTCTGCTTTGCTCACAGGGGCTGAGCAGCAGGCTTCCCTCTCCAGGCCTTCTCAGGGGCTTTCCTGTCAGCAACAAGGGAAAGAGAGACCCTGCCTTCGCTACCTGCTGTCTCACTACAGCATGTCCTCCCGCTGGCCAGTCCTGGATCGGGAGGGAGACAGGACTGGGGGGCACTCAGGCAGGGAGCATGGTGTCTTGGGGCTCCCCAGGTGGACAGCTGTACCTAAGGGCCACCTTAAATCAGACATACACAGTTCTATGGTAAAGACAGGATGGAGCACAGCCTTGCAAACATTTTTTCTCAAGGAACAGACCATAAGAATGGCAAGTGGGACAGTGGGTGGTCTCCCGCACTCTGTCATGTTTCATAACAAAAAAAGAAAAGACACGTCTCTCCCCCCCTCTCTTTCTCTGAATCGGGCATGGCCTCGCATGTCTGCAGCCAGCGGCCCACCCACCGGAGAGTGTGGCCCGGGCACGGTGGGGAAGGGTTTCCTCACTTCCTTTCCGCTGGGTGATTCAGAGGTGAGGAGGGGTGGGAACAGTTCTCCAGCAAGCTGAGACCCAGGTTGGGTTTCAAGGACAGTCTCACCAGGTGCACTGCCCTAGGGATAAAGCCAGAGCCTGGGAGTCCCTGACTCTTCCCTTTCCCAACCCGCTTCCCACCCAACCTGTGACCAAGTTCAGGCCCACTGGGGTTACACTCCCCTCACAAGGATCTTCCCATCCCCTCAGGTTTTCTTTCCTCACTGCTGACAAAGTGACTGCCTAGAATACAGAGCTGATCTTGGCACTCACTAGCTCCAAATCCTTCCATGGCTCCCTCCTTCCTCCCAGGGTTCCACCTCTCCCCTACCCCCTGGCCCTGCCCTTAGGCCCACTCTCTCCTTCCACTTGGCCGCAGAGTCCCTCGCTCTCCACTCTCTCCATGAGGTTCTCTCACCCTGGCTCAGCTCAGCTGCCTGGGTGCTTCACGCCTGGCCCTGCCAGTTCCCTGGGGCGAGAACTGTCTCGTGTGCTTCTCAAAGGAGACATGGCTTGTCACTACTGTTTGTTCAACTAGAGGAGCATCAAGACTGGGGCAGTCAGCAGTCAGGGCCGCCCAGCCTCGCGCTAACCCACATACACAGGCCAGGCCAGAGCGAGCTGCCACACACTCTTCTTGCTACAAAGGCGGGAGGTACAACAGTGAAGAGAACAGGTTCTGACTGGTGGGCCTGGGTCGTGACTCGGGCTCCACCACCGGCCTGCATCACCTCTGTGGCTGCAGTGAGTGCCTGCGAACTGGGTGGGAAAAGCGGCATAGCCAGCAGCTCTAGTGTGAGGGAGCTGGGGACAGGACACCCACAGGTCTGCTGGATATGCCTCCACTTGTCTGAGTTCTCTTCCCCTCTCTGGTGGCGCCACAAAGCAGAGCACATGCATTTCTAACTTCTTTCCTGCTGCATCAATATTAAAGTGACAAACAGCAGGAGGCGGAGGGGAGACTGGAGATCAGTGGGTTGGTTCAGGGGTGGGGATGTCTGGTGAGGGCTGGAGAGGAACCTGATGGCAGGGCCTGAGCAGAGGAAGTTCAAGAACTGAGGCTAAGAGAAAAGGAGCAGCCCTGGCTGGGTGGCTCAGTTGGTTGGAGGGTCGTCCCATACACCGAAAGGTTGTGGGTTCGATCCCCCGTTGGAGTGCCTATGTGAGGCAACTGATTGATATTTCTAACACTGATGTCTCTCTCTCTCTTAAAATCAACAGAAACATATCCTCTGGTGAGGATTTAAAAAGAGAAAGCAAGGAGGAGCCCAAAGGCTGGCCGAGGGTGCTGGACCGCATTGGGCCCTCCTCCTCCTCCCACCCAAGCCCCGCGCAGTGCCTCCTGAGGCTGCCTCGTGCCCACCCACCTCCCGTTCCACAGTCCTCTGCTCCTGCTCGTGGCCTTACCTGGAATGAAGCCGCGCTCCCTGCCCACACTGCTCCCTCGGGCACACGCCTCCCTCCTCCCGGACCACGGCCGCTGCACCCAGCCAGCAGGAACCAAGGCCCTCAGTCCAGCCGCTGGTGAGGAACTGAGTCCTGCTGTTATGGTCTGACTGTCTGTGTCCCCCCCAGGTTCCTCCACTGAACCCCTAATCGCCATGGTGATGACATTTGGAGGCGGGGCCTTTGGGAGGTGCCTGGGTCATGAGGGTGGAGCCCTCAGGATGGGACTAGTGCTCTTATAAAAGGGACCCCAGAGAGCTCTCTTTTGCCTTCCCCCATGTAAGGGTGCAGCAAGGAGACGCCGTCTGTGAACCAGGAAGCAGGCCCTCCCCAGACACCAAGTCTGCTGACACCCTGGTCTTGGACTTCCCCACCTCAAGGACTACGAGAAAAAACTTGGTTGTTTACAAACTCCCCAGTCTGTGGTATTCTGTCAGAGCAGCCCAGACGGACGAAGACACGTGCCAGTTACTGAATGAGCTTGGAAGTTAGTCCAGCTGACCATGGCTTGGGGGAGACCCTGAAGCTGAGCGCGCAGCTAGGCGCGCGCGGCCTGCTGCCCACAGAAACGGTGAGACAAGAAGCAAAGGTTGTTTGAAGCCACCAAGTTTTGGGGTAATTTGTTACACAGCAATAGATAACCAATACACTAATCAATGAGTGACAGAGTGACCTTTAGCCGTAGAGGGACAGATAGCCACTTCTCACTCAGGCTGCGATATGACATCGGTGCTGTTTGTGCATAGAAAGCCTCTCACAAAGGGAGAGACTGGAAGTGCTAGAGGGACAGTCACATCGTTGTGCGACTGAGCCATCACGGGACATAAATGAGGAACAGCAATTTTTGGGGGGAATCTCCCCCAGATACTAACCCCCTTCCCAGGCAGAGGGTCCCAGACAACCTTTTAAAGACACTCTGAACCTTTCTGTTAGTATCTGTTCATCTGCTTACCCTCTTAGTAGTTTATGAACCCTTCAAGGTCAAAGATTATTTCCTAGAACATCAACTGGTACACATTGTTTGTGTTTAATAAATATTGGATGTTTATGGATTACACTGGCTTCCTAGGTAGGAAGGTCAGTGCACCCAAATGCACTGTTAAATATAGACGACCACTCGAAAGAGCAATGTGAGTGACTCATCTGTAAGATGAATAATATGAACTCCTAAAATAGCACCTTAGTCTGTTTGATTGTTTGGGCCACTTCAGGAAGCCACAGGACATTGCAAGGGACATATTGGATGCCAGGGAAAATGGATGTGTTTCATCAGGGCCTTTGATATCAGTAAGACATCATTTTCTCTGAAACCTCCTGGGTTTCCACCTGACCTTGTCACTAAGAGTGAATGCCACTGACAAGCAGCTCAGGGCAGGTAAAGACCACTGTGGGTTAATATGCAGGAAGGTAGAGAACACAGACCCAGGAGGAAAGAGGAGCATGGATTCACAGTTGAAGGAACAGGGCTCAGCATCAGACTGAAGTCTCCATCATGTCAAATGAACTCGATCATATAATACCTTGTTAATAAATCATGTTAAATGAAGTGAAATATATTTGATTTTTGGTAGGATTACATGGATCATTGAAAATTACCTATATACACATACACATATGTGTACACATGCATATATAATATGCAATATATCTTAATATATTTTTTCTCTGAAAGCAATTTTCTGCTTGGTTTTCCATCAAAGATACCTTAAAATTATTCAGTAAGATTAGAAACAGTTTTGGCAGAATTTGGTATGTCATTTTTGGCTTTGTGTTTTCTTTTTGAAATTCCGATAGTTTAGAGAATGGGATCATTACATGTTTGGTTTTAGGGTGATGGTTTCATTTTTCACCCCACAAATGCTCCGTGCATTTTCTGCTCTTCTCTAGGCTGTCACTAGAGGGCAGCATATGCCCATATTCAATAGAGCAGTCAGAACCTCAATTAAATATAATGGAATGGGGGAGGGGCAACTTTTGCTTTGCTGTGCTTTAGGAGCACACAGATTTTCATTTCCACTGGCTCTCTGTGTTTTACTAGTAATAATATCTAAATTGCTTTAAGAATAGAAATATCCATATACAGGGAAAATTATTATTGGAAGTAGCAAATGAATTAAGAATTCTAGAATCTTCAAATTGTTCTGTTGAACATGTGAATCCCAGAAACATACCTCCCACTTTCACTTCCTCTTTTATATTACTTAGTTTGTCTTTACTAGACTTCTGTGAAGTCAAGAATGAACAAATATTTGTGTTGATTTTTACAGAAATAAATATAACTGCCCAAAATAATCAAGTAGGACTAATAATATCAATTTTCTTTTTTAAAAAATTGACAATTATACATGCTCAGTAATTATAAACAGTTTGGGTATATAGAAAAACCCAAAGAATAAATATAACTATTATGACTAGTATCACCAGTAGACAGGTAAGAGAATAAAAAATGGATTCGGGGCCCAATATCAATCCCTCGGCATACAGGTTTTGTCGATGTCTTGGGATAGCTGTCAATATCAATTTTCACTTACCGAGGCCAGACCCTTTACAGATATTCTCTCCTCCCCCATCACCACCGCACAAGGTGGACATGAGTAGTCTCATGCTGAGGTGCAGAGACGGAGGCTGGCGGAAGGACTTGCCCGGGCCATGTGGGGATCACACTCAGCCCCATCTCTGCCCTGTGCTCCAGGCTGAGGACCCAAATCTAGGCTCCAGGCCGCAGCCTCTGCACTTCGGTTGTTTCTCTTCCTGTGGTTTAGCCTCATCTCCTTGGCTTTTGGTCACTCACTAAGCATTTGTTATAAATACTGTACATATATTTTAAGACACGCATTTTAAAAGAAGTTAAACAGAATCCACATGTCACATCCGACACAGGCCCTCTGTCCTCGGTGCTAGCTCTTGCGGCAACTTGAGAGCAGAAGACCTTAGGCTCTGGGTTCTAGCCCTGAGGTGGGGACAAGGAGGAGTTGGTTAGGATAAAGGTGTCAGATAAGGCAAGTTCCAAGAAAAAATTCTAGAAGGAGGTGGGATGGCCTGAGGGGGAGCAGAGCTGGAAAAGACTCCAGGAGGGAGCAGATGACTCAGCAGGGGGTCAACAGCCAAGGCTGAGGCTGAGGGGACCTGTGAGAACTGTGGGAACATGAGGTGGGCTTGCTGTTGTCACCAGTGCCCACCTCCCTTACCTGCCCCGTTGAGAGGGAGGGAACAAGAGACAGCGAAGTCCTGAGGGCTCCCACCTGCGGCTTCCAGGTGGGCACTGCATAAGAAAGATGTACTGCCGCAAAAAGCCACCAACTGCCTTTGGGTCAACCAGGACCCTGGCCACTTCTGTCTAAGCCACAGGGGAAAGGTGCCCCAGACATGGGGTCCTTCCCAATCTGCCTGCAAAGCACGCCCCCAAGACCGAGAAGTGAACCTGAGAAGAACCTGCTGCCTCAGCTCACGGTAACGGACGAACGGACGCGTCCGCAAGAGGGAAGTGTTCTCGGGAGCGGGGAGTTTGGATGGGAGCTCGTGAAACAGTAGGAACTGATTCATTAGCACAGGGAGTCGCTGTCATTCTTGGACAATGGAGTTCTGCAAGTGTTTGTGTAGAAAGGTTCTTACCCTCCCATTTGCTGATGGGCGATCCTGGCAGCTTAACCTGCACTACCATTCTTGTTCAGAAGAGGTGTTTCTAGCACAGTGCTGTAGAAGAAGGCTAGTTCTGTATTAAGAAAAATGAAGCCCAAAGGCTGCTAGCCAACCCCCCCAGCTTACCCAGGACTTATCTGCATGAAGTGGGGTGGGGAGAGACCCAGTCCTGGGACTCTGTGGGAACTGTCCCTGAGTGTGTAAGGAGAGCCTTCTGATGGAAGGTGTCAGAGGGGTTCCTCAGTAACACCGAGTCTTCCATTCTGGCCAGGAGACCAGACCCGTGGGGACTGAGTTTTCTTTCATTCTCTGCAAGTACAAAAACATCACCGAGGGCCAAGATTTTTCTAGTTTGTCATTTTGGCAAGCTCAATCTGACAACATATTTGTTGACTTTCTATCCCCAAATCATCTTTCCAGGTTTGCATCACAGAGGAAAAGGATACCAAATTTCCTTCAGTTTAGCTTCGTAAGCAAAACCTGACTGAATAATGAGGTCTACCCACTACCAGAGTGAAGGGGTGGCCACCCCTAGGGAAATACCCGTAATCACACAAAGGCTGTGAGGCGGGAAGCTGCTGGTTTAGTCCCGACTTCTGCTCTCCTGAAAGAATCCTCTGCTGGAATCTGCTGTAAATGGAGGGAGTTTAACTAGGTAAAGGAAGAGGGGAGCTGCTGTCTGCCTGGCGTTTTGCAACTTCCAGCATTACAAATGAGGGTGAGCTTCAGGCTCCGCCCTTCACTGTGCTCAGACAGAGGCTTGGACTGGAGGAATTACGTGGCATTTAATTTCCCTTCTCTTAAATATACAATTCCTTGGCATCTTATCCCACAGGTACAGCAGCCTTCAGGCTTGGCATATATTGTAAAAATCCAGGAGAATGAATCAAAATGAGGTCATGTGAAAATTTTACTGTCAGCATGACTCCTGGAAATGTGGGAAGGGAGAGTCCATGAACCTGCCTGCATCCTCCCAGAGTCCTTCCCAGTACCCTTGGGGCTAAAATAATTAGTCTGCACAAATCCTACCTCCAACCTACAGCCTCCAGTTGTTTCCCCACTAGGAAAGTAAGGGTGGAAAAGGTGTCGCGTCATGATGACTTCTGGGTTTTATCTCGCAGCTGAATAATTGCCCATATTCACAGTTTATATTTTTTAAAAGCATGTGTTGGAAATGCTAATAATATTCCCAAAGTTCAAAGTAAATCAAGATCAGTTCTTCCCTAAGTCACACACAGTAATTACCAGGAAATCCTAAGACTTTGCAGTTAAGCGGTGCCCTTTTAAATAAAGGCAAACCCTTGTATTATGCTGTGATCTCAGAAACATTATATGGTGTGTAGCCACCTCCACCCCCCAACACTACCCAGGGATAGCACCAGAAAGGACCAAACCTCACTTTATGAACCAAAGTGAGCAAAGCACAAGTTAACAACACCTCTCAGAAAATGATGAAATAATCACAACTCTGTCAGGGCTGCGTCTTGTCCTGCTCACTGGGCCTAGTGCCCAGCACGTCATGGGTCTGTGAATAAATACTGCTTAAATAAAACAGTGATATAACTTGCTGGGCTTTCTCTCTCTGAGGCCTGTCTCTGGACTAGTGGCATCAACCTCTCAGGCCAGTTAAAATAATAAGGCCCCTTCTAGTTCACTTTTAATTTTGAAATAGAGATTTTTATTGAGGTCTCACAGAGAAGTTGACAACATTTGATTTCAGCTGAAATGTGGGTATAAATCTGCTGCTTTCTCTCCTTTTCCAGTCACTGCTGTGTTTCCTTTACCCTGAAAAATTCCCTGCTCCCCATTTCTCTGGCTACTGCCTGGACAGAGCCCAGGGTCAAGTTCTTACCTGATGCTCAGTTGCTTCGGGGTCAGGGTACAGCACCCCATCTTGAAACTCATATGCTCAGCACAGGCATCACCCTTGCCCAGAGGCAGGGCAGGCCAAAGCACATGGGGCAGTCCGCCAGGACCCTGGCTAAGCAGGCAGCCCTCCCTGGGTCCTAAGAACACGTCTGCAGCGCGTCACCCACAACTTACCTTATGACCGTGGGGGTGATCTCTGCACAGAAGAACACACTGAGGCTTCCCACTGCGTGGGAGGCAAACATGCCCACGATGGAAAATGTAATGGAGAATTTGTCCTTGACACTGTCACTCATACCTGAAGGACAATCAGAAAGGGAGGGTGAGGAAGGGCAGACGGGAAGGGAAAAGGAAGCTAGTAAGGCCAGGGCGGAGAGAGCAGGAGGAGAGGAGAGGAGGGAGGCCTGGGAACACCTGAAGGGTCTTCCCTCCTCCCCACTCTTCGGTTTGAGGTGCAGACCAGGATGCTCAGTGTGTCCGGAGATGGAGGAGCACCCCAGAGGTAGGAGGTCAGACCTCTTGGCAGTGGACTTTACCCGGTTCCTGCACGTCCCCTGGGGGTCCTGAATGCGGGAGCACACGCTGACTGCCAGAACCCCGTAGGCCCGGAGCCAGCCTGGCAGGAAGGAAGGCTGGTGGTCTCTCCAGGGCCACAGCAACATCCACTCTATGCCAGCCTTCTGTGGTGGCTCCAGAGAAGGGTTTCTGTAGTCAGGGAGCCCCGGCTACCTGGGCCTCGGGTTTGCCCGGTCCAGTACACGGGACAGGGTGTCTTAGGCTTGATCAAATAACCCAGACAGAAGAATTTATGGGCCTGGAGGCAAAGGGCTCAACCAACCCAAGCATCTTGCAAATGGCACCAGAGTCTGACCTCATGCCAAGGTGGCACCTAGCATGGGACAATAGCATGCTGTCAGGGGTCATACATGTGGAGCATAGCTTAGTTCTCTGCAGAGCTGCATGGGGACCTCAGGGCTCTCAATGGCTCAGGTCAGGCCAGGCATGTGTGACCAGCAGCACTGAGGTGCATGGTGGTGGGGAGCAGCGAGCATGCATGACTCATTCACAAGGGGGACAGCAGCTTCCCCAGGCAGCTTGGTCAGCCAGGCCTCCAACACTCTCAGGCTTTCTGATCTTGCCCAGGTTCTGTCCCTAAGACACACCGCATCTCTGCGTGGGTGCCAGCGGGGGCCTGTGCTGACTGCTGGTGCCAGGGGAAGAGGCGAGGGCATGGGTGCAAGCTGGGCACGAGCAGGAGAACGAGCAGCTCTTTCTAGAGGCAGAGGGGGTAGAGAACACAGACGTATGCTTATAGTGTCCAACCTACGGCCAACTTCAGCTGCAACTCTTGGAGGGTAAGGGAGGAGGAGAAACAGAGGAGAGGGAAACCACAGGTGTGTGAGTGTTGATGAAAATGCCCATTTGGATGCAATACAAAGATGATAGTGTGTACCCGCAAGTGTCCAGGGCTCACCTGAATCTGGGTGCTGGCTGTACTTTCCGATCACTGGGCCATGGAGATGATGGCACCACACGAACGAGGATGAAGAAAGTGGGAAAGAGGGAGAAAGAAAGCACGTGAGGTATGAAGGGATCACTGTGTTTCCATGAGACTTGAGTCTCAGTGAATTCCCCTCCAGGTCTGGGCCAGTGCCAGAGAGACAGAGAAGACCTTAGGGGACAGTCCCAAGGCACTGGAATTAGCACTCTGCTAAACAAGCCCCTCTGGCCTCAGGTCCTGGGGAGAAACGGCTCTTCAGGACGGAGACCGCAGCACAGCTCCCTGCGCTCAGGCCTAAGCATTCGCGTTATCAGGTATAAAACTGTTCACTGCTGGCCTCTGCTCCAGGGCGCCTCAGTGCTGTGGGGCAGACCCGCACTGGGCGGCTCCCCTCTGCCCTGAGCTCTGATCCTCAGAGCCGTCCTGGCACAAGGTTCCTGTGGCATTCCTGCTCAGGGGAAAGGGCTCTGTGACACTCCCCAGGGCTGCCACTGCCCTGCACGTCCACTGGAACGTCCACTCACAGAGGCTCCCTGGAAGGGCTCTGCGGCCCGGCCCCACCGGGGAGAGGGTGGTTGGGAACCAGACAGCACTTATCCGGTTCCTGGGCAGTCAGAGCTGAAACCAAGACCAGTCCTCCAGGGAGATGCAGAACGTACGAGGACTTGCCCGTTAGAACAACGGCTCATGAGGTGCAAATCAGCTATCCTGCAGTCCAGTTTGGACAACCAGGCTGAGGGTGCTGTGTTTTTCCTTTCTCTTCCTTCCATTCTGGATGCTGACTTGTGCCTCGCCATATCACGCGAACCCGGAATACTAGAAGCTCTGCTCAGTGGTGCACTGGAGGGTCCCGGAGCACACTCCCCAGCCTGTGTTCGCTCTCCTTGTGGCGTGTGTCCCGCAGTGTCCAAGCCTGCCCTGGGAGGACCGGTTTCTTCCATGTGCGGAGGTGGGTGTTCGTTCATGAGGAGCTGTTCTGAGCTTGCCTATGTATAGTTGGAGGACTACATGGATTCCATAGTTTTCTTTAAATTATTTTAAACATTTTCTGAGAAATTCTTTGGCCCAAAGACAAGCTAATGAACTTGGGGATATCCACTGAAAAGCAGTGTCCCAATGCCAGAATGTCGAAATGTATTCCCCTTTAATTTCACAGGAAAGAAACAAGTCCTCAGTTTTTCTTTGTCAAGTGGTGAATCACAAAGAGACGGCCTGGCTCCTAGTGCAGCTATGCCCACCCTGGTGCAGT
This sequence comes from Molossus molossus, assembly GCF_014108415.1. Taxonomy (NCBI): domain Eukaryota; kingdom Metazoa; phylum Chordata; class Mammalia; order Chiroptera; family Molossidae; genus Molossus; species Molossus molossus. The sequence continues at coordinate 7,959,286 of NW_023425347.1, forward strand.
CAGGAAGGCTCCGAGTTGGAGCCCAGGGCTGGGTGGGGGAGGGTAGGCAGGCAGTCACCGTGCACATTTCAATTCGAGCAGTCCTTCCATGCTGCTGATTTGGGAATACCAGGTCACTGAAGACTGTTCTCAAGTCTCACCCAGCCCTTTCAAACACCCTCTGTTGTACACCAGCCCCCTCCACCCAGCCCTGCCCCACCGCGGTCCCGTTCCCCCAGCCCCACTCACGGTTGAGGAGCCCAAGCTGCAGGAGGGAGGCCAGGGCGGTGAGGATCATGAAGAGCAGCAGCCCTCCTCTGCGCCCCAGGAACCTGACCACCACACACATGGCCAGGCAGGATGCCAGGGCAATGCTGGCCATGGTGTAGTAGTCAGCGTAGAAGTTCTCTAGGAGCGGCACCTTAACCTCGTGGCCCATCATGCTCCTTGCGAAGCAGTGGTGGATCCCGTACCCTGTCAGCCTGTGGGAGAAACACAGAGAAGGCCATGTACGCGCGGGCATGCAGAAAAACAGGGACCGTGCACACCCTGGGAGGCCACTGTGTACAACAACCGGGAAATATATAAGCAACTCCATATGTAATCAAAAGCATGCTGCTACTGCTCTGGCCAGTGTGGGTCAGCGGTTAGAACATTGGCTTGGGCACCAAAAGGTCATGGATTTGATTCCTGGTCAAGAGGACCTACCTGGGTTGCAGATTTGATTCCTGGACCTGGTTGGGGTGCATGCAGCAGGCAGCCAATCCATGTATCTCTCTCACATTGATGTTTCTCTCTCTCTCCCTCTTCCCCTCCCTCCCTTCCTTCCATTCTCTCTAAAAGAAAATCAATGAAAAAAAAATATCCTCAGGCGAGGATTAAAAAAACAAAACGTGTGCTGCTACCATCAGTGACTGTGCAGGAGAGAGGCACGGGGAGAGGAGGCTTCAGGGAGGCGGCCCTCCCGGGGAGCACGGTCCGCAGGAGCCACGGCCAGCCCCCTCCCAGGCGGGCCCACGGGCTCAGGCCCAGCGCTCGCACTCGGGACTCAGCCAGCAAGTGACCGCCTCGGAGACTCCCTGCCCATCTTGTCTCTGCCTCTCCTGCAGCACTCGGGGTGCTGGGATCTTGAGAATCCATCCAGAGAATGACCTATTCAACCCTTTTCTGCCACTTGTCAAAGGCACCCAGAAGAAGCCAGCAGGAAGCCAGGCCAAATAATCTTAGAGACTTTGTTTCAGTTCTTAATTTACCTCTGTTTCCCGCCACTGGCCTGGGTCAGGAAAAGTGTGTCCATCTGCTGTGGACACATGTCCACTCTGGGAAACAGGAATAAATACGCATCTGTGCACACCCGGGGAGGCTGCAGCAGCAGTGACGCATGCCACATGGACTGTCCCCGGGCTGTGTGTGTGAAATGCTCGCATGCTGGGGGAGCCCATTGATCATGTCAGGGCTCAGCATCCATCCCATAACACCTCCCTTGCCCTCGGCTGCGCTGTGTGCTCTCATCACACCTTGAGGAGGCATCGGGCTCAACTGCAACTGACACCCGCCCCCTGCAGCAGATTCTGCCCTTTGCCCAACACACATTTCCACGTGGGAACTACTCAGTAGAGGACCCCACTCCCCTAGCAACTGAGATTCAGCTCGTCTCCTGGGGTCCCAGATGACTGCCTTTTCCTCCTGGCTTACTGAGGGCTCAGGGAAGTCTTCCGCCTGTCTGTTGTGATGGGGAGGAAGTCCTCTGACCACAAAGATAATTTTAAGATAACAAAGCCAGAGAGCTAGACACCCCCCAACAAGAATCACTAAAATGTCATCTTGTCTTTGTCACATTTTGTGTTTTTTCCAAAATACAACTTGAAGAACTCACTGTATTTAAAAAAAAAAAATTATTTTTTTTAATCCTCACTTGAGGATTATTTTTCTATTTATCTTCAGATAGAGTGGGAGAGAGAGAGAGGACACATTGACTGGTTGCCTCCCGCACGACCCAAGCAGGCCTGGGGATGAATCGCAACCAAGGTACGTGCCCTTGGCCGGAATCAAATCTGGGACTCATTGGTCCGTGGGCTGATGCTTTACCACTGAGCCAAACTGGCCAGGGCGTCATTCTATTCTTAATGGTCCTATCGGTCTAGCCAGTGTCTGCCCGAGATTGGACAGTGGTGTGGTGGCCATGCCCAGGGCCTATTCTGGGCCAGAAAGCTGAAGCCTGAGGTCTTGGGCCCTAACCAACGGGGGGCCATGCCGGTCATTCCTTTGTCTGGGCCTTAGTATCCTCATCTGTAGAGCAGGGTGTAAGATCTGAGTTCTTCCATGGCATTAGCAGTAGGACCTTTTGTTTTGTTTTAATCTATTTTTCCACCGATTTTCAGATAGAATAGGAGGAGGGGGAGAGAGAGAGAAACACTGATATGAGTGCGTCGCATTGATTGGTTATCTCCTGCACGACCCTAACCAGGGCCAGGGATCGAACTGCAACTGAGGCATGTGCCCTTGACCGGAGTCAAATTGGTGATTCTTCGGTCCGCAGGCCAACGCTCCAACCGCTGAGCCAAACCGGCCAGGGTGGCAGTAGGACCTTTTGTATCCTCCCCCAAATTTAATCAGGAACTCCAATATCGGGGACTGAGTAAATGGAGCTGCTTTAGTAGAAACAGCCACGGGGAGTGGTAGGACCACACTCTCTGACAGTGCAAAGGTCACGTGTGTGTGCAGCACGCAAGGCGTCCTGCGGGGCTGGGGGTGGCTGCCGGGGCTCTAGCCTTGAGGCTGGGGCGGGGTCCATATCTTCCAGTGGCTGTGACCTTCCAACCTCTGGTTAGGAAGACAGACTTGTAACACTTCGCCAGGACCAGCCAAGAGCAGAGCCCTGGGCAGGCCAGAGGGCCTGGCTTGGCCATAGTTCAAAGTCCAGCTGGGGAGGAGGAGGACCCTAGCAGCTCTTTTCCGGCCCCTCCCTGACCTCAGCCTCAGATGTTTGCCTCTGTGACTCACGAGTTCACACACAGGACCACGATGTTCTTCCATAGATTTCGGGTTCCCACCATCTTCACGATACAGACCTTCTTGGGCCTCCGGGACAACTCTTTCTCCAGCTCTGGGGAGAAAAACAGCCTGTGACCTCTCAGCAAGACCCGGACAGGCAGCCTCAAAGACAGCCCGTCAGGCATCATGAGCAGGGAGAATTCTTTGCTGTTGTTTTTTCCCCTTTAATCCAGAGGACAGAGCCTGGCTCTCAGGATACCAAATGTGGTCACAGACTCTCACTTGGCCACTCCGATTTCCCGGGGGTGTGCAGGGAGCTGTGGGCACTGTCAGCACACAGCACCTCCCTCTGCAAAGCCTCTCCTGGGAACCGGGCAGGACACACACCTAAATGATCAGTGCAGGCTCATCCCCTAGCCAGAAGTGTCCTTGGGGAATAATTCCCTACTGGGAACTATAAGAGAAAAAGAAGACTTAACCAATCGAATGGGTGGCCAGTGCTCTTTAAGATCATTAAGGCCATGAAAACAAGGAAGGACTGAGAAATTGTCGTAGACCAGAGGGGTCTGGGGAGATGGGATGACTAAATGCCATCCTGGGTGGGATCCTGGGGAAGGAAGAGGTTACTAACAGGAAGAATAGTGACACCCAAATACAGGCTGGATTGAGTTTGGTTAACAGTAGGGTCCCAAAGGCAGTTTCTCAGTTGTGACAACGTTACCTTGGTATATCAGAGGCTAATAAGGGGGAGACTGAGTCAGGGGAACTTAGAAATTCTGTACTATCTTTGCAACTTTTCTGTAAACCTAAAGTTATTCCAACATAAGTCTACTAAGATATTTTTAAAAAGCAGTGAGGGTGGGAAAGTCCCCATCTACTGAGGATGCCTTCGAGCTCAGAGGAAGCAGGACCGCGTCAGAGGGACCCGGGGCGGCAGCCCCCTCGGAAGAGTGCCCTTCCACGGCCCACAGCCCGCCCCCGGCCCCGCCTGACTTCTCTCCTTTTCTACCTCCTTCCTGCCATCCAGCGGCAGGAGGGTTGCAAGCCTCATCAGTTACAGTTTGAAGGGAAATATGTTGCTTAACCATAAGGATTTAGAAGTTTTTATTTAAATAATTTTTGGGGATCAGTACTAGCTGGGACACAGAAAGGAGAAGGAAAATCTTTCCTGTGGCTGAGGGGTACCATGCTACTTGAGTTTCCAGAACTTTTTCTTTTCCATATTTAGGTACACAGATTGAGGTCTGTGCAGAAGCCAGATGGCTGGCATTTCGCTGTCTGTGCATAGCCCCTCTCCTGAGGTCTTCCTGACTTTTATGTTTCCCTTTGTAAAAATGGACTAACTTGATTTTCAAACATACTTTCCCCATGGCTAAAAAATATCAAAAACTTTTAAAGAGTATAGAAATACTACGAGTAACAGATGATGTTGGATCCAATGACTCGAGTATCTTCACTTTTGTAAGACTTTCAGGAATAAACTACAAAAGCTCCACTTGCTCACCATGAAAAAAGTTTTACAAGAAGAAAACTTAAATGCCCATTAGCATGTTTATATAAGTTTAAAGGTTGTGTTTTCTTAATGTGGCCCAAACCTAACTACTTAACACATTACTATATATAACACAGATGTTGCTAAAGAAGCTGTAGCAATTGTAACTGTGACCCGATTTTTTAGACTTGGGGCAGTAAACTCTAGAGCCCCAAGTCTAAAGAATTGACTGCAGTCTACCGAGGTAACTGTATTATTCTAAATGGAATTCGATTAATCTGTGTGGGGCTACTGATATTTTGTCTCTTACACATATCAACAGCAACATCAACTTCCTCAGCACTAGGTCTGTTCTTTTGGGATAAAAATCCACCAGCTGAGTTATAGGAAACATTAGATGACTTCTGAGACCTCCTAAGGTAACTGAGTCGGTCATGGAATGAGGCCTTTCCATCTCTGGTTGTCAGACAGAAATCTCAGGGTCTCTGTGAAGTCCTTGCATGCAGAGCTGACTGGGGTGCGGGGCGGGGGCACCGAGAGCTGGAGACTCTGAGCATCAAGGAAACAGCTGTTAAAGCGATTCCTCTCCTGCTCTCTGCCTGAGCTCTTCAACCCTCGTGATTTCGAGCCATTAGAAACATTACAAAAAACAAATAGAGTGAAGTTAGGAATCTTCCATCCAAGCCTCCTACTTCAGCAGCCAGGCCCCTCCTCATTCTGCAGCCCTTTCTGCCCCTGTGCCTTTGCATTTCAGCCAGTCCCTGTGATGTACAACCAGAGGCACTGCTTTGGCAGGTCTCCATTCCTGACCTGGGGGCAGCGAGGGATCAACAGACTCAGCAGAGTTCCAGCTTTTGGCTTCTTTGTGGAGGGAGGTTCCTTGGGAAAGTTACTTAGTTGCTCTGTGCCTCAGTTTCTAATCTGTTAAGTAGGACAATGTTCCCACCTCAGAGTACTTTTTAAAAACTTATCTTTATGTTGACTGTATTACAGATGTCCCCTCCCCCTTTCTTCCCCCCATTGACCCCCTCCTTCCCAATCCTGCCCCTCTCCTGCCTTCCCCACACTATTGTCTGTGTCTATTGATTATGTATACAGGCATAGAAGTTCTTTGGTTTATCTCATCCCGCCCTCCCACCCCCTTCCCTTTGAGGTTCATCAGTCTAACACCCAATTCGTACTTCTTAATTCCTTCATCTTTTTCACCCATCCCTCCAGCCCCCACCCATCTGGCAAGCAACAAAAAGTTGTCTGTATCTATGAGTCTGTTTCTGTTCTGCTTACTTATTTTGTTTGTAGATTTAATTGTTGATGGATATGTATTAATTGTCATTTTATTGTTCATGTTTTTGTTCTTCTTCAAGAAGACCTTCAACATTTTATATAATACAGTTTGGTGGTGATGAACTCCTTCAGATTTTTCTTGTCTGGGAAATTATTCATATGTCCATCGATTCTAAATAATAGCTTTGCAGGATAGAGTAATCTTGGTTGTAGGTCGTTGCTTTTCATCACCTTGAATATCTCTTGCCACTCCTTTTTGGCCTGCAAAGTTTCTTTTGAGAAATCAGCTGATAGTCTTATGGGAACTCCCTTGTAGGTAACTAGCTGCCTTTCTCTTGCTGCTTTTAAGATTCTTTCTTTAGCCCTGGCCGGTTTGGCTCAGTGGTTAGAGCGTCGGCCTGCAGTCCTGAGAGATCCGGGTTCCGTTCCCGCTAAGGGCGCGTACCTCGGTTGCAGTTTGTCCCCGGCCCTGGTCGGTTGTGCGGGTGGCAGCCACTCGATGTGTTCCTTTCACATCGATGTTTCTCTCTCTCTCTCTCTGTTCCTCTCTCTCCCTCCCACTCTACCTGAACAAAAAAAGGAAAAATGTCCTCGGGTGAGGATAAAAAAAAAAAAAGAAAAAAAAAAAAAAGATTCTTTCTTTGTCTTTAACCTTTGGCATTTTGATGATAATGTGTCTTGGTGTGAGCCTTTTTGGGTTCATCTTGTTTGGGACTCTGTGCTTTCTGGACTTGTATGTCTGTTTTCTTCACCAAATTAGGGAAGTTTTCTGTCATTATTTATTCAAATAGGTTTTCAATTTCTTGCTCTCTCTCTTCTCCTTCTGGCACCCCTATGATGTAAATGTTGGCACGCTTGAAGTTGTCCCAGAGGCTCTTTACACTATCCTCGTTTTTTTGGATTCTTTCTTCTTTTTGCTATTTTTTCCTTCCTTATATTCTAAATTGATGGTTTGCTTCTTGGCTTTACCTACTCTACTACTGATTCTCTGTAAATTATTCTTTTTTTGGTACGTGCCTCTAGCGGGAACTGAACCCAGGACTCTCTGGTCTGCAGGCCAACGCTCCAACCGCTGAACCAAACCGACCAGGGCTAAATTATTCTTTATTTCAGTTACTGCATCCTTCATTTCTGAGTGGTCCTTTTTTATGTTGTTGATGTTCTCACTAAGTTCCTTGAACTTTTCACTAAGTTCCTTGAGCATCCTTATAACCAGTGTTTTGAACTATGCATCTGATTGATTACTTATCTCCATTTTGTTTAGTTCCTTTCCTGGGATTTTGTTCTTTTCTCTCATTTGGGACACGTTTTGTTGTCTCCTCATTTTGGCTGCTTCCCTGTGTTTGTTTCTATTTATTAGGTAGAGTTGCTATGTCTCCTAGGCTTTGTAGGGTAGCCTGTTGTAGTAGGTGTCCTGTAGGGTCCAGTGGCACAGTCTCCCTGATCACCCCAGCTGGGCCCTTGAGGTGTACCCCTAGTGTGGACTATACACCCTTCTGATGTAATTGAGTCTTGATTGCTGTTGGCATGTTGATGGGAGGGATTTACTCAGGCTGACCAGCTGCAAGGACTGGCTATGCCCACTGACCACTGGCCTTTTACTACCTTGGAGGGTCAGCTGTGCATGGGCCCACCACACGGAGCAAGACTTACTTCAGCAGGGTTCTGGTACCCACTGAGTCCACTCATTGAGTGTGTCACTTGTGGAGGTGGTTGAGTGGTGGTGCTTTGACATGGTCTGAAGCTGTCCACTGGGTGTGCTGGCTCTGGGGCCAGGTCAGCCACTGCCTGTTTTCTACCCGGGGCCACCTGGCATAAGCTACAAAGTGATCCGCAGATGGCTGCTTCTTGTGCTGGGCTTGGAGGTGCCCCAAAACAGCCAAATTGTGAACCAAGGCTGGCTGCTCCTAGTGCCAGGCCTGGGATCACTTAATGAGACGTATAGGGCTTGCTGAGACCAGATACTGCTTGTCTGAGAGATTTTAGAAAAATCTGAAGCAGGATCCAAGACAGGCCAATCCTATGGTAAAGCCATTGGAAACAGCTTGGGTGGTCCCAAAAGTTGGGTGGGGCAGGGCCTCAGGGAATCACCAGGGCGGGGCAAACAGTGTGAGCCAGGTTGCTGGAGTCCCAAATAGGGCAGCCGCCTGCTACCCAGGGGAAGGGTTCACCAGAGGAACAACGGCCTCTGCCAGCATGTCTGTCTGGGAGAAAGATGCCTCTCCAGCTCTTGCCCCCATGCCAAACAACTGAGTTCTTGTTGGTATGTCTCTGGTGCCTTTCAAGCTGCCTCCCCCATGCTGGAGTCCAGAGGGAGCTGGTCTGAGTAAGTCTGTGTGGGCCCTTTAAGAACTTCCTGGGGCTCCAGTAGCCTCAACCTCCCTCAGCCTCAGTTCCCACTGGATTTTTTACAGCCAGAAGTTATGGGGACTTCTTCTCCTGGAACCCTGGAACTCTGAGCTGGGATCCTGATGTGGGATGGGGACCCCTCATTCCTCAGGGAGGATCTTCACAGCCAAGGTATTCTCCTGATTTTTATCTGCCACACATGGGTGTGGGACCAGCCCAGCAGTTCTTCCCCTCCTACCAGTCTCCATGTGGCTTCTTCTTTAATTTCACAGTTGTGGGACTTCCATTCAGCTCGATTTCAGGTGGTTCTGAAGGATGGTTGTGCTGTAGTTTAGTTGTAATTTTGAAGTGGTTGTGGGAGGAGGCAAGGACCGTGCTTACCTACCCACCATCCTGACCGGAGGTCTCGGAGTACAGTTATAAGAACCAAATGAAGGAAGCGCTGAAGCCCTGCAGGGACCTCAGTGCTCCAGCTGACCCGGTCTGTCCCAGCCTCTCAACACTGACTGCGGAAGGGAAGGTGTGCCTGCGGACACACTGGAAGTGTCATGACCTCTCCGTCATTTAGAGATCCAGGGGAGAGGCCAGAGCATGCTCCCCCAAAACAGCAGAGGGTGTAGACAGTGGTATGCCACTCCAGGGCAGCCTCGGAGATTCAGGGAAAACACACATTGAGGTCACTTGCATTCGTTTGGATGGGGATGTGAGATAAACTGGCTTTGCTTTTTATATTTGTGTACACAATGCATTCCTGGTAAAACTGGGAATACATCAGTTATAGAAATGGAAAACAAGAAAAGACCAAAAAAGAAGGGAGGGAAGGGAATACCAAAGGTAGAAGAAGAGAAGGAAGAGCAGGAGGAGCAGGATGATGAGGAGGAGCTAGAAGAGGAGAAGGAACAGGAAGAGCAGGAGGAGCAGGATGATGAGGAGGAGCAGGGGGAGGAGGAGCTAGAAGAGGAGAAGGAACAAGAAGAGCAGGAGGAGCTGGAGGAGGAGGAGGAGCTAGAGGAGCAGGAGAAGCAGGAGGAGGAGAAAGGGGAGGAAGGGGAGAAGCAGGAGGAGGAGGAGCTAGAGGAGCAGAAGCAGGAGGAGAAGGAAGAGCAGGAGCAGGAGAAGGAAGAGCAGGAGGAGAAGAATGAGGAGGAGCAGCAGGAGGAGGAGCAGGAGAAGAAGAAGCAGGAGGAGGAGGAGGAGCAGGAGCAGGAGGAGGAGGTGAAGTGGCAGCAGTCACCTCTACTGAGTCATCACAAAATGTGTGCACCAAAAGTTCCTAGAAAGTGGCTGTGAGACCTCCAGTGAGCCCATGTCCAGAGGTAGAATGGCAGCCTGTTGTCTCTTCTATGTGGCCCTCACCCCTCAAGTATAGATTTAGAAATGGTGGTGCTTGGTCAGTCGAGTAAGTTTGCTTCAGAAGCAAGTAACAGTTGAGTGTCTACAGGGATGTTTTCATAGTCACCTCAGACAGCCTACTCTCCAAAGCCTATCCAAGTTTCCCACAGTGACTGGCACTGCTGACTCTGGACTCCCTCTCAGGAAGCCCCTGCGTGGGAAGTGGCATGAAGAGAGGGTAGACGCAACGCTAGTTTCATCACTGGTCAGTGGTATGAGTTTGGACAAATTACTTATTGCTGGGGACGCTGAGGTGGCCTGATACATGACCCCTGTTTTCTCACCTCAGGTTCCGAACAGACGGAGAGGATCAAGAGTGAGGCAGGGAGGGCAGAGTCCGCGCTCCGTCGCTGGGAGGGCCCGAGGCTGGGGTACCAGCATCGTACAGACTCACCTGCCCGTCCTGGCAAGGCTGGGCCAGGCTGGCTTTTCCGGGGCGCTGCCCAGAGGGGGGCCTGATGTGTGAGGACACAGGACTCGCTCTCTGCACGTGGCCCAATCTCAAGGATAAAAGAGGGGAACAAGTTCACTCTCCCTCCTTGGGGCTGGCTCCTTCCAGTGGAGGGAAATTGGGGAGTGGGAAACAATGCTCCCAAATGCTTAGCTTCTCTGGGCCCCATTTTCTCACATGTACAGCAGGGATGATCTGGTTATCGACCTCCTAAGGCTCTGATGAGGATCAGATGCACATAAAATGTTTCAGCCAATCCGGGTGGGGTCACTGCCCAACGACCGCTAGTGCTGCTCTTACTAGGAGCACAGGGTTGAGCTCTTATTCCGCGATTTCTCTGTACAGCGGGCTGCAGTCTGTGGCCACATCTGAAACCAGAGGACTCTACTCCTGCAGTAAATGTTCAAAATCTTGGGCATTATGATACAAGGAGAGCTGCCAGTACTTGGACGCGTCATGTGACACTAGCGACTGTAGGAATGACACTGTGAGAATGATACCCCAGAGCGCATCCAGATATCTGTGGTGATTCAGCTGCAAACTCCCCCGAGAAAATTTGCCACTCTCAACAATGAACTGAAGATTTGCTTCAAAGAGGAAAGGACATGGAAAAATTTGGAACATGAGGTTTTCTTTAGCCTGAATCAAGGTTAGGATGCACTGACGGGCAGGAGCGCCCCTCCACTCATACCCACAGCCAGACCTGAGACACTCATCTACTACAGGCGACAACCAGCAACTGCCGCTGACTCCCATGAGAAAGTGCCCTACCCCTTCCTGACCACAGGTGCCACGTTTCCTTTATCCCATAGTTATTCGTGGAATGCCTGTTAGGAGTCAGGTCTTCAGTTGGTGCCGGGAACCAGGAACCAGGTTGTGCAGACACAGGGTGACAAGCCCTGAGGAGCTACACAAACCACCGTTGCAGCTGGATGCTGGCAACGAGGTCAGTGCCTGCAGCTGAGATGGGGCGCTGCTGGGGGGCTGGCCTGGGCCCAGGTTCAGGCTTTCTGAGGAGCCAAGGCTGAGGACGGAAGTGCAGTGCGAGGCCCTGCGACGGAGGTGCCGGGTGCATTCTGAGAGCCCAGTGAAGGCTCAGCGAGAGGCAGGAGGAGGCGAGACAGGCTCTCAGAGCAGCTGCAGGACTGGGGATCTAGCCTGTGGGCCCTGGGAAGCCACTGAAGAGCTCTGAACAGGTGGTGGTGTGGGGGAAGGGTGGCAGTGAGGATGAAGTGAAGGCAGGTGAGAGGCGAAGGAGGACACTAAGGTGCAGGCCGGTGGATTAGGTGAGGCCATGGGAAGAAGATTCCAAAAACGAGTCCAGCCTAAGGAAGTTGGAAGTGGACGATTTACGTGAAACAGACACCCGTCTTCCCCTGAGCACGGCGCCAGCATCTGCCACGGCGCCAGCATCAGTGCGTCCAGCACTGGGAAGTGAGCAGGAGCCAGAGGCAGATGTGAATGGTACCCCAGGAGGGGGTGCTGTGATCACCCCCGAGTGCAGGGAGTCACATGTGCCAGCCGCCTCCCTGCCAGCCTCCTGCTGGGGCACCAGCATAAAAATAAACACAGGCAACACTCATAAGCAAAGAAAGGAGAAAATTAATTTCCCTCCAAAACTAGGAGGGAAATGAATGAGTGCAATTTGGATCGAGAAAACAAGCTTACAGTATTTTAACCTGAAAGAAGTAGAGCATGTGATTTAATTAGGGAAATGCCAGCAACAAATTATACTGAAAAACTCCAGAGCATTAACCTCCTAATGAATGGGGCCTGGAGAAGTTTGGGGAAGATGGCTGAACACTCCAAACTCAGCAAACAGGACCCAAAAAGAGAAAAGTTAATTCAATATTTATTCCTCTCCAGTCACAGTGGGTTCAGAGCTCGTCCTCGTCTCTCAGAGCAGCCAGGGAAGCCAATTCTGCTGCACTTCTCGGGTTCAAGTCCCAGCTCAACTCCTTCCTAGACCTCTAGCAAGACACTTAAACCTCTCTGTGCCTCAGTTTCCTCACCCACAAACATAGATAATTACAGCACCTCCCTCATAGGACTCAAGTTGGGAAGAAATAGAAGTTAATACATGTCAACCATTTAGGATTAAATGTTAGATGTAAATTAACATCTGCAAGTCCTTTAGAAAAGTGACCGCTCACTGCCGCTGGAGAGAAAGGGGCACAGCTGACCTCTGCAGGGCCCAGCACCCAGTGTCTCCACCGCAAGCACACTGGCCCATGTCCCTCTTTATTCCAGTAAAGCACGGGCTCTAGGCCTCCTGAACTCTTGCTTGTGCTGAAGCGGAGGTGGCCGAGCCTTGCTGTCCCCACCTCCTAGGTCAGGGCACAGGCCAAGGCAGGGATGTCATCCTGGCTGAGCAGCAGCAGCATCTGGGGAACTTCTACGGACGATGAACCCAGATCTCCTGAGTCCAGAGGCTGTGAGCAGCCTGTGCAGGAGCCACGGGAGAGGGGATGGAAGTCCTTCCTGGCCAGCGTGCTCCCACTTCCCTGACTCGTGCTCCTTTCCCACTGGGACCGGACACATCCTCCAACTGCATTCAGGTGTCTGCTCACCTGTCACCTTGGGCCCAAGCTCACCACCGCCCCAGCCCTCCACTCTCCGGGTTTTCCTTACAGCTTTCATGCCCCTGACACAGTACACATTTCACTGTTCACTGTCGGATTTCCCACCTGACTGCAAGCTCTTCCAGAGCAAGGCTTTGCTCTTGTTTCTCTGCGCCAGACACTGCCTGGCACACGGCGGGCATTTAGTAAATGTCTGTGGGACCGACTCTGAGATCATGGTGGGAAATGTGCATATCTCTCTGGGACAAGGGCTTCCAGATTATTGTCCTGGGAAATTTATAACAAAGTGCCATCGATACCAGGGCTTCAGGCATGGACAGTGGGTCGGAGCTTGGGTCTGGTCTAGCAGGGGCTGTCAAAAGGACGTCTGTGCACCTTGGGTCTAGTGTTTACTACAAGTGCAAGTTCTTAGGGCTTATTCTAAATTTACTGGATCAGAACCTCTGGGTGTCAGGGAGGGCCTGGGAGCCTGGATTTTAGCAGCCTCCTGGTGATATCGTGGAGCTAATGCTTGAAAGCCCGATCGACCCGGTGCTGATGGTCCCAGCACACATGAATTCTGTGGCTCTGAACCCACATGTGGAAACACTTCGCTTATCTGCCTCTGTAGTTGCCTCCAAAACAGGTCATGACAGGTAAAGGCAGCAGTGGCTCCCTGGAGGGTATACTTGGGAAAGAGGTGTGAAGCCGGCCGCATCCCCAGGCAGGACTCTGCGGGCATTCCAGCCAGGCAGGCAGGGCGGTGCCAGACTCAGGCTTTTCTACCCCTCCCAGATGCTGCCTTGCCGACCAGGTGCATATTAGGCTTACACCTCACTTCTGGTTGGGGCCCCACTGTGCAAACTTTTGTCAGGAAAGACCCAACTCCTATGGGGTGGAGAGAATTTCAATTCACCCACGTTCCTAGGCTAGCTGCAGACAAACCGTCATAGAAATTAAACAGCTAGCTGGCAGCTGCTTGGTAAACCAGACCATCCCCAGCATCAGGGAAATGCTCTGTGACTCGGGGCACCTCTCCCAGGGCTGACGGGGCCACTGGGTGGTACTCACCGGGCATCACGCCTTTGATGTCACTCTCGGGGTTCATGCAGTTCTTCTGTATGAAGTGCAGGATCAACTTCTTTGCAGACTCAAACTGCTGGGTAGCCATCAGCCACCGGAGGGACTCCGGGAATACCCTTCAGAGACACAGAGGAATCGGTGAATGCCCTGCGATCGTGGATGGCGTCGAGGAGTTCGGCGCATGTCCGGTGTCGCGCTGTTCCCACCCTCATGCCATACAAGCCCATGAGCACTCAGGGCTCTCACTAGCCCAATTAGAGGCAATAAGACTCTGGGTGCTGGAGTGTTGCTAATTTTCTTATAGAAAGTATAAAAGTTGTGATTTTTAAAATGTGGCAGAAAGGAACAACATCCTATCAACTTTGTCAAGAAATTAGAGTCCATATACTTTAAAAAATAACCATGTATTCCTAAACCATGTCTAAGCAATTCACTGAAGGGCTGCATTTGTCATATTTTGTCACATACACAACAACAAATGTTTATTTTTAAAAAATTTTATTAATTTATTTTTGTTACAGATATTTCTCCTTTTTCCCCCATTGACACCCTCCTCCCAATCCCCCCCCAGCATTGTTGTCTATGTCCACTAGTTATTAATAGGATAATTTTAAGTTAAAAAAAATGCCCCTGATACTAGGAACCTGATAGTTCTTTTCTGTTCACAGAGATTCGAAGACAGACTCACAGGCCTTCCCTACAGAATTGTCTTCATCTTGCTCACTGCCAGGCACGTCTCCCTGAACTCTGCCGTAACACAGCAGTTTTCAAGTTTGGGTAGCAACCGAGTCCTTGTTTAGTCGCTTTTAGGATAAAATCTTGCGAAAAGTGCCAATAAAGAAAAAAAACAAACAAAAAAACCTAGTGTTTTATTACCCATGCATTTTGTAAGTTTACATTTAGTACAACATTTACAAGTCAAAGAGAACGACGTTCCCATTTGGAGCGTGGTCAGCTCCGAATAGTCCGTATTTCAGACTCTGTCGAGCCATGTGGTCTCTGCCGCAAGTCCTCAGCTCTGCCTGTGTGTGAGCAGCCAGACGGCGCCCGGGACGGGTGGGGCTGTGCTCCCTTAGAATTTCTTTATGAAACGGTGGCACTCTGATTGGGCTTGTGGCATGCTGGAACACAGCTGGAAATCAAAGTCGTATCCTTTGTCGGTCCAGCCACTACTCTAGTTTATTTCAGTTGCATGGTATCAGGAGTCATGACTGGCACCGATAAGAAGTCTTCATTGTAACCACCCATCACCTGCCCTGCAAGCTCAGGAGTCTCTAATGAAAGTAATCCAGAGGCTGGAAAAAGTTATCAGTGTAAATTTTTTATTGCAAAGTCACATCACTCATGATATCTAATAACTGTGTCTGTCTCTTACCTATTTGAACAAAAATCAAGTTTCTACTTGCTTGTGACTTCATTTTGCAGAAACAGCCAGGCAGATTCCCACTGAATCTGCGGGTACATTTGGGATGGTCTGATATGAACTTGAATCCATGCTGGAGACCTGGGGACTTCTCCAAGAGTGACAGAGTCCCTCCTGCGCAGCCACGTGCGCTTCAGGTGGGCTGCGTGAGGGTCCAAGCCTTAAAAAGGATCAGAAAGTCTCGTGCCTTTTCATCTGGAAGGCCAATTGGAAAGCCGCTAAAACATAATGTTTCAAATTGTAGGCACTCATTAAAAAATCAAAATCAAAATCAAAGTTAATGTTTGTTTTATTGGCCTGTAGTCTTTACAAATTAATTTTGAGAACTATAATGCAAGCGAAGAGAAACATTCCGAATATATCATAACAGACATCAATACAGATGCTAATATAGATATTAACATCTAGCCATACTTCTATCGTATCTTTTCTTTACCATGAAATAACCAAACCCAAATGCCAGCCTCTGTATGGCTCATCTATATTGTTCCCATCTGTCTGATCTATTTGGCTTCAGCGTCATTTTCTAATTTCTTGACATGGACACACAGATCATTAACTTTAATTCTTCCTTTCTAATATATAAATTCAGGCTTTGAATTTCTTTTTTTAATTTAATTAATTAATTTATTTTTGTTACAGATGTAACCCCTCTTCCCCACCCTCCCCGCCCCATTCCCAGCTTTGTTGTCCATGTCTATTGTTCATGCATACATACATATAAGTTCTGTGAATTTTCATGTAAGTATCATTTTAACTGCATTTCACAAATTTCGATATGTAGTTCTTATTGTGATTTGACTCTAAATATTTTGTGATTTCTACCAGGATTTTTCCAAATGTACAAGTTTTGAGATGGGGGTAGTGGTCAGGTTGAAATCTTATTTCATTAGCAATTAATTTGACTACATCCTGATCATAACACACAGTGTATTCCTGGCCTCTTTGGTATTCCTCGGGGCTGGCTCTGTGACCCAGGACATGGTCAGTGCTCACACACCTTCCCTTGGCTCACACAGGACTCCGCGCGCAACTATGAAACGAAGCTACACTGTGTTGTATTTTCTCCACTCTGACCTGTCTGATCACGTTGGTAAACATGAGAAGCAGGTCACTCTGCTTCTCTGATGGCAGGTTTCAGGTCCTGATTTGGGCAGAGCCCTCCGAGCGTGGGCCATTTCGAGCAGTAGGGTGATGTTGAGGGTGATGGCAGAATCCTAGGTGTTGGTCAGAGGCTAAAGAGACTCAGGCCAGCTAAGAAGTGTCATCAACTTTAAGATGCCCCATATGACGTTCCACAACGTAACAGGCCACCTCCTAGCCACATAACTATGGGCCCAGCAACAGTGCAGGGCCTCGCTGGCTCCCCTGTGTCCTGTGTGGGACCAGGGAGCACGCTGTCGGGGGTGGTGTGCGTGGCCACATTGTGAGCACCGGTGCAGAACCGCTGTCCTCTTTACCAAGACAGGTTTCTGAGTAGTTGAAATATACTTTGCCGCTTTAGGAAAACCTGCCTGAAAGGTCTCTCAGAAAACCAGTGTGTGTTGATCTGACAGCCCATGTTATTCTGCAGGCGGTCTCTGAAGTATGAAATATGGTATACAATGTGGGAACACGGAGTCCTTTTAAAATAATTTAAAAGAACTTATATTAAATGTTCATGAGACTAAGTCCATAGCAGGAAACAAATTTTGAAAATCAGCACCATAAAGGAATGCAGCGCAGGTGAAGAACAAAGCCTGGGGGACAGGAGGCAGCAGGTGGGTGTGGGGGCGGATCCAGTGCAGGTGCAGAGTAAACAGACAAGGGAACGTCATGTACAAGGAGACATCGGGTCTCCAGTCCCCAGCAGCTGGAGTCCTCCTCCTCCATTTAACCTAACGCTGCTCACTGACCAGTTTGATCCCTGAATGGGAAGCGACAATGCCAGGAAATACAAAGCCATATGTATTTGATGTCTTTTTGTCTTCAAGGTAAAGCCCTGCTTTGGGCATAAAAGGCAGACATTTTTGTTACTGAAATCCCATCAGTCTAGGTATTAAATAGCAGCAAGGACAGCCTCTTATCAGGACCCACAGAGCCTTGCCCTTCAGGAGAAGCCACAGACAGAGCAGAGTGGCACCGGGAAGCCTCCGTGCAGCCCAGTGGCACGTGGGCTCCCAGGCCTCAGGGTCACTGCCCTGCTCTCGACTGCCTGTCACCCTGATCACTCGTTCTTTCTCCCCCAAGTTGTGCCTAAAGACAACAGAATTTGGATAACTAAAAACTGATAAAAATAAATAAACATCCTTATGAGAAAAGAGAGTGAACAAGTTTCTTCCTAGAGCACCTCTAAGAATCGCAAAGCTTATAGACAAGGTTGCGTGATGGCACCATTCACACATGCATGGTGTGCTC
Source organism: Molossus molossus (assembly GCF_014108415.1). Classification (NCBI taxonomy): domain Eukaryota; kingdom Metazoa; phylum Chordata; class Mammalia; order Chiroptera; family Molossidae; genus Molossus; species Molossus molossus. The sequence continues at coordinate 7,976,691 of NW_023425347.1, forward strand.
TTAGGATGTAAAAGGGTGTGGCCCTCTTTTAGAGCTCAAACATTTATTTGCTTACCATATTATTTTTTTTCTAATATGTACTGAGCATTGTACATAATATGTACAAATACATCCCAAGTGTACACTGACCTCTCCTGCAGAAGGGGATCTCTGTAAATAAACAGGTTAGATAAGCAAAGTAATCTCCCCCCACCCCAAGTGATTTGGATAGCAGCCTGCACAGAATGGGACACATGAGGGTAAAAGAAGAGACTGGCTGGTTCTGGGAAGGGTGGTACAGCGTAGCCAGGGAAGGCTCTGCAGAGGTGGTATATACGTGAGTGTCTTGGGAGATGAGCAGGTGTTGGTCAGACACAGCATGTCACGGGGCGTGTGTGGGGACAGGACCAGGAGGACGCAGAGGGCCATGAAACAGTATGTTGTGTCTGGGGAGGTGCAATCTGGTAAAGCCAGAATGCTGTTTATGAGATAAGAAGACGGGAGAGACAGGACCCAGGGAGTGGAGGATGCCGCACATTATGGAGTCTGATGAGCAGCACATCCGACTAGAAGGAACCGAAGCAGAGAAGCAGGGCTCTCCCAGGAGATCTGGGCACATGAGAATGGGGGAGTCCCCATTAGCTGCACATCCCCATCTCCAGGGGCAGACTGCACTGCAAACCACTTTCCCCACAACTGGATTTATAACCACCGGGCACTCTTCTACATGGTTCCCATGGGTCTGGTCCTCTAAAGCTTGTTATATGGTAGTAATATCATCCTCATTTCATAGATGGGAAAACTCAGGCATAGAAAGTTCAAGGACATAGTCCAGGTTCCAGAGCTGTTAAAAGCAGAGTTGGATTTGAACCCAGGCAGCCTGACTCAGGAGCCCACATCCCCCCCCTCAGTGGGCAAAGAAACACACCCCACATGCCTCTACGGCACTCAGGAGACTGAAGTTCAGGTGGCACGGTTCCAGCGATGCTTCCTGAGGTGTTCCAGAATGCCACAAGCCCAAAGCACATGTACAGGATACTGAAGTTTTACAACGCGCCCTGTGTGTTTAAATTCGCTGCAAAGTCATAAGGAACGCATTGAACTGTCAGCCTGTGAGAAAGCCCAGAGACAGCTATTCTAGTTTGGATAATGTGCAGTGTGGCCACATTATGAAAATTTAATGAAATCCCTCTTGACAAGTACATAATGTAATAACACCATGCAGATTAAAATGCAGCCAATGGCCCAGGATCTGTGAGGAACGAGCTGAGCCTCACTGATCATGGTAGGCAGCTGGAGGTCACCTCTGCCTGGTGCACGCTCACATGTGGATGGTGAGAAAGTGACCTTGACGACTTCTGCAACCACAAAAGGTTAACGAGGTGTAAGAGCCACAGTGGCTGCTCTGGAAGACAGCTTGGCAGTGGCTGCTGGAAGCAGCTGTGGCTAAGGGAAAAGGGAGTAGTCCACGGAGAGAATGGTGGAATGGGAAGTTTCAAAAGCTGGAATTTTTCCAAGCTTATTATGCAGTAGTACTATTATTATGCCTCTTTTACAGACGGGAAAACTGCAAAGAAAGTCCAGTACACTGCCCAGATAACGCAGCTATTAAAATGGACGGTCTGGATTTGAACGCAGACAGTCCAATTCGAGATTCTCAGGCTGTGATCACTCTAAGCTGTGGCTCCGTGAGTCGCAGGGCATCTGTGGAAAGAATACGGGCGAACCTAAATGTCTCTATTGGTCCTGCTTAGTCTGCAAGCCCTTGCAGGAGGCAAAGGGCAGATCAAGGCAAACAGAGCACCGCTGAGCGGAAGTCTCATTTCTTCCCCGCTGGTGGACCTCTCGCCCCCAAGGCCAATGGACAGGTTCACCTGGAGGCCTTCTTCCAAACATGTTCACAGGGTTGGAAGGTCCACAGTACCTATTTACAATTCCAGAATCCAAAAGCTTCTGAAATCCACAACCCTTTTCATTTAACGCACCTGGCAATGAAAACTGAACTGGACTGAGCATGTTTGTAGCACAAACATTTCACAGCAGAAATATCGACGATCTGAGCCAAGGAGCCAGAGACTGTATGAGAGTTCGATGGGTCAGTATTTCCAGTAGGCGGTGGAAGACTGCACAGAGATACTGCACATGGCAACTGGCTGTAGGGTTGTGCAGGGTCCCTGCCTGGTTCCCCCGAGGTCATCCCAGCCATAGTCAGAGGCAGGACTACCACTGGCAGAGGGTTACAGCTGAGGGAACTGGAGTCAAAGTATTTGGCTAGAAAATTAATTTTTTTTTTTTGTTAATTCCACCCAAGGATATTTTTTTCCATTGATTTTTAGAAAGAGTGGAAGGAAGGGGAGAAGGGAGAAAGAGAGGGAGGGAGAGAAAGAGGAAAAGAAACATCGATGTGAGAGACACCTTGATTGGTTGCTTCCCACAGGACCCTGACCGGAGCTGGGGATTGAACCTGCAACCCAGGTATGTGCCCCTCGAGGGGGAATTGAACCAGCGACCTTTCGGTCTGCGGGTTGATGCTCTAACCACTAAGCAAAACTGGCCAGGGCTAGAAAATTAATGTTTGTTTAATTAAGCAAGTCACACATAAATCCATTCTCTACTTAAAAATTCCAGAGAAGACAAAAACCCTCCTTGACCTCTTGTCCCAATCTGGTCCCCCTGCACTGCTCTCTTCCCCACCAGGGGCTGACCCTCAACGGTGGGTGGGGCCCCTTCCAATCACCTTGTGGGCACTCACCCACCCATGTACCTAGTGCTTCCTCGGCTATAGCCACTGCCCACCTTCAGTGGAAGATGTGTTTTGCTCCCAAGTTCCCCTTCCTTCCAGACTGCTACACATTTGCCCACCTGCTGGTCCAGACACTGTCACCCCTATGTGCTGTGCACAGGTTTCTATCTGGATACAACCCAAACTAACTTTCCACTTGAGAGCTGAGGACACCAGTGCAAGGGTTCTCCAACCTCAAACAACCTGAGCAGCATGCTGTTTCAGTCCTTAAAACTTCAAACCTCCACATGGATACACATACAGGTCACTTACCCTCTGGCCTCAATTATTCTACAAAATAGCAAGAACTAGAAATTTAGTGAAAAAGCTTCTGACTGAATAACACGAAGTTACAGAAGCCATCTGTTGATAACACAGGCTTTCTTCAGAGCCTTCCCTGAGGTCCTCCTCTGACAGCGGTCCACGTTAGAAGGCCCCAGGCCACAAACAGGGAGGGGGAGGCGTTCAGCAGCGAGGGGCACGCTGACTCGGGGGAGACGGCACAGGCGTCCCGCCTCCATCAGGTAGGTCCAGGACTTCACACACCACGAACCCTTTTGAAGGTTCACACTCTTGTAACACGGACATGCCTGATGCCATAATGAAAACCCTCAAATCGCTCACCAAGAACAGGCAAAGTTACAAAACTGAACTTCAGAGTCAGAGTGGTCTCTGATTTGCACTCAGCCGGCCCCACAGTGCACAGCAGATGAGCTGCGCCCCGACATGCCTTCTGGAGGGACACCAAGGCAGGGGCAGACCTGGAACTTGGTCTTTAGACTCCTAGAGCAGGGTAATTTTCTCCACTACACTAGTTTATATTACTGTTTAAAAAGCACAAAAATATATTTTAGAAAGATATCCACCAAATAGCTACAATAAAGTGTTAACTCTTAAAAGAGTTAAAATTTATTTACATGGAACCATGTTCCCACTCGCATCACATAAACAATGCTACTACACCAGGAAACATTTTCTCTGTTTTTCTAACTGCTGCCACTAGATGGCTGTTCCTCGGCGCCTGGTGGCAGTGGCAACGAACCGAGAACCCGACCTGCTCCCCCAGCCTCGTGCCTTTCAGACCACGACACCTTATGGTTTCATAATAACATGTTGCTTCTCAGACACTTTCCCACCTTTGTCTGTGTGCCTGCTTTTTCTATTATTTATTCTATTATTAAGTCTCAAGCCCATCTGATGTACATTCATGGGTCTGTTTTACATCTTAGTTGCTGTAGCCTGTAACTCCATAGAATCAGTAATTAAAACTCAATACTTGATCCTTTCATAGTACTATGAAGTTGATATTTTTTCCTTGACATTTAAGAATAAAACTAAGCATTCCTTCTACCCAGTTGAAGGATCCGACACAGACAGGATACCACCTGGGCTGCCTTCCTGCTAATTCATCTAACACCTGTCCTGATAAAATGCCAGCTTCGCATTCCCTTCATTAAAGCATGCCCATCCTCTGTAAATTACATGATAACATTTACTCATGAAAAATACAGAAGGGAAATAAGATTAACTGCTAACACTCTGTTAATTTTATCTTCCAGTCATTTGTTTTTTCTGAAGGACTTAGTTTTAGCACTTAGTGTACACAGGCATACTTTCATGTGATGCAACATTACATCATTCACGCAATAAAGGTGTACTGAGCATGCTCAACCTGCCAGGTGAGAAAAATATGTAGACTAATAAATGCTTTAGAGATAAGAGCTTCTGTCAGATAGGTTACCCAATGCAGAAGGAAGGGCATCATGTGGATGGGGCAGAAGGATCATGAAGGGATTTGTAGAGATGAAGCTTCCTTGAATATGTATATGAAAAAAGTCTTAGACTGCATGAAGGGTGCTTCTGATTTAAAGAGGTGATTCTAGCTATTGACATTTTGGGGTTCTACCAAGTATCACAGTGAATATGAAATTCTGATAAGGTTCTCCAAATAAACCAATTAAATTAAAGTCTAGAACTGAATACCAGTTGGGAGAATATTTTGTTTCCAGTTCAAAGCTCTTACAAAAATATAGTCTTGATTCCAGTAGGTAAGCTTTCACTTGGATTTTTAAAGAAACTTTAGTTCTGTTTGGTATATAAAAAGGTTGGTTCAGGTCAAGAGATAGCAAATGGATGTGAATTAGCTGTCAAGTTCATGATTGGAGTTAAACTTAGTAATTTAGGGAGATGAGTATCATGAAATCAAATAAAAGTTAGTTCTTAGGATGGTTAAACCCCAAAGTTTTCCTAAGACAAATGAACTCTTCTTGCAAATCTCTTTTTAAAACAAGGATTTATTTCATTTAAGTGGCCATCCCACTAATTTATCTGTCACATAAACTCATACCTTTGGCTCTGTTGTTTTTTAAAATAATGTATACATAAGCTCCATAATTATTCTACTATAGAAAAATCATGGAGGAAATATATCAGGAGCTCTGGGCCTATATATCAGTTTTGTGACTGTGGGAGTCACCTAACCCTTCAGGCCCTAGTTTCCTCACATCTGCAGAGGGTGTGAGAGCAGGCGGCGGATGGACCAAGGCCTCCCTAGCCTCCAACATTCTCTATTGAGATTTATTCCAAGGGACTAACGGTAACCATTACCTCTTTCTGGAAGGTGAAAAAGATGCCGATCATGGTGATGCATTGAGCAAATATTCTATTGATGCTTTAGGTTTTGGCCAGGCAGAATTAAGTCAAAACTTAAGATGTGTTTGGAGCTAGCAATTCTGAATGTGTAACACTGGGATAAATTTTAAATGTTTCTCAGTGAATATTGTAAACAGATGAAGACTAGGACTTCCCCAGAAATATTCTGTAGCTGGGTTTGTTCTTTCTACTTCCTCCCTCCTTGTCCTCTTCTTCCTCCTGTTCTTTTCCATGTAAGCAATTACCAGGCATCAGAAAGTATGTAGCACATAGGGTGTTTGAGATGTAGCGCTGTAGGGGAATTAATCTAGCATTGGTGCAAATGATAAAAATAAATGTGATGTTGAAAAACAATTGGAAGATGCCTGCCCAGTGTGGCTCAGTGTTTGAGCGTCAACCCATGCACCCAGAGGTCACCAGTTCGATTCCCAGTCAGGGCACATGCCCAGGTTGTGGGCCTGATCCCCAGTGGGGGACATGCAGGAGGTGGCCAATCGATATTCTCTCTCATTGATGTTTCTATCTCTCTCTCTCCCTTCCTCTCTCTCTCAAATTGAAAAAGAAAAAAAAAAGGCCTAAAATATTTTTTTAAAAATTGGAAGAAATAAGTGGGCAGAAGGGACAAAGAAAGGGTTTATGTTCTTCTAAATGGAATTTTGCTGGTGCCTCTGTATTTGCAGCTTGTTTGAGTCCAACCAACCCTTCCCGGAACCCAGCCTCTCCTGCCTGCCTGCTCCAATCTCGTCCTCTGGCAGGAGAAAATGGGCGACCAAGGCCACAGGCTCACTGCCTCATCATCTCCGCCCTCACCTCATACCTGGCTCTGGAAAGCAGCCTCTTGTCTTTGCCATGTTCACTTCTCCCAACTCCTACAGAAAAGGTCACAAATCCCATTGACTGAATGAAGCCATCCTGAGCTCCTGTCTGAGACTCCTACTTCTTGAACACTGGATGTGTGCTTTGCCAGAGTCTCTAAGGCCAACCGATGGGAGCTGGGCCCCTGGCTTCTATTTATCCACCCTTGTGGACTTTTGCCAGCTGCCAACAGCTCAACCCCACCACTCCCACAAAACACACCAGCACACGCACAGACTCCGTGAGGTTTGCCTGGCTGCAGGACTCGGTGATCCTCCACCTGGTCAAAAGCAGTCCCCAGCTTCCTCGGGTGGGGTGGCTGGGAGACGGGAGTGTTGGAACTCATTCTAGTCATGGGGACAGGGAGGACAAAGAAGTGGCACCAGAGTGGGTGAGGAAGAGGTAGACCCTCCCGCACAGCACAGCAAGCACAGCACAGCACAGCACAGCACAGCACAGCACAGCACAGCACAGCACAGCAAGCACAGCACAGCACAGCACAGCAAGCACAGCACAGCACAGCACAGCACAGCACAGCACAGCAAGCACAGCAAGCACAGCACAGCACAGCACAGCACAGCACAGCAAGCACAGCACAGCACAGCACAGCACAGCACAGACCTTTCTCAGTTCTGCCGGGAACTGTCTGGTTGAGCACAGGGGTTCCTACTCTTTTACATAATCTCTGCATACTCAGAAGCTGAAAACTGGACAGCCTCTTGCTAAAAGTCCATGCCATCAGCAAATCCCAAAACACCAATTTAGAGAACGTTTTAATTTCACTTTTAGTTGCTCCTTCAATGGTTATGAATAAAATGTTGGCTACCATTTTTATTTATACACTCTGCCTTTGGTCAGCATTACCGCATCTAGATAATGTTTAGACACATAGCATTTGACTAAGAGAATTTTTGCTTTAAGTATCCTGTAAGTCTCCCCAAATTAACTATCTGATAACCTCTAAAAATAATTATTACTGATTTATTCAAGCTCCCAGAGACTATATATATGCTTTTTATGATCCACTGCTTCCAGTTTCCTCTGAGGAAAACGTTTTCCTGTGTGACTACACTGTTGGTGTAACAGAATTCCCATTCTCTCCTGGCGTGCTGGGAACCTCATGGTCCCATTTTACCTGGAACAGAGTTGGCGTAATGTGGTACTATACCCCCTTTTGAAATAAAATCAGTTTTTAAATCCGCACCCAAGGATATGTCTCTGTTGATTTTTAGAGAGAGAGAGGAGAAACATCGATCGGTTGCCTCCGATACACACTCCAGCCAGGGATGGAACCCACAGCCTTGGTATGTGCCCTGATGGGGAATCGAACCCTCAACCTTTGGTGTACAGGACGATGCTCCAACCAACTGAGCCACGCAACCAGGGCTGAAATAAAATCAGTTTTGATGGAAGAAGGTGTATCCTTCAAGTGTGTGTGGGCAAGAAAAAAGGCTGATAACTGCTGGAATGAATATATATGTGTAATTTTAAATGGTCTTGTAAAATTTCAACGATGACAAGAAAATTAATTTACCCCCTTAAATTTTTATTGCGCCCCTATGAGGGAAGGTAGTGATACCCCAAAGATTTTCAGAAATGTTTTTATAAATGTTAAACAATATAAACTAAATAAAGAAGAGGAAATGGAAGAGGAAATTCCTCCTGGGTGAGAAGCTTAGGTCTGTGCCAAGTACATACTGCTCCTGGCTGCCCAGGGGTCTCCCTCCGCCCAGCATTTCCGTCCCATCCTGGGGGCCCTGTAGCACCACTGCATGTAGGACCTGAGCTGACAGGCTGGTGGTCCTCATTCTGGCTCTGCAGCCGTCTGTTGGCCATCAGGCCATAACAGCACATACCAGCCCTGGGGCGGCAAGCAATCGGTTTGTGCCTCAGTTTCTCCATCCACACTGGAGGCTGTCCCAGTACCTACTCCAGAGGGTCCATGGGAGGAGCACAGGGCTAAGTTATAGAAGGTGCTTAGCAGCGCCTGACAGAGCAAACTCTCAAGAAATGTTAAAAATTTGTATTATTCTGGCAAAAATATTTCTGATATTTAAAAGAGCCTGTGACATTTAGGACCATATACATATTGAAATTGTTAGCATTTTTTTTTTTTTTTTCTGGGTATTTATCTAACCTGAGGCCATTTCAAATGTTTTACACTGGCTTTTTCTTGAAACTATTAAAAATTAAAATCCCTTTAGCACATACTTTTTGCTCAAAGGGTATTAGTTGTGTTACCCCTTCCCTGCACAGCACACTCTAATTTCCTCTGTTTCAAGGTTTCCCTTCCACTTGGGGAATTGACACCGGTACTGACTTTCCACTGTTACGTGGTGCGGCTTGATCTTTCTCTGATTTCCTCGTTATTTCCCATACGGTTCGTTATCTTCTTCTTCTTGCTTTTCCAGATGCTCTCGATGGTCATGGTGACTGCCAACAGCACTTTTCTGTTGTCAGAATGAAATTCCAGCTGAACCAAGTGTGGTTAATAATTCACCACCTTCATGCATCTCCATGTCTCTGTTCTTTCTCCAAAGCAGGTGATGAGACGCACACGTCGGGCGCGCCCACGATGAGTTCCTTCCTCACGGGGTCCTTGGTTAAAATCCCGCCAGGGTGAAGGAAACTGCAGCCGGTGCGCCCACGCTGGCCGGGTAAGTAGGGTCACGGCCATGGTTTAAGGCTCCAGAACATACACGCACACAGGCTTATGTTCTCACAAAGCAGATAAAACGGTTCTACCCCGTGCTGAGATTTTTGCTCCTTCTTTCTTCAGTTCCAGGAATTTCTACGGCTGCTGTAGGCCAGGACAATCAAGACAGCTTTGTTCTCTGAGTGGAACTGGACAAGCACCAGGCCCTCGTGACATGTCCTCGCCCTTCGAGGAAGGCATCTATTTCATTCCCCTACAGCACCAAGAGACCTCTTCTCCCACAGGGTGTTCTGCAGCTGCCTCTGATCTCCTTTTTCACCCCTTAACAACACCTTTCTGCGAAGTGTGCCAGGTCCCAGGTCCATATGCAGGACATCTGGCTTTTTCTTCTGTGATGGGCAGCCTGGCATAGGACAGCACTTGTTTTTAAAACAATTTATGTTTTATTTTTATTTTTTTTGAGAGACTATTAACCTTTTTATTATGTCCTCTTAGAATAAAAACTGTAATTGAAAAAAAAGAATAATAAATAGCAGTGGAAATTTAAGATCAAATATTTTTTAAAAGTTTTTTTCAATTACAGTTAACATTCAATATTATTTTGTTTTAGTTTCAGGTGCATGCACAGTGGTGGGGACAGCACTTCTAGAACTTGAGCGCTGAGCAGCATCCCTGGGGTGCTTCTCGAACCACAGGCCTCCGGATCCCACACCTAGACACTGACTGTGTTCCTAACAAGGTCCAGGGTGGTGAGGATGTTGCTGGGGCAGAGGCTGCACTTTGAGAACCACTGATGTTTGAAAACCAGCTTTTAATGACTTTCTCACACTTCTGAGTGTTCTGGGGAAGTTTTTTGATGCCCTGGTTTCCTCTGCTAAGAACTGAAAAATCACAATGCCCACCTGGTCTTCCCTAACCCAAGACTATTTTGGTTAACAGAGCTTCACACACAGAGACTTGTTGATCTCGGGAAAAGTGTGTCCCTAATATTTTAAGACTTGCTCAGATCAGCATCCATCACAGTGCACTGGCCACCTTGCTGAGCTGTTCCACACGGCAGGACAGTGTCTGCCATGTTGACGATGACCCCGACACCCAGCAAACACTGCTCGAGGGAGGGTGGACACTCTTGTGCTGGAGTGAGCCTCATTGGGGTCCTTACTGAATGGGCATCACAACTGTGCCCCAGCACATGCTGGGTCCAGAGCAGACGTGCACATACTTGTTTTCACAAAGCATCACATGGACTCAGCTCCCTTAGTTTACATTTTAAGGTATAGTGACGACATGCACTAACGTTGTGGGAAAGTGGCACTAACATCTTCATTATCTCTTTGAATTCCTACTTCCCATTGTTCCACCAAAAAAATCTTTAGATAAACACGTGGCCAGCCTTCTTGCTCCCGTATCGCTCCTCAACAGCGAGTCCCACTCAGAAAGCTCGGCGTCACCTGTGCCACGTATCGCCTTCCCGATTCTGCACCCTGCAGTCCTCCTAGACCTTCTGACAACACACACCTGGCGCCCAAATGCAGGGACCCCGGCTGTGCATTGCATGAGACCTCCTGGACAGGGAGGCATGTCACCAGCATGTGTCCTGGACCAGGCTGCAGCCACCTGGAAGGGGCACCTTTTGTACGATCTGTACAATCAGGAGGCCGCCCCCTTTCCATTCTGTCGTCCCTGCCTGTCGCCAGCATATCAAATCAGAGCTTCTCTTAGCCCCTCTCTTCCTCATACCCCGCTGCCCCAATTTGTTTTCTGTGGCCCTTTATGAATACTACATTTATTCCAGAAAAAGGATTGGTCAGTATGACTTCCTTCTAGATTAGCACTGAAGTTCTGCTGCTCAATATTAAGTGATAATAAATTCCTAGCAAAATGACTAAATGAGCATTTCTATCTGGCCCCAGTGTCCTGAGGTTCAAAGGCTGCCTGGGTCTTAGGAGCTGGTACCTATCAGTAGAATTACCCACTACCTCTGACAGCACTTCCATTCAGGTAAAATATTCACGAGTACCCTCTCTTCTGTTTGTGCTTCATGACAACACGAGCAAATCTGACTCTACAAAGCATCCAAGAAGCAATCCTGCTGTTCTCTTGGGCCACTCAGCTTCTGAAACTATTCCTTTACCTTCGGCCCTTAGGAAGACAACAGCTGGTCATGCCTGGACCTGGAAGGCAGGAGCTTCCCCGGGCAGCTCATGCAATGATACCCATCTCCCATCTTAGCTCCACTTGCGGGCATCATGTCTTCCCCATCCCCAGAATCCACCTTTCCTCACTACACCCCCTGCCCAAACCCCCGTCCAGTCCCGGGCGCATCAGACCCCTGCTTTCTGGCTGGCTCCTCCAGCCCCAGAGTCACATCATTCCAGAGAATCCTGTAACCCTGCAGTGGCTACATGTCAATCATGCTTTCTGTTTCCTGTGTTTTCTGACGTTTCTGGGAGGGAGGACTGCCCATCCCCCCGGGTCAGCCAATTCCTAGGTATAGCAAAACACTAACCTATGAGTGCACCTTTCAAACACACACCAACCGATCCAGACCCCACACCACCCCCTCCACGGGGCTCTCACTCTCTGGCCTCTGTTCTCCCAATCGCCCAGGGCCAGGGACCAGACAACTAGGGGACAGCCCATGTGCCCAGAGTCCACTGAAATTATTCCAACCAGACGGTATAGGCCTGCTCCCCCTGCCTCACCTGCTCCTTCCTGAGGAAGCCACAGCAAAGGCTCTCGTCCACACTTCCCTCCTTCCCTCTGCCTCCCGACTGACCCTGGGGCCTGCTGTGTGGCCCCGCGATGTGGCGTGCTGCCCTCTTGGGAACTGAGTAACGCACTATCTTCTCAGTGGCTGTGTCCTGCTCTGCGGGCCTCACCACACCTGGACACTAACAAACCCTATAATGTAAAACAGGTTGTGGTTTCAATCAAGCCTCTGAGCTCCTTCCAGTGGTTCCCATTGTCCCCAAGATCAAAACCCTCCCTTTTCAAGCTCTCCCTTAGCCAGCAATTTCCTTTCTGTCATCCTTCCAGCTCTACTCTCAGGACAGGACTTCACGCTCCATTTCTCAGATGGGCCTCCATGTTTCAGGGGGCTCAGGCCCCCATCTCAGCAGACTGTTAAAACCCGAGTTACTGCTGTTTCTTAGCACCACGCGCTACAGCATGCTCCCAGGCAAGCCTTCACGAAGCCACTTCTAGTGACCACTCTGCCCACCCCAAGTACAGGCACCACACCGCCTCTCCCAGATCAGCCACTGTGGCAGCCAGGCACCCTCTGCCCCCACTCTCACCCGTCCCATGACCACTGCCACACAGCAGACGGTGAGATCTCAGCACGTGCCAGAGCTACCCCTGCCCTGTGTAAACCCCCATGTGTCTTCCTGTTTTTAGAATAAACCTGGTGGGCTGCAGGCCCCATGTGGTCTGACCCACCTGTGTCTGAGCTTATCTTTTGCCCCCACCTTTCCCCTCATGTTCCAGCCACACTGGCCTTCTGCTTCCTCCTCCAGAAAAAGCCAAGTGGAAACCAGCGTTTGCCCTGGCTGCTCCCACTTTCCTGGAACACTTTTCCGCCCAGAACTCTGTGACTTCCTCTTTCTGATCATTTAGGCCTCAGCTGGAATGTCACCTCTTCAGAGTGGCCTTTCCTGGCCGCCCCGTGCCTTTCTGTCCCACTGCTGCCTTTCGTTCCTCACGTCCGGCTACTCGAGAGCATGCTCTGCTTGCTCACAGCCTCATGGTCACTGGGCTCCCCCGCCCCTCAGCCCCCCTGAAAGGCAGATTTCAAGGGAGGGGAGCCTGCTCGAATGCATGTGCATTATCTAGAATACTTACTTGTAACTACTTAGTAAATTAGCTGAATTAACTTGTCTCTCAGATTGCTCTATTTTCTAGAGTTCCTGGGATGCAAACTCCCAAGTTCATAGTTTTTGGCCCTCATGATGGATATTCATGGGCTCTGTGAATTTTGCCGGGGAGTTCATCCTTGGTGACAATTTTCTTCCACGTGAGTCTTGAGTGCCTGGCCTCGGTGATTCTCCCCAGGAGGTTTAATTTTTGACCTTAAGGGTCCAAGAAACTCACTGGTTCTTATGCTGATGTCTCAGCCTTAAGGAGGGGTTGGAATTTAGACCACAGCAATGTGTGGTGCAGACTTCAAGGCTCCAGTGTCTGAAGGATGGACCTTTTCTGCCCTCAGTCCGAGGTAATCAGCCAGCTTGGAAGTTGAGTCTCTGCGGTGGGGAAAGATTTTCTAGTCCTGTTATCACTGCCAGTTCTGACTCCTGGCTGCATTTAAGGGGCCCATTTCTAAGTGCATACTGGGCCTGAGATCTCAGCTCCAGCCCTGTGTGCAGGTCTTAAAACCCAAGCTCCTTTTTCTGGTTCAGATGCCCTGCTGGCTACCTGTGTCCACCCCTGCTTGAATGCTCTCCTTGGGCTGGTCCTAGGAATTCCCCTTTCTGGAACTGGAGCTCAGCACTGTGTATATGTTTGCCTAATGCAGTATCGTATCTGGCATCTGTGTGTGTTTGGAGGATCCCTGTCAGTTTACCCCACCACTGGGACCAGAAATACCTCAGGCCCCTCTCAACTCTTTGTCGTTACTGCTTCTAACCCAAGATGCTGCGACTCAGTGACCTTACATCATATAGGTTGGATTATGATCCTTGTGAATGCACTGCTCTTGGAGGTACCACAAAGTACCAAGTACACTGCTGGGCACCCTGGGTACACAAAATAAATACTTGCTTATTAAAGGAAAGCAAGTGACTTTCAATATTTTGTCACCAACAGCTGGTCCTGCATGCTGGTGCTGCAGCTCACTGCCTCCCCCCAACAGCCCACTTCATCCTGTCAAACCACAGAGCCTTCAGGAGCCATGAGCTTCTACAGCAGCAGATGGGAGGAGAGTGGGAATTAGAAGTCGATAAAAAAGGGGAGACACCACAGTGGCCTTTAAAAGCCAATGATGTTATGGAGCCTTTCAAGAACGGTAGGCAAAGTGGAGTTTGTCTCTCACCACTGATTTCTTTTACCTGCCCCAGTACACCCAGGTTGCCATCCATGTTAAGAGGTGATGCAATCACAGTAACAACAGTAGCTAATATTAGTGAGCACCTGCTGTAGGCCAGACATGTGCCAAACACCTTAAATAATAACATAAATCAAAGTGATGCCGATTATGATGGCGGCAGTTAAGACGTGCGAGCAGAGCAGGTCTGCCCCGGACTCGGCTCCAGGGCGGTAACTACATGGTGTCAGTGCACCGGGATGTCCACCCATCCGTCCGGACTCACCAGAGTGCCCTGGACACCCTTTCCATGGTACAGTTTTGTTTTTATAATAGTGTGTTTCAAAGACTTTTTCTTAGGTTTTATAATGTATTTAAATAAATGAACATTTTACCTTGGCTGTCATTAAACCCTGATGTATTTTAAATTTAAATGAAAAAAAAAAAAAAAAATGAAACCCCCAGCCCTTTCCCACGTGGGCCAGGACCCCAGACCTGCTGCAGGAATCCCTTCTCTGCCATTCTCCCCATCAGGAGTCCTCCTACCTGGGACAGGTGGGGGCAGAGCCGGAAGGCAATGGAGACAACCCTGTGGGCCCTTACAGCAGTGTGAGTCTCCGAGAGGCCATGCCCACCCCGGCCCCCACCCCTCGGGGCCAGCAGACAGCACTCGTGCCGGGTGCAGTGGTGGTCAGGACGTGAGAGGAGGTAGGTGGGGGGATGACGACCACCCAAGTCCTCTGGGGCAACGGGGCTCCTCTCCTGGGACAATTCTTCCTGGTGGCCAGGGACAAGGGATGGCAGCTGAGGGAAGGCAGGAGATGGCATGATGTGCTGGGTTTAAGGGCTAGCTGGGCAGCCTCAGTTTTGCCATCTGTTCAGTGGGGCAGTGAATAGGAAGACTGAACGATCTACTCTTTGTCTAGTGCTAGCATTTTGTGTCTGGCGTGGAGAAAACACTATATAGACATTAGTTAAGTAAATAAATGCCCCAAATTCCCAAACAAGCACAGCCCAGCTCCAGATGTGGCGAGGGAGAGAACAGGAAGGGCTTCCTCTGACTGATCAAAGGAAGGGCTGTCCACTCTGTCCTGCTCTGGGGAAACCATTTCATTCTTTTTTCTCTTTAAAAACAATCTTTTGCATTGATTTTTGGAGAGAGAGGAAGGGAGAGGGAGAGAGAGAGAAAAACATAGATCGGCTGCCTCCTGCACGCACCCTACTGGGGATGGAGCAACCCTGGCACGAGCCTGACTAGGAATCCAACCATCAACCCTTCGGTGCATGGGGGGCCGCTCCAGCCAACTGAGCCACCCTTTGCCTCTCAAGACCCCGCTGGAGGGAGCAGGGCGACAGGAAGCCCGCGTGGCTGCTGGAGGGCAGATGTCTGGCTGCAGGCCGAGGAGCCGGCAGAGGGCGGCGAGGGGAGCGCAGTGGCCCCTGAGGCAGGCTGCTGGCCGCTGCTGAGGCCCGCAGGGCACAGTGAGCAGGGCCGGGCTAGAAAGGATAAGGCGCCTGCACCCTCGCCACCTTTTTTTCTGGGCTGGGGGAGTGAGCACCTGGGTGTGGCCCAGCCCAACGAAGTCAAAAGGCAGGCACTTTCTTCCCCTCCCTGGCACCTTCGAAAGGAGGCCCCAGTGCTGCCTCTCTGCTGCGTGAACAAAGCTAAGACACAACGGACTTCTTGCCAGACATCTGGTTGCCATTAGTGAAGAAGGGGTAGAAATACAGTACAGTATTATAATCCACACGACAGTACCTTGTACTTGTGGGGAAGTAATGGAAGGGGAAGAAAAAGAAGAGTTATTTATAAAAAGGGTAGAATACTCATTTTTTCCCCTAAACATCTCTCTAAGAGTGGTGGTTTTCAACCTTGGCTGCACATTAATCCACCGGGAGGTTTTAAAAATCTAGTTGCCCAGGTCATACCCCCAGAGCAGTGTGCTTAGCTCTTTCTTTTTTCATCAAGTCAGTAAGCCCGAAACTGAGAAACTTAAGAGCTACACATGACCCTAAAATTTCTACTGAACTTGTCTAGAGCAGGGTGTCAATCTTTTCCTACACAGGAGCACATGACAGATACTTTCGGCTCTGTAGACCGCACAGCCTGTGCTGCGGCTGCGGGTGTGGCCGGCCCAGGGGCCGGTGTTTGCCCGTCCCTAGTCCAGAGGAGACGAGGCGGCTTTTCTGAGTCACTCTTTGAACACCTCCCTATTTCCCCTCCCAACACAAGGATCCCTGCTTTGCAAATTCATAAAAATCACATCAAAATAACCCAGCAAGCAGGTGTGCAACCAGAATGATGGACGGGACATTGTCGGAGCCGATGAAGGGCACCTGGGGGCTCATTTCACTCTTCTATATACTTTGTGTAAGTTTAACATTTCCCAAGATAAGACATTTAAAAAATGAAATAAAAAAAAGAGAGAGAGAGAGGAATATTCCCTCACAAAACACAAGCTGAAATTAGGGAAAGTTTGGGGACAGTGGGGTCCGAGCCATATGCTTCATCAGTCTCCTCCCGGGGCGGGAGCACGCGGCCTTCAGGTGGCCTAGCCTTTGGGGAGGATACTCACGACCAATAGAGCAGCATGAGCAGGAAGGGGCAGATGATGAGGGCCTGCAGGACCTGCCAGTCCCGGCACAGGGCGGCCAGCCCGGGCATGAGGAACTGCCCCGCCATGGCCACGAAGCTCGCCACCATTGTGATCATGAACCGTTTTCCAGGGGGGCACAGCTCTATTCCTGGAACACAGAAGGGACAAGAGAGACATGAGCGACCTGCACCCTGGCCTGGGGGAGCCACGGGTGCACCAGGGCCAGTGCACTTCTCAACCAACCAAGAACTGTAACATTGGTTTTATTTGCTGGTTGCCACAAGAGCCCCACGTGGTATGTCGATGTTCAGATCCTCGTTTTCACAGCTGGGTGAGCTGAGGACTAGACTGGGAAGGGAGTGAGACCGTTGCTCAATGTCACAGAGCAAGTTAGTGGAAAAGAATGTTGTAACTCTCAGTTGCCTACTCCAGAAACTGGCAAACACTGCATGGGGGCTGTGCATCACACGTTATTCCCACTTCTGCTGTCTGGGTGTCACTGAGCTTCTTGCAGAGGAGACTCCCTCATGCCCGGCTGTTGTCACTCCTTCCATCCAGGATGCTGTGCTGGGAGACCCTGCTCAGGGCCCTGGGAGCGTCTGTCTGCTCACTCCCACCCACCTACACCATCCCTCCTTTTGAGCAGACAAAACGGAACAGTAAAGCAGACTCTGATCTTGTTGTGATGATCTCACTGGAAGTGCCCCCTCCCCACTGGAATTCTCCTGCCCCTGTGACTTGGGAGTGCGGTGCATCCCTTTCTCTGGCCCTGTTAGGTAGACACCTTGGCAGGGGTGCGTCTGATTGATCTTCACAGTTTCAAGGCAGCACCAGCACCTGCCTTCCACTAAAAGTCTACTGAAGGACATCATGGTCCCTTCTGCTTGCAAGAACTATGCTCTTACTTTGACCTTGAGTAAAACAGATGGTCACACACGATCCATGCAGCACCGTCTGACCACCAGCAGAGCTCACCTACACGTTCCTCTAACGGCAGGTCCTCCACACTGCAGAAGGCAGTGCCGATGTCTCCCCACAGAGCACTCACGTTTGTTTGCTATTCTTCTTCTACAATATGCAGCATTCCCTAAAGCTTGCTTGCATTTTTTTTTTAAGTATAGTTAAAATGAATCTTTTTTTAAAAGAAGACTCTCAGGAGAAAATACTTTTCATGCCTCCGTATCTGGACGCTGTCTGCAGGTGAGTCGTTGCAGCCCACGGCCTGCCTTCCCATCGTCCAGAGACCAGCGTGGATGCAGGGGTCGCAGGGCAGTGAAGGGAGCAGATTACAGGGAAGAACAGAAAAACTACACTTGGCCACAAGAACAAAATCAGGCTCAACAAGGACAGGGCACCATGCCAACCAATATCTACATCAGCTCATGTGCAGGATAAAATAATAAAGTGATCAGAATTTCTGTGCCCGCTCTCCACAAACAGAGAGAAACCTGACCTCCTGAGAACAGCTTATAGAGAATTGTTTTTCTATTTAATTAACAAAACAGGATTAAACAGCCCTCTCCTGGCCTTTGGCTGTGATGTTGTTTTTTTCCACGCACAAGCCAGGTTCACTTCAAAGATTACTTCTTAGCAGGGCTCAGGCATTTCTGCTCTTAAACATAATAAAGAGATCAGATTTTTTTTTTTCTTTAGAAAAGACTACCAGTTGCAGGTTCTAGCTTTCGTTTACTAAGCCCAAGCAGTAGATGTACTATGGAAACCCCTAATCGGCATTAGGCAGGGTAAGTTCAGGCTGCAGCTCGGCACAGGCCAGTATCAAATGAGGAAGTTAGCA
Source organism: Molossus molossus (assembly GCF_014108415.1). NCBI lineage: Eukaryota > Metazoa > Chordata > Mammalia > Chiroptera > Molossidae > Molossus > Molossus molossus. Next base: position 7,995,027 of record NW_023425347.1, read on the forward strand.
CTTGGCCACTCAGGTGACCTTTAAACAAAGTCAGAGATAATGTCAAAGTAGCATTATGGCTTCATGTCAACGGTACGTGAAGCTGGTATAACAGGCACACCTTTCCCTTTAGTTTTGTGATACCAGAGTATGAAAATATCTGCAACTCCAATTCCGTCCCACAGACCTGCTTTGGGACGTCTAATCCCACACACTAATCCACACTACATACTGCCACACAAGGGTCACGAGGCAACTTTCCCAACTGGGGGCTAGGTTGGTGGATGACACAGGAAAGTTGCCTCGTGTGGGCCAATGATTCCAGTTTGACTTCTCACTCTCCCCTTGTTGCAAATCAGATGCCATGACCGGCACATATATGGGCGTTACTATACATACGAGTTCATGGTCAGAGTTTTTCCTCTGTGGGCTTCTCTCATTCCTCTCCCATAAGTGGTCTGAGCAATCCTCTAACTCTGCTACTTGGACCTGAGGCATCAGCATCACCTGGGAGCTTGTGAGAGCTGTGAGCTCAGGCCCTGCCTAGACCAGAGAATTAGTAGCTGCATGTTAACAAGGTCCCCAGGTGCCTCACTGAGAAGCACTGGCTAACTATATTTTCCCCAAACCAAAAGCATCACCCACAACAGGAACAATGTTCTTTACTCCCTGACACACACCTCTGAGAGCTGACTAAGTAAAATCACTTCCCAACCTCTCCATTCCTTTTGGTTTTGCTGGGAATCCTAGCAGAGTTTACTGTGTTTTCTCAGGTAGAAAGAGCAGAGCACTCCAGCAGCTATGTGGCATGTCAGCATTCCTGCAGGGGCAATGGAAAAACACAGTGATCCAATGTGAGGACACAGCTATGACACTTGCAGATAATGACTTTTGCCCTGACTCACCAGAAATTCTTTCCAAACTGCTTGAAATCAACTACTTTCTTTCTAAAGGTGGCTATAGAGATGTGTGTTTTTTTAAGCAAGTCTCAAAGAATCGCAGGTGCTTGAAGCTTGCCATTAATCACACGTTCCTTCTGGATGATGAGAAATCAGGTTTTCTTTTCTTTAAATTTTTCCCCCCTTTATTGATTTTAGAGAGGAAGGGGGGGAGAGAGAGAGAGAGACAGAGAGAGAGAGAGAGAGAGAGAGAGAGAGAGAGAGAGAGAGAACCATCAATGAGAGAGAACAGCAATTGGCCGCCTCCTGCATGCCCCTACTAGGGATCAGGCCCACAACCTGGGCATATGCCCTGACCGGGAATCGAACTGGTGACCTCTTGGTGCATAGGTCGATGCTCAACCACTGAGCCACACCGGCTGGGCGAAAAATCAGGTTTTCTAAGTGGAAGCAAGGGAGAAATCCACCAGAATGCTCAAAGCCTAGGTGCCGGCATGTGGCAGGAGGGTGGAGGTTGCAGGTGACCCTCTCGGCCCACAAAGGGCCTGCCCCAGCTCTGCACACCGGAGCAGTTGCTGCAATGCTTCAACACTTCCGAGATGCTTACAGACTCCTGGTCAGGCCGCTGGCCTTGGTCTTGAAAGGCAGGGAAGCCTGTCCCCAACCCAGCCCTCTGCTCAGGACCAGGGATGTGTAGAATAACAGGTCACCACAGGCACGTGTGCGTGGCTCTGAACTGCCAGCTGGTCAGCAGCATCCATGGGAGGCCCGGGCTACAGGCGGTGTCATAACACTTCTTAGAGCTACTTTCTTTGCCAATGGGGCCGACTTCAAGTCATCTTAGTAGATTTTCACTTATGGCAGCAACCCCGCCTTCATGATGTAAAACAATTAAAGGTCACAAAAACTATCCTGTTATGTGATGCATCATAGATTCAAACATGAAAATATCTCGTGTCTAGTGTAGTGTGCAGTGCTTTCATGGAGGGTTAAGAGCCTGGAGGCTAGAGCCAGACAGTCGGGGTTCAAATCCTGTCTCTAGCTCTTATGAACTTGTGACCTTGGTTCAGCCATCTATGAGTACTGTGCCTCAGTTTTGTCATCTGTAAAATGGGCTGTTGTGAGCATCAAAGAAGTATAGAGGACCTGAATACAGTAAATGCTACATGTTAGTTTTTATAAGTAACAATACTATGCATCATTACCATATATAATAATATAATCATGGCCAAATCATTCCTTGGTCTCATTTGACCTCTTTATTATTCCCCCGACCTGGTGAATTTCAGGGTAGAGCTGAGGTTTGTTTTAAAGAGACTGAGAAAGAGAAATGGCCTACGATGACAGTCTACACTTTCTTCTCATTATATTTTATTTCACAGAGGTTCTCGTAAAATGAGAAATAATCCATGAACTGAAAAACAGAACTACGTGAATCCAAGAAAACTACCACAAAATCCCCTTTGTTAAAATTACATTTCCCCAATGCCTCAATGCGGAAGGCTTAAAAGCTGTTCTTATAAGCTTGATATACTTTGTTGATAAACAGAGAAATTGCTAAAGGTTATGAGAATTAAATAGCATGTAATTAAGACTTAATTGAGGCATGTGGCCTGTTAAAAAAGGGAGCATGACCACGGTTGTCTGAGCACACAGGGTGCAGGAGCAGCCCTGAGGCCCCGCTGTGAGCTCTGTTGGAAAGGTGGTGTTGCGATACAAGATCTTTTAGGGGCTTTCAGTTCTTATAATTGTCCTGGAGGAAAAGAAAGTAGTGCTGCCCAGACCAGTCACTTCAGGTGAGGAAGGAGGAAGACCCAGACCTGACGGAAGTGAGGCATCAGAGCCTGGGGGTCATCAGCTGGCCAGAGACTTGAGAGTCTTTCCTCAAAAGAGGGTGCCAGTGTCAATGTTGCTAGGTTACAGTCCCAAGTAGTCTATCAAAAGTAATCCAGGTGTTGCTGTCAAGGTATTTTGTAGATGTGACTGAAGTCCTTAGTTAGATGATTTAAAGCAAGAGGATTATCTCAGATAATATAGGTGGGCCTTACCCAATCAGTTGCAAGGCCTTAAAAACAGAGCTGAGTCCTTCTTGAGGAAGACAAAAACATTTGGCCCATGGACAGCAGCTGTACCCTGTGTCTGACTGCAAGACTGCCCTTCTTGCCAGCCCAGCCCACAGACTTCAGGTCTGCCCAACCTGCTCCTCAATCATGTAAGCCAGCTCCTTGCAGAAAATCTCTTCCTGTGTTTCTCCTCCTGGTTCTGTTTCCCTGGTTGAGCTCTGAACCAGAGGTCAGGCTTCTTGCACCCACACCAGGTCACAAAGGACCCTCGCAGAGTCCTGTCTCAGAAGCTGCTTGTCCTACTGGCCACCGTGCCTTCCGACACCTCCCGGTCCTGCTTCTCTTCCCGGAGTAGCCTGGACCCCGTTCCTCAGCCTCAGAGGGAACTGCCAAGCTCAGGGGGCATCAAAGTCAAAACCCATGAACGTGGCAGGTGTTCCACTCTCTTTGTTAAGTACATACATGGCCCTTAGACAGGTCCCTCAGATTAGATGACAAAACAGCACCGAGAACAGGTGAGGACATACAGCACGGGCAGAGATGAGCCGGGTAGAAAGAAGAGAGCTGAAGAGTTGGGGGGACAAGACGTAAGATTAACGTCCAGAGTTTGGAAAGGAATGAATAAATTCTACAATAATAAGAAAACATCATGATGGTCTGTATCTTTGTTTGGGCAGCAGAAAGGTTGTGGGTGTAGGTTCTGTGCCACTGACTGCCTCTCCACCAGGAATTTGAGGGCCAATCTGACAAGGGAGCAAACATCTCTCCAAGGCCCCAGCCAGCTCAGAAATTCCATGATCCTACAAGAGCCGCTGAGAGTCCTTCAACATGCACCTGGACATTTCAAACACTCGCCCACTTGAAGTGATGGCACCGAAGCAGAACTACCAGAAATTACCACGTGGTCTGCGGGAAGGGTTTTGAGGGTCAGAGCCCCCAGGGTGGGTCCAGGTGGCTCCATCACCCAAACCCAGCTTCAAAGTCACCCCTCAGGCAGGAGCTCTAGAGCATGGCGTCTACAAAGTCTGTGGGCTGGTGACAGGGCACTTCTGGGGGAACTCGGTAAGTGGTTAGTGTTACAAGAGGAAGCCAGAAGTCAGATGACTATTATGGAGAAAAACACAGTCCTTCCCGAAAACCCTCTGGACATGTCCACCAAGAACCTCAATATACTGATACCAAAGGCTCTGTCTTCTCACTTATTTACCCTTTGTCACCCACACTTGGCCTGGTGGGTTTTAAAAGCTTACAATTTTGCTGGTATTTGATACCGAATAATGATTTTAGAAACTCCTTGCTTATACAACTTTATTTTTTTTAAAAGATTCCCTGTTCATATACAGCGGAGCCTATCGCAGCAGCAGCAGGCACAGCTGCCTTGCAGCTCAGGACCGTGGATGAGGGGCCGCATGGGACGAGGGTGCGCTGTGTGCGACACGCTGAAGCTCTCAGGCCAGGCGCTGGGTGAGAGCAAAGCTGTGTGCTGGCAGGACTCACCCCTACGTCAGTGTCTAAGCTATGTGCCTGCCAGGAAAACCAGTTGGAGAACGAGGTTTCAACATTCTCTTCCCACCTCCCCAACCCTATCAACACACTGACCTAACTGGTCACTGCATTTGAGAATTATGATTATTTAATTAAAAATGTTTTTTGTAACCAGTCTTAGATATGTCAGCAAATAAAACACAATTCTTATTCTTTCTTTTTTTAATCCTCACCAGAGGATATGCTTTTACTGATTTTAGAGAGCAAGGAAGAGGGGGAGAGAGAGAGAAACATCGATTGGTTGCCTCCCTTCTGCACGCACCCCAACCTGGGATCAAACCTGCAACCCTTTGGTGTAAGTAACAATGTTCCAACCAACTAAGCCACCCAGCCAGGGCCACAATTCTTATTTTTTCTTAAATATATATATATATATATATATTTTTATCCTCACCCGAGGACATTTTTCCTTTTTTTTTTTTTGTTCAGGTAGAGTGGGAGGGAGAGAGAGGAACAGAGAGAGAGAGAGAGAGAGAGAGAGAGAGAGAAACATCGATGTGAAAGGGACACATTGAGTGGCTGCCACCCGCACAACCGACCGGGGCCGGGGACAAACTGCAACCGAGGTACGCGCCCTTAGCGGGAACCGAACCCGGGTCTCTCAGGACCTCAGGCCGACGCTCTAACCGCTGAGCCAAACCGGCCAGGGCTTAAATATATATTTTAAAAACATTGTGTATGTTTGCTAAAGTCTGTATTTTCTTGCAATTGCTAAGTGTTCCTAGGTTCTCTAAAATAGCCCATAGGATTTTTCTGGATCAGAGCTGGCTAGTACCAAAGGAATATATGAAGTTGAATGACAATATTTCCGCCAGAGAATGAGGAATGTGCTCTGCAGGGGGAGAGGCTGCGGCCCAGACTGAGGGTGGAAAGCAGGGGTTAAATTCCTCCCCTGCCTCTTCCGGGCGGGGGAAGTCTCCACTCAGCCAGTCTGTGCTCCCGTTTCCTGGTCTCGGAGGCAGACAGAAATCATGCCCACTGCACCCTGGTGCACAGCGGACTCTGCAGAGGCTTCCTATCTGCCGCTGTCCTGACAGACTCTGGCCACCTTGGGAGGCTCTGGGCAGGCTAAGGTCACTCAGGGACTAACTCCAGTGAATTAAGTTCTTCCACATGGGACCTAAATTATCCTGTGTTTTAGGTAAAACTTGGTCAGAACTGACAAAATGATATGGTGTACAAGCTCCATATGATAGAATTCTGATTTTTCGCTAGCCCCTGCTCTTCAGAGAAAGCTGCTGAGGCTCCTTGAAAAGAAGGGTCTCTTCTGGGTTAGGGCCTTTGCCCCGGCGGAGGTTGTGCGGGCATGGCAGACAGGGGGTGAGGCACCAGCTGTCCCTCTCTTCCTGTCACTCACCTCCCCCTGCAGGGCTTCATTCCACCAAGAAGCCCACACCAGACCCACCTCGCCCACGTCACAGATTCAGACACCAGACTGCATGACAGAATCAGAGAGGTCTGGCTGGAGGAGAAACAAGCCTGTGAGCTGATAAAAGCACACACTCCTCCCAATAAGCTGAGCAAGGGTTCAACCACTTTTACTGTACACTCTGCTGTATGGGAGAAGCCAGCCCTGGCAGGTTCCCTGGCTGCACTGTCCCGGTCACTCTGCTGGGCCCATCCTGCTCTATAGGACGAGCCAGCTCAGCTCACTGAGGGGGGGGACGAGACGGGCTCAGGAGGGGCGGAGTCTCCCAAAGTGTACTCAAGCACCACAGTGAAACACTATTCCTGGGATGGCCCAGGGAATGAGAAATCCATCAAAATACAGGGCCCCGCTGAATGGCCTGGCTGGCCGCACGAAGGGGAGGGCCAACTGGCCACCAAGCTGCACAGCCCTGTGGCAAGTACACACGCCATTCAGAGGCTGCTTTTCCAAACTCACCGTCCTTTGTGGTTGAGCCTATTCTCCCTTTCCTCTCCCAACTCTCAAATGACTTAGAGGCACACTGCAGCCCCTGGCGGGGAACTTCCCTGCTGAATGAGGAAAGCCCCATTTTCTCCTTGGCACCCCCACCTCCTCTGGGAGACCAGGGGTTTGGCAACCCGCCTGCCTCACTTGGACACCGGCTTCCTCCAGCCTGACTCCAGCTCAGCCTGGGGGCTGCTGCCGCCCACACGGAGGCCACTAGAAGCCCCTCCAAGCAGACTGTGTGCCACTTTGGTCACACCCAGCAAGGGAAGAGCTCCAGGGCTCCCGTGGCTGTCAGGCCTCCTGTCTCCTGTACTCTGAACCTCTCTTCCCTGCACTCACCCTCCTTCCTGCCACTCAGCGGGGCCTGGGTGTGATGTGCCACTCCATGGTGACTGCCCTGGCCAAGGGCACAGGAACCCTGCCAAGCAGACCTCTGGACACGTGGTTGTGGAATTCCTTATGACAGCAAGAGGGCCTGAAACTGCGGTCACGTGGACTCAGACAGCATTTTAGAGCGACTGTAAAAGGCTGTTGCCATATCACAACAGCTCCGATCTTCCCGCCCCAGTGCGAAAACTGCTTTTTCCTCTTAATTTAGGACCTGCCAACCTAAAGGAATGGTCTGAAGAGTCTGAAGGCGGTCTTCTCCTCTTAGAGAAAGTAAAAACTACTAAAATTTAAGTATTTCCTACCTATTCATTCCGGTGTCTGCCAAACACGGACATTTTCATGCTCAAACGCAGAAGTACCGACAGAATCGGCTGCTGAGCACCTACTCGGTCTCCCGCGCTGGGCCGAGTGACGACTCCCACTCGCTGTGGGCCGAACACTCAGGAGGCATTTTTCACACACTAAACTCATTTAATCTGCATGACAACTCTGTGATGTAGGAAGTGTTTTTAATTGTCGTTTTACACAAGAGGATCTTGAAGCTCAGTGATTAAGTGACTTGTCCAAAGCACACAGAGCTGAGGAAGGAATGTGGTGGGAACTGAAGCCAGGCCCTCCCTGTGCCTCTTCATCCCTCGGTGCAGGCAGGAACTCTCGGAGTCCCAGGTGGGTCTGGCCTCTGTCCTGTGCCCCCGTGGAGTCTAAGCTCCACAGAGGTAAAGGCCTGTTCCTCAGAGCCCAGGACAGCGTCTGGCACACTGCAGGCGCTCAGATAGCTGTCAAAGGCAGAACTGTCTAATGATCTCTGGCTGTCTAGTCCAGTCACTTTGCCTGTGTGCCTCTTTCCCTAGCCTCCCAAGTGGAACTAATTAGAAGCATGGTGGCTGAGATCAGTGGGTGAGTCTGAAGAACCCAGTGTTACGGGGGGTTCATCGTGGTCCACGTATTCATATGCTGATAAAACTTGGTAAGCATAAAACCCAGCTACCCACCTGAGCTAAGAAGTTCAGCTTCCTTTCCAGACAAGTTTTTTCTATCACTTTATATATTTTTTCTATTAACTAATATTACAGTTACTCCTCAATTGAGGAACAGGGATTTAACTGCTCACTAGTCTTTCTGCTCAGCAACCTCTTCTGTTTAAAAACAGTGACTGATGTTTAGTAGCACACACTTAAGAAGTTAATATTGCTTAGATTTCCATGTTTAATAAGAGAAGAAATATCCAAGGAGAGAGAGAAGTGACTTCAAGCATTAGCGTAACCAAGTCTGTGGAAATCCTTGCATTTCAAGTCTGCTGAGCATTTTCAAGCTGAGTGGAGGAGCAGAGATAGAGTGGGTAGTTTTAGGGTTGAGAACACACGTTAGAAATTACCACTCAGGTTTTCCAGCAGCCAGTTCCAAAGTAACAGTTCTCAGTCCTCATTTTCTGCGGTGCTACCCATTCTGTGAATGAAAGTCACCCTTGCTTATGTGTTTGCATAATCAGATTATGCATCTAAGCAAATGGAAGCCTCAGAGGCCTTCGATGTAAGACCTCAGAGAGTGTGACTGGGGGGGTTCCCTCTCTGCCCCACAACAGCATGTACTCAGCTCCCCAAATGTCAGAGGGCGGGGAGATTACCTGATTTTTATTTCTCATTATTAGTGTTGTCCACATTGTCGTTATTTTATGAGTGTGGCAAGCAATCAGGAAATGAGGGGTTGGGTATGTGATAAAAAGAATATATCTCAATGAGAGTTCGTAGTCTCATTACTGTGTAACATCCAGCAATCGTCAATGCATTTTATTCTTTGGCATAATTTCCCTACAAAGGAAAGAACTATTCGCAACTTAGTCTTTCTAAACAAGGTTTTCCTTTTCTATTTTCTTACCTTCCCATCTTCTCTAGTATTTGCCTTTTAAAATCCTTTTCTTTTGAAAGCTCATATATTCACAAAAAACAGAATAGTTTAATAACTCCCTATATACCATCTGCTAAGGTCAGCAATTATTAATATTTTGCTTCTCTTGGTTCTTTTGCCTCTTTTCTCTATTTCACTCTTTCCTGTAATATTTTAAATCAAGTTCTTGAAATCATGTCATTTCACTTGTAAATAGAAATATATGTCTCTCTATAAAAAAAGGAGATTTTCTTGCACAAAGACAATGCCATAATCACATCTAACAGAATGAATAATTCTTTAATATTACTTAATATCCAGTCTGTGTTCAAATTATTCAGTTACCTCAAAAAAGTCCCTTTATGATTGTATTAAAAATTCGGGTCCGGACAAGATCCATATATGTTGCATGTGTCTTAGAAAAGCACCCCCTCTTCCCCAGGCACTGTCTTATTGCAGAAGCCAGATGGGACAGTCCTGGAGGGTCTTACTAACGCAGCAGCACCCGGGGAGGTGTGCCGACTTCCAGTAACGCTCGGATGAATCAAGGGATTCAAGTGCTGGCACCTCAGCCTCCCACCTGCAGCTGCTCACCAACATTGTTCCTGGTTTTAGCATCCTCTGGTGATTGGTGCCCATATCCATTACTTCATTAGGGGGTGGAGAGTGGTGATTTTGTTTTCTAACCTCACCATTCACTGTGCACTTTTTTCACCTTGAATTATTCTGTAAATAATGTTTATTCACTAACGAGGGCTATTTCTTTACCCAGAAATACAGTTAATTCAGAAGAGGCAGCACTATAATAGTCATGATTACTCTGGACAGTGAATCATTTCACTCATCGTATCACCTTCCAATGGCTCCCAGTGCACTCCGAGCAGAAACGACATCTTTCCCAGCAAATGAAGACCTCATGTGATTGCCACTCCTCCTTCACACCTCCGAGCTCATCACCTGCTACCTTCCCTCTGGTTACTCCACTTCAGCTCACTGGCCTCCTTGCTGCACCTACTGTCTGTTTCCTATGTCTGCAGCGCCCTCCCCAGAAAGTCAGATGGCTCCCTCCACCCTTTCACAGGTCTCTGCTCAAGGGTCACCTTATCAGGGAAGCTCTGCCGGACCACCCTATACAAAATAGCAAACCGTACCCCTCTCCCTTCCCCAAGTTCTCCCTGATGACTTGGCACATGAGGCAGAGTGTCTCTGGAACCATGCTCCTGGGGCCCTACGAATGGGAAACGGGATGGGCCCAGCCACCTGTATTAAAAAGCCCCGCAGGGGCTCCGATGATGCCCAAGTTGAAGAACCACGGCAGTGGACTTTACAAATATTATATCATTTAATCCTCCTCATAACCTATGAGGTACGTACTATTTTATCATCCCATTTTATAGATGACAACACACAGATTTCCGGGCCCCATCCCTGGAGATTCTGACTCAGGTGGTGGGGGCAGGGTCCCAGAATCTGCATGTGTAACAGGTTCCCAGGTGATGGTGCAGGGGTCGCCTTTTGAGAACCAGTGCTCTGACCACTGCAGGTAGTTTCACACATCTTCACCCCGAGATCCCATCATTAATTATTCCTTTGCAGTACTAGCATATAAAAATAAAACAAAACAAAGCTGCCTTACAGATTATAACACCTGTTGGCCTACTGGTCTCAGAGTGATCGGGTAATTGCTTTTTTACCATCGTCAGACATGTGATTATTTTTTCCATTGAAGAAAACAGTTCTTCCAATGTCCAAAGGGCAAGTCAGGCGGAGGCAAAAAAAGACCTGAAGTTGCAAAGAAATTCAACTCTCAGACAATTTAAGCTGACAGGAAACTCGAAGAACACCCACCGGGGCTGGCAGAGTGAAATACAGGCAGATCAGAAATGTGCCAAACTGACCTGGTGTGAGAGGTGGGACTGTGGCAAACTGCCGAGTGCTTGCCCAGTTTAAAGGCCTTTAAATTCAATTAGAAAATAAAACACTGTCTAGGTCACACAAAACATGACAGGGGTCAGGATCTGGCCACACCGCTGGCCTGCAGACACTAAGCCGCACTCGACCTGCTCATTTTATTGAAGGGAAAATAAGGTCACAGAGTTAGTTGGTAGCAAAAGCAAGACATGAATTCCAAGCCTGAGGTGCTCTGTCCCTGGAGAACATGTCACTGGGGTTGCTTCTAGTTTATTTTTAAATGGAGATTATGATAAAAATAAGAAGCAAACTCGATATGACATAAGGCAGTTAAAATTAGCTCTCTCCTCCTCCACCAAATCAGGAAACCCCTGTGCTATATTCAACCTGACAACATCAGCCAACTAAACAAAGGGTCAGAGAGCCAGCAACTGGGAAGGGATTTTCAAGAAATAGGTCCTTGGTGAGGGGTAAACTAGCCAGAGGGAGCAGTAATGCTTCTCCTCCGAACCCATGAGCAATGCGTGTCCTCAGCAGCAGCAGGAGGACCTGAGATGCTCTGAGACCCAGGGCCATCTGGTCCCAGGGCCATCTTGCTTCTACGGAACTTGTTCAACAACATGTTTGCCTTTAAATTTTCGACACCTGAGGTGAGTGGGAGGTGGGATGAGAATTTTGACACTACAGAGCACTAGGACTCAGTCAAGTGCTGCCCTGGGACTTTCGGGACAATGCCCTCTGTGGCCGAGCCTCTTGTCCCATGTGGCAACAAAGGCTCTGAGGACATGGGTCTGCAGTCCTACCAGGAAGTCCCAAGGTCAGGCTGCATTCACCACCCCATTCTCCATGACCTCTGTGGACAGTGTGGGCTGAGAGAACAGATGCTGAGGACACATCTGTAACTGTCAACAACAGAAGACTCCTCTGCTTAAATCCACTGTGGACGCCAAACCCCTCACGGCTCAGAGCTCAGAGCACAGGATGAAGGCTGTGACCCCCACCCACAGCTCTGTGGCCTTGAGGCAGCCTTACCTCTTTAAACCTTAGTCAGGGCCTCCTTCTCTCCCAGAAGTCAGGGGTGTGTCTACCCGAGGCGGGGGCGGGGCGGGGCTCTGTCTCTAAGCTGCAGACAGTTCTAGCCTCAGGACTCAAATCTGGACCCTGGGAGGCACTCCATTAGTGCTGCTCTGCTGTACTCCACGGAAGACGCGGGCACGGGGATTTGCACATTACCCGACTCAACAATTAAGCAAATGTTCCCAACAAACTGGGAATCGAAACGTCTGCCACATCATCCACTCCAGGCCGCAGGAGGTAGGAGACTGTGTCTCATTGCGTGTTTCCTCTCCCATTGTCACACCCACACGATTTCTCACCTGATGGTTCCAATAGCCTTTCAGGGAGTTTCCTTTGAACTCACCTGACACGGCTCGCAGGTGACTGCACCTGAAGCACAGCTGTTATATTTCAACATTTCTGAAAATGCCAAGTCAGTCCCAATTCTGAGCATGCTATTCACGGTTCTCTGTGATTTCACCCCAGCCCACCTTCCAGTGCTATCTCCCTTCTCATCTCAGCTCCCCTCACATAACTCAACGTGCCTGAAAAGCAGATGGATCGAGCCTTATACTACCTGCCACTCCCCAACCCCACCACTCCCAGCCCCTCTGCCTCTGTCTACTCCAACCCCTTCCCACCCATTAAGGATCAGCCTCCCACCCCCCACACCTTTCTCCACCAACTCCTGACAGCCAGGCCAGACATAACCTCCTCCTTCTGGGCCCCAGAGCACTCTATAGCCACATTCTAGAACCTCAGATTCCCATTCCTCTTGTACTGTCAATGTCTCTCTCACAGCCATGAGCTCCTTGAGAATGAAAACCATGCTGGCTCCTCTCTGCATCCTTCTTAATGTCTAGTGTGCTGTGCCGGCACCTAGCAGATGCTCAATAAATGCTGAATTATAATGACAAAAACAATTTCTATAGGAGCCAAATAATTGGGCCAATTAAGAAAGAACTGCAGCCTGTATTGAGTTCCTATACAATGAGGGCATGAAGGATCAGCATGAAGGTTCATGAATGGAACCTCTGGGGCTCTTTGCACCAGACACGCACGCACCGAGCTCCTCAAAGCTCCTGAGCACAGAGAAGCTGGTAGCCTGTTGGTGGAGCAGCTCTCCCCCACACCCCGGTTTCAGTACTGCTGCTTCAGGTAGAGCTTCTACTGAGCTGCTCCTGTGGTTTTGGTGGGGACAGCCTTTATCACTTATGAAGAGCTTGCACGTGCTAGGTACTATGCACGGCACCTTTTCTTTTTCTTTTTCTTCTTGGAAGGAAACTAGGAGGTATGTAATTACTGTCTTTTTGTAACAGATAGGATGAACAGGCTTGCAAAGTTTCAATAACACATCTAGGTTCACACTGGACCAGGTCTTTCACACACATCTTGTTTAAATTTCATCTGCACACCCTCCCTCTTTGGGAGGTGTTATCATTATTTGAAGTGCAAGAAATTAATTCACTGGCTCTCTGTAGAGCCCTGGTGGGAAGGTAACAGGAGGCGAAGGGCTAGGACCTAGGTGAGTATTCCCTCTGTATGGTGCACGGGGTCTGCAAAGGGTACAGCAGCCAGCGAGAGAGAAAGGGACAGCGAGGCGCCAGGTTTGGCTCTGCCTTGGTGGCCTGTGAGTACTCCCTCTGGCACCCAGTTTTCTCATCTGTAAAAGGAATGCGGAATAAGATTACAAAGGGGTCAGAGTACGCCACTCTAAAATATGCCACTTTGGTGGAAGGATTGTTTTGAGCTGGAGGCAACTGAGAAATAGCAGATCCGAGAAAAGCTCTTTACCCCCCTCCTTTCAGCCTAAAGGCAGGGCACACATTTTCCTTTGTGAAGGTGACCTCATTCCTTCTCCTGTGCCAGGAAGAGGAGACTGGACAGCTCACCACTGGAGATGGCACCGACTTGAGTGCATAACACACCTTACTGAAACAACCCTCGTCTTCCGTTTGTTCCCCCATACGTTTGCCTCTCCAGAGTTTACCACCCTTGTAAGTCCTTTGGTCACTTCCCCACAAATTTATTGTTCTTTGTTAAAACGGTATATAAGCTTTCAAGGCCTAACTGCTTCTTTAGGTTCTCACTTCCTTTACTGTGAGAACTATGTATATAAGAATTAAAATACTAAACTCAAATAAAATTTGTATGGTTTTCCTCCTGTTAATTTTTTGTCAGTTTAATTTATAGCCTCCCAGGTACTGAACATAGAGGGCAGAGGAGAAAGTGTTTTTCTCCCCTACAGTTGCATCCTCAAAATGGTAATATTTTATAATTGTGTAATCGTTCTTGTCATAATTATCAGAAGAGAACAATGTTGTTAGAGAATGAAAAGTCTACAAAATTTAGTAGTAGCATTATGGTGAGCTCAATCATACAAGACGTAGCCTTTTGGATTTCTTCTTTTGTCTGAGAAAGTTGGCCCTTTCCAGCACACAGTCACTATTCCACCAAGAGTAACCAGACAGACAATAAGGGGCGAGAGAGATCCCAAGGCAGGAGCCCCAGAGAGAGAGTCTGGAAGCGACCCCTCGACTGAAACCAGAGGGATGAGTGGAGGTGCCCGACGGGGCAGGGAGAGGACGCCTCAGCAGAGGAAGGCTGGGTCAAGGAGGGAGTAGCCAGTCATTCCTGAGGTGACACAACAGCTTTGCACATATTATTCCCACAATTAAAATTCATGTCAGCGTCCTGCCAGGGTTTCACATCCTTTAAAACCCCTCCTGAATTTTGATAAAAATAAAACTAGCATGCTTTTCCCCGCCCTCCCCTTATCCCGAATCTGGCGACACAGCATCATGGGCAGAGGCCCTTGATGGAGACTGAGGATGATCTGTCTTCACTGACTGAGTCCAGCTTTGCCTTTTATTTCCTGTTCACTCCCCAGGTGCTGCCCAGTTCCCAAGCCCTGGGGTGAGAGGCTCAGCTTATCAGTTCACAATGCTTGAGATTCAAAACCACCTATTCATGAGAGTCCACGTTCCCACCTCTTCTTTCCTCCAGGCTCTCCCACGGGAACAACACTATCCAAGAGAGGCAGAGTGGAGAAGGCAGTAGAAAGAGCAGAAAATCGAAAATTGGTTGGAATTTCCACTTTCCAAGTAACAGCTACGTGGCATTGAACAAGTTAGTACTTAACATGCTTATGACTCTCTTATGACATGGTGATCTGTACTATCTGAAGACTTGGTGGGAGAGTTAAAGAAAATGATGCTTTGAGAATGCCTGGCACGTCTGCCCTGGTGCCCCGACACAGCACGTTAGTGTAATAGCTCGGGAACACCGTCCAACAACCGCAACAGGGGCTATAACAGAATGCCCCTGCAGTTCCAGATGACCCTGATATAAATGAACTTTTGTAAAATTTATAACCCTTGTGAAAGTTCAAGACTTTTTGCATAAGAATGGCAATTTCCAAAGAGACCAGTTTCTAACCACAGTATAAGGGCCTTTCTAAATGATTCATTGTATAAAGGCAAAAACCAATTTTCAAGGTCCCACGTGAAAAAGGATGAGATAATTGCCATAGCAAATGTATAATGCAACGCTTCTGAAAAATGAGCGGGGCAGTCTGGGAAAAGACAGCTTCCAATGTGCTGGAGATGGGAGAACAGAGAGATTTTCCCAAGGAATTTGTGATTTTGATGGAATCAGTTTGGAAGGGACACGTTTAGTATTTGGAAAAGCAGAAATGGAGGCAATAGAGGTTTTACGTACTTCTAGTTAAAATAGTGTTCCCACACAACAGTCCTTCTTTAAGAATAGAGTTGAATGATCAGAAGCTACATCTTTTACGGCCTATGTGAGTATGACCTGGTCACATACACACATTCCAACCGTTCACACTACTCAGAACGGCCTGCCGTGAGCTCGGGGATTATGTGGCTCCTGTGAGTTCTCGTTCAGAAGGCAACATGTTCTGGACACACAGCACGTAATAAAGAGAAATACTCCCCCATCAAGGCCTTAGAGAGGCAGACCCTATTCACAGATACCCTCATGAGGGTCACTGGGGAGAGAGTTTTTCAGAAAGTACTCCCTCATATCAAGATGAGAGAGAACGTACTAAATACAAAAGATTTAAAGTTTTTAAAAACCCTGCTATTGAATTACTATTTTTTTTGTTGTTGTTGTTCAAAAGACTTTATTTCAAAAGCCTACTTTTAAATGGTGCAAGAGGCCATTTCAAGGGGAAGTTTTGAGGGCATTCTTGAAGCTCATTTTCAGTAAAACAAGTATCAGACCTCACAATGTGTTTTTATGGTCCAGAACATAAAAACACAGACGAAGTCCTTCCATGATTTCACTTAGGATGTGATGCTGCAGTCACTGGTTAATCACTTCCATGGTATTAGGCGACATTCAAATGTAAATGCTGTCATATAGGACAACCCCAGATGTCTTGGGTGAGCAGCACTTCTGATTCATGCTGGTCAGCCTTTGCCACAGTTCACAGAAGAGAAAGCGGCAAGACAGCAGAAGCCAAATGAACAATTCATTTATCATCTTCGGTGACTACAGCTTTACTGCCAGCATGGGGCTGGGGCAGAGAGGGAGAAAAGTGTGTTTGGCAATAAAATATAAGCAGAGGAAACGATAAGACTTGGTCTGGAAAAAATAAAATAAAATTCAAGTGATGTGTTTTATGCAAAATAATGTAAACTCTTGAAAAGTTAAATTAAAATAAAATTATATAACTTATATTTCCATGTGCGTCTCTCATTTCATAAACAAATCCCGGGGCCTGAGTGGTTAAATATATTTTGATTCATAGACAGAGAAAGCAATCTGCCCAGTAGAGTTAAGAAGATAATCTGGGTTTAGTAACTCCTCACCTAGCATTTTTTCCTTTAGGTAAATAATATGGGTTTAAATGCCAGGTGTGTCTGTGTGAAAATTTATTTTCAGTCACTATTTTGTTCCAAGATGTAACCCTGAATTTCAAATCAAACCCATTAGGGCTTAATGTTTTATTATTATTATTATTATTTTTTACCTCACCCAAGGACATTTTTACATCCATCTTCAGATAGAGGGAGAGAGGGAAGAAAAGAGAGAGAAACATTGATGTGAGAGAGACACTATGAGTGGCTGCCATCCATATGACCCCAAACGGGGCCGGGGACAAACTGCAACCGAGGTACGTGCCCTTAGCAGGAACTGAACCAGGACTCTCTGGTCTGTGGGCTGACGCTCTAACACTGAGCCAAACCGGCCAGGGCAGGGCTTAATGTTTTAAAGATATGTGTCTCCTTAACATAATTCAACTCCTTCAAAAAGCTATTATGATAAAACAAATTGAGATAAAGCAAAATTGAAAGTGTTAGCATCACAATTAGCTAGTTATTCATATTAATAATAGAGAGCAAAGGAAAGGCATTATAAACATGGTCATCTGGGCAGATTCATCACCAGGAAGCTGCAACTAACTTCACACTTCCCCGGCGACCACCAGTCCACTCCCTGCAGCTCACTGTGGGGAGGGATCAAACAAAGGGGAGTTGAGCACATGCACAGTGAAGTCGGGCTGACCTAGGAAAGGTGCTTGTCTGTCAGTCTAACCTGGGAAAAGATAATTGACTAGGGGAGTGAAGCCACTCCAAGCACGTGAAATCCTAAAAGGTTAATTATTTAAGCTCCTGGAGGTTAAAATCTCCAGACAGAATTCTCTCTTGCTTCGCTTTTGCCTGTTCTTGTTTGGTTCTTGCCTTTGTGTCCTCTCTTGCTCCGTGACGTGCGCTCGCCCATGCTCTCCTCCCTCCCAGCCATGTGGCCATAGCAGTCACGGGGCCCAGGGCCATGCGGACTCCACACACAGGATGCTGGACTGCACTGGGCTTTAATATGGAGCAGACTCAGGGTAGTGGCCTTAATTCTAGCCCTGCTGAAGACAAGATTGGACTTTTTCCGTGATGGGATGGAGGGAGATGCAACATTGAAAACCCGGGGGTTTAATTCCATGAAAATAAAGATCACTCATTCTCTCATGCAGGTCTCAGGAAATTCCCTTCCTTGCGACATCACAAGAACTCCACTTCCACTGGTAACAGATGGGGACACAGAGGTGGGCACGCAGGGGAGCAAACCTTTTCATTTCGGCAATCTTAAAATTGAAATGCAGAATTAAGTACAGTCCCAGACTCTGTGACAGTGAGGCCATCCTGGGTCATCCCCCAACTATTTGGTCTTCCCACATGCAGAGGTCCTAGAAGCTGTGCTTCACAAAGTGTGGCTTCCTGACCTGCTGAGTCAGACTCCCTGGGGCCCTGTGCCCAGATGGAAGCAGATGCTCTCAGGGTGAAACTGCCAGAGTCAGAGGGGGACAGGGCCCAGGAAGGAGCTCCTGATGCACATGCAGGTCTGAGGACCTGCCATAGTGTCAGCACAACGCCTGGGATTTTCCATCCCTCTCAAACCACATCATACAAATAACATCTTCACCTGTTAGTGTTGCGGGGGAGGACTTTTCCTCTCTCCTCTGAAGTCAATCACTGGGGGCCTGTGAATTAAACTGACAAAGATTAACAAGAGGAAAGACAGAGTTTACTGAGGAAAGTTTGTATGGGGGTGGGGGTGGGATCACAAAGAAAGTGGTTGGAAAATGCAATCAGAATTTGGGGCTTATACACCATCTGAACACAGGGAGGGAGTCTGGATTTCAAGGGACAATAAATGGTGGGAAATTATTGCAAAACAGATGCAGAAAACTAGTGGGAGGCAAGGTTTGTGTTAGTAAAGTCTGTTCATGCGATTCTCGTCTCTGGTGACAAGAGTGCTTTCCC
This sequence comes from Molossus molossus, assembly GCF_014108415.1. Classification (NCBI taxonomy): domain Eukaryota; kingdom Metazoa; phylum Chordata; class Mammalia; order Chiroptera; family Molossidae; genus Molossus; species Molossus molossus. Next base: position 8,013,454 of record NW_023425347.1, read on the forward strand.
CTGAAGTTAAAGGGGGATTAGTGACAGCTGAATTCTTTTGAAAGAATCTGCTCTTTTAGGCAGTTGAGGGGGTGCAGAGAAAGCCTCTTCCTGGATCTGCTGATTCTCAAATGCCTTCAGCTCAAAATAATCCTCTGCTACAGTGGCATATCGGGGACCCATCATTAGCAAACTCACCACATTTATTCTTTTATTTTCAATATGTTTTTATTGATTTTTTAGAGAGAGAGGAAGAAAGAAAGAAATAGAAACATCAATGTGAGGAGAGAAGCATCGATTGGCCACCTCCTGCATGTCCCCTGCTGGGGATCGAGCCTGCAACCCAGGCATGTGCCCTCACTGGGAATCGAACCTGGACCTCTCAGTTCATGGGATGACACTCAATCCACTGAGCCACACTGGCCAGGCTCACATTTATTCTTAACTGCATTCTTGTCATGTAAACAAAAGTTACTCCTATTTTATGGCGAGTGGGGAGGGGTCCCAAGAGGCTGCTTACTAAACAGGCCACATCAGGTCATATGGCTTCTAGTATCCAGGACTTGAATTTAGATCTTTTTTTTTTTTTTCAAGGTTTTTATTTTTATTTTTTATTTAATTTTTTGTTACAGATATTTCTCCTTTTTTACCCCATTGGCACCCCCCTCCCCACCCCACCCCCACTCCGTCCCTGGCTTAGTTGTCCATGTCCATTGGTCATGCATACATGCATATAAGTTCTGTGGTTTATCTCTCCCCTCCGCTCCCTCTTCTGAGGGATGTCAGTCTGTGCCCTACTTCCATGTTTCTGGGTCTACCGTATTCCTCAGACTGTTATGTTCATTATATTCCGTATAAAAGTGAGATCATGTGGTATTTGTCTTTTTCTGCTTGGCTTATTTCACTTAGGATAATACTTTCCAGGTCCCTCCATGTAGTCTCAAAGGATAAGAGATCTTTCTTTCTTACCGCTGCATAGTACTCCATTGTGTATATGTACCACAGCTTTTTTATCCATTCGTCTACTGATGGACACTTGGGCTGTTTCCAGATCTTAGCTATTGTAAATAGTGCTGCTATGAACATGGGGGTACATATATTCTTCCTGATTGGTGTTTCAGGCTTCTTAGGGTATATTCCTAAAAGCGGGATCACTGGGTCAAATGGAAGTTCAATTTTTAATTTTTTGAGGTAACACCATATTGTTTTCCATAGTGGCTGCACCAGTCTGCATTCCCACCAGCAGTGTGAATTTAGATCTTTTGATTTTAAAACCAGATTATTCTTTAAGAACAAAGCAAACAACCTCACTCTCAAATACATACACAAATTCCCTTCATTTAAACATATGATTTTCCTTTCAGTTGTCTCTTTTCAATAGACTTAGCAGAATTTGTCACCACAACCATTAAAGAGACCAGCCCTCAATAAGCTAAATTTATTAATGAGGGCTCACTCCAGTGTTGGCTGAGACATAATTACTCAACAACCAGCCAACGGTCGAAGGACCATAGGTTGCTCTTGAATTGTCCATCTGCTTCCAAACATAATAACTCTAACTGATTGATGACCTCAGGGACTAGGGGGTAGTTCAGCCTAGTGAAGAGCTAAGTCATTGTCCAATACTAGTGCCTACTAGAGAGCAGACATACACAAGAAAAAAAAACATTTCATTTAGAAAAGGATAAACAGCCCTGACCAGTTTGGCTCAGCGGTTAGAGCATTGGCTTGTGGTCCAGAGAGACCCGGGTTCGATCCCGCTAAGGGCACATACCTCGGTTGCAGTCTGTCCCTGACCCTGGTTGGGTCATGCTGGAGGCAGCCTCTCGATGTGTCCCTTTCATGTCAATGTTTCTCTCTCTCTCTCTCTTCCTCTCTCTCCCTCCCACTCTATCTGAACAAAAAATGGAAAAATGTCCTCGGGTGAGGATAAAAAAGAAAAAAAAATAGAAAAGAATAAACAGAAGGTACAAGATGGCAGAAGAAGAAACTTACATTCCATATTTAGGATATCACTTCCTTCAGCAAATTTCAGAGTCAGTTCGTTAATTCCTAAGATCTTTTACGAGGGTTTCTGCTAAGGAATGGCACACACACTAGAATATGCAGCCCTGTCCCTGACGGCATTCGAGAAGTACCCTGGCTTCTGCAGCTTTTCCTTCCAGAGCTGACTGCCCAATATGGTAGCCACACATAGCTATTTCAACTTCAACTTAAATTAATTACCGTTACATAAATTACAATTTCAGTTGCTCAATCACACTAGCCCCAGTTCGAATGTTCTATTGGACAGCGCTGACCTGGAATCTAAGGGCAAAGGGTTGAAATGAAGACACCTTCTAGCACTCTCCAGGATATTTAAGCAAGAAGGAAAGAAAACAGAACTTAAATATTTTTAATAAAAATATTTCAAGTATACAGAGAAAATTAAGAAATAATAGAGAACACCTGTGTACCCAACACTGAGCTCAGTCAAATATTTACATTTAGCATATCCTCCTCCCCCCACTCTCTTTTTCAGTGAGAATAAGAAATGAAACACAGATATGTACAAGCCCATGGGCACCCTTTGATGAGCTGAGCAAATACCTTACTGAAAAGTTCCAGGTGTATTTGACAAAAGCGATGGTGCCAGACACAACCATGTGGTGAGAGGCCTGGGCACCGGGACCCATGGCCCGGGGCCTGTTTCTTGGAGAACTAATAACAATTCCAGAACACCTGGAATTCCACTGACGGTGAAGGCAAAACTAACTTGAATTCACAGAATGATGCATAAAGATTCTTTCTTTAAAGGTAGAAACAGAGAGTGTGTCTTGAAAAAACAAATTTCAGACTTTAAGCACATAAAAATAAGTAATCTTGAAGCAATCACAAACTCCTTCAGTGTCACTGTTTGGACCTTGTAACCTCAGAAACGAGTCTCCCGGAAAGGGGCTGCAGGGGCTTCCAGGGCTAGAAGCAAACACACGGGGAATGTGGTTTCCTGGCAGCTCCGGGAGTCCAGATGAGACATCTCTCTAGGCTTGTAAATCATTCAATAAATTTTAAGTATCAGCAAACAAGTGGAATCCTCACTGAGCAAGCTCCCTTTATACATAGAAAATAGATATTTATTGTTTAATACTTGACAAAAGTCCATGGCTAAGTCTGTAATAAGTATGTCCCTGTGTCCAAATGCTGGTTTTGTCAGAATTATTACACTCTTTCATTTACTGTCACTTCTGTTCTGTTCTCAAATGCAGCAGACTCTGGGCGGCAGTGTTCAGGGAGCCTACATTTCTAAAAACATGGTGCCTTCTGCAAGGCAAGACGTGGGACTTGTACTGATACAGACTGGAGATGGCATGCCCCATTCTACCCCAGCCACGGAATAAAACGCCCACCTGATGCTAAACAGATTTTGTTTTATGTTCCTAACCGGCTGCCCTGCTCAGCCTCATTCTGCCGCTCCAAGGCCAGGCTCTCCCAAACTTGGCAAGCGTGGGGCTGTTGCCTCTGCCCGGACTATTCTCCTGTCCATCCCTTGGCTAAGCCTCCAGGTCCCTGCTCCCTCTTCTAAATCGGGTCTCCGCATGCTCCTTCATATCACCTGAGATTCCTCCTTCACAGCACCAGTCCCAGCTGGGGGATACATGTATCTGATTCTGTCTAATATCAGTCTCCTGCCTTAGACTTAAGGCTCCTGGAGCAAAGAGACCTTATTTTTGTCTGTTTTAATATATCTCTCAGCCTCAGTGCCTATACATTACAGGTGTTCCGTGATCATGAAATAAGGAAGTAGAAAAGGGAGGGAGGGAGCTGGTTTCTGACCACTGCCTGGTACAATTATTCCAACTTATGAGGTCCTACCATTATTTATTTATTTTTTGAATTACAGTTAACATACAATAGTATATCAGTTTCAGGTCTACAACACAGTGATTAGATATTTATATCACTTTACAAAGTGATCACCCACGTGAGCCTCGTACCCATCTGACACCATACATAGTTATTAGACTCTTATTGACTGTGTTCCCTATGCTGTACTTTACATCCCCATGACTAATCTGTAACTGCCAATGTGTATTTCTGAATCCCTTCACTTTTTCTACCCCCACCCTCTGCCTATAGCCCTCCTCCCATCTGGCAACCATCAATTTGTTCTCTGTATCTATTAGTTTGTTTCTGTTTGTTTATTTTGTTTTTTAGATTCCATATATAAGTGAAATCATGTGGTATTTGTCTTTCTCTGTCTGATATTTCCCTTAGCATAATACCCTCTAGTTTCATCCACGTTGTCACAAATGGCAAGATTTCATTATTTCTCATGGCTGAGTACTATTTCATTGTACAGTCTCTTCCTTATCCATTCTTCTATTAATGGACACTTCTGCTGCTTCCATATCTTAGCTATTGTAAATAATGCTGCAATAAAAATAGGGGTACACATAGTCTTTCAAATTAGTTATTTCTTCAGATAATATCCAGAAGTGGAAACGCTGGGTCATATGGTAGTTCTATTTTTAATTTTTTGAGAAACCTCTATACTGTTTGGCATAGTGGTTGCACCAATTTGCATTCCCACCAAAAGTGCATGAGGATCTCCTTTTCTCAACATCCCATCAACACTTGCTTGCTGATTTACTGATGATACCCATTCTGACAGATATGAGGTGATATCTCGTGGTTTTACTTTGTATTTCTCTGATGACTAGCGACACTGAACATCTTTTCATGTCTGTTGTCCATCTGTATGTCCTCTTTAGAGAAGTGTCTATTCAGGTTTTCTGCCCATTTTTAATTGGATTGTTTGGGTTTTTTTCTAGGTGTTAAGTTGTATGAGTTCCTTATATAATATAGATAGTAACCCCTTATCAAATGTATTTGTAAATATGTTCTCCCATTCAGTAGGTTGTCTTTTCATTTTATTGACAGTTTCCTTTGCTGTGCAGAAGCTTTTAAGTTTGATGTTGTCCCATTTGCTTATTTTTTCATTTGTTTCCCTTAACTGAGGAGACATAGACAACAAAATATTGCTAAAAGTGACATCAAAGAGTTAATAGCTTATGCTTTCTTCTAGGAGTATTAGGGCTTCAGGTCTTACATTTAAATCTTTAATCCATTTTGAGTTTATTCTTGTATATGATGTAAGAAAGTGATCCAGGTTCATTCTTTTACATGTGTCTGTCCAGTTTTCCCAACACCATTTATTGAAGAAGACTGTCTTTATTCTGTTGTACATTCTTGCCTCCTTTGTAAGAGATTAATTGACAAGGTTTATTTCTGGGCTCTCTGTTCTGTTCCATTGATCTATGTGTCAATTTTTATGCCAGTACCATGCTGTTTTGATTACTATAGGCTTGTAGTATAGTTTGATATAAGGTAGCATGATGCTTACAACTTTGTTCTTCTTCCTCAAGATTGCTATGGCTATTCAAGATCTTTTGTGGTTCTGTATAAATTTTAGGATTATTTGTTCCAGTTCTGTGAAAAATGCCATTGATATTTTGATAAGGATTGCTCTGAATCTATAGATTTCTTAGGGTAGTACAACATTTTAACTATGTTAATTCTTCCTATTCATCAGCACAGTATATACTTCCATTTATTGTTATCTTCTTCAATTTCTTTCTTCAATGTCTTACAGTTTTCCAAGTACATGTCTTTTACATCCTTATTTAAATGCAATCCTAGGTATTTTATTCTCTTAGATGCAATTGTAAATGGGACTGTTTTCTTAATTTCTCTTTCTGATTGTTCATTATTGGTATGTAAGATGAAATGGATTTCTGAATATTAATTTTGTATTCTGCTCCTTTACTGAATTCGTTTATTCTAGTAGTTTCTTGGTGGGATCTTAAGGTCCTCTCTCTATATAGTATCATGTCATCTGCAAATAATTACAGTTTCACTTCTTCCTTTTCAATTTGGATGCCTTTTAATTATTTTTCTTGTCTGACTGCCATGGCTAGGACTTCCTATGGGTTCTGCTTTAAATCAAGGTCCAAGTACCATTTTCCCTGGGGCAGGGGTTATATATTTCCTATGACTTTCCATTTTATTTCCTTACCTCTGCAAGGGTATGCTCTGGCTTATTTGTGGCCATCTGCTTAGAGTGACAAAAGCAGTCTGAATTTTTTTTCATTTTCTTCTCACAATTCTTTATTTAGCTAGGCTGCTGCTTGGTTGCTGGCTCCCATCTGTGCATCTAAATGAGTGCACACATGAGGCCCTGGCCCTGTAGACAGAGTGACACAGCCCGCATCCTGCACCTATTAACTTAGCAGTCATTACCACATTCCAGTACTGAGCTAGGCATGTGCTTTTCTCTACTCCCGGGACTCATCTGTCCAACCTGAAGCAGGTACCTCGCTGCAGTCATGCTCTTGCACTCTAAATGCAACTGGGAAACTGCCCAGGGGAAATATGGCTGCAGACCTTCCCCCTGCAGCAAGTCTCCATGAGGAGGAACCCCTGAAAGCCAGCACGGGATAGATGATGTCCAGTGCAATTTAGTCTTTGTTCCTGAGAGGAAGCAACTGATACTCTTTCCAGTCACCCTTTACCCCAGCCTTTATCACCACCCTGGAAATAGAAGCAAATCTTTCATTATCCCTCACAAGCATAAACATTTCTCCCTCTGGGTAAACAAGAAAGCCATAGCGTCATCTGAGCAGAAGTACAAGGAAGCAGGAGGCTCCTCCTGGTCCTGCCAGCATGCCTTCCCTCCCAAGAGCTTGTAGATGGAGCCTTTCCCACCCAGCATCAGGTCAGGAGTGGCCAGATGGCCTCAGGCCTACTTGTGCCTGCTCCTTTCCTCTCTCTGAGGCCGTCAGAGCTGGGAAACCTAGAGCCTGCCCTCAACCACCCGGAAGTGCAGGGCTGAGCTGCAGCTTCAGAATGTTCAGTGGGAACCTCCAAACACATTTGGATTCCCCACCTTTCCCTCTTCCACCCCACACTGTTTTCTAGAACTCATCTAAGGCACGAACCTAAGAGTCTGTCTCTCCCTCCCTCTCGTCACTATCCTATCTCCTAGAGACTTTTCAGCCCAACTGACTCTGACTGCCAAAGCACAAAGCCAAAGCCCGGCACCCTCTGGCTCCCGGAGTTTCTGGGACCCTCTCTAGGATGTAGGTGATTCACAGGGCATCCCCTGTGGGTGCTGAATTATTAGTGTGCCAAACCCTCCTTCCTTCCTCCGCTTCCACCTCCTCAAGGCCTGGCTTGCAGTTAGGTGACAGTCATGGTTAGCATGAGCTGTTTTCATCAGATTAAAATCATCATCCCTCTTCCCACACAATTGTTTCCCTCACTTAGTGAAGAATGTTGAATACCCAACCAAAGCTTTTAAATATCACTGAGTTTGGGGAGACAGAAGAGCAGAGAGATGAAGATGAATTCTTAGAAAAACTTAGAAATAAGCAAAACATGAAAGTAGGAAATTCATATTTAGTGGGCATGGACCCAAACCATCCAGTATCTTAAGGATAGAGATTGGCTTGCTGCCTCCATCTCTCTCCAGCTATAGACTTTGGAGAGAGAACCTATGCTAAGAATCTTCATTGCCCTGATACATGGAGGTGACCACACCCACCTTGGTCCTCTCTCATTGGTTAACAACATTAGCACTCCATTGATTCTGAGTCTTTGTGTTCCTTGGGGTACACAAAGTCTGGGGGTTGAGAAGGGCCATAGTTGATATAAAATTCATTCCAAGTACTCGATGGCATAATACCCAGTCACTCAGTACACTCAGCAAGTGTGCATGCACACACACGTGCGCACGCACACACACGTTTCATGATACAGTACTTAACTTTATTATGTGCACTGCACTAAATTCTATTTTTTCTTTTAACATGCTGGGAAAGATCCCCCCAATGGACTTCCTGACTCCCTAATGCATCGTGAACAGCAGTTCTGAAATCCTGTTTTAGAGCAGGGTTCAGCATCACTGCCCAGCCTTTCGGCTAAGATCAAGTATAAAGTAGGGTTCAGAGAGTGATGACCCGTGGGCCCAATGCTGCCCACTGCCGTTTTCATACAACCTGTCACCCATTTTTATTCAGCCTGTGAGCTAGGAATGATTTTAAAATATTTTTAAATGGTTCAAAACAACCCAAAAAACCTAATTTTTCTTTTGTAAAATTTATGAGGAATCTAAATTTTAGAGTTTGCAAACAATGCTTTATGGGAACACAGCCAAGCTCACCCGTTTCCAGACCGTCTGCGGCTGCTTTCGCCCTGGAGCGGCAGCGCGGGAGCCGGATGAGACACGTGGTCCGCACAGCCCAAACGCTCAGTCCTGGCCCCTTACACTAGCGTTGGAGGACATGCGCTCTGAAGCTGTGATAGGTGCGGACTGGGTTATCTGAACAATTTGTCAAATTGGTTGTCAGAACTAGGATATTTTAGTTTTACTTCAGTTTGTTACAGAAAAGGGACTAATATCACTGAAAGAATATCACTTCACATCAGAGACGACACTGGAGTTTCTCAGAGTGGGGGAAATGGCCCTTCCCAGCCATGTGTTCCGAGGGCAATGAGCTCATATCAAATTTTAATGCTCTGTTCTTACTGAGGCATTGAATTTGTAGTGGAAAAGAAAGTTGTTTCTTTTTAACCATCCCTTTTCCATTTACTAACTTAAAATTATGAGCCTGCATTTCCTTTACATGAAGTAACACCCGGCTGATCAGAAAAATTTCACTTGAACCCATTCAAGAAACCAAAGTCAGATGAAAAGTGCCCTCAGAATGGCTCAGACCTGGTAAAAGGCCGATGCCGTTAGTACAGATTACAGGAGAGGCAGTGAGAGCTGGGAAGGCCCCGCAGCCAAGCCCCAGCTGTGTCGGGCCCACACTGGACAGAAAAGAACTCTCCCTGGGAGCTCTCCAGCGAGTGGGTCTTGGTCCAGTGTGACCAGAGTGCAGCGGAAGAGGCCTGGGGTTTAGCCTGCTGGGGTAGAGAGAAGAGAGGAGAAGGAAAAGGTACGGTGAAAAGTAATCTGGTGGCTGGCAGAAAGACAGATCTCAAGGTGTGCTGGGGTCGGGAGGTGGAGATGGGCACTGAACCACAAATGCTGGTTTGCCAGAGAGCGTCAGGCCAGCGTGGGGCACGCAGTTAAGTCTGCACAGCCAGGACGAAGGAGCAGGCATCGTGGCTGAATATCCGGACCTATGTGGCTTCCCGCCCCCATTCCTGCCCCACCGCAGCAGCTGAAGTCTCTCCTCTTTGCCTCTCCTGCTTTAGGCTAGGGACAGACCACTGGCCACTCTGAAGATTCGGTAGCACATCTCCTCCCCACCCCCACACTGCGCCACAGCAGCTGGCCTATGGAGGCCACATTTCCACTATTTGGTACCACATGCTAGCCAAGGAGACAGGGCGCTTCCTTCCGGACTGAGCCAGGAGACCCAGGCTCTAACGTCTTCTCATCAGACAGGCGTGTCTCCACCTGAGCAGGTTGAAGGACACCACCACCAAGGCCTGCCCTGTGCACTGCAGATGGTGGGGCTTCCCCAAGGCAGCCCCAGCGCCCCTTGTGGCCTCAGCAAACAAGAGAGCAGGAAAGCTGGAGGGATGTTCCGGGGTGATGACCACCCATGGCCCCACTGGAGGGGCTGCTCCTTCTCTGCCATCTGAAATGCAAGTCTCCTCCACTGGCAGGGCTGGCGGAGTGCAGGAGCGGGCAACCAGACAAAGAGCCAACCTCAGCCTGTCGGGACCATGGACAAGGGCAGACTATGAAAGAAAATATGTAAATGGCCCTGGCCAGTTTGGCTCAGCGGTTAGAGCATGGGTCTGCGGTCCAGAGAGACCCGGGTTCGGTTCCCGCTAAGGGCACGTACCTTGGTTGCAGTTTGTCCCCGGCCCTGGTTGGGTTGTGCGGGTGGCAGCCACTCAATGTGTCCCTTTCACGTAGATGTTTCTCTCTCTCTTTCTCTTCCTCTCTCTCCCTCCCACTGTATCTGAACAAAAAATGGAAAAATGTCTTCGGGTGAGGATAAAAAAAAAAAAGAAAATGTGTATATGCTTCTTGTCCTCTTACTCTGATGCAAAAACCACACACACACACACGCACACGCACACGCACACGCACACAGTGAGAGAAAGCAAGTATGCCAGGCCCTTAAGCTTCAATTATAACAACAATTTACAAAAAAAGGAAAAAGAAAGCCTGTTTTAAGGGTTTAACTGCTACAGACTCTTATCTTTGCCTCTGTCTCATTCTCATTTTTCCGTCTGTAATCAGAAACCTCTATTGGGACTCACCTGAATCATGGAAAATGGAATCACTTGGGTCCTTAAATCATATTCTCACATCCTGTGGAAACTGCCCAAGTCTCAGCAGCAAGTTTCTTTGAGTTCTGAGAATGACTCACGTAGCTTCCCAGGATTTAAAAACAGTCACCGTTCTGTCACTGATTTGAGTGAGGGATTCACTGAGAAAGGAAAGTGTATAGCAAAACTCCTGGAACAACAGTTTGGAAACACATTGTGGTCTAACATGTTGCCCGCGGAGAGCACGGCAAACGTCTGGGGAACGTGAGACAGCCCACACACCCTTCCTACTGCGAACAGAACCAGCCCTGCTGATTAGCTGTTTCAACAGAAATCTGTTGCTGAGGAGCAGGGTAAAAAAGTCCTCCTTAAAAATGAAAGCAGTAAGTAAATATAATTACTGTACAAATACTGACTGGTCCCACAACACATCAGAAGATGTTAAGACTCACCAATGCTCTGTTTCATCTAAAATTACCTATAAGAATAACTACTGTTAAAAAAATGGTATTTTATTACTTTGAAGAAAAGATGGCAAAGGGCTGCAACGCACGTATCACTGGGGTCTTTACCTTGCTGCCCAAACCAAACCTGGATCTCCAATACTTGCACAAAAAAGAGAAGTTCTATTAGGTTCCCTACACCACAGCTAGAACGGCGCCTCCACGCCACCCCCACCTGATTCTCCCAGTTGCCACATGCGCTCTTTTCTATGGTGATTCACTGAAAGGACTTTCTGCCCCGGCCGGTTTGGCTCAGCAGTCAGAGGGTCGACCCGAGGACTGAAGGGTCTTGGTTTGATTCTGGTCAGAGGCATATATTCGGTTGTGGTTCAATCCCCACCTTGGTTAGGGTCATGTGGGAGGCAACCAATCGAAAGATGTGTCTCTCTCACATTGATGTTTCTCTCTTTCCCTCCCTCCCTTCTACTCTATATAAAAAAAATCAGTGAAAAAATATCTCTGGTGAGGATTAACAAACAACACACAAAAGACTTTCTATGTCTCCTTAAAGTCTCTCTCAAGTCATTAGGCCACATGGCCTGGATCACATCCAACTGAGACAGCTGAGACCCCGCGACTGGGTTTTAAAACATCACACTGCTCTGATTTAGGTGTTTATTTTCCTTTTCAAAAATCATATGGACACAAACATCAGGAAAAAAGTTCAACCGAAAACCAAAAGACTATAGCTACTGGGATTTTTGTCCCCAAGTCACCACAGCAATCAAGCACTGCTTTCCCACGCGGGAGGGGTGTCCTCTCGTGCTCATGTGATTTCTGCTTCCAGGATCACTGTTCCCAAGGGGCCGAGTCAGGGACTATCACAGCCCCTTTATTAGCAGGGGCAGACCCTTCTCCTCGACCCAGTCTGGCCCTGAGCACGAGAGCATGGAAGAAGCCACGAGCAGAGGCTCTGTCCAAACCCCAGCCATTGATTTTTCCAGATCTCCTGTGGGTGGGGGGCTTTGCTTTACCTAGGAAGATAGTGAGGAAAAAATATCAAACCTAGGGCAGGTTGGCTGAATCCTCTGATGTGTTCCCCGAAGTGACAGGTAGCAAAACCACCTTTCCAATTAGGTAAACCTCTCTGGCAGACTCGAATGGCTTGTGGGAATTTCAAAGACGATCACAGGCATTTTTTTGCCTGGGAGTTGGCAAGGCCAAAACAAGAGCCACATGAAAGGTTCAGGGAAACTTCCAAATCAGAAACACACAGACCACTTGGCACAACAGGACAGATGTGAGCATTTCCCCCCAGAGGTAGTCAGGGCACCAGATGGGTAAAATAATCCTTTCCGGACCCCTCACTCAGAGACTCTCCTCCTCCTTCCTTTCTTATACAGCACCTTCACATGAAGATGCTTTGGGTAAAGGAAAGAAAACCTCAGAAAGATCGAGATTCTCTTTCTCCCACGTCCCCTCTGCATTTAGCACACACCTTCACACAGCGAGCACTGTGCTGTGGGCAGATGCCGCAGGCACCCTGCACCTCCATGGAGGGACGGCACCTGCTCACCTTCAGAGCCCAGCATCCGGCAAGCACCCAACAAATGATGGACAAACCATCTGCTAGTGGATGAACCGAAACATGATCCCTGTATTTCAGTAGATGCCCCATTAAGAGTGTTGGGGGAACACAGGGAATTGAGGGTATTGCCTAGATTTCAATTATCCATACTATCTCTAATTTCCAATAATAAATCAAACAATTAGTGAATGTCTACAGTGGGGAAGATACTCTGCTGGGTCAAGTTACCAGGTAATTAATTGGTTGCTGAGTCTCATAATTCAATGCCATTTTCTTCAATTAATACTTGTCTTTCTGAGTCAATTAAGGAGGTAGCTTTGTCAGATCGTGGGTAGGCAAGATGGTATAAGAGAAAAAATAAAGGTCTAAGGGTCAAGGGTCACAGCACTGACTCCCCCTAAAAGCATGAAGCACCTGGATGCCATGGTGTCGCTCCTTTTCCTTTCACTGTGAAACAGGAGAAATACTGAGGCTCCTATTATTGCATTTACAAAAAGAAAAAAATAGTGCCTCTCTCCCTATACTCATGGCAGTATTCAAATCCTTCAGCTTCCACACTCTACCCACTTAAAACGGTTCCCTCTCTTTGTATCACTGCCTTTGCCAATCAAAAAAAATAACAATCTCCCCGCCAATACTTGCTAGTGTCTCTTCACTTTCACATTGTGAAAATAAAATAAGATGCACAGAGAGGATCTAATACCATCAATATCCTCATTGTAAGACAGCAGATTATCAGAAGAAAACAACTGATTTATTGTATATGGTGAGAAGCCTTTAACTTAAAATAAAAAATAGGAGACAAATTTTCTGGGAAAAACAGTATCATCCAGAATTCTAGTCCTGCTCAGGAATCAGAATAGATGTGGTAAAGCTGAAGGAAATGCATGGGCATAGCAGACAACAATACTGACTCTGGAAAAGTGGGGAGGAAGAAGATCGGGGGGGGGGGGGCAAGTGGGTTGGACTACACTGGTAACACCTTGCTTCTGAGTCTGGGCAATGGGTACATAGATGTTTATGTCAGAAATATCTCATAGTTACCAATAATAAAAACCATCAAAACACTGGCAGCTGCTGAGCGCTCTCCCTGAGTACGCTAGCCCTTGCGATTTGGACTGCTGGCTACTGGAACTGCTCAACAGGAAATGGTGAGCAACTAAATAGCTGACAGAATTGGATCATAAAACAGTGTATTAAATCCAACGCACATGCCTGCGAGGTTAAAGGGCCACACCCCCACCTTCGAGAAGGCAGCAACCTTCTCAGAGAGGGAAACCTCAGAGGAGTGATCTTGGCAGCCTCCCACTTCCTCATCTACTTCTGAAAATATAGCTGACCCTAAACTTGGCCACTAGGCACCACCCTCCCATCAGCTTCTCCATTTCACTGGGCAAATCTTCAGCTCAAGACACAGGAGTGTTTATTTATGGCCAAACCCGCTGGCCGGGACCCCGTCTGCGTAGGCCCTTTCTTCCCAAGTCTGGAGCTCTGCTGTAACCATGTCATCTCCTTCCTCACCAGCTCAGCAGTGAGGACAAGCTGGCTTGGGCCTCTGGGCTTTGAAATCCGGCCGTCACATCAACCACCATGCATAATAAGGGGCGTAGTTACACCCAGCCCTTCAAAGCGTTAGACACGTTATTCATATGCCCTCGCCAAATCCTATAACTAAGAATATCAAGTGCTATCCTCATTTCTAAGATGGGAAACAGCACCTTCAAAGGTCAGTTCATAAACACAGTAATGCCAAGTGGTGCCTCCAAGACAGGTACAGGCTTCTAGATTCCAACCATTGGGACAAACCCAGAGGCAGCCTGCAACCTGCATCTTTAAGCAGACAAGCCAGCAAAGCAGCCGGAAGAGAAAACCAACACAGAACCAGAAACAAGGCAGGCACTGTATAGGGTGCTCACATTCTGTGCAGTGCCAACATTACATTCCCAGAGTCTCAAAAACCCAGCAGCATTTAAATGCCATGGGAATACTTAGCATTGCTTCACCAATTAAATTCTCCCTAACCTAAAGCAAAGGGCAACTGCAAACCACCAGTTTGGAGGATCAGTCATAGCCTTGTAAAGTCTTTGCCAGTAATTATCCAGAGAGCGTCTTACATACACACAGGTGGCTCAGCCACAGTACACAGATCACTCTCCTTATCAATCAGCATGAGGACAGGACCTCAAGCACAGAGTAGGTTTGTTTTCCTAGCTTCCTACTCACTGCATTAGCCACAGATCTCAGCTATTTCAGAAACAGAACTCCATGTACTATATTGTTTACCTCTTTCTAAATATCAAAAAGATATCTAAAAGCAAGCCACAAATAAAAATGTAGAATTGATCTTTCTGGTTACCAAATTAAAAGCTTTTTGAATTTAGGAACTGTGTTCTTATTCAACATCTCTCAACCCAGATAAATGATAAGTAATGATAATGATAAAAAATGGAAAATGGAAGAATAGCTGTGCATAATGATCCATGTGTTCCATTCCCTATTCACCAAGGACTATGCAGTCGGGCTTTTCCAGGGGAGATGCCACGATGAGTAACCTCAGGGGGCCAACTGTCTCACGGAGACACGCCTAGGAGACAAGGCACGCCTGGTTTCACATCCATAACGGGTGTGACATCTGCAGGCAATGCAATGGAGGGGGTGAATCCTGGGAATGACTTCGAAGAGGAAGCAGTATTTGAACTTGACCTTAAGGGGAAATAAGTAGAACTTTTCTGCCTTGTGGATGGTGAGGGAGAACAGAGAGCCTGAGAGAACAGGCTTAGTTATCAGTATCAGGAAGTCCCCAGGAGGGTTTCTCTTTCAGCCACCAGTGAGGACACCAGAGAGAGTCGCAGCTGCGCTGAGGAAAAGGAGAGCAGGGATTTGCCTTCGGGAGGCTGGCTGGGTGTCGGCAGACATTGCAGATTCACAGGGAAGCTCTGGCTCCACCTGGCTACAGTGTCCTGGGGGGCCTTTGCCTTCTGCCCCTCCGCCCACATCATCTGAACCAGGTCTCCATACATGTGGAGTTTTCCCATCAGGTTTGCCACCCCCTCCTTCCCGTCCCCTTGCTCCTGTGCATCAGAGTCATTTAGGATGTCAGGAGGACAGGGAGTCATCATTCAACTGAAAAAAACAACAACAAAAAACTCTTTTATTAATTTAGGGTCACACAGAGACAGCTAAGAGACTATACAGGCCACATCCAGAATCCCAGATCATTTCAACTGAGCCAGGGTGGGTACTGAGAAGGGGGCATGGGGAGCAGAGCAACTGGACCTCATCCGACTCCAGCGCAACGTGAGGACTCGCCGGTACTGGGCCAACAGCAGACGCTAGCTGCCCGGCACGTCGTCTTCTATCCTTGACTGAGGGCTTCTCAGGCCACACACATCAATATCCACTGCAAGTTCAAACAAAGTGGGAAGTGAAGAGCCCTGGCCGGTTTGGCTCAGCAGTTAGAGCGTTGGCCTGCGGTCTGGAGAGACCCGGGTTCGGTTCCCGCTGAGGGCACGTACCTCGGTTGCAGTTTGTCCCCGTCCCTGGTTGGGTCGTGTGGGTGGCGACCACTCGATGTGTCCCTTTCACATCAATGTTTCTCTCTCTCTCTCTCTCCCTCCCACTCTATCTGAACAAAATATCGAAAAATGTCCTCGGGTGAGGATAAAAAAAAAAAAAAAAAGTGGGAAGCAAAGAGATATACAGACAGCCAATAGGCACGTGAAAAGATGCTCACCATCACTAATCATTAGGGAAATGCCAATCCAAACAACCATAAGATACCACTTCACACCCATTAGAATGTCAAAAATGAGGAGAAATAGGAATCTTTGCGCCCCGGTGGGAATGTAAAATGGTGCGGCCACTGTGGCGAACAGTACGGCGGCTCCTCAAACAGTGAAAGAGAATTACCACGCGATCCAGAATCCCGCTTCTAAGTGTACAGACAAAATAATTGAAAGCAGAGACTCCAAAGGTATTTCTAACTCATGTTCATAGCCACGTTATTTACAACAGTCAAAAGGTGGAAATAACCCAAACGTCCATCGACAGATGAGTGGCTAAGCGAAATGTGGTCTGTACGTACAATGGAATACGACCCGGCCTCACAGAGGAAGGGACGCTGGCGCATGCTACGGGGGCTGAACCTTGAGGGCAGCACATTCAGACAAGAAGCCAGCGAGAAGAGGACAGATACTGTAGGGTTCCATCTACATGAAGCACCCACAGTCGTCGAATTCATTGAGACAGAAAGTAGAGTGGTGGAGAGGAAGAATGAGGAGTTACGGTTTAAGAGGTGCAGAGTTTCAGTTTTGCAAGATGAAGACGTTCTGGAGATGAATGGTAGCACAACAGTGTGAACACCCTTTGTGATATTGATTTGTACCCTTAAAATGGTTAACACAGTAAATTTCATGTTATGTGTATTTTACCACAATACAAAAAATCCCCCTGCAAACAAATAAACAAACCTCAAATTGTAAAGCAGAACTACTGGTCTTTGGGGGCCCCCAGTGGTCTGTGCCAACCCCACCCTGCCCACATAAGGATCGTTACACTGTCCCCTATCCCTTCAGGAGGAGCGTCAGATAAACTCAATCTCCAAGAGGTGGGAGTGACTCACAGAACTTGTGTCACCATTCTCAGGGGTCAAATCTCCTCTGTGGCTTAAAATAGAGAATTACATTCTCATGGTCAGATTTCAGGCAGCAACTCAATGGCAGGGGAAGGTGTATAGGGCCTGTCATCTCCTGAGGTCAACTCTGACAATCTCACTGTCCATCTCCACATTCCCACGCACTCTGTGTGAGCTGCTTGTCTAAGTCCCAGCACTAACCTAGTTACTGAGGAAACACAGACAACCATGAACTGAGCCTTGAGTGATGAAGGCAGAACAACCCCACAGAGGTGAGTGTCCTGCAACAGAGAGCCCTGGTGGTGGGGGCATCCTGCTGGCTGAGCTCGAGGGAACACAGGGGCAGCGCGAGGGACAGCAGGATGCATGCAGCAGCAGAGGGGCCCAAGGCTGGAGGGGCTCTATGTCCAGGACACAGAGAGCATCCGTGTTTTACATTTCTATGGTTCATGGATTTCCTATTTCTACGCATTGTATGCTTGTCCCAAGTTAACCTGTTCAAACGACTTAGACCTGAACCAGCTGTGATTTAAACCAGGGCTTCCTCCCCCCGCCCCAAAGTCTGCATCTCATAGAACATACCCTCCATCACCTTCCTACCAAAAAACCCAACCAAATGGCACTTCAGGGGGGATGGTGGGTCTCCCAAGCCCTTTCTTTTAAGGAGCTTGACAATTCCTATGTCATTTTTTATCTTTTACAAAGTTGTATAAATTAAATCCGTGCCAATGACTATTTTATCCCACATCCTGTCCCCTGTCATAACTTCAGATGCCTTGGGGCCCCTCAAACAGCATCATCATGACCAGGTAAGGACATGTCACAATGATGGAAGTGTCTAAACTTCAGCAGCTAAGAAAGGTCACAAAGGCCAAGGTTCCAGGAGGAGGTGGCTGTGCCTGTCATCAGCTCCATTTCCAAAACTCTGGGGTTGAGTCTCCCGACGTCTGCTTCCAACTCCATTTTCACGGAGGGCGAGGAACTGGGGCTATGGTCTGGAGCGATCTCTCCACATCAGCCACACTCACTTCTTTTCTCCAGAGCACCCCCTTGGTAACAGCAAGCCCTGTGTGATCCATGAAAACCCTCCAGAGGCTTGTCTCCAGCACTCTTTCTGAATCCCATTTTGGGGGCAATAGGAAACACAAGGCCATTCTTGCAGTAAACACTAGTGAAGTGTGACATGTAAGCCAATTCCCAAGCTAAAAGCCAAGAGCATAAAGACACAGACAGCCCCTACCCTCAGGGAACTACAGCCAGATACAGAAAACAGTGCTTGGCCCGTGCCCTCCTGCAGAGACCAGAAAAACTCGGAGGAAACATTCCGTACACCTTTCGCAGAGGTTTGTGTGCAGATCAGTAAATTAAAGTAATTTGAAAGTATTCTTTAAGAAATTAGAATACATTTTGATCAGGAACTGAAACACCTACTGAGGAAACCCTTTCCTGACCCAAATAATGTTAGACAAGGGCCATGTTCCTCCTGGGATTTCACATGGGGCCAGGCTTAAAATCCTTGACAATGCTCCCAAATCCATCTTTTTAGGAAGGCAGTCCAGGACCAGATTCTGGGGCTAAGTGACAGTGCCTAGTCCGTCACCTGGACTCTCCATCTCTCCGCTGCTCACAGGGGACCATGGTGGTAGGCGCTCCCCTCCAGCTCTGCCACAGGCCAGGTCTACGAGATGCGGGCTCTTCGTTGCCAGTGTCTGTGTGAATGAAATATTAAGCAGGCTCAGCGGATGGACAGCCTTTCAATAGCAGGCTGCTCGGAGGCTGAGGAAGTGAGTTTTGATCCGTATTCTCACTTGACTAGCCCGGCTCTCAGCTGGGAAGTTTCCTGCTCTATTGTTAGCTGTCTGCTCGCCTGCTTCCCGCCAGGCAGGCGGCACCCAGCCGGCTCTGTGCCCCCCACGGCCTCTGGCAGTCCAGTCAGTCTAGGCAGCCTGGTCTCTGTGTCTACGGCAGCAGGTGACATCCCTGCCCTGAGAATGTCCGTCCAGGGCCCTTCGCTGCTCCCCTTGGGACTCACCCTGAGGCCCACTGCCATAACTTCTGAAGGGCATCAGAAACAAGCTTTCCGTTCGGCTGAGGGTCAGCACAGGACACTTAAGCAATGGAATTTTTTTCTGTGACTTAAGTTTCTGTCATTTCAAAAGCAAACAAAAACCACAAGCAGTTGCATCTCAGTCCACCAGTCAGTTTCCCTTCCTGTAGTCTGGCTCACCTGTCCTCACCTGGCTCAGCAGCACGGGAGGAGCTCAGACAGCCCAGCCCAGGCAATGTCAGGGGGTCGGCAAGTGGAGGCGGGTAGGAGGGCAGGTGTCGGTTGTGGGATTCTGTCCCAGGGGCCAGCCCAAACCAGACATAAGACAGGGCCCGCCTGGGATATGGCAGCTTCTGCAGCCTTCCTCCTCAGAGAACCGTGATGCCCCCGGGCACAGGCTGAGGGGGGTTGTGAGGGAGGAAGGGACGGGAGAGGAGGGAAGGGAGAAGGAATGCGCAGGAACAGGTTCATGGTCTCAGCCCCTGCTCACGGCCTGGCTGTTGCGGTCACCTTGATAAGACAGGCTGGTGTCTGCCTCAGGTCCCAGGTCCAGTGTGGGGGCCCAGCAGCCACACCCAGGCGAGGACTTGGAACCCCAGCACTGAGGGGCCACGTGCTTTCCCTCCAGGAAAAAGGCACTTCAAAAAGGACAACCATAGCACTAAAACTGGCCCTTCCTCGCTTCAACTACCAGGGAAGAAGGGAGCTTTTCTGGGCCAGAGGTGGGAACCACCCGCCCTGGCCTCTGCCAGCGCCACTCCTCCAGCCCTGGCCGCTCAGGGGAACTAGCATTACACTTCTGAGCGGCCACAGGATGGGGGCACAGCCAGGCACCAGCTGACCCCACAGGCATCAGCGACCTAGCGAACACAGCCAAAGGACATTTTTTTACTTTAGGTCACAGGATTCAAGCCTGGTCTAGTTGGTGGCTCAAATGGGGGCCGACTTTACATGGCCCGGCCTGCGGGCCCAGGCTCCAGAGGACCCAGCCCAGCCCCATGTCCCTGCATCTCACCGAATCCTACTGCTCCTGGGCACCTTCATGAGCCCCTTTGGGATGGGACACAGGTGAGGCACACAATGAGAAAAGAGCTCATTTTCTAATCTACACATAAATATATGATATTATTTTGCTTGGAAATGAACAGAGGGAGCCCTGATGGTGCCACCAAACACTGGTACAGACTACAGTTTGATCCCTACAGCGACTAGGTAAGACAGAAGAGGCGTAATTCTCATTCTTTATTTTAAGAAGCCAAGGGTTAGCTCTCTTAAGTGCCCCAGGTTACATGCCTAATGAAAGCCTCAGTTCAAGACAAGAATCCAGGTTTTCAGACTCCTGGGCAAAGGATCTTTCATATCCATTCCTTCTCAAAGAAAAAAGTCAGGGCCCGTGCGGTAAAGCACTGTGGGATGAGGCCACTCCTGTTCTGGATGCTTGACTGTGTGTGAGGTCACTCTTGTCCCTGGTGCTCTGCTCACACCCCAGGACGAGGTCACACTTGTCCCAGGTGTTGTACTCACACCACAGAATGAGGTCACACCTGTCTCAGGTGCTCCGTTCACACCCCAGGACGAGGTCACCCTTGTCCCAGTTGTACTCATACCATAGAATGAGGTCATACTTTTCCCAGGTGCCCTGCTTACACTGTGGGATGAGATTCCACAGGAAGGGCATTTAATTCCACACAGAGATGAGGGTGGGTGTCAGGAGGTGACCCCATGGCTGACTTTCAAAAATCAGTGTGTGTAGCTCATCCTTAAAGGAGCAGCTGGGAAGGGAGTTGCTCCAGGCCTGGGGCCTCTCAGGGGAAGAGGAAGATGGGACTGGGGGGAAGCACAGCCCAGGGAGGGGCAGGCATGTGCTCAGCCAGCCCACTGTTCTCTGGGTTAGACCGGACTCTGGAGTCTCTGGAAGGAGAGCTCCAGGAAGTTTTTAATTTCTTCCTTGATCTCCTTGGTAACTCATTCATTGTTTAATAACATGCTATTTAGCCTCCATATATTTGAATATTTTTGCATGTTTTTGTTGTAATTGATTTCTAGTTTCATGCTATTGTGATCTGAGAAGATGCTTGCTTTGATTTCAATCTTCTTGAACTTGTAGAGACTTAGTTTGTGCCCTAAAATTTGGTCTGTCTTTGAGAATGTCCCATGTGCACTTGAGAAGAATGTAAATTCTGCCATTCTTGGGTGTAATTTTCTATAGATATCTATTAAATCTATTTGATATAGTGCATCATTTAGAGTCTCTATTTCCGTGTTAATTATTTGTCTAGAGGATCTATCCAGTGATGTCAGAGGGGTGTTGAAGTCCCCTGCTATGATTATATTGCTGTTGATTTCTCCTTTGAAGTCCTCCAGAAGTTTTAAAATGTACTTTTGTTTTCCTATGTTGGGTGCATATATGTTTACTAAGGTTATATCTCCTGTTGGATAGATTTTTCAATTCTTTGTCTCTAGGTATGGCCTTCATTTTTTTTTTTTATCCTCACCTGAGGACAGTTTTGCATTTATCTTCAGAGGGAGGGAGGGAGGAAGAGAGAGAGAGAAAAACATCAATGTAAGAGAGACACATCACTTGGCTGCCACCCACAGGACCACAACTAGGGCCGGGGACGAACCGCAACCAAGGTACATGATGGTCTTCATTTTGAAGTCTATTTTATTGGATATGAGTATTGCTACCCCAGCTGTTTTTTTCCTTTCCGCCTGCTTGGAAAAATTTTTTCCATCCCTTCAATTTCAACATATGTGAGTCGTTTGTTGTGAGCGGGTCTCTTGTAAACATATATATGAGTCATGCCTTATCCAATCAACTACTCTGTGTCTTTTGATCAGAGTGTTTAATCCATTTACATTTCAGGTTATTACTGATATGTACTTATTTATTGCCATTTTTGTTCATTATGGTTATGTTTCTCTTCCTATTTCTTCTACTTATTACAGCAGTTCTTTTAACATTTCTTGGAGTGCTGGTTTGGTGCTAATATATTCCCTTAGCCTTTTTTGTGTGTGTCTGGGAAGGTCTTTATTTCACCTTCTATTTTGAATGATAGCCTTGCTGGATAGTCTTGGATTCAGGTTCTTGTTTTTTCTTACCTTGTTTACTTCATGCCATTCCCTTCTGGCCTGTAGTGTTTCTGTTGAGAAGTCAGCTGATAGCTTTATGGGGGTTCCTTTGCAGGTAACCTATTGCTTATCTCTTGCTGCCTTTAGGATTCTCTCTTTGTCTTTAATTTTGGGCACTTTAATTATTATGTGTCTTACTTGGGACTCTCTGTGCTTCTTGAACTTGTATGCCTTTCTCCTACACCAAGCTAGGGAAGTTTTCTTTCACTATTTCTTCAAATATATTCTCTAACCCTTGCTCATTTTCTTCTTTTGGCACTCCTATGATGTGGATGTTATGTTTCATTTTGTCCCACGGTTCTCTTAGGCTGTCTTCCTGTTTTATAATTGTTTTTTTCTTTTTGGTTTTCTGATTGGGTGATTTTTTTCTACCCTGTCTTCTAATTCACTGATGCGGTCCTCAGCTTCCTCTACTCTATTCCTTCCAGTGTGTTCTTTAGTTCTGCTATGTCATTCCTCATTTCTAGTTGTTTGGTGTTCAGTGCTTCCATATCTTTACTCATGCTGTTGAACTTCCTCATGATTATTACTCTGAACTCTCCCTCTGCCGCCTTGCTTACTTCCAGTCATTTATTTCTTCTCATGCAGAATTATCTTGTTCTCTCATTGGGGATTTGTTTCTTTGTTTTACCATTTTGGCTGTCTCAGTGGGTTTTGGAGCCTGCCAAATTTTTCCTGTGTGTGTTTGGTGTTCTGCTGGTTGTGGCTCCCTCTTCTGGGTTTGTATGAGTGTGGATGGACCCATGTTAAACACCACTGTCAAGTCTTACTTTCCTGGGTAGATTTGCAAGCCAAGGAAAAGTTCAGTTATCCTCTAGCTTTTTGCCTGGAGGCAAGTCTCAGTTACTTGACAAGCCTCGATTTGTAGCCCTCAACTGAATGAAAAAATCCCTTAGGTGTAAGAGGATTTCCAGGTGGTGGGGCACTTGCTTGCTATCAGACTTGATGTTAATGAGCCTCAACTTGCATTTGTCTGGCCTGGCCTGGTGGTGTTGAATTCCTGCTGGAAGGGGCCGTTGCTTCTCCCAGGGCTCTGGAAAGGGGCTCTTTGAGTAATACGGCTACTGTCCTGTGAGGGAGTGATTCAGCACAAAACTCTCAGTGTTCTCCCATTCAGCTCTCTCCTGAGCCAGGAGCCCTGGACTCTCTCCACACAGTTCCAGTCCCGTCCATCCTCCCTCTGCCAGAGCCCACAGTGAATGGCTGTAGCTGATTTGGTGCTTTTAAAACCCTCACTTTCTCAGTGGGAAGTGCGCTCAGCTAATGCAGCTCTCTCCTGCTGTTTATGGGCTCGCAGCCTCCCTCATGCGCCTCTGCAGTTCCCACCAGGCTCCGTTTGGCATCCTCTTTCTGTCCCTGGTAGTACAAGCTCTCTCCAGCTGCTTTTCAGTTGTTTTTTCCTGATGATTTGTCTTTATTTTAGTTGTAATTCCAGTTTGGTCCTGGAAGATGGTCTGTGTAGCTTCCATCCACTCTGCCACGATTTTCTACTCTCCTTTCCTGGGCTCTTGGAGTTCACAGCTGCTTCTGTGGCAAGAGCATGCTCTCACAGGCTTCAGAAACACAAAGCACATTTCTTTTTTCTGTTTTCTTGTTTCTGTTGGCTTGTTTATTTGTAGATTCAATTGTTGATAAATAGGTATTTATTGCCATTTTATTATTCATATTTTTTAAAAATCTTTTTCCTTAAGAAGACCCTTCAACATTTCATATAATACTGGTTTGGTGGTGATGAACTACTTTAGCTTTTTCTTGCCTGAGAAACTCTTTAAAAATTTTTTTTAAAAAATTGATTTTAGAGAGCGGAAGGAAGAGGGAGAGAAAGATAGAAACATAGAAGAGAGAGAACATTTATTGGCCACCTCCTGCAAGCCCTAACTGGGGATTGGGCCCACAACCTGGGCATGTGCTCTGACTGGGAATTGAACTGGTGACTTCTTGGTGCATGGGTTGATGCTCAACCACTGAGCCACACCGGCCACGCTGGGAAACTCTTTATATGTCCATCAATTCTAAATGATAGCTTTGCAGGATAGAGTAATCTTGGTTGTAGGTTCTTGCTTTTCATCACTTTGAATATTTCTTGCCACTCCCTTCTGGCCTGTTAAGTTTCTTCTGAGAAGCTGACAGTCTTGTGGGAGCTCCCTTGCAGGTAACTAACTGATCACAAAGCACATTTCAAGACAGTTTGGACACCAAAATTTTGAGGCAGGATATGAGGTCATGCAGGTATAGTTAGTTGGATATTCATCCTTTGGTCAGCATTTAAAATGTTTATTTCTATACACTATCGCAGAGGCATTAGTGAGCCAGGCCTGATGTCACCTATTCTCCGATTGCCTCAGGATGTGACCTCAACAGTGTCTGCAGATAGCTCTGTGGTCCTCTTACTCCAAATTTTCTCCTAGAAGGCAGTGCAGGCCCATGACCACCTCGGTCAGGAGTGAGATGCATCTGGGTCTTGGAGAGTCTGGAGAAGAAGCCAGGCATTCACTGCACAGATTTACAACATGGGTTCACCACACACTGGAGAAGAAACATTATTATTTCCATCTCACAGATGAGCAAACTGAGGCTCAGGGAGGCGAGTCAGGTCAAAGTCACACAACTAGTGGTGGCAGTCGAAGGGCAGAGACTGAATCCTAGGTGAGGTGGCTGCTCTGTTGAAGGGCTCCTGACTATTCATTATCACTTAAAGATAAGTCACATCAGGTGAAAAGAGAATAGATGCTCCTCGCCCAGTGTACCCAATGACCTTGACTGGGACTCAAACAAGCAACTACCTTTCCCTCTGCTTAGAACAGGGTGAAACCCGGGCACTGGTCTCCGTAGCTTTCTCACTGAGCTTAGACATGTATTCATGAATGCTAAGTCCTACTCTGCTGTCTCAGCCTCATCCAGAACCATCTGGCTCTCTGCATCTTCACTGGAAGCCCAAGGCCCGTCAGGTGGAAAGTCCATCACTGGGCTCCAACAAGGTCAAGGTGACTGAGTGTGGACAGCAAGGTGACTGTGGCTTTCTGGAAACCAACCACTTAGTTCCCCCCCTTTTGGAGAAAGTTATTTCTGGAAATAGGGGATCTTAACCAAAATTTGAATCCTTGGTTCAAATGACAAAGTATTTGAAAGCACAAGCATCTTGGAAATCTGCTTCGTGGTCTGGCCCCTCACAGAATGCATCATTCATGTTATCTCCATGTTTGCAACGCATGTCAGGCTGCCCCCAGGGCCCTTGCCCCTCGCACTGAACCAGAGCCATGCAGTTTCAACCTGGGACCTACAAGTGTGTTCCAGAAATGGCCATGAATTTCTTGTGGTTTATGTAAAATTGTATGGGCACATATATGTATGTGTGCATGTGCGTACATGTGTTATATATGCATTTTTCCAAGGGAAGGGCCCATAGTTTTCATCATACTCTCAGAGGTGTCTCTGACCCAAAAATGATTCAGAAGACTCAGAAGCACTGCTTTAAAAGGAACTTCCATTTTTGCCAAATTGGCCAGATTTCAACATAAAGTGGGTCAGAGCAATTAAAAGCTGAAAAAAGTAAAGTATGGGCAATTTTTTTTATTTTTTATTCTCACCTAAGGACATTTTTCCATTTTTTGTTTAGCTAGAGTGGGAGGAAGAGAGAGGAAAAGAAAGAGAGAGAAAAACATCGACATGAAAGGGATACATTGAGTGGCTGCCACCCGCACAACCCAACCAGTGCCGGGGACAAACTGGAACCGAGGTACGCACCCTTAGTGGGAACCGAACCCGGGTCTTTCTGGACCACAGGCCGACGCTCTAACCGCTGAGCCAAACTGTCCAGGGCTGGGCAATTTAATCTATAAGATTTCAGAGAAATTAAATCCTCTGATGCAATAAATTATGCAAAAAGATTCCAATAAAATGGGGCACTATTAGCTGTGGAAAGGGTGGGGGTCAAGGATAACGCAAATCAGGAAAGAGTAAGAACGCCAGAAATGTCAAATGGAAGAGGAAGCTGTCTGTAGGGCAGCAGTTCCAGCCTCCAGAGGGAGGCTCCATGGGCAGCTTGTTTAGGCTGTGCACCAGCTCCTATTTTTACTTAAAACTACTGAAAAAAGTGTGTATACAACACAGAAGTCTTGGCTTCCCCTGGGGATCAACCTGCCGACACGTCAGAACTGCTCGGAGTGAGGAGCTAATTACATTCCATGGGTCTTTCCCAGAGATGCTCTATTTTTAACCTAAGTATGTCTGTCATTTAAAGTGTGGAGCCTACACCCTGGCCGGTTTGGCTCAGCAGTTAGAGCGTCGGCCTGCGGTCCAGAGAGACCCGGGTTTGGTTCCCACTAAGGGCATGTACCTTGGTTGCAGTTTGTCCCTGGCCCTGGTTGGGTCGTGCGGGTGGCAACCACTTGATGTGTCCCTTTCACATTGATGTTTCTTTCTCTCTCTCTCCCTCCCCACTCTATCTGAATGAAAAATGAAAAAATGTCCTCGGGTGAGGATAAAAAAATAAAATAAAATAAAGTGTGGAGCTTATATTTTTTTAAGAAAATACATTTTTCTTAATATTCCCATGAATAATTTAGCTTAGCTGATAATCCCTCTGGTTTTCTCAAGTATTTCTTCTAAAGACAGATGTGGCCATTCCAGGCAGAAAGGAACGAATAAAACTATGTGAGGCCTTGGGTCCCACCCTGCAGGGTCCCCAGTTAAAAATAAAAGGACAAAAAAAGAGAGACTGTAATCTTAGCATTTTAAAAATCACCATTATCTCCCTGTAATTTTCTTCCAACCCCATGTTTAAGGCAATATCCAGCTCACAAATGTTCTCCAAAAGTTCATGTGTATTTGTTTTTTAGAAATAATGG
Source organism: Molossus molossus (assembly GCF_014108415.1). Lineage (NCBI taxonomy): Eukaryota > Metazoa > Chordata > Mammalia > Chiroptera > Molossidae > Molossus > Molossus molossus. The sequence goes on from NW_023425347.1 coordinate 8,040,395, forward strand.
TGTAAACATATATTTAGGTTCTCAATTAGAAGCCACATTTTTGAGGGGGCCCAGCCTAGTCTACACAAGTATGTCAAGCCAAAGAGTGCTGAAATGCTTCATACTTAAAAGGTGTGTGTTGAAACAATACTGCTTCAATACGAGAAGTGGTTTTTAATATATCTTAAGCATAACTTTTTTCTTGTGAAAATTTCCTTTACATATAAGTACACTTCCACATGCAAGAGCAAAAAGAAGAAAGAAAAACTCAGTACACTGTAACCATAATTAATATTTGTTGAGCGTCACATTTTTTCTTTTGGGAGAAAGAGGCAAATTACAGGAAAACAGATCCCATTTTATCAGGATTATCTTTAGAGACTGGACTACAGGGCACATCGCTGTTCTTCACTTTATGGAATATGGTACATGCCTCCATTTTTAAAAATGCCCTGGTTGGGGACTCCCCCCTCCTAAAATCCATTGATTTTCTTTATAAAGCTAAAGGTGGTTAGCTACGTCTAGGAATGCAAAACATCTTTATAAAATTAAGCTTTTAGGGGAAATGACTTAAAGGGAAATTATTTAATTAAAAATTTAAGTGCTTTAACAAGTTTTGAAGAACCTTGAGCTGGGCCTTGAGGAACTTCGAGTCTGACAGGGACAGAGAGCTTGCAGGCTGACTTCCCAGGGTAGGTGGCCTTGGCTCTTGGTTCTGACTTTGCATGAAACGTTCCCCACATAACAGGTGAAGAATGAGGCTCTCTCCCAAGGGATCCCTGAGCTTGAGGGAAAGCCATCTCCGGGTGGGCAAGGAGAGAGGGCTGTAACTTGTCAGGGCTGCTCATGGTATCAGCCAGCTGCAAACACAGGGAGCTCCTGGGGCGCCCCATGCCACCTCCCTTGTGTAGCCTGAGGGAGCCCCGCTCCTGTCAGCACCTCCCACCTGACAGGGGCCCACGTGCCCAGTGCCTGGCTCAAACTCCAGGTTGAGAAAGCTTCCCCAGTGACCCGATGAGCCTGCACTTGACTATTTTGTAAACATTCAATGCAGAGGAAACATTGACTCTAGTTTAGTTTTAATAACTTGATTGATCTCTTGGAACCAATAGGGCCTTCAAAGCCAGGCCATCATGGACTTCTTTCTCCGCACACCTGCTGAAGGGTCTCCTGGCAGCCGAAGCCCTGCCAGCCGCACTGGGTCCTACAGTGGCACAGCAGGCCCTTCAAGGGGCTGACAAGCTGCTCCTGAAAACATAGCCTGGTTCCTCAGAAATTATTTATTTACTATCTATGGCAACACAAATATGAACTTATGTGGAAAAGTCTTGGAGAGCCTCTATAAGTGGTTTCCTTCTCCTTGAGCAAATGATCACTTTATTTTGCTGTTTCTCTGGGGCCAGATTCCAGGACAACTTGAGATTTACTTTCTAGACTTAGGAGCGATAACAGAAAGTCAATTTAGCAAATACTTATTGAGTGCCTACCAAGTGTGGAACAAGGCACCCTCTTTCCTCCAAAGGACACATGTCAGAGTGTCCAGAACCAGACTAGGAGTGGGCAAATTTTTCCTGTAAAAGGCCACATGGGAAGTATTGTAGGTGCTCCAACCAACTGAGCCACCCAGCCAAGGCCAGTGCTGGGATTTTAAACATGGGCAACCTGTGCAGAGTTTGAGTTCTGCTTTAGGGGCATCAGTGCCTGGAAGAAGCAGAGAAAAATGGAACTTGAAGTGTGAAACAGCAAGGTCAAAGAAGTCTGGCACAAGTGAACTTTCTCCCCAGTCCGAGAGGAAACACACCACACTGTCAATCATGTGCCTCTGGTGTTTCAAAGTAGGGTGCGCATGCAGAAAGAGGCAACAGGAAACAGAAATTTTAAAATGCAGAGTAAGAATAGCAAGATGCGCTAACACCCAGCTTGTAGCTCCCTCTGAACAGTTGTCTAGGCCGTCCTGTCTGGTTCAGGGAAGGGCGAGAGTGGATGCTAAGAGTATGTATCATGAATGGGGCTGAACAGAAGGCCAAGGCCAAGGAGGGGTTTCTTATCCTTGAGCTTAATTTTCTTGTGGGGTGTGGAGTGCAAAGGCCAGAGCACGTTTGGTTCTGTCACCGGGGAAGCATGCTCCTCTGTCTCCCATGTGCACTGTGCTGGGGCTCAGGACACACTCCATCCTCTCGGCTCAGCTGTGCGTGTCAGTCAGAGCTGGAAGCATAACGCAGGTGTTAGATGCAAGCCTTTGAATGCAGAAATTATGGGAGAATTCAGGCCTAAACGCTTTCAAATTTGATTTTGATTTGATTTTCCTCTCAAAATTTTGGCTTCAAATCTTTCTTTCTTCATTATTTTGTCACCAAATATTTACGAAGTGCTTGAAATATGCTGAAAGGAAAGGGATTTCTTTTTTTCCTGTAATTCCAATTGTTCCAAAGCTTGCTCAACATGTAATTTCAGTCCGTGTTGCTGTGCAGAAAGGAGTCAACACAGCAGACTCAAGACTGCTCTCCTCAAAAAGGCCTCCTTGCAAGGCCGGCCCTTGGCTGGCGTCTGGGAACTTGGATGTCAGGCGCTGTCCCACCATTCCTGCACCTACACCATTTGCGCAGATAATGTAGTTTACGCTGAGCACCTGCTTTCCTTCAGAGTGTGAAGTTTGGGACGTGCTAGGCAGAGGGTGCCTATGAGACCAGCTTCCAGTAAAAATCCTGGACACTGGGTCTCTAATGGGCTCCCCAAGTAGACAGCATTTCACACATCATCACACCTCACTGCTGGGGACTGATGCACATCCTGAGAGACTCCATGGGGAGAGGACTCTGGGAAACCAAGCCTGGTTTAACTCTGGATTTTGGCCCATGTGCTTTTTGCCTTTGCTGATTTTGCTCTGTGTCCTCTTGCTGTCATAAATCACAGCCAGATTAGATGCTGAGATGCTGAGGACCGAGTCCTCCAATAAAACATCAATCCTGGAGGTGGTCTTGGGGACTCCCGACACAGCCATCCTCAGCCAATTCATTTCCAGATACTGTCCTGAAACAGTGCTGTGCCAGCATAGGAAGGCCTGGGGGAGAGATGGAGGCACTGGCTATACTGATCCTGAAACAAAAGTGCAGGAGAAGCCAGGCATCAGATTATCTGTTGTTCCATTTATATGTTGGCACATGCTCAGTGAAATATTAACCTTGTGATTTCCTTCCTTCATAAATTTGAGGTCAAGTGTAGGAGACAACAATGGAGAGATGGTGATGAGGCGATGATGGTGATGGTGGCGATGATGATGATGATGATGGTGATGGCGATGGTGATGGCGATGGTGAGGATGGCGATGATGATAGTGATGGTGATGGTGATGATGATGGTGATGGCAATGGTGAGGATGGTGATGATGATGGTGATGGCGATGGTGATGATGATGGTGATGGCAATGGTGAGGATGGTGATGATGATGGTGATGGCGATGGTGATGATAATCATGGTGGTGGTGATGATGTAGATGGTGAAGGCAGTGGAGGCAATAACAGCTAATGCATATCTGGTACTGACTATGTGCCAGGCACTTTCCTAGCATTTCCCATGTTAACTCATTTAATCCTCACAGCAACCCTGGGAAGTAGGCATTTTATTGTATCCTTCTTCACAGATGAGGAAGTCGAGCAGAAGATGAGAAAGGATAAGCACTACCCAGGCCCTATAGCTAGTTATTAGCAACATATCCTCTGGCTTCAGAATCTGAGTTCTTAACTGGTACACCCTACTGTCTCTCTCTCTCTGGACAGAGAGATAAATCCTAACTAGTAGAAATAGGCCCAATTTAACCTACATCTTTTTTTTTATCCTCACCCGAGGGCATATTAGCATCTATCTTCAGACAGAGTGGGAGGGGGGAGGGGAGAGAGAGAGAAACATCAACGTGAGAGAGACACATTGACTGGCTGCCACCCACACGACCCCAACCGGGGCCAGGGACAAACTGCAGGTACGTGCCCTTAGTGGGAACCGAACCCGGGACTCTCTGGTGCGCAGGCTGATGCTCTAACCGCTGAGACAAACCGGCCAGGGCTAACCTACAACTTTTAAAAATATAGTATTTATTACCAAACATCAGAATTATTTTTGTGCATGTTTTAATGCCTGTGCCAGACTCTGTGTGGCTAGGTTCATGCCCAGTGTATCTCTGGGTTGCCTCCATGGCACCATGCATTGCACACAGTATTTGGATGCAGAAGGATGGAGGAGAATAACCAACCAGGTGTAGGAAGGAGGTCAGTACAGTATAAACTTGTGATGATAGCCTTGGCCAGAGTTGCTCAGTGGTTAGAGCACCGGCCCACCCACTGAAAGGGTCACGGGTTTGATTACTGATCAAGGACACATACCTGGGTTGTAGATTTGATTTTGGCCCCAGTTGGGGAGGGTATGGGAGGCAACCAATCGATGTGTCTCTCTCACATCGATGTTTCTCTTCCACATTGATGTTTTTCTCTCCCTCCCTCCTTTCCATTCTCTCTAAAAAAAAAAAAAAAATCAATGGGAAAAATATCCTTGGGTGAGGAGTAATAAAAAAATAAAAAAAAATAAAATTGCGATGATAGGTCTCAGGACACATGTGACATTGAGGGAGATCTCAAAGGTAAATTCCAAATGGGCTTTCCACATGACAGTGACATTATGAGCAGAGAGGTGGACCCGACAACGACCATGATAAGTTGAGAGGACCACGGGAAGACTGGCTGAAATAAAGGGTGTGCCTTGGCAAAATCTAACTATGATGAAATAAAAAGCAAGAGTTACAAGTAATGGGTAGCCAGCAAGAAAGAGAGTGACAATAGTGATGATTTGGTAAGATTTATCTGGGGGCACAACAGAGAGATGGCTTGATGGCCAGAGCCCTGGAGCAGGGTGAGGAGTTGAGAAATTGCTGTAAGAGTCTCAACATGACGTCAGTCAACATGCTACTCAGCCAGAGCCCACAACTGGAGAGATTTCAGTGCTGATCTGCTGCTAAGATGAGTAAGATCTTGGACAATGTCCCTTTCTGGGCTGGGGGGTGGTACCTGACATCTCAGACATCTTTCCCACTTTATCCTTTTAGGATTCTAATAGATGTGGGTTGGAACTAGAATGGTAGCTGAGGGTTTAAAGAACCATTTCTAAAGAGAAAATTGATAGAATCTGGTATCTGATTAACAGTGGCAGGGTATTAAAGGTGGCCAAAGAGTGAGTGCAGAAAACTGAGTGAATAATGGTGATTATGATGAGAGTAAGAAGTTTACCCTTTGCAACAGCATGGATGGACCTGGATATTATTATAGTCAGTGAAATAAGCCAGTCAGAGAAAGACAAATACCATATGATTTCACTCATATGTGGAATCTAATGATCAAAATAAACTAACAAAATAGAAACAGACTCATCAATAAAGAACAGACTGACAGCTGTCAGAGTGGAGGGGGTTAGGAGGCTGGGTGAAAAAGGTGAAGGGATTAAAAGCAACCCTCATAGACACAGACAACAGTATGGTGAGTGCCAGAGGGAAAGGGGGTGGGGGGAGTGGAAGAGGGTAAAGCGGGGATAAATGGTGATGGAAGCCAACTTGACTTGGGGTGGTGAACACACAATACAATATACAGATGATATAGTATAGACTTGTACACCAGAAACCTATATAATTTTATTAACCAATGTCACCTCAGACATTCAATAAAAAAGAAATTGGTTGTTGCTTTATGCCAGTAAATTTAGAATACTTTGTTGCACAGCAATAATATCTGGAACAAAGAGTATGACAAGGAATGGCTAGGTGCTCAACAATCCCATTTCTTCTTGTACACAGAGAAAAAAGACATTTACCAGCCATTTTACAGGTCATTTGGGTCCCATAAGATGGAGTGTGAGTCATGGAATATAGAGGGAAGTATGCCACATTGGTTGTCAAAATTCCTGTTCAATCATTTACCATCTCTTCTCTTTCTGCAGTGACAAAGGAGGCCAGATTATAAAGATGGCAGTATCAAAAGGTCGGAGACTTCCCAATCACGGAGTCATCAATCCCGGGCAGAGACCTATCCAGGAAAACTGGCTAGCCTCAGATCAATGCATGATTGGTTTGAAGGGTTGTGTTACAACAGTGAGCATCTGTCACTCTAATAATACACATACAAACTCATTGTATGTGTGTCACTACATTGCAATTACTAATACAAATTCATTGAGCACTTGCAATGTGCTAGAAAGTTTGCTCAATGCTATGCATGTGTTATCATATTGAAACTCAGATCAAGCATATTACTATGAAGGTATCCTTGTTGCCTCTATTTTATAAATGCAAACCCCGAGATGAAAGAGGACTTAATATTCTCAGAGTCACAAAGATATTGCAAAGAAGGGGAATTTTCTTGAAGATGGAGCACTGTGAGGCAAATCTAAAATAAGGTTGTCTTCCCTGAATTAAATTAGCAAAATCCAATGGAAAAGGTCAGCCATCTGTACATGTATTGCTGATAGACATTTTTGTTAAACAGGTGCTCTGACTGTATTCCGGAACCACTAATTTTAGTAACAACAGACTATATGCACAAATCCCTGGTTTTATTTATATATTTTTAGTAAACAGACCAGTATGAACTGATTAAAATGTATTTTACAGCCATATTTTAGGGGGTAGAAATAATTTTTTTATATCTTTCTATATTTTATGACTTTAATTAAATTCTGACTTCTGTTCCAAACACTGCAATGTAAGACAGCATAAGACACATTTTAGTCATTTAAAAAAATAAAATTCAAATACATTTTTTATTTCACACAAAAAATATGTTTAATGAAAAACACAATCTCAATAGTGTAAGAAATGAGATTTTAAATGACAATAAGCTACAAGAAAAAAAAGGCAGAGAAAATGTAAAAGTAAACCCAAGAGAAACCAACTTAGTCATCATTTAGCATTTTTAGTACTCCCAGCTTCGAAACAAACCACCCCCTTTCAAAATATTGCATATACAACTGTGGTTGAGTCTGATTAATTCTCATACTTATATCTGAGCACATTTTGTGTTTTGAAAAAGAATATCAGCTACTGACCCTCAGGAAGCTAGTTGCTTTTCCACATATTCAGCACAGTTATGCATCCAACTAAACCATTCACTTACCCTCGTGGTGGGGCACCACTGTGAGCCTTCTCACCCAGGGAGCCGCGTGGGCTTGTGGGCTAGTGCTAGGGACAAACTGCCCAGTCCTACCGTACAGCCTGTTTCCAGCAGATGCAACTGATGGCTCTCTGTATAGTGTCTGTCTCCAGGGAGGAGACTTAAAGCCTCTAATGTGTATATTTGTACCAAATATACACGACTGATAGCAAATATAACAGGATAAGCAATTCTGCAATTGGCCCCCTTCCAGTTAATTATCTTCCCTTGTACACATACACTTGGTCACTAGTGGCGAAGACCAATTTCTGGTTTAATGGAGCAGAAAGAAGAGATCCAGATATAAATGCCTGTCAACTATATTTTTTCTTATCAAAATATCCCCCTTAGAGAAAAACACATGACTGTTTTATTTACTTAAATTTGCCTTTTAGGTAATTGGTAAACAAGGAATTTTGTTAGTAGAAACAAATTCATTTGGTGCTATGTGTATTTCAATTCCATTTCTAACAGGCATTAGGAAGCCTCTTGTATATTTCATCTTTGAATATTTTATAGGCATATATATTTCTTTGGAAAAACACACTGCATTTGGGGTAATAAAGGCCCTGCAGATTTTATTAAGCAATCGCGCCAGTAAGAGCAAGGCAGTCAATTATGATGCTGGCTTGAGAACAAAGATGTTATTGTGCAACCATTTCAGAGTGGCATCCACTAGTGTGAAGCCAGACCAAAGACTGGACACCCAGTGCCTCCTCCTCCCTCCTCATTGCACTGCCCGAGTTGAGCAATTCATTTAACCATTGCTGTGCCGTGGCCAAATGAGGCTGACACCAAATCTCGGTGCAAGTGAATCCTCCCACTGCTCTTCTCTGAAACCAACCTTGAGCCAGGTTGGGCCCCTACCAGCCCCACCACCTCCCACCATCCTTTCCACCTCCTTCTATCATATCATGTGACGCCCATTTCAGTCATCATGCACCTCTTCCGCTACAGAACATGCCTTCTTGTCTCTTCACCACTAAATACCTCCCGTCTCCAGCCTTCCTTTTCACAGGAAGACTCCCATTTCTCAAAGCTCATGCCCTCCTTGCCTTCTCCTGAGTTTCCTCTTACTTTCAGCCACCCTGTACCAACCCCTAATTCAGTTGCCTACATGACAAATATTTCAGAGTCTGCTGCATTCTGTTCAGTGTATTTACGTACACCTCACTGTACAAACACTCTTTTGGGTCACTTAGACAAGGACCAATGGGACAAATGTTAACCATGTGGGCCGGGGGACAGAGACATGACACAGGCCATAAGAAAGGCAAAAGTCAAGACTGGGCAGAGTTCACTAGAGTGAGATTGGCCCCTAGCTTGGGGGCTGGGGAGATGGGAAGACCGTAAAGAGAAAGGGCCTTTTTGCTTGCCTGGACAACACATGTATCAAAATTGGAAGAATCCGAGAAGATGAGCCTGGCCCCTATGCAAGGACAGCACTCAAATCTGTGAGGAATTCCATATTTTCCAAAAGAAAAGAAAAGGGGCCTTCTGAGGTGGCCCAATGACAAACTGGCAGAATTTAGAAATGCAAATGGTGGACAGAGGACTAAGGGAATTTCAGGTGGAAGGAAGGGGGCAAATGAAGGCACGTAGAAAGGGCTGTGGGTAGAGTCAAGAGGAGGGAACACAGGAAGGAGAACAACGGGGAAGAACACGGAGGAGCCCTCCACTGCTCAGATCTCGCCTGCCCCGGCCCCGCGGCCCTCTTGGCTGGGCACCGCCCTGGGTGCCGGAGCCCTTTCTCTCTCCAGTCTGTAAGCAGCAGGAGGGCAGGCACCACCTCTCCTGGCTTTGGTGCTGGCACCTCCAGTGCAGCTGCACAGGAACCGAGAAGTCAGACTATACTTCTGAAAGTGCCCAGCAGTGAACGCCCTTCAGCTGCGTTTCCAGAGGGATCTGTGCCACGCTCTAGAGGCCACGACAGCAGTACTGGGAAAGGGAGGGGCCGGCAGGGAACTAGTCAGGAGGCTACTGCCACACTCCAACAGGATCTGATGGCAGCAGGGCCATGGCCCTGGCAGGAGTCACTTCTGCGTCCCTTTAGGAGACTCATCTCCTCCTTGAGCACATCAAGTCCTTTCCAATGGCTCAGTGGCCACTGCAAGAGCAGGACATACAGACTTTTGCCTGACTAAGAACACTGCTGTTAGGCAACCCCAGTGAGTGGTTCCACCCCAGACCAGGACACGCACATAAGGGTGTCTGAGGTGTGTGAAGGGCTGGGCAACATCGTTATGGAACCTGTTTACGTGGAAACTGGCAACAACAGCACATACCTGACCCACTTGTGACTAATTCCTACGTATCCTCAAGTCCTCCTTTAACATTCAGCGTTGCCAGTGGCCCTGGAAACTTTGTCCTCCTTGCTCAGCTGACCTAGGATCCTTTGCCCTTCTTGCTGGGCCTATATCTGTCGAGTGGGTGTGCGGTGAAGCCGGAGGTCAGCGTGGCCGAGAGTCCATTTGGTACAGGCAGCGAGACAGGGACAGTTCCCCCAGCCCGTGCATAGCACTTCCTCCTGCAAGACTCGAGGAGAATTTAAACAAAGTTTTACACAGTGACTGCTGCTGTTATTACTACTCAGACAATAAGCATCAATTTCCCTTAAAAAGCAATCATTTCCTTTTCTTTTGAATAATCCTGAACAACTTCGAGCTCCTTTTACTATATTAGGGGCATGAGACTGCTATTTAGGAGGTCTGAGTTCTGATTCCAGTTCAGACACCATCTGTCTTTTAACCTGTCTTCGCATCAGATTTGAACATGAAGGATGAGCTGGGCTGTGGTCTGGTCGCTAAGCGGCAACTCAAGCAAAGCCGGTCTTCATAGGTCAGCCTCGTCTGCTCTCGCCTGCCTGCCCGTCTGCCCATCTTCTCCGTGACGCAAGTGAGGCCCCGAGAGCTCCGTGGAGAGTCTCCTCTGCCGGGCCTGCCTGTGAGTCAAGTTCCATATTGCTGAGTGTGGACTGAAGCAGAAATTTAAAACATCCTTCTCCGCCCCCAAATGTGCTCTTTTTTTTTTTTGGTACAAGTTTTACAACTTACTAGATTAGAAGCTCTAGGGAAAGTCTCACCTTTTAAATGATATTTTATAAACTTCAAATATCACCAAATACTCCCTGAGCAAGTTCAGGGTGTGCTTCTCACTGTCAGGAATGAAATTTTTATCTCCTGCTATGGGTCACTGTCAATGAGTTACAGAACACCACATCACGGTGTTAGGCTGGCAGGGCGTGGGGTGGGAGAAGGGAGGGTAGACAGCGTTTCCACTTGGTTTTGACATTTTACCTTACGAAAAAGACAAAGGCAACCATACCTTGTGGGGATTAGAATGCTGCCATTCTTTTTCTTTCCCCCATATTAAATTTCTCCCACTAACTCTCCTTGTTCCGTATCATGTGGAACACAAGTTGAAAACCTAAACCCCTGGAGTCTGTGCCGCGACAGAATCTTCTGCAGTCCACCCTGCAGTCACACAGCCAGGTGGGCTCGGATCACTGACGGCCACTCAACAAGCCTTCCTCAGTTCCCAGCAACGTGTTTCAAAGGGTCCCTGCAGTTTTGTCCATAATGTGCAGACATTTGCCCAGTGCCAGGGATTTTAGAACAGGATCAATTTAAATCTTTGAAGAGAGAGAGGGTGTATGCCTGTGTGCAAGCAAGAGAAAAAGAATATAAAGCACATGATGAGGGTCAGGGAGAGAGAGGGTGACAGGTGCAGAAATCCTAACCGGTAACTGTTGAAGACATAGTTCATAGAAAGCAGGCTCTGGGACAGCAGCTCTGTATGTGAACAACTGCTCACACTCCAGGGCCAATGGGGCGAATGGTTTGCCCAAGCTCAACAAGTGAAGCAGGTTTTGGAAATGTTTAGAGGAAAGCTGCAAATGCACAGGAATCAGTTTGGGCGAACAGGAAAAATAATTTTGAATACAACACCTACACTCACCTGTCCTGTAATATAGTTGGGTAAGATGTTAGTAAAAAGTCTTCCTACAAAGAACTATTTCAAACCACAATCATAAGGCATTAATAAGAAGACTATTCAAGGGAATAACTAATTTAGATGTATCAGCAGTATTTATATACATTTGAGTCCCCTAACAATGGCCTTCCAATGAAACAGACATTTCTTGACATTTGTAAAGCCCTATGGAACTGGACTCTATTTTTGGAACTTCTTATGTACTCTCTATGTAACTCTATACACACAAAAGTCAACACTAACACCCTTTCATGCCAGTCCTAACTCATGTAAAGTCATTAAAAAAAATTTGTCAGGACAGAAAACTGTAGTGGGTTTGTAGATTAGTCATGACCTATGCCATGCTGCAGTAATAAACAACTCTTAACAGTTAAATTTCAGAGCTTTAAAATATCAAAAGTTTGTTTCTTGCTCAAACCACCTGCCCACTGAGGGTTGGCAGGAGATCTTGCCATCACTGCCCTTGGGGTGCAGGCTGGAGAGCAGCCGCCCTCTTGAATATTGCTGGTTGATGTGCTAGAAGCCCAGAGGGTCTCTGAGAGGTAATTAAACATTCCAGACCAGAAGAGACATGTCATTTTTGCTCATAGTTCATTGGCCAGAACTAGACATATGGAGCTGCCCAACCTCAAGGGGAATATTGGCAAAAGGCATCAATGACTTCTACACTTTCTTATGTGGGGTTGAATTTTCAAAAATGCTTCATCTGTTGACATCATCTGTTGTATGATTTCCTGGATGCTTTGTGTCCTTGGAGAACTAGCTGGTGACTCTAGACCACCTTCTATTATCTGCTTCATCAGAATCTTAAAATCATCACTGTAACTAAAGTCCCACTGAGACACAGCATCATCCCCAGGTGAGAACAGAACCCTAACTTCTCCCTGGCCACTGACCACAGCGCAGGTATCACAGTAGAGGCTCAGCTCTCTATAACTTTATTCCCTGATTTTTTTCTCAGGGACCTTTCACTGGGGCAGCTTGTTTTCTATTCAACCATAGGCGGAGCACCATCAACTCCAGGGGAGCAGAATGGGGCTGGACGAGGCACCTCCGCGGGGAGGGCTGAGGACCACTCCTCAGTAATGCTGTGACGTGGCCAAACTTAAGGCCTCCAGAGCAACTCCGGGGGACGCCGTGTCATGGTGAAGAGCAGGAACTCTCCAGCTGGACACACTGGCCTCTATCTCGGTTCTGTCACTAGCCCAGCAAACCTGGACAAGTGGTCCTCTTGTAAGAGGGAGACGGAAACAGCACCTTCCCTCTGGGGTCACTGTGAAGCTGGAAGGAAGAGTACAGAGCTCTTTCTGTTCTACTCTTTTTCTTATCCCCGTCATCTTGATCTCCTTTAAGCCACTTCTTTTGAACTAACACCACAAAGAGCAAGTTACATTTCTCATAACAACCCTGTGAGGCAGGTATGGGTACCCCCCTTAAATAAGAAAAACACGGGATGGCCTCAGGTGCCCAGCTGCGGCCGGAGACTGCGCTTGCGCACTGCAGGGCTCTGCCTGGCCGGCCGATGCCATGGATCCAGGGGCCGCTTTGACTTAAGGAAATGACTCTGCCAAGGTTGTCCCTCCACTTGCACCAGAACTCTCCGAAGAAGCTGTTCTGCTCAGTTTGACATACAAGTCAGTGCTTTCTCCATCTGAACATATTCTGTGTGCTTGGCAGAGCCGAGGCAGCTGCTCTCGGACCCAGCCCGGCTCAAGCCTCAGAGGCTGGAGATGAATCTGGAAGAGTCGGCATGAAAGGCAGGGAGATGGAAATCCAAATGGTCCCTGCCTGCAGCTCAGATGTTATAGGATCTTATTCCTGGCTTTGTCACGTGGTCTATAAATGTAACACATCGACATGCACTTTGGTCCTAGACTGATGCACTTTGCTACCTTTCCTCCCTGACCAAAGCCATATTATTTTGCCTCTGGCCTCATTAGATGCCACAAGCCCACGCTGTCCTTGTCTGTACTAGACTGGGAGGGTCTCCCTGGAAGACACAGGTGTGATCAAAGCTTCCTCTCACTGACCCAGTAGCAGCACTGTCTTCGCTTTCAACCAGGGACGTTCTCTAGAGCAGAAGTTGGCAAACTAAAGCCAATGGACCAAATTCAACCTGATGCCTGTTTTTGTAAATAAAGCTTTGTTGGACCACTCATTTGTTTATGTATCATCTATGACTGCTTTCATGTTACAATGGCAGAATCAAGTAGTTATGAGAGAAACCAAATGGCCTGCAAAGCCCAAAAGACTTCCTTTCTGGCTCTTTCCAGCAAGTCTGCTGAGCTCTGGCTTAGAGTACTGTGGCAAGGGAACGTGTAGGAAAGAAAGAGCTTTGGCCGAACAAGAATGACATGGCTGCTGAGCACCATCCACAGGCACACCCTCAGGCCAAAGGGTGCATGTTTCATTTAAGAAATATTTTCTTATACTTGGACATAACAATGAGCAAGATAAACATGATCTCTGCCCTTTGGGAATTTAAAATTGTGTGTTGGGATTGCCCTGGCCAGGTAGCTCAGTTGGGTAGAGCATTGCCCCCATATGCTAAGGTTCCTGGTTCAATTTCCAGTCAGGGCACATACAAGAAGCAATCAGTGAATGCATAAATAAGTGGAACAACAAATTGATGTTGCTCTCTGTCTCTCTGTCTCTCTCTCTCCCCCTAACTCTCTCTCTGTCTCAAATCAATTTTAAAAAGTAAAATGAAATTGTGTGTTGGGATAAAAATGAAGGCATAAAGGAAAGGGGAGGAACAGAGGTAGGTAAAAAGTCAAGCATAGACCAAAATTACTGATATATTCACTCAGCAGTAAAATGAAAGAACTACAGCTATGAAAGTCAAAACAGATGCAGCTCAGCAGTAATGCTTAGTGAAAAAATACAGAAGAACACATGTTGTATGATTCAACGTACTAAAAGTTCAAACATAAGCAAAGTTAAATGATCTATTGTTTACGAATACTAACAGATGAGGCAAAGTTATAAAGAAAGCAGGGGAGGGAGTAGCACAAAGGCAGACTCATGGTTCCTGGAGGGCAGAGTGGGCGGGGCAGTGGAGGGGGCCCAGGGCACGCTCAATGTAATGATTGTGTTCTTCGTCTAAAGCTGGCGGTGGGCACACAAATGTGCATGATGCCATCCTTTATATCTGACATACTCTATTCATATTTTTATATCTACTCTATATTTAATCAAAGTAAATGTTGCAACTAGAATTGACATAATGAAAGCTCCGCTTCGGTAATAAGAACAGAAGAGAGCGCTATGGGCACACCGAGGAGGGGCTCCTCACAGGTGCGCTCAGGAGAAAATCCCCCAGAAGAATGTCACATACGTCACTTGAGGACTTGACGAGCAAATTTCGCCGAGAAAAACTCACAGAAGAGCATCCCAGCAAAGAAGAGCCTGTGCAAAGCGGAGAGATTGCAAAGTTTTCGAGGAGTTGAAACCAACAAGAGAGGCGGAGGGCAGGGAGAGCAGGGCTGGGGGCTGCTGGGGCCACACCGCGAAGCCTTCTAAGCCACAGTGAAAAATGTGCCTTTTATTCCCACAGCTCCGTGAGCCTTTGAAAGATTTAAGCCATGGAATAAAGAGACATGATCAGAGTTGCCTTTTAAGAAGATTCTTCTTGCCATGGCAACATTAGTATACTCTGCTATCCTAATGTCCCTGAGGGTTTTTGCTGGGGTGAGAATAATGCCAGCACCTGTATGTATGTAGCAGTGAAGTCCACCATTAACAAAATCAGGAAGGTGTCAGGCCAGGATGACCACACTTCATTAACACAGCAGTTGCTTACTGACTATCAACTGCTGTGAGCAAGAACACCAAAGTTTTGTGTAAATACATTTTTTTTTTTTGATGGTACGTGCTCCTAGCAGGAACCGAACCTGGGACTCTCTGGTCTGCAGGCTGATGCTCAACCGCTGAGCCAAACTGGCCAGGGCTAAATACATTCTTTTGTACATTGAATTAAATGTGTGCATTAATAAAGCTTACACTTGTAAAGATGTTCCATGATGAATCTTTGCAAAGCAGATGCTTTTTCTCTAAAATAATCTTCCACCACGTGTCAACTTTATATTAATAAATATCACTCTACAAAACAGTCTATCTCAAATGCTTCTTAATTCTTTAAAAATATAGATAAGTGAAAACTATGAATATTATAAGTACTTTTAAATCATATTCATAGTTAAGTCAGTTAGAAACACATTTCTCTGGCAGCGAGAACAAACATGGACATATGTACTGCAAAAAAAAATCCTAAAACCAGCATTTCCTTCTGGTTTCATCACCACAACACCTAGTTCAAATTTATACCTTAATTACTAAAGAATGACCATAGGTTTTGCCTCCTGTTACTTCTAGTTGAAAACTGTCAACATGTGCTTTTACTTATTAATGCTTGCAGTAAGTTCTACCAGATCTTCAAAGGCAGTCTCCAAGGAACATAGTAAAAGTCCTCAAAACTATATAATCCAGCAACTCCATTTTGGAGTACACACCTAAAAGGACTGAAAGCAGGGTCTCAAACAGATTCTTGCACAGCCAAGTTCAGATCAGTATTACTCACAACAGCCGAAAAGGCGGACACAACCTGAGCGTCCTTCAACAGATGAATGGATACACACACGCGTGTGGAGTATACATACTGTGCAGGACGATTCAGCCTTAAGAAGGGAAGAAAGTCTGATACATGCTACAGCATGGACGAACCCTGAAGACATTATGCTCAGCGAAATAAGCCAGTCACGAAAGGACAGATACTAGATGATTCCACTTAGATGAGGCTCCTAGAGTGATCAGATTCATAGAGACAGAAAGTAGAATGGTGAGTGCCAGGGGCTGGGGGCGGGGTGTGGGTGTGGGGAGTTAGTGTTTAATAGGTACAGAGTGTCAGTTTTGCAAGATGAAAAACTGAGATGGATGGTGGTGATGGCCACAACAATGTGAATGTACTTAATGGTACAGTGTCTCGAACTGGACACTTAAAATGGTTAAAATGGTAAAATTCATGTTATATATATTTGGCCACAATAAAACAAAAAATTCCAAAGCATGGATGTCTGAACTGAACCACACAGCTTGAGTTTATTACAGACCTGACTTGTCCCTCCTGTTGGACCTAATCAGCTTGGGCCCCCGAACAGGCTGTGGGTGCCTTGCGGAAATTCTCTGAGGGCACAGCAAGTGCGTGGCCAGGGGCCAGGACATCCCCATTCACCCCACACGTGCCTCCTACTGGCCTGTGTGAAAAAACCAAACCCTCAGTCCTCAAGACGAAACAGTCCTCAGAGAATACTTTGTTGCCGGGGGTGCGCTGCAACTGGACGCTGGGAGGGAATGCCACCCAGCTGTTGCCAGCTCATCTTCTCTAAAGCACGCGCACAGAACAACCCATTTGGCTGCCAAGATACTGCAATAGTGCCCGGCTCTGCATTCAGGAAGGGTGCTGCCAAATTAAATGCCTCACATGCTGAATTATGTGGCTCCCAAATCCCGCATTAAACCGCAGTCCCTGCTGGACATGAAGAGATTTTAACAAGCTTAAAAAACAACAACAAAAAAACACTTTTCCACACTCCTCCTAGGTCTTTAATTACCTGGCCTGATGGATTTATTAAACGACCAGCTCTCCATTAGCTAGAAACAACACTGACACCACCGAGGCCCTGAAAGCAGTCAGGAGTCTGGAAGCCCATCTGGGGAAAGGTGAGATCCAGGCAGAGGGACGCTGGTTGGGGAGGAGGCCGAGCGGCACTGCAGGAAGGGAGACAAACCTCAGAGTTGAAAAGACAAGAAGAGAGAAAAGCTTACTCGATCCACAGAAACCACAAACAGAGCCAGTGTCTATGCACTCTGTAAGTGGGGACTGGCAACTCATTTCTCCCAGCTCCTCTTTAGAAAGTGAACTTGTTTGGAGAGTTGGGGTGGGGCTCAAAATAAAGCAGCCACGGAGGCTCATGGTTCCAAGAGGCCTTGTTCTTAGTGCCAGAGGCGACTGGCACCACTGGAGGGGGCTCTGACGGCCCTTGTTCCTCAGCAGGCACGCCAAGCCTTGTTGCAGACAGCCCCAGGGCTCAGAGTGGGCTTCAAGGGCCAACTCTTTTGTTCTACAAATGAAGAAAGTGAGTCTATATGTTCCAGTAATCCCACTTCAGGGTATGTATCCAAAAAAATATCTGTACAAAAGAGACAGATGTATACCCATGCTCATGGCAGCATTACCCACAATAGCCAGAAGGTGAAAGTGTCCATGAATGGATAAATGGATAAACAAAATGTTATAGATACATATGACGGAATATTATTCAGGCTTAAAAAGCAAAATCTGACACGTTACAACATGGATGAACCTTGAGGACATCATGCTCAGTGAAATAAGCCAGTCACAAAAGGACAAATCTTCTGTGAGTCCACTTATATGAGTGGTGAGATTCAGAGACAGAAGGCTGAGTGGCAGTCGTGGGGCCTGGGGTCGGGAAGGGGAGTTAGTGGTTAGTGGGCAGTTTCAGCTGTAGACGGATGGTGGTGATATTTGCACAATAATGTGAATGTGCTGAACACAGCTAAGCTATACACTTAGAAATGGTTAAGATGGTAAATTTTATATTATGTGTTTTTTACCACAATTAAAACTTTTTAAAGTGTATGCAAAGAATTAGTGTGAGAAGAGAAAGAAGGTGGTGATTTCGGGGAAGGCCTCTCTGAGGAGAGAAGTAGGGAGCAGAACGGGATCGATGCCTAGAGAGAGCTCTGTGGCATCTTTCATTTCTGCTGCTCCCTGCCCCCACATCTACCTTTGCAGGCTGTTTTCCTGCAACCACTTCCTCCTGCAACCTCATGAAGGTCTGAGCTCGTGGGCTGGGTGGGGGGCTATGTGGAGCTCATGCTTGGGTATTTGGCCTGGGGCCTGGGCAGGAGGAAGTCCAGGGAAACACTGCCCTTCCTGACTGAAAGCACCGGCACCGACCCTGCGGACCCGGCTCTGGGGTGATGGACACCGCACCTGCATTCCAAGTTGTGGCCAACTGCTAGAAACCCACTCGCTTAGTGCCGCATATGTGAGTGGAGAACTGCCCTGCTGGAACCCGTTTCAAAGATCTATTTCCACTGTTTGTCTTGTTTGCTAACTTAATGTCACTTGTCCTCAAAAAAAGAATACTCAGCCAGTCAAAGGGTGGACTAATTATGAAAGTGACAGAGCTCTGCATTTCAAAAAAGGCCCAGTTTGAAGTAAAATGAGCAGACTTCTCCTGACGTGGCATCACCAGGCCCCAGCTGCCACCACCTGTCCGTTGGCTCATCTGGAACAGTGACCAGCTGTGCACCACAGTCAGGCACAGGGAATTGGCTTGTTTTATATCCTCTTGGCCTAAACGAAACCTCATATCCAATGTCACTGAGGAAGAAAATGCACGAATGCCTAGAAAACTTACATTCAGCCATTTCAAGGAATTGACTTCAAATTACAGAACGCACTAACATGATTTTTCAAGGTCCCCTCTGTGAAAATGCAGAGAGACTGAAGCATGTCCTGCATCCCACAACCTGCCCTGCTCCCTCTTTCCTCTGTGCCCAAACCTAGTCAAGTCCTAGCGCGAACCCATGTGTGCAGACCAAGAATTCTATTCATGTCTGCAATAGCCTTAGTCCTCCCACCAGAAGTCCTCGGAGCCCGAAGTAAACCTAGTGCTCCCGGGGGCCCAGAGTTCTGGGGTACACTTGGTGCTCACCCAAGGCTTAAATATCTTCTAACAAATAACTAGGCTGAGATGTGTCACCTGTGGCCACATGGGCTCCAATTCACTATCAATCCATCTCATATGCCAAGGGCGGATGCAAACTGGGGAGTTGGCATCTCCTGCACGCTGGACACTCGGCATTCCCGAGTCTGGTATGCATAACGGAGCCCCAAGTCAGGATACAGAATATTCAGAACTTGGCTTTTAAACATTAGTTTCAGGTCCTGTAGGCTGGACAGAATTTGAGCCAAAGACTCTAACCCTAAAGCTGGCGTCCTGCCTACAAGCTGTGCACAGCAACCTGAGTTAACCAGAATGTTCACTGTTGACGCTGGTTCCACTCTGTGAATGAACTTGACAAAATGCACAGACAGAATGTAGATAAATGATATCCTGACTCTCTACAATGATGGAAGCTTTTTAAACTTACCCCAACCCCCCTGACAAGATTTTCCCCATCTTTTAGTGATGATTACTCATCCCTCAAATGTTCTTATAGAGTCTCTACCGTGGCAGGCCCTATGCTCCATACAGAGGATAAGATAAAAGCCAAGACTCATGGAGAGTCGACTAATAGTGCTAAGGTAGGAAAAGGAAGATGTTCACCCCACATCATCATTCATTATCAACCATCTCCCCACTTTGTGCTCATTAAAACATTATTTGCACACAAATGTCCTCACCAAGTCACTGAGACCTTATTCTGACTGCGATCAATCTACCAAACAACCGTATGATATGGCTGAGTGGTCAGTTTTGAAGCCAACCAATTTTTTGGTATCTAGTCCAAACCTGTCTAGTTCAGAGCCTTTCATGAGAAATTTTAGCAAATTATCTCTACTATTCACAACCACCTATGTGACAACATCAGTTGTCCTTTTCCTCATGTTTAAAATGTGGGAATTGGACTAAGAGAATTCTAGTTTATCCAGCTTCAATATTTTACAATCACACACAAACATCTGTTCTGTCATAGTGCTGCGCAGATTTTCATCATGTTCTATGAACTCATTTATTCATTCAGCCAACTCATATTTAGATACTAATTTTGTCTAGGTACAAATCTACATACCGAAGATGTAGCAGAGAATAATAATGTCCTGCTTTTGTAGAATTCACTCTAGAGAAACTGAAAGGTGTGAATGGAGATGCAAATAAATAAATATGTTTTCAGGGAATGATAGATGCTTGACAAACAGTAGATGATTCTAAAGGAGTTATTTGGGTGATGAGCATATGGGTGGTCTGAGGAAGCTCTGCAGACGTCACATGAGCAGAATCATAGGGACAACACATGGCTAGGCCTGCAGAAGTCAGAGACAGAAGGAAAGTACAAATAATCCAAGGAACAAGTGAGAGGTTGGCATGTAGAGAACCAAAAGAAAGTCACTTTGGCTGTCCTGCAGTGCTGCAGCAGACCATGTAGGTTCTCACAGGCCATGGTGTGGAGTTTGAATTGCACAGTGAAAGCCGCTGGAGGGTATGGCAAAGGCCACCAGTCATCCTCCAATACCAATTCTGCCCTTCTTCCTTCAGGCTTATCACTGGACAAAATAAGAACATTTCCTAGCCACCCTTGCAACTGGATGTAGGCAGGTTACTGAATTCTGGCTAAAGAGGTTATAAAGTAGTGACTACAACTTCTGAGAAGTGACTTTAATGGAAAAAAGCGTTCCTGCCTCTGCTTTTCAACTTCCCTGCCAGCTGGAATATGAACATGATGGCAGAATTAGCATGTCAGGAAGGGTCTGGGTCCCCAGTATCCTGAGACTGTACATATCGGCCTGGGACTGACTATACTGATGGTAGAAAGAAACGTCTACTTTGTTTAGATCCCTGTCACTGTGGCCTTCAGTCTTGCACAGTGAAGCTATTGCTAATTAATACAGAGGGTTTGAAGTGGATGAGTGTAAGGTCTGATCCGGGTTGTATAAATATCACCCTGGTTGTAAGGGAAGAATTAGTTGTCAAGGTTTGAGCAGGAAGCAGGAAGATCCATCAGGAAGCACTGTGGTTATCCAGGCAAGAAACAAAGAGGCTTTTTGCCCCAGAGGGTGCAGTGGAGGTGGAGAGAAATGGAGGGATGCACCATATAATTTGATGAAAGAGCTGAGAGGACTTGCTGACCAAGGGGGAGAGTAAAGAATGAAGGGTAACTCATTTCCGGTTTGAGCAGTTGCATGGGTGGTAGTCTAGTTAGTGAGATTAGAAAGACTGGGATGAGGGTTCTACTTGGTTCTACACTGCATTTGAAAGACGTACTGGACAGCCAAGTAAAATCTCCATGAGGCAGCTGGATATGAGTCTGGAACTTGGTAGGAATGTCAGAGTTGGTGACACAGATCCCACAGATGATTTAATGTCACATTTCCAGCACAGCTGATCGAGAGAGTAGCCACAAGCTACTTGTGGTTACTTTCATTAATTAAAATTAACTAAAATGACAGAATCAATCCCTCAGCACATGAGCCACATCTCAAGTATTCGGTAGTCACACGTGCATAGGGTTGAGCGCTGCGTCGCGCAGACATGCTGTTTCCAACTCTGCAGCACCTTCTCATGCAAAGCTCTGACCTAAGCCTCTTCAGAAGAGCTCATTATGATTGATTTGCCTTGTCTCGCAAGGTATGTGTGAGAGAATGGGGGAAAATAAAACCATGCATTTCCCCATTTGGTTTCAATTTTTTCATTCATAACTTAGCCATGTAACAACCATTGCCTCTACTCCTTTGCCCAAATTCTTCAGGTTCACGTTTATAAACTGTTCGTAATAATTTCCCATTTGAAGAGATCAGAGGTCTGCATAACTTTTTAGAAGGTAATTATCCTAAAGTTTTCATTGTTCTTTCCATCCAAGTTGCCTTATGATCCCTTTAAAAAAGAGGATGGGGACAAGAGATGCTCGTTCAGTCCGCTGAAGGCAGCAGTGGCCTCCCTCTATGCTCTCCGCTCGCCTCTCTCCCCACAGATGCCACAACAGCAGTGACAGAACAGAAAAGCCAACTGTGCAAACATTTGCTTCCACTGTCACGAGGTACAAAGGAAAAATGCCAAAAAGAAGAGCTTGGAAAAACAGCAAAAGAGCAATTATTCCCTGAAGAGAACATGAAATAAGACCCTACAGTGACCCTGCAAAGGAAATGGAAAATACGATCCAACCACGGGTCAGAGAACACCACTGTGTTTTGGGGTAATGATTACAAAGGAATAAACAGGATTTGGGCACTGTGATATCCCAGGACTTCAGCGGGGGACTCCCTGGGTGGTGCATTCTGTAATTCAATTAAACCCTTTAAAAGAGCAAGATTCGTGTCTCCTAGAGTAGCCTGATTCACCCGACAACTCCAAGCTCCCATGAAACTTTTGACAATAATCCTTATACATGGTTGGTCAGCTGTTTTGCATTGGACTCAAGAAGCCCATGTGAAATGAGGAAACTGAAAGATGACTGCAAATAAAACCATCTTTTCAGTGAAAAACCACCAGGAAGCAGAGTGATGTGGGTACATTTCATTTATGGGAAATATAGATATGGGCAACTAGTTCTCCATTTAACTTTTTCCAGAAGTGCCTTCTTCATCAAAAAGGAAACTATTGATTCCAACTTGTTTAACAGCACAAACTATTACTGCTTCATGGCAGCCCAAGGGTCAAGAAGGGCATGGCACACACAGAGTTATCTCCTCCAAACAGAGAACAATACTTTCTCTCTCAAAAAGCCAGCAACAGCTCTCCACTGCCTACAGAATAAAGTCCAAATACCTTATCTGGTGCACATGGCCCTCCATGGCCTGAGTCCCTGGGGAAAGCCTTCCCTGCCCCTCCTCTGTCACACATCTCTGCACAGACCCATGTGGTGACTCCCTGCGGAGAGGTCACATCTGGGCCATCTGGGCTCCTCGGTGAGAGGGGCTGCTGGGAAGATGTCCCACCCTCAGGATGTTGGAGAACAAGACCCGAGGCCAGAGGCCAGAGTGCAAGCTGAACTGTGGAGGGACAGAGGAGCAGGCCTGAGCCTAATCACCCACCCGGTGGTGCAGTGGGCACTGAGGACAGGACAGTGGGTCACCACTAGTTCCTAAAGTGGACTGGGAAGACTGTGGCCATCTGTAGATGCATTCTTGCAGTCCATGAAAATTTTCAAATTTTATGTTCTCATGTCAATGAAAATCTCAGTCTACATTAACATAAGTTAATGGATCTCCTGGATAAGCCACTATAACCCAGTGTGGGCCTAGATTTCTGAGCCCATGCCGCATCTAGAGTTACACTCACAGAGACCACGGTCAGCATGAGAGGCTGCACCGATGCAGGCTTAACAGTGGTGTGAATAAGGAGCAGGAGGACTCAGCAACCACGCTGTTCAGCAGCTGAGCCTGGTGTCGGGCTGAGCGCAAGCGCCGTGCCCGTGGTCTCTGAAGGCCAACTTCACTAGCAGAAGAGTATTAGGAAACAAGCAATAATGTAGGTTCCTAGTCTCATTTCCAGTCATAAATGGATTAAACACCTATTTAATTAATATTTTAATAATGCCACAAATCAAGCTTTATCTTCAGGAGAAGCGGGCAGGTTAGCAGAGCTGTCAAGGGGACCCATAAACGTGAGCGATGGAAGCGTGCTAGTGAGCAGGGGTAGAGTATGGAGTTTGCGTATTCCATGCGGGCAGAGCCTTGAAATTGTTAACGCCACTTTAGACAGCAACATCTGTGAAGCAAGGCACTGTGTACACTGAAATTTTTCAAGTCCAAACGCCAAAATAGATGAAATAGAAACTGAATGTGAAGCGATGCCTTTCTGCTATTTAACCCAAAAGGATGAACAGGTGATTCCATTTCAGGAAATGACCCTCATCTGTCACATCCATGTACCAGTATTAATTTGGATCGTATTAGTTTTGAAATCAGATTATTATTAACATTTTGGTCTTAGACTTACTTAGACCTTATGGGATATTTGTACACATTTAGATCACATTATAATAACATATTTTAAGTCAAAGGAGAGAGGGCTGTTAGGAACAACTCGGCAGTTAGGAAACCTGGGCACTGGAGCCACAGACACCTGGGGTCCGGCTCTGCTCCTCTGGCTCTTGGTATGTGACCTTGGGCAGGTCAGCTCAGCTACACCTCAGGTTTCCATCTGTGGAATGGGGATGATAACACTACCCATATCATAGGATTCTGGGATGAATTAAATGAAATAGTTATATTGTACTTGGCATAGCATCACGGTATACTGTAGAAGTCTAATAAATAAAGGCCTTGCTAGTGAAGTAGATAAGGTCCAGGGACTAGGGGTTTAGTTTCCTTACCTGTAAACTGGGGCTATTAGCATCTACTTTACACAGTTAATGCAAAATATTTAAAATATGTGTGTGAATAAATAACCTAGCTCAGTACCTGAACTTAGAAAATGCTCAACAACTAGCTATTATTGTTACCAAACAACTATCATTGTAACCTCTTCAGTCTCTGTTTTACTCCTTAACATTAAGATACTGCTCAGCTGCACAGCACCCTGCACACACACCGCTCACATGCTGGAGGGGGGTGTCAGAGCAAGGGTCACCTCAGCTTTTCTCTGCCTAACCCTGCACATCAGGACAGTCTCTGATTCTTTCCAACAGGAAACAAGTGAGTCTATCTATCTATCTATCTATCTATCTATCTATCTATCTATCTATCTATCTATCCATCCATGCATGGGAGTGATCTAATGGGATAGCAGACAAAATCATGCTTCAAGCTCTGAGGCCAGTTACATAGAGAGCAAATGACCAGAGATGAAGGGCCAGAGGGCCTCCCAGCGAGCACCTCCCATATACTAAGTAAGGACAGTCCCACCCAAACACAAAGAAACCAAGAATATGTATCAACATGGATAAATTATATTTATCCCCACATTCTCCTTCATCTCAGGAGCCCCTTGTAGCCTCTGTAATTTGAGCCCAGGCCTTACACAGCAATGCCAGTTTGACAAATTAAATAGATACCAGGGAAGAAACAGTCATTAATTCCAAGTCAACTGAAACTAGCAAAAATTCTCTCTTCTATAAAACAGATATGGCTGGGGAGCTAGGATGGAACTAGATGGTCCTTAATTCCTCTCTTGCCCACGGTCTGGAGAGAGTTCTGAGCCCTTTTCCAGAACTGACACAAAGCAAATATCAAGCCGAGATGCTTTCAAAAGGCACAGGTTGGAAGGGACACACACAGCACCGTTAAGCTTTCAAAAAGCGTGGGCAGAACCAACTCAGGCTGGATACAAGGTATCCTTTCTACAAGAATCATCGAAGGCCCCATAGAGCAGAAAATGAAGGGCAAACAGCAGCCCTCAATCAGAGACCCACCATTTTCAGGTCTCTGTGTTCTGTGCAGAAGGTTCAGAGGGGATGCCACACCTGGGCCTCAGAGCTGTCCTACTTGGTCACCGGGGAATGTGGCCCAGAGAGCAGAGCATCCTGACCCAGTATAACCCTTTCCTGCCTCCTCAGGCTGATCTCTATCAGGTTAGAAGTCACAGCTTTAAAGACGCCCAGAGGGTGAGTCCGACTTCACAGAGCATCATCAGAAAGGCACCCAGAGTCTTGGCCATTGGGAGTTGTAAACATGGCAAAGGGAAGGTTTGCCCACCAGCCATGGAGTTTGGTGGACTCCAAGGAGATGAGATGGATGGGTCCTCACAACCCAGAAAGAGCCTTACAGGACATCCCCACCAGCCTCAGGGCACGTAGACCCTAAAGGCTGATTCTGGGATGGGAGGGCTTGTTCACACACAGGAAGTGCTTCTTCAGTGGGGACAGCAAAACAAACAAAACCACTATTTGTAGGTCTTGCACATTCTTGGACCAGCAATTGGAAGGTAGTTCCTGAACAGCTTTTCCTCTAGAAGACTCATATGAAAATAAAACAGAAAACAAACCCTGTGCTATTTCAAAGTAACACTCCTCTTCACACAGTTACTCACACTGTCCTGGGGACATATTTTACACAAATTATGTCACGAATAGAAACTGCCATCATCCCAACATGAAGGAAGGCAAACAGAACTTCATGCAGAACACAGCTAACCACAGGACCAGAGCAGGCCACCAGCTGCATTAGGGGAGAGTGAGCAAATTGTATGAATTAACGTTTAAAAATATACAGAAAATGTATAGAGGCATGTTTTATAAAGCAGAATTGACCATACAGGGAAGAGAAAGGAAGAGCCTTTTTGAACATGTATAAGATAAATCTTGACAATGGCTACCAGTATTCTATTTCTTTAGTACCTTTTCTCAGCGATTAATGGAGTCTTCTGGGTGTGATGAATACTCAGGTACTGATGTCCCACAGAAGAGCCAAGGTCCCTATGTATGATTTGTCCAGGAGAGTTTTTCCACTGGTTTATTACCTTCTCTCAGCCCTGACATGGTTAGGACTTTTAAAATGTAGTCCACGGAGCTCTGAATAAATGTTACAGGAGAGGTAATTTATTAAGCTGGCCACTAGAGAGAGGATCATAAAGCAGATTCTTAGCCCCCTCATCTCCCCCTACCACACTGATTCTCCTACGTGACACTAAACTAGTAGCCTGCCCCAGTCCACAGTTCGTCTTTAGTGATGGTTCCCAAGCTTGCTGTGAGCACAGAGGAGCCCTCGCCTGAGAAGGCCCTCCTGCCAGGGGAAAGGGTTATCTCGGCATAGTGGCTGTCACATGGCCAGAAGCTTGCACACAAACATACTTGCCCAGAATTTCTCTGGATATTCATGGTTTACTGACGGCGATGACATTCACACTCTGAGTCCTGTGCACAATCTCTCATCAGAGAGAAGACAGATTTAGAGTTAAGTACCTTGCCCAAGATCACAACGTGCGAGTGGTGGGGCTCGGCTTACGTCCAACACTGGGATCCTTCCCAGGATCTGTTCAGCTGCTGGCTTGTGATCATGCCAGGGGATCACAGGTTTGGGGTGGGGTGCAGGGCAAGTCTTCAGACACTGCCTTCAGTGTGAGCAATGTAACATCATGTGGAGAACAAAAATGCATCTCTAACTCGATTGTAGTTCTGAATTTCCAGTTACTGAGCCATGCTAACATACTTTTTCAGGTGACTTGAAAAAAAAAAGTCATTACTGATTTGCCTTCTAGTTCAATTTTTTCTACCCAATTATAATGAACATTAACAATCATTAAAAACAGTTTATTGCACAAAAGTATGAATGTACTTAAGCCACTGAACTGTACATTTAAAAGTTGTAGAAACAGTAAATTTCATTTTACCACAATAGGAACTGTATTTTATTTCTAAAATATGTGCATTAATAACAAGACAGTACTCTTTTGGGGAATACATGAATTAAAACCTATGCTTGAACAAATTTAGATTACATTAATCACTAGACTGAATTAAAGTTGTTTTAGCCCTGGCCGGTTTGGTTCAGTGGTTAGAGCGTCGGCCTGCGGTCCAGAGAGACCCGGGTTCTGTTCCCGCTAAGGGCGTGTACCTCGGCTGCGGTTTATCCCCGGCCCTGGTTGGTCATGCGGGTGGCAGCCACTCGATGTGTCCCTTTCATGTTGATGTTTCTCTCTCTTCCTCTCTCTCCCTCTCACTCTATCTGAACAAAAAATGGAAAACTGTCCTCGGGTGAGGATAAAAAAAAAAAAAAGTTGTTTTTGTCCTAGTTACCTCTGACCTACTGGGCGATGGTTGCTACATCCAATGGACATTTCTCAATTATTGTCTTGCATCATGTGATACTCTCATCAGCAACTTCCTTAGCTCCCTGGTTATCAGCCTATTCTGACTTTCCACTGGCCACTCAAGCTATTCCCTCATCTCTCCCACAACTGGTTCTCTTATCTCCATCAATTACTTCTCATGTTACACAGTTCCTGGGTGAGCTCCCTAATCCACCTGGCACCTAATCATCCACAGCACCCAGAATGCACCAGGCTCCGTCAGTCCCTAATTGCCCACAGTACCCAAAAACGCACTGAGCACCCACTGCAAACAGCAAACAACTACTTTTTACAAAACTCATGACTCGGGTCACTTTCCAATACTCTCAGTCTAACCAGGGCCTGTCCTTGTACTGCTGCTCACAAACCCGAGCATCCTGGAGGGCAGGGAGGTGGGTCTGCCTTCGTGTGCTCAGCATCTAACAGTGAGTACTCAAGGTAACCAGTTGTTGCTCCCCTGGTACCTAGTAAGCCTTCAAATGTTTGCCAAGCAAATGAGTGGAGAAAGAAGTCTTGTATCCTCACAAGAGTCACCAAAAAGCAAAGCCAACTATCTATAGCAGGGTTCATGTGGCATGACACAGGAATGTGGAGACTAATGGCACCACTTGGGTTATATGATGGCTCTGTATCGTTTAAGTTATATTTCTCTGTTCTCTCAGCCAAGATTTTTTTTTTTTTTTTTGCTAACATAAGACTTGGCAAACCAGTAATTATTTTACTTCCCACCAGATATGTTTACATATTTTGAAGAGGCCTGGTGTTCCTTACTTGGTTTCAAGGTGACTGAATTATTTCCTCTCTTTTATTTTAAATCAAGAGTGAAAAAAATAAAATAAAATCAGTCCAATATTGCTCTCTTATTTCTCTCTCCTCAACCCCCTCTTCTAGTCAGCACAGCTTTTAGCTCTATGTCCCATCCAAGCGAGAAAAGAAAGGTCTGTAGAGTGTAATAGGATTCCTGGAATAGACCTGTGGGTCTACCAAGCCAAAATGTGGTAAGATAGGGGTCAGGAAGGGGAAAGTTGTTGACATGGGGTCTAGAACCATGGGGAAAGGGAGGCTGTTAACCATTAACCCTGCCCTGTCACTTCATCTCTCCCCAGATCACCCTGGCAGACCCCAGCGCAACAGCCTCACAAAGCAAAGACGGAAGTGGACAACTCAGTGTGGGCGTGAGAGGACACCATCTGGGGGCAAGAACCCCTGGTTTTGTGCCCCCCTTCCCAGAGCTATGCAATCTTTAACACTAAAGGAAGCTTACTAGATGAGCTTAGAATTCAAAAGCCATAGAATTCTAAAGCTGGAAGGTACAAGTAGACCAGTGGTTTTCCATTTGTTTTTTTATTTTTACAGCAGTATTAAATATTGTCATATAGAATCCATTTGTTTTCATATTCTATCCATTTCCTCCCCACAAATGGTTTGAGAAAGGGACCCCATAGTTCCACAATACAGTTTGAAAACCCATGCCCCAACTTTGTAGTGGCAGACAGAAGCTTCGAGATCAAGCAGTTTGTGACAGACAGAGTCAGTCCACTGCGGAGCTCACACTGCAGCTCAGATCTCCTGATTTCCAGACCTTTCCATTTCCCCCTCAGTGTGGTGAACAGTGTGGTTTCAGATGAAGTGCCCATGTACCACTAAAATTCCAGTCCGGGGGAAACTGAGCCCTTGGGGACACACAGCTTTAAGACCATCCTCCACCATGTGCAAAAGGCATCCAAATACCAGATATCTACATATTTGCTGTTTTTCTCTGATTTTGAGACAGGAATACCTTCAATTAATTCAAAACACCCTAAGAAATGTGCGCTTAGACGCTTACTTACACATTTAGGCAATACACACACGTTCTGTTGCCCTAACTTCTGGACAAAAGTGGTGTATGGGTCCCGTGATGTCCGCCACTTACTCTTCTTCTGCCCTTGACTCTTCAGTTTTAACAGCCCTTACAAGACATACAAAGATTTCTTTCTTTTTTTTTTTAAAGAAAAGTTTTTCTAGAAATCCAAGTTTGGGCTAACATCAAGTAGGAATAGAGAGAGGTTCGGTAATTTTTATTTGAGAAAAATTAGTCCTCAGTGACATTTTTTGGTCACTTGCTAGATGACTCAGCCCTCTAGTCTCAGACCAGAGATCACTGCCCTGACTAGCTGCCACACATCCCTGTCCTAGGTATTAAAACTCCCCAACCGGGAGTACTGTTGTCACTCAACACTCCCTTCCCCCGTTTACACCAGGAGGTGTGATTCCTCAGAGGCGTGATGGGGGGAAGATAGGGTGGAGGAGGACAAATGCTTTGGTACTTTTTTGCTGATACATTTGCTTCTTTGCTTTCACAATCTGTCTTCAGGTTTAATAATGTGTTTCCAGTGAATAAAAAGACTGATGGAACCTCAGTCTGCTCTGATTTCCCAGCCCTCCCAGTCTGCACCTGGATAAAACTGAAATTCTTCTGAAGGTTCTAAAAAATATATAAAATCATTTGTCAAAGGCTTTTGGTAAACTGTGACTCATTTCCTTGGTGGAAAACTCTGTCAGTAGAGTTGGTCCCACCAGAAGAACGGGGTTATGGCTCCAGCCTTGTTGCCTTTGGGAAGGTCCAGGCAGCTGAAGCTGGAGAGGAGAAGGGGAGGGGGACAAAGAGAAAGATACCTGTAGATTAGGATAAGCAAGCACACATTCATGAAACTTGCCCTTCACCCAGACACAGTGCAAATATTTGCTCCCCAGAAGAAGTGAAGCACAAGACAGTTGAAGTCACGTATAGTTGACAGTGGCAGTCTCCATTCTACTAATTCCACAGCTCAGCAATCTGCATTTTATTCGTACCACAGTTCAGTAACTCACTACATGCAGCCGTTTAGTTTGATTGATTTTTAAAACCGTACAGCACAGCTTTGATGCCTAATAACCCTATGGAATAAAATATGTTCCAAGGAATATTAGTTCAGAAGAACATCAAATCATATAAATATATGCAATTGTGAGGAAGAAAGTTGTCTTACCCCAGCACATTAGAAATTACTCAACCACTTCAGTGAGAGTCTAAAACTATGAGTGCAACGGAGAATGAGAACATCGCCCCACCCAGAGCAAACGCATGTTTTCTGAGTCTATTTACCAGTTAAGACTTGGCTTCTAATTTTGTAAAGTAATCACTAACTTAGTCACTTGTGAAAGTTATGGTCACTCCTTGACTATATATAAAATTCATCCAATTATTTAAGCTATCTGGGTATAAGGAGGGTTATTATAATGAGAACATAAAGCTTTAAGAGAATTTTTCAAGAAAATTATTTATTATTAGGTAAAAAAACAAAACAAAGATGTTCATTTGCCCACAGTTACTAAGGTACAGTCTCTGCCAGCAAAAAGTAGTGCTCATTATTTCAAATGGGGTGTGTGTTAACGGTGGAGAGGGGGAAGACATAGATCAAATGAGAAAAAAAACTAAAAGTATTTATATTTTTAAAAATATTTCTCTCTTGCAAGACTTATTCTATCCAACATCAAAT
Source organism: Molossus molossus (assembly GCF_014108415.1). NCBI lineage: Eukaryota > Metazoa > Chordata > Mammalia > Chiroptera > Molossidae > Molossus > Molossus molossus. The sequence goes on from NW_023425347.1 coordinate 8,071,547, forward strand.
CAAATTAAAAAGCAACAATCTCCCATTGGCCTCTGTTGAAGGAAGACAGATCTTACAATGTTATGATCCTAGATGGAGAAAGAATTCATACCACAACAAATCATGTCTGCCTATATTGAAAAGTGACTCTTTCTTTAGTTTTTGATAAGACTGTATTTAAAAAACAAAATAAAACTAGGAAATGTGATCAGTTCTTCTTTTCATGGTCTGTAGTTACCTGCCCCTTGCCCAACTAAGATTTTCTACCCCCCCCTTTTTTTTGGTTCAGAGGTAAAGGAATACAATTAAGCTACTGATATAGCCCAAGAGCATTTAACTAATTTAGAGTTTCTGGGTGGCCTCCGGGGCAGACGGGAAACATGACTACAGCCCTGTGCACATGGGAAACATGACTACAGCCCTGCGCACACGGGAAACATGACTACAGCCCTGTGCACACGGGAAACATGACTACAGCCCTGCGCACACGGGAAACATGACTACAGCCCTGCGCACACGGGAAACATGACTACAGCCCTGCGCACACGGGAAACATGACTACAGCCCTGCGCACACGGGAAACATGACTACAGCCCTGCGTACACGGGAAACATGACTACAGCCCTGTGCACACGGGAAACATGACTACAGCCCTGCGCACACGGGAAACATGACTACAGCCCTGCGCACACCCTCTCCGCTTCCCTTGTTCTCTCCTGCTCTCTCCAGTGTGCACTCTGCTTCCATGTAGACTCTTGGGGAAGATGCCAATAATTTCTACTTTATGTCCTAATCATACAACCATATGTCCCTGTATTGACTTGAAGGAAACAAAAGTTTAAAGGAGAGAGTATTTAATTGAAATGTACCTTAGAACAATTTCAAAGCATGAAAAAATCTCAAGGAGCCTTGTGTATAAAGCAGAAAACTTTCCCAAGTCAGCAGCATTTCTCAAAACCCAGAGTCCACCCATATGGCAAGCTACACAAGAAACAAAATCTGCAAAAATCATTACTTTCCCTACTTATATTGCCAAGCACCTGCAAGACTAAAAACAGGATGACATCCAGTTCTCTTTGAGAAAATACAGGCCTTTTCAGCACAAACACTAAGTAAGATGAAAAGTGTATGGTGAAAGGGTAGGAAAAGTTCGGACCATCAAAAAATGTATTTTCCAAATAATCAATGCCCAAAAGTTTAAAACTTTTCTTTAGAGTCAGAAAAACTTCAACCTTGTGACAGAAATGATAAATAATTTTCTTTAAACCAAACAAAGTTTTAAGCATTAACCAAGCACATATATTGTTTGTGTAGAAAATGCTAGCAACCACACTGATTTGGAAATTCGGTCATCTGCACCAGGAGCTTGTTTCTTAACTTCTTGCCACCAGCCAGCGTCCTGATCTAGCAATGACAAGAGCGATGGGCTGCCCTAGTCCAGCACACACCATGTCCCCCCTAATCCTGTCTGCCCATGACAACTTTATGTCCTCTTTTTGATTCTCCCTTGCAATCAGTGACCCCTTATTTACATTGTTTAAATATTATCTCAATGAACTCCAAGTAATCATTTATGTCCTTTTGCTTTATTTTAATTTTGCTATATCAGACACTTTATTAGCTCAGACAGTGGGCCACTGGTTGATACTTGGAATTTTTCATTGCAATGGTGTCTGTCATGACATCTCATTTGTAATTCCAACCTAAGAAAATATAATTATGTATTATACCTTGCTTTATTTCAGAAAAAAATTCAAGGTTGCTTATACAAATACATACAATAAGATAACACTCATATTATGAAGGCAGGAAATGGGACAAAGGAGAAATTAAAGTCGGAAAGTTCAGATGAGATTAGGAGAGAGGCCTGATTTCAAGCTCGGCTTGACGGGCCCACACACATGCGAGATCAGACTCCAAGCTTCCTAAGCTTCCTAGTGGTCAACGGAAAGAGCGAAACTCACTCACATCAGTGGCTGAAATACTAGAGCCTGCTGGTCAAATCCAGTCCACCAACTGTTTCTGCAAATAAAGTTTTATTGGGACACAGCCACATCTAATCACTTACATGTTATTTATGGCTTCATTCATGGTACAGTGGCCAAGTTGAGTACTTGTGACAGAGACCAGCAAAGCCTAAAATAGTTACTACCTGGCCTTTTACAGAAAAGTGTTTTCAGAGGCCTGAGTTAACATGATTCTGTGCCTATGGGATAAAGGCACAGTAGTTTCCAAGGTCTGAAATAAAAGAGAACCTCTTAATATAAAGAACTTGCTATGTAATCTCCTGAAAAAACACCCTTAGCTTCATTTTTACAGTAAATATAGCAATAGGTTTCAGAGCCAGTGGCAATGACATCACAACACAAGTCAGGAAAGTGATTCTACGTGAGGCTGAGGCGGTGCAGTTCAAGGGGGATTCTCTCCTGGTCTGGCTTCATTCGGGGAGGATCTGTGCAGATAATGAGTATCAGCTCCACGCAACCCTTCCCTCCCTCCTTCCTTATCCCAGGCAGACATGGCCAATGGACCAAGGTGTTCTCTGAAGTCTTCTCTGAGTTCTCTGGCAGCCTCAAGCAATCATTAGCAGTTGGCATGCAAGATAAAACCAATATGTGATCTTTGCTTTAAGGCAATTTTCCATTAACATTCTCTCCACTAAGTCTGAAAGTACTCATGTGGTGAGGCTGAGGTTATGCTCTTTGCTAAGTTTCTGAAGCATGGCTATTCTGGTCTGTCAATATGTACAGCTGTCCCCTTTAATGGCCATCTTCAAGGAAGCGCTGGATTGACATCCTCCTGTGAGAACCAGGAGCCTCACAAGGACGGCTGCCTAAGAGAAGAGCCCATCGCACATGCAGGGCAAGACAGTGACTGAAAGTGGGGCCTGGAGTCTCCCCCAAAAAGGGTGGGGAAGCTGCTTCTCTGCACAGACCGATGGGTGGGCAGGGCCAAAGAATGGCACAGGCATTTTACCTGAAAATGTTCAAGCCCAATACTTATGTTGTTGTTCAAGGAAACAAAACCTCCAGAGAGCCATGACCTCAAACCACTGATCTTGAACATATATACTCCTAAAGAACCACTCTAAGAAACAAGGTTCCAAAATCAATGCAAATGAACTGGAAACCGTTCGATGCTGGGGGAGGGTAAGAAAGCTGCTGACTGGGTTTATGGAGTATAGCCACAGCCTTTCTCTACGCCCATTTCTTCTTTGTGACTCTTAACTATGTTACAAACTGATTATACTTCTATTCTATATAATAGAGGAACAAAAATTCAGGTTACCTAAAAATGTTAACAAGTTTTTAATAAGCACACTTAAGTGAAGCAGAACTATTATAGTTCGACCTCACTAGAAATCGCTAATCTATCACTGACACCCACCCATGTTGTCAAAGGGAAAGAAAAAGACAAAACATATTATAAATCATCTTACGTTACTCCTAACAGTTCTTTCCACTGTGTGACTATAAAGCATAAAACTAGAAAATAAGTAAAATCATGCATGCCCAAAACCTTTCTTCTTCTTATGGTTTTGGGGCTGTGTTCCAGAAAATACCAACTATAAGTGAAACATAGCCAGACTAGATGGGGGCATTAATATAACCAACAAACATGATAAATTAATGGAGGAAACTTTTCTTCACCCTAAAAAGATCAAACACTAACAAATAATGCCATTTATTCTTCCAGTACCAATGCATAGGGTTCAAGTCCAGACCACTTAAGGCCACATCTAAGCACATGAGAATGTGAACAATTTGGACTCTGCATAGTCTTACAGAAAAAAAAAGAAAAATTCTTGTTTATTTATTTATTTAAAGAGAGACAGAGAGAGAGGAAGGGGATGAAAGAGAGAGAAACATCAACTTGTTGTTTCACTTACTTATGCATTCATTGGTTGCTTCCCTCATGCGCCCTGACCAAGGACTGAACCTGTAACTTCGGCATATTGGGACGACACTCTAACCAACTGAGCCAGGACTAGAAGAAAAACTCTTCAAAACACTGAGCCCAGAACAGATAGTAGCAGGTAGTTGGTATGCTTCTCTGGAACCAAGTAGGTACATTAGGGATACCTAATTATGTGCTAGACTTGAATATACACAGACCATTAACACAAAAAATTCTGGGGGAAAGCAAAAGCCCCTCCATCTCAGCTGTGGGCTGATCCCTGCTTCTTCACGCAGTTATGCCACCCTTTGATGTGCCCTGAGCCCAAGCTGGAGATCAGGACAGACTGGGTGTTGGATGACATTACCTGAGAAAGCTTTTTCACAACACTCGAGGCTGTTTAAGTCCGTGCTTCCAAAAGACTGCCATCCCAAACCTCTAGCACACAAAGCCCCCTTCCCAGAACCTCGCAGGTGCCAGCAATACTTTCGCTAATTTCTTCAAGACTAGTTGTGAAGGCTCCTACTTACGTAATGCATACAAGGTGAGAATTATTCCAGCCAGGCAGAACCCTTCAAAGAACCTGAGTGTGCTGAACATCGTCACGTTCACGGACAGTGCCACGGTCAGGCCAAAGATCAGGATGAAGATGATGGAACACAGCAGCACAGGCCTCCGGCCGACCCTGCATAGAGAGGAAAATGGTAGGAGTCACCATTACACAGGGTTGTGATACCAGACGCTAAAACCCAGAATCCAGCAGGTGCTCAACAGATGCTGAATGAGGGCTGGACTGGAAGTCTTCCTTCTATCCAGACCCACTTTGGTATATCTAGGGACAGAAAGGTCCTCAGGGGAAATGTAGCCCAACCTCCTCATGTTGTAGATAAAGGAACACAGATTAAACAGCTATTGCATAATAGAATTGAAACAGGAACCCAATTCCTGTTGGTAAATCTATTTTTGAGTATATAGGAGGATAATTCAAGGCAAAAGTAACAAAATCAATAACAACTCCCCAAACGTAAACCTTGACACACCCAGCATAAAATGTCTTGAGAAATCACTGACCTTTGGAACTGGCCCCAAAGTCAACACAGGCAGTGAGGGAAGCTGCTTCATTTCCTTTGTAAGGCTGGTAACCAGTCAGGCACCTGGCCTCACACACAGCCTTTCAGAGCCAGGGCCAAGCCAGCTGCTAGTTTGTTTCAAATATATGATGAGAAGTAATTTTAAAACTAAACTAAGATAGTTCAAACTTTAAATAATGGGTGTGAACCTGAAAGTGCAGCCCACCAGGCAGCAAGGGATTGGAAGGAGCCCAGTCCACTGTGTTTCTGGGGAAAGCAGCACACACACTGGGTTGGCAGATTACAGAGCCAGGCAAGATCAGCTCCCACCAGGGTGTGATATGCTTCTAGGTATGGCTGAGAGGTCTGCAGGCGTGGTCCATGGGAATGGAAAGTAACTGGTTCTTCATCCTTCTCTTCCTAACCTTCCAGATTTTCCGTCATCAACTTATGGGTGGGGGGAAGAATCATACAAATTAAAATAACATAATCAGCTTGAACTAGAAGAACTCACAGAGAAACTGGAGAGAAATTCTATTTGTCAAAGGAAGAAAATCCACGCCTGGCAGCCCAAACACCTGAAGGGTCGCTGAATGCCTTGAATTTGCTTAGATATCCTTATAACAAGGCATCTACACAAAAGCAAAATGCCCAGAAAAGGCAAATAGAAAGAAAGAGAAAGTTGATTCGTGGTTGCCCAGGGCAGGGGTGAGAATGAGAGGTGAATGTAGATGGGCACGAGACTTCCTTTTAGGGTGATGGGAATGTTTTAATCTTAGAGTGGGGTGATGACCATATAATTCTGTAAATGTAATAAAACTCATTGTGCACTTAAAATGGGTGAGCTTTATGATATGTAAATTATCTTTCAATAAAACTGTTAAAGTCTGGCCGGTTTGGCTCAGTGGTTGAGCAATGACCCATGCACCATGAGGTCGCTGGTTCCATTCCTGGTCAGGATACATACCCAGGTTGGGGGCCTGACCCCAGTGGGGGGCATGCGGGAGGTAGCTAGTCAATATTCTCTCTCATCAATGTTTTTTTTTCTTTCTCTCCCTCTCACTTCCTCTCTCTCTAAAATCAATAAAGAAAAATATAATAATAATGTTGTTTTTTTAAAAAAGCAGTAGTGTTCAGTAACAATTTCTTTGCTCTATGAAGAAGATAAATGTAATTTCCAGAAAATTTGGCGGTGGGGGGTGGGAAATGGGACAGGGACTATAGGACACAATTTCATTCAGACTTTTTTAGGATTCTAATATTTCCCATAGTCACTTTAGTTTAGTGAAATGAGACCAAGCTATGAGATCAATCCTAATATAAGTCAATAATCCTGTTGGGAGATTTTGGCCATTACTTCCCTTCACTGGTGCTGGGGTCGCTAAGACCTTATCAGGAAACACTATAGATAATTTTGTCCAGACTCAACAAATTTATAGAAATAAATTTAAAATATGGCTTAGCTGGTCTCCTGAAATGAAGGAAAACAAAAATCTAACTTATCAATTTTTATTTCCCTTTATGTCCTTAAATGGGAGAAACCCTCTGTAAACCAGGGTAATTGTCCTACTTCACAGCACATTAAAACCTTTAAGAGAGATGATGGACATAAGCACAGAGCTTGGCACGAAGCAAACAGTTCAATGCTGCAGCTCTTACGACTCCTTCCAGTGTGTCTACAGCCTTGATGCCCACCCAGCATGGTTTGCCCTATTCTGATTCTTCAGAAAAGATTTTTAATTTTTTTATTTACTTGTACAAACTATTCCAAATCTCTTCCTCCCACATGATTGCTAAAATCAGCGAGTAAAAATTTATTAGGAACTTTGGGGCAAAGACGGTCTGCAAAGTTAGAGCGCTTTGGTCTTGAATCCAGGCTCACCACTTACAAATTACATACATGGTCACGAGAAAGACCGCACTTGTCCAAATGTGCCTCATGTTTGCTTTAGGAATAGCCGGCCAGTGCCAACCTAATAGGCTTCTTGGTAGGAGTAGATGAGTGCAAGTGACTTAGCAAATGGTCAACAAGTGTCAGTCATACCCACTGGAGTTTCAGGGTGAACTGGCTTTCCCCAAGAGCAGAACCCTGTCAGAGATGAAGTATAAAATCACACCCCTAAATCAGTAACCAGAGGGCTTTACCAGTTAGGCTCTGTGGTGGGTAGAACAATGGCCCTCAAGGATGTCCACATCCTAGACATCAGAACCTATGAATATGGTACCTTTCCTGGCAAAGGGTCTATGCAGATGTGATGAAGGTAAAGGACCTTGAGATGAGGTGATTATCCAGGTGGGTCCAATCTAAGTACATGGACACCCTCTCTGGGCTGCAGGGAACCAGAGAGATGGCCGTGTGAGAAGGATATGACTGAGCTTTGTTGGCTTTAAAATTGGAAGAGGGGCCCCGAGCCAAGGAATGTGGGCAGCCTTTAGAAGCTGGAAAAAGCAAGGATATGGATTCTCTCCTAGAGCCACAGAAAGTATGACAACCCTGTCAGCACCTTGATTGTAGCCAGTGTGGATGACAGAACCACCAAATGTGTATAATTTGTAATGGCAGCTGCAGAGAAATAATACAGGGACTTAGCAGGAAACAGATGTCTCGCTCAAATGAAGAAATTTGAGGTGATTTTAATACAGGGATTTGTACAGAACGGTGGGCAATCTGTGAGGGAAACCTGGGGCTATTCACAGCAGGGGGTTGAGGAAGGATGGTCATGGGACCCAAAGGAGGCTCTGTGTGCAGCCTTGGCAACCCTGCAGAGACCAAGCTGGGGATTAAAATGTCCTCACCTCACCCTCCTCTGTCCCTCAGATCTCCAGGTGGTGCTCCCTGGCCCATCTGCTGGGCTGAGCCAGGAGCTAGGGGGCAAGGGAGGCCTCTAGTGCAGCCCAAAAGGGCATGCAGGGTCCTTGGAGTGAGGAACATCCAGCAGAAGAATGAGCCATGGAGGGGAGGGGCATCTGGCACAAGCCACTGCCAGGGCCATTCCCTCACACATGTGCACTAACACATCACATTAACAACATGGAATACACGTCCCTAAAGTGTGTGTGCAGAACAGCGACTTCTTAGAAGACAAAGTGTACCACTTGACGGTTTACTACAGGCTGACTGCAGTCTTCGAAAGCTTACCCCTGACTTGAACCACTTCCCTACACGCGTGGCATGGTGCCAGCAGCTATGAATCTGCAGTTCCCTCCAAATATGTCCACGTCCTCCTCAACGAGGCTCTAGCAGGGAGTCCAGTGCCAAACACAAATGAACAAGGGCAGAAAACACCAAGCTTTCACACTGGAACTGAGGCCCACTCAAAATGTCCAAAGAGCCACAGCACAGTGCATTCCAGCCGGACTCCGGCACCCACGCCCGCCCACCACGGGCCTCGGCCAAGCAACGGCAGGGAAGTGGGTCTGTAACTCCGGTTACTTGTGAAGGAGGACCCCGAACTCTTCTGCTTTCTGTCCCCAGGCCTGGTGTGTGATCAGGGAGGCCAAACAACATGTATGTGTAAGAAGCAGGAATTCACAAAACAACCTCCTAACAATTTAAACCCCATTGCCGACTACAGTAATACAAGTCCATCTTTGATTTCCCTGTAAACTCACTGAACAAGGACACTACAACCCAAGTCAAGTCTGCTTTTCCTCAGAAAGAAGTGATGTGAATTATATTAGTACATCTTCCTAACCTATTTCAGTGCTGATTTCTGGGAAACAAAAGCCCTCGTGGTTAAAATACTGGGATTAGAGTATCTTTTATAAAGCTTACTCTGAAAACCTTTAAGCTCAAGCATTTGGTTAAAAAACAAAACAAAACAAAAACCCTGCACTTGCCCCCACCCTGCCAGTCCCCCAGAAAAATTTCCCAGAGGTCCTGGCACAGCTTCCCAGAGGCGGTTCACAGCTTCTCTGTTACCGTCCCGGGAACGTGTCCTTAGAAACGTTTACAAATGATGAGTAAGCAAATTCTGAGCACACAGGAAATCACACAGAGGTTAATACAAGGAACTCCCAAATAGATGCTAGCTTTTGGAAAGAACTTCCCAGAACTTCAAAGTGGTACTCAAATTCCTCTGGGCTCCACCTGCGCTCTGTGGCCCCCGGCTGCTGCCTCAGCCAGCCTTCTGGGCTAACCAGGCACAGGGCACCGCGGGGCGAAGCACAGGCATAAGGGGTTTGCTCGTTTCATTCTTGGCCCTTATTATGTCATTGGTCGGAGATGCCCTTATTCACACACAAAAGTTCCTTTAAAGTAAAAGGATGTCGAGGGGAACAGCTAGCCCAAATATCTCTCCTTGAGCAGTCTCATTACTTGAAAACCTGCCAATATTGGGCAACTGCCTCCCTGCTCAGCCGTGTCACCACTGCTGCCCTTGTGACCGCAGAAGGCCTCAGATGAAAGTGTGGCGGCACCCTTGTGAAGAGGCAGGCTCTGCCCCACGGGGCTTAATCCTGGCCGAGTGAACTTGGGGATTTTACTTCAACTTTTGTGCCCCTGTTTTCCCACTGTAAGACAGAGGTAATAATAGTACCTACCTAACAGGGTGCTATGAGGATGGCATGTTTTCATGTATGGAAATATTTAGCACAGTGCCTAGCAACTGTAATCAGTCAATAACTGTCAGCTGCCAATATTGTTGCTGTTATTATTATCACTAGCATCTCTGTTACCACCTCCCCCTCCCCACCTTACCAACCTCATCACTTCCTTCTGAACCACATACTTTTCTGCAGACTCTTAGACCTCTCACCCACCTCACCTGGTCACTATCCTGCCTCTGCCTACAATGCCCCCCAGTTATCCAAATGCTGTCTGCTTTTCCAGGTCCAGCTCCCCATGGACACTACAGAGGCATCTCCTGACCAAGCCAACTTCAGGGACTGTCCCTCTCTAAAACCTGTGGAACAGTTTGAGGTGCTACCTGTTAAGTTCACTAGGTCCTCCTTTCCCCATTTTTTCATGCATCTTGTACATCCAACTCATTGGGGCTCAGCCCAGAAAGCCCTGAATCTGTATCCTCAGGCTCTTCCTAACCTAACTAAACACTGACTGTCAGTAGGAGATAGGGCTGTAGGCTGCTGCCTGGTTTTGCTAGATCCTAGCAGCTAAAGAATTGCAATGAATTTAAATTCTCACTTCAAAAGGGTCTGTTATGTGCACTGGCCAATTCTTTTAGTTCTGAATTCTCCAGGTGACAGCTTCAGCCTTTTGTTCTGGCCCCAACACCAGGGCAGAGAAAAGACTCAGCAACAGCACTAACACTGACCACTCCTTTTTAGCCAGCAAAGTCTTGCAGTGGCTTCCGAAGGGCCGCGCGCAGGCACGTTGGTACTCACCAGTCAGCAATGCATCCAGTTATTAGGTAGCCAAAGATTAATCCAACCAGTAAGGAGAACTTAGCGATATGGACCTTCCAGGCATTATCACACACAAGATCCCACTAGAGAGGGGCAAATAGAAAATAAATCAGAGAGAAACATACACAGATGCCAGACATAGTTAATCATAAGGGCAAAACAATACCTGCAGTAAGGACCAAGACACCCTTTACAATGCCATGTCACATATACCATTAAGAGGCTCTTCAATGTTTTTGAAAATCTAACAACAAGAAATATAATTTGCCTACAGACGGCAGTGTGACGTTTTAGTCTGAGACATATTATAAAGGTCTGCAGGAACTACTTCCATGAAATCTGGGCATGTGTGTGTCTTCTGTCCTAGCTACCTCGGGAAGGTAAGCTGAGGGACAGGGAGCAGCCAAGGAGTCCGGCGTTCCTGGCCACCAGCACCAGCGAGCTGTCACACGGCCCAGCAGATGGGAAGGCCCTGCCAACTTTTTATGCCAGGTATCATAATGACATAAAAAAATTAAAAGCAATTTTTGTGTTTCCAGCCCCCAAAACTTCGCAAACTTCCTAAGTAGTCTTAAAAATAAAGAGGGTTAAAAGCAAATGTTGAAACATCAATTTTAACTAAGTATTCGTATTATTTTCCTTGTAAATGTCCCTTTTCCCCCATATTCCACCCTAAAGCTATCTGCTCCACTTGGAGAGAGAGCTGATCAATTAGTAAATATAACATTTAGACTATTTTTGCAATTAAGTTTTATTATTTAATAAACAAAATAACCCTCTAATTTGTCTTTTTTCCTTTTGCAGATGCAGGAGAGAAACCCATGTTTATTCCCTCAAAGTGACGCGTGTCCCAGGGGAGCACATGTGAGGACGCAGTCTGGGCTCAAAGGGGCAAACGAAGGGAGTTTCTGCTGGTGGCACCAAGAAGACGGCAGTCCCCACCTGGGTCACCCGCAGTGGTACAGATGCTCTTTGTCTTGTGGAAAGAAGTGGCTAAAGCTCCCAGTTCTGGGAGACATCACTCCAGTCAGTGGACGGGGGAGTGGAGAAAGAAGGTGGAGAGATGCAGAATGGGTTGAGGGAGTAGGGAATGTCAGCAGAAGGAGTTCTAGAAGCAGAAGCAGGATTTGTGGGGTGGCGTGGGCTATGTGGAAGGCTGGGCTGAGATCTTATCTTCACTCTGCCTTCTTTGATATCTCCCCCTTGTCTGTCCATCATGAGACCCAGAGTATAATGTGGGGGACCCTTAAAGGGCACTGTAAGTCCAGGTCAATTTCTGGAAAGCCCAGGAGTCTTTAGGTGTGGGTCTCGGCTTCAATGGGCTTCAGGAAAAGCTGAACTTCAGCATCAGACTCTACAGAGAAAGGCACCTGGCCCAGACAACGCAGGAAGGCAGCTGCCTGTCACATTTTGCTTGGACTCCTTGGGACACATGTTTGCTTTCTGATGCCTGCAAGGTGTGTCCAACTTTCCAGAGACCTTGGGAGAGTGACTAACTCCTCTAGTCATCAGGTTCCAGAGTGACGGCCAACACCAGGCTCAGGAAGAAAGGGAATGCAGACACAGACCAGCAACAAAGAGCCTTATCGACAGGATGATTGGGCTCTATTGCCTTTTAGGTTTTCTCATGTGTCTGGGGAGTGGGCACTGCTGTTCGCATAGAATCTTATCATTAAGAACTCATATACAGGACTTCTTCAGATGGATAACTTCCTCCTATGTCTATCCCAGTGGTCCTCAAAGGTGGTCCAGAGACCAGCAGTACTTGGGAATGAGTCAGAGATGCAAATTCTTGAGCCCCACCCCAGACCCCTGAATGAGAACTTCCAGAGTGAAGTAATTGGCAGACGTAGTTTAAAGGGCCCTCCCAGGTGATTCTGACGCAGGCTCAAGTCTAAGCACTGGCCTGCGGACCTGCCATTTCCCCGCCGCTCTGAAGCCAACGACAGCTTTGCAGTCCTGGGCTGAGATTCAGGAGCAGCGTGCAGCCAGACACTGGATGAACCCTGCACAGTAGCATTGGCTATTGTTTTATACTGCAAATGCAGGAATGTAAAACTAGATGACAAATTAAGTGTGCTTTTGATGGCAGACCTGGAAAACCAACATTCACTTATGTTTTGTTTCTAGGAGAAAATAGATCTTTAATGATAAACACCTTTCAAGGTGCAACCTATCTCTAACTTCAGGAATGCAGACTCTCCCCACATTGTGAGTTATAGCTCATAACTAACAGTGTGTGTACAGTCTGTTTCCCCAGCTGGATTTACACACTGAGGCCGTCTTTGAGTTGCTTTCTCTCCTCGCTGCCCCACAAGTCATCGACTTCAAGAGTAGGAGTTACACTTATAAGCATGGCTGGCTAACCTGGGAGAGGAGGTGCTGTAATACCTGTAATCATAATATCCCAATCACACCACACCTGCCTGTGCTTCACCTTGGCACATCCTTGGCAAGAGAGGGGCACACCTGGTCCCAGGTTGCTGCTGAGGAGGAAACCAGCTGCTGGCTTGGTGGCAGAGAATCACTGGCTCAGGTCTCCACCCAGACTTCCCACTGAAGAGTTTACATGAGGTTAATTGATAGATACAAAGGAGCACATTACACTTGTATTAGATTTTATAAAAGCATCCATGGGTAGGGGAAATTGCCAATACTGTAGTAAACTCAGCCACATAAATAATAACTCTACCTGGCTGGCCTTGGGCAGCCAAGACCCAGTTTAGTTGCTACCAAATCAGACATTCACTGGCCTCCCCAATGCACCTCTATCAATTAACAACACTGGAGTGGAAAAAGAAACGAGAGAGACAGAACCACTTCCATAGCCAGTAGGGAAAGAAGACTTTCTTTCCCCCTCCACCTTTCTCAGCCTGGGGGAGGGGCCAGGGAATCTGGGCACAAGCAGCCATCTGGTGCATTAACCCCTTCAGTTAGGCACAAAAGTAGACTGGCATCTCTGAGTCAATAAGCAAACTGACTCCAGGCCCAGCAGGTTCCTCAAGACGAGGTTTCTCATGCCTGGGGCCCTGCCCATCACAACACCCTTAAAGCCTGCAGGGCTACCAAGAGGCACATTCCACAAACTGGGAGGGGGGGGGGCTGTTGGCACCATTGAGGCAACATCGAATGTTTGACTTCTACTTCTGTACTTACAAAAATGTACTGGGAAAAGAAAATATATGCAAACATAGTATCTTCAAAGGAACCTCAGAAGTATGAGGAAGCTTTGAGATCACCTTGCTCTTGAAATTTGTTTGCTCCACTATGGCAACTGATTTCACTAAGCAAAGACTAAGGGGCTTTAAAAAATCTAAAACATGCAACACCAGGACTTAATGCGATGGATTTTCTCTCTGACATTACCTTTGTCACCTCCCTCTTCTCAGCCCCCAACATCAATCAGCCACCACTTCCAGGGACTCCCTTTTACACACATCCTGCACCTCTCCCTCACACACCAGCTCCACCAGGATAAGCTGCTTGTGGGAACAGGGGAGGGGCTCCCTCGCCATCCTCCAGGTGTGGGGCTGGGAGGCTAAACAAAACAACACTTCCAGACCCCCTTACTGCTAAGGTTTCAAATGTGATTTAAGTTCTGCCAATCTGCTGCATTGCGCAAAGTAACTTTCAGTGCACAACCTAGTTCTAATTTTGGGATGATTTGAATTAGGAAGCATGTGAAGTGGAAAATAAGTGGGCTATCCATTCTGCTGGTCAGTTCCAGCAGGAGGACTTGGTCTGGAGGTAGCTAAGGTGGGACCTTGGAGCCAGAGGTTAAACAGTGATCCCCGATTCCTCAGCCTCCTCACTGTGACTCAGTTCCCTGGGCAGGACTGTGTAAGGAGCTGCCTGAGAATCCTTCTGGAGGCCCAGCCTTCAGCTGCTCCTACAGTTTAGTGAGCACTATTTCCCTGTATTCAGTCCTTTCAATACCTAGTGTGGTTTCTGTATCTGCAAACTGAACCCTATTCCCTGATTAAATTTTCTTGGGGTGGGGTTTACAGAACATAACCATCGTCCGTCCCTTCCTGAACTAATACAAGAGTCTCTATGCATTAACTCTAGCCTTCCTCTAGTACATTCCCTACAGAACAATGAAAACAATCCTTTAATTAGGCACATTAACACTTCACCAGTGTTCTAGCAAGATCATAAAAGCGTCAAAGTCATGGCCCCATTTCATAATCATAGGCTTGCTTTCTTTGCCATTGTTCCAGGGATGGTCTATGGTGATGCCTCGTGAGGCTAGTGAGCCATGACTAAATATTGAGAAAATTGACCCTAAAAGTGTTCTCAATTTTAGTTTCATGTGTTCCATTAAAAAATTTTAAAAGGCAGAGATTACAGAAAATTTGGTAGATTTTTCTCTATATATTTTTAAGGATGCGCTAAAAGAAATATAACTTATGTGATTTTTCAAAGGAATAATCTAATTGCTTGACTTGCCAGAGTAGAGAAATATTTATCAAGGAAACTAATGAAATTTCTAATGAAGATGGAAAATAAATGGGAGATAAGGAAAACAAGCTGATGTTCAGCAATAATGAATACTATGATAAAGTAAAATGTAAAAATAAGAACATAAAAACAGAACAAAAGAAAAAGAATATAAAAACATTAGAAGGAAACATTACTTATCCAATTCTGAAGTGGAGCTGGAATCTCTAGGGATAAAAACTAAGGTGAAAAAACTACCTAAGAAAATACTGATAGATTTTATAACAATTTGTTACTACTTATTATTCATGTTAATTATTTAAAAATTCTATGCATCAAAAATACCATAAACAAAATTGTAAAGACCCAAATTTGTAAAATATATTATCGGGGGTCAGAATGTACCACCCCAAAAGATGCCACTTTGTCATAAGGACGGTTTTGAACTGGAGGCAAATGAGTATCAACAGATAGAGAAAGTAGCCTTCTCTAAGTTTGCTTTTCTGACTAAAAGCAGACTCTCTGAGAAGTGGGGGCTGTGATGCCTCCCTGCTCCTGGGGAATCTGATGGCCAAATGACAGAGCCAGTACTGAGATGGGTCTGCAAACAAATCTTACTAAAATGACCCTTATTTTCCATTAGTTTCCCTCATATGTTTATCTTCCCAGGTTTGCTGTCCCTAAAAGCCTAAACTCCTTTTCCTTTTCCTTGTTACTTCTCTACAGATTTATTGTTCTTTTGTTAAGATGCTACATAAGCTCAAGTTCTAACCAACTCTTTAAGTCACTCGTCACGAAGTATCACCATGTGCACGCTAACGGCACACATGAATAAACTCTTGTTTTCTCTTGTTAATCTGTTTTTTGCCAGTCTAATTTTGAGGGCCCCAGCCACAGAACCTAGGAAGGTAGAATGAAAAGTTTTTTTTCCTCCCCTACAATCTCCAAAGGGTTAATATTCTTTCTTTTTTTTTAATTCTCACTCCAGGACATATTTTTTGTTCAGATAGAGCGGGAGGGAGAGAGAGAGGGAGGGAGGGAGGGAGAGAAACATCGACGTGAAAGCGACACATCAAGTGGCTGTCACCCGCACGACCCAACTAGGGCTGGGGACAAACTGCAACCAAGGTACATGCCCTTAGTGGGAACCGAACCTGGGTCTCTCTGGACTGCAGGCCGACGCTCTAACCGCTGAGCCAAACCGGCCAGGGCCAAAGGGTTAATAGTCTTAATATTTAAAAAGTATTTACATAACAATATAGACTCTATTCCAACTAGAAATAAGTATCCAGACTTAAAATATAAATGGTTAAAAAACACCTGGGAAATCCTTGATTCAACTAATGAAAATCAAAACTCAATATTCTATTTTCAAAAAAAATTTTTTTTTTCATTTCCCAAAGATGCAGGAGAAACAAAACGGTGCAAATTTGCTCAAAATATAAACCCAGCACTGTGTTTCTGAAAGGCGATTGGTAATATGCATGACATCACTTTAAACAGTGAGTGCTCTTTGTCCCAGCAATTCCCTTTTGTGAACTCTTCCCAAGGAAATTATCAGAGGCCCACAGAGGTCCCAGTGTGATGATGTTCAAGGGATGCAACTTATAGGAGAAAAAAATGGGAACTTGACAAAATATCCAACAATACCATAGAGCCATTAAAATTTTGCTTTTGAAAACTAATGACTGAGGCAAGTGTTCATGGTATAATGGTATAAGAAAGCCTCAGCGTGCGAAAGCAGTGAGTGGGTGTTCACATCAGAAGACAACATTCCAAAATATTTCAAGTGATTGTCTCTGGAGGGTTGAATTAAGACTTGTGTTTTATTTTCAGTTTTATACTTTTCCAAATTTTCTACAATTCATCTATAAACCTTATGGTAAAAAATGTAGGTAAATATAATGTGATAGTGGTAGGAGGCAGTGACGTTGGCTAGGGTTAAGACAAAACCACAAAAATTATAAAGTACCAACCTAAGGTCTTTGCACTTTTTCAGGAATATGCATTTTACCACAATCTAAGAACTTGCCCTAGGAGAAGCTTGTTTGGAAAGGGAATTGGAACAAACCAGGTCTTCATAGCCTAAAGTTTACTTATGTTACTGTACATTGACTAAAGCAAAAAACATTATTTAGGGAACTAAATAAAAAATCTCCCCTAAGTTTCCATCTTTTGTAGTGGAGATCCCCACTTGAGCTTGTTCCATTAGAAACCAGGAGGGGTTTACCAATCACTGTGCAAGTGATCTGTTAACAATCTAAGAACAGTCAGTAGAGATAAAAGAACGACATACTTCTGCTCAGCACTACAAAGGTGATAATGCCCCTTAAAACTCCAAGCTTAAATAAAACAAAATTCCTGAATGAGTTGTTAAAATTTAAAGAAATATATGGCCAGCATTCTTTTGCTTTTTTTCTTTTTAATCTCTAAAGTAGCATTTCAGCAGCCTCTCATGAACTACTGTTTTATATACCATGGCTTTGCCATGACCTGCATTTAACTGGAGACAACAGAAATGGCAAAACACAAATGCACGCATGTGCGTGCACCAGCACACACGCATGCGCACAAGTCTATCCTGAAAGATTGGCCCAAAGATAACACTCTACAAACAGGACTGATAAAGCACAGCAGCTGCAATTAGCTCCTCAACATTAAGGCAGCCTATGCACCTCTGTGTTTTCCAGTATTTTTTTTTTTATCTAGCAGTGGACATTTTTTTTTTCTTCCTAAAAGACTATCCAAATTTAATCAATTCTACGTGTTTTGAAAATGATTCGCTTTTGCCCCTAAGCTCAGTCCAATTTTAGGAGATTCACTTTCAACAGTAGCCAACAGAGCTGCCAGTTAGAGTTGGCGTCCTTGCAAGCTTCCTTAAGCTTCCTTAAATGACATAATGCATGTCCTTGCCAGGTCCTGTGGGAAATTTTTTTTTTTTTTTTTAGTTTTGTTTCTCTGTTTTTCATTAATTGCTGCTCAAATTGCTCCTCAGCTTTTTTTTTTTTTTTTCCCCTCACTTAGTGCCAAAAGAACAAACATGGCACACTGAAGAAAATAGTAGTACCAAAAATCTACTGCAAGCTTCATGCTGGGTGGAAGGCACATGCTGACCAGCAAAGCTGCATGCCCTCTCGTTTGCAGGAAACCCACTCCAGAACCACAGCATTCAAGCTGGTTAAATTTATTAAACTTCACATGGTCACTTTTGTGACTAATGTAGTAATTTTGGGTTCATTCTAACCCCCTCACACAGTCTTGTCTCTGTCTTGTTTCTTTTTTTCTTCTGATGACTTTTACTGACCGCTATCCTTTGCTGTAGCGTCTCTGTCCTGGTGGAAGAGAAATGGAAATGCCTGTCTCAGTTACTGACACGGGGGTTTTCCACTTCTTACTGAATTTGGGCATTTTTTTTAAAAAAAGGGCTAGAGATATAAGACCTCTTTCAAAGACAATTTAAAAGGGAAAGAAAAAATAACCACCTTAACAGGCCTAAGGTATCTCTGGAGAGCAGTACAAGGAGGCACTCATTTTTTCCTTTACTTTTTCTTAAAGGAAACACAGATACATATAATTTTAAGCACAAGTTTACATTACTGAATGTTATTCATTTGGTACAATGCCTTCTGTGGCATTTGGGAAAGCTGAATATATATCCCATAAGGCAGCAGAGATTATAATACGCAATGAATGCCTTCTAGCAATCAAAACCTTGGTGAGTCGCTCCAAATTCTGCAATTCATATTTCACTAATGGCCCTCACCAACAACCTCTAAAAAGGGAAATTAAAAGTTAGCCCTATAACCCTGGCCGGGTTGGCTCAGCGGTTGGAGCGTCGGCCTGCGGTCCAGAGAGACCCGGGTTCGGTTCCCGCTAAAGGCGCGTACCTCAGTTGCAGTTTGTCCCCAGCTCTGGTTGGTCGTGCGGGTGGCAGCCACTTGATGTGTCCCTTTCACGTCGATGTTTCTCTCTCTCTCTCTTCCTCTCTCTCCCTCCCACTCTATCTGAACAAGAAACGAAAAAATGTCCTCGTGTGAGGATAAAAAAAATAAGTCAGCTCTATAAATTAAAGAGGCCTATTGCAAAACCAGAAAAAAAGTTTAAAAAAAAGAAAAAAAAGGAACCCCACAGCCCTAAGCATTAAACAGGAGCACACTAATTTATATTAAGTAACTGGAAGACTCTTAAGTTGAGAAATTAAAAGGTTGTTTCATGTGTTAATGGAGGGTATCCTTTGGTATAATAAAGTGCATGAACAAAACCGGACTATAACATTAACATTTAACATGGTCCCACTAATTCTGGAAAGGAGCCAAGTATGGGGAACTTTTGACAGTAGGATCAAGAAATCCTTGGAATGAGAAGGCTTAATGATCACCCAGGTGTGATCAATCATGGAAAAACTCAGAAGCAGAAGAAAAAAGTCTTTCCACTTGCTAGAAACAAATGCCTTCCCACTACCTGGCAGGCTATGACCCCAACTTAGCACAGCCCTGTTAAGTTCCCTTTATGACCTGAGTCATCCCTTTCATCTGTCAACCCCCATTCACATGCCTGCTCCTCTTCTTGCCAACCCCTGCCGGAGCCAGCCAGGCCCAAGTGCTCTCTAGCTCCCAGCGAGCCTCAGTGCCCTTTGCTGCACTGCTCTTCAGTGTCTGCCCCACAGTGTCCACACCTCTTCACCATTTTTTCTGGGTCAATGCCTATTCAAAGGATAAAGCTCACTTCAACCAAAATTATTTAACATTCTACATCACCTAGGGGTCAGAGTATGGCAGACTTTCTTGCATTTTTCTTTCAATGATCATATATTACCTTTGTAAGCATACAATTAAGTGAAAAGGGAAAGAGGTACAAAATTACAAAGATTCAAATGAATACATTTCTGTATTTCCATCAAGTTTAACAAACTCAATTGAGGGGATCTCTTTCTTCTTGTCTGGATCACGTGAACCTTCTCTGTACTTCTATGGCATCCTGTACTCATCTTAAACACCCAGACTATTTATCACAATATATTATAATTGCTGTCTATTTACAAGTCTTTCTTTCACTAGCTCAGGAGTTAGCAAACTAAAGCCTGAAAGCCAAACACAGCCCTGCCCCAAATAAAGTTTTATTGCAACACAGCCACACTCGTTCATTTTGTATTGGCCCTGACTGCTTATGCAGAGTTGTTACAACACAGATCTTATAGCCTGTGAAGCCGAAAATATTTGGCCCTTTACAGGAAGTTTTCCAACCCTGGCACTAGATTGCATTCCTCAAAGAAAGGGACCAGGCCTTATTTCTATATCCCTAGTCCCTAAGCTAAGGTCTGGAATGAAGGAGGTGCAAAAGGTTAGTGTCATGTAGAAACTGTCACTCCCAGAAGTCAAATGCTCTTTGTGTCTGCTTGTGTTCACTGTGCCAAGCATCTTAATCCTTTTTTTCTATGATTATAATTTAATATAAAAATTAATACATAAGTATTATACAAAATTATATGGGCAATATAGTTTTTAAATGTTTCTGCCGAACTTTTCACTATTAGTAATTTTCCCCCAGAGAAAGATAATTCTAGTTTTATTATAAAAGCCAATAGAACATTGGGTATAGAGAAATTTATTTAAAATAATGAGTAATTCTTTCTTAATAGAACAAATCTATTCTATAAATTAGGCATTGTTCTAAGAAGAAAGGAAACTAAGATTTGTTAAGTCCCTGCCATGGTCTAGGTGCTCTGCTAGCTGCTCTGACTAAGCTCTCTCACTCAGCCATCACAACAGCCCTATGACACAGGCATTATTACCAGTGTGTCTATTTTAAAGGTGAAGAAACTGAGGCTGAGAGAAGTGACCTATTCCAAGGTCAAATGGCTTAATTAGATGATTTTAAATCCAAGTCTGATTAAAACTCATGTTCTTACCCCCAATAAACAAAGAAACAGCGCTAGTTCATGCAAATGAAAACATGCAAATTCCCTGGTTTATATTAAATTGCTGCAGGTTACAGCATTTGTCTTGCCAGGTATTTGATACACTTCATCTACAGTGTTATAGAAGTAGAAGGGGCTTTGCTGTTATTTCTTTGTTATGTGACCAAATAAAAATAACTTGTAAAATGCCTGTGAATAGCAGGTATTTAAAAATGACAGCTATTAAAAATATCATAGGACCTTATTTTTCATAGAATTTTAGTAGTGAAATGTTGAAAATGTCAAGGTCAACCTCCTAATTTTAAAAACAAGGAGCCTGAAGCCCAGAGAGGTGAGGTGAGGCTCAAACTAACAAAGCTTGCAGTGGAGTCAGGCGTGGGCAGAGCCCAGTCTCCTCGGTCACAGCCACTCTATCCCAGGTTTGTGAAAATCTCATTTCCAGACAGGTCACCCTGATGCAAAGGGACACGTGTTTTTTCCCACAAGCCTCACAAGTCATTTACTGTTGAGCAAGACAATAAGGTGAACCTCCAATTCCTAACTTCATGGTCGTTCTATCTACCTGCATTGTAGCCCCAAACCCTTACAACATATAGAATTTTAAAAAACTTAACTCAACCTTTTAATTGAGACAAACTCAGGCTTCCTGTCAAATAGTCATCCCTTTTATTATTTATGAATCAGAGTAGCTGAGAAGCCAAACCAGTTTTCCTCCTGTTTCAACTAGTCTAACTGTCCTGAAAGGACATGAATGATATGAAGCACAACGGGCTCTTCAAACAAGGATGTTGTCTGCCTTGTCCAACTCAAACTGGAAGCCAGTACAACTGTGACTTTGGCTAATGACCTTTTCCTGAAGACAGCCAGAACTCACCTGCTATGACAAAGGTACACACAGCTCTCAGGCTGCACTGGCCCATGCTGTGTCCCAAAGTCACTGAAGCCAACAAATGGTCTAAAAGAATGCGGCACAGTTTTTTGAACTTTTACACTTTCGGTCTTTGTCTTCATTGCACTTGGGCTGCACTATAGTTTACCATCACCTCTGAGGAAGAACATCACAGATAAACAAGAGCCTGGGGGAGGCATGGAATTTAGGGACGAACATGGGGGCTGAGCCCAGGGCCCAAATACAACTGGGCATTTTGGTGACAGCACAGATTCTGACTCCGATGGACTGAGTTTCGATGCTTGATATTTTCCCTTGGCAATCCTGTGACCCGGGGTAAGTTATTTTACCTCTTGAATCCTCAGCTGCAACAAGTATGATATAGGAGTCACAAAACCTATAATACAGCTTTGTTATTAGTCCAAAGTGATGTAAAGAATATGCCTGGAACCCTGGCTGGTTTGGCTCAGTAGTAAGAGCATTAGCCCATGGACCAAAGAGTCTTGGGTTTGATCTGGTCAAGGGCATGTACCTCGGTTGCGGTTCAGTCCCCAGCCCTAGGCCAGGTCGTGCAGGAGGTAGCCAATCGATGTGTCTCACATTGATGTTTCTCTCTCTCTCTCTCCCTCCCTCCCTTCCCCTCTATCTGAAGATAAATGGAAAAATATCTTCAGGTGAGGATTAAACAAAAAAAAAACGTGCCTGGAATGGTAACTGGCACTGGTGATTATGACTCATTAATTTTGTCGGTCATTTAAGCAGCTCCTTGGAGGCTTAAGTCTGTTGGTAAGTAACATTTGACTGTGAAAACAATAAAACTGCTTTCAAAAGGGTTTTCACTGAGCCTTACCCCTAACTGATCCAAACTAAGGGGTATTTATGTCCTGTCTGCAGAGCCAGCACCAGAACAGAAATGGGGAGGT
The DNA here is from genome assembly GCF_014108415.1 of Molossus molossus. NCBI lineage: Eukaryota > Metazoa > Chordata > Mammalia > Chiroptera > Molossidae > Molossus > Molossus molossus. Next base: position 8,094,026 of record NW_023425347.1, read on the forward strand.
AGGTACAGAAGGTGCCCCCAGGGTATTCACAGCTGGGGGTGCTGGAGGGAGAACAGGCCCAATTCCACATGGGTTCTCCACGCCTGCCACCCTCCTTCAGGAGCGCAGGATGCAATGCCCTTCACTTTGACCTCTAGCGGCACACTGAGGATAGCAGCACAGCGCCATCTCCCCGATGGCACCCAATCACTCACTCAATAGACTTTCTCTGACCAAAAGGAAAAGAAGTAGTTGTTTCTCAAAAGCTACCAACACTCCTATACCCAAAAGGGTATTTATTATTATTTTTCTTAAAGTAAATATTAATCTCCTAAAAATACTGTGCCTAACTGGCAACGTGACAGCAAAGTGTGACTGTGCAGGTCGCCTCCGCAGAGAGCACAGTGTGCAGATGCAGTCCACAGGGACTGGAGAGGAAGGGGCAGCGAGCCCAGGTCAGTGAGGGAGGAAAGGGACCTCCCCTTGCAGTCTGGGTGCCTCTGACACCCTGGGGAATATCTCAAATGACAGACAGTTTGTCAAAGTATCTCCTCAAATCCAACTCAAAAGTATCCTTCAGCCAAAGCCAGAACCATCTCCCTGAAAAGTACTCCTTGCTACCGCAAACCAATTCCCCTGAGAACAGACCCCAGGAGCCCACACAGGGCCTGGCCAGATGTGTAGAAAATGGACATGGAGAATATACTAGACAATTTGGACCTCAGCAAGAAGAGAGAGAAATGAGGGCAGAGACCCTCTCAGGCTGAAGCTGCAAAGTCGCCAAGCTGGGGTACTCGGGGAGTCTCCCGAAGCAGCCCCTCGGCTTCGCCGCACTGCCGACCTGCCTCTAGCTTGGTAGGATGAGCCAGGACTTCATAGGTGGCAGGCCTCATATGACCAACTCCAGAGAGGACACCATCCAGCTGCTGATGGGTTTGGAATCACAGCACTTAGGAGCCAGGTGGGGAAGCCCCTTATGAAGAACATGATAAGCAGTTGTTTTGCTTCGTGGTCCTTCTGCTACAGTGCTAACTGCAATGAGTGTTTGCGGTTCCTCAGGCTTGGCCTTGCTTAGCTGAGCCAAGGCACCTGAATTCCATCCCGGCCCTAAGGCATGCCCTGAAATGGTACAATTCACAGCCAAAACAAATAATACTTCCCATTAACCACTGATTCAACAGGGCAGACTTTACAAAGCTTTCCATAGGACGACTAAGTCTCCATTAGGCATTCCCCACTCTTTGTCCTTGCTCTAAGGCAGCGGTTCTCAACCTGTGGGTCGCGACCCCTTTGGGGGTTGAACGACCCTTTCACAGGGGTTGTCTAAGACATAGCAGTAGCAAAATTACAGTTATGAAGTAGCAATAAAAATGATTTTATGGTTGGGGGTCACCACAACATGAGGAACTGTATTAAAGGGTTGTGGCTTTAGGAAGGTTGAGAACCACTGCTCTAAGGCAAATAAGCAAAAGACCAAATGAATGGTCCATACACAAAACCCTTCAACTGGACTGTGCCCTGTGTGGCTGCGTCTTTAAGACACATTCATTTCCATGTCAGCAGCTGAAGCACGATCTCTGGCAGTGATTGAAAGGGCAGCAGTAGGCGTTCATCTCAAAAAGGGACCAATGGTCAAGTCACTGCAGTAACAGTCACTGAAAGCAGGGTTTCTAGGGGCCTTTACTGTTTTAATGGGTGTTAAGAATCCTGCAGAGGGGACTCTGTATGCATAATTCCCAAACCAACTTGACCTTGGAAACCATCCCCCGCCCCCACTTTAAAAGGCCTATTTTTGGATTGCAGAATATGGGAGATGTTACCATGTATATTTTGTTTGCCCTTCATAACCTAATATATGATCACAGTACAAATTATAACACATGACAATTCTAGGATTTTGAGTCCTGTCACCTCTGGCAATCTACATGAGGGGAGAAAAAGGTGTTATTCGTGAATATCAAAGAATAGTCAAAGTGAGTAAAGGAATTTTTTTCCTACCTTTCATCAGAGAAAATAAAAATGATAACTATTTTTCTCTGTCTTCATAAGAGGTTATGAGGGCTAATTTGTAACAGATGGAGAAATATCAAATACTCTTAGGAAATGATATGCAAAAGGTCAACCACAACAGAAAGCAATCACTGTGTCAAATTCAGCCTCCTTGACAAGAAATGTAACTGCACTGAGTCCTCATCTCTTCTGCAGGAGTCACTTCGTCAGCCCGAGTCCAGGGGGGGCTCATGTACTCTGTAGGAAATTACTTACACTATCTTAGTCTTTAAAGGTAGTCTCTATACCCAAATAAGAGAGAGTGGGGACAAAAGTAGATATTTGTGTACCCATGTTTACAGCATCACTGTTCACAACAGCCAAAATGTAGAAGCAACCCAAGGGTCCACTGACAGATAAACAGATAAACAAAATGTGGTATATACATATAATGGAATATTATTCAGCCCTAAAAAGGAAGAAAATTCTGACACATGCTACAACATGGATGAACCTTGACATAAGCCAGGTCCAAAAGGACAAATTCTGCATGGTCCCACTGATATGAGGGACCTAGTGAAGTCACAGAGACAGAATAATGGATGCCATGGCCTGAGGGGAAAATGAGAAGTTGGTGTTTAATGGGGGCAGAATTCCAGTTTTGAAACATGAAAAAATTCTGGAGATGGATGGTGGTGATGGGTACACAACGTTGTAAATATATTTAAGGCACTAAAACCATACTCTTAAAATGGTTAAAGTGGTACATTTTATTTTATCACAATAAAAAAAGTATATCTTTAAGTCTTAGCTTGAACTGTTCAATTCTATTCCAGTTCTACCAAGGACAAACCCAAGTGGAAAGGGGAAATGGGCGAGGTGCTGTTCCGTTTAATTTAAACACCGATGGCATACCACTTTGAAGAGAACGCCAAATTAAGATCTTAGGAGAAAGTAATGGAGCAACCACGTCCTTCCTGCACATCCTCAGTCTTATGGAATATAATCTCAAGAAGATCTTCTCCATGGTCCAGACCTCTTTGCACAGCATCTTCTCACCGCTGGAGAGACTAGTCCTTGCAGTGAGACATCCAAGTTGCCTCTGAGTGGATGGGTACAAGGGACATCACTCACATAAAAGGAGTGACCGTACCTTCCTACCTCACAGGGCTGCGTGCTCCCTCAACCTGTGCCTTTAACCTCACACAATGGTCAAGGCAGGTGACCTCAAGTTATGTCCTCATGCAAAAAATGTTCTCTCCCTTTGTGACAGGCCCACTGGCACCTCATCTGCATGTTGTAGAGAATGGCACAGCCTCAGTATTTAATGACTATGTGATTACCTACTGAGTTCCAAGCCTCAGGGAAATAACGGTGCAGAGAGTTCTGTCTTTGCTCTCAAGAGTTCAGAGTGTAAGGGTAGGAAACAGGCCATGAGGAAGAATTGACAACACTGAGAAATAAATGGCCGTAGTAGATGCATGCATTGGGCCATGAGAACACAGAAGGGCCTGAGACTCTGTTTTAATTGTGAATCTCTCTTCTAATTGGTCAGGCGTGGGGGCTGGGCAGTGAGAAGAGAATCCCTTGCACTGGGAGAGACTAGAAGTGTGGGGCAGACTGGAGACCTGCCCTGGGGCCAGACACTGAGTTAGAGATGAGGCTGGAGACAAGCAGGGGGCAGATCTATAGGGGCCTCACATACCATGTTGTTACAGAGTTGAAAATTTATCAAAAACAACTTTTAAATTGAATTAAAATGTTAACAGAAATGAAACCTTATTTTGACTTCTGCTTGATGCTGCTGTCAGAAATATCAAAATACGCCACCTCTAGTTGCAGGCTGCTGATCAACCACTGATTAACAGGTTTAAAGATAATGGATGAACCCTGAAGGAGAAGGATTATCCCTGTCAGTCACAGACACCTTGGTGTGAACTGCTTTAAATCTCTTAGCTAAGATTAGTTGCCCAGATGTTTTAGAAAATAGGACTAGAGAGGACATTTTGAGAAGGAGGGCATTTTAGGGGACCTAGGAAATACACCTAAGTAAGGAGAAGCTGAATAGCTGGGTGTGAGTGACATGGCTAAAGGAAGAAGGTTCTGAAAGTGAGAACACAGGGCAGCCACGTGTGTTCATGGCTCACCTGGCTGGCCGTGTGCCACAAAGACGGTCATTGCCAGCGCTGACTTTAACTACGTCCTGTGAACTCCCATACTTCTTGTTTTAAAGGTCTAAAGTTAATTAATGGCTGGAAAATTGTAGTTAGTTGTGTAAGGCCACGACATTGTCTATGTGTCTGCAAAAAGGACTGAGATGAAATGTGTGTCTCAAAGCACACACTGTGCTAAGAGGTAGTCTGCACGCTGACAGACAGTTACTTTCAATCCCTTATGTAGTGTCACCTCCACTTTGGAAATGAGGTTCCAAGAGGCTAAGTAACGCCCTGAGGCTTCACAGTGGTGATTTAGCCCTGGTTGTCTGCACTGGGCTGCACGCTGCGCTCCCCACCTTTGCCCCTGGGTCCCTGGTAGGAGCAGCACCAGCATGCAGGGGAGCCCTGGCCTCTGCTAAAGGGCACCGGCTTCTCCACAACACTCAGGGTCTGCGGTGAAGTTGACTGAGACTGAAAAAGCCTACACTGAAAATGGTTTTAAAAACATCTTGTTTCAGCCCGGCCAGAGTGGCTCAGTTGGTTGAGTGTCATCCCTGCACCAAAAGGTTGCCAGTTTGATTCCCAGTCAGGCACGTACCTGAGTTGCAGGTTTGATCCCCAGTAGGGAGCACATGGAAGGCAACCCATTGATGTTTCTCTCTCTCTCTCTAAGCATGCCGTTGGGATGAAGATTAAAAAATACAAACATCTTTTTTTCAAATAATGTGACTACTTTATTTATTTATTTTTAATCCTCACTGGAAGATATTTTTCCATTCCATTGTTTTTTGTTTTTTTTTCAGATAGAGTGGGAGGGAGGGAGGGAGGGAGAGAGAAAGAAGCATCAATGTTAGCGAGACACATCGATTGGCTGCCTCCTGTATGAGCCCAACCAGGACCAGGCATCAAACTTCAAAGGAGGTATGTGCCCCTGACTGGAATCAAACCTGAGACTCTTTGGTCTGTGGGCTGATGCTGTAACTGCTCAGCCAAACCAGCCAGGGCAATGCGACTACTTTAATAAAACCTAGAGGAACCAAGATTCTTGGCTGCTGTGCACAACTACTGTTCAAAACACTCAACACCAGTAACTTTAACAGCCACCATGATAAATGTATCATTTATGCTGAACATTTTGGGGCCTCAAAACAGTTATCTCAATAAAAGTCCATCATGGTTGCTCAAGCTGCTTTAAAAGAAATGCAGTTCAACTTGGGATGAGGTGTGTGGACAGCATGAGCACGGACGCTTCAGGAAAAGCCGTAGGGCTGGTATGTTTAAAAATGGTGGGAAATGGCCTTTGCTCAGTGGTTAGAGCGTGGGCTCCTGGACTGAAGGGTCGCAGGTTTGATTCCCAGTCAAGGGCAAGAACCTGGGTTGTAGGTACACTCTCCACCCCAGGTTGTCATGCAATCGATGTTCCTTCCTTTCCTTTCCTTCCTTCCCTTCCCTTTCCTTCCTTCCTTCCTTCCTTCCTTCCTTCCTTCCTTCCTTCCTTCCTTCCTTCCTTCCTTCCTTCCTTCCCTCCCTCCCTCCCTCCCTCCCTCCCTTCCTTCCTTCCTTCCTTCCTTCCTTCCTTCCTTCCTTCCTTCCTCCTCCTTCCTTCCCTCCCTTTCACTCTATCTAAAAATCTATGAAAAATATCCTCAGGTGAGGATTAGCAACCACATCAAAATGGGGGGAAATGTCTGCCTACATTTCAATGCTTCATGTTTTAAAAAAACATTTTTATTTATTGATTTTAGAGAGAGGGAGAGAGAGAGAGAGAGAAACATCAACATGCTGCTCCATTTATTTATGTATTCACTGGTTCATTCTTGTATGTGCCCTGACTGGAGATCAAACCCACAACTTTAGCTTATGGGGATGGTGCTCTAACCAACTGAGCTACCTGGCCAGGGCCCCTTTATGGTTTTACCCAGGAGGTAAAAAATTGGGAGGGCTAACTCTCTTTCTCTCACGCTCTCCTTCCTGTTGGGAATACTCCTCTAATTCCCTCCTGATCCCAGTGCAGGGAACAAACAGGATCCTGCAGGGCAGGTCCCGCAAGAAAAGAATTCCCCGTGCCCGCCCTACGAACTGGGCTGTGCTAGTCTTGTATCCACTGTGGGCTGGGTGATGGCACAGGCTCCATCTGTTTTGTTTGGCGTTTTGCTCCAAAAGTTCTTTAACCCCCGAGCTGCCTGCCCTAGCAGGGCTGGCCCAGGTCTTCTTAAAGAAAGAAAGGATGACAAGGTTCTCCTCAAGGATCCCACATGGCAGGAGGTGGCTATCATCAGGAGTATGAGCTGCTCAGGGCACTGCCCTGTTTACAGAAGACAGGATGAAACATTGGAAACCTGGTGAACTCCCCCTTGGGTGACAGGACAGCAGCTGACTGGCAATGCCATTTCCAGGTGTGGCTTCTCCCCACCCACACATATTCCTGTCACCAGCACCATTCCTAGGGCCTCCTCCTCAAGCCTGGGAGTGGTTAACTGGAGCTGTGGGGCCACAGGTCTCTATGGCTAGGGAAACAGACACTGGCTTCCTGCCCCTTAAAGGTGGTACCCTCCTCCCCACATGTACCCTGTCACTCCCCTGCTTCCTACCCCAGAAAAGAAAACAGAAGAAGTAAACTTACCTAGATTAGAAAAAAGTCAAGATTTCTCACTAGCTGCTCTGATCCTGTCAATCAACTTTTAACTATTAGCACTTGAAAGTACTAAGAGGTAGAAAGGATTTAACTAAATTCAGATTATAAAGTCCATGGTAGTCTATGCATCATAGTCACAAATAGGAAACAATCCAAATACCCATCAGGAGGTAAAGAGGTGAACAAAATGTGGTCTGCACCCACAATGAAATACTACTGAGCAACAAAAAGGAACAATTATCGATTTACAGTAACATGAATAAGTTTCAAAGATGTGCTGTGGGAAAGTAAGCAGACACAAAAGTCCATACTGCATCATTCCATGTATAGAATATTCTGAACGAGGTGCAACTGAGCTAGGGTGAAAGAGATAACATAGTGGTTGCCTATGGAGTGGGTAGACGAGAGATGGGCTTGAGGCAATTTGAGAAAAATGCTGTATCTTAATTTAGGTGGTGATTAATGAGTATAGTATGAGTCAAACCCCATTAAATTATACACTTAAAATACCTATGTGTATTTTACTATATGTTAATTATACCCCCATTTTAAAAAATCTGGGAAATTGTTTTAAATGAGTCCCTAAACACGAGGTAGAAATATCGTCTCTTCCTTCTTCCATTGGTCCTCCAGTGGCAGGAGACAAAGGGAAAGGAGATGCCAGAAGTATGGACAATACCCTGACAGAAGAACCCAAAACACTGGATTAACTTCAAAGAGTGAAGGCATCTGCCCTCTCCCTGCAGCTTCAGAAATTGGTCTCTAGGCCAAGAGCTCCGAACAGAGAGTGAACAACTCACACAGTTGCTATTTCAAGGCCTGCAGTTCTTAACAAATATGGTTATGGGTTGTATGTCAGTCCCAAACAAGAGCACTGTTGTAACTGTATCAAAAGCCAACAAAACAGTCGCTACCCTTGGTCTACACTCCTGCAGAGAACTCAGTAGTGCAATCCCGCTGGTAAGGAGCTCAGGGAGAGCTGGCCTCCAGCAGCCCCCTCCCAGGTCCAACAGCGCACCAGCAAGAACTGGAACCCAGGCCTGCCTCCGCCACCTGGCCTAGCAGTGTCAGGTCAGCCACGTCACTTAGTTGCTCTCTACTCCAGCTGCATTGAGTGAACCAGAGGCAGGCCCACTCCTCAGGAGAGCTGTTGCCAGGACTCAGCTTTGACATACCCAAGCCGCTCAGCCAGGTAAACCTGCCACAGCCTCCCTCCTCCTCCCTCCTCCTCCCTCCTCCTCCCCTCCTCCCTCCTCCTCCCCCCCTCCTCGTCCCTCCTCCTCCCCTCCTAATTCTCTTCTCCTGTGAAGGGGGCCCACAGGCCCTCTCACGCCTGTTCACAGAAGCGTCTCTTTACCTGCCCCCTCCTTTCACCACCTGGATTCCAACCACTTCAGCCACCTTTACTTGCAGACCCATAATGTTACATAGACAAAGTGTGGTGGAAAGCCCTCTTCTTGCAAAACTGGTGTGAAGGACAGAACTGCCTGTGTTCTAGACATACAAAGCTTCTCCCTCCTCCCTGAAAGCACTTTGTTGTGGGCTGAGTATGTCCCCCAACAAGATCTGGTGAAGTCCTACAACCCTTGGTGCCACAGAATATGACTGTATTTGGAGGTGGCATCTTTCCAGAAGTGATTAAGGCAAAATGAGGTCATTAGGGTGTGCCCTAGCCGAATATGACTGGTGTCCTTATAAAAGGGGAAATGTGTGCCCTGGTCGGTTTGGCTCAGGGGTTAGAGTGTCAGCCCGCGGATCTAGGGGTCTCGGGTTCGATTCCCAGTTGAGGGCACGTGCCTAGGTTGCAGGTTCGATCCCTAGCCCCGGTCAGGGTCGTGCGGGAGGCAACCAATCGATGTGTCTCTCACATCGATGTTTCTCCCTCTCTCTCTCTCTCTTCCACTCTATCTGAAAAATCAATGGAAAAATATCCTTGGGTGAGGATTAACAACAACAACAACAACAAAGAGGTGGGGAGGGTGGATTTGTACACAGAAACACAAGGAGAGGGAAGAGGAAGTGAAGACACTCTGGGGGAGGGCCATGTGAAACTGCAGGACTGGAGTGATGTATCTCGAAACCAAGGAACACCGAGGACTGCATCAACCACCAGCAGCCAGGTGAGGCTTGGAGCAGATCCTCACTCTGAGCCTGGGGAAGGGACCAACACTATGCACACCTGGGTTTGGAACTTCTTGATGCTTCGTGCCCTCCCATCTCCTTTCTTCTGAGTGTGGTCTAGTTCACATCCCCACCACGTGGCCCGGGACTATCAATAGCACAGACTCCTGCAAAGCCCTTTCCATTCTCTCTTCGCACTAAGCACCACCCCCTTGTCTCCTCCACCACAGCCAGGTAAGTTTTCTGAAAATGTGGAAGCCGGTATTATGGAAACAGCATAGATTTTGGAGCTGGAGTGATGCAGTTTAGAACATTGATTTTACCACCTGTTAACAGTGTGTCCCTGGCTAAGTTTCTTAGCATTTTAGACTCAGTTTCCTCACCCATCAGGTGCTAATAGCAGGGCTGCCTGGCCGGGCTACTGCAAGGGTGAAACAAGCAGCCTCTTAGAGCAGCCAGCACACAGCTGGGATATAAAGGGTGCCTGGGACATGTTGCCACAACCTTCCTCAAAAGCTTTCAATAGCCTCCAACACCTGCAGGGAATGTTTGGACATCTCTGCAGAGAGCAGTGGGCTGTGTTGGTAACATACAGCACCTCCTCTCCCCTATTCGATTCTCCTTGGAACCCAGTTTGGTGCAGCCCCCTCGAACCCAACATGAATTGGAGGAAGGTGCCCATCTCTGATGCACCCAGGGCACCCTATTCCCTGGTGAGCAGTGTTGGTCAGTGGCACAGGTAAGAGAGAACTCATGCTCCAAGGAAAAAGAGAAGACTCGTGTTCCCTTTGTTGTTCTCTCTTCTCTCAGTCAGGAGGCAGGGGCAGCAAATAACCCCCACTGGGGGAAGCCACCTTGCGACCACAAAGAACTCAACATTTTATGGCCTGAATTGTGTCCCCTCAAAATCCCCAGTACCTGAGAATGTGACTGTATTTGGTGACTGGGCCTTTAAAGAGGTAATTAAGTTCAAATGTGATCATTAGGGTGGGCCCCAACACATATGACTTGTGTTCTTATAAGAAGATTGTGACATACGCACACAGAGGAAAGACCACGTGAGGACAAAGGAAGAAGGTACCCGTCACAAGCCAAGGAGAGAGGCCTCAGAAGAAACCAATCCCGATGACACTTGATCTTGGACTTTCAGCCTCCAGAACTGTGAGGAAATACATTTATGTTGCTTAAGAACACAGTCTGTGGCTTTGTTACAGCAGCCCAAGCCAACCAATACAGCATTACAATGAACCGATGCTGAAGAAGGTGTGGGACAGAGACAGAAAGAACTGTGGACTAGAGGTCATCCTATCTCTGGACTTCCAGAAACGTCATAAGTATTTCTGTATCTTTTTCACTCCAACTGATTTCAGGTTTTTAGCTATCTGCAGCAGGTAGGATCTTAAGGGACCTTGCCCAGCTTTCAAACCCTTCACAATATTGTGCACTCTGTCTTCCTAACTGAAACAAATGCTTCCTCTTATTTCTTCCCATCAGAAGACCTACATCCCAGTTATTCCCAGTTAATACTCTACCTTCCCCATCTCTATTCTTTTGCTCAGTGCTTCCCCTCTGCCCAGAATGCTCTTCAACCCATCTCTGTCTACCAGGACCACCCATTCTTCAAGGAACAACTCTTAGGTTCCTTCTTCCCTGTAGCTCCCAGCGCTATGTTTTGCACATAGTAGTTGCTCAATAAACATTTGAACATTATATAATGATCTGGATTTTTCTTCTGTAATATTTTCCCTGCATAAATCTTTAACTATTACATGAGATTACACACTATATTTTAGTTATACAGATTCAAACAGATCAGCTAAGAAAGATTGCTGCGTATCACCACCTCCTCATCCTAAAGAAGAAAAATGCCTTTGAAGACTTAAAAACCTATTCTCAATATGATAAACTATGAGTCTAACCTTCCATTCATTCAAGGTCATTTAAGTTTCCCAAAAGTTGCTATTGAAAATGAGATTCATAATCAAGGTGGTAGTTTTGCCTCCCCTTTAGTCACTTATGTAAGAATCTGTCAAAAAAAACTAGGGTTATAAATGGGGAAAACAATATGTCAGATGAAAAATTAATTAAGTAGAGAAACCACAGATTATACTTGAACCACAATCCAATTCAAATATGTTATCAGTAGACACACTAAAACAAACAAAAAAACCCACATCCTCATAACCTTGATGATAACCATTTTTGAAAAGTTGCTTCTTATGAGACTTACCAGAGAAAGATTAAAACTAAATCTCCTTTTAAAATGAAATAATCAAAAACTCTACTCTGGACTTCCAGAAACGTCATAAGTATTTCTGTAGAAGATTTGATGACTCACCGTGTGATACACCTCCAGAAACTACTAGGCCGTGGACAGGCCCCTACAAAGACACATCACCTTCTTGAACTTCACTACGTCTTGCTGGATGACCGCTAGTCGAAGCATCTTTATCTCCCACTCAAAAGTTATTTCTGAATGCCAGGTCAGATACTCTACCCAGCCTAGAACACTCAGCTAGTCTGACCACCTATAGCCCTTGATAGCTCTATAGTAGGGACACTAGCACACACCCTCAGAAAGAAACACAGGTGAGTGGGATGAACAGCCAGGGCTGGGTTAGCAGAGGGTGTACCTCGCTGGCAGCCCCAGCCAACACCTGGCATGCTCAGACCACTTTAGGTCCACTGACTGTGCCCAAGGGGGAAGTCAACCCCGATATGTTACTCAGCAAATGTAAGTAATGCTTATGTTTGGTTCTGGCGCTAGCTCCTGGTATCTGTCTCTTGGGGGGACTTCTCATTTCCAGCTGCTGAAAGTACTACCAAACCACCTGAACACAATTAATTATGGAAAGGGCTAGTCTGAATTAGAGACATTTGAATATTTTGAACATTTGGACATTTTATGTCCAGATCTTTCCTTTTCAAGTAATCAAGCATTATTCTTAGCAGAGGCTCAAAGGACCTACTTTTAATGAGTGATGTGGAAATTAAGCACATTCATTTGTTCATAAATATCCTACAGCAGCTTTTCATAATATGCTTAGGTAGACTAAATGTGCCTGCTAACACTTGGTTTACACCATTACTGTGCTTAGCAAACCATTTCTTCACAAGGGGCAAGGGGCTCTGGCTGAGTCGTGGTGATGCTCGGCACAATGAGCCGCTCTTGTGCAGCCTGAGCCTGCCCACCAATGCTCTCCCTGTGGGGTACAGAGCAGCCAAGGTCTCCCAGGCTAACCCCTGGCCATCTATTGGGTGTGGTTAAAAAATACAATGAATTTTTCTATTAGCCTAAATCAAGATTACTCAAAGTTGGCATTCAACATTTTGAGCTGGATCACTCTTTGCTGTGGGGGCTGTTCTCTGCATTATAGGATGTTTAGCAACACCCCAATCTCTACCCACTAGATGTCAGTAGCATCCCCCTTCTCAGCTGTGACGACCAAAATTGTTTCCAGACACCAAAAGTCCCCTGAGGGAGAAATAATCCAGAGAATATTTTAAAACAACTATGCTTGGGTCCCACAGGTATTTCCAAACGTTTCTCAGGTGACTCTAAGTGCTCTAGTCACCATCACTTCTGTCCCCAACCCCAGTTCCAACACACCAGTTCAATATGGAGCTTTCAGTAGAAGAAATAGCTTTGTGACTTAAAGTTCTGAAAAACAGTGGCTTAAAGTAGGGACAATGTATTCCATAGCTCAGTATAATTTCAAGTTTGATTATTTGCTATTTCAGATAAATGACATCCCTCTTCTTAGTCTTCAACAGCCCACTGAAATTTGACTTTAGGTCTGAGTTGACTTAGATATCTATCCTCTTCTTTCTATTGTTGTCATCCTAGAATTAAATCAGCTCCCTTTACCTAGAAGACAGTGACAGCCCCTTCACCACCTCTTTACCTACACCACTCAAAAATGTAAATGGAGCACCTACTAGATCCAGGTCCTGGAGATCTGTATGTGGGCCAAGAAAGCAGAAGTGGGGGACTCAAGAACAGGGAGTCAGGAAAGGCCTGAGGAAGGTGATAAGCTGACAGGAAGGAGAGGTGGATTCTGGGCTAAAGGAACATCGTTGGCAAAGGTCGAAGTGTGTGTATGATGGGAACAGCTTCAGGGGAGGCAGGCGGGGTAAAGATCATGAGGGACCTCGAAAATCTGCCAACCTGGTCCCACTTCACCCAAAAGGCTATGAAGAACTACAAAGTTATTTGAAGTAGGGGTGTTAAAAGAGCCACTCAGCTACTTAGGAGCAAAACACTGGAACTGGAGGAAGGGGTTGAGGAGTAGATAAGATCAGAGGCCCAATGAGAGGCCCAGCCCAGCAGGTACCCACATACACAGGTCTAGGGCTTTGAGGAATATCCAGGTCACAGATAGTGATCTGGGGCTGCTACACTCAGGGTGTATGCAGGAACTCCAGTGCTAATGGCAGAATTGTTCTCTCACCAAAAACCCCTCATGGTGAAGTGCTGATCCCCAGTACCTCAGACTGTGGCCTTGTTTGGAGATATAATCTTTACAGAGGTAATTAAGGTAAAATGAGGTCACTGGGGTGGGCCCTAATCAAGCAAGAGTGCTGTCCTTGTAAGAAAAGAGTAGGACACAGACACATGCAGAGGGAAGACCATGTGAGGACCAGGGAGAAGGTGCCGGTGCACAAGTCAAGGAGAGAGGTCTCCGAGGAACCCACCCTGCTGACACTTTGACCTGGGACTTCCAGCAGTGGGAGAAATACTTTTCTGTGGTACTTGTTTCAGCAGCCCAAGCTGACTGATACACCTGGGAACTCCGAACGGGGGCGAGTGCAGGAGGCTGGGAGACGAGGGGCGGGTGAAGTGGGGACTCGGAGCACAGACAAGCAAAGAGGGAGAGGGCAGCAGCCCCTCCCCTGCGTACTTGTGAGGGGGCTTGTCACGGTGGTTTTCAAGAAAGGCCCTGACTAACATGTGTGCTGCAGCGGCTGAGGACACAGTGTGGACAAGAACCAAGCCCTCAGGCAGACGAGGTCTGGGGTGGAAGCATGTCCCTCCTGGGTTTCGGCTGTCATTCTGGGTTTAGAAACCTCAGACACATCATAGTCTACTGTGGAAAGATCAAACTGATCCCCAGGAACTGTCTGTGGACCTGTGGAGTTGGGTCCTTGGTCCTCCTCCAGACCCCTGCACCTCTGCACCCAGACAGCCTAGTTGGTCAGCAGACGAGGCCCTTTCTTCATCTTCTCCAGTCCTGTCTCCACCCCACGGTCTCTGTGCTGCAGACCTGTCAGGCTCGCCTGATGCCAGGTCCCTCAGGACTGCTTCTGCGATTTCAGGTGGCCTCCATGTGGCCTTGGCAGTGACCGGTCAGTCCTCAACATGCTCTACTTGTGACAGGGAAGTGTGCTTTCTCTTGATTTTCCTTCTGCCTCCTGGCTGCTCCTGTCCCCGAGCCTCCTACATGAATCCTCAGTCACTTGCCCCCTTGCGGTAGTTCCCAGGTGTATCAGTCAGCTTAGGCTGCTGAAACAAGCACCACAGAAATGTATTTCTCACACTGCTTGAGACTGGAAGTCCCAGGTCAAAGTGTCAGTAGGATGGGTTCCTTGGAGGCTTCTCTCCTTGGCTTGTAGGGTTGCCTGAATCCTAGCCCTCCTTTGGGCTGGCTCTCATGCCATAGCACACTGAGCCCCTGCCTACCTGGTGGTGGGCACTCCTCAGGCCGCACACCTGCCCTCCCCATACCCTCAGTTCCCAGCCTCACATACCTTGTCCCACACTGCACTGGAATCCTCCATTTACCAAATGTCTCAGCTATACCTCTGGCCATTCCTAGGGTAAAGACAATCTTCTATCCATGTGTGTCACCTACCGAGGGCAGAGTTGATGTTCTGAGAGAAAAACCAGGGCCAAGAACTACACAGGTGGCTGCAGAAATCACCTCTGACAGGGGAGAAGAGGGATGGAGGGGTTGTACATAGCTGTCTTCAAAAAGTAGAACAACACTATGTCCATAGCAGCATTACTCACAATAGCCAAAAGGTGGAAGCAGCCCACGTTCCCACTGATAGATGAATGCGTGAACTAAATGTGGTCTATCCATATAATGAAATATTGTTCAACGTAAAAAAGGAAAGAAATTCTGACACATACTACAACATGGATGAACCTTGAGGACATTATGCGGAGTGAAATAAGCCAGTCACAAAGAACAAACACTGTATGGTTCTACTTGTATCAGGTTCCTGGCGAGGGCAAGTTCACAGACATGGGCAGTAGAATGCGGCTGCCGGGAGCTGCGGGGAGCGGAGAATGGGGAGAGCAGAGTTTCAGTCTGGGAAGCAGAAAAAGTTCTAGAGATGGACTAGGGTGATGGTTGCACAACAGTGTGAATGTACTTAACTACACTTAAAAATGGCTAAGATGGTAAATTTTATGTTATATGTGTTTTATCACAATTTAAAATTTTTAAGTGGGACAAAAAATGTTGTTAACCTCAAGCACTCATGTCTATCCACTGGAGAGCAGTGGAGCTCCTCAGTATGTAACATCAGGGGTGCCCAATTTGGAAAGCATCTTGTAAACTCACTGAAAAAAGCAGCCTTTAATCTAATCACAGAGGAAACACATTACAGTGCAAACTACAGTGCTAGGCGCATAACTGTCCATAATTTAACAGGAGCACTGGGATGCTTGTGGCTAGTTTTATGCGAGCATCATCTCCTTCGCGTTTATTCCTTTTTTAGTAATCCTCACCAGAGGACATTTTTTTCATTTTTTGTTCAGATAGAGTGGGAGGGAGATATAGGAAGAGAGAGAGAGGGAGGGAGGGAGAGAGAGAGAGAGAGAGAGAGAGAGAGAAAGAAACATCGACGTGAAAGGGACACATTGAGTAGCTGCCACCTGCACGACCAACCAGGGCCGGGGACAAACTGCAACCGAGGCACGCACCCTTAGCGGGAACTGAACCCGGGTCTCTCTGGACTGCAGGTCGACTCTCTCATTGCTGAGCCAAACCGGCCAGGGCCGCATTTATTCTTTAAGTGACACAGAAATATGTGTGGCTGTTACGTAGTAGAATTAAAGTATATAAAAGACTGACCATCCTTCCCACTTAAAAAAAAAAAAAAGGCTGATAAACACTGAACTACCATTCCAAATGCCTTAACATTCTTTACCACACGCTCCCATGACTCAGCTCTTCGGTTTACTGCTCAGATAAGGAAACCGACTGGCTCAATTCAGAAGCAGTATTTGCAAATGTAAGAAGGCACCTGGCTCCTTCATGCTATTACACACCTTGAACTAACTCAACATCCAAAACAACATTGCTTAAGCCTCTGTGAAGCTGTTCCCTGAGACAAAAAGGCTAGTAAAAAGTATGTGTCACTTTTACTACAAGAAATCTAGAAAAAGATACAACACACAACAAAGCTTTGTAGCAGTGACAACCCACTTTGTGAAAGATGAGAGGCTGGAGGTCACCAGAAGCAGGGCCCAGTTCAGAAGGGCCTTGGCTTAATGCCAGGCTGTCACCATCTTCATCTTGATAAGTTTTGAACAAGGAGTTCTGCATTTTCATTTTGCATTGGGCCCCATGAGCTCCTCAGCTGGGCCTGACTAGAAGAAAGATTTGGAAAACTGCACGGGGCAGGGGTGGAGGAGAATATGCCAAACTGCCTCAGTGACTACCCAAGGGCTTGTTTCAAGCTCCCATGGTGATCGGGAGATGATAACTAAGGCCATCTATAACTATTTCCAGAAAATAAACCTCAGAGGGGCTGTTCTTGCCAATTTTATACTAAACTTAAGCAGCTTAAGCACCAGGTAAGTTGCATTCTGAGTCCTTGGGAAGAAAAAGAATACTTTGTTTAAAGCATTTAATGGTCAAATAATCAATATTCAATTATTCTTGATTAATTGCCAAAAAGATCCTAACCCCCTTCCACCCCAATGAAGAACAGCTCCTGATATATGGTTTGAAGAACACGGCCCAACACACACAGCCCTGGGTAGCCCAACCCACTGCTCTGAAACCTGCCTTTTCCCATCCCCGGCCAAGCTGGACATCAGATTCACATTCAGGAACCTGGAGCTGGACAGAGGAATGCTGGCCTCTGTGCTGGCCATTGCTTAACCAGGGACCAGGTGAGCAAACGCAGCAGGTAAGACAAAGGCAGCCTGGAGGGGAAGCCAATTTCTGGAGAAGGAGATGAGAGCAGATGTGGCTTCTGAAAGAACGATAGTGGCAGCAAAGCTCCTGAAAGATGCCCCTCCACACACACATTTTCTGATTTCATCCCGTCCTAGGTTTCCTGAGCCATTGTCCCTACATTTCCCAATAAATTTCTTTTCCATTTTGTTAATGTAATTTGAAATTTGTTTTCTTTATTTGCAACCATGAGTCACAAGAAGAGCTACTGGATGGGATAATGCTATGCAAATGGATGGCCTGAAGGGACCTGGTAGGGTTCTATTACAGCAACTATTTATTTTAGGGGAACTCCACTTAAATCAATCAATAACCACTGCCCTCCCCATCCTAGAAATGTAGGCCTTGTCAATCTGTAAGTCACTTGTTGGGAGGGAGGTCTGGCTGTGGATAATGACCAGAATTGAGTAAACATTGAACAAATGAAAGAAAAAAACTACTAAATCCCAACTCACTAAAGATTAAAGGCTGTGGACTGAGTCAAAGTCAATGCTCTCCCACAAAAAATCAGCAAGAATAAACCTCCAGGTGGAACAGGGCAGCTCTAAAGGGAGCCCCTGGCCCTGATGTTAGCTCTCTGATCCCTCCTATTACAGCTCAAGGTTACCATCAGCTCTAAAATTGCATTTTCTCTCTGATCCGCTTTCACCTGGCACAGCTAACCCAACATCTAGACAGTTAAGATCTCTCATCCTCAGGGCCTTGGCCCACAGGAAGGTCCTTTCCTTTTCAGATTCCCTCTGAGCCCTGTGATTGGTGCCTGTTTTGTCTTCAGATTAGAGCTCTGAAAACAAACCCCTTGCAGGGGTGGAGAACCTAGGACCTGCAGGCCATATAAGATACTTGCAAAATCAGTACCAGCTAACTGTCACATGCCTCACCGAATTAGCCTGACAAAATATAGCTGGCTGATTTTTTAAATCTTTATTGATTTTAGAGACAGGAAAGGAGAGAGAGATAGAAACATCGATGAGAGAGAACATCGATTGGCTCCCTCCTGCATGTCCCCCACTGGGGATTTGGCCCACAACCTGGGCAAGTGTCCTGACCAGGAACTGAACTGGCCACAGTAGCCAGGCTAGCTCGTTGATTTTTAAGTTGATAATTTTGTATATCCTAGCTTGCAAATGATGTTATAAATATCCAAATGGCCTTTGGCAAAAAAAAGGTTCTCCACCCCAAAGGGCCTGCAGGTCAGTTTTGGATTCAGATATCTTGTCTTAAGGGCACAACTAGCTACCACATGACCAGTTTCTCCCATCCAAATTCTAGCCAGGCCCAACCCTGCTCAGCTTCTGAGATCAGACGAGACTGGGCGTGTTCAGGGTGGTATGGCTGTAGACCATGATCAGTTTCTAAAGGAAGGTGACAGACACCTAGGAGCTCCCAAGAAATAATCACCCTTCCAGGTATGGCCTATCAGCTCCTCCTCATTGAAGCACTTCTCAGATGACTTATTCAGCCGGTCCTCACCTCACAGATGGAAGAAGGATCTGAGATTTCTCAGGCACTTCCTGTTTGCCATGCTCCTGAAGGGAGGGCTCTCCCCAGCTGTTCTCATTCTATCCTCAGGACAGCCTTCCAAGTACGCTGAGCAATGACCCAGTTTGCTGATGAGGTTCATGCAGCTCTCAAATTTAACCTGGTCATGAGCAGCTCGGTCAAGGCTTGAACCCACATCTGTCAAACTAGAAACTCCCACTCTTTTCATAACATCATGTTTTCAGGAAAGTTCAGACATTTATGGTGATGACATTGTGGGCAAAAGCCCAGGGAGACATACCTCCAGTAGGGGATGGACAGACACCGTTCTGATCACCATACATTGAGTGCTCTGATGAAGGGACAGGCTGGGTGCTGGGCGCACCAGATAAGGACTGGGCTGATCTGAAGGGTAAACAGGAACTGCCTGGCTAGAGGGAGGAGGAAAGTGGAGTTCCAGGCAAGTGGAAAATGAAGGCAGAAGGAGCAGAGATTAGAGAAGTCTGCCCAGAGGGGTGGTTTGCACAAGCCCACCCTCACAAAGCCACAGTACCACCAACCACGCTTCACCTTGCAGTAACCAATGCATAGAGTTTTGGCCAACTTGGGCAGGAGACCATCTCTGCTGGGCCAGTTAAAAGGAACAACCCGAAGAGAAAGAGCAAGAGCCCTGCCAATGCTTCCTGGGGGCAGAGGCAAGAATGCCCTGCAGGGTGAGGAGAACCGGATTCTAACCCGCATTCTGTTGGCTTTGGACTAGTCAAAGAGCTTCTGTCCTCCAACACTCAGTCCTCTCATCTATAAACTGAGGACTTTGGACTAGACAATAATGGTATAAGTCAGCTGTGACCAGGACGACCTTTTACCTACACCAGTCATCTGGCAAAGGTGAAGATGGTTGAATGGAAGTAAATTCTAGACTGATGTTTTCCCACATCAGGGTCTTCCAGCCTTGTGGAATTTAATCAGCAACCTCCCCTTTTGAACAGGAGGGCAACGGAAAACATTAGAACACTCCATGGCCAGGGCTGTTTCCTGCCAATAGGCCTGGGAGCAAGTTCCAGGCCCACTTGCCCAAGGTCTGGTCTAGACCTGCAGCTCTAGCATCTTTGCCACAGCTCCTTCTTAGGACCCTTCCTTGGGCCAGCCAGTCTCCTTTCAGCAGCATAAACAGGCCCAGTTTCCCATGGAACCTTTGGTCAGGCTGCCTCTCTCCATCTCAAATGCCCTCCTCCCTCTCCTCTGCCTACCTGCAGAGCCTCAAGTCTCCATCGGAGGCACAGGGCTGGGTCCTAGGTTCTCCTCTCACCCCACATGCTCTCCTTCGCTGCCCTCCACTCCCAATTCATCCCCTCAGCTGGCTGAGTTCATCTCATGGCTATGTTCTTATAAGCCACCCCCCACCCCCATGTTCCCAGCTACACAGCTGCCTGTCAGTTCCAGGCTCCTGCTGCCACAGGGCCCCTGCAGATGCTGTTTCCTCTCTCTCTGAAAAAAGCACACACACACTCTCTTTTGCCTCCCTCTCCTACTCAATCCTCAGAGCTCATCTCATATTAGCCTCACTCGCAGACCTGTCAGTCTATGCCAGGCTCTTCTAGTCTGTCATCTCCCTATCTTTCCATACATTTAACTCTTGGTATTTAAAAGGTTATTATTTAATTTGTTAAGGTGTATCTTCTTTATTATTTTATAGGCTGTATGGGAGTTGAACTACCTGCTTAGCCCCAACTCAAAGCACAATTCTTGGCTCAGAATAGGCACTCATATCTATGAAAGGAAGGAGAGCAAAGGAAAGATTTTTGCTTTATTTTGTTTTAAAAAGGAAAGTTGTGGCTTAGGGTCAAGCTCAGTGGAGTGATAACTGCTTAATAACTGGCTTTTGAAGAAAAAAAATAAACCCTGTTGTGCCAATTTCCATAGTGTAAGTGCTCCCACCGTGGCCAATTCCAAGCCACTAACATGACGTTCCTGAATGTGCAGCTGGATACAAACGTGCACACTGGTGCAGGGTCGGTAGAAGCCAAGCTCCAGCACACCACTAGTTTGTGGTGATCCCAGGACTGGCTTTCAGAGAGGCCAACATGCTTTTAATTGACATCAACTTTTTATTCAATTCTACCTTGGACTAATGGCCAAAATGAATTGAGACTAGCAAAAAACTCAAAAGACTTAAAAAAAGGAAGTTGCTTTGCAGCTAGTCCAGAACAAGAAGATGAGGGGAGGTGAGTCCCACTGCATGTAGACAAGTGCTGTCTCCTAAAAGGAGATGGGAAGAGCTGCTCAACAACTGTGTAGTTTTCAGTCTTTCCATCCCTGAGGGCCACTGACAAATTCAAGGTTTAGGACATTGTTATGAGCAAGTGAAAGCTGGAAGACCCTGATGTGGGAAAACATCAGTCTAGAATTTACTTCCATTCAACCATCTTCACCTTTGAGCATGTGAAATGCTGGTTATAGTATTCGGCCTAGTATTTATTTCCCTTTTTAGCAACTTATCCTAACAGCTCAATAAAAGCAACACTGATCCCTGCAACACCAAATTAAAGAGGTACTGAGGTCATAAAACTATTAGAAGAAGAGATGGGGTTTTTCTAATATTCCAGAATGAAGGAAGCCCTAAATCTAACACAAAAACCAGAAACTATATATATATATATATATATAAGTATGTATGTATATAAAGATTAATTCATTTGATGCTATCCAAACCAAAAGTTTCTGCTTAACAAATGCACCATATACACTATCAAAAGACAAACAACAAACCAGGGGAAAAATATTTCCAAGACATCCATACTTCTATATATCAGTAAGAAAATAACGCTCCCCCAACATGCACACACATGAAGCCAAAGGACATGAAGAGACAGTTCAAAGAAAAGGAAACACAATGTCTCAACCAATTTCCAGGGAGATGTTTAAGCCCCTCATAACAAGATAAATGCAAATCCATACCCATAACCAAATATTACTTCTCACATATCCAACTAGGAGACATTTAAAAGTGTGGTTAACTCCCTGGTTCAGGAAGGATGGGGGGAAGGAAGAGAACCTCACACATTACTGATGGAAGTGTAACTCAGAAATGGATCTCTGTAGAGAGCACTTTGACAACATCTATCAAAATAAAAATGCAGCCGACTTTGACCCTCCACTTCTAAGAATTTCATTTGTGCCAGGATTTCATTACATATTGTGTAACAGCAAAGACTGGAAACAACCTAAATGCCCCCTTATTAGGTGACTAATTAAATAAATTATGGCCCAGTCACACAATGGAATACTGTGCAGACACAGAAAAGAATTAGGGGCTCTCTATGTACGAATATACATCCATCCCCAATATAGGCCAAAACGAGGGTATAAAAGAGCGTATATAATGTTATTGTTTGATAGAGAAAAAAATATATATGAAAATATACTTGGAATATTTCTAGAAGGATACATAAGAAACAGTAACCATGGTTGCTTCTGAAGAGGGGAACTGGGGGCAGAGATGACAAGAAATGTTATTTTACCACATGCTTTATGTACTGTGTGCATGTATTTTTTTATTTGTCAATTTCTAAAATAGATATGCATAAAGATGTTCACTGCTGTGTTGTATATACTAGATGAAATAAATAAAATACCACTAGAATGACCTATCAGTGGGTTCTTTCTTAAATATTACCATTACAATGAAATTGTAATTATTTTTACCTAATTATGCTATACTGAGTCACTTTTTTGTCTTGAGTACCAGAAAAAGAATACAAATTATTTCTCAGGGTATTTAAACAACTCTCAGGTGTCTTTACAGGATAAAAGCCAGCAATCTTTGAGAATTCACGGGGAACAGAAGAAATATCAGAAGACGAGAGATAGACATGCATCCCAAACTTCATTTACAGAAAAAGACTGGAGCTTAGAAAGTTTAACTGACATTAATTTTTTTCACACAATTTTAGGGACTATTCAAGGAAATAGTGAGCATTATAAACCAACAAGAATTCACTCAGAACAAGGTGGAATAAACTATACAAGTTGTTAATAAAAAATCAGCAGAGTTGTTATTTTCAACCTTGTTGAGTAAAATCTCAGAAGTACTTGGCCTCTGGGCTGCACAGGGCATGCTGGATGGGTCAGGGAGGCCAGGTGAGCAGGGTCTACCGGACCTCAGTTTCCCCAGCGCTGCCCTCCAAGTGACTCTGCAGGAATTTAGTAGGCTCTTCTTTTCAGAAGGCACTGACAATATCTTTCAACCTGATTGAGAGATAAAACACAGAGCTATAAATGACATCAGAAGTTGAACACTGGGCTCTAGTACAAAACACCTGGGCACTCAAGTGTGTATCAACTGATTTAAACTCCAAGATAATGCTCGGTGTTAAGACTGGCCTTGTATTATACAACATTCTTAATGAAAGGAAATATTCATCAAAGTATTTTGAAAACTTTATAGGGCTACACAAAAGAAAGTTGGTGTTTATTGTTACTATTACTATTATCATTTTGAAAGCACAAAAAATTCTGGAACAGATAACAAGTACCAAGGACCAAGGCAAAAACAGAAATAAAACAGATCCGAGGGGAGATCTAAAAATTCAAAACTATTAAGATGAAACCTATATCCTGAACCATGTCACAAAAGAGTAGGCTGAAAAAGCCTGACATAACATAACCCCATAAAGGTTGGGTGACTGTGATCTCAAGATAGTTAGAAGTGTGTCGTGTCTACTAAAAGCCTAATGCATTAACTATAAGCTTCATTCATGGAAGTTGCATGTCCATTCTTCCTCTTTCCTGATAGACACAGGGCCTGCCGGGCTGTGTTCTTGCTTCCATGTTTAAGAGACACATGTCAAGTGGAGCAGTCAGTAGGGCAGTTTCTGTCATGTATGGAAACGGCTGAAGCAGCTGGTGACTTCTTAGCCAGGAAAGAAACAATGTACTTAAGCATTCTCAAATATGTAAACATGTATTACATAAAGGAAGAAGAATCATTCAGAGGTACACGTTGCACAAATAGGCATGAGATGACCCTGGTTATAATCACCAAAAAACAGGCCTCTCAGCAAGGAAGAGTAACTATAGAGTAAGCTGCCTGGCTCATGGGGCTTCCCTTCCCACCGTGGAAGAGCTATCCATAGCACGGATCTTACTGAGGAGGGGAGAGGGGCTTGTCAGCCTGATGATCCCTTTTAAATATAATAACCTGGTATTCTAACTGGCTTGATAGTTTCATGTGTGTAGGTGCTATTATAATGTGTGTAGGTGCATTAATAATAGGCTATTTAATATATAATGCATCAAAAAGCTGTGGTACATATACACAATGGAGTACTACGCAGCAGTAAGAAAGAAAGATCTCTTATCCTTTGAGACTACATGGAGGGACCTGGAAAGTATTATCCTAAGTGAAACAAGCCAAACAGAGAAAGACAAATTTCATATGATCTCACTTATTTGTGGAATATAATGAACATAACAGTTTGAGGAATGGGGTAGTCCCAGAGATGCGGAAGCGGGGTACAGACTGACAATCCCCTAAGGAGTGGGGAGGTGGGGGAGGGATGAACCACAGAACTTATATGCATGTATGTATGAACAGTGGACATGGACAACAATCTGGAGAAGGGGCAGGAAGGGGAGGGGGAGGGGGGAATCAGTGGGGGAAAAAAGAATCATCTGTAACAAAAATTAATAAAAAAAAAAATATATATATATATAATGCATCACAGGTAATATATATGAAAATGTTCATACTATAACATATATTAATATATTTATAATATAATATAATATAATATAATATAATATAATATAATATAAATATACTAACATATGCTTACCTGTTCTTCTGCATCTCCCTCCCCACCTAACACTTAGGGATAGAATAAGGTATATATTATAGGGGCACATATGTGCTGAAGGAAGTCTAACAATAAAGACATTGCATGAGGCTTATTTGCAAGTGGGATGGAGACCGGGAAGAGGGTACAAAAGGCAACTTCTCAGACCCCGAACTTTCATCCAATGACCGAAGGCAAACTTTCCACTTTTGCTTCTACTTACAAAGCTGACCTAACCCCTAGAATTCAGCACCCATCACAGGATACATTCCACGTTTGTACATCTGATAGTGTATCTGACGTGCACAGCCAACAGAGGAGAAAGTCTGCCTTAGTACATGCCAAGTGTGCTTTAAAAGCTCTTTAAAGCATTTGTTATGGAACAGAACACTGTGGAAGGACAGTCCTTTATTTAGATCTTGTTTGTGTATGAAAATCGATATGTGCCTTCCAGTCTTTATCTTACAAGAAAATGTTTCTCTATTGTCCCAGAGTCTTCTCCCAGTCTTGCCTTGTCAGCTCTATGTAACTATGCAACTCTATGTAACTATGACTTATCAGGCACCCCCTGAATATACTACACACATTGGTGCCATTTTTGACCCTCTTGAGTGCTTACTTAGAAAAATTTTCCAGCTCTCCAACATGCCTCCATAGCCTGTTTTCAAGAACTATTTTAGTTCTTTCCTCCCACCATCCATGGCAAAGAGTGAATAGCTGTTCCTGGGTCCCCACACTAAGTTAATGATAGTCTATCCCACCCACTAACTTTTAAGTTTGCCCTCCCCGCTGACCCCAGATTTGCTTTGATCTATTTTATTCTTCCTCTACTTTAAAAAGGGGCTCAATGTATTTGTAAATGTTGCCAAACCCCTACTTACACAGAAATACAGAATATTAAAATAGTCATTGTAATCATTATTCTTAAATGGGAAACAGAGTCACAGAAACACCTTTGGGAAGGCCAGACTGATTAGAGGGGTAGGAGTGTGTGTCAGGGTGAACTAAGCTATAAGGATCTTCCCTATTTAACAGCTAATCCAGAGTTCCCACAGGACAGATCATTTCTTGCCAAGATTTAAACAAGGGTTATGATGATGTAAGAATTTCATCTTACACATCTGTGAGCTACAAATATTTACTAATACGAATTTGGGGTGGGGGGAATACACGTTGATTATTATAAACTGTTAAATTTCAGTCTCACATTTAAGCAAATCATTTAAAACTCTGCCCAGAACTGCCCAGTAGAGGAAAAGGTCTATATTTACTTTGAAATGCAAATTAGTTATTTAAAACACAGGGCAAAAAATATGAATTGCTTGACAAATTGGCATAAGATATCTCTTATATGTTAAGAAATCCAGAAAATTATAGATGTCTTGGGCACTGATTTTCTAACATTGCTCATCTCCATTTTTATGCTGGCCACACATCTCTCACCAAACGTGCTGTTCCATTCCAGACAATGCAATACCTCTGCTAGAGGGGCTGCAGTGGGCTGGGCGCAAGTTGGAGGTTCAGCTAAAGCTGACCAGGGTCTCAATGCCTGACAAAAGCAGCTGCTAAGTAAGAGCAGTGATGGTCTCACAGTACCAAAACATTCTTAGCATCCTCCCTATACTCCATGATGTTTACTAAAATTCTGAGAAATCATTGGAGGAAACACTGGGGAGGCAAAGTCAAAGTCAAATATGCTCATCTTAGGAGTTCACTAGGCCTGGGGAGGGAGGAAAGGAAATTTTCAAAAGCTCTTTGCTTCTCTGGCTACAACTTCGGTTCCTTAGTTGGCTTTAGTTTGTTTCCAAAGCAAGTGGAAGATGGCTGAGATATCTGGGAATGGATCACCATGCTCATGGATAGATATTTATGGCAGACATAGGGACAACTAGCCAGGCAGAAGAGCAAAGCCCTGGGCCTGGCACCTGCCAGCAGACCTTGAATGAGGCATATCCTTCAGGGCAGGCTTGGTGACAGGTCAGAGGCCTTACCCTCAATCGGCCACTCCTGCCCTAATGAGGGTGAGAGAAGGAAGTTCTAGTCTTTTAGGGGGAGGGGCATTCTTTTCCTATGTACACTGGGGCAGGAGTTTGGGTTGCCAACTAGGAAAGGCTATGGTGCCCCCTTAGAGTTGGGACGCAGTGTCACTGCGGAGGGCGGCAAAAAGCCCTCGCTTCACAGCCAAGTAAATGCATCTCATTTGGGGGACGGGAAGAGATTAAGTCAATGCGAGATACCTATACACACAGGCTGGCATCACTTTAGGGACTTCGTCCCTGGCTGTAAAGAGAGGCTTAAACCTCCCTATGTAAGGAGAGGGATGGAGGGAAGGGTGGAGGCGACCTAGGAGTGACAAAGGCTTAGGAGGACGCGGGGCCTGGGCGGTCGCGGCCCTTACCTTGCTGACCACGTTTTGGACGAGGCCTGTGCGGATGCCATAGTCCCACGCGTGGCAGTCGCAGTTAGAGGTGTTGTCCCCACTGCCCGGAGGGGACGGCAGGGGTGGCGTATTGCCCCTGTCCTCTCCGCTGCTGTTGCTAAAGTTGCCCGAGGCCCCCCAGGCGGCAGTGGAGAAAGGGGTGGTCGGGGGGCTGTTCCAGTTGGCCACGTCGTAAGCTCCCCATCGGCCGGTGGCGGTGACTCCCGCCATCTCGGCGTCTTTGCCGGCCTCGCGGCACCAGAAGTTCGGCTGGTCCAAAAGGAAGGAGTCCGAGAACTGGCTGAAGCCGATGAACAGCGCCGGGATCCAGGTGAGCAGCACGAGGGTCTTCTGGTAGCCCCCGCCCAGGCCCCCGAGAAAGGGCAGCACCGACCCGTCGTAGTCCAGCAACAGGAGGCTCGGGGCCGCCGCCGAGCAGCAGCTCGGGTGAGGGCCTCCGCCGGCGGGATGCGGGGAAGGCAGCGGCTGGATGTCCCCGCCACTGCTGGGGCCCGCGCGGCCCCCCAGGGGTACCGAGGCCGCCGCGTCCCCGGGAGGCAGGGAGCCGTTCTCCTCGCCCAGGGGTGGCTGCCTCCCGGGCCCGCCGCCCGCCGCCTCGCGCCGCCGGTCTATCGCCATGGCCCGGGCCCGCGGCGCCCGCAGAGGCGCATAGAGCTCAGCGTTGGCTCCCGAGGGCGCCCCGGGCACAGCGCGCCGAGCCAGGCGCCCGCCGCCGCCTCCAAGCAGGGCCCGCGGCTCTACAGAGAGCGCTCGGCCGCCACCGGCGCCTCAGTCCGCCCCCATGTCACCCGCGCGGACCCCGCGCCCCGGGCGCTGCGGCCCCGCTTGGGCGCCGGGCAGTCGGCGGGCAAAGGCCAGCCCGGGCCCTCAGCCGCCGCTGCTCATCGGCTCTGCGGCCCGAGCGCCGGCGGCCGAGCCCGACGCTCTCCGCTGCTCCGCGCCGGCCGCGGGAGGAGGAGGAGCGGGCACCGCGCCTCTGCCGGCCGGCTCGGAGCCCTGAGGACGGCGGTGCGGGCGGTGCGGGCGGTGCGGGCGGTGCGAGCAGCCTCCGCTGATCCCCGGGAGCCCGGGATGTATTTATCCGACCTCGGCGCCTTCCGGAAGGCGCGAGCTCGGGACCCAACCTGCCGAGCCGGCCGCGCTCTCCGGCTTCGCGAGCCAACCTCCCTCCTCCTCCTGCTCTCCTCCTCCTCCCCTGCCCCCCGGCCCGCCCCCTCTCCCCCCGTGGAGGTGGAGGTAACAGCGACACCTGCTGCGCCGGGTTCCTGGGCGCGAGCGCCCCCTCCAGCCAGGATGCGCCGCCACTGCCGCGGGATCCACGGGATGGGGGCGGGGGAATCGGGACACTCTGGGCCCACCTAGCCCGAGGGTCTTCTGCCCATCGCCGCCGCCCCCCCTCACCCGCTGCGCGCCGCGCGGGCGGGGGATCCAGGCGCGCCGAGCAGCTGACGCGGGTGGATCGGGGATCCCGGAGGAGTTGGCGTGCGCTCGGAACGTGTGAATGGGGTTGTGTCTGCAGCTCGGCTCCCGCCTCCGCTCGGTGCCCCCACCCACGCGGCGTGCTCCTGGTTTCGGTGACCTCTCTTCGCCTCAGAGATGCCCGCCGCCCAGTTGCCTACACCCAGCTCCGGGTCGGAGCTCAAGGGTCGCCTGCATTGAGAAGCAATCCTCTGGCCCTTCTTTGATATACAGATACGGTTGATTTTTGAGTCCTCGGAGTAGGGTCAAGGGGACGCATTTGTCAGTTACAGGTCGTCGGTCACATGCAGTGTCGGGTCACCCACAACTAAGCGCAGCACCCACTCTCAAATGGCCATTTCTTCCCCACTCCCAAATGAATGCTATACAAGTACTACCAACACAAGGATTATTGCCAACACAAGTGACATAATCATAAACGTAGATGGTGATGGTATTCCCCACCCCCTCCCCAAGATGTTGAATTCACATTTCGAACGCCGAACGCTGACTGCACAGGCGCACACGTCTATATTCGCACACGTGAAGACAAACCTCTCCCTCAGCTCCCAGGCTCCAGCGCCAAACCTTGCCCAGCCAGCGTTATATAAATAACACCAGCCCTGCGGCAAAAGCCTGCATTAGCATTATTTCCTTCTGCACCCAGGCACAGCCAAGAATGGGGCGACACCTTTCACCCCAGTGTTCCCACTTGTTGGACACATTTCATATTCTGAGAAGTTTATGGAATTCTCGATAGAGTAATCCATTTCCAGTCTTATTGGGGGTTGGGGTGTGTGAAATAAATGCTTTTGCTTCCCAAAGGGTACACGCTAAGCTACATCTACTGCATGTATTCTTTTGCATTTCCATTATTTGTTTACATATGTAACCTGAAGTGTTTTTTTTTTTTTTTTTTTTGTCATGGGCAACATGTGCTTACTAGGTAAAATACGAGCACATTTGGGACAATTCTTTCTGAATGCTGCCAGTGGGCTGGGCCATTGGGCAGAACATGGTGGGCTTTCCTGCTGAGAAGGGGGAGATTAGATAACCAAAAGGGCCCAAAGGGCTGTAGAAGACCCCAAACCTCTAAGAAACGGGTCTCAAAACCTGCTCATATTTAAAGAGCTTTTGGGGGTGATAGTACACATTGGCACGTAGTAATACCCCCTCCCAAGTTCACATCATTAACTTGACTTTTTCTTCCCTCTCCTCACCCCATTAGAAGAGATAATAAATGCAACGTGTTTACTTACATGCCTGGAACAGAGAAAGTAATCAATAAATATTAGCCATTTACTCCTCCTCCTTCTCTTCTTACTATTATATAAATTCTGCATTTCTATTTCTGACTTTAAATATAACTTTAAAGATGTTATTTATTTGCTCTTTGGTGGCCAACTGTTACAGAAGAGGTCTACCTATGTTTGGCTCTCTCTGCCCCTTTACCCATTTGTTGTATTATAGCAACTCATTGTGAAGCAAGCATGACCTTGATGGCCATTCCAATAATCATAATAAATATTATTGAGCTTTGCAGGGTTGGCTTTCAAATATAAACTGTCATTTAGTCCTCCCAGGACTCCTCAAGAGGTTAGTCTTCAAGATGAGCATGTGAGAGTTAAGTGACTATCAGATCAAAGAGGTGACCCACAGCAGAGCCAAAAAGCTGGCTTTGAACCCAGATCTTCTGACATGACATTCCAAGGTTCCTCCATTTCAACATGCAGGTTTGAAAGGTATATGTTAATGTGCATTTTTGGGTGGGGGAAGCCCTTGTCCTCCTGGCAGGAAGTTTCATTGCCAAGCTGTTATTAATCCTTGTCCCCAAAAGGTGATAGAAATTCTCAAATGATACATTCCCAGAATTTAGGGACATGCTAGAAAATAGTACTATCTAACAAGCTCAAAGGACTCAACATAAAATGCTTGGAATTAGCTATCTGCAGAACTAACCCAGGTATTGTAATTAAGTTGCTGGTTAGATTAGAGGCTTCCCTAAGTTCCTCTTGGATCAACATGACCCCCAAATCTAGTCAAGAAGATTAAAAGGTAACCAATTTAAAATAAACTGCTCTTCAATTCGTCAAGACATACCACAAGTGACCTCACAGAAGGACCTAGAACAAAAGGAGTAGAGGAATTATTTGACATCTGATAGCATCCAGGGTGAGTATTTAAGTTTACTGGCAGTACAGGGAAACCAGTCAGCCACCTGCTATCCCATTACTCTATTTCTGAGTGGTAACTATCACTAAGTGCTAGTTTTTCTTGTTTACTTATTTATTGACTACCTCTCACTTCTAGGTAGGTACCTTGTACTCTGTTATATTTCTTGTGCCTGGTACATGTAAGACATTCATCACGTATTTGTTGAATAAGTGAGTTGATCAAGTTATCTATCAGGATCCTATAAATCTGTTAACTTTGGTTTTTAAATCACCAAGCGACCTTTTCATGTTTGTTTAAGCTCTCAAATATAGTGCTCAGATCAGCCAAAATGAGAATTCAAATGAACTTGACAATTATATTTCTTATTATAAATGATCGTGCTTTATGAACTGGCCTCCAGTATGAAATTATTGTGGGCTCATAGACAGTCGATTTGCAGGCCAAATGCAGTTCACAGAGCACACACAATCTTTGAAGAAAAATAATTGCCAACATTCAAAAATTAGGAGATTGGACATTAAAATACATTCACACCTCAGAAGCAGGTGTTCTCCAGTTCCCTTAGTCCTCATCCAGCACACATCTCTCATGCATATCATTTGGCTGGCCACCGAAAGTGTCTGAGTCTGTGACACTACATTTATGAAAATATCCTGAACTCACTGATTCCATAAGAAGCTGAGCCATTCTCTTCCTTTGAAAGCATGTTAACTAACCTACCAGTTTGTAATTTCCTAAAAATTGAGAGGATAAAGAAAAGAACGATGCAAACTAATCACCAATTCACTTGGACAATTTTATTTCCTTGGAGATAACAGTAGTAAAAAAAATTAGCTAAAGTTGATAGAAACCTAATTTTAAGTCCTCTATAATTTTATAAAAGTTAGTTCCAAGGAATTGGTGTCAGGGTTAATTAACTTAAAATTACAAAATTAGTCATAGCAAATTGATTTCACATGTTCATGTTTTCTATTTATACTTGAAATATAGATAGATATCATATTTTAGAATACTGTGTCATTTTAAAATTTCAAATAATTATTTGAAAGTAGATTTTCTTGATTTTTGTAGGATGGGGAAAAGTGATATGAAAATACTTCAAACTTTGTGTATACATGAACATTATTTATATTCACCTTTGACTTTTGGAATGTTAACTCTGACTTTCTAACAAGGAATTTGACATTTACCAAACCTATCATAAACAAAATGAAAAAGCTACTTTGATTCAGTGGCAAAAGTGATAAAAATGTCACAATCCATCCTAAGGAAAACTACAGGTAATGTCTTGAGAAAAACTATACATCCTGTGCCAATCAAATTCACCCTTCCTGATCAAAAGGCCAAGTGGAAACAAATAACAAAATGAAGATAAGACATCTACAAAAAAATATTGCAGCCCTGGCTGGTTTGGCTCAGCGGTTGGAGCATTGGCTTGCAGACCAGAGTCCTGGGTTTGGTTCCTGCTAGGGGCACATATCAAAAAAAAACCCAAAAAAACAAAAAAATACTGTAAATGTGATTGATAGTGCCCAATCACTTTTAAAAGCTTGTTCAAATTTTAATTTTGAATTCTTTTGTTCAGTTAAATAAACAATTAACACAGCAAACTGACCTAGAATTAGATGTCGTCACATTTGCTTTACTGTGCTTAAGAATGTTCACTGTCTCACACACTCACAGGAAAAAGGAGAAAATGCCAGGACTTAACAGGTGTACATCATATTTTTCATTCCAGCAAAGAAATAGACTCTTTTTTTAAAAAAAAAAATAAGAATCACCCCCAGATTTGCAAATTAATCTCAGTTTTCAAGTATGGACATTGGAGCTTTATGCAAAAGGTGAGCAATCTGAAGAAAATCACTGTCAGGAGGGTTTGTGGGGACAAAGTCAAGTAGCAAAGGTTTAGGGGGAGAAGCTTTCATTTCCTAACAGAGGCAAACTATGCTCTTTAAAGGACTCTTCCTCTTTCCCTACTGATTCTAATGGAGATGAAGAAAAACCCACAACTGCATGGCCTGGGTGTTCTAGCCAAATCTAAAGTGATTAAACTAATTTCCTTCAATGACCAGAAGCTAAAAGAGGACAAGAGTAGGAATGGGGTAGATCACAGACCCAAAATATACTTTCTGAAGCAAGATGTTTTGACCAAAAAAATTAGATAAACTTTTTGTCTCTAATACAGTTAGTTCGAATTTATTACTATTAGATAGTCATAAAGGACCTTTTATATTTAAAAAATTAGCTGCACCTGTATGCATATTATCTTCACTATAAATTATGGGCCCTCTCCGGGCTTTGATTTAAAATTTAGTGCCTGTATAGCAAAAAGCATATAAATATGTATATCAAGTCACTGAAACTTTTTTTTAAAGTTAACAGTACTTTAAGAAATGAAACTGAGTGCTGGAACATAGATTGAGTAAAACACTTTTGCTATTTTGAAGGTTATTTATCACCCTAATAGCAATGAGTACACCTGGCACCATTTCTGATACCATTCTCTAATAAAAGGAACCAAGGCTCTCTGGGGAAATAACTGATTGTAAAACTGGGGCAAAAGATATACAAGATGAGCCTGGGCATCTTGTAGTGTCAGAAAGTAAGGAAGTGTTGAACACCTCCCCACACACACGCACGCAATAGGTTATGTCAAAGGAACACGAGAGCCAACTGAAAGAGCTCCCAATTTGAACAAAATAAATAAAGTACTATTGGCTATTAACCCAAAGTATACAATAACTATGCATGAGTTCACACTGATATAAATAAATGTTGAATAAATAAATAATAGGGAAGAAGAGACAAATCTCCTATGCACGAAGCTCAGTAATGTACATAGATACATGGCACTCAAGAAATCGAGCAGAACTCTCTTTATGTGGGCTGCACATAGTCCTTCCTTCCACAGAGAATAGTATGAAAAGGAAGGGGAAAAAAGAGAGAGAAAGGTTACAGTGTAGAAACCTGATCATCACTATCTCAGCCAGGTGATCAAGGTCAACATGAACAGTGGTAAGTCATGTTGATAATATGTAGCCTTCATATGATGTGATGTGATCTTTCTCCCCCAAAACCATAGTCTCAGTCTAACCATGAAGAAAACATTAGACAAATCCCAACTAAGGGACACTACAAAATTCCTGACCAGTACTAAAAACTGTCCAGGTGATCAAAAACAAGGGAAGTCTGAGAAACTGTCACAGACAAGAGGAGGATAAAGAGACATAATAATGAAATGCAATACGGCATTCTGGATGAGATCCCGGAACAGAAAAAGGACATTAGGTGAATGCTAAGAAAATCTGAGTGAACTGGAAGTTCAAATAATAAAAACGTATCAATATGTGTTCATTAGTTGTGACAAATGTACCAGACTATTGTAAGATGTTAATAATAGGGGCAATTAGGTGGGTTATACTGGAACTCTGTAACTGTCTTTGCAGTTTTTTTCTATAAATTTAAAACTACTATAAAATAAAATTTTATTTTTTAAAAGGTGGTTTAACACTCTTTAAACATTAATATTTCATTTTAAGTGCTAAACCAGTCATTTCCCTCTATACAGGTTCTATCTCTGTGATGACATTTTTAATCAAGTAAAGATTTAACGGTTTCAAACACAAACTTGATGAGGGAGCAGAAAAAGTATAAATGATTGAAAAATAAATTTTAATAAGTGCTTATTATAGTAACCAATTTTTAAAAATACTCCAAAATGTTCAAAGATACCAACAGCAGCAAACTTGTCAGTTGTGGTCTGGGTGTTGGTCTAAAAGGCCAGCAAGGCAGGGTGAGCCTCGAACTCTGTCTGGGACATGGCAACTGTAGCTTTGTTTAATTTTAATTTCCATATTTTATCATCATCGACCCAGAAATGCATTTAAACCCAGTTTTTCTTTAATTTCTCAGAGCTTTTTCTCCTACCTTGTTAACCTCTTAAAAAATTCCATTTCTTTAAAGTTAACACAGAACCTATAGGGAGGCTGAAAAAGGCATGTGTATAGTATAGCCACACACTTTGAATAAATGTAATAGAGCAGGCTGTAGCCTCCAGGTTAACAGGCTTTGACAGTCTTTTTATCAGCCAGAAAATGCTGGGAATATAAATCTAAGGACTTTCAAGTAAAACTTCATTTTCTATTTTATGTCCCCAAAGAAAAGGCCCCTGATTTATATGTCTCAGTAGCCCCACTGCCTGTCACAGGGTCTGGCATTTAGTAAATATTTGTGAAATGAATTAATGAAGAATGGGATGATATATAGAATTTTGCCAGGAAAAGAAGAGAGGATGGGGACAGTGTATTCCAAGTTGAAGGAATAGAGGAATGAAGACACAAAAGTAGTAATGAGAATTGCATGTTTGGCAAAGTTTATGGACCTAATGGCATTTCTATAATATGATTTAATTATAGCATTTATGGAATGAAATTTGACAATACTATTTTTGAAATAATAAGAAATATATATTTGGTCTCTTCTTCCAGTTCCTGACACAGGTTCTTAAAACCCTTGTAAATTCCTAGGTGGTAAGAGCACTAGGAGCATCTTTTGTTCTAATGAGTGTGACTCTGAGTGGACTCCTAGATGGGGATGGTCGCCAGAAAGACGAAGTCATAATTGGAAGTTCCCAGAGAGGGGGGAGGGGCTGGATATAGAATTAATAATTGATCATGCCTAGGTGAGGAAGCCTCCATGAAATCCCCATAGGACAGGGTACAGAGAGCTTCCAGGTGGGTGAACACATCCACACCCAGGGGGTGACACACCCAGGCTGGACAAAGCATCATTTGAGCTGGCCTGGAACAGTTTATACCCTTATGAAAATAGGATGATGCTTGTATTCTTTGAGAACACAAGTGACAATGGGGAGATAGCACAGAATATGCCAGTGAGCGCGTTTAGAGCTACAGTGAACCCTTTACGTGTCAGTATTTGAAAACTGACTTATTTTAGGTAGCATATCAAGGTCTCATACTTGTTTACATAGCAAGAGATCTATAGGAAATTACCAATACTGTGAGTGTATTAGTATTTTTTATATGAAAACTTATAGAAAACCCAAGGCAAACTGACATGCAATAAAAGGGGGGCTTTATTAGCTTATGTAATGAAAAAGACCAAGAGTTGCATGGCTTTCGACCTGGCTGAATCCTGGTGTGTTTCCACCTCCTGGGTTCCCTTTCTCCTCTGTTACCTTTGCCCTCAGGCTCCATCTGTGTTTTCCCTGGCAACTCCAGTAGAAAGAATACTCTTCTCCCAAATCTCTAAAAATATCACAGCCCATCTCATTGGCTCTGATTGCTATTTTTCAGCCTATCCCTGTGGCTCCAGGGCTGTGATGCTCTGATTGGCCAGGCTTGGTCCACATGGCACAGAAGGAGAAACAACATGTCCATTTCAATTGTTTTTGTTAGAAATGACATGGAAATTCTAGATTTTTAAAAATATACAGGTCTTTTGGAGCCCTGAAAGAGAAAATAGGTAAGGTATTAATTAGAAACTATGTCGGGAAAGAATCTCCACTTTTCAGAAAAATTCAACAAATTAAAGGTAACTACTATCTGCAGGAACTCCAGTAACTCCAAGTTACCTGAACTCCATCTCTTATCTAAATTAAGTGTGGGAGTGCTATCAAAGTGGCTCATCATTAGGTTCTTGGGATCCAGGGCCTTCCAAAGCCCTCCTGGCTAAAGTGACCATAGGGGATGATGCCAGTGCTTTGCCCAGACCCTCAGGAACCTTTGAACCATTTCTGTTTGGAGGGCTGGGAGCTGAGGAAAGGAGGCCAGTTTCAAGGAGCTCCCATTAGATTTTTGTTCAAAGCATTGCTCTAGGATTACTGGAACCAATTTGCCAAGTGAGCAGGAAATTCCTGGGAATTTAGTTCCCCCTTAACCTGTGACAGATTTCATGTGCAAAGAACCCTCTTGCCTGGTTCTCTGCACATGGAATCTCATTTTGGGATCTGCTTCTGGGCGTCAAAGCCGGAGTCTATAAGGATGCAAGTTTCAAGCTCAAAGGAGCACTTGGCAGGTTCTAGTGGAGAAAGCAGAGCATCTTGTCAGACTTCCTGGCTTCTTGTCTAGACTTACAACCTTCTGATTATGAGTGCTTTGTTGAGGTAAGAAACGTCCAAACTTGTAGAACATTTTTTATGAGAGTTTATATGAGCCAAATTGATGACATATGCTGAGGAGCAAGATCTCAACTGCTCCAGAGAATAACAGTTTTGCAGCTTCTTTTGTGCATTTGAAGTTAAGGAGGGAACATAAGGAAAACTGATTAAATGGAGGTGAGAGAAAGCGGGGGGGGGGTTGGATTTCTGGGCAGTTAACAAGAGTATGTGTTCTCTTGAGGGTGAGTAACCCCTTTGAAGGATATTCTGGTATTTCAAAGGTGTGTTAACGTAGATGCACAAGAACAATGGACAGGGCTGGCTTAACACCTTTCACTAAAGATGTTATAGGCCTGGGACATGACTACCCACCAGTTAGGAATTTATGATCAGATCATCCTGGAAAGTAAGGTTACTTTCCAAAGCACCCCTTTTTGCACCCATAACTTGAACAAATCACATCACTTCTATGAGCCTTACTTTCCTCATCCGTAATATGGGGATAATCATGACACCTGCCTCACCTGCCTATCACAGAGGGTTGCTGTGAGGAACAAATGAAATAATGTGAATAAAGGGGACTTGGAAGTGTAAACAATTATACAATATCCACTATTATGTAGGTGCTGTCAGAAATAGTCATCTTGACTCCAAGCACCCAAAATATTTATATTGAGCTTATCTGATTCTTCACCACCACAAACCTGAGGTTAGATTCCAACAGAATCAAATAGATAAAAGAGGCTGAAATGCCCAGTGGATGTTTCATTCCATTAACTCTGCTAAATAATTCTACAAGTAGAATTAGATAGACACAGAGCTTGAATTTGCAGCCTGTTATCAGACTTTGCAATAGTGAGCACTTGCTGGCCCAGATCTCTGTGTATTGTCTTGAATCCCTGGTTCCCTCACTTTGTCCAGGGGCAGGCAAGCCAGTCCTCCATCTTGTCTATTAGGCTAAATCAACATCATCAAGAGTAGAGGCCTGTCACACCCTGGGCAGTGTCTTGTCCACTGAACCCAGCCCCCACAAGGAGCAGCCCTCCTTCCCTGCCCTAATCTTGTCCACCAGGCAGAGCTGATGTGAGGTCCTGGCTCTGCCTCATCCTGCTTGCCCTGTCCTGCTCATTGCTCTGCATCTTTGATAAAACCAGAAATGTGACACATTTCTAATAATCTTAATAATGATTGCAGCTATCATTCCTTGAGCACTGGAACACCTTTCCATAGATATTACCTCACTTAAGTACCCTTCGCAGCTGTGAAGGAGGTACCATTGCACCATTTTGGAGACGAGGAAAGCAAGTTTTAAAGATGGTAAGTAACTTGCTCAAGGTCACACAGTGTAAGAATCAGGGCTCAAAACCGAAACTCAGAACAGGTCATGCCAGAGCTCAGGATTCTAGTTACTACAGCAAGCACCCTGCCCTGGGAGGAAGGAGCTCGGCAAAGCAGGAAATTCCCACAG
This sequence comes from Molossus molossus, assembly GCF_014108415.1. Classification (NCBI taxonomy): domain Eukaryota; kingdom Metazoa; phylum Chordata; class Mammalia; order Chiroptera; family Molossidae; genus Molossus; species Molossus molossus. Next base: position 8,132,076 of record NW_023425347.1, read on the forward strand.
GGGTTTCTGATTTAATTGGCAAATATCCAAGGTCAGCCAGGCTCACCCACAGCTGCATGGCTGCGGTCCCTTTCTCAGCCTCTTATCTCAACAGAAAGTCGTGCTCAGCGGGCTTACTTGACCCCTGCAAATGCCCTTGTTCTAGGACCCAGCTTCCTCTGCCCCAATAATGACCTTAGGAAACCCCAAATTGCTTCCTTACAGGAAAATGCCCACTTACAGGTCCTCAGGTCAGTACTGTCACCTGTGGCCCTCATCAGTGGCATCCCTGAGCTGCGGTCTCTCCAGGAATCCTTTACGTAGTCAGGGAGATAATGTCAGCATTAACTTTTGACTAATGAACAGAAGAGAACTTTAGGTCGTGAGAGTTTCTTATGAACTTGCCTTATTCTCCTTTGTTTAGGGTTCAGAAGTATCTTCCCACTGAAAAGACTGGAGTGTAAAACCCTGTTCCCTGGCCTTCGTTGTGTGAGATGCTCAGAACACCGGGCCCACGCCCAGCAGAGCTAAGCGGAAGCACAGGCGGACCACTTCGGTCCCACCTTCCCTTTGAGGCCTCGTGAGGACTCCCCATCTCGGGCGGGAGCTCTAGTTTTCTAGATCCTTAGGGGACCTTTCTGCAGAAAAGATCCAAAAAAGAACCTCAGTTCCATTTTTTGTGTGTTTGTCTTATTTTCCCCTATCTACTTCATTGAAAAATATGACTTTAATGCCGTACATTAGATGAGGCTTTTACAAACAGAAATAGATATTTTTAATGAGCAGGCCCGAATATGTACATACAAATCTCTGCTCTTCCAATGAGCACAATAGACTTCTGAAAGAGGTGCTGCTATTGTTCAAACTTTTCGGCCCTCTTTTCCTGAAATTACATTTGGAATTTGCAGCACATTCTTTCAAGTATTTTCAATTGTGAAAATTTGTTACACTCTTGACTTTAAGAAAAGTGACTAAAAGTCGATTGAAACCAAGTTTAGTGATTAACTAAACTGAGAAATATCATTTCGGGCTTAAAATGACCTGTGACTATAAAATAAGGAGGTAGAATGTCTTTTATTGCCCTTACAGTGGCTCTGGGGGTAACGGTTTCCTTTGGAGCAGAGAGAGCTGCCGAGGGGAGGGGAGGAGCCTGGCCCTGACAGGCAGTGTGAGCTTGGGCTGTCACTAGCTTGTGAAGAGCTTTCCTTCCTCTCCAGCTCCACTTTACAACCTATTCTCTTTTTGATCTTTGCTGAGCGTTTACCCTTCATTTTCATTTAATGAGAGTGACAAGTGTCCAAACCCCAAGAGAAATTGGAGGGGAATTTAAATCATTCCTGGCCTCCATGTCCCCCATAAAAAGGGACTCTTTATATTTGCTTTTACTCAGAGAGGCCTAGCTTTCCAACCATGGTAAGAAAAAAAGGATTAGAAAACAAAGTCAAAACAGTGTCCTGTTCTTCTGGGCTCTCTCTTTCACATGTCTTATTGTTCCTCCTTTCAAAAACGTGACCCTGTTCTTTTCCCCACCTAATTGACTCTCAGGGTGTGAAATCCTGCTGGTCCTGATTTGGCAATTTTCAACCCAACTGCACCTCTATCAATTGTTAGGGATCTTCAGTTACCTCAGATTAACATACTAATCAGCCACTTAGGCTACTTAGGGAAAATAACTCTGGAAGCTCCTCGCCCTCTTCTAATTACCAAGGCCCACAGATTTTGGACTCCATCCCAAAGTCTCTCCTTTCCTCCTTCAAATCGATTTTTCACTTGCTTCCATTAGTGTCTGCACTGAAATTCAGCCTCACTGTTTGAAGTTCTCTGTTGCTAAGAGATGCTGTTTCGCATCAAACCCAAGTGTCAACTAACACTAATTAGGGCCTTCATGTACCTTTGCAAAGAGCCACTGTGCTTATGCCCAGGCCAAGGAGGAATAGGTTCTTTTCATGTGTTTTAATAGCAGTCTGAAGATCCAGCGGTGGTCCGTCAAAATATAAGAAGGGAAGAAGCAGCTTGCTGAGGGTGAGCTTGTTAGTGTATCTGCCAGTGCACCACGACTGGTTTTCCTCCAGGACAGCACAAAATGAATAATTTCTCCCTTTCCTGGGCAGGAAAACCACTTTTGAATGAAAACAAATAAAGAAGCTAAATGGAACCTCTAGTCTTCTACTTTAAGCCTCTGTTTTCTGGGAGAGAAAATGGAGGCCTAGGCAAATTGAATTGTCTGACCTAAATCAAAAAGTTTCTCTGAGGCCAACCTGGGACTAAAGTGCAGTTAGCTGTCTGAGTCCCAGTTACTGAATTCCGGATGCTGCCTCTCTAGAAATGGAATGTGTGTAGAATATGGTACAATCAATAACAGAACTACTGGTACACAATCAATAGGGTGTTTTCCCTGATCATCCTCCAACTTTATCTCTCATAAACAAATAGCTTATATGTATTAAAATAGTTTTTTTTCTGAGTTCCTCCCTGAAACTTTAAGCTCTGAGTATCCTTCATATTTTGTACCGAGTAGGGGCTAAATAAATGGTGCACAAAGGGAACCTGCTATCCCACAAAGAACCACATGGACACGCCTGTTAGTACCAATTAATTTTGTTAACTGAGGTGAAAGCAAGTTCCACTATCTTCCACCTCTTTTATTTTGATGAAGTTGACTTATTTTTAAAAAATCAATGCAATATTTAAAGTAACCTAAAATCCAAAATAAAAATGTTACCCATTCAAAGTTTCACTTTATCTCTGGAACTTAATTACTATTTGAGTCCTCAAAAGAGGGGCAATCCTTCTGGGAAGGCTAGCCTCTTGTGAACTCTATGCTGCTTGACATTTTTAAACCTTTTTAAAAATGTCTGAGTCTTTTTTCCAATCAGCCTCTGACTGCAGCACTCAGAGTTAAGGAAGAGCTAACTTCTGTTTCCAGGGAATCGTTTCCCACACATGGGAACTCTGCGCAAACAAGGCTTAGACAACCCGGCTCCCTGACACAGCCCGGACTCAAAGGTTGTTGCTTTCTGTGGGAGCTTGTCACACTGTGTGGACTTGACTGGGGGCTATGAGGCTGAATGGAGAAAGACGTCCTCTTTCTTTCTGACAACATAATTAAAATGCTAGATCAACATGTGAAAGAGTTTTACAAAGTTAAAAATGGTGCAAATACTCATTATTATACAAGTACACAGAGGTTCAATGACTGAATGTCAGGGAGATGACTACTGGTGGAGAAGGTAATGTTTCTCCCAATGGGATTGGGGTCACTTTCTGAGAGGGGTAGAAGTTGGACTTTTCCTTGAGGCAAATGAGCACCAACTTGGGGGAGTCTGACCTCATGCTTTGGGCTTCTTACATCACCCAAGTCTTATGCAGAGGCTCCTCCCATCTCTTGATTCCTTTGGGTGTTAATTGTTTATTATGTTTAAAACATGTGTAGTCAGATGGTGCATGTAGAATGAGATGTTTCTACTGCTTTTCTGACTTTACCCATCTTAAGAAAAAACTAGCCACTTGATAAAAATATGTTTGGTCCAGGTAACTGAGGACAGGACTCACTGTTCACTCAGGCCTCCCCCCTCCATGATGGCCTCTGACCAGTAAAAGTTGACTCTCATGGCGACTTCCTGTTTTCTACATCTACAGGTGGAAATTATGGGGTTAATTCAAATTTAAAACACTTTAAAACATCACTTTATCAGTCAGCGATGGTCAGAGATTTTAAGGTGGTCATTATTTTCACTGGGTTCCTGGGATTGTTTTCTCAGCAAAAGAAACAAGGTTATTTTTGAAGGTTCCTATGGACACATTTTTGTTCCTGGGACACATTGGAAAACTCCTAACAATGCAAGGTAGGGGGATCACACAGAGCCTGTCCACTTTAGGTCAGAAGCTCTTTGCTTGGGGTTTGTGGATAATGAAACTATATAACTATGTGTGTTTATCTGGGGAGAAGGTCCATGTCTTTTGTTAGGCTTTGAAATGGTGCCAAGACTTCTCAAAAGAGTACAAGTTCCTGAATGGAGATATCTTTTACATCAACTTAGAAAAATATGTCATTAAAAACAAGTACTTTGCTGATAAAAAATGTAAATATGTACATTTTAAAAATGTGACTAGCCCGGCCGATGTGGCTCAGTGGTTGAGCATCAACCCATGCACCAAGAGGTCACCAGTTCAATTCCTGGTCAGGGCATATGCCCAGGTTGTGGGCACAGTCCCCAGTCGGGGGCATGCAGGAGGCGGCCAATCGTGTTCTCTCTCATTGATGTTTCTATCTCTCTCTCCCTTCCTCTCTCTCTAAAATGAATAAATAAATAAAGAAAAAGTGGATAATTTTAAAGTAAATTTACTTTCTTTTATATTTAGAACTGAAAATTGTGTAAGTAATTAATTTCGTGTATTAAAGTGCTCCAGAAGCAGCCACTCACACTCCTCGAGAAGTTTAGTGGATGATGGCCTCACTGGTGTCTAACAGGAGAATCTTCACTAATCCATAACACATTCATCGAACCTATGCCCTGTGCCATGTACTGTGAAGGGCAAGTGCCCCAAAGCTATAAGGACTGATAAGAAATTCACAGTCCAGTTAGCAAAAAACAATAATGTAGTAGGTGCACTTAAGAAATCATAGAACAGACAATCCTTGATGTTTATCAAACTGAGCTTTGGGAGTTAGCTAGGTAATAAGCACAGTGGGCAGGGGGATGGAGGCAGTAGGAGCAAGTTCACAAGCCTGCCGAGAATTCAGTGAACATAGGTATTACCTGGAGCGTGATAAATGGCAGATTCTGAATCTGCAGATCTGAGTGGGACCTGAGGATCTTCATTTTCAAGAAGCCACTAGGTGATCCACTGTTGGCTCACCCCAATTTGAAGAGGAGAAGAGGTTTACCAGACCATTTGGAGACCAACGAGTAGCTCAGGGTGGCCAGGGCTCAGAGAGGAGCTCAGTATGCCTGGAGAGTGGCACTCTCTCTGAAGTATTTCAAACATACAGAAAATAATGTAAGTATGTACTATGCAGATTTTATACATGTTGACATATCTGGTTCATGTTTTTCTTTTGTTCAATTTTTATTAATTTATTTTTGTTACACATGTTTCTCCTCCCCCCCAACCCCCTCCTCCCCATCCTGCTCCCCCACGCCCCTAGCATTGTTGTCTATGTCCATTGGTTATGCATACATGCATATAAATCCTTTGGTTCATCTCTTCCATCCCCCTCCCACCCCCTACTCTGAGGTTTCTCAGTCTGAACCATACTCCTTTCTATGTCTCTCAGTCTATTTTGTTCATCAGCCCACCTTGTTCATTATATTCCACAAATAAGTGAAATCAAGTGGTATTTGTCTTTCTTTGATTGGCTTATTTTGCTTAGCATAATACTCTTGAGGTCCCTCCATGTTGTTTCAAAGGATAAGAGATCTTTCTGTCTTACAGCTGCATAGTACTCCATTGTGTATATGTACCACAGCTTTTTTATCCATTTGTCTACTGATGGACACTTGGGCTGTTTCTAGATCTTGGCGATTTTAATAGTGCTGCTATGAACATGGGGGTGCATATATTCTTTCTGATTGGTGTTTCAGGCTTCTTAGGATATATTCCTAGAAGTGGGATCACTGGGTCAAATGGCAGATCAATTTTTAATTTTTTGAGGAAACACCATAGTGTTTTCCACAGTGGCTGCACCAGTCTTCATTCCCACCAGTAGTGTACTAGAGTCCCCTTTTCTCCACACCCTCACCGGGACTTATTTTATTTTTTTTCAGTATTTTGTTACAATATTTTTATAAATTTGTTTTTGTTACAGATGTTTCATTTTTCCCCCATTGACACCCTCCTCCCCATCACCCCCGCCCCTTCCCCAGCTTTGTTGTCTATGTCCATTGGTTATGCGTACATACATATAAGTTCTGTGGTTTATCTCTTCCCCCTCTTCTCAGGTTGGTCAGTCTGTACCCTCCTTCTATGTCTCTGTGTCAATTTTGTTCTTCAGTTTGTTTACTTTGTTATATTCCACAATGAAGTGAGATCATGTGATACTTGTCTTTCTCTGCTTGGCTTGTTTTGCTTAGCATAATACTCTCGAGGTCCCTCCATGTTGTCTCAAAGGATAAGAGATCTTTCTTTTTTACAGCTTCATAGTATTTCATTGTGTACATGTACCACAGCTTTTTTATACACACATCTACTGATGGACACTTGGGTTGTTATAAGATCTTAGCTATTATAAATAGTGCTGCTATGAACATAGAGGTACATATATTCTTTCTGATTGGTGTTTCAGGCTTTTTAGGGAATATTCCTAGAAGTGGGATCACTGGGTCAAATGGCAGTTCAATTTTTTTTAACTTTTTTTTTGGTATGTGCCCCTAGTGGGAACCGAACCCGGGACTCTCTGGTCCACAGGTCGATGCTCCAGCTGCTAAGCCAAACTGGCCAGGGCCGATTTTTAACTTTTTAAGGCAACACCATATTGTTTTCCTTACTGGCTGCACCACTCTGCATTCCCACCAGCAGAGTCCCCTTTTCTCCCCACACTCACGAACACTTGGTGTTTGACGATTTGTTGATGGTAGCCATTCTGACAGGTGTGAAGTGATACCTCATAGTTGTTTTAATTTGCATCTCTCTGATGATTACTGATGTTGAGCATTCTTTCATATGTTTCTTAGCCATTTGTATGTCCTGTTTGGTGAGGTGTCTATTTAGGGCCTCTGCCCATTTTTTAATTGGGTTCTTTGTCCTCCTTTTATTGAGTTGTATGAGCACTCTATATATTTTGAAAATTATTCCTTTATCTGATGCATCATTGGCAATTATGGTCTCCCATATAGTGGGTTCCCTTTCCATTTTGATGATTGTCTCTTTTGCTGTGCAGAAGCTTTTTCGTTTGATGTGTTCATTTTTTCCTTTGTTTCTCTTGCCTTAGGTGTTGCATCAGTGAAAATTCTGCTGAGTATGATGTCTGAAATTTTGTTGCCTACATTTTCTTCTAAAAATTTTATGGATTCACAAGCTACATTTGAGGCTTTTATCCATTTTGAGTTTATTCTTGTGTATGGTGTAAGTTGGTGGTCTAGCTTCAATTTTTTTTCAAGTAGCTGTCCAATTTTCCCAACATCATTTATTGAAGAGACTGTTTTGACTCCACTGTATGCTCTTGCCACATTTGTCATATATTAATTGAGCATATTGTCCTGGGTCAATTTCTGGGTTCTCTGTTTTGTTCCATTGATCTATCTGCCTGTTCCAGTGCCAGTACAAGGTTGTTTTGATTACAGTGACTTTGTAGTATAACCTGACATCTGGTAATGTGATCCCTCCTACTTCATACCTTTTCTTCAAGATTACTGTGGCTATTCGGGGTCATTTTTGGTTCCATGTAAACTATTGGAGTCTTTGTTCTAATTCTGTGAAATACGTTGTTGGTATTTTGATGGGAATTGCATTGAATCTATAGATTGTTTTGGGTAGAATGGACATTTTAATGATGTTAATTTTTCCAATCCATGAACAAGGTATGTGTTTCCACTTTTTTATATCTTCCTCTATTTCTTTTTTCAATGACCTGCAGTTTTCTGTGAAGAGGTCCTTTCTTTGATTAAGTTTATTTCTAGGTATCTTAATTTTTTTTGCTGCAATGGTAAATGGGATTGTTTTTTTAGTTTCTCTTTCTGTGAGTTCAACATTGGTGTATAAGAACGCCATCAAGATACTGACGTTAATTTTGTATCCTGCTACTTTGCCAAATTCATTTATTAAGTCTAGTAAATTTTTGATGGAGTTTTAGGGTTTTCTATGTACAATATTATGTCATCTGCAAACAATGACGGTTTCACTTTCTCCTTTCCAATTTGGATCCCTTTTATGTTTTCTTCATGTCTAATGCTGTGGCTGATTTCCAGTACTATGTTGAATAAGAGTGGTAAAAATGGACATCCCTGTCTCGTTCTTAAGGGGAATGTTTGTAGTTTTTGCCCATTGAGTATGATGTTGGCTGTAGGTTTTTCATATATGGCTCTTATTATGTTGAGATATGATCTCTCTATTTCCCCATTGCTGAGAGTTTTTCTCAGAAATGGGTGCTGGATTTTGTCGAATGCTTTTTCAGCATCTATTGATATGATCATACGGTTTTTATCTTTCATTTTATTTATGTGGTGTATCACATTTATTGATCTACAAATATTGTACCATCCTTGCATCCCTCGCAACAATCCCACTTGACCATGATGAATAATTTTTTTGATGTATTGCTGGATCTGATTTGCTAATATTTTGTTAAGGATTTTGGCATCTGTGATCATCAGGGATATTGGCTTATAGTTTCCTTTTTGTGTAGTGTCTTTACCTGGTTTCGAATTAGGATTATGCTGGCCTCATAAAATGAGTTTGGAAGTGTTTTGTCTTCTTAGATTTTTTGAAATAGTTTGAGGAGAATAGGTGTTAGATCTTCTTTGAATGTCCGGTAAAACTCCTTCATGAAGCCATCCGGGCCTGGGCTTTTGTTTGCTGGGAGTTTCTTAATTACATCTTCAGTTTCCTTTGTTGTTATTGGTCTGTTCAAATTTTCTCTCTCTTCCTGGTTCAGTTTTGGGAGGCTGTGTGTTTCTAGAAATTTGTCCATTTCTCCTAGATTGTCCAATTTGTTGGCATATAATTGTTCATAGTATGTTTCGATGATCCTTTGTATTTCTGTTGTGTCACTTGTTACTTCTCCTTTTTTGTTTCTGATTTTTATTTGGTTTCTCTCTTTTTGTTTCTTGGTGAGTCTGGCTAAAGGTCCATCGATCTTGTTTATCTTTTCAAAGAGCCAGCTTTTTGTTTCATTGATCTTTTGAATTGTTTTTTCAGTTTCTATGTTGTTTATTTCTGCTCTGACCTTTACTGTTTTCTTCCTTCTACTAGCTCTGGGTTTTTCTTTTTGTTTACTTTCTAGTTCTTTAAGTTGTAGAGTTAGAAAGCCAATTAGAAATTATTATTTTTTTTTTATCCTCACCTGAGGACATTTTTCCATTTTTTTGTACAGATAGAGTGGGAGGGAGAGAGAGGAAGAGAGAGAGAGGGAAACATCGATGTGGAAGGGACACATCGAGTGGCTGCCACCTGCACAACCAACCAGGGCCGGGGACAAACTGCAACTGAGGTACATGCCCTTAGCGGGAACCGAACCCGGGTCTCTCCGGACCACAGGCGGACGCTCTAACTGCTGAGCCAAACCGGCCAGGGCGGAATTATTCTTGTTTCCTGAGGTAGGCCTGTAGTGCTATGAACTTCCCTCTCAGGACTACTTTCGCTGTGTCCCACAGATTTTGTGTTGTTGGCGGATGCTCTAACCGCTGAGCCAAACCGGCCAGGGCGGAATTATTCTTGTTTCCTGAGGTAGGCCTGTCGTGCTATGAACTTCCCTCTCAGGACTACTTTTGCTGTGTCCCACAAATTTTGTGTTGTTGCATGTTTGTTTACATTGGTTTCCAGGAAGTTTTTAATTTCTTCCTTGATCTCGTTAGTAACCCATTCATTGTTTAATAACATGCTATTTAGCCTCCAAGTGTTTAAATGTTTTTGTGTGTTTTTATTGTAATTGAGTTCTAGTTTCATGCTATTGTGATCTGAGAAGATGCTTGATATGATTTCAATTTTCTTGAATTTGTAGAGACTTGCTTTGTGTCTTAACATGTGGTTTATCTTTGAGAATGTCCCATGTGCACTTGAGAAGAATGTATAGTCTGCAGCTTTGGGGTGAAATGTTCTGTAAATATCAATGAAGTCCAACTGATCTAGGCCGTCTTGTACGGACTCTATGTCCCTGTCCATTTTTGTCTAGAAGATCTATCTAGTGGTGTCAGTGGCGTGTTAAAGTCACCCATTATGATTGTATTTCTATTGATCTCTCCCTTGAAGTCCTCCAGAAGTTTTTAGATATATTTTGGTGCTCCCGTATTTGGTGCATATATGTTTACCAGGGTTATATCCTCTTGTTGGATTGATGCTTTTAATATTATGTAGTGACCTTCTCTGTCTCTTATTATGGCCCTCGTTTTGAAGTTTATGTTGTCAGGTATGAATATTGCTACACCAGGGTTTTTTGTTTTGTTTTGTTTTGTTTTTCATTTTCATTTGCTTGGAAATTTTTTTCCATCCCTTCACTTTCATCCTGGGTGAGTTGTTTTGTTGTGAAGTGGGTCTCTTGTAGACAGCATATATATGGGTCATGTTTTCTTATCCAATCAGTTACCTTATGTCCTTTGATTGGAGCATTAAAGCCATTTACAGTTAAGGTAATTATTGATAGATAATTAGTTGCCATTTTAATTTTATGCCTGTGTTCCTCTCTCTCTCTCTCTCCTCCTCCTCCTCCTCCTCCTCCTCCTCCTCCTCCTCCTCCTCCTCCTTCTTCTTCCAACAGTCCCTTCAGCATTTCTTGCAGTGCTGGTTTGGTGGTGGTAAATTCCCTTTGCCTTTTCTTATCCCTGTATCTCTTTATTTCTCCTTCAATTGTGAATGATAGCCCTGCTGGATAGAGTAGTCTTGGATTCAGACCCTTGCCTTGCATTACTTTGTATACTTCATGACACTCCCTTCTGGCCTGCAGCGTTTCTATTGAGAAATCAGCTGATAGTCTAATGGGAGCTCTTTGGTAGGTAACTTTCTTGTCTCTTCTTGCTTCCTTTAAAATTCTATCTTTGTCATTAATGTTTACCATTTTTTATTATGATGTGTCTAGCTGTGGGTCTTCTGGGGTTCATCTTTCTTGGGACTCTCTGTGTTTCCTGGACTTGTGTGACTTTTTTCTTCACCAGTTTAGGGAAGTTTTCTGTCGTTATTTCTTCAAACAGTTTCTCTATTCTTTTCTCTGATCCTTCTTCTTCCGGTACCCCTATAATGTGAATGTTGTTACATTTTGTGTTGTCTCACAGCTCCCTTAAACTCTCCTCCTGCTTTTTAAACTTTTATTTTTCCATTTGCTTCTCTATTTGGGTGTTTTTCTCTACCTTGTCTTCTAAGTCACTGATTTGGTCTTCAGCTTCTTTTAATCTACTATTGAACCCTTCTATGGTATTTTTGATAACAGCTATGCCATTCTCGATTTCCTCTTGATTTTTATGCATAACTTCTACCTCTTTTTTTTTTTAAAGCTGAAGTAGTTCCTAGTGAGCTCTTCATAATTCTTATTAAGTTGCTCGTAGTTCTCATCAAATTGTTTGAGCACCTTTAAATCATTGCTTTGAATTCTTTATATGACGAATTGCTTTCTTCCATTTTCTGTAGTTCCTTTTCTAGTGATTTCTCTTTTTCTTTCCTTTGGGTGTTGTTTTTTGTCTCCCCATTTTAGCCATCTGTATCTCTAGATCCAGTGAGGGATGTTTGGATGTGTAGGCAGCTTACTGTATACCAAATAAGGCTACTGTGCCTCCCAGACTGTTCTGTTGTGTGTCGCTTCTTGCCTGTTGTAGATCCTGGAGGATTGATTACTGGGGGCTGGTATTGGTATGTCCTGGTAGGTGCTGCTGCTGGATTGCATGGGCCCCTCTGAAGCTGTGTTTCCCTCTGGTTGCTGGTTCCATCTGTAGTTGTATTGCTCAGGCCCTGCTCGCACCATGGGCAGCTGGGTCACACAGGTCTGTCTGGAGCCCCGGCTCCACAACCCTCTTGTGGGCTGTTGGGTTGCACAGGTTTACCTGGAGCTCTGGCTCCGCACCAGTCTTGTGGGCCGCTGGGTAGCACAGGTCCTTCTGGAGCCCCAGCTCCACACCACTCTTGTGGGCAGCTGTGTTGCATCTGTGCCTATGATGCCCCAGGTCCTGTCACTGGCAGCTGGGGAGTGCTGCTGCCCAGTGGGGCTCAGCTCCTGCTCAGCCTTTTCTGTAGCTTTTGGGGATGATTCTCTGCTGCTGGTCTGTACTTCTGTTGCCTGGGGATGGATATCTGCTCCCCAGCATCTGTTGCTGAGGTATATCTCAACTCTAATTGGGCTGCTACTCTGGGGGATGGTGCTGGGCTCCTGGTCATTTGCAGTTTCTGCCACAGGCACCTTGACTGCTCCGCTACTGTACACTGGTCTATGTTGACACAGAGTGCCCACTGGATTGATGGTGCCAGGTACACTGGTGGGCTCAGGTTGCTGGGCCTTAGTCACTCACACTGCCTCCTCCAGGGAAAACCCGGGATCTTCCAAAATGGTGGGACCTCCCCATGGTGCAGGGAGAGGCGCCCTGAAGAGTCGCTTACCATAGTAGCCAGCTGTTCCCCGTTCCTGAGCAGGAACCTTCTGCTCTGCGTCTCTGCACTACAGAAGTTTGGTCATCCACCTTCACAACCACTCACCCTCTCTCACACACTAGCTCACTCTCTCATGCACTCATCCTTCCTCTGGCCCTGCCTGTTGCCATAATCTCCCCTATTATTTGATGATTTGTCAATGGCAGCCATTCTTGCTGGTGTGAAGTGATACCTCATCCTTGTTTTAATTTTCATCTCTCTGATGATTAGTGATGATGAGCATTTCTTCATATGTCTCTTGACCATTTGTATGTCCTATTTGGTGAGGTGTCTATTTAGCTCCTCTGCCCATTTTTTAATTGGATTCTTTGTCTTCCTTTTGTTGAGTTGTATGAGCACTCTATATATTTTGGATATTAACCCCTTATCAGATGTATCATTGGCAATTATGCTCTCCAATACAGTGGGTTCCCTTTCCATTTTGATGGTTGTTTCTTTTGCTGTGCAGAAGCTTTTTAGTTTGATGTAGTCCCATGTGTTCATTTTCTCCTTTGTTTCTGTTGCCTTAGGGGATGTATCAATGAAAATTCTGCTGTGTATGATGTCTGAAATCGTGTTGCCTACATTTTCTTCTAGGATTTTTATGGATTCATGGGTCACATTTAAGTCTTTTATCCACTTTGAGTTTATTCTTGTGTATGGTGTAAGTTGATGATCTAGTTTCATTTCTTTTGCATGTAGCTGTCCAATTTTCCCAACACCATTTATTAAAGAGGCTGTCTTTACTTCACTGTATGCTCTTGCCACCTTTGTCAAATATTAATTGAGCATAATGTTTTGGGTCAATTTCTGGGTTCTCTATTCTATTCTATTGATCTATATGACTGTTCTTGTGCCAGTACCAGGCTGTTTTGATTACAGTGGCTTTGTAGTATAACCTAATATCTGGTAATGTGATTTCTCCTACTTTGTTCTTTTTTTTTCCCCCCAATATTGCTGTGGCTATTTGGGGTCTTTTTTGGTTCCATGTAAACTACTGGAGTGTTTGTTCTAGTTCTGCAACATATGTTGTTGTTATTTTGATGGGAATTACATTGAATTTATAGATTGCTTTGGGTAGTATGGACATTTTAATGATGTTAATTCTTCCAATCCATGGACAAGGTATGTGCTTCCACTTTTTTATATCTTCCTCTATTTCTTTTTTCAATGTCCTGTAGTTTTCTGAAAATAGGTCCTTTACTTCTTTGGTCAAGTTTATTTCTAGGTATCTTATTTTTTTTTTTGCCATGATGGCAAATGGGATTGTTTTTTTCGTTTCTCTTTCTGTGAGTTCATCATTGGTGTATAAGAACGCCATCAATATCTTGACGTTAATTTTGTATCCTGCTACTTTGCCAAATTCATTTATTATGTGTAGTAGATTTTTGATGGAGTCTTTAGGGTTTTTTATGTATTATATCATGTCATCTGCGAATAATGACAGTTTCACTTCCTTTTTTCCAATTTGGATCCCTTTTATTTTTTCTTCATGTCTGATTGCTGTGGCTAATAATTCCAGTACTATTTTAAATAAGAGTGGTGAAAGTGATCATCCCTGTCTTATTACTGTTCTTAAGAGAAATACTTTTAGTTTTTTCCCATTGACTATGATGTTGGCTGTAGGTCTTTCATATATGGCCTTTTCTATGTCGAGACATGATTTCTCTATTCCCACATTGCTGAGCGTTTTTCTCAGATATGGGTGCTGGATTTTGTCGAATGCTTTTTCAGTGTTAATTGATATGATCATATGGTTTTAATATTTCATTTTGCTTATGTAGTGTATCACATTTATTGATTTGCGAATATTGTACCATCCTTGCATTCCTGAAGTAAATCTGACTTGGTCATGGTGAATACTTTTTTAATGTATTGCTGGATCTAATTTGCTACTATTTTGTTCAGGATTTTTTTTTTTTTTTTTATCCTCACCCGAGGATATTTTTCCATTTTTTTGTACAGATAGAGTGGGAGGGAGAGAGAGGAAGGGAGAGAGAGAGAGAGAAACATCGACGTGAAGGGACACATTGAGTGGCTGCCACCCACACGACCAACCAGGGCCGGGGACAAACTGCAACCAAGGTACGTGCCCTTAGCGGGAACCGAACCCGGGTCTCTCCGGACCGCAGGCTGACGCTCTAACCGCTGAGCCAAACCGGCCAGGGCTTTTGTTCAGGATTTTGACATCTATGTTCATCAGGGATATTGGCCTGTAGTTTCTTTCTTTGGAGTGTCTTTTTTTTTGTTTTGTTTTGTTTTGGAGTTAGAATTATGCTGGCCTCATAAAATGAGTTTGGAAGTCTTCTTCTTAAATTTTTTGGAATAGTTTGAGGAGAATGGGTGTTAGTTCTTCTTTGACTTTTCAGAAAATATTCCTCATGAAACCATCTGGGCCTGGGGTTTTGTTTGCTGGGAGAATCTTGATTACATCTTCAATTTCTTTTGTTGTTATTGGTCTCTTCAAGTTTTCTGTCTCTTCCCATTTCAGTTTTGGGAGACTGTGTGTTTCTAGAAATTTGTCCATTTCACTTAGATGGTCTAATTTGTTGCTATATAGTTGTTCACAGTATTTGTTAATGATCCTTTGTATTTCTGTGGTGTCAGTTGTTACTTCTCTTTCATTTCTGATTTTGTGTATTTGGGTTCTTTCTCTTTTTTTCTTGGTGAGTCTAGCTAAGCGTACATCACTCTTGTTTATCTTTTCGAAGAACCAGCTCTTTGTTTTATTGATCCTTTGAATTTATTTTTTTGGTCTCTATGTCATTCATTTTTGCTCTGATCTTTACCCTTTTTTTTTCTTTCTACTTGCTCTGGGGTTTTCTTTTTGTTTGCTTTCTAGTTATTTCAGTTGTGAGGTTAGATAGTCTATTAGAAATTTTTCTTGTTTCTTGATGTAGGCCTGTAGTGCCATGAACTTCCCTCTCAGAACTGCTCTTTCTGCATTCCATAGATTTTGTTTTGTTGTGTGTTCATTTTTATTGGTTTCCAGGAAGTTTTTAAAATTTCTTCATTGATATTCTTGGTAAACCATTCATTGTTTAAGAACATGCTATTTAGCCTCCATATGTTCAAATGTCTTTGCACGGTCTTGTTGCAATTAATTTCTACTTTCATGGCATTGTGATCTGAGAAAACGCTTGATATGATTTCATCTTCTTGAACTTGTAGAGACTCAGTCTGTTCCCTAACATGTGATCTGTCTTTGAGAATGTCCCATGTACACTTGAGATAAATGTGAATTCTGCAGTTTTGGGGTGTAATTTTCTGTAGATATTTATTAAATCCATTTGATCTAGCGCTTCATTTAGAGTTTTGTTTCCTTGTAAATTTTTTGTCTAGAGGATCTATCCAGTGATGTCAGCGGGGTGTTAAAATCCCCTGCTATGATTGTATTATTGTCCATTTCTTCTTTGACATCCTCCAGAAGATTTTTAATATATTTTGGTGCTCCTATATTTGGTACATATATGTTTACCAAGGTTATATCTTCCTGTTGGATAGATCCTTTCATTATTATGTCATGGCCTTTTTTGTGTCTAGTTATGGCCTTCATTTTGAAATATATTTTATAGGCTATGAGTATTGCTACCACAGCTTTTTTTTTTTTCTCTTTTCTTGGAACATTTATTTATTTTATCCCTTCACTTTCAACCTATATGAATCTTTTGTTGTGAGGTGGGTTTCCATTGTAGGTAACCTGTTGCTTATCTCTTGCTGCCTTTAGGATTTTCTTTTTGCCTTAAATTTTTGGCATTTTCATTATTATGTGTCTTGGTGTGGACATTTTTGGTTCTTCTTACTTGGAGCTCTCTGTGCTTCTTGAACTTGAATGCCTTTTTCCTTCATCAAATTAGGGAAGTTTTCTGTCACTTATTCTTCAAATATATTCTCTAACCCTTGCTCTTTTTCTACTTTGGGGACTCCTATGATGCAAATGTTACATTTCCACTTGTCCCACAGTTCTCTTAAGCTGTCTTCCTGTTTTGTTTTTTTTTTCTAATTGGTTGATTTTTTTCTACCCTGTCTTCTAATTTACTGACCCGGTCCTCAGCTTCCTCTACTCTGCTGGTTATTCTTTTCAATATGTTTTTTATTTCTGCTATGTCATTCTTCATTTCTAGTTGGTTGGTTTTCAGTGTTTCTATATCTTTATGCATTATGTTGAGCTCCTTCCTCATGCTGTTGAACTTTCTCAAGATCATGGGTCTGAACTCTACCTCTGATAACTTGCATAACTGCATTTCATTTATCTTATCTTCAGTAGAGTTGTCTTTGTTCTTTTATTTGGGATTTGTTTTTTTGTTTCACCATTTTGGCTCTGTCAGAGGGTTTTGGAGCCTGCAAAATTTTCCCCATGGTTGTTTGTGTTCTGCTGTTTGTGGCTTCCTCTACTTGGTTTGGATGAGTGTGGGAAGACCCACATTAAACATCATTGTCAAGTCTTGTTTTCCTGGGTTGATTTGCAAGCCCAGGAAAGGTTCAGTTATCTTCTAGCTTTTTGCCTGGAGGCTATTAGTTTCAGTTACTTGATAAGCCTTAGGTTGTAGTCCTCAGCTGAATAAAAAACTCACTCAGTTGTTTAGCATAAGAGGATTTCTAGAGGGCAGGGCAGATGCTGGTTGTTAATGAGCCTTAATTGCATTTCTTTTTCTTTTTTTTAAAAAATAGAAATATATGCTTATGTTGTGCATTAACTTGTTCCAATGAATTATTAAATCTGTTAACCTGGCTTTGCAGAATACAGAGGCAAGAGAAAAGCATGTTACTATCTTATCTAACTTGGATTTCTTTGGCCCAGCTGGGTGGGGTTAAATCTTTGAGGGAGGGGCTGCTGCTTCTCCCCAGAGTTTTGGGAAGGAGCAAGACGGCCACCATCCTGTGTAGCCACAACTTAGCCATAACTCTGAGTGCCCTCCAAATCCTGAGTGTCCCCATAAAGTTATAGTCTAGTGTGCCTTTTCTCTGCCGGAGCTGAAGGTGAGTGGCTGTAGCTAATTTAGTGCTCTGACCCGGCCCTTTGCACTGTGGAGCCAGTTTGGAATTTTAACCTCAAGTGAACTGCTCACAGCTAAAACCGCTGTTGTCCATGGGCTCCTAGCCCACCCTCTCCCACCTCTGCAGACCTACCAGGCTTGATTTAGTGTCCCTGTTTATATGGCCCTCTCCAGCTGCTTTTCTGTTGCATTTTCATGATGATTTGTCTTTATTTTAGTTGTAACTCCAGTTTGGTCCTGAGAGAACATCTGTATAGCTTCTATTTACTCAGCCACCATTTTGGAATCCTGGTTCATGTTTTTAAAAAATATGGTCGAAACTCCTTCATGCTCCTCCCTCAGCCCACCCCCACCCTCTCCTCAACAGAACTCTTCTTCTGACCTGGCATCTGTTCATTCTAACATGTTTTTATATTTTTCCATGTATATGTATAAATAATCAATATTTAGTGCTGCTTTTTATTTTGTATAAATAACACCACACAGTTTTCTGCAGCTAACATCTTTTCTGAATTCTATGTTTTCAAAATTTGTTTTGGTTGATATTTGGAGACATAGTACATTTTGAGCTGTTCGTTTTGTAGTAATTCTATGAATTTACTACAGTTTATTAATTTCTCTATTAATGAAGAATTAGGTTGTTTCCTATTGTTCAGTCTTAAAACCAGTGATTTGGGTTGGAAGATGGTAGTGGAGTAGTGGATCTTTCTCCCAGCTCCTCCCAGAATTTAACTGAAATTAAAACTGAATTGAGGAATATTCACCTTGAAATAGCAGCTGAAGATTGGCTGAGGAGGAGACTTTTAAACAGGGAAGTGCAGAAAACACTTTGAGAATGATAGGAAGGATAGCAACACAGGAGGCATTGGCCCACCTCCCAGGAACAGTGGGCCAAGAGTGATGAAGTTTCTCCCAGAACAGAGAGAGGCCTGGACCCCAGGTAGGGCTCCCCAGCCCTGACAGCCAGAGCTGGGAACAGCTGTGCACCCAGCAACAAGCAGTGGGACTTCTATCAGCCAGAGAGCTGAGTACCCTGGAGAAAAAGCCACCTTTTTAATAGAGCTGGCACACAGTATTTCCATTCCCAGACACTCACCCTAAGTTTCAGCAAAGGGAGGGTAGTGTAGATGGGAGTTTCCTGAGGGGTGGAAGATGAGGGTGGCTGCTGTGATAACTGTGTTGTGTAATCCCTCCCCATCACACATATTACAGCAGCCATTTTTCCTAAGAGGCACAAGATCCTACCAACAGCAGAAGTCTGAAGAAAGGCAAATATCTTTCCCCCCAGGATCCCACTCACCCCACTCTCTGGAATCAAGCATGCTCCACCCTGCATCTGGACCCCTGTTGAGGAGGCAGCAATCTCAGGGGGCAGCAGTCTCAGGAAATGTCAGTGAATGGCTTAAGGGTGGGGACATTGCCCCCACATTCCAGGAACCTGGATGGCACTTCCCTTTCAAGGGAGAGCTCATAAAAATTCCTGGCTCCAAGAAGACCCCATTGGCCTGCCTGAGAGGGATTCTGCATAGTGGAGGACAGGGAAATAGTCCAGGAACACACCCACCACCTTCCCTGAAGTCTGAAAGTTTGCTGACCTGCCTTAGGGACCCATTGTGCTAAAAACAAACAAACAAACAAACAAACAAACAAACAAACAAACAAACAAACACACATCAGCCTAAGGACTCAGGTTGACTCCTCCCGTGGGCAGCCAAGCCCACTGGAGGCAGTCACTAGCAGTGGATCATTTGGAGCTTAAACAGGGCACCAAGAGCCAAATTTTGATGGCTTCTGACATTGGCTGAAACAAAAGTACCTCCTGAGAGCCCCAACTCAGCATACAAAACAGTTAGCCTCAGACAATATAAGAGCAGGATCCTAAGGGAAATCCTGGCAGACACTAAAAATCTGCTGAGCCAAACTTCACTTGGTTGTGTTTTTTTAAATTTTTTTTTATTGCTTTGGTATTATTATTATTGTTATTATATTTTCTCTCTTGTTTCTTTCATATCTCTTATTTGCCTCCTTTTTTTTTCTTATTCTATATTTTTCTTTTCTTTCTTTCACTTTACCTTTCTCCTTTTTAAATATTTTATAATATTTTTCCTTTTCTCTTTTTTTGACTGCTATATTTTTCCAACTCTTTTTTATTATTTTTCTGTCCCTTATTTCCTTTCAGAATCTTTTTTCTTACCCTTTTCTTTTCTAGTATTCTTTTTATCATTATTATTGTTATTATTATTATTATATCTTTCTTTCTTTTTCCTTTCTTATTCTTATTATATTTGCGGTTGTTATTTCTGTTTTTGTCAGGTCCTTTGTATGTTTCATGTTTGTTTTGTTTTGTTTTGCCCTGTCAGCACCTGTACAACAGCTCACATGACATGGTTGGAGTTGAGCCTCACAGTTAGCCAGCCTGAAGACAAGATATAAAGAAACACTCAACTAGAGCAGCAAAAAAAAAAAAAAAAACAAAAACAACAACAAAAAAAACACTTTAAAAAGTATGAAGAAATATTAAGGAACTTTGGAACAATTGGAAATGGAACAGCATCCACATTATAAGGGTACCAGAGGGAGAAGAAAGTGGGCAAGAGATAGAGAACCTGTTTGAAGAACTAATGACAGAAAAATTACCTAACCTGGTGAAGAAAGAAGTCATACAAGTTTAGAAAGCACAGAGAATCCCAATCAAGATGAACTGAAAGAGACTCACACCAAGACACATCATAATTGAAATGGCAAACATTAAAGACAAAGAGAGAATCTGGAGCTCCCATAAAATTGTCAGCTGATTTCTCAACAGGAACACCATAGGCCAGAAGAGAATAGTATGAAGTATTCAAAATAATGAAAACCAAGGACCTGAAACCAAGACTACTTTATTCAGCAGGGCCAACATTCAAAATTGAAGGTGAAATAAAGGTGCTTCACAGACTGTGAAAAAAAAAAAAAAAGGTTAAAGGAGTTTGTTACAATCAAACCAGCATTGCAAGAAATATTAAAGGGACAGTTGTAAGAAGAAAGAGAAATAGAAAGAGAGAGAGAGAGGAACATAGACATAAAGAATTAAAATGGTAATAAGTACCTATCATTAATAACCATAAATGTAAATAGATTAAATGCCCCAATCAAAAGACATAGTGTAGCTGAATGGATAAGAAAACATGACCCATAGGATTCCAAATTGGCAGCGGAGTGAATGGCAGCTACACAGACCATTTCCTAGGACTAAACTAGAATTACAACATAATTTAAGTCAAATCGTCAGGAGAAAGCAACAGAAAAGCAGCTTGGAGGACCACATAACCAGGGACACTGACTCAATCCTAGTAGGCTTGTGGAGACACGAGAGGGGGTCTGGGAGCCCACGGTCGGCAGCGACATTAGCTGAGAGCAGCGCCCTCGGGTTAAACTCCCCAGCGGCTCTATAGCGCAGGGCTGGAACAGATGCTAAAATAGCCACAGCCACTTACCTTGTGCTCCAGCAGAGGGAGGGCAGACTGGACTGGAACTGTGTGGGGACACTTGGGATTGGAAGGGTGCTCAGAGCTTTTGTTGAGTTGCAGCCATGCAGGACGGTGGTCATCTTACTCCTTCCCAGGAGGCCCCTCCCTTGGAGATTCAACCCCACTTGGTTGCCATTGAAATGCAAATTGAGGCCCATTAACAACCAACATTTGCTGCACCCTCGGGAAATCTCCTTATGCTGTGCACCTAAGGGAGTTTTTCATTCAAATGAGAAGCCAAGGTTCTTCAAGTAATCACTACTGATAGCCTCCAGGCAAAAAGCTAGAGGATAACTGTACCATCCCTGGGCTAGCAACTCTAACCAAGAAAGTAGCAACTCTAACCAAGAAAGTAAGACTTGACAGTGGTGTTTAACGTGGGTCCTCCCTGGCGCAGCCAAACCCAGGAGAGGGAGCCAAAAACAGCAGAACACCAACACTCACAGGAAAGATTTGGCAGGCTCCAAAGCCCACTGTGATAGTGAAAATGGTGAAACACAAAAACAAAAGCCAAATGAAATAACAAGAGACCTCTACCAAAGATGAGATAAATGAGGTGCAGTTAAGCAAGTTAACAGAACTAAAGACATAGAAATGTTGAAAATCAACCAGTTGAAAATTAAAAACCACCAAGAAGAAATGAAGAATGACATATCAGAAATAAAGAACACATTGGAAGGGCTAACAGCAGAGTAGAGGAAGCTGAGGACCAGATCAGTGAATTAGAAGACAGGGTAGAAAAAAATCAACCAATCAGAAAACCAAAAGGAAAAAAACAATTAAAAAACAAGAAGACAGCTTAAGAGGACTGTGGGAAAAATGGAAATGTAACATTTGCATCATAGGAGTCCTTAAAGAAGAAGAAAATGAGCAAGTGTTAGAGAATATATTTGAAGAAATAGTGACAGAAGACTCCCCTAATTTGATGAAGGAAGAAGGCATTCAAGTTCAAGAAGCACAGAGAACCCCAAGTAAGAAGAAACAAAACATGCCCACACCAAGACACAAAGTAATCAAAATGCCAAAAATTAAAGACAAAGAGAGAATCCTAAAGGCAACAAGAGATAAGCAATAGGTTATCTACAATGGAAACCCCATAAGGCTCTCAACTGACTTCTCAACAGAAACACTACAGGCCAGAAGGGAATGGCATGAGGTAATCAAGGTTGTGAAAAACAAGGATCTGAATCCAAGACTACTCTACCCAGCAAGGCTATCATTCAAAATAGAAGGATAAATAAAGAGCTTTCCAGACCAAAAAAAAAAAAAAAAAAAAAGCCTAAGGGAATACATTAGCACCAAACCAGCACTGCTGTAATTAGCAGGAGAAATAGGAAGAAAAAGAGAACCACATTAAAAAAAAATGGTAATAAACTAGTACATATCAATAATCACTTTAAATGTAAATGGATTGAACGCTTTGATAAAAAGACACAGAGTAGCTTATTGGATAAGAAAGCATGACTCATCTATACGTTTACAAGAGACACTCTTCACAACAAAAGACTCACATAGATTGAAAGTGAAGGGATGGAAAAAAAATCTTCCAAGCAAACAGAAAAGATAAGAAAAGCTGGGGTAGCAATACGCATATCTGATAAAATAGATTACAAAATAAAGGCCATAACTAGAGACAAAGAAGACCACTACATATTATTGAAAGGATCTATCCAACATGAAGATATAACCTTGATAAACATATGTGCACCCAATATAGGTGCACCAAAATATATTAATGATCTTCTGGAAGACTTCAAAGGAGAAATTGATAGCAATACAATCATAGCAGGGGACTTCAACACCCCGCTGACATCGCAGGATAGATCCTCTAGACAAAAATTTAGCAAGGAAACAGAGACTCTAAATGAAGCACTAGACCAAATGGATTTAATAGATATCTACAGAGAATTACACCACAAAAATACAGAATTCACATTCTTCTCAAGTGCACATGGGACATTCTCAAAGATAGACCACATGATAAGACGCAAACTAAATCTCTACAAGTTCAAGAAGATTGAAATCATATCAAGCATCTTCTCAGATCACAATGGCATGAAACTAGAAATCAGTTGCAATAAAAACATGCAAAGACATTTGAACACATGGAGGCTAAATAGCATGTTATTAAACAACGAATGGGTTATTGAGGAGATCAAGGAAGAAATTAAAAACCTCCTGGAATTCAATGAAAATGAACACACAACAACACAAAATCTATGTGATGCAGTGAGAGCAGTTCTGAGAGGGAAGTTTATAGCACTACAGGCCTACCTCAAAAACAAGAAAAATTTCTAACAGTCTATCTAACCTCACAACTTAAATAACTAGAAATCAAACACAAAGAAAACCCCAGAGCAAGTAGAAAGAAAGAAATAGTACAGATCAGAGCATAAATAAATGACATAGAGTCCAAAACAAAACAAAACAAAACAAAAAAACAATTCAGCGGATCAATGAAACAAAGAGCTAGTTGTTCAAAAAAGATAAACAAGATTGATGGACCCTTAGCTATACTCACCACGATACAAAGAGAGAGAACCCAAATACACAAAATCAGAAATGAAAGAGGAGAAGAAACAACTGACACCACAGAAATACAGAAGATCGTTAACAACTAGTATGAACAATTATACGGCAACAAATTCAACAATCTAAGCGAAAGAAACACATAGTCTCCCAAAACTGGACCGGGAAGAGATAGAAAACTTGAACAGACCAATTACAACTAAGGAAATGGAAGATGTAATCAAGACTCTCCCAGCAAACAAAAGCCCAGGCCCGAATGCCTTCACGGGGGAGTTTCACTGAACGTTCAAAGATGAACTAACACCCATTCTCCTCAAACTATTTTAAAAAATTCAAGAAGACAGAAGACTTCCAAACTCGTTTTATGAAGCCAGCATAATTCTAATTTCAAAACTAGGGAAAGACATTACAAAGAAAGAACACTACAGGCCAATATCACTGATGAACATAGACGCCAAAATCCTGAGCAAAATACTAGCAAACCAGATCCAGCAATACATCAAAAAATTGTTCACCATGACAAAGTTGGATTCATTCCAGGGATGCAAGGCTGGTGCAATATTCTCAAATCAATAAATGTGATACAGCACATAAATAAAATGAAGAATAAAAACCACATGATCATATCAATAGATGCTGAAAAAGCCTTTGAGAAAATCCAGCATCCATTTCTGATAAAAATGCTCAGCAATGTGGGAATAGAGGCATCATATCTGGACAAAATTAAGGCCATATATGAAAAGTCTACAGCCAACATCATACTCAATGGGCAAAAACTAAAAGCATTTTTCTTAAGAACAGGAAAAAGACAGGGATGCCCACTTCCATATATGAAAAGTCTACAGCCAACATCATACTCAATGGGCAAAAATTAAAAGCATTTTTCTTAAGAACAGGAAAAAGACAGGGATGCCCACTTTCTCCACTCTTATTTAACATAGTACTGGAAGTCTTAGCCACAGCAATCAGACAGGAAGAAAAAAATAAACAGGATCCAAATTGGAAAGGAGGAAAAAAACAGTCATTATTTGCAGATGACATGATACTATATGTAGAAAACCCCAAAGACTCCATCAAAAATTTACTAGACTTAATGAATTTGGCAAAGTAGCAGGATACAAAATTAACGTCAAGAAATTGAGTGCATTCTTGTACACCAATGATGAACTCACATAAAGAGAAACTAAGAAAACAATCTCGTTTACCATTGCAGCAAAAAAATTAAGATACCTAGGAATAAACTTAACCAAAGAAATAAAGGACCTATTCGCAGAAACCTACAGGTCATTGAAAAAAAAAATAGAGAAAGATATATAAAAGTGGAAGCACATACCCTGTTCATGGATTGGAATAATTAAGATCATTAAAATGTCCATATTACCCAAAGCAATCTATAGATTCACTGCAATCCCCATCAAAATACCAGTGGCATAATTTATAGAACTAGAACAAATACTTTAAAAGTTCATATGGAACAAGAACAACAACAACAACAACAACAAAAAACCCTAATAGCCACAGAAATCTAGAAAAACAAGAACAAAATTGGAGGGATTACATTACCAGATTTCAGGTTATACTACAAAGCCACTGTAATCAAAACAGCCTGGTACTGGCACAAGAACAGGCATATAGACAAGTGGAACAGAACAGAGAACCCAGAAATGGACCCAAGGCAATATACTCAATTAATATTTGACAAAGGTGGCAAGAACATAAAGTGGAGTAAAGAAAGCCTCTTTAACAAATGAAGTTGGAAAAATTGGACAGCTACATGCAAGAAAATGAAACCAGACTATAAATTTACACCATACAGAAGAATAAACTCAAAGTGGATAAAAGACTTAAATGTGACTCATGAATCCATAAAAATCCTAGAAGAAAATGTAAGCAACAAAATTTCAGACATCATACACAGCAGAATTTTCACTGATACATCCCCTAAGGCAACAGAAACAAAGGAGAAATGAACACATGGGACTACATCAAACTCAAAAGCTTCTGCACAGTAAAAGATACAATCATCAAAATGGAAAGGCAATCCACTGTATGGAAGAGCATAATTGCCAATAATGTTATCAAATAATCGGTTAATTTTCTATATATATAGAGTGCTCATACAACTCAACAAAAGGAAGGCAAAGAACCCAATTAAAAAATGGGTAGAGGAACTAAATAGACACCTCTCCAAACAGGACATAAAATGGCTAAGAGACATATAAAGAAATGCTCAACATCACTAATCATCAGAGAGATGCAAATTATAACAACAATGGGGTGTCACCTCACTTATATGCATGTATGCATGAACAATGGACATGAACAACAAAGCTGGGGACAGGGCGGGAAGGGAGGGGGGGGAATCAGTGGGGGAAAAAGGAGAAACATCTGTAACAAAAATAAATAAATTAATTAAATTTTAAAAAATCATGACCCATATATGCTGTCTATAAGAGACCTTCCTCAGAACAAAAACTCACACAGGTTGTAGGGGAAGGGATAGAATAAAATTTCAAGCAAATGGAAATGAAAAAAGCTGGGACAGCAATACTTACATCTGACAAAATATTCTTCAAAACAAAGTCATAACAAGATACAAAGAATGTCACTACATAATACTAAAAGGATCATTTCAATAAGAGGATAGAACCCTGGTAAACGTATATGCACCTAATATAGGAGCACCTAATATATTCTCCTGGAGGACTTTAAGGGATAGATAGAAAGCAATACAGTTGTAGTAGGGGACTTTAACATTCCACTGACATCACTGGATAGATTTTCCAGACAAAAAAATCAACAAGAAAACAGTAACCTTAAATGACACAGTAGATCAGTTCTACTTAATTACTCTTTAGAGACCACTTCATCCCAAATCTTCAGAATATACATTCTTCTCAAGTGCAGATGAAACATTCTCAAAGAGATCACATATTAAGACACAAAACAAATCTTTACAAATTGAAGATACTGAAATTATATCCAGCATTTTCTCTTGGATCACAATGGCATTAAACTAGAAGTCAACTACAATAGAAAACACACACACACACACACACACACACACACATACACACACCTCAAACATTTAATCACATGGAGGCTAAATAGTATGTTATTAAAGAATGAATGGGTTAACCAATGAGATAAAGGAAGAAATAAAAAAACTTCCTGGAAACTAATGAAAATGGACACACAGCACCACAAAATCTATGGGATACAGTGAAAGTAGTCCTGAGAGGGAAGTTCATAGCATTATAGGCCTACCTCAAGAAATAAATAAAAGCTAAAAAAAAAAAAAAAAATCTAATCCCACAATGAAAAGAATCAGAAAGAGAACAACAAGAAAAGCCCAGAGGAAGTAAAAGGAAGGAAATAATAAAGATCAGAGTAGAAATAAATGATATAGAGACTAAAACACACACACACACACACACACACACACACACACACACACACACACAACAATACAAAAGATCAATGAAACCAAGAGCTGGCTCTTTGAAAAAATAAACAAGATTGAGGAGCCTTTAGTGAAACTCATCAAGAAACAGAGAGAGGACCCAAATAAAGAAATGAAAGTGGCAAAGTAACAACTGACACCACATAAATACAAAGGAAAGTATGAAAGTACTATGAACATCTACATGCCAACAAATTGACAACCTGGGTGAAATGAACAAATTCCTAGAAACATTGAATCTTTCAATCTTTAAACAGGAAACCTGATTAAGCAGATAACAACTAATGAAACTGAATCAGTAATAATAGTAACAACTCACAGCATAGAAATACAAAGGATTGTAAGAAAGTACTAGGAACATCTACATGACATCAAATTGACAACCTGGGTGAAATGAACAAATTCCTAGAAACATAGAATCTTTCAATACTTAAACAGGAAACTTGATTAAGCAGATAACAACTAATAAAATTGAATCAGTAATAATAATAATAATAATAATAATAATAATAATAATAATAAATTCCCAGCAAACAAAAGTCCTGGACCAAATGAATTTACAGGCAAGTTTTACCAAACATTCAAAGAAGAACTATCACTTATCCTTCTCAATCTATTCCAAAAAATTCAAGAGGAGGGAAGACTTTCAAGCTCTTTTTATGAGGCCAACATTATCCTAATTCCAAAACAAGATAAAGACACTACAAAGAAAGAAAACTACAGGCCAATATCCCTGATGAACATAGAAGCTAAAATCCTCAGCAAAATATTAGCAAATAAGATCCAGCAATATATTAAAAAGATTATACACCATGACCAAATGGGATTTATTCCAGGGATGCAAGGCTGGTAAAATATTTGCAAATCAATAAATGTGGTACATTACATAAACAAAATGAAGGATGAAAATCACATGATCATATCAATAGACATAGAAAAAGCATTTCACAAAATCCAGCACATATTTTTGATAAAAACTCCAAGCAAAGTGAGAATACAAGGATCATACCTCAACATAATAAAGGCCATATATGACAAACCTACAGCAACATCATCTTCAATGGGCAAAAAATAATAGTGTTTCCCTTAAGAACACGAACAAGGCAGGATCGTGTGTTTTCACCACTATATTGTTGAATACAACATAGCACTGAAAGTCCTAGCCTTAGTGATCAGACAAGAAGAAAATAAAAGGCATCCAAATTGGAAAGGAGGAATTAAAACTATTATTATTCACAGATGACATAATATTGTACATAGAAAACCTTAAAGACTCCTAGAAAACTACTGAAAACTACTAGATTTAATAAATAAATTCAGCAAATTAGCAGAATACAAAACCAACATTGAGAAATGGATGGCATTTTTATACACCAATAATAAACTCTCAGAAACTAAAGAAAACAATTCAGTTTGCCATTGCAACAACAAGAAAAAGATACCTAGGGATAAGTTTAACCAAGGAGGAAAAAGACCTATACTAAGGAAACTATAGGACATTAAAAAAAGAAATAGAGGAAGACACAAACAAGTTTAAACATCCCGTGCTCATGGATTGGAAGAATTAACATCATTAAAATGTCCATACTACCCCAAGCGGTCTATAGATTCAACAAAATCTCTATTAAAATATCATCAGCATATTTCACAGATCTAGAACAAATATTCAAAAAATTTTATATTGAACTAAAAAAGAGCCCAAATAGCTTCAACAATCCTGAGAAAGATCAGTTGGA
The DNA here is from genome assembly GCF_014108415.1 of Molossus molossus. Classification (NCBI taxonomy): domain Eukaryota; kingdom Metazoa; phylum Chordata; class Mammalia; order Chiroptera; family Molossidae; genus Molossus; species Molossus molossus. The sequence goes on from NW_023425347.1 coordinate 8,160,553, forward strand.
GGGATCACAATACCAGAAGTCAAACTATACTATAAAGCCATTATAATCAAAACAGCCTGGTACTGGCACAATAACAGGCATATAGATCAATGGAACAGAACAGAGACCCTAGAAATTGACCCACACCATTATGGTCAATTAATATTTGACAAAGGAGGCAAGAGTAAAGACAGTTTCCTCAATAATTGGTGTTGGGAAAATTGGATAAGTATATGCAAAAAAAAAAAAAAAGAAAAAGAAAAAAAAAAGAAAGGAAAAGAAAGAAACTAGACCACCAACTTCCACCATACCCCAAAATACACTCAAAATGGATAAAAGTTTTAATTGTAAATCATAAAACCATAAAAATCCTAGAAGATAACATAGGCAGTAAAATCTTAGACATCTCTTGTTGCAGAATTTTTGTGGATACATCTCCTAGGGCAAGAGAAACAAACAAAAAAATCAAACAAATTGGACTACATCACACTAAAAAGCTTCTGCACAGCAAAAGAAACCATCCTCAAAATGCAAAGGGAGCTGGCTGGTGTGGCTCAGTTGGTTGAGCATTGTCCCATGCACGAGAAGTCACTTGTTAGATTCCCAGTTAGGGCACATGCCAGGGTTGTGGGCTTGACCCCCAGTAGGAGGAGTGCAGGAGGCAGCCAATTCATGTTTCTCTCTCATCAATGTTTCTCTCCCTCTCCCCCTCTCTCTAAAAAAAAATCAATAAAAATATATATTTAAAAAATTCAAAGGGGCCCTGGCTGGTTTGGCTCAGCGGTTTGAGTATCGACCCGCAGACCAATGAGTCACGGGTTTGATTCCAGTCAAGGGCACATACCTCAGTTGTTGTTTGTCCCCAGCCCTGGTCAGGTTGTATGGGAGGCAACCAGCCTCTGTGGCTCTATCACATTGATGTTTTTCTGTCTCTCTCTCTCCCTCCCTCGCACTCTATCTGATAATAAGTAGAAAAATATCCTCAGGTGAGGAATTAAAAAAATGCAAAGGAAACCCATGGGAGAACATATTTGCCAATGATACATCTAATAAGAGTTAATTTCCAAAATATATAAAGAACTCATACAACTCAACAAAAGGAAGACAAACAATCCAATTAAAAATGTGCAAAGGACCTGAACAGACAATTCTCCAAAGAGGACATACAGATGGCCAATAGACATATAGAAAAAATGCTCAAGGTCACTAATCATCAGAGAGAGGCAAATTAAAACTACAGTGAGGTATTACCTTACACCTGCCAGAGTGGCTACCATCAATAAATCAACAAAAAAGTGCTGGTGACGATGTGGGGAAAGGGGAATCCTAGTACACTGCTGGTGGGAATGCAGACTGGTGCAGCCAATGTGGAAAACAGTTTGGAGTTTCCTCAAAAAATTAAAAATGGAACTGCCTTTTGACCCAGCTATCCCACTCTGGGACCATATCCTAAGAATCCTGAAACACCAATTAGAAAGACTACATGCACTTTTATGTTCATAGTAGTGTTATTTACAATAGCTATGATCTGAAAACAGCCCAAGTGCCCATCAGTAGATGAGTGGGTAAAAAAAGCTGTGTACGTTTACACAGTGGAATACTATGCAGCTGTGAAAAGAATGATCTCTTACCATTTGAGAGAGCATGGATGGACCTGGAGATTATCATGCGAAAATAAACCCATCAGAGAAAGACAAATATCACATGATCTCACTTATTGTTGAATCTAATGAAAAAAATAAATTGATGAACAAATTGGTTCATGGAAGCATGGAACAACAATAAAAATAAATTTAAAACCAACAACATTGATTTGGAGCATTTTCATGTATGCTAGATACTAATCCTCTCCTATTTGCATGCATTGCAAATGAGTAGTGGCTAATTGGTACTGGTTTTAACTTTGCTTATGGTACCTCTTGCTACATGAAAGTATTACATTTTAATGTAGTCAATTTGCCAATCTTTTTCTATTGTTACTTGTGCTTTCTTATATCTTGTTTAAGGAATCATAAAAATGTGTTCTTTAAACCAGGGTTTTGTAAACAATAGAAATCATTTGAGAAAAGTTAATATCCCACTGCAGTATTCTTAACTATTTTCTTAACTGTTAGTCCAATGATATCTTTTTGCAATACTATTGTTTAGATGTGGCTTTATAGAATCTCTGTTTTTTTTCAAAGAACCAGTAAATTCTTTTTGGTAGAAATAAAAGCAAGTCTTGGTGCTGCCCACTTTATTTCTTAATCTTTTGGTTCTGAAGTGTGTTGGCTACTTCTGGGGTCTTTAACTGCAAGGTGGGAGAGCTCCCTACTCTCTCAGAGTCTTCTAAGCAGATCACAATGACAGTCAGTGGACTCACCCCCAGAGCATGAAAATCTGGTGGGTGGGCCCTTCTCTTGGATCTGGTCCACTGGCTCTTGACAACGAAGTAGACTGTGTCAGGTTCTTTTGTGTGCTCCCTTTTTGTACACTTGCATAGCAGACTCTGATCATTACCTAGATATGGTTGGAGCCCTTTGTGAATTACCATTCAGAAATACCATCACTCTCTCTTATTTTTCTTTTTTTTTTCTTTATTGATTTTAGAGAGAGGGGAAGGGAGAAGTAGAGAGAGAGAGAGAAAAACATTGATGAGAGAGAATATCAATTGGTCACCTCCTACATACCCCCCACTGAGGATCAGGCCCACAACCTGGGCATGTGCCCTGACTGGGAATCGAACCAGCGACCTCTTGGTACATGGGTCAATGCTCAACCACTGAGCCACATCAGCTGGGCCACCATCACTCTTTCTTACCGTCTTCTTTTTTTGGGACTTGCCCTCACGAGTTAGTAATTGCCTTCAGAGTCTTTTTTTGTTTTGTTTTGTTTTTCATGAATAAACTGAAGAAAACCAACGTTTTGCCACCCTTAAGATCCTTTTGGAATATTGATTTTTAAGCTATTTATTAAGAAACAAGGCTCAGAAAGAACCTTTAGTACTGGCTGGTGTGGTGGTGTGGCTCAGTTGGTTGAACGTCATCCCATGCACTGAAAGATCACCAGTTTGATTTTTCATCAGGGCTCATGCCTGGGTTGTGGGTTCAATCCCCAGTAGGGGTGCATGCAGGAGGCTGTCAATAGATATTTCTCTCACATTGATGTTTCTCTCTCTTTGTATCCCTCTCCCTTCCCCTCTCTCTAAAAATCAATACACACACACACACACACACACACACACACACATTTTAAAGAACCTTTAACCTTCCCTCTTTTCTTGCCCAAGAGAGAGAGTCAGACAGAGAAACCTGCTGTGGGAAGGGGATCTTAGGATGTCTTCTTAGGTCAATTTGAATTAATTATGACAAATAGGAAGACTTCAGACAGGGGTATATTAGCTAGATACCTCCTGTGCCTGTTGTTTCCAAGTTGCCTGGCAAGAATTTTCCTGCCATGTGTGTTCTACTCTTCCTCAACTACCTGTAAAGTGTCCATTCTCACTTCTGAAATCTAAGTCCTCTTCTCCTTTGTTCAAAAGTGTCATATATACCCAATGTTGCCTCACTGTCTTTGGAAATTTCATGCTTATGTTAATTCCCCATGTGCATATATTAAAATTTTGATTTTTCTCCTATTAATCTCGGTTAATTTGATTAATAGCCAAGCTAGAAGAATATAGAAGGTGAGGGGAACAATAGAGTTTTTAGCCCCCTCCCCCCCAAAAAAAAACAACTTACCAGGGTATTTTGAGCCTGAAGCATTTGTGTACTGAACTAAATATTTAAATGGCAGAGTAAATATAGTAAAATTTCTTTTAGGTCACCTGTCCTTTGAGGTAGGTGATTTACCTTCTTATTCTCACTGTACCCCATTCTTGGGGTCCTGGAGCCTGCTCTTCTCTCCCTCCATCAGAGGTCATTGCTTTCCCCAAGGGGTCAGCTAATCCTGTTGCTGGCCTGCTCTCTTGGACTAGGTTCCTGACTTCTGTGGGATTCAAATGCTTCCATCTACAGGGACCAACATTTTGGTCATTCTTATTAGTTACCAGATCATCACAACGCACATCCGCTTATCCTTTCTTATCAACCAGCTGGAAACCCTCTTTGTCAACTAGATCTCATCTTCTTATCCTTAGGGTTAGTAAGATTAAAATGTGGGCATGAATATGTTGCTTTGATTATTGAACATGGTAGATACAGATTTTATTTATGAATTGATTATGGTTTGTGTTTTGTAATCTATGTATTTGTAACGTTGTGTCCTTGTGTTGGTTCAACCACATCACAAAACTGATGACTGCTGTGGGACTCCCCTTGTCTGATAGTCCATATTCTGTCTCTGATGTGCTGTCAGCTGACACCTCCTGGTCAGTCCCCTCATTGCTTTAAAATAATTGCTCATTATCTTCACCACTCTAAGTCCTACCATGATTCTGGTGACTTCAATGTTTGTACGGCTAACCCGGTTCTGGAATTCTGACTTCTCCATTTCTTGACTTCCTCAGCCCCAGTGACCATTTCCTCCACACCACAAGAACTCTCTCTCCCACAGTCAAAACTACATTAGTCAGCTCAGGCAACAGAACTCTATATATATACGTAGAAACTGTCCTCGTATAACCTCATTTAACCTTAATTAACTCCTAGCAACCCTATGTCCAGATACAGTCATATTGGGGGTTAGAGCTTCAACATATGAATTTGGGGGCTACAATTCAGTCCATAGCAAGACCTGACCTCATTGTTACCCTAAATGGTATCAATTCTGAGATAGAGCTTCCAATCTTGAAAACACTTTGCTGCCTTCCGGTGTTCCACTTAGGTTCTCCTGTGGTAGACAGTTAGACAGACATGAGCAGAGCAAGAACCATGGGCCAGAGTGGAAAGCTGCCGGTGCCTAGCAATGACCAAAACTGGGAAAACAGGACCTCACCCCCAGGGTAACCTATCCTCCCCTAGCATATCACTGGTCATGTGGTCTAAACTTTCATATGGCTGGTCATGCAGTTTAGACTCTCTGACATTTCATATCATTGGTCATTTGGCCCCTCCCCTTACCTTTCCTTCCCTGGCATGTTACTAGTCATGCAGTCGACTCTCTGAGGAGGAACAAGGGGCTGAAGAGTGGCCTCATGTGACTCCCATGCAGGCCCTTGCATGACCACTCCTTTAAGCATTAACCCCTAGAGATAACATCTAGGCCTCAATTATGTTTCAGCTCCAGGACCAGAAAAGCAGCAAAACCAGATAAGTAATACCATGGCTGACCTCAGGACCAGCTGCATTGAATAATGACCCTCAGCCCTGGCACTGACTAATCATCAGTGGTAACCATGACTCTGAAAGAACACATCTGGAAAGCTGATGAATATTTTATTGACATCCTCCCATAAAAGCCTTAGGATGGAGGACCTAGAGAGGCTCTCTCTATGGAGCACACCCATGTCTTTCCCTTCTCCCTCCTCATCTCCCAAGCACAGTTTCCTTGCCTCTTTCTTTTTCCTAAGCATTAAGGGCCCTTCTTTTGCCTCTGTAACTTGTTTTCTGAGCCCATTTTTTCCCCCCTATGGCTCCCTTCTTCTGGTTCTGTGACTTACTAAATAAACTTTCTCTTATAGTTTGAGTCTTGGCTCTGAATTCTTTCTTAGCCAGAACTCAAGTATTAAGGTTGCTGAACAAAGATCCAATCTGACTTCACAAATCTAACACCTGGTGTAGTTTCACCGCCAACTCTCCCAATAAACCTGTTTTCAGCTGCACTGGGGTTTTTAGTAGTTTAACTTTTCTATGAATCTGCTTTTCTTTATCACCCTGCTTTCTGCTCACTTCATTTCTTCCTTCTCTTACCTAGACTTTGTGGCCCACCATTTATTTTCACCATATCTGCCTAACATCCCAAACTCCACTGTTGTTCTAATGTACCTCCCCCCACCCCAAACTAAAACCTCTGTTCCTAGATCAGTTTTACTCTCCCTTTTGTGCTCCTAAACCTAGGCTGCAAGCCTTGATGGAAAAAAAATTTCATAGTGCAGATGGTGTTAGTACAAGTTCATAGTCAGCTGAACCATATGTACTACCTGGCAGCCTTTGATACTTCCAAGGTCAATGCCTACCTATTTCCATTATTTACAGCATCTAATTTAGGCCAATTCTTTTTATCTCTGCATTCACTGCCCCCCAAACATTCAGTACTTTGAGCACAACGGCAGCTTCACAGACAATGACAGTTCCTACCACAGTGTCTCCCCCACACACCTCCTGTTGTCCTGGTTTCCATTGTTCTTTCGCCTTGTCCTTCCAGCTGTAAGAGTGGGAAAACTTCTCTCTGTTGCTAGACTCTGGGTTTCTTAACACTCCTCTGTCAACAACAATTGTACAGTTTTCTGACACCAACTAGATGTCTCACAATTCGATTCAATCCTGACACTACCCAGAGTTAGTGCAGACCTCATGGGTTAAGGGGCTCAGTCCCACAAGATTGTCCCCACTTCAGATGCCAACCACAAGTTCCAGACCTCTGGTGATCCATACTTCAGTGAAACTTGGCTACAAATTCAGGGGGTCCTACTATGCCTCCTTAAGTCCAATAATTTTCTAGAATGATTCATAGAACTCAGGAAAGCACAATACTTACAATTAAAGTATTATTATGAATAATACAACTCAGAAACAGCCACATGGAAGAGCTGAATAGGGTAAGGTCTGTGGAGGTCTCAAGCGCAGGCACTTTGTCCCTGCTAAGTTGGGGTGCACCACCCACTTGGTATATCAATATGTTGTACCAACCAGCAAGCTCCCCTGACTTCATTGTTCAGAGTTTTTATGGAATTTTCATTTCTTAGACTTGGTTGAGTAAATAATTAGCCATTGGTGATTGAATTCCTTCTCCAGGCCCTGCTCTCTCTCAGGAGGCCAGGGAGCGGGGCTGAAAATTTCAGTCTCCTAATCACATGGTGGTCCCTTTGTCAATTAGCCCCAATCCTAAAACTGTTTAGGAGCCCACCAAGAGTCACCTAATTAGCATACACTCAGGTGTGGTCAAAAAAAGGTTCAGCATGAATAACAAAAAACACTCCTATATTCAGGGAGTGTTAGGAGCTCTGTGCCAGGAACCAAGGATGAAGACCAATTTTTTTTTAATTATACCACACTAACATCACCATCCCTTGTTTTTCCTAACCCTACTCACACCTTCTATTCAGGTGAATCATCTGGGTGAAATACCTGTATACCTGCAATGTGTCGGCAGACACAGTGGCCATCCTTGGTAACCCATATGCATGTACCATCATCACAACATTCATAATCCTGCGCTTGTGTGCCTGCTTGTGTTCTTCTCTACATTGTATACTCCTTCAAACAGAAATGTGTCCTATTCGCCCCTGTATCCCCACCATTCTAGCGCAACATCAGGCTCATAGTACTTGTCAATCATTTTTACTGGATTAGTGAATGATTCCATCTCTCATTCTAGGCATTCCTTCATTCAGCATCTCATATGGGAGATATTGCACTAGATATGGGGCACACAGAGTCACAGCTAGTTAGAACCTGATACTCCAGTGGGCTTGGATTTTATCCTGAAGTAAACAGAAGGCCCACCCAGGCTAATCTGCATTTCTACCACACCCAAGACATGCCTCAGAAATAATACAGGTTTTCTCACAGGCACTGAGCCAACCTCGGCACTGACAGCTCCACTGTGGCTTTCATGCTGGGAACGCTCTGCCGCTCTGCTCTTTATGTTCCAGGGACCTCCTGTTGTGACCTCCTGTTGTGACAGAGTCAAAGAAAGACCAGTAGAGAATTGAAGTCCAAATAAGAGCCGTTTATTAGCCAGCTGATGTCTGATTCCAAACACCCCCGTGACAGAGTCTTTGGAATCAGCCTCAATATGCTTTATTACATGCTTTTTACACCTTACAGCAAAAGTTTAATGATACGAGAAAATAGGATCTTCTTGATATAATGCCCAGGGCTACAACAATGCTGTATAGAACTAGTTTGCCTTGTGAATAACAGAAACATCCAGGCACACCTAGAAACACCCAGGCTTTTCAAGGTACATTGGGTCACACTTAGCCCCAAGCTGCACAAACACAATGCAAGCCCAAGTCCTTGAGATTGTGGGGGAGGTCTAGTCTCTGACTCAAGACCTCCAGGCTCTGTGGACTCTGTCAGACACATAGCCGGCTCCCAACAATTTCTTGGTTCAGGGGGTCCTTACAAAACAGGTTCAGCTAGAGGGCACACAGTGACTTTCCCAATCATCAATTATGGAGCCACAAACAAGTTAGCACAGTAATTTACCAATCATCAATTATGGGGTTATAGACATGCCAGCACACTCCTTGGTCTCTCTTCTAGGAAGTGGGGAGCAATTGATTCTGAATAGTTTATCCCTTGGAGGTAACAGAAACTCTCTCTGTAGATTTTTCTCTCTGCCTCAGAGCCAAGAGAGTAGAGGTTAGGTGCTGCCTGGTTCAAGTTACTTAACTCAGTTTGTACTTGCCTCAGTTTCTGCATCTATAAAATGGGCTTTACAATAATACCTCTTAGAATGGATTTGAGGATTAAGTGAACACTTAGTGTGTGTTCTAAGTACATAATAAATGTAACCTGGCCTAGTTGGAATGGCTCAGTTGGTTGAGACGTTGTCTTGTGCACCAAGGGGTTGCCAGTTCAATTCACTGTCAGGGCACTACCTGGTTTGTGGGTTCAATCCCTGGTCAGGGCACATTTGGAGAACAGCTGATCAATGTTTCTCTCTCACATTGATATCTCTCTCTCACTTTCCCTCTCTCTGTCTTCCTCTCTCTAAGCAAGGGCAATCTTCACTTGTCCTCAAGTGAAGATTAAAAAAAAAAATTCAATCTGTAATTAGCATTCCTTCTTTATAATCTTCCTTTCATGGGGAAAATAAAATATATCCCCATATACATATAAAAAAATGCTGGAGAGACATACTAGAAACTACTAAATAAGTGATGGGATAATGACTTTTTAATGTACATATTTTTAAATTAATTTTTTCACTTGTCTTGAGTTTTAGCCATGTGTATTTATTTTAAAAACACTTCATTGTATCTGGCAGATTTGAAAATATCTCCTTTGTGTGTATCTATGATACCTGAAGCTGAGCACACACACACCTTTACACACCTGCATCCATGTCCCACCTGTGGGTCACAGTAAAGATTTTTAGTGGCTTGTCTTGGAACTTCTCTGTTGATCTTGGATGAGCTAGAAAACGAGCCTTTGAATGAATGGCCAGAGTAGAATGATTTCCAGCAGCAATACCTTATTGACATGAACTTGTACCTCCATCAGTGGTGGCAATGAAAACCAAATATCAAAGCAGAGCTTAGATTTAAAATGATTTGAATGTATTATAGCACATTAATCCATAGTGGCTTTCAAACCAGACTGATCAGGCATTTGAAAACCATTTATCTTAAATGGGTCTCTGAAATGTACCAGGGCATTTAAAATGACAACAAATAGTGTTTACTTCATGTTTTACATTAAAAAATAGAAAGCATCACAGTTTCTATTCCAGGTAAGGGCATTTTCTTAATCCCATAATTAGTTTTGCAAGTATCCGACATCATATCTAATTCCCATCTTTTGAATAGCCAACTCTTTTAAAAAGCCAGCTAATGTATGTATTTACAGACACAAAGATCAAAATAAATCAAGCGTACCTAGTTTGGCTCTCAGGTGACGAGATATGGGAGAGCAGAACAAGAAAAGGAAGACATGACTGGCACCTCGTCTCTGAGAGGTTGATAGCACCCCTCATCGTTCACCTGTTAAGTCATCCCACACACAATTTTAACACTGCAGGAGACTGTGTACCCAACTTTGGCAACGCAGATTACTCAGAGGTGCTCCTGGCCCTCAAGGAGTTCATTGCCTAGTGAGAGAGACAAGGTAGAATCCTGTAATCATAATACCCTATGGGAAGTACTAATGACAGAATAAAAAAGTGCTATTAGAGCATACAGAAGTAAGAGGCATGTAAAAATAGGCAAATCTGCTTATAACTATTTAAAAGTTTGTTAGTTATCCTAAGTATTTGTCTTGTCTAAGATGATGTGTGGTTGTTTCCTGTTCATTTGCTTTGCCATTTGACAGATGATGCTCAAGGCATGAAGTCTAGCAATGCTCTTTTAGCAATGCTTCGTGCTTATGTGCAGGAATCCACTCATGGAATGTTCCCTTAGTGTAAGGCACAATGCTCATTTCTGTGAATACTGAGGATTGACAGGATAGTAGTTTTTAGTTAATCATTAAGTAGCGCTTACTGTCTTCTCACATTGTGATTCCGCATCTTTGAATAATACATCACCATACTGAAGAGTGTTAGTAGGGTTACTGAGAGCCTAGAAAACTGAAGAACAAGAGCCCAGTGACTGATCCCCAGAGCCCCAGGTAATCTGAGCCAAGTCTTCCCCTCCCCCTATGCCCCAGGTAGACCCCACCACCCAATCAGGACATACTGAGACTGAACAGCTGAGAATCCTTTGCAACACAATATTTGCTATCCTTGGTCTTCATTCTAAACAATGACCAACAAAAAGGATGTTACTTCTTTTCTTCTACACTTCCTAGCAGGCAAGAGGTTAGCATGAAGAGTGTTTGCTCAGGGATGAGGGTGGAGCTGGACTTTGGTTGTATGTTAGACTGCTTAGGGGGCCTGAAAGGCTGTGGCTAGGAATTCATTAGGTGTGAAAGAAACAAAAATGCCCCCCCCCCCTTATGATTAAATTTAACCTTTTTCACAACTCAAAGAAAAGGTTATATCCCCCCCCTCCCCCAGTCCTGCTCTTCGTGGCAATATTGAGACTCCTAGTAGTTAAATGGCTTCCTGAGGAGGAAGGGCTGGGGTGAGAGCAAAAGTTAACCTGACTGAGGTCTAGAGTCATTCCATGATATCATAGCCGCCTGAATAGAGTGCCATAGGAGAGATTCTATTGTGGATCGAGCTGTGGAACAAATTTCCTATGCTGAAGCCCTAACCTTCAATATGATGAGACAGAGCTTTTAGGGGGGTAATTAAGGTCAAATGAGGTCATAAGGGTGGAACCCTAATCTGTCAGAATTGGTGTCCTTATAAGAATAGGAAGAGACACCAGAGATTTCTCTTTCTTTCTCTCTTCATACGTGCCCAGAAAAGAGGCCATGTGAGGATGTAGCAAGAAGGAGACTGTCAGCAAACCAGAAAAGAGAGCTCCTAACAGGAACTGAATTTGCTGGCACCTTGATCTTGGACTTCTAGCCTCCAGAACAATGAGGAAATAAATTGCTATGGTTTAAGCCACACAGTCTGTGGTATTATGTTATAGCAGCCTAGGTTGACTAATATACAGGGGGTTGGCAAAAGTAGGTTTACAGTTGCAAAACACTGAATTTATTTCTGTATTTTCATTTATTTATTGTTGTATAATTTATTATTTTTATTAACCTACTTCTGCCCACACTTGTAGATGTTGGTACTGAGAAGTGAGGTGCTACTATAACAAACACATAAAAATGCGGGTGTGGCTTTGGAACTGGGGAAGGGTAGAGGGTGGGAGAGTTTTACGGTGCATGCTAGAAAGGGACAGCCTATAGATAGATGGATGTTAAAGGTGATTCTGCTGAGTTCTCAGGAAGAAAGGAGAAGAGCTGGAGAGAAAGGCTCTATTGCCTCAGAGAATACGTATGCCATCATACACAGAATGTTGATAGAAATACAGATGTTAAAGGCCATTCTTCTGAAGTCTCAGGCAGAAATGAGGAACATGCTATTGGAAACCAGAGGAAAGGTGATCCTTATAAAGTGGCAAAGAACTCGACTGAACTGTGCTAGTGTATTGTGGAAAATAAAGCTTGCAAGCAATAAAATTGGATATTTAGCTGAGGATATTTCTAAGCAAAATGTTTAAGTGACTTGGTTTGCTTATGGTAAAATGCAAGAGGAGAGAGAGAAATTAAAAGCAGGAACTCAAACAGATACTTGTACCCCTATGTTTTTAGCAGCATCATTTACAATAGCCAAAAGGTGGAAGCAACACAAGTGTCCATCCACAGATAAATGGATGACCATAAAGTGGTCTATCCACACAATGGAATAACATTCAGTTTTAACAAGGAAGGAAGTTCTGACACATAGTACCTGGGGAGTACTTGTTTACTGGTACAGTTTCAGTTTTGCAATATGAGAAGAGTTCTAGAGATGGAAGGTGGTGACGGCTGTAGAACAATGTGAATGTGCTTAACGCCACTGAACTCTACACTTGAAAGTTGTTAAAATGGCAGATTTTATGTTATGTATATTTTATCACAATTAAAAATATTAATAAGATATATATTTTTTAAATATATTTATTTTTGTTACAGATGTTTCTCCTTTTTCTCCCACTGATTCGCCCAAACCCCTTCTTCCCTGCCCTGTCCCCAGCTTTGTTGTCCATGTCCATTGTTCATGCATACATGCATATAAGTTCTGTGGTTTATCTCTCCCCACCACCCCCTCTTCTGGGGATTGTAAGTCTGTACTCCACTTCCATGTCTCTGGGACTACCCCATTCCTCAGACTGTTATGTTTATTATATTCCACAAATTAGTGAGATCATATGATACTTGTCTTTCTCTGTTTGGCTTGTTTCGCTTAGGATAACACTTTCCAGGTTCCTCCATGTCATCTCAAAGGATAAGAGATCTTTCTTTCTTTCAGCTGCATAGTACTCCATTGTGTACATGTACCACAGCTTTGTTATCCATTCGTCTACTGATGGACATTTGGGCTGTTTCCAGATCTTAGCTATTGTAAATAGTGCTGCTACAAACATGGGGGTACATATATTCTTTCTGATTGGTGTTTTAGGGTTCTTAGAGTATATTCCTAGAAGTGGGATCACTGGGTCAAATGGCAGTTCAACTTTTAAATTTTTAAGGTAACACCATATTGTATTCCATAGTCGCCGTACCAGTCCGCATTCCCACCAGCAGTATACTAGAGTCCCCTTTTGTCCACACCTTCACCAACACTTGTTGTTTGATGATTTGTTGATGGCAGCCATTCTGACAGGTGTGAGGTGATACCCCATTGTTGTTTCAATTTGCATCTCTCTGATGATTAGTGATGTTGAGCATTTCTTCATATGTTTCTTACCCATTTGTATGTCCTATTTGGAAGGGTGTCTATTCAGCTCCTCTGCCCATTTTTTAATTGGGTTCTTTGTCTTTCTTTGTTGAGTTGTATGAGCACTCTCTATATATTGGAAATTAACCCTTTATCTGATATATCATTGGCAATTATGCTCTCCCATACAGTGGGTTGCCTTTCCATTTTGATGATTGTATCTTCTGCAGTGCAGAGCTTTTGAGTTTGATGTAGTACCATGTGTTCATCTTTTCCATTATTCTGTTGCCTTAGGTGATGTATCAGAGAAAATTCTGTTGTGTATGATGTCTGAAATTTTGTTGCCTACATTTTCTTCTAGGATTTTTATGGATTCATGAGTCACATTTAAGTCTTTTATCCATTTTGAGTTTATTCTTGTGTATGGTATAAGTTGACGGTCTAGTTTCATTTTTTTGCATGTAGCTGTTCAATTTTCCCAACACCCTTTATTAAAGAGGCTGTCTTTACTTCACTGTATGCTCTTGCTACCTTTGTCCAATATTAATTGAGAATATTGCCTTGGGTCCATTTCTGGGTTCTCTGTTCTGTTCCACTAGTCTATATGCCTGTTCTTGTGCCAGTGCCAGGCTGTTTTGATTACAGTTGCTTTATAGTATAACCTGAAATCTGGTAATGTGATCCCTCCAATTTTATTCTTGTTTTTCAAGATTTCTGCGGCTATTCGGGTTTTGTTGTTGTTGTTGTTGTTCCATATGAACTGTTGAAGTATTTGTGAAGTTCTGTGAAGTATGTCATTGGTATTTTGATGGGGATTGCATTGAATCTATAGATTGCTTTGGGTAGGGTTGACATTTTAATGATATTGATTCCTCCAATCCATGAACAAGGTATGTGCTTCCACTTTTTTATATCTTCCTCTATTTCTTTGTTCAATGACCTATAGTTTTCTGTGAATAGGTCTTTTATTTACTTGGTTCAGTTTATTCCTAGGTATCTTAATTTTTTTGCCACAATAGTAAATGGGATTGTTTTTTTAGTTTCTCTTTCTGTGAGTTCATCATTGGTGTATAAGAATGCCATCAATTTCTTGATGTTTATTTTGTATCCTGCTACTTTTCCAAATTATTTTATTAAGTCTAGTAAGTTTTTGATGGAGTCTTTGGGGTTTTCTACATATAGTATTATGTCATCTGAGAATAATGACAGTTTCACTTTCTCCTTTCCAATTTAGATCCTCCCCCTCCTTTTTTTTTCTGTCTGATTGCTGTGGCTGAGACTTCCAATACTGGGTTAAATACGAGTGGCAAAAGTGGGCATCCCTGTCTTGTTCCTGTTCTTAAGGGAAATACTTTTAGTTTTTGCCCATTGAGTGTGATGTTGGCTGTAGGTCTTTCATATATGGCCTTTATTATGTAGAGATATGATGCCTCTATTCCCACATTACTGAGTGTTTTTATCAGAAATGGGCGCTGGATTTTGTCGAATACTTTTCAGCGTCTATTGATTCGATCATATGATTTTTGTCTTTCATTTTGTTTATGTGGTGTATCACATTTATTGATTTGTGAATATTGTACCAGCCTTGCATCTCTGGGATGAATCCAACTTGGTCATGGTGAACAATTTTTTTGATGTGTTGCTGAATTCGATTTGCTAGTATTTTGTTCAGGATTTTGGCATCTATGTTCATCAGGGATATTGGCCTGTAGTTTTCTTTCTTTGTAGTGTCTTTTTCTGGTTTTGGAATTAGAATTATGCTGGCCTCATAAAACGAGTTCAGAAGACGTCCATTTTCTTGAAATTTTTTGGAATAGTTTGAGGAGAATGGGTATTAATTTTTCTTTAAATGTTTGGTAAAATTCCCTTCTGAAGCTCTTCAGGCTTGGGCTTTTGTTTGCTGGGAGAGTCTTGATTACATCTTCAATTTCTTTTGTTGTTATTGGTCTGATCAAGTTTTCTATCTCTTCCCTGTTCAGTTTTGGAAGACTATGTGTTTCTAGAAATTTGTCCATTGCGCTTAGAGTGTCGAATTTGTTGCTGTATAATTGATTATAATGTTTGTTAATGATCCTTTGTATTTCTGTGGTGTCAGTTATTATTTCTCCTCTTTCATTTCTGAGTTTGTGTATTTGGGTTCTCTCTCTTTGTTTCTTGGTGAGTCTAGCTAAGAGTCCATCAATCTTGTTTATCTTTTCAAAGAACCAGTTCTTTGTTTCATTGAAACTTTGAATTTTTTTTTGGTCTCCATATCATTTATTTCTGCTCTGATCTTTACTATTTCCTTTCTTCTCCTTACTCTGGGGTTTTCTTTTTGTGTTCTTTCTAGTTCTTTAAATTGTGAGGTTAGATAGTCTATTAGAAATTTTTCTTGCCTATAGTGCTATGAACTTCCCTCTCAGAACTGCTTTCGTTGCATCCCATAGATTTTGTGTTGTGTGTTCATTTTCATTGGTTTTCAGGTATTTTTTCATTTCTTCCTTGATCTTCATGGTAACCCATTCATTTTTCAATAACATGCTATTTAGCCTCCATGTTTTCAAATGTCTTTGCATGTTCCTGTTGCTGTTGGTTTCTAGTTTCATGCCATTGTGATCTGAGAAGATACTTGATATGGTTTCAATCTTCTTGAACTTGTAGAGACTTAGTCTGTACCCTAACATGTGGTCTATCTTTGAGAATGTCCCATATGCCTTTGAGAAGAATGTGAATTCTGCAGTTTTGGGGTGTAATTCTCTGTAGATATCTATTAAATCCATTTGATCTAGCGCTTCATTTAGAGTCTGTGTTTCTTTGTTAAATTTTTGTCTAGAAGATCTATCCATTGATGACAGCGGGGTATTGAAGTAACCTGCTATGATTGTATTGCTGTTGATTTCTCCTTTGAAGTCCTCCAAATAATTTTTAATATATGTTGGTGCTCCGATATTGGGTGCATATATATTTGCCAAGGTTATATCTTTCTGTTGGGTAGATCCTTTCAATATTATGTAGTGGCCTTCTTTGTCTCTAGTTATGGCCTTCACTTGGAAATCTACTTTATCAGATATGAGTATTGCTACCCCAGCTTTTTTTTGGCTTTTTGTTTGCTTAAAAATATTTTTTCCATTTCTTCACTTTCAACCTATGTGAGTCTTTTCTTGTGAAGTGAGTCTCTTGTAAACAACATATATGTGAGTTATTCTTTCTTATTTAGTCAGCTACTCTGTGTCTTTTTATCGGAGCATTCAAACCATTCATAGTTAAAGTGATAATTGATGTACTTATTTATTACCGATTTTGTTTAGTGTGGTTCTATTTTTCTTCCTATTTCTTCTACTAATTTTACAGCAGTCCTTTTAACATTTCTTGCAGTGCTGGTTTGGTGTTAATATATTTCCTTAGCTTTTGTTTTTTTTGGTCTGGAAAGCTCTTTATTTGACCTATTTTGAATGATCGCCTTGCTGGATACAGTAGTCTTGGATTCAGATTCTTGTTTTTCATGACCTCGATTACTTCATGCCACTCCCTT
This sequence comes from Molossus molossus, assembly GCF_014108415.1. Lineage (NCBI taxonomy): Eukaryota > Metazoa > Chordata > Mammalia > Chiroptera > Molossidae > Molossus > Molossus molossus. The sequence goes on from NW_023425347.1 coordinate 8,177,153, forward strand.
CTGGCCTCTAGTGTCTCTGCTGAGAAGTCAGCTGAGCGCCTTATGGGGTTTCCTTTGTAAGTCACCTGTTGTCTATCTCTTGCTGCCTTTAGGATTCTCTCTTTGTCTTTAATTTTTGGCATTTTAATGACTATGTGCTTGGTGTGAGCCTGTTTGGGTTCTTCTTACTTGGGGCTCTCTGTGCATCCTGAACTTGAATGCCTTCTTCCTTCACCAAGTTAGGAAAGTTTTCTGTCACTATTTCTTCAAATATATTCTCTAACCCTTGCCCATTTTCTTCCTCTTCGGGGACTCCTATGATGCGAATATTATTCCGTTTCCAGTTGTCACACAGTTTTCTTAAGTTGTGTTCTTGTTTTTTAATTCTTCTTTCCTTTTGGTTTTCTGATTAGTTGATTTCTTTCTACCCTGTCTTTTAATTTACTGGTCCAGTCCTCAGCTTCCTTTACTCTGCTTTTAGTCCTTCCAATGTGTCCTTAATTTCTGCTATGTCATTCTTCATTTCCACTTGGTTGTTTTTCAGTGTTTTTATATCCTTACCCATGGTGTTGATGTCCTTACTCATGCTGTTGAGCTTCCTTAAGATCATGGCTCTGAACTCTACCTCTGATGATTTGCTTAGCTGCATTTCATTGATCTCATCTTCAATAGAGTTCTCTTGTTTTTTCATTTGGGATTTGTTTCTTTGTTTCACCATTTTGGCTATCTCATTGTGTTCTGGAGCCTGCCAACCTGCCAAATCTTTCCTGTGGGTGTTGGTGTTCTGCTGTTTGCGGCTCCCTCTTCTGGATTTGAATGAGCCTGGGTGGACCCACGTTAAACCCCACTTTAAAGTCTTACTTTCCTGGGTAGATTTGCAATTCCAGGACAGGTTCAGTTATCCTGTAGCTTTTTCCTGGTGGCTAGTAGACTCAGTTAGTCAGTGCCTTGGAATGTAGCCCTGGTGTTCTGCATAAGAGGATTTCCAGAGTGTGGGATAGATGCTGGTTGTTAATGAGCCTCAATTTTCATTTCTTTGCCTCACCTGGGAAAAGCTGAATCTCTGAGGGGGTGGGGGGCTGCTGCTTTTCCCCACAGCTCTGGGATAGAGCACACTGGCCACTGTCCTTTGTGACCTCAACTCAGCAAAAACTCTGAGTGCCTTCCAAATGCTGTATGTCCCCACAGAGTTCCAGCCCAGTCTGCCTTCTCTCTGCTGTAGCCCCCAGATGAGTGGCTGTGGCTATTTTAGCGCTCTGTCCAGGCTCTCTGCGCTGTGGAGTGGGCTTGGTCTTTATTCCCCAAGGGCACTGCTCACAGTTAAGTCTGCTGCTGTCCATGGGCTCCCAGCCTGCCACCCTCTCGTGTCTCTGCAGATCCTACCAGTGTCCCTTGTTATATGGTCCTGTCCTGCTGCTTTTCTTTTGCTTTTTTACGAGGATTTGTCTTTATTTTAGTTGTAATTCTCGTTTGGTCCTGGGAGATCGTCTGCATAGCTTCTATTCACTCTGCCTTCATTTTCACATCCTCTAAGCCTATCTTGTGCGCAGCTGGGTCTCACAGGCCTTTCTGGTGCCCCCACACCCTGCAGGTTCCGCAGGTAACTGGATTGCACAGTCCCTTTGGAGACCTGGCTCTATGCCTAAGTTATGGGCTGCTGGGTAGCATAGGCCTCTCTGGTGCTTCAGCACCCTGCAGGTCCCATGGGAAATTGGATGGCACAGTTCCTGCTGGGTCACGCAGGTCTCTCTGGTACTTCAGCACCCGGCAGGTCCCGCAGGTAACTGGATGGCACAGTGTCTGCTGGGTCACACAGGCCTCTCTGGTGCCCCCTCACCCTGCAGTTCCCGTGGGCGGGCAGCTAGATAGTACCAGTCTCTCTCGGGCTCTGGCTTCTCACTGCTCTTGTGAACTGCTGGACCGCACAGGCCTCTGTGGAGCCCCAGGTCCCAGGGCTGGTGGATGGGGAGTGCTGGTGCCATGTGGGGCTCAACTCTTGCTCAGCTTTTGCTGTAGTTTTTGGGAATTGGTCTCAGCTGCTGGTCGGTGCTTCTGTAGCCTGGGGATGGATGTCTGCTCCCCAGCCTCTGTTGCTGGGGGTATATCTCCACTCTGATTGGGCTGCTACTATGGGGGATGGTGCTGGGATCCCTGCTGTCTGAGGCTTCCGTGACCAGCACCTTGTGAGCTCCACTACTGTGCACCAGTCTGTGTTGACACAGTGTCCACTGGTTGGTTCAGGTTGCTGGGCCCTAGCCGCTCCTTCTGCCTCCTCCCGGGGAAGACCCAGGATCTTCCAAAATGGCGGGACCTCCCCACCGTCAGGGAGAAGTGCCCTGAAGGGCCGCTTACCTTGGTAGCCGGCTGCTCCGTCCACAGCACAGGAACTTTCTGCTCTGCATCCTTGCACTGCTTGGGTTTGGTCGTCCACCTTCACGTCCACTCACCCTCTCTCACACACTCACCCTCCCTTCGGTCCTGCCTGCTGCCATATTCTCATCCCAATAAGATATATTTTTAAAAGAAAGAAAGACACTAATATTTGCCTGAAACTATTTACCTCTTTTACATCCTGGGTCCTGAGAGTCCCTCATTTCTTCACTCTTTCCATCCAATCTGTTATGGCATCCTTCATTCTTACTTTGAAGTTGTACTTTCTTTCTCATCTTCATTCTACTACTCCAGGCCAGACCCACAGCATCTTGTGCCTGCCATGTGCCTCCCTGGCTCGTATCCCTGCAGCCTCCAGTCTGTTTCCTGTCGGGCCTGCTGAGAAAGTCTATCTCTCTGAATTACCCACCTAATTCTTCATACATCAAGGCTTCCATGTCCCTTGGCAGCTGGCCCCACCCAGCCAGTTAACCTTGTTGACCAGTAGTCCTGGCAAACACCCCAGTCTAGGTAGGACAGCATCCTTGAGGTGCTCTGAGGCATCATGCCCTTCCCCACCTTGACACCTTTCTCCCACTGTCACCCTCACAACCATGCTTCCTCTTTTCTGTGCTCATCTGCTTAAATCCCAACCCCATGCTCTCTACCTACTCCTGTCCCTAGTCATCTTTCCACCCTTCAACTGCTCTTACCTTCAGCACCCACATCACACAGTGACACATATGGCTGCTGTTCTCAGCATTCCTGTGCCTCTCTGGGCAAGGAGGAAACCGGTTCCTGGTATGGGCCACCTTGTGCTTCTTTCTTTTTTTTTTTTATCCTCACCCGAGGACACTTTTTCATTCTTTGTTCAGATAGAGCAGAAGGGAGAGAGAGAGAGAGAGAGAGAGAGAGAGAGAGAGAGAGAGAGAGAGAGAAATATCGATGTGACACATCGAGTGGCAGCCACCCGCACGACCAACCAGGGCCGGGGACAAACTGCAACCAAGGTACATGCCCTGAGCGGGAACCGAACCCGGGTCTCTCCGGACCGCAGGCCAACGCTCCAACCGCTGAGCCAAACTGGCCAGGGCACCTTGTGTTTCTTTTGACCCAGTGCAGTCCCAAACTTCCAATGGGGATTTAACAGCTACAAGCTGATTGATATGAATAGAGTTCAACTTTGGCAGCTGAGTTGAGCAAACATCAGGTTACTAATCAGCTTCCAAAATATCAAATGTGCTATTTTAAATCTAATTAGGATGCACATTCCTGGCCTGAAGGTGCCTGCAGGTGGCAAAAATGTGTTGGGGCTCTTCATTTGGAAAAAGGCAGCTTTTAGGGTCACTTGAGGGCAAGGCTGGGAGCATCAGAGCTGCATGGTAAGCACGTGTGTGACAGTGGAGCTATTGAGCAGGACACTCCACTCTTCTTCTGAAGAAACACCACTCTGTAGAAAGACAGCTTGGATTGCTGAGTCTCAGAGCTCAGTGGTGGGCTGGAAATTAGGTGGTTGGGCTGCTGGAGCCTAGTGTGTCTCAGGGCAAGAGTGAAGGTTAAGGGCGAAAATGCCTTACCCTCCCTGCCCCTTATGGCCATCACCTCTCACCTGTCCCATCCTCTCTTCCTCTAAAGCTGCATCAATCTGGGCAAATAAAACCATCTGAAAAATCATGGGCACCCCTTTGGGTAGTAAGAACTTGACCTTCAAGTACTCAACAACCTGATGCTCATTTACTACATGTTTGCTGAGCTTCTTTCTGTGTCAGGCACTGGGGTAGAGCAGTGAGCAAATCCTACACATACCCTGCCCTCCTGGTGCCTGCACCTGGTCTGTCACACCTGTGATATTGCTGTGTGTCAGGCATCATGCTACACACTGCAGTGTCTTTGATAAACATAACACAGTCTTTACAAGAAGGAACTTCTGGTCAGAGAGGAAACAGTCATCAGGAGACAGTTACCATACCATGTGTGATGAGCATTCTAAATAGTACAGTATTTTGGACTTTAGTGCTCATATGTCATCCACTTGGACAAAGAGGAAAGTAAAACTCTTTAATAGGGGCACATTTCATTTTTGTTTTGTTTTTCAAATTCTATATGATTAAAAAACCACTCTTATTTATAGTATCATTGAAATGCCATTCTACTTCTACTAGATCTCAGCTTTTTACCTTCATTGCCAGCACTGCATGCCTACATATGCTATTTCTCTCATAGACATATTTGATGATTTTTTCAATCACCTGGTCTTGGTAGTGTCCTACAGGGTCATCGTCCCAAAGGACGAGTGGCAGAGGCCCAGACATCCTCATTCTGTTAGTTCTATTAAAGCACCGCCAACAATGGAAAGACTATTTCCTGTCTCGTGAGGATTCCAGGTGTTATATAGGGTAGGAGCTAGTGCCCACCTGGAGCACAAGTAAGTACGCTCTTGGAAAATGAGTACATTTTTCTGTTCCAAACAAGGGAATTGACACTATAGCTCACATATCAACCCCCTATTCTTTCTGACAAGGATGATCTTACAAAGCACTTAAATGACCTTATTCTGTTGCTATTTGAAGAACAAAAGACTTATCTGTCCACAAATATTTTACCATTATTGAAATTAGTGTTGAAATTCTCACAGTTAGGGTCACTTTTAAAACAAGAATATTTGTTTAAATGTACATATATGGCCTGTGGGAAGGATGCCTGAAAGTAGTGGTAGAAATACCTGGGAGTTTTGCAAAATTACCGAGGCCCATCCCAGACCAGTTATCTGGATCTTTGAAATGTGGGTCCATGAAGATTTTATTTCAAGTTCCCTGAGTGGATCTAATGTGCAAAAATTGAGAACTGCCTTGGTTCATGGAACAGGATCACTGAGAACAGTTCAGCCCTTCAGGTCAGTGAGTCCTCAAGAGGAGAGCAAGGCCCTGGGAGAGGCTCTACTCCCTCAATACTCAAGGTGTGGTTCCTGAACCAGCATTATCTGGCCATTTGTTTTAGAAGTCTAGAACCCTAGCGCCCATCCAAGACTGACTGAATCGGCACCTCCATGAAATAAGATCCACAAATGACTCATGGGCACGTTACAGTTTGGAAGAGACTGTCCAGGATGCCTTTCAGTGTCTGCTTTTGGTATCTGTATGGGCTAAATTGTAACCCTCTAAATTCTTATGTTGAAGTCATAAACCCCAATACCTCAGAGTGTGACCTAATTTGGAGATAGGGTCTTTACACAGGAAATCAAGTTAAAGGGAGGTCATTAGGGTGGGCCCTAATCCACTATGACTTGTGTCCTTATAAATGGGGAAAATTTGGATACAGAAAAACACACACAAACTGAAGATGGTCATCTATAAGCCAAGAAGAGAGAACTAGAATAAATCCTTCCTTGCCTCCCAATCCTGAGAAGGAACCAACCCTACCAGTATTATGATCTTAGACATCTAGCCTTTATAACTGAAAGACAATAAATTTCTTTTCTTTTTATTAAAATTTTTTAACGTTTCTGATTGGTGTTTCAGGCTTCTTAGGGTAAATTCCTTGAAGTGGGATCACTGACATATGTACCCCCATGTTTGTAGCAGCACTATTTACAATATAGCTAAGATGGAAGCAGCCCAAATGTCCATCAGTAGACGAACGGATAAAAAAAGCAGTGGTACATATACACAATGGAGTACTATGCAGCTGTAAGAAAGAAAGATCTCTTATCCTTTGAGATGACATGAAGGGACCTGGAAAGTATTATCCTAAGCAAAACAAGTCAAACAGAGAAAGACAAGTATCATAGGACCTCACTTATTTGTAGAATATAATGAACATAACCGTCTGAGGAATGGGATAGTCCCAGAGATGTGGAAGTGGGGTACAGACTTACAATCCCCAGAAGAGGGGGTGGTGGGGAGAGATAAACCACAGAACTTATATGCATGTATGTGTGAACAATAGACACGGACAACAAAACTGGGGACAGGGCGGGGAGGGAGGGGGAGAGGGGAATCAGTGGGGGAAAAAGGAGAAACATCTGTAACAAAAATAAAGTATTTTAAAAAAATAAAATTTTTTAATGTTGACATTATTGCAGGTATCCCCCTTTTTCTTCTCCTTTGCCGGCCTCCAACCACCCCTACCTCCCAATTCCTTAGCTTTCACCAAACTATTGTCAATGTCCATGGGGCATGCATATATGTTCTTTAATCCCTTCATCTTTCTCTCTTTCTCTCTTTCTCTCTTTCCCTCTTTCTCTCTTTCTCTCTTTCTCTCTTTCCCTCCCTCTCTCTTTCCCTCCCTCCCTCCCTCCCTCCCTCCCTCCCTCCCTCCCTCCCTCCCTCCCTCCCTCCCTCCCTCCCTCCCTTCCTTCCTTCCTTCCTTCCTTCCTTCCTTCCTTCCTTCCTTCCTTCCTTCCTTCCTTCCTTCCTTCCTTCTTTCTTCCTTCTCCTCACCAGAGGACATTTTTCTATTCTTTGTTTAGATAGAGCAGGAGGGAGAGAGAAGAGAGAGAGAGAAACATTGACGTGAAAGGGACACATCGAGTGGCTGCCACCCGACAACCCAACCAGGGAAGGGGACAAACTGCAAACGAGGTACATGCCCTCAGCAGGAATCGAACCCAGGTCTCTCTGGATCACAGACCGACGCTCTAACCGCTGAGCCAAACTGGCTATGGCCCTTCACCTTCTTTATCCAGTCACCTCCACCCCCATTCACGGAGGCACTGGCCAGTCTGTTCCATGTGTCCATGCTTCTGGTTTCATTTTGTTCCTCCCTTTATTTTGTTCATTGAGTCCACATATAAGTAAGATCATATAATATTTGTCTTTCTCTGATTGGCTTATTTCAGCATAATAATCTCCAGGTCCATCCATGCTGTCTCAAAGGGTAAAAGATCCTTCTTTTTTTTATAGCTGCATAGTATTCCATTGTGTAAATGTACCATGGCTTCTTTTTTTTTTTTTCCTCACCCAAGGACATTTTTCCATTTTTTTGTACAGATAGAGTGGGAGGGAGAGAGAGGAAGAGAGAGAGAGAGAGAAACATCGACGTGAAAGGGATACATCGAGTGGCTGCCACCCGCACGACCAACCAGGGCTGGGGACAAACTGCAACCGAAGTACATGCCCTTAGCGGGAATCGAACCAGGGTCTCTCCTGACCGCAGGTGGACGCTCTAACCGCTGAGCCAAACCGGCCAGGGCACCATGGCTTCTTTATTTACTCGTCTGCTGATGGGCACTTGGATGGACTGTTTCCACATCTTAGCTATTACAAATAATGCTGCTATAAACATAGGGGTGCATATACATTTTCTGATTGGTGTTTTGGGATTCTTAGGATATATACCCAGAAGTGGGATTGCTGGGTCAAAAGGCAGTTCCATTTTTAATTTTTTGAGGAAACTCCAAGAGTTGTATACGTTCTTTATATATTTTGAAAATTAATTCCTTATAAGATGTATTATTGGCAAATATGTTCTCCCATACAGTGGGTTCTCTTTCCATTTTGTTGATAGTTTCTTTTGCTGTGTTGAAGCTTTTAAGTTTGATGTAGTCCCATTTGTTTATTTTTTCCTTTGTTTCTCTTGCCCTAGGAGATGTATCAGTGGAAATTCTGCTACGTGAGATTTCTGAGATTTTACTGCCTATGTTTTATTCTAGGATTTTTTATGATTTCATGTCTTTTGTCCATTTTAAATTCAGTCTTGTGTATGGTGTATGTTGGTGGTCTAGTTTCACTTTTTTGCATGTGCCTGTCCAATTTCCCAACACCATTTATTGACGATCTTTACTCCATTGTATGCTCTTTCCACCTTTGTCAAGTATTAATTGACCATAGAGGTGTGGATTCATTTCTGGGCTCTTCCATTGTATGCTCTTTCCACCTTTGTCAAGTATTAATTGACCATAGAGGTGTGGATTCATTTCTGGGCTCTCTGCTCTGTTCCATTGGACTATATGCCTGTTTTTATGCGAATACCAGTCTGCTTTGATTACAGTGGCCTTGTAGTATAGTTTGATATCTGGTATTGTGATCCCTCCAACTTTGTTTTTCTTTCTCAAGATTGCAGTAGCTATTTGTTTTGTTCATATACATTTTTGGAATAATTTTTCTAGTTCTTTGAAATATGCCATTGATATTTTAATAGGTCTTTCATTGAATCTATAGATTGCTTTACGTAGTATGAACATTTTAATGATATATAGTTCTCTGAGTACAGGACTTTTATCTCCTTGATTAAATTTATTCCTAGGTAACTTATTTTGTTGTTGCAACAATAAATTGTGTTGTTCCTTAGTTTCTCTTTGTGATAGTTCACTATTGATGTATAAAAATGCCATCGATTTCTGTATGTTGTTTTTGTCTTGTAACTTTGCTGAATTCATTTATTAAATCTAGTAGTGTTTTGGTAGTCTTTGGGTTTTTCTATATACAATATCATCTCATCTGCAAATGACAATTTTACTTCTGCCTTTCCAATTTGCATGCCTTTAATTTCTTCTTGTCTGATCACTATGGCTAGGACTACCAGTACTATGTTGAATAAAAGTTGTCAAAGTGAACAACCCTGTCTTGTTCCTGATCTTAAGGAAAATGCTTCTAGTCTTTGCCCATTGAGTATGATGTTGGCTGTAGGCTTTTCATATATGGCCTTTATTATGTTGAAGTATGATCCTTTTATTCCCACTTTGCTGAGAGTTTTTATCATAAATGGGTGCTAGATTTTATTGAATATTTTTTTGCATCTATTGATATGATCATGTGATTTTTATCTTTCATTTTATTTGTGTGATGTGTCACATTTATTGATTTGTAAATATTGTACCAGCCTTGCATCACCAGAATAAATCCCACTTGATCATGGTGTATAATTTTTTTTTAAATTGCTAATATTTTGTTGAGGATTTTGGCATCTATGTTCATCAGGGATATTGACTTATAATTTACTTTCTTTGTTGTGTCTTTACCTGGTTTTGGAATTAGGATAATGTTGGCCTCATAAAAAGAGCTTGAAAGCCTTCCCTCCTCTTGAATTTTTTGGAATAGTTTGAGGAGGATAGGTGTTTTTCTTTTTCGAATGTTTGTTAAAATTCACTTGTGAAGCCATGTGATCCAGGGCTTTTGTTTGCTAGAAGTTTTTTTGATTACTGCTTCAATTTCATTAGTTGTTTTTTGGCCTATTCAGGTGTTCTGCTTCTTTCTGATTTTGTTTTTGAAAATTGCATATATTTTAGGATTTGTCTATTTCAGCCAGGTTGTCTATTTTGTTGGCATATTTTCTCACAATCATTTGTATTTCTGTGATGCCTGTTGTTACCTCTTCTCTTTCATTTCTGATTATATTTATTTAGGCCTGTTCTCTTTGTTTCTTAATAGGTCTGGTTAAAGGTTCATCAATCTTGTTTATTTTTTCAGAGATCCAGCTTTTGGTTTCATTGATCTTTTGTATTTTATGAAAATTTCTATGTCATTTATTCCTGCTCCGATTAAAAAAAAATTTTTTTTCTTTATTGATTTTAAAGAGAGCCCTGGCCGGTTTGGCTCAGCGGTTGGAGCGTCGGCCTGCAGTACAGAGAGACCCGTTCGGCACGTACCTCGGTTGCAGTTTGTCCCTGGCACTGGTTGGTCGTGCGGGTGGCAGCCACTTGATGTGTCCCTTCACATCGATGTTTCTCTCTCTCCCTCCCGCTCTATCTGAACAAAAAATGGAAAAATGTCCTTGGGTGAGGATAAAAAAAAAAAAAAGAGAAAGGAAGTGAGATGGAGAGAGAGATAGAACCGTCGATGAGAGAGAACATCTCCTGCATGACCCCTACGGGGGATTGGTCCCACAGCCTGGGAATGTGCCCTGACCAGAAATCAAACTGATAACCTCTTGGTGCACGGGTTGATGTTCAACCACTGAGCCACACCAGCTAGGCTCTGCTCTGATTTTTATTATTTCCTTCCTTCTACTTTGGGTTTCTCCTGCTGTTCCTTTAGGTGTACGGTTAGATTGTTTATTAGAGATATTTCTTGCTTCTTGAGGTAGACTTGTAATGCTATGAACATCCTTCTCAGGACTGCCTTTGCTCTGTCCCATTGATTTTGCACGGTTTTGTGTTCATTTTCGTTTGTTTCCAGATAATTTTTGATTTCTTCCTTTATCTTATTGGTAAACTATTCATTGTTTAACAACATGCTACTTAGCCTCTACGTGTTTGAATATTTTTGAGGTTTTTTTTTTTATTTTTATCGTGGTTGATTTTTAATTTCATGCCATTTTGATCCAAGAAGATACTTGATATGATTTCGGTACTCTTAAATTTATTGAGATCTCTTTTGTGTCCTGATATGTGGTCTATCTTTGAGAATGTTTTATGTGCACTTGAGGAGAATGTATATTCTGAAACTTTGGAATGAAATGTTCTGTAAGTATCTGTTAAATACATCTGACCTAGTGTGTCATTAAAGGTGCTGTTTCCTTATTTATATTTTATCTAGAAGATCTATCTAGTAATGACAGTGGGATGTTAAAGTCACTTAGTATGACTGTATTGCTGTCAATCTCTCCCTTAAAGTCCACCATTTTTATTTTACATATTTAGTTGCTCCTATAATGGGTGCATTTATGTTTATAAGAGTTATATCCTTTGTTGGACTGATTCCTTTATTATTATGTCATGACCTTCTTTGTCTCTTATTATGGCCTTCATTTTAAAGTCTATTTTTGTAAGATGTAAGTCTTGCTACTCTAGCTTTTTTTTCGGGAGGGGTGTTCTATTTGCATGGGATATATATATTTTTTATCACATCGAGTGGCCACTTCCTTCCTGCACAACCCCTACTGGGGCCAGGGACAAACTGCAGCGAGGTACGTGCCCTTAGCGAGAACCAAACCTGGGTCTCTCTGGACCACAGGCAGAGGCTCTAACCACTGAGAAAAACTGGCTAGGGCTGCATGGAATATTTTTTTCCATCCTTTTACTTTAAGCCTATGTGTATCTTTTGTTCTGAAATGGGTTTCTTACAGATAGCATATATATGGGTACCCTATGTCTTTTGATTGGAGCATTTAATCCATTTACACGTAAGGTTATTACTGATAGGTACTTATTTATTGCCATTTTTAAAATGCTATTTTCCTTTCTCTATATATTAATCTTCCTCTTTTTTTTTTTTTTTTTAATCCTCACTCGAGGACATTTTTCCATTCTTTTATTCAGATAGAGTGGGAGGGAGAGAGAGAAAAAAAAATTGATGCAAAAGGGACACATAGAATGGCTGCCACCTGCATGACCCAAACCGCAACCGAAGTACATGCCCTTAGTGGGAACCAAACCTGGGTCTCTCTGGACCACAGGCCGACACTCTAACTGCTGAGCCAAACCGGCCAGGGCTATTTCTTCTTCCTCTTAAAGTAGTCTCTTTAGCATTTCTTACAATGCTAATTTGGTGGTAATGAACTCCTTTAGTCTTCTTTTGCCTGGGAATCTCTTTATTTTACTTTCTATTTTAAATGATAGCCTTGCTGGATAGAGCAGTGTTGGTTGCAGGTTCTTGCTTTTCATTACTTTGAATATGCCATACCAATCCTTTCTGGCCTGAAGTGTTTCTGTTGAGAGACCAGCTGACAGCCTTATCAGAACACCCTTGTAGATATCTGACTGTTTCTTTCTTGCTGCCTTTAAGATTCTGTTTGTGTTTCATCTTGGCCATTTTAATTATGATATGTCTTGGTGTTGGTCTCTTTGTGTTTATCTTGTTTGGTACTCTCTGTAATTCCTGAATTTGTATGACATTTTCCTTCACCAGGGTAGGGAAGTTTCTTGTTATTCTTTCTTTAAACAGGTTCTCTATCTCCTGCTCACTTTCTTCTCCTTCTAGTATCCCTATAATCCAGATGTTGGTGTGTTTCATATTGTCCCAAAGTTCCCTTAAACCATTCTTATGCTTTTTAATTATTTTGTCTTTTATTCTGTTCTGTTCAAGTGATTTTTAAAAATTTTGTCTTCTAATTCACTGATTTGATCCTCTGCCTCATCGAGTCCACTGGCAATTCCTTCTAGTGTACTCTATATTTCAGATACAGCATTTTTCATGTCTGACTGATTATTTTTCATGGTTTCTATATCCCCTTTCATGTTATTGTCTCACTAAGTTCCTTTAGCATTTTATAACCATTACTTCGAATTCTCTATCTGATAAATTGCTTGCTTTCATTTCATTTAACTCTTTTTCTGCAGTTTTCTCCTATTCTTTCATTTGGGGACTGTTTCTTTGTCTCCCCATTTTGGCTGTCTCTTTGTGTTTGTTTCTATGTATTAGATAGGACTGCTATGACTCCCAGTCTTGGTGGCGTGACCTTCTATTATAGATGTCCTCTGGTTCCCAGTGCAGTCTCCTTGATCTCCCGAGCTGGGTGCCCTAGGAGTGTCTCTTGTGTGGGTTGTTTGGACCCTCCTGTTGTAATTACATCTTAATTGCTGTTGGCCCTTTTGTGACTGGGATCAACCCTACAGCTGGCTAAACTATTAGATTCAACCCCAACCCTGTTGCGCAAAGTGCTGTGAAGGTTCAGTCTCAAGGTGTCTTGATCTCTCAGTGGCACAATTGTTAATCCTTCAGGCTGGGTTTCTATAGAGGTGAACCTTAATCACCATGTATGAGACACTGTGAAGATGCTCCCCCCAAGGAGGAATTGTTCCCAGCAGGGTCTAGGGCCTGCCAGGATCCACCTTTGGGTGTGCCTTCTGTCTAGTTGGGTCAAGTTCTGGTGTGGTCTGAGGCCCACCAATCATTGTGATGATTCTGGGTCCTTTTGGGTTCTTTTGGGTGGGTTTCAGATGCAGGTTGCTATCAGACATTGTGTGTAACTGTGTGTAGTTACCACTCTGTTCACTTGTGTCAGCATCTGCCAGGACTGTGTGTTCATGGGAGGGACCAATATATGTAAATGGGTTGGTTTCTTTCAGCTTTGAGCTGGGGGAAGATCTGTAGGCTGTCTGAGGCTCCCTGAGGTCCGTCTCCATCTGTCAGCTACTTTGCCCCACCCCCATCCCCGAGGTTACCTGGTCTTCCTCCAGTGCCTTCCAAAGAGAAACTTTAAGATGGACCCAAACTAGCCTAACTCAGGCTAGTGGGCCCCCAGCTTAAAGATTACACAGCCAGGCACTCAATGAGGGGAAATTAGTTTCTGCTTCAAAGCCAAACTCCTCAGTCTTTACCTGAGACTCCAACCTGCTTGCTGCAGGTTCAGGTTGGGTACAGGCTGCAGTTTTCTCTGCAGGAACAGTTTCAGCTGCCCTGGGCTCAGGGGGATTGATCAAAAGAGTCTCCCAGTTGAGAATGTTGCCATCCCAGCCTGCAGGAGGGTGCTAAGCACTTCCTGTTGGTTCAAGACAATAGCCTCTGAGGGTCTCACACTTGGAATGTCTCACTCTGAGCTGCTCTCCCATCCTCCACAGAAGAGCACCCTGCAGTGGATTTCGATGACTTCACAGAGCTGAGCCAAACAGTCTCCTGTTGGGGATGGTGTTTGTAGCCTGCAGGAGGGGGAGATGGAACTCTACCTCTCCTTTCTGGGAATGTTTGGCTGAACTCACAGGGAGCTCGAATCAGCCTCCCCAAAATACAGTAATAAAGCCCAGCACTCACTTGTCTGTCTCCCTGATAGAAACCTTCCTGGAGAATACAGTCCAAAAATCCTACCTCTGTGTGGAACCATTGCCCTCATGCCACAGGATCAAGCAGGAAGGGTTACAAAATCAATCTCACACAGGACTCTGATCTCTCCATACAGCTGGTCTCAATGAAGCAGGGGCCAAAATTCCCAACTCCACTTGTGTTCCCAACTCTCTGCAGTATGGGCTTAAAAATAGCCAGGAGGCTCCACAGGTGGGGGAAGGAATTGAATCCTTTCCCCTTCCACCATGCCAAACAGTTTAGTCACTAACTGGAGCTCTGTACAATGCCTCTAGAGAAAATAGAGGGTCCCTCAAAGTAACAGCTGGGTGCAGCCCACAGGCCCCTCTGCTGGACTGATGCACTGCAACACCACCTATCCAGCAGTCAGAGCCTGAGCAAACTTCTCAAGCTAGGACTGTTAACAATAGGTGCACTCCATCACTGGGAAGGTACGGTCCTAGTCTCCCAGGCAGACAAAATTCCCCAGTTCCCTTCGTTTGATGCTACACAGGCTCTTCTTCCAGTCTCTACTGCTTTGGGTTTGGGATCCTTGCGTGGGGTTGAGACCCCACACTCCCAAGGGGAGGGAGCTTTTCAGGCAATATCACTCGACTTCTCAGCCACATACCTGCTGCAGGGGGGCTCCCCATTTCTGTGACTGCCCTCCTCTTACCAGTCTCTATGTTTTTTCTTCAGTGTGCCTTAGATATCCAATGAGCTATACTTCTCTTGGTTTTTCAAGTTGATTACATAGTATTTTAGCTGTAAATCCAGTCCCTGGCCGAGAACAAGGGCACATGGCCTCTGGCTACTCCACAGACATTTTGCTTCCCCCTCTGAGACAATAAATTTCTGTTTCAGCCACTTAGACTGTGGTACTTTATTATAGCAACCATAGGGAAGTAATCCACTTATGCTGACTTTTATCTATTTTACATCCAAACTGCCAGTGATCCATCAGCCACTGTCATCCCTGATCCTCAGAGCCTACAGGCCAAACACTTCATGGGCC
This sequence comes from Molossus molossus, assembly GCF_014108415.1. Classification (NCBI taxonomy): domain Eukaryota; kingdom Metazoa; phylum Chordata; class Mammalia; order Chiroptera; family Molossidae; genus Molossus; species Molossus molossus. Next base: position 8,192,171 of record NW_023425347.1, read on the forward strand.
ACCAGCCGGTCCATAGACTGGCTGCTCAGGGGTTAGAAGCCCAGTGCTAATTCTATCAGCTGTGGGCAGGGTAGGGGCGGATCCCCTGGCCAACTTTCTTTGCAAGGCTGAAGTATTTCCTGGAATGGTCACAGAGGGATCTCACTCTCATGTAGTCCGTCAGTCAGTCTTGAGCACTCCCCATAGCCAGCACTTGGCATAGGACACTGTGGGAACTAAATTATTCTTATCATTATTAAACCATCCAGTAGACATTTGAAGACTGATTGGTAGAGATGAAATCTCAGTAGAGCCTTTAGGGGCCACCTCTCTCCAGGTATCCACTTATAGTCCACGTTCTTCAGCCGGTTATGGTAAGATCCAGCCCCTTTCTGCCCTAAACTCAAATCCAACTTTAAGAGCTTCATGAATAATACAAACTTTACTGATGGCTTTTTTTTTTTTTTTTTTAGGGAAATGGAGGAAAAGCTTGATTGTCCCCCAAGAGGCAACCTACTTTAATGTAACTTCTCAACTTCTCTCTCCCTTTGGACATTGCCAAATCCCTCCTTAATCTTCAATGCCTTAATTTTCAATACTTAAAATGTTGGCAGTAGTATATCCCACTCCATCAAACAAGAGCCAGTGAACAGTACTGTTCAGCAGCTCCAGCCTGAGGCCACCCAGAGCACACCTATGCTCAGACAAGGTGGGTTCATTACTGTTTGCAATGAGTGAAAGGCTAACTATGAGGAAGGGCACGGGATCTCAGTGAGAAGGTGTTAGAAAAGAACTATGATGGGATTTGGGATTTTGTTGGAGGATCTGGGGGAGTGTTGAAGGAAGCTGTGATTGGCTCTAGATTGGAGATTGAATGCTGTCAGAAAGTGGGGACAATTCTTTGACTGGGCAATTCTTTGATAAGTCTTCTTTATAAGGAGGGGAGACTCAAACAAGATAAAGCTGTAATTGACAAAGTAGAAGTCACTCATTTTAGCCAAAAGGGGCATTTTGGGGGAGTAGTTTTGTGGGCAGCACAGTGACCTTATTTTTGTCTATACTTAGACCAAATTATGAAGTAGTCTTTCCTTATCTCCTTTTATTGTTGTTTCAGAGTGACATCAGGGGTTGGTGTTCTGTGCTGTGACTTGTGTCTAATAAGAGAATGGTACAGCTAGTCCAGTCTGTGGTGTCAGGGACAGCTCTTTAAATTTTTTCAGCACTCAGCAAGAGAAATACCTGTGGCTTTTCACCTGATCCCTTTTGCTTGTTGTTTCTCAAGCATAGCTCTGGGCAGGGGTGAGAGGCCTCAGTTTTTGTAACTTATTTTATGTGGCAGGTGAGGGGCATGCAATAGGGGCTTTATAACGAAATACCAGGATGGTGTCTATTTGGATACTATTCCGTTGATTTGGTCAACATCCATTTATCAAAGGGACTACCTAGGATATGAGGAATTCCATAATGGACAATCCCCAATCCCCAAGATATCAAAGTGTTTATTACATTTGTGGGGGTGGAGGGTTATTAATTTTCCAGGGCTGCCATAACTAATACCTCAGACTGTGGGGCTTAAACTATGGAAATTTATTTTCTCACAGTTCTAGAGGCTGAAAATCTAAGATCAAGGTGTCAGTAGGGTTGGTTCCTCGGAGGCCCCTCTCCTTGGCTTGCAAATGGCCACCTTCTCCCCATATCTTCACATGGTCTTTCCTCTGTGTGTATGTCCTGATTTCTTCTTTTCATAAGGACACCTCTCATGTTGGATTAGGTGTCCTAATGACCTAATTATCTCTTGGGGTTAGGGCTTCAACACAATCGAGCCCATAATAGAGTGTCAGAAAAAGAAAGAAAAGAGTGCTTTCAAGTGTCCCTGAGTTCAAGGTAGAAACATGTGAGGTGCTGGTTCAAGGAGGGAAGAGGAGTCATTACAGGCTGAGGGAGCAGGTCTCAGAAACCCCTTGGAGGAGTGATGATGAGCTAAGCCTTCACAGATGCGTACTTACTCCTGTGGGCATGGGGCCAGGTGGAAGAAGAGTTAGAGCTTTCTAACCATCAGAAGGGGAATAGCTGTGTGAAAGGAAGTTCAAGGCACCTCTTGTTCCCCTGTAAAGTCTTTGGGCCAGAGTTTAGGGGTACAACTACTCCTTATTAAATGATTGATTCTGGGAGAATTGTGTGAAATAGATCCTAGTACCTGGCTTGGCAGTCACACTAAGAGTGTGCCCCCTCTGTTTCATTGTGTCTGTCTATCCCACACCTCTCCACCCCTCAGCACCTAGCACAGGCCTCTGAACAGGACTCAGATCTCAGCTTCACCACCTGCCAGCTGGGTAATCTTGGGCGGGTTACTTAGCTCAGTTTTCCCATCTGGAAGATGGGACAATGTCACCAGTCCCATGGGTCTGCCCTACAGAATATAAAGGTACTTATATAGCTCCCACCTCATCTCCCTTTTTATTTCTTCCACCATAACCACATGGGGAGGCAGGAGATACACTAAGAATAAAGAGCAGGGAAGCGAAAGAATCAGTCCACACACAGTCAGCTTTGTCACACTCTGAGTTGTACAGGACTCAGAGGCTTGTTACATCTGAAAGATAAAAAAGAAAGCATGACTGAGTGTCTTTATAGCTGAGGAACATACAGAGGGCTTCCAATGAGTTATAGAAGTCATTTTGTATTTATATGAAAAGTCAGCTAGGCAACCCTCCCATTTTATGGATAGAAACCGAGGCTCATCTATGAGTTGACCAGTCTTAGTCACAGCAAACACTTGGCAGAGCTGAGAAGAGAATGCAAACTCACACACAAGACATCCCACAGAGCGTGTTTGCTGACTGGGGGCCAGACTTGGGTCACAGAACAAACCACAGTGATCATCTAAATTAAAACGTTTACATTAATTAATACTTGTGCGTGGTCTTTACCACATGACAGGTGTTGTTCTAAGTGCTTTATCCATATTTATTCATTCAGTTCTCTCGACAACACTATGAAATAAGTACCTGTATTACCATAATTCCCATTTTAAGGACAGGAAACTGAGGCACAGTATGTAATTGCCCAGGGTCAGACAGTTGTCAGTGGTGGAGCAGGATTTGGACCAAGGTGGTCTGACGTTCAGAGTCTGTATTCTTAATGGCTATAGTTTTCTGCCTCATAACCAGTGGTTTTCAAAGAGTGGTCCCTGGAATAGCAGCAGCAGCAGCATCACCTGGGAACTTGTTAGAAATGCAGGTTGTTGGGCTAGCCCAGACCTTCTGCAGGTGGGCCTAGCCAGCTGTGTTTTAAGAAGCCCTCCAGGTGATTCTGATGCATGCTCAACTTTGAGAAGGACTGCCCTTCTTCCCCTTCTTCCCTCAGAGCACCTTTGTGGAAGTGGAGAATGAGGCTAGAGAGATCCGTTATCAAGACTTTGGAAGTTTTCTCCAGGACACACTTGGATCACCCCTTCTGAATTTTAATCAGTGCAAGGTCCATTTCTTTCTGCAGAAGGAAACTAGGGGCTCATTTATATTTTTCCTTTTTTCCCCTTGTCTAAGTACCTACCACAGAATGGACCATGGATAATCAATAAGATTTTATGATGCCCCTAAATTACTTGTGTTCCACACAAAGCTAGCGAGCCTGAAAGTAATAGATCCCTGATGGGAAAAGCCTTCCTGGATGGAGACTGTGTTTGTGGGAGAGGAAAAGAGGATCTGTGGTGTGATGAGGGGTTCAAACACTCAGAACCTGGCCTGCTGCAACCCTGGTCTCCTACATTTCTTTCCCTCCCTCCCTCCCTCCCTCCCTCCCTCCCTCCCTCCCTCCCTCCCTCCTCCCTTCCTTCCTTCCTTCCTTCCTTCCTTCCTTCCTTCCTTCCTTCCTTCCTTCCTTCCTTCCCACCATTCAAATTTCATTATATTTTAAATGACTGAAATAGGATAACTGCATTAATTTGGAGTGTTATCCTTAAGAACAGAGATAAAAACTTGAATCAGAAAAAAAATAAAAAACAGAACAAAAAGGACACTAGTTAGCTTATCAAGGATTTGACTATTCTTTTCTTTTTTGGTAAGGGAAAGAGGATCACACAGGAAAACAAATTTGCGCTGTAGAATGACCATTGATTATTAGTGAACTCTGGTGTCTATTGGAAAAACTAACACCTGCAATGTGCAAACTCGAAAGAACAATTTGGAGGCTTATAAGGGAGACCAACACTGAGCCCCAATAGTGCACCATTCCCGAATGACCAGCCCACCACCTGGGACAGAAAGATTGCACTGGACCTTTTCCATCAGGGAGGGTGGTGATTTCTTCTTGCAACACAGACACTGTTCTGGATGTGGATAAGCCTTCCTGTCTGTAGTTCCTTCACCAGACTGCCGGTGCGGGCCCCAGACACCTCTTCACTGGCATGGTGTTCCACACAGCATTGCTCTGATCACACCTCCCAAGCACATATTTCCAGCAAGTTCCATTGGTGAGGGGCCGCAGCAACTTCTTTGCTACTGACCTAACCGTGGCCATGACCTCACTTGGAGGGTCTAGAGTTCAGCCTGGGTTGGGATGCATGTTGCTTCCCTGGAGATTCTAATTTCAGCCCTCAGGGTCATCACTGCTTGTTATATCTGCATTTCCTACCATTTAAAAAGTCCTCTTTACTTTGTTCTAGTCAATCTCTCATTATTCCCACCTCCTGTTATAGTTAATAATTATTTTCATTAAAGTTTGCCTGTTTCAAATTACTGTGTGTTCTCTGCTTCCTGAATGGACCCAGAGTGATGCACAAGGTGAAAAAAAAAAGGCTTCTCTGACCAGTCCAGGGTCTTTTCCCCCTGCACCCTCTGCCTGGCTGCCCACAGGTGCCCGCCAGTGGTGTAGGGAGGGCTATGGGGACACTCCCTCCAGTGACTTCCCCAACGGCCCAGCGGGTAACTTGCCAGCAACTCTTGCTGACACCCCAAGGGGGCTCCCTCGTGAGTCTCTCTGACACCCCCACAAGAGCCTTTGTGGCCTGTTCAGCCTGCACCAGGGCAAGGAGTTCCCTGCACAGCGGCCCTGGCCTGCAGCTCCTCCCAGATGCCTGACTGGGACTGAGGGAGCAGAGGAGCCCTTGGCCCTGTGCATTGTGCCCACACACTGCCTCAGCCCTGTAAGTAGTGGCCACTCCCCATGGTGGCTATTTCCGTGATCCTAGTGTTTTCTCATTCCCCTGGGAGTGAATCTCTCCTTCCTACTTAATAATTCTCTGTGTTAAATTTTCTCTGTTCAAATTTCTGGTGTGGTTTCTGTCTCCTACAACTCTGAGTGATATATTCACTATCAAGCAGGGCTGGCGGCAGATCACTGAAAGTTTATTTATTATTATCATTGTTATTTTTGGTTAACCCTCACTGGAGGATATTTAGATAGAGTGGGAGGGAGGTGGAGGAGAGAGAAACATTGATGTGAGAGGGACGCATAGATTGGTTGCCTCCCGAAATACCCCAACCAGAGCCGGGGCAGACCTGCAACCCAGGTACATGCCCTTGACCAAGTATCAAACCCATGACCCTTTGATCCAAAGGCTGATGCTCTAACTGCTGAGCCAAACCGTCCAGGGCAGATCATGGAAAGTTTAAACAGAAAGGGATTTAATGCAGAGAATCTGGTATTGGCAGGAACATGAGGATGGCCCCAGGAGTGGGCCTGAGCAGGAAACAGCTATCTAGGAAGTCAAACCAGAAGGACCAATCTACTATCAAACATACATCGCACACTCCACAAATACACACAGAAAGAGAAATTCAAGATTGAGAGTAAACATTCTAGGCATTCTGAAATTTTCTTCCTGTCCCAAAATGGATCCTGTTGCAGACCTCTCTATTGAAGAGCAGTAACAAAAAGCCACATAATAATACTCTATGTTTGGACAAACTCATAGGACTTCCAACAGCACTAAACCATGTGAAACGAAACACAGCTTCCTGAGGTGGGCCTACCAGGCGTTATTCCCAGAGAGGGTCAATAACTCACCCACCATCACATGGGAAGGAGCAGCAGACCTGCAGCTTGAGTTCTGGTGACTTCTTAGCCACAGACTGTAGAGTTCATGAATATTCCAGAAGAGTTATTGGTCTGGAAAAAATTGTGGTCTTGTAACTGGGTTCTAATCATTGAGTATATCATTGTTTCTCTTTCAGTTCAATGCAAGGCCTAAAACTAAGTGAATGTTTGTGAAGAGAACTTCTTTCAAACTTTAGGTCAAATATTGTCTAATGTGCGATGTATGCCATAAAGTTTAATAGATGTGAAAGGGTGTGTGAAGGCTGTCACTCCTGTCTTCTTGCTTTACCTTTCAACATTGACAGGCACATCTAAGAAGGGGGTCCTCTTCTGAGTTATGTGATAAAGCAGCCACAGTAACAGCATTCACCCATACACACCAACTCAGAGCTATAAAAATCCAGAGTACAGTTTTAAAGTTTCTTAAGTTATGTGAGCAAATTCTGAAATAGAAAACAAGGGACAGGTTGGACTCTGTGCTAGCTAGCCTATTTCCAAATAAATCACGTTTAAAAAAAAATTGTCCATTGAGATTTAGAAAACAAGTTGAAAGATACCCTGAGGGAACTCGATGACTCAGACTTGAGACAAGTAAATTACACCTTGGGTTCAGACTAATTCTGTGTGTGCCTCTAAAAAAATATGAAACAAATGTGAAGTTACTGAGAGTTTAATTGGTTTAATGTTTTAATCACTACATTGCAAACCCAAGATGCTAAGCTAGCAAATTTAATTGTGGAAAGAGAATCCAATTGAAGAGTTCATTTATCAGGGAAATATTGACTTTCATTTTCTCTAGGTTTCTATTACAGCAATGAGTAGTCCTATCTCATGGAGACCTTTGTGTCACCAAAGAAACCAAAAGGCTCTGTTTACTTTTGCATCACCGAATTGGGAAGAAAATAGGCAAATTAACTGGGAATCAGCAAGAATGGTTACAACTAGTCCAAAGGGGGAAAACGCACAGAGACCCAATTGGCTGTTTTTTGCATGTCATGTTTATATGAAAGAGTCCCAGGTCACCCTCAAAATAAATCTGTTTTTAAACGAAAGTGATCTAATGGGACATTCTCTATCTGCCTCTGAAATGATGATGGAGATGTGGTCTGTACCAAAACAGTATGATCTCAGAGTCACAGTGGGCAGGAAGATAAGATCTCTCTGGGTCAGTTAAAAATGTATTCTCTAGCTGCTTGGCTCAGTGAATAGAGCACTGTTCCATGGACTAAGAGGTCCCGGTCAGGGCACATGCCTGGGTTGTGGGCTCGACCCCCAGTAGGGGATGTGCAGGAGGCAGCCAATTCATGTTTCTATCTCACATCGATGTTTCTATCTCTCTCCCTTCCTCTCTCTAAAACATCAATAAAAACACACACATATATATTTAGAAAATGTATTCTACAGTCTAGGCCAGTGTGGCTCATTTGTTTGGAGCATCATTTCATACACCAAAAAGTGGTGGGTTTGATTCCCAGTCGGGGCATGCACCCAGGTTGCAGGTTGCATCTCCAGTGGGGTGCATGTGGGGGGGCAGCCTATCAATGTCTCTCTCTCTCTTTCAAACAATAAACATATTCTCAGGTGAGGATGAAAGGAAAACAAAGAAATGATCCTTCCCTTTAATAAAGGTTTTGGGACATTCTGGTATAAAATGACCTCCAGAAGCAGAGTGGAAAGGAAATTTATGGGATGACTAGCTCTGATTCTGGTCTGTGACCAGCTGGAAGGATGGCAGTGGTGGCCATGGGTAAACTCTTTTTATTCTCTGGACCTTGATTTATTCATCTGCAATATGAATGGATTGAACTGATGGTCTCCTAAGGTTGCTTTTATTTTTAACCTTCAGGTCATTTGTGACTATAGAGGTCAAGAGGAAGGTAGGAAAAAGTGGAAGAAGAGGGTGAAATGAAAAGAGAAGTCTGAGGAGGAGGAAAAATGGGAAGAGAGAGGAAAACCCAATATTGTCTTTGTTGAGAATAAAGTATGTGCCTTGACATTCTGCATCCTTAATGGAGGGTTATTAAATGATGGAACCACAGCTGAGTAAAGAGCCCTCAGCAATGCATCTCAAAATAGAAGTCTCGGTATTTATTTAGAAGACGGTAATTTCATTTTCTAGAGAAAATTTTCGGTAAAAAGAGTTTACATGGGCAATTAAATTCTTATCTTTCAACATATCTGCCTAAAAGCTATAAAAATAAGGTCTTATATTTCCTATGATCCAGCACTTTCTAAGGACATATATTACCTAATTCAGTCCTCACAACATTGTAAAGTGAGTACTACCCAACCCCCCTCTTACCGATTATGCAATTGTGGCTCAGAAAGGTTAAGTCATTTCTAGCAACAAGGCAGAAACACAGATTCAAAACAAAATATGTTTTATCCCTAAGCCTGTGTGTTTTACCTCTGAACTCCCAGTCCATGATCTGGTAACAGGAGAGACAGTTACAGAGAGCTCACCAAGCCTCAGACTCAAACAAACAACATGGTCCATTTCTCCATTTCCTTCTCCTTTTTCTGTCTTTGTCTTCTTCATGGTCTTGTTTTTCATCCTCTCCATCTCTGTCTCCTCCCCCACCTCTTTTATCTTCTCCATCTCACACTGAGCTCTGGCTGGTGTGGTTCAGTTGGTTGAGCGTTGTTTCATGCACCAAGAGGTTGCTGGTTGATTTCCTGTCAGGGCACATGCCCAGGTTGCTGGCTCCATCCCCTATGAGGGGCATGCAGGAGGCAGCTGAGGGAACTGATTGATATTTCTCTCTCTCTTTCAATTTCTCTCTCTAAAATCAATAAAAACATTTTTTAAAAATCCCATTGATAAAGAAGGTCCTATGGAGAAATCTTACTCCTACCCTGCCTACCACACTCCTGCCTCCCAGGGCTATCTGTTGTCATTAGTTTCTTTGATAACCCTTCAGTGTTTCTTTATGTAAACACAAGAAAGTGCAAATGCATGTTCTTATTTCCTACTTTCTTTTCCCAAAGTTAGCATACCAAATTATAGCATACTTTGCACTTTTCTGATTTTACTTAGTGATATGTCCAGGAGATCTTTTGATTTAGTTCACATGGCTCTTCATCATTGTTTTTCAGTTACAGGCTATTCCATCCAATGAGTAAATCATAGGTTTGTTTAGCCAGTTCCTAGACATGGACACTTGGACAGTTTTTGTGTGTTTTAGTATCACAAGCAATGCTGCAGGGAATGATCTTGTCACATGTCAATTTCTACTCCTCAGATGTACCCCAAGGAGTGGGGTCACTGAGTCTGAGGGAAACTGCATTTGAAATTTTGATGACTCTCCCTCACAGGGGCTGCACCAGTTGGCAATCCCCTGAGAAAGAACAGCAGCGTCTGCTTCCCTAGCACCCAGGCAACAGAGTGTTTGGTCAACCTTTTGGAGTTTTTCCAATCTGATCCAGGAAAAATTGCATCCTGGTATAGTTTTAGTTTTTATACCTCTGATTATGAGTGAAGGAATTTAGGACCCGGCTGCCTAGAGAAGAGCGCCAGTGTCTGGCATGTGTGGGAGGAAAGCAGGAAGAGTCCCCTGCCCTTGTTTCCTCATCCCTCTTGTGCCTCGGCATGGTGCCCACTGGCCACAGGTGCAGAGGGTGCTGGAGCGTCCACAGGGCAGCTTTCTGAGGCAGAGGAGGGACAGTGAGTGGATCTGATCCCTCTGGGGCTGAGGGTGGGGGTGGAGGAAGAGATCCAGCCCAGTTCTGGGGTGCCTCTGGCAGTATTTACATGGTTTTACTTTTTGCATTTAAAACTTTGATCCACTGGAGTTTTCTCTTGATACACTAAGTGTAGTATGGTTCTGACTTTACCTTTTCTTTACGACTATCCACTTGTCCCAGTGCTGTTTATGACAAGTCCACCTTTACCCTTTATTAGAATGTCCATATTTGTCATATTTTAATTTCCCATGCTCATTTGGGTCTGTTTCTGGATGTTCTCTTCCATTCCACTGGGCTTTGTGTATGTTTGTATGTACCATTCTTTAATAATTACCAAGGCCTTATGATGCCTTTTAAGAACGGAAAACCAATTCTGCTGCATTGTTCTTCTATTTGAAGGTTTTCCTGGGCTGTGCTTGCTTTTTAATTTTATTTATTTTTAATTTTTTTAAAAATCATCACCTGTGGATGTGTTTTATTGATTTCAGAGAGAGAGGAAGAGAGAGAGAAAGAGGGAAACATCGATGTGAGAGAGAAACATCCATGTGAAAGAGAAACATCCATCACTTGCCTCCCGTATGTATCCCAACCAGGGATAGAACCAGCAACCTTGTATGTGCCCTGACTGGGAATTGAACCCACGACTCTTCGGTGCACAGGATGATGCTCCAAGCAACTGAGCCACACTGACCAGGGCCCTGGTTTGTTTTGTTTTGTTTAGTGAATTTGTTTGTCTACTTCTTTTGAAAATTTTTACAAGTTTATTTGAGCCAAATTGTTTGTGTGCTTCTGAAGGAAGGAGACTTGTTAGGAAATTTTGGAAGATTATGTTAAATTTATAAATTTATTAATGGAGAACTCACATATTTAGAACATAGTTGATTTCTTCTTTAAAATAATGATTTGTCAAGAAACCTGGTAGACACTTCCTTGGCAATTGGCAAACGTTACCACAGTAGTGGCACTCGCTGACGTAAGATCCCTTCTGGTGAAATGCACTGATAAGAACACAACATCACTCAAGTCATATTTCTGCCAAAATGCACAGCCTAAATCTAATCACAAGAACACACTATACAAAATCAAACTGGGGGCATCTCCAAAAGAGGTGGGCTGTGCTCTTCAAAAACACCAGTATGGTCAATTTCACCTCAATAAAGCTGGAGAAAAAAACCCAATAGGTATTAGAAAAAAGAAAGGGTATGGATCTTTCTAAATCAAAAGCAATGAAGGAGACATGACAAGTACATAAACTGTGTGGTCCTGTTCAGATCTTGGAATCAGGGGAAAATATCCATAAAGGATGTTCATGGGACAATTAAAAATAGAATATGCACTGTGAATTGATCATAGTACTGGTAATTGTACTATGGTTATGTAAGAGAATATTCTTGTTCTTACAAAATGCATGATGAAATAGGAGTGTATGCTACTAACTAAAATTTTCAGAAAATAATAATAGCACACACTCAACAGAGTGGAGTAGTAAAGTAAATGTGACAAAATGTTATTAATTGATAACCAGATGAAGAATATATATGGGTTCTTGCGACGATTCTTTTAAATCTTTTGTAAACTTAAAATTATTAGAAAGTTAAAGCCAAAAAATATTTGGGTAAGTGAATAAGGAGAAAGGAATGTTAAAAAGTATGAACTTCTTCCTGCTTTCAGCTAATTTAAGCTTGATCCTACCTTTTAATACATTGTCCCTAAACCCAGAAGAATATCAATCAATCAATCATTATAAGTTAATCTTATTTTCAACTGCCATAATTAATCGTTACTACTTTGATTACAACACACACAAAGCTAGACACACACATTTCTTTCACTTTGCGGTCTGTCCAATTAGTCAATTTTGAGAAGGCTTTGCCATAAGTTAGTAATTCCTTCTTATAGCACCAAAAGAACAGGCAAAGGAGCAGAGCTTACACCTGGTATGTGTTCCTAGTGTCAATGACCAGGAAACAATATTTGATTTTGGTTTGCAAACCTACGAGGGACTTTCCCTAAAGCTCCTCCTTGGGTCCATCCCCACAATGATAAGAACAGTACCTGCTTCTACTGTGCCCACCACCGCCATTTATGGAATATTTACACTGCTCCAGGCTTTGTGTTGTTCACTGGACGTGATGATCTCGTTTTCTCAGAACCTGGTAGGTAGATACTATTATTATTTTCATTTGACAGGTGGGGAAAGTGAACTAACTTTCTTTCCTCTGGCAACTAGTAGGAAAGGGACTCAAAGTTGTCTGCATGCTTCTAGAATATGTTCTTTATATGCCTTGTAGCATTCCCACAATGCCCAATATCTTGGGTACAGCCTTGGAGTCGGGGGTTGTGAGTTGGTCTCCAGCTAGCTGTCAGGCTCTGAGCACAGTAAAATTGAGAGAAACAACAATAATCTCTAGAAAAGAACAGCCCCTTGCCTTACAAAATGTGGACCAGTGCTCCAAAAAACTGGAATCCTCTGTGGCCAGCAACCCAGCCTCCAGCAACCTGTGAGAAAAGTTTGTACAAAAATTGTGTGTGCTCCAGAAAAGGATTCACAAGGGTCAGTGACAAAAAAATAGGACTCAGGAAACAGAGGCTCTTTCTCAAAGAGATGCAGAAGCACTAACAGGTGGGAGCAGGAAGGGCAGCAAGGCTGTGTGATGATAGGGACCCCGAGTCAGGGACTGGGGCTCCCACCTGGCTGGTCTTCTCAAAGCCACCAATAAATGGGATCCAGCTTTTGCTGATGTTCTTATGCTGTGCTCAAAGACAGCTGGGAGTGTATGCCATGTGTCACTCTGTGTGTGTACATGTGTGCATGAGAGAGAGAGAGAGACAGACAGAGAGAGAGAGAGAGAGAGAGAGAGAGAGAGAGAGAGAGAGAGAACAAACTAAGATATTAAGGTTGATGCTCATCTTGGTCACCTGAGAATGCCAGGATTATAACTGAATTCTACTAGGTTATTTATTAACACTCATTCTTGGCAGGGCCAGGTTAAGTTGTGCCCAGTTGGGCAGCAATTGTTCAAAATGCTACTCAACGTGGGTAACAACAGTGGACACTGCAGGTGCTCTGCCCCGGTCGTGCGGTCCCTCTCATTGTCCCTTTGTGCCCAAGCCCCTGAGTCCTTGTGCTTTGCTTCTGATGGCAACCTGTGTGCCTGGACTGTCCTGGGGTGACTGGAGCCATTTGCCTTCACTCGCAGAGTTCTGAAAGTGTCTGGGAATCACATCCCCTTGGAGATGGCTCTTAGCAATGACTGACAGGTGAATAAGTATGAATGCCTAGGTCGATCCTTTCAGGGGAGAACAAACTCCAAGGTATAACTTCCACCCGATTCCTCTGCGGGACGGGCTGAAGCTGCTCGTATAGCCCAGTGCCACCACTTCCCATTTTCTGTCCTGCTGTCCCCACGCCCTAAACAGTTTCTCCAGGGGAACTGACTGAATGAATCAAGTGTACACAAAGCCAGGTCTCAGGCCCTGCTTCTGGGAGCCTGACTGAGATGATACTAGCACAGTCCTAGAAACGTAACGAGGAAGAGAAAAACAACATTTACCTACAAAACATGGTCAGGGAGATTGCCAATGTGTTCAGAAAGACTCCTCAGATAATTCAGTGTGAGGGGTAGTCCCTCCCCAAACCAATACATTGGCTAAAGTGCCTTCTAGAGAAGGCAGGTCCAGTTCCTGTGGGTCTTTTTCTTCTGGTCTAGACATTGAGGACCTGAGAAGAATTGCTTGGGACAATAGTATAAAGCTTGAGTTTTGCCTGGAGTGGGGAGCAAGGAGGAGGGCTGGAAGCAGCACTCAGCAACACCTTGACAAAGATATTGAATAATATTAAATATCAGTAAAATGTTAGCTTTTATTTTGGCGGAGGGTGTGTGTGTGTTTACATGCTTCTAGCTGACCCTGTTTCCCAGTGACAAAAAGGTGGGTTTTCAGCTGGGTGGCCTGAAAGGGAACTAGAAAAGGCATAGTCTGCCAGGATTAAGTGACATGCTTGAAGGGCCATCTGTGTGGCACTAAGTCCTTGAAGAAAGAGGAGAATGTTACAGAACAGACACTTCTGGTCCCTTTCCCAGTGGCCTGAGCTAGTATCAGACAGTGAAACTAGAGGCAACTCTCCACATCACATTTGGGGGTCTGGTGCAGGCCAGCCAATGTCCTTTCATCAGTAAGTCTGAGAAGTGCAGGGATATTCTTTACAAGGTCAGTAGCGGAGCCAGCCCATACCATATCAATCACCCATCAGTCCTGTGTCTCAAGTCTGAATTTTAGTGGAACTTCTGTGTCAGGAGCAAATTAACAGGATAAATGATAATTAACTAATGGATTGTCAACCAGTGGTCATTGGCACAAATTTCAATGCCAACAGGAACCCCCAATGTGAGGTCTGTGAAAGAAGGAAACTTTATGCAGTGCACATAGCTCAACTTTGATAGAGTACAGCTGTGAGAACAGCATAGCTGTGGAATAGCTCAATTATGAAGCAGCACAGCTGTGAGGTGGCCCTGAGGCAAGGTGGCCCTGGGGTGAAGCCACTCTCCAGCTGTACAGCTCTGCTCCACCTGTTCCAGGCCAGCCTGCTTCACTCCACTCTGCTCTGCTTTGTGCCTGTCTGCTCCTGTGCTGGTTTGCTCCATTCTGGTCCAGTGAGACATCTTCAGTGTTTCATCTTTCGTGGTTCAGATCCAGGTGGGGAAACACAATCTTTAGTCTTTAGTGGAAAGGGGAAGTATACACCCCACTCAAAGGCACAAAAGCAGACAGGCACAAAGCAGAGCAGAGTGGAGTGAAGCAGGCTGGCCTGGAACAGGTGGAGCAGAGCTGTCCAGCTGGAGAGCTGACTTATATAGACAGAAGTCCCTGATTAGTCTGTGCTCATGCAAATGAAGACTCTAAATCCTCAAAGTTTGATTGGTCCAACAAGCACTGTCCTCATTGGTCAGAATGGAGCTACTCTGATTGGTTGGTGAAGATGCTGATGAGCATATAGCTGCACAGCTCAGATTGGACAGGGAAAGCCTCAGTCTTATTGATTGAAATAGGATTGCATCAGATGGCAGGAACACAGTGCAGGCAGGTAGTTAGTTCAAGCAGGAGGCAGGCAGTTCAGTGCAGGCTTCTCCCTCGAGTGCAGTTTGCATGAGAGGCCCCTGTTTAGAAATGCCTGCTAGGCTCTGCTTTTAAATTTGAGCTCAGTCAGCCACCAGGAGGCATTCTTGGTAGGTATTTTCTTTCTCAGTGTACACAGGGTCTAATAAATATACTAAAGATGTAGCCAAGTGAATGTCCGCAGCAGAGGACAATGAACAAATGCGTGGATCACTCAGCTATTTATATGTCAATTCTCAAGACCAAGTTAGCTTGTGTGGGAGCCAATGTGACCAGCTATGGATGAGCTCCTGTGTGGCGGGTAAATAGAAAAAGTCTGCCTCTGGCTTTGGACAGGCAACTCACATATCAGGGAGTGTCCTAATTGCCATGCTAGAGGGCAGACTAAAAGGCCTGCTCAGTCTCAAAGAGGCATAAAGAAAGTACCTGTGTTGTGAAGGGGAGAACAAGATCCATGCTTACTGAGCTGTAGAGGTGAGGGATTAGATGCAAAACATTTGAGGTCATAGAGTTGTTGTGAGAATTAAATGGGAGAATTCATGTAAAGCATCTGGAAGAGCAGTTGGCTCAGAGGAACACATTGTATATTGTTATATCCACACATGCACACACATGAAATTTCACATACCACTTTAACTATTTAATTATTATATATGAATACTCAGTATTGAATAATAATAAATTATTAGATTATAATACATTTTAGATAATATCATTATGTATAACATATTATTATATTAATATATTATACATATGCTATTACTTTGTTACTATATTATGTATCATATATTGCTGTGTTACAGTAACATGTCATTTTGATATATTAACATATTGTTTAGTAATATATTATTAAATATATATTAACATTATTAAAATTTAATTTTATATTATATATTAAGTTAATATAGAAAATAAAATATTATCATGTATTAGCATATTATATATTACACCTAATATATAGTATATATTTTAATGAGCAAGGGTCATGTGGTGGGAATGTCATGGTCTGTTGAGGTGAGAGCAACCAGTCTGCTCTGTTTAGCCTGTACAAGAAAAGAAAGTGGGAGAGAAGGATGGAAAAGAATTTCAGGATTACTTTAGGGCCTTGTGGGGCTCTGACCTGTGCAGTAGACAAGAGGCCACTTCTTCACTGAGAGTATGTGCTGAGTACCTCCTACAAGCCAGGTGCTGTGCTGGATACGGGAGAAGCAACCACACTGATAGGCAGGGCCCCTCCATGGTGGAGGCCAGCAGCTCCTGTGGGACATAGGCCTGGAGGGGCACCCTGAGAAAGAGGAGAGAAGTGCAGGGGACACCAAGTACAGAGCAAGGAGGGGCTACAGCCTCACTGTCCTGGAGGGGTCTCAGGAAACCTGGAGTTAGGTAGTGGGAGGGTGTCAGGCTGGTGCACAAGAAAGACAATTTCAGACCAAAGCCAGCTCACATGCTGTGCTGAGGGGTGAAAGGGAGGGCTCATTTAGAGCAGAGAGCTGAGGGAGCAGGCCAGGTGCGGCTGGGACATGAGCAGTAGGGAGACGCAGGCAGGGGGTCTTGTGCCAAGTTCAAATGCACTGAGAGAGGAGAGATCATGGCAAGGAGTTGGAGCTGCTAGGGCAGAGGGTGAGGTGCTGAGGGGCCCTCACCTAATGATGCAAACATGGCAGATGGGGAAGTTTCAACTCTGTGCTCTGGGCAACAGGCAGCCAAGGGGCCAGAACCTGGAGAAGGGGAGAGGTTGGAGGCTAAAGTGATGCTTAGGGAGAAGCAAGGACAGCATCAAGGAAGCCTCCACAGTTCTGGGCTTACTGACAGGGAGGAATCATTGCTGTTGAAGATGGGGATACATCTTGGGAAAGACTGAGATTTATTTTAATATTTCCAACATTAGCATTTGAAAGTTAGCTGAATTTGTTTCCCTAGTGTGAGATTCAGAATTTATAAATTCAATAGATTTATGAAATAAAAATATGATTTTTAGAATTAGTTATTAACACCTTTTAGCTGCATGAATTACTGGCTTTCTTGCTAATTGTCTGTAATTGCCAAGATTATACATCTAACAAGGTGGAATTCCCCTCTAAAATGTGTTACAAAGTGTTATTACCTAACTTCTGAGAATCACATAGGAGCATCAGAATAAAGACTAGGAGATAGGGGACAGCCCACTCCATGCAAGGACCGGTATTTTAACAATTAGGGCTCCCCCAGTTGAATGGCTACTCCACACGGAGATGAGCTTGCTCTCCTGACTGTTCAAAGGAGGCTGACTGAGCACACAGGATGCAGGCCTGAGCAGGTGGCCTCTCAGGTGACTCTCAATCTCTGATTTCACAGTCTTAAAGGGGTTTTCTTTTTTCTCCCTCAAATTATTACTTCCCACCCAAAGTTTCATCAAATATTCCTTCCAAATTCTCCTATAAGAGAGCCCTGGGCTGACTGACCATGGAGTAGCACTTTGGTTTGGTAAGTCCCGAGAGTCCCCCTACCTCTACTAGGCCAGAATCTTCTGAACACTTACACCTCAGCTTGATTAACCCTGTTGTTTCTGCAGAGTCACAGCACAACAACTATGCCACCCAGGGGAATCTCCCCACTCCCTTTCATCTGTCCCTCTCTCTTCCTTACTTCCCTCCCTCCCCTTACCTCCTCACCCTGCTCCCTCCTTTTATTTCCCCTTACTCCCTATCATCACCCCATCCCTACTAACTTCACTGCAAACTAAGGACACTGAATTAATAGGAGCCAAACGCTGTCTTTCTGCAGAGATTTTCATAGTTCAGAAGAAAGGTTTTCAGAACAGATTAGGTTGCTTCATGACCCAAAGATGCAGAATACCAAATTGCTCATTAGCTTCTTCAAGTCCTCTGCCACTGAACCAGAATAGAGAGGCAGATGAGTGCCTCATCTCCTGTGATTCCCAGGAACCCTCTAGGACGAAGCTCCACCTCAGTCTGTCCTGCCAGTTGTCCATGGCCCTGCCTGGAGCCCCTACTGCAGTGTGACCTTCCATCAGGGCTGGGGAGGTATGCCTGCCAGTTTCTGACAGATCACTGTGTTGGTGTTGCTCTCATTTGTCTGGTCCAAGCCTTAGATCTTGCAGAGTAAAACACTGGACAGAATTAAAATTTTAGATGGTAGCACCCAGAGATATCACACTTCAAGGAAGCAAGAGAATAGCCCTGGACAGGGACCCTGCCCACCCCTGTGACCTTGAGGAAGCCATCTCAGCATCCTTCTGTCTCCTTTCTGTGGAGAGGGGACTTTGAACAGTGATCTCGGAGGTCTAGCCAGCCCAAAACCTCTATTACTTGACAACTAGGAAACAATTCAAATGAGTACTTGTTTTTCTCTACACCCTCATTCTTTTTAGTTAGGACACAAAACTGGAAAATCAAACCAGACCTGGAGACAGAAAATCCCATGCTGGGGCTGTGGCCACAGAGTGTGTGCCAGCTCTGACCTCATCCTCGGTCCCCCATGTTTGTGCTTCCCTCTCTTTAGCAGCTGTTTTCTGATACTTTCAAGGGACAATGCTCTTCTGTGTCCACCTTCTGTCAGAATCCTGCAAGCTCCAAGTCTGTGTTAATGCACCTCCTGGACTCCCCAAATGCAGGGTGCAGAAGAAGACCCAGTGGCATTCTGGGGAAAGGAAAAAGGAAATTGATTGAAGCTGGAGGTTCCACCAAGTGGCACTTCTGGCCAGAGGGAGTGCTTGGCCCACCATGGGACCCATCAATGAGTCAGCATTGGAAGAGCAGACACAGTCTGGCCAGTCTGAGTCTGTGACTGAGCAGAATATTGATTGCACTGGGGTGCAAAAGAGGGAGAGAAGAGTGGGGAGGAAAGAATGGGGGGAGGAGAGAGAGAGAGAGAGAGAGAGAGAGAGAGAGAGAGAGAGAGAGAGAGATATTCACACCAGATAGATGCCTATAAAAAGGGAAGAGGAGTTTGGCCCTGGTTTTCCTTCTCAAGAGCCTGTTGATAAGAGCTAAGGCTAGTGCCATACTTGTAAAGTTTTTTTTTTTTAACTGAACTCTTAGTCACTCTCTATTGCCTACCAAATAGGCAGGCAGTGAATGGGCAAGGAGGGGAGGACAGTGGAGGTGTCCCCACATGCCTGGCAGCCTCTGTCAGCAGCAGTGTCAGTCCATTTTTGAACAGGGCTACATTCATTAACAACAATAATGCCCTTTGAGGGGCAGGGTATAGCCCATGGAGCTGACAGATCTCACCCTTGGCCTTTTACCAGCAGATTCTGTTGTCCAGGGATGAAATTACTGTTGCCAGAGAATATGACTTTAGAGCAGGGGGCCCTGAATACAGACAAAAAGAAGGAATTTATTTTCTTTTTCAGTACAGGGTCAGTCCATTGGTGGACAACTGTGCCCTCTCTCACTCAACTATGTCTGCAATTAAACTTCCAGTGTTAGACGTTAAGTGCAAAACAGAAATGAAAAATGCCGTCCTTGAAAGCTGGACACCTTGTACCTCTGTGGAGGCAAGGTTCCATGGGACATGGTGGCCTTAGTTTTGTTGTGTGTTATCTGGAACACTATGCATAATTAGCAACAAACTAATCCAATTTAGCAAATATGTATGAAGCGCCCCCTGTGCACCAGGCATGTTGCTAGCCTCTGAAGCTTCATATGACTCAGAATCTGGCTTATTTACATGCTCTCCGATGGTTTCAATGGTTGTTAGGCAGAAAGGAAGTAGAATTGTTAATGGAACAACTTCTTAAGTAGTCATCAGAGTCTTTAAAAGAATAAAAATTATTACATTTAAATTTTACTTATCGTATAGAAAAACACAAATGAACTGAAGTTCTTGAACCTTAAATAAATCTTTCTTTACCACAAAATAGATGATTTCTCTAAGTGTAAGAGATTACAGAAAATTTAGCAGGTTGGGATTTTATATATGTATATATATATACACACACACCTACACTATATGTCTCAAATTTA
Organism: Molossus molossus; assembly: GCF_014108415.1. NCBI lineage: Eukaryota > Metazoa > Chordata > Mammalia > Chiroptera > Molossidae > Molossus > Molossus molossus. Next base: position 8,211,952 of record NW_023425347.1, read on the forward strand.
GAACCTAATCAATTGTTTCCTTTCAAATGAAGATGAAGATATTGGCATTCTCAAACTGCTTTTATTTACCCTCCTCTACCTCTTTATTTCATTGTTATATTGTTATATCTGTTGAATTGAGTACCCCAAAAGATACTAAGTCCTAACCCCTGGCTTCTGTGAATGTGACCTTATTGAGAAATAGGGTCTTTGCAGATGTGATCAAGTTAAAATGAGGTCATAGTGGAGCTTAATGGGCCATCATCCAGTGGATTAATGTCCTTAAAGAGAAAAATTTTGACATAGACACAGAGGAAAGAAAGCCATGTGCAGATAGGGGCAGATGTTTGATTGATGTGTTTATAAGCCAAGGAACACAAGGGTTGCTGGCAACCACCAGAAGCCAGGAGATAGGCCTGGAACAGATTCATCCTCAGAGCCTCTGGAAGGAACCCACCCTGTGATATCTTGATTTTGGACTTCTGAGAGATAGTCCAGAACTGAGAGATAATAAATTTCTGTTCTTTAAAGCCCCCTTTTTATGATACTATATTATGGCAGCCCTAGCAAACAAATACAGTTATTTTTACATTAATCATATTCTGTTTAGTAAGCATAATTCTTATTGGTGGGTGACATATGTTATATTTAAATAGGTTCATTGTTCACCACCTGTTTCTCTCACCTTGTTATTTTATCTTCTCATCTTTGAACACCTGGTGAGTCTTCCTCTTTCCCCCTTTTTGTGCTATATATTTGTGTAGTTGCTCAGCCATTTCTTTTCACCTGACATGTGCTTGAGTAGCTCTCTCCAGACATTCTGTTTGCTCTGAATTAAAGAGGGTAACTTTGTAAAGATAGGAAATTGTAACCCACCCCACCATTCTTTGGGCATTGTTTCTGTAAATGCTGACTATGACAATTATGTAGCTTGTACATAAACAGCATGTTTGTATAAGAATCCTAGAAACTAACTTCACAAGATTCAGGCTCTGACCTTCAGTCATCCGAGTTCCAGGAAATTTTCTGTCCTTCAACTGTAGAAATAAAAATGGCATAGAACCAGAATGACAAAGACCAGGATGCTGCATCATCACTTGACCAGTTTCAAGATCCTTGTCAGAATGGATTGTGCTGGCCTGCACATAGAGAACTTTTCAATCCACCCCTTCCCCTTGGTCTCTTTGTTCTGCTTTCCCTCTTCCTCTTTATAAAAACCTCTGCCTTCTGTGAGATGTTTGTATAGGCTTTGCCACAAGAGTTCCCCATTGTCTCAGGTAACCAGCACTTTAATAAACCTCTTTCTTTCTTTTAAAATCCTCACCAGAGGATATTTTTTCCATTGATTTTCAGATAGAGTGGGAGGGAGTGAGGGAGAAAGGGAGGAAGGGAGAAAGAGAGAGAAAGATAGAAAGAGAAAGAGGATCAATGTGAGAGAGACACATTGACTTGTTGCCTACCACATGACCCCAACCAGGGCCAGGGATGGGATAGAAACTGAGGTATGTGCCCTTGACTGGAATTGAACCTGAGACTCTTTGGTCCACAGGCTGATGCTCCAACCGCTGAGCCAAATTAGCCAGGGCTCCCTTTTTTTTTTTTTTTTCACCAGCACCTGTCTCATGAGTTTGGCTTTAGTGGCAGCAGGCATCCAAACCTTAGTTTGAGTTACAACTTAACATTCCTCCTTCCTTCTCTGAGACTAAGTTATTTTTCTCTATAAGTCATTTGAAGGCTATTTCCATTTCTGTTGCCTAGAAAATTGCAGGGATGGAGGAAAGGAATTCAGTTGGTATGATATGGTATATTTGTTGTACTATCTGGACTTTCTTGCAAGAAAGGGAATTTTATTAAGTGTCCTGTACCAGGACCTGCTCCACCCAGTTTCAGGGAATACCCCATTCCCATGGAAAACGCTGTAGGGTTTCAGATCATGTCCCTAATGGAATGTGAAGAACTGGAGGCCTTACTTCAGGCTGAGTTCATCCACTTCCCTATTGTACCCATTTCTCTCTCATAGCTGATTCTGTTACTCCTTGGTCAGAAGAGAAGAGAGAGACCGCTCTCCTTTCTGCTTGGCTCTCAACAGAGTGAGTAGTGTGTGGGCTGCCCAAAGACCTAGCTATACTGGTTCTGTGCTCTGTGCTCCACTCCAGAATCTTACTTTTTTTGGCTTTTAGTTTTTGTTTTTTGTTTTTTTTAATCCTCACCCGAGGACATTTTTCCATTTTTTGTTCAGATAGAGTGGGAGGGAGAGAGAGGATGAGAGAGGGAGAGAGAAACATTGATGTGAAAGGGACACATCGAGTGGCTGCCACCCGCACGACCAACCAGGGCCAGGGACAAACTGCAACCGAGGTACATGCCCTTAGCGGGAACTGAACCCGGGTCTCTGGACCGCAGGCCGACGCTCTAACCACTGAGCCAAACCGGCCAGGGCGGCTTCTAGTTTTTGAAATGTACTTTAAAAAATTATTATTATACCCTTTTTCTTCTTGGTTGCTGCTAAAATTATTTTTTTGCCAGTTTAAATTTTTCCCTTATTTTTATTGAAAATTGGGAAGGGGAATTCTGTAAAGCCATCTTAACTCAGAATTCATTGTTAAAAATAGTGAATTTACACTGAACATATGTTTAACATAATAGCAACTAATGTTGATGGTTAGATGGATGAATATATTGTTACTCAAACTTCTAATTCCATCATCCTTATCCTAGGAAATTGGCAAAGAGGAAAAGATCACAAAGGACCATAAAGGATGGTTTTGGCTTGAGAAGCAGTATATTAATCAAGGGTCTCCAGGGAAACAGAACCAATTGGACATCTCTACCTATCTATCTGTACCTATATCTACTACATCCATATCTATACCTGTCTATCTATTGAGAGATTTATTATGAAGAAATGCTTAAGTTATTACAGAGGCTAAGTCTCACACTCTGCTGTGTGCAAGAGCAGAGACCCAAGAGAGCTGGTGGTGTAGTTCAGTCTGAGTCTAAAGGCCTGAGAACCAGAGAAGCCAATGGTATTTGTCCTTGAGTCCAGGATAGGTGATCAATGTCCCAGCTCACACAATCAGGTGGAGAGAGAGAGAGATAATTCTCCATTTCCTCCACATTTTGTTCTGTTGGGGCCCTCAGAGATTGGATGAGGCCCATGCACATTGGGGAGGTTATCTACTTTGCTCAGTCTGTGGCTTCAAATGCTAATTAATCTTTTCAGGAAACACCCTCATAGAAACAACAAATAACATTTAACCAGATATCTGGACATCTCATGACCCAGTCAAGTTGACACATAAAATTAACTACCACAGTCAATAATCAGTATAATAGCTAAGAATTTAGATCCTGGAGTCAGACAGACACAGATCCTGGTTTTGGCTCTGCAATTTATATTCTGTGTGGCCTTATTTTAGGGTACTTAAATTCTCTGTGCCATAGTTTCCTCATCTACAAGATGGAAATGAAAGGAGCTAGTTGTGAGGATGAAAGGTGATAATGAGTGAAAGCTCAGAGCTTTGGGCCTCGAATTTTAGAAAGCCTGGGCTGGAAGGTATCTTCTAGTTAATCTGATCCTTTCTTGTATATTATATAGGAACATTGAAAATGGAGCCCAGAAAAGCTTAGCCTACTTCTAAGGAGATGGTAAGGCAATGGAATTTGTGTGTGGTGCCCAGAATGGAAATGTGAGCTACAAAGCGAGGCTACAGATCATATTGTACCACACAGTGCAGGTAGCTTGTGAGACAAGCAGCCGGGCAAGTGTGTCCAGCCTTACCACATGAGTCCAGTTGTTAGGACACTAGTGCTGCCAGGGGCAGGGTCTGAAGGAGGAGCTGAAGCCAATCAGGGAGCTTGGGCCCTTATCATCAGATTATTCTATTTGTGTAAACTGTTTTATTTATCTCAAGGGGGCAGTCTTTATATTCCCCCATTTCTCCATTCGTTTTATCTTTTCACTCATCAAATGTGCACTTTTGGAGAGAAATTTTTGAAAAAGCAGTTAGGTGAGTGCTATGGGAGCCCAGCCATCATCAATAATAGCATCAATATTCACCATAATTTATTCATCACAACAAACCTTCTGAACCCAAAGCCCTTACCAGGCATTCCCTGGTTATTTTTACACAGCTTGATGATGCAGCACAAAGGGTTTTTGTTGTTGTTGTTTTTACTTTTTTTGGTAATCTGTGGGGAAGCAGAGCCACCAAAGTGGTCAGTCTCTTACCAAGAGACATTTGGGAACTGAACAACTGGGCAACTCAACCTGGAGATCACCCCTGAGACAGGAAGAGTCTCCAGCCTATCACCTTTCCTTGCAGGATGTACCCATGTTGAGTAGGTGCTTATCACCACCCACCCAAAAGGTAGGGAGCAGGACTCCTCAGGTAGAGAATAAGGCTATTCGACATTGTTGTTTGACTGGCTACGAATTTTACATGTGCTCCCAGTCACCAGGATAACAGGTACTCTCTCAATACAGTGTTTTCCAACAAAACAGTATTATGACTTAAAACTCAAATCCCCCCCCCCCAACGTCTTCTTGATTACATCTTCCTTCCATCGCTAGAGGTATGTATAGCTGGCAGCAGAGGTGTTCCTGTGCTGCTGCTGTTTCTGGCCCTGCCCTTCTATCCTGAACACACTACATGCTCAATGCTCATTTGTTAAACTGACTTGAATCAATGAATTTATTCATAGTTAAAAGAGAATGATTTGATAGCACTGAGGATATGCCAAATAGATTTCAAAGGTAATTCCAAACAAAAACTGTTTTAGGTGGGAGAATTGAATGAACAAATCCTGGCTGCTGTAAGGCTTGACACAGCAATTAGGGTCGTACAATTACATCCTAGCCCAGTGTGGGTCTGGGCTGCTTCTGTTGCTGCACCACCCACGAGTAACCCCTGATATAAGGTCATCTTCTGAGTCGATATGGACTATGAATATCCTAAATGTTGATTTTAAAAATGACTATATTTATTCTGTGACCAGGGAAGCCTAATTTAAAAGTATCATTACATTCCAAACTGCCTTTATCATTTTTTTTAAAAATGTATTCAATAGTTATCGAGCACTTTGCTCGATGTGTGGAATGCAAGAGAAGTAGAAGGCATTGTCCCCCAAACTAAGACTCTACCAGGGAAGATAACATGCAGCTGGGAGTGAGGGAATCTGAAAGCCTCAGCAGGGGGGGTCAGCGTCCCCTCGGAGGCTGTGGGAGGGATTCTAACCGAGTCCTGGTGTGACCAGGAGAAGATAACGAGGTGAGAACTGACCAGTAGAATTTCCCAGGCAGATTGTATTGGGGAGGAGCTGGGAATGAGGCTCTGGTAGAAGGAATAGCGTGGCAAAAGGCCCTGAGGCAGAGAGAGTATTGCACATTCAGGGATCTGAAAAGTTTACTCTGGCTTGAACATTTGGGCAGAGGAGGTGAGCCTGGCAGGAGAGTCTTGCAAGCAGAGCTGAGGCAGGCTCTTGGACTTGATCCTCTCTATTCCAGGCCAGGGACTCCCAACTTAGCTCTTGGCCATCTATCTGTCAGGCACAAAAGTCAATGGTCCCAGAGGAGGTGTTAGCCGAGAGACAGGCAGCTGTTCATAAAAGGCAAGCCATCAAACTGGAAAAAGATATTTGCCACACATGTAACCGATGAAGGATTGACAACTATAGGACATAAGGAATTACTATAAATCAATAAGAAATAACTCAATAGAGAAATTAGGAAAAGCACTGACCAGGCATTTTGCAGAAGTGGAACCATGAATGGCCAATAACAAAATGACAAGGCATCACCAAATCAGTAGTCAGAAAATGTACAACAAGCCATGAGATTCAGGGAGCTTGCTCCTCCCACACTGTTTGCGTTTTTATTCAGAGACTTGAAGACCAAAAAGCCCTTCTAATCCAAAGCAATGTCTCTCAGATGGTGACATTTCCAGTCTTGGGTTAGGTTGGTAGAGAAGATATTTGGGGCAGAGTCCCTTGCCATTCAGATTTCATTGGTTGAGAGACTGCTGCCTCTTTTTTATTGTTAAGGAGGCAGAGGCTACATTTTTTGTTAATCCAAGCACCTCATTTAGTTTAATCCCAGTCTCCATATACTGACTAATGCAGTGAGCAGGGTCTCTGGCAGCAGCATCCTGAAGCTATCATTGTGGTTGGGTCCCGACAGAGTTTTCTAGCCTGAGCTCATGCAGCATCCTTTGCTTTCCTGACCCTTGCCTCTTGAACCCCATACTCCAGGCACAGAAAACTATTTAAGCCCTCTGAATATGCCACAATACTTTAAACCTCTAAACCTTTGAATATATTTTCTTCTTTGCTTGGGATGCCCCCTTTTACCCATCTCACTGGAAAACTCCTACTCATCCTTCAAGACCCTACTGAAATGTTCCTTCTGTGCCTCTTTCTTTTCCTGATTTACCCAGGCAGCATTAATGTGGTGTCTCCTCTGTGTTTCTTTTGCACTTAACAACAACAACAAAATTCTCTTCTATGTAGTATTTGCCCCATTCTGTTGTAAATATTATATATTAATTGTTGAGTGCCCCCTGACCCTCAAATGTAAGCCAGTAAGGGTGGTGATTACATATCTTCAAATTTGCATCATGATAGTGCCTGGCCTTTGTGGAGTATATGAATGAATGTCCTTTTACGTGAAGAACTTCCACAGGTCCTCTGGGTATTTTTAGGATGATCAGATAGTCTGTGAGGTCATGGGTGCCCAGAAAAATGTTTGGGTGGATTGCAAAGTTGGGTCCCACAACTTCTAGGCTTTCATTAACTGCACATTTATTTCTACTCAACAAGTTCACATAGATTGCTTAACTGCAATTTTGCAGGAGGTGGGGGGAGGCACAGATGTGTTTTTGGCATGAGCTTTTAATTTTACCTTTCAGAAAATCTCTTAAGAACTTCTTTTACTTAACATAAAAATTTGGCACTTCGAGCATAATATTCAGGTCCTCATTAAATCCTAGGTGAATCCTGGATGCTTATCATGTTTCTGAGAGAAGGCAGATGATCTATGGTCTCAGACCAGGGTTGCAGGAAAGGCAGCAATTGGAAAGTAGGGTTCTGTCTCCTGAGCCCCCTCTCTCCACTTTGTGATAATGGAGCCAGTTTCTAATGCTGGTTGTGGAAAGGGGACAACTGTCTCCTATTCATAATGGGACTCTCCCTGCAAAGCTGACTTTAACCCCACTGGGCTTGGAAACTATTCCAGTTCTCACCAGAGAGGTTCCTTCAGGCAGATGTTCCCCAGTGATGCTGGTCACATTATATCACATTCTTTTCAAAGTGACCTACGCTTGCTCAGCAGGTCATGGGAGGCAAATGGGTGATCAGTGTCACTTGGGAATGGGTCACCAAAAACTGATGGAAACCAGGGGGCAACTGAGATTGGCAAAGGGGTCTTGCTGATGGGTCCCATCAGAAAGCGAGTGGCCAGCGCATCTGAGAGCAGATATGCTTTTGGAAAAGCTGACAGTGAAAGTACTGGATCCCAGAGCCACTGTATATAATTACGCAGGTTGTTCTCTGCACAGCCCTGGGGCACTGCTCACGTAGACTACACTGGGAGTAGTGTTCCCTGGGGCTTCACAGTGCACAGCCTGCAGAATGACATGTGGCTTTGGGCTTTCACATGTCCAGCATCATCAAGGCAGACTATCTTTGTGCCAGCAGAGCAATCTGCGTTTCCAGGGAGTCCATGGGCCCATTTTTCTCACTACACTCGCAATCAAGTTACCAAGGAGGTAGGGGGTGAGCCAGCCAAGTCCAGGCAAGGCCTCCTGCCCTCCGGGCAGCCCAGACTGAACTCTCTTCACAAGGGCAGCTGGATGGGAAGGCGATATGGAGAGAGTGGCCTCCGGAGTCAGAGAGACGGGACTTGAATTCTTCCTCGGTTGTTACTGCAGTGGGTACCCTGATCATAACTCAGGAGCACCTGACGACGTCTTGCCTCCGGAACGTATGCAGGTCTGTTTGCTTTTGCCCTGGACAGGTCATGCTGGTGCCTGCATGCTCTCCTTCAGCTGCACAGCTCTGGGCGGCAGTCTGCTGGCCTTTTATCAGTTCACAGGCATGCCGCGTGACTCCTCCTTCCCCACTCTCCCTGCCCCAGACCTTTTGGGATCAATTCCCAAGTTACTTACTTGTGCCCAAGTCTGTCTTGGGCCCTGCTTTGGAGGGAGCCCAGATTAATATTACCTCGAGCACCTGACTTATCTGCACCTTGAGTTTCTCATCTGTACTATGGGAGTGGGGGGTGGGGAGGGTGTGCATCACTGTCAGGCACTCACAAGATGCCTGTGAGGATTACTGAGGGTAAGACCTGTGAAACATTTTACACAGTGTGTGGCCCTAAGTGAGCATTCCACCCATGTTATTTATTTCCATTTGACTGAGAGAGTCCATCTGCTGAAGGGACCACAGGTCCTCTCCTGACACCTGATATATCTCCAAAATAGTACCTGAATTAATATATTGCTTATCTGAGACCATCCATAGAAACAAACACCAACTGCAAAAACTAAAAATAGTATCTGTAAATAGGAAGTAGGCAAATAGGAAAACAAACAAACAAAAACATCCTTACAGGAACCAGTTGGTACTTTGAAATGAACTCTCCATCCCCACCTAGAACCCAGCCACAACCTGCTTCAGACTTGGAAAAGCCCATCTTCCTGAACTTCAGTAACTACGGAATTATACCTCAGTGCTTGTCCTTTCAAGAGGGCTCTTGCTGTCCTCAGAGACCTCACCCTGCCCTGGGCAGGTCTGCAGTAAGGGAAGGAATGCCACCCTTTGCCTTTGACATTACTTATCTCATTGCAAAGGGATTTGCTCGGCACCTGTCACTGCCCTGCTGAAGAGGGCTCTTCACATTATAAAGCAAAAGTTGCTAAGGGCAGACTTCTGTAGAGGGAAATTTGGATAAGCCCCAGGGTTCTGGCTAGGAACATGCCTCTTTCTCGAGATAGACATGAATGTAAAAACAGGAACATCCAGGTGCTGAATTTATCTCCTCTTAACCTACCCTCAAACTGTGAGTTCAGCACAGGCTCCTACTCCCAGGCCTCCGGGAGCCAGAGAGGGAACTAGCTCTGAGTGTATGAGTTTATATGGCTGGCCTGGTGATTCAGCTCACACAGGAACAGGTCAAATTTGTTTTAAGGATGAATTAAATTTATTATGGCTCCCAGAGGGCAATTAGAGTCCCAGACAAGAGGATTCTCAAAGCCACTGTAGAGCCTGAAAGAGTTAATTAACTCCACTTACCAAGAGATTTACTGTCAAGAATCTTAGGAAGGAGATGGTTGATAAGATTATCTGGATAATACAGATACAAGAAATCCTTGCTAGGCAAGTGGATTAATTGGACAATGCTTCAGTTCCCCGCAGTGGAGCCCTGGCTAATAAACATTCTTTTCTCATTTTGAGATCAGACCAGTTTATGCTGAGATCTAGACCAGGGACAATAAACTTTTCCATAAAGGGCTGGATAGTAAATATTTCAGGCTTTGCAGGCCAGACTCAAATCTGTCCTTGTAGCAGGAAGGCAGCCATAGACAGTAGTAAACCAATGGGCATGGCTGTGCCAATCAAATCTTATTTATGAACACAGGCTGTGGGCCGGATTTGGCAGATACTTAAATGAGAATAAGTTCTTTCAGACACATTATCTTATATAATTGCTTTTTTGTTAAGCACCTACTATATGCTAAGCATTGTGCTGGTGCTGGAGGTAAAATGGGGGGTGGGGGGGAAGGCACAGTTCCTCTCTTCCTGGAGGAAGTAGTCTCAGACCTGTGGCTGCAAGGAAGAGTAAGAATTGACCAGCCTGTCCAGAGAGGACAGATGGACAGGAAAAAAGGGATCATCCTAGTGAAGAGGAAATAATGTGAAACTGAGAAACAGAAAAAAGTGTTGACTCCTGAAGCCTTGAATTCTGGGGCAAATGGGAAGTGATGAGTTGGAGAGAAGGGAGAAGCAGAACCACAAAGGATCCAGGAAGCCAAGGAACCAAGCTTAAACTTTGTCCTGAGGGTGATTTAGAGAAATGATATTATCATATACGCATATAAAGCAAAATCCATCTACTTGCCCTGCAGAGAAAGGGCTGGGAGGGATGTGGTCAGGGAGGCATGTGTGGCAGTCCAGTGGAGACCATGGTGGCCTGAAGGAGGTGATACCAGTGGAGATGAGAAGAAGCACCACATTTGAGATACTTAAGAACTAAAATAGGTGGATACTAATATGTCTATGTTCATGATCAGCTCTACTCAGATGAAGAATTTGTTGGTTTGAGGCAGTGAGTTAGCAAAGAACTAAAATTTGATTTAGGGTCAAACGGGCACTAGGGAAACCAAGGAGGGTTGGTAACCATGATGGAGAGATGAAGTCAAACTTCTTGATGAGAGCAAGCCAGCCAGTGGAAGAGGCGCCATGGCAATGGGCAATGAGCAGCTACCCCATGGTCAGTGAGGAAAAGAGGATTTCTGAGGGGGTGGAATGAATGTCCAATGGCCAAGCTCTCCCAGAGAGGCCAGTGGCTGATAAAGTTTTTCTCATCAATGCATTAATTTTTATCTAATTTCTGTTTGGATACATCTTACATTTTATAATGGCAGCCAATGGAGAATAAAATTTGCTTGACCAAAAAATCACATTGCAATCAATATGATTGGCACACCTTTGGAAGGAAGCATGTCAGTCTTAAGAATCCTTAGATGCAAATCTAACTCATTTTGCAGACTGTGTAGCTTTTAAGCATATCTACCATGGGCTCCAAGACCCAGTGCGAGGGCGACCAATAATGGTTGCAATGCAAGAATTTTGATCCTTGAGGCAGCCTCTGAAATCTTAGCAAAATAAAGGGAGCTGGTTGGCTGGCCTGAGGGAGCACAGCAGTGGTTTTGACCAATTAGAGAAATGGGTATGTCTCAGATGTGGTACCTCTCCCTTTGCTATCCCAGTAAGTTGTGTGTGTGTGTGTGTGTGTGTGTGTGTGTGTGTGTGTGTATTTGGCATATGCCCTTGAGGCATTGGGACCCTACTGAACAAAACTCCAAGGGAGGGTGGTGAGTGTGCCCTACCATATTTCCTTCCTCTCTCTGTGGCTAGAACTCTTGGTGAGGTACTCTCTTCAGGGCAGTCCTGGCTCCTGTCTGTTGCTGCCTGCCAGCCTATGATGTGACTTCTTTGCATGGCTGCCCCATTACCTCTTTGGGGGAACTGTTTGCTGCTCAAAGAAAAATTAAGCTTCGTTGAAGGCAGTTTCATTTTTCTGCATCCATTCCCCTTTTCTATATTAAGTTCTCCTGCACAGAGGTTAGGTTCTAGAGCAGACACTCAGCCTTGGGAGCCAGATGAGCATGGGCATGCCCAGGAGCCATGGAGCCTGTCCAGGGAGGGATGATAGTGGCTGCCATTACCATGCCACCTGGTTCTCAGGTACTAGTTCAGCTTTGCTTTGGGGTCTGACTTCTGCTCCCCCTTCCCCTCCAAAAGGCCTCATGTCCTCACTCACAGGTGAGCAAAGGTGCTTCCAGGGAAAACCAGGTGCTTCCCCCTGTATCTATTTTCTGGGCTGCTGTCACCAACACCACAGACTGGGAGGCTAAAACAGAAAACAAGCTGCTCCTTCAGCACTTGGCTTAGAGATCTCCTCATCCAAGTCCATCACTTTCAAGTTCTATTTTCCACAGAACAGTGGAACACCGTTTGGCTAAGTCCTCTGCCACTTCAGAACAAGGATCACCTTTCCTACAGTGTCCAATAACCTGTTCCTCACGTCACATGGTGGAAGCTTTCTCTCCAGTTCTCTTTTCTTTCTAAGCTCGCACTATAATTGTCTTTAAAATCCATATTTCTACCAACAATTTCTTCCAGGCAATCTAGATCTTTTTTTAGCAGCAAGTCAAAACTCTTTTATCCTCTATCCAATACCCAGTTTTAAAGCCATTCCACAATGTTTGGGATTTGTGATAGGAGCACCCACTTCCCAACACCAAAATCTACATTAGTCTGCTAGAACTGCCATAAAAAATACCACAGAGTGGGAGGTTTAACCAACAGAAATTTACTGCCTCACAATTCTGGAGATTAGAATTCCAAGATCAATGTGTCAGCAAGGTTTCTTCCTTCTGAGATCTCTTTCCTTGGCTAGTAGACAGACATCTTCTGTGTGTGTGTCTGTGTCCTGGTATCCTCTTCATGAGGACACTAGTTCTACTGGATTAGGGCCACCCCAAGGCTTTGTCCTGTGTGTTCATACTCGAGCATATGATAATGGGGGGATACAGTTCAGCCCACAACACCCACTGTGTGTCTCTCTGTCACACAGTGACTGGGTGCCATGGGAATCCCACTTCTCAGACACTGTTTGTGCTGTGTTTGGTTAGTACCTGGAAAAGCTTTTGAGATGGAGACAGGCTAGACAGGGACTGGGACTACCTGTCCTGTGGTTGGAGGGCCTGCGGTGACAATTAGCCCTCTTCAGCCCCAAACCCAAAAAAGCCCCATTTGAGCTATTACAGATTCATGTTTATTAACCTTTAAGAAAATAAAATAAGACATTATCTCCCAATATAGCCCCAGTTAATTGAAGTATGATGGAGAGGGAAGAGATGGGATTAGAGAGGTTTGGTTTCCAGCTCTGCCTCTATAAGGTCTACAATGTTAGCCAAGTCATGATGCATATCTGAAACTCATTCTTACCTTACATGATGGAGAATTTTTATTTTGTCTCACCTGAGGATATGCTTATTGAATTTAGAGAGAGAGGAAGGAAGAGAGAGAGAGAGACAGAAAGACTGACGGAGAGAAGCACCAATGTGAAAAAGATCATCAGTTGGTCACCCTCTCTGTATGTGATCTGACCAGGGATTGAACCTGCAGCCTTTTGGTATACAGGACAATGCTCCAACCAACTGAACCATAACAGCCAGGGCTGTGATGGATACTTTTATGTGTTATTTTGACTGGGCCAGGCATGCCAATATTTGGTCAAAGATTATTCTGGATGTTCTATGAAGGTGTTTCTGGATGAGATTAATATTTGAATCAGTAGACTGAAGAAAGCAGAGTACCCTCCCTAATATGGATGAGACTCATCCAATCAGTTGAAAGCCTGAATAGAACAAAAAGCCTGACCATCCCCTGAGTGAGAGGGAATTCTTCCTGCTTGGCTGCTTTCAAGTGGGAACATCGATTTCTTTCTGTTTTCACACTTAAACTAAAATATCAGCTCTTCCTGCATCTTAAGCCTGCCAGACTTTGAACTAAAATTTACACCATTGGTTCTTCTAAGTTCTCAGGCTTTTGGACTATACCATCAGCTCTCCTGGGTCTCCAGCTTGCTGACTCACTCTGCAGATCTTGGGACTTCTCAGCCTCCATAATCATCATGTGAGCCAATGCCTTAAAATAAATTATATATATATAATAAATCATATATAATAAATTATTATATATAATAAATTATAATTATTACATTATATATAATAAATTATATACACACACACGTGCATACACAGTTGACCCTTTAACAAGAGTTTGAACTGCGTGAGTCGACTTCTATGCAGATTTCCTTCAATTGACCCATGCAACTCCAACTGACCAGTGCAGTTCAAACCCTGGTTGTTTGAAGGTTCAAGGTTCAACACTGCAATTGGGAATTTCAGTATGGGGAGGGTCAACTGTAGTTACATGAAGATTTTGACTGTGTGAGGTCGTCTCTAACCCCTGCCTCTTTCAAGGTCAACTGTACAATTTTTCCTATTGGTTCTGTTTCTCAGGAGAACCCTAACTAACATGCATCCTTATAAGTGGAATAAACATCTAGCCCATCCATTTCCCATGGTTATTGTTATGAATGACAAAGGAACATGTATGAGGAAATTTTGGAAAAGGTGACATGCTATTTCAATGACAGTCATCATCATTAATCATTGTCAGCAGTGACGGCATTGCTCAATCCCCAGGTCAGCTTTCGGTTCTTGTCTCACCGACCAGTAGTCCCACTGACCCAGAAAATTGCTCTCTCTGCAAATTCCCTTACCTCCTGAGGAGCACACTTTCCCGGCTGACCCTTTTCTCCCACCTGTTCTTTCTTAGTCCTTCGGCTGCTTTTTCCTCTTTCCTGGACCTCTAAATGTCACCCTGAGTTCTGCCCTTGGAACTCTTTGTTTCTCTATGGATACTCAGTCCCTTGGAGAGATCAGTGAGTCTTTTAGATTCTAATACTATGGCTCCCCAGGAGCAGACACTGAAAAGGAAACTTGCACAGACTTTATTGGGGCATGCTCTGGGGATCAATCTGGGGGAGTTGATCAAGTAGGATTAGGGCTTGAGACTCACTGGGCAGAAGCTGAACTGAGGATGTTACTGCAACTGTCAAAGATAAGCAAAGACACTAGTTAACATGGTAAGGACAGATTTTTAATCAGAAACATACTATTACAATAGGGAAGGGAGTCCAGCATGAACTCAACTCAGAATTGTACAGAGGTGACTGGACATTTTAAAGGGAGACTGAAGGCATAGAGAGAAGTTGAGTCCGGGACATAAAAAATTACAAAGAGAGCCCTGGCCAGTTTGGCTCAGCGGTTAGAGTGTCGGCCTGCGGTCCGGAGAGACCCGGGTTCGGTTCCCGCTAAGGGCATGTACTTCGGTTGCAGTTTGTCCCCGGCCCTGGTTGGTCGTGCGGGTGGCAGCCACTCGATGTGTCCCTTCACATCGATGTTTCTCTCTCTCTCTCCCTTCCTCTCTCTCCCTCCCATTCTATCTGTATAAAAAATGGAAAAATACCCTCGGGTGAGGATTAAAAAAAAAAAAAAATTACAAAGAGAGGAGGGGAATTAGGGGTATGGGGGTAGGAGGGAGGACTGGTCCATGTGAAACCCACATGCATTTGCTCCCTGGTGCTTATTGAAGTGAGGCTCCTCCCCTCCCATTAAGGCTGGGTGGGAGGATGACCCTACCCTCTGGTGCTGGCTGGGACAAATGGTCATTTCTGTTGGCAGCCTTGAGTTTTTGAGGCAGGCATTTTGAGGGGGGCTAGGGTCAGCCTGGGGATATGGCTTTGAGCTATTAGAAACTATTTTAGTGTTTGTTCAAGTCTTATAGGCCAAGGTTGAGGCCTAATTGAGAAGAGAGTTCAGAGGAACCTGGCCTAGAGTTTGGTCAAGGAGAGATTCTTTGTCACAAAAAAATGAGTAGCTCCCACTGAGACCTCTAGAGCTCGGGTGACCCTGTGGAGCCACTGCACTTGGACGGAGGGCAGGGCATGGGCTCTGCTAAGATCAGCCACTGGATGTGCTGCCCAGGAAGGAGGTGTGACCTCAGGGAAGACCCTCAGCTGTCACCCTCCCAACAATGAGGAAAATGAGCGCCTCTGTTCTCAGAGGGCGTTAGGTTGAGAAAGGTTATGACTCTGAAGCATGGGAAATCATCGCTTGCCATTAAATGGGACGATTTGAACATCGCCCTGGCTCCAAAGCAGTTGCAGCTCTAGAAACTTCAAAAGTAAACTCATTTTATTGTAAATATTACAGATTTGGGAGGGTGACCAAAGCATAGATGACAAACCTAGTAGTACTGCTTTCATAACTCAGCCGGTTCTCTCTCCCTGTCATGTCAGGTTCCAATTCTATCAGTGGGCCCCATACTTACTGACTTAAAATTCACAGTCTTCACTTTGTTTTATTTAAAATACCCGGGCCTTCAGCACATCCTCTCTGAACCTCCAGCAGGGACCCGCAGAGGCAATTAGAGTGTTCAGGTGTGTTAATGACTGTACTCGGTCCCCCTTTCTAAAGTTGTGGGTCTTAGTAAAGGCCACCAGGATTTTTATTACGGCAGTACGATTCAGCCCTCTGGACCGAGCTGCGGGACGCAAGCTCCCTTGGCTAATCTTCATTTATCTTACGGGATCTTATCTGTAATCCAGAAATTATGACACCAACATTGATTCTGACTAGCCACTCAATGCTGAAAGGGATTTTTTTCAGCTTTCATCTTACAGGAAAGAACGTGGAACTCAGTGTGAACAATTTCTTTTATGATTATTCTAATCCTAGAAGGAAAGCCGAAAAGCCATTTCTCGTGTCAAGAATCAAAATTTGAAGCTCAGTTCTCCCAGTTGAACTATTCCCCAGCATGATGGGAAGCTGCCTTTGCTCAGATCCAGGGGAATTAGGCCAGATACTGGGCCCACCTGCTCTCTGGTAGTTCACTGGGGACCCCCCTCTGTAGCCCTGGGGAAGCAAGGCTGCCAGTGAGGGCGGGGGGCCCAGCTCTGCTTCCGGTCTGGGAGAGTCAGGCTGTGTCTTTACCACCTCCATCATCGTTTGTCTTTCCAGATCAAATCAATTGAAAAATGATATTTAAGGAGAGCCTTGAAGGGGTTATTGATGTATTCCAAAGAGCTTCTGCTCCTTACATTAGTGTAGGATAGCCCAAAATGTATGCCCACCATCACTGTCCCCAGAAACTGCCCAGCCTTCCTGAGACCCAAGAAAGGACCCTTTAAAATCTATGTAATCACTACTCATATCATATTTCTTCAGAGCCCAGAGGACAAAACTTTATTTCAAGATGTGTGATACTGAGAAGTTATAATTTTTAAATTAGAATAAAAGATCAAAGTTAGATTAAAAGAAAGTTGATGCCATTTAAGTTTGAAAATGAATTTAGGGAAAATACTCTTTGACTTAGGTCAGGACAACAGGTTGAATTGCAAATTGTACCCTCTCACTTCATCATTAACCTAACTTCACAGGCCATTGGAGCATAATGAGAATCTTACCAGGAGCCTAAAACTGGGAAATGAATGCTATTTATTTTTTTCTTAGAGGCATATAGATTCCAGCGCTTGGCAACCTGGGTGAGAATCCTGACTCTGTTGTGGAACTTTGGGCAAGTTAATATACCTCTCTGTGTTTCTGGCTTCTAGCTCAGAAGCTGGTCTCAATATGCAGTGAGTTAATGGATGCTGAGTATGTAGGGACTGGCATAGAGTAAAGAGCCCACAAACTTAACTGTTATTATTATTTCCCTCTTATGTGAGTGGCAAGCTGTCCCAGGATCAGAGAGTTGGTGAAGATATCAGCACCTAATCCAGGTAATAGTTGAATAAGGCCATGCTCTTGAGAAGGTGTGATGTTAATTATGCTTTCTTATTTTTCAATGTGAGATTTTTATAAGTATTGTAAAAAGAGGGGGGGCACCCTGGCCGGTTTGGCTCAGTGGTTGGAGCCTCGGCCTGCAGACCAGAGAGTCCTGGGTTCGGTTCCTGCTAGGGGCACATACAAAAATTTTTTTAAAGGGGGTTCTCCTGAGCTCTAGCCATCACCGCGGGGGTGTCATGTCATATCAGTGGGGTTTCAGAAGGAGGTTGTGTTGGAGACTTCCCTTTGAAGTGCACCTGGGGAACCAGGGCCTGGAAGTGGCTCCTGCAGGTTATTGGCAGTGGCAGGTGAGCTTGTCCCCACACAGCCTGGACAGCCAGGAGCTGGACTGGAAGGTCTTCTAGCCTCAAGTCTTGGTCTTCACTCCTCTTTAGCCCTTGTTTCAAAGGCAGCAGCTTGAAAAGCTGTCCTCATTCTTACTACAGGGTGTGTACACGTCTTCTCTAGCCTCTCTGAGGAAATACATTGTTTTATGTATTTTTCTGTAGACCATCTCTTAATGGCTGAGTCTTGGGGTTGGAATGGTATCTAGGGGTGCATATAGGCTGATACCCAGGAGAGTGGCCTGGTGTGTAATAGAAGCTCAATAACTGTGTTAAACGAATAAAGTGTACAAAGTTCTGAGAGAATGAAGAAATGAATCAATGAGGCATTCAGAAGTGGAATCACCCCAATCCCTGTTCTGAAATGGCCACTGGGAGACATGGTCCTCCAGAAGGTTCTGTGAGGCTCCCAACAAGAGTGGAAAATCCCACATTGCAGGTGGGCTGAGGGGTCCACCCCATGATGACTCCTAGGATATAGTAAGGCTGGCTTTAGGAGCCTTACGGTCACGACCAACACCCAGACAGATACAGATGGTAGAGTTTGTTTCTGCTCTCCTGCCGAGTGGTAGGTAACAAAGCCCACAGTGAGCAGGGGGGTGAGGGGACGCGGCCAGCCTTGCTCGCGTGTGCTATATCCGGAAGAATCTCAGATCCTCTGCTCGGAGAGACTGAGGCTTCTCCGCTATTTTGGATTGACTTGCGTTCCCTGGTGTCAAGGACGGCTCTCCGGAAGCCATGCTAACTGAAGTCGAACAGGCCCCCAGACTGGAACCCAGGGCAGGAACTACTGTCAGCCAGGAAGCACACTTCCCTGGGCTCTCACAGCCTAGAAGGAGCCACTGATCTTTGCTACTTCAGGCCACAACTTTCAGGAGTAAAGTGTGCAAATTAGGGACAAAGGTTTCTGGTGTGCACTTGTAGGGCAGGAGAAGGTGTTACTTTGCTCTGGAAGGGAAGTCACATGGTTTGAGAATGCTTTAGATCAAAAGGAGGCAGAAGTGTGCCTGAGCCTCACTCGCATTCCTGTTCATGGTTTTTCCCACAGAAGCAAATCAGATCCTACCTGATAAGGCTTATTTCCTTCCCTCCTTAATGTGGCCCAGTGGTAGAGTCAGTGAAGTGTGAGAACTTTGGAGACCTGCATGGAATCCCTGCTCTGCTACATTATAGCTGTGTGATGGTAGGAATGTTGCTCAACTTCTCTGAACTTCTTGTCTATCTGAAGAATGAGTGTAGTAACCTGTACACACTCTTCAGGGAGGTATAAAAATTAATTGAGATATACCCCAATAAAGCTGTTACAAATAAATAAATAAATTCCACCTTCAAAAAATTGAGATACATTGTGTGAAAGCACTTTCTTAGCATAAGTAAACATTTTCTTGCTTCCTTGCCCTTTCCCGTGCTCCCTGCCCTACCCAACTCCTCCCCTGGAGGGCCCATGAGGTTTCCACAGTCCTTCAGGAGCCTATCGTGGGGAGGGTGAAGCATGCTCACCTCTGCTCTGTGTGATCCTGGTGGGACCCCAAAGTCCCCATCGACCAGTGACCAGGCTCAGAGTTGAAATGAAGAATTGTAACATCAAACCCCACAATGGGACCCATTACTACTGGGAAGGGCATGGGGGAGGCTGGGTGGCCTGCTTGTGTATTGTTTTCATTTACCCCAAATATCTTTTAAATTAGATTTCTCCCTGAGTGAACAATTTGCCAGGGGCCAACAAATGGGTAGAGTATAGGCACAATACTACTGCCCTCCTGCTTTCTGTAGCCATAACCTGTGGATAAAGGAGGATTGCTAGATCTTAGGAAATGTCCTGTGAAAAGAAAGGAAAAGGAAAGTTTCTTGTGCAAAATTTCTTTAAAGGAAAGGAACACAAAAGTTTAGTTTTTCTTTTTTTTGTGTCAAACTGATTGGGAGAAAAACTAGAAACTGAATATTGGTTGGCAATCAAGGGCAGATCAAAGGGCAAGGTCCAAGGGCTTGGGGAAATTTGAAATGAAGGGACTTGATGAAAGAGAGAAATCTGCCTTCCAACTATTTGTCAGGTGTTTCTTTTTGCACCTCTCCAGATCTGTAAAAGTATTTAAAAGTACAAGATATATACACTAGGAGGTGAAAATATCCCTTTGTCCTTCACATGCCTGAAACTAGCCCTGTTTCCAGAAGTCGAGGCTTAGGCATTTATCAGACGTTTAACTCACACTACGACTCAGAGTGCAGAGATAGGTTTCTGGCTTAATCTGCATCTAATTTGGTTTTTCTCTGAGCCCTATACACTGGTTATCAGGGGAACATTTTAAATTATGCTATATATTAAAATTAAAATATGTAAATTAATGTCCATTGTATTTCCAATTTTGACTTGAAAATGTAAACAATTTCTTCAGATAATTCTCACTTTTTTAAGGCAAATATGCCCAGACTTTAGGATTGCCTTTTTCTGCCCCCTTCCTGCCCCTTTCTTTGTCTCATGGGTGGTAAAGTGGGGGCTGTCAACGACCTTTGCCAGAGAAGAAGGAAGACCTGGTACTCCCAGGCTGTTATTAGGTGGGGGATGTTCCAGGCCATCACTGTTGCTTCCCTCTGGCACTTGTCCCCACCTGGAGGGAACCCTGCCTGTTACTACCATCTGTAGACTCATGAACCTCTCTCTGCCTCGTCTCCCATCCAGGCCCTTCACCTGCTCACCTGGCTTCTGCTGCAAGGTCACTGCTCACCAGCATGACAAGCCACGGCTAGCCCATGGATGTCTGTCTGGTGTCCACGCTCCACGGACACTGAGGCCAGCCCAGGGCCACCTCTGTCTTGCCCGGCTGGTCCACCAGGTTGATGTGGCCACACCTGAGGTTGGTGGGGGCCGCTAGTCAGTTGAGTGCCTTTCAGAGTCCAAGACAGGCAGCAGGAGCAAAAGCCCACAATACTTGATATCCTGCCTTTATCCACTGCCCTTCCTCTCTGAGCTAAAACCTAGGTGGGAAGAGATAACAATAAGACCTGCACTCTTTTCTTTTTATCTTTTTGCAACATAACCAAATTACCTCCAGGCAGATGAATGCTAATGGATTATGTACTTAGGAAAAAGTGTAAAATATATTAATAATATTTGAGGTGTGTGAGGATGTGTATGGAAATAAATAACTCTTTTTTGAAAAACAAAATCACTCTGGACATTCTGTCAATTTGCTGGTAGCTTTATTCATTACATAAAAGCCTTTGCATCTGCCTGTATCGGCTCTTCAGGAACTGTGGCTTTTCAATGGCATCATGCTAATGCACTGCATGCTAATACAATGCAATGTATTCGACCTCGTTTCTTTGACCTTGGAAGTTTCCAGTTTTTCTTCATTTGTTATCAGGAGTAACGAGGATGAGGACTCCTGCACATTCATTTGTCAGAGTGTTTGTTTCTTATTTACTCTCTAACCCCTCCTGATAGAAGAAGTGTAAGTGGTTATCTACCTTAGTCACATGTGCCTGGGACAGGAGAGAACAAACAGATGAACGCAAATGGACGAGCAAACATACTAATAAATGGATTCATCATAAATGGATAAAATGAAGGTATCTTTTTGTCCTTGGGTGAGTTTTCTGCAGAATCAATTTCTAGGAGTGAAACTATAGTGACCAGGTTGTGCATACTTACTCTTTACTCCATAACCAAACTGTGCTCCAAGTACATTGTGTGAATTTGTCTGTCCTTCAGCAGATCCTGGACACATGAGATGTCCTCTGAAGGCAGAGCCTGCCAGGCTTTTGTGCGGGAAGGTGACTTTGGAAAGCAATGCCAAGGAATGGGAGTGGCAGAGAGGGAAGGGTCAACAGTGCAGGGGTAAGTTCTTGAGCTGGGCACTGCTGGGGACCCTCTGAGGAACTTTGTAGAACATGTTCAGAATTGTTCTCAGAGAAATGGAGCAGAGAGTGTGTGTCCCAAACTCCCATCAAGCGTTGCCCTGGATGTGTTACCTTCTGAACTTGACTGTGTAGCTTATGTGCCAGAATGGCCCAGCTAGCTGGGGAAAGGGGTGGAGCGGAGGGCTGAAGAGCAGCAGGGAAAGCAAGAGACAGAGTGCTGAGGAGAGGTCATCACTGCACCTCCCACAGCTGGCTGCTGCAGCAACAGCTGTATACAAAAGCAGGTTGGATGTATGTGAGCCAGGAAGGGTGTGTGACACACTCCTTTTACTCGACCTTCCCAACAGCCAAAATTCCCACACTGTTGACTTCTTGCCAGACTAATAAGTGAGAGGATAACTCTTGCTATTTAAAAAATTTTCAAGGGATGGCAGCGGGCAGGACTGGAGGGAGGGTAGTGTGTGAGAGAGTGAGCTAGTGTGTGAGAGAGTGTGAGTGGACGTGAAGGTAGACCACCAAACCTGAGCAGTGCAGAGCCATGGAGTAGAAGGTTCCTGTGCTGTGGACAGGAGCAGCTGGCTACCACAATAACTGGCTCTTCAGGGCTCTTCTCCCTGCCCACGGGGAGGTCCTACCATTTCAGAAGATCCCAGGTCTTCCCTGGGAAGAGGCAGTGGGAGTGGCTAGGGCCCAGCAACCTGAGCCCACCAGTGTACCTGGCACAATTGGTCCAGTAGACACTGTGTCAACAAAGACCAGTGCACAGTAGTGGAGCTCCTAAGGTGCTGGTAATAAAAGTCGCTGACAGCCTGGAGCCCAGCACCATCCTCCCCCTCAGCAGCAGCCCCATCAGAGTGGAGATATACTCCTAGCAACAGAGGCTTGGGACCAGACATCCATCCCCAGGCAACAGAAGCACAGACCAGCAGCTGAGACCCATCCCCAAAAACTACAGCAAAAGCTGAGCAGTACTTGAGTCCCATGGGGCAGCAGCACTCCCCAGCCACCAGCAGTGGGATCTGGAGCTCCACAGAGTCCTGTGCGATCCAGAAGCTCACAAGAGCAGTGGGAAGCCAGAGCCCAAGAGGGACTGATGCGATCCAGCTGCCCATGGGTCCTGTGGGGTGCTGGGGCCCCAGAGAAGCCTGTGTGACCCAGAAGCCCTCAACAGCAGTGGGAAGCCGGAGTCCAAGAATGACTGGTGAGATCCAGCTACCTGCCCATGGAACCTGTAGGGTGCAGGGGCACCAGCGAGACTTGTGCAACCCAGCGGGGACTGTGCAATCCAGTTACCTGTAGGACCTGCAGGGTGCTGAAGCACCACAGAGTCCTGTGTGACCCAGCAGCCCATAAGATAGGCATAGAGCCAGGTCCCCCAAAAAACTGTGTGATTCAGTTACCCAAAGGACCTGCAGGGTACGAGGGAACCAGAGAGGCCTGTGAGACCCAGCTGCGCACAAGATAGGCATAGAGGATGTGAAAATGGAGGTGGAGTGAAAAGAAGCTATGCGGACGATCTCCCAGGACCAAACGGGAATTACAACTAAAATAAAGACAAATCCTCAGAAAAAAGCAACAGTAAAGCAGCAGGACTGGACCATATAACCAGGGACACTGGCAGGATCTGTGGAGGCGTGAGAGGGTGGCGGGCTGGGAGCCCAAGGACAGCAGCAGTCTGAGCTGTGAGCAGCACCCTCGGGGAATAAAGACCAAGCCCGCCCCACAGCACAGAGAGCCCAAACAGAGTGATAAAATAGCCACAGCCACTAACCTGGGGGCTACAGCAGAGGTAGGGCAGACTGGGCTGGAACTCTGTGGGGACACGCGGGATTTAGAGGGCACTCAGAGTTTTTGCTGAGTTGCGGCCACAAAAGACAGTGACCAGTGTGAGCTATGGGGAAAAGCAGCAGCTCCCTTCTCAGAGATTCAGCCTTTCCCAGGTGAGGCAAATAAATGAAAATTGAGGCTCATTAAAAACCAGCATCTATCCCACCTTCTGGAAATCCTCTTATGCAGAACACCAGGGCTACATTCCAAGGCACTGAGTAACTGAGACTACTAGCCACCAGGAAAAAGCTAGAGGATACCTGTACCTGTCCTGGCTTGCAAATCTAACCATGAAAGTAAGACTTAACAGTGATGTTTAACGTGGGCCCACTCAGGCTCATCCGAACCCAGCAGAGAGAGCCACAAACAGCAGAACAAAGAAACCCACAGGGAAAACTTGGCAGGCTACAAAACCCACTGACATAGCCAAAATGGTGAAACAAAAAAAACAAATCCCAAATAAAAGAACAAGAGAACTCTATTGAAGATGAGATCAATGAAATGTAGCTAAGCAAATTATCAGAGGTAGAGTTCAGAGCCATGACCTTGAGGAAGCTCAATAGCAAGAGTAAGGACATGAGCACCATGAGTAACGATATAGAAACATTGAAAACCAACCAAGTGGAAATGAAGAATGACATATCATAAATAAAGAACACATTGAAAGGACTAACCAGCACAATAGAGGAAGCTGAGGACCGGATCAGTGAATTTGAAGACAGGGTAGAAAAAAAATCAACCAATCAGAAAATTAAAAGAAAAAGCAATTAAAAACAGGAAGATAACTTAAGGGAACTGTGGAACAACTGGAAACATAATAACATTTGCATCATAGGAGTCGCCAAAGAGGAAGAAAATAGGCAAGGGTTAGAAAATATTTTTGAAGAAATAGTGACAAAAAACTTTCCTAACTTGGTGAAGGAAGAAGGCATTTAAGTTCAAGAAGCACAGAGAGCCCCAAGTAAGAAGAACCCAAACAGGCCCACACCAAGCACATAGTCATTAGAATGCCAAAAATTAAAGACAAAGAGAGAATCCTAAAGGCAGCAAGAGATAAGCAACAGGTGACCTACAAAGGAAACCCCATAAGGCTCTCAGCTGACTTCTCACAAGAAACACTACAGGCCAGAAGGGAGCGGCATGAAGTAATCAAGGTCATGAAAAACAAGGATCTGAATCCAAGACTACTCTATCTAGCAAGGCTATCATTCAGAACAGAAGGTCAAATAAAGAGCTTTCCAGACCAAAAAAAAAAAAAAAAAAAAGGCTAAGGAAATATATTAACACTGCAAGAAATGTTAAAAGGACTGCTGTAATTAGTAGAAGAAATAGGAAGAAAAATATAACCACAATAAACAAAAATGGCAATAAATAAGTACATATCAATTATCACCTTAAATGTGAATGCTTTGAATTCTCCTATTAAAAGACACAGAGTAGCTGACTGAATAAGAAAGCATGACTCACATATATGTTATTTACAAGAGACTCACCTCACAACAAAAGACTCACATGGGTTGAAAGTGAAGGGATGAAAAAAAAAATCTTTCAAGAAAACAGAAAGGAAAAAAAAGCTGGGGTAGCAACACTCACATCTGATAAAGTAGAGTTCAAAATGAAGGCCATAACTAGAGACCAAGAAGGCCACTACATAATATTGAAAGGATTTATTCAACAGGAAGATATAACCTTGATAAACATATATGCACCCAATATAGGAGAACCAACATATATTAAAAATCTTTTGGAGGACTTCATAGGAGAAATCAACAGCAATACAATCATAGCAGGGGACTTCAATACCCTGCTGACATCACTGGATAGATCTTCTAAAAAAAAAATTCGCCCTGGCCGGTTTGGCTCAGCGGTTGGAGCGTCGGCCTGCGGTACAGAGAGAACCGGGTTCGGTTCCCGCTAAGGGCGCATGCCTCGGTTGCAGTTTGTCCCTGGCCCTGGCTGGTCGTGTGGGTGGCAGCCACTCGATGTGTCCCTTCACATCGATGTTTCTCTCTCTCTCTCTCTTCCTCACTCTCCTTCCTGCTCTATCTGAACAAAAAATGAAAAAATGTCCTCGGGTGAGGGTAAAAAAAATAAAAAAATAAAAAAAATAAAAAAAAATTAACAAGGAAACACAGACCCTAAATGAAGCCCTAGATCAAATGGATTTAATAGATATCTACAGAGAATTACATCACAAAACTTCAGAATTTACATTCTTCTCAAGTGCACATGAGACATTCTCAAAGACAGATCACATGCTAGGGCACAAACTAAGTTTCTACAAGTTGAAAAAGATTGAAATCATATCAAGCATTTTCTCAGATCACAATGGAATGAAACTAGAAATCAACAGCAACAGGAACATGCAAAGACATTTGAAAACATGGAGGCTAAATAGCATGTTATTGAACAATGAATGGGTTACTACGGAGATCAAGGAAGAAATTAAAAACTTCCTGGAAACCAATGAAAATGAACACACAACAACACGAAATCTATGGGATGCAATGAAAGCAGTTCTGAGAGGGAAGTTCATAGCACTACAGGCCTATCTCAAGAAGCAAGAAAAATTTCTAATAGACTATCTAACCTCACAACTTAAAAAAACTAGAAAGCAAACAAAAAGAAAACCCCAAAGCAAATAAAAGGAAGGAAGTAGTAAAGATCAGAGCAGAAATAAATGACATGGAGACCAAAAACACAATTCAAAGGATCAATGAAACAAAGAGCTGGTTCTTTGAAAAGATGAACAAGATTGATGGACTCTTAGCTACACTCACCAAGAAATAAAGAGATAAAACCCAAATACACAAAATCAGAAATGAAAGAGGAGAAATAATAACTGACACCACAGAAATACAAAGAATCATTAACAAATATTATTAACAATTATACGGCAACAAATTTGACACTCTAAGTGCAAGGGACAAATTTCTAGAAACACATACTCTCCCAAAACTGAACAGGGAAGAGATAAAAAACTTGAACAGACCAATAACAACTAAGGAAATTGAAGAGGTATTCAAGATTCTCCCAGCAAACAAAAGCCCAGGCATAGACGGCTTCACGGGGGAATTCAAAGAAGAACTAATACCCATTTTCCTCAAAGTATTTTTTTTTTTTATCCTCACCTGAGGATATTTTTCCATTTTTTGTACAGATAGAGTGGGAGGGAGAGAGAGAGAGAAACATCGACGTGAAGGGACACATCGAGTGGCTGCCGCCCGCATGACCAACCAGGGCCGGGGACAAACTGCAACCGAAGTACGTGCCCTTAGGGGGAACCGATCTCGGCTCTCTCTGGAAGGCAGGCCGACGCTCTAACCGCTGAGCCAAACTGGCCAGGGCCTCAAAGTATTTTGAAAAATTCAAGAAGAAGGAAGACTTCCAAACTCATTTTATGAGGCCAGCATAACTCTAATTCCAAAACCAGAAAAAGACACTACAAAGAAGGAAAACTACAGGCCAATATCCCTGATGAACATAGATGCCAAAATCCTGAACAAAATACTAGCAAATTGGATCCAGTGATACATGAAAAAAATTATTCACCATGACCAGGTGGGATTCATCCCAGAGATGCAAGGCTGGTACAATATTCACAAATCAATAAATGTGATACACCACATAAACAAAATGAAAGATAAAAATTATATGATCATATCAATAGACGTTGAAAAAGCATTTGACAAAATCCAACACCCATTTCTGATAAAAACGCTCAGCAATGTGGGAATAGAGGGATCATATTTTGACATAGAAAAGGCCATATATGAAAGACCTACAGCCAACATCATACTCAATGGGCAAAAACTAAAAGCATTTCCCTTAAGAACAGGAAAAAGACAAGGATGTTCACTTTCACAACTCTTATTTAGCATAGTACTGGAAGTCTTAGCCACAGCAATCAGACAGAAAGTACAAGTAAAAATAAAAGAGATCCAAATTGGAAGGAGGAAGTGAAACTGTCATTTTTCACAGATGACATGATATTATACGTAGAAAACCTGAAAGACTCCATCAAAAATCTACTTGACTTAATAAATGAATTTGGCAAAGTAGCAGGACACAAAATAAACATCAAGAAATTGATGGCATTCTTATACACCAATGTTGAACTCACAGAAAGAGAAACTAAAAAAACAATTACATTTACAATCACAGCAAACAATTAAGATACCTAGGAATAAACTTAACCAAAGAAATAAAGGACCCATTCACAGAAAACTATATAAGTCATTGAACAAAGAAACAGAGGAAGATATAAAAAAGTGGAAGCACATACCTTGTTCATGGATTGGAAGAATCAACATCATTAAAATGTCCATATTACCCAAAGCAATCTATAAATTCAATGCAATCCCCATCAAAATACCAATGACATACTTCACAGAATTAGAACAAATACTTCAAAAGTTCATATGGAACCAAAGAGACCTCGAATAGACACAGCAATCATGAAAAAAAAAAAAAGAACAAAGTTGGAGGGATCACATTACCAGATTTCAGGTTATACTACAAAGCCACTGTAATCAAAACAACCTGGTACTGGCACAAGAACAGGCATATAGACCAGTGGAACAGAACAGAGAACCCAGAAATGGACCCAAGGCAATATCCTCGATTAATATTTGACAAAGTTGGCAAGAGCTTACAGTGGAGTACAGACATCCTCTTTAATAAATGGTGTTGGGAAAATTGGACAGCTACATGCAAAAAAATGAAACTAGACCATCAACTTACACCCTACACAAGAATAAACTCAAAATGAATAAAAGACTTAAATGTGACACACGAATCCATAAAAATCCTAGAAGAAAATGTAGGCAACAAAATTTCAGACATCATACGCAGCAGAATTTTTACTGATACATCACCTAAGGCAACAGAAACAAAGGAGAAAATGAACACATGGGACTACATCAAACTCAAAAGCTTCTGCACAGCAAAAGCTACAGTCATCAAAATGGAAAGGCAATCCACTGTATGGGAGAGCATAATTGCCAATGATATCAGATAAAGGGTTAATTTCCAATTTATATAGAGTGGCCATACAACTTAACAAAAAACAAAGAAGCCAATTAAAAATGGGCAGAGGAATAGACACCTCTTCAAACAGGACATACAAATGGGTAAGAAACATATGAAGAAATGCTCAACATCACTAATCATCAGAGAGATGCAAATTAAAACAACAATGAGATCACCTCCCACCTGTCAGAATGGCTGCCATCACCAAATCATCAAACAACATGTGTTGGCGAGGGTGTGAAGAAAAGGGGACTCTTGTATACTGCTGGTGGGAATGCAGACTGGTGCAACCACTATGGAAAACTCTAACGTGTTACTTCAAGAAATTAAAAATTGAATTGCATTTGACCCAGTGATCCCACTTCTAGTAATATACCCTAAGATGCCTGAAACACCAATCAGAAAGAATATATGTACTCCCATATTCATAGCAGCACTATTTATAATAGCTAAGATCTGGAACAGTCCAAGTGTCCATCAGTAGACAAATGGATAAAAAAGCTGTGGTACATATACACAATGGAGTACTATGTAGCTGTAAGAAAGATCCTTTATCCTTTGAGAGAACATGGACGGACCTGGAAAGTATTATCCTAAGCTAAAGAAGCCAAACAGAGAAAGACAAGTATCATATGATCTCACTTATTTGTGGAATATAATGAACATAACAGTCTGTGGAATGGGGTGGTCCCAGAGACATGGAAGTGGGGCACAGACTGACAATCCCCAGAGGAGGGGATGGTGGTGGAGAGATAAACCACAGAACTTATATGCATGTATGCATGAACAATGGACATGGACAACACAGCTGTGGACAGGGCGAGGAGGGAGGGGAAGGGGGAATCAGTGGGGGAAAAAGGAGAAACATCTCTAACAAAAATACATAAATTAATTAAAAAATAATAATTTGCATGCCTTTGACTTTTGGCAAGGCTCAAGATCTTTTCACAAGTTTATTGGCCAGTTGTATTTATTCTGTAAATTTCATTTATGTGTAATTAATTTTAATGACTGTTTTGTTCTTGTGAAGAATTAAGACATTATTTTGACCACCCTCCCTGTCCTGAGAAGTAACTCCTGTTCTTATTTGGTGTGCATTCTTTTTTATTTTAAGCTATACACTGGCTTATACATGTGTTCCCATAAAATTACATAGTTTTTTGGATTGATATATATAAATGTATACACAGAGAGGCATGCATAGCTACAAATACACATATATGTATGTGGTATGTATATATGTAAATGAACATTATGGTCTGCATTATTCTGAAGATTGTTGATTCACTCAAAAATATGTCTTGATTATCATTTACATCAGTGTGTATATGGTTGCTTTATTCTCTTACCCCACAATATGGTGTTTTATAATATAGACACAGCACTCCATTCCCTGTAGGTAAATATGCTGGGTTGTTTACGAAAGTTCAGCATTAAGAACCATGCTTGGATGGACATACCTCCTTTTGCACATGTGTAGGCTTTCTGTGGGGTAGTTACCCCCAAGGGGATTCACTAGCTTGAATGTATATACCTTGTAACATTTTAAATAATTACCAGCACAGCACTTGCCCATTGCTCTGGCACAGATAATAGCACCTGACCACTGACAGCCTGAGTGGGATTCATGGGCCTGAGGATGCAGCAGGTTGAATTCGTCTGTGCCCTGAGGCGGATGCTGCTGGGACCCTGCGGTGCAGAGGTTACTGATGAGTCCAAGTATAGACCCAGGAAGAATGTCAAACCAGCCTGTACCCAACGTGGGGTGAGGAGGCGGGTGAGGTGGGGTCCTCAGAGGTATGGGCTGTGGGTTGGCAGAGGGAAAATGGCTTCCCACATGAGTGGCTTGGCTCAGTGGGTTTAACAACAAGCAGTAACAATTGTAGCTGAAGACTTGACCCTAGGAAATGTCTGGTTCTCAATTTGATGGGGCCTTGAGAATGGTGGGTCCAGTTATAGGTAGTGGCAGGAGGAAATGGAAGTACAGGCCCTGAGTCTTGCCAACATTCCTACAGCCCAGGGCAGAGCCTGGGAAGTGGGATTTGGCTCATTTCTCTCCGGTATCAGTACTGGTCCACCCAGGTAACCTGCTGTCCCCACCTGGCACAAGCGTGAAAGGTTCAGGAGAATCAAGACCTGTCCTTGCTGGAGGGGTTCTCTGGACCAGTCAGCCTAGTCCCTGGCCTAGGCCAGATGTGCCTTCAGGGAGTCTTTAAAAAATTTTATTACAAATTGTTCTTGTACCAACTCACCACCCACCAAGAGTGAAAGGCCTGCTTTCCATACTTTCAGATGTGTAATGTTGTCTACCGATAAGATGAATGAAAAGGGGTATTTCTCTTCTGGGATAATTTGTCTTTTCCTGCTTACTGGTGAAATGTCTTTTCATATGCTTATTGACCACTTCTATTTTTGTGGATTTTCTGTTCTTATCACTTGTTCATTAAAACAATTATTTTGTCTTCATACTTTTTTGATAAATTATTTTGTCTTTTATTTGTAAATTTTCTTTATAAATATTTTTATGGTTTGTCAGATATTATTTAACTTCATTTATAATGTCTTTAATATTTAAGTATGTATATAATTTTATAAGTGACTTTAATCTTTTTCAAATAACTTGTGGGTTTTAAGCCATGCTTAGAATTTTCCAACCCATAGTTACAGAAAGAGCTTCTTGTATTTTAAATAATTGTGTTTATTGTTTTGTAATTTTTAAGTCTGTGACTGTCTGGGAGTTATTTTCCTCATGGTAGCAAGTTTGGAGTTGGGTGTGGATCTGACAATTATTCTTCCCACCTTCTCCATCACCCCAACATCACTTATGAAGCATCTACCTTTCCCTCACATGTTGAAATGCCAAATCTGCAACATGGCTGAATTCCAAGAGACTGTTGTGGATTAAGTTTGCATTTCCACTTATTCTCCCCCCTGTCCTCCAAAGAGTAAGAGTCATGTTTTATGACTGGACAGAGTCAGAAATCTGAAACACTGCTAGAGTGAGGTTTCACTTCAGGCGACATTATGCATAGTCATCCCTTCGTTCCATTGCTGGGATCAGTCTACCTGGTAGACTCACTGCCTCGCCTGGGCTTCCTGTCTCCTATGGGCAGCAGCCTGGCTGAAACAGTCCCTTCTCTCATCTCCTCATCAACCTGTCTCCACTCTGACCATGTAGGTCAGGATGCCTGTGGCTGGGTCAGCAGCTCGCAGGTAATCCTAAGGGGTCCAGTTCTGCGAGTCACTGAGGTGGACCCTAGCTGTGTGGACTCATCTAGGAGAGTCTACGGATAGCACAGGACTAGCAGAGGGGCACTCCACACTTGCTCAGGTATTGATGGTGATTTTTGTTGCCTCTTTGCTGTAAACCTTTTTTGGGAGGAATCTCCAAGTAGGAGGGGTAGGAACTCACACTCCATGTAGTGAAAACACACACACACACACACACACACACACACACACACACGTTTATTCCTTTTTCTGGTGATCTTTTTGTGCACTTCTCTTTCAGCACCAAACTTGATACCATGCTACCCTGCGGAGTGACAGCTTAGGTCAAGGTTAAGCTCTAAAGTGGCCCATAAAACTGAAATTTTATGTAGATAAATTGCTGTTGAAAATCCTTTAAATCAACCATGAAGGGCAGGGTACAGAGCACTGGGCTCAGTGAGCTCAGATAAGGTGACACTTACTCCATCATTGGATCTAATCTCTGCGTTCCCACTTGGGCACTGCCAGGTAGAGATGATTTTCTTTAGGGGCAGTGTTGTATGAAATACATGTGTCTCTAACACTAGACCTACACTTGGTTCAGTGGGAGGTTCACACCATGGGAGACCAGGTCACTGAGACTTTCAGGAGCATAGCACTCTGTCTCCTGCCCACATCACTCTGCCACGGCAGCAGCCTTGCTGGAACTGTCTGTATTACTGTACCAGGCTGCCTTAACCAAGTCCCATAGACCAGGCTGGCTTAACCAATGCATATTTATTTCCTCACACAGTTCTGGAGGCTGTAAGTCCAAGTCAAGAGGCCAATAAGGTTAATTTATTCTGTGGCCTCTCTCCTTGATTGCAAATGCCTCCTTGTTGTTGTGTCCTCACATGGTTTTTCCTATGGAGGTGTGTGTGTGTGTGTGTGTGTGTGTGTGTGTGTGTAAATAAATCTCTTCTCATAAGGACAGCAGTCAGATTGGATTAAGGCCCACCCTAATGCTCTCATTTTACTTTATTTTTATCTTTATTGTTGAATGTATTACAGATGTTCCTCATTTCCACCCCCCACTCCTGTCCCCCTCCTGCCTTTCCCCACACTGTTGTCTGTGTCCATTGGTTATGCATATATGCATTTAAGTTCTTTGGTTTATTTCTTCCCACCCTCCAACCTCCTTCCCTTTGAGGATTGTCAGTCTAGCAACCAATTTGTACTTCTTAATTCCTTCACCTTTTTCACCCATTCCCCCAGCCTCTGCCCATCTGGCAACAAACAAAATGTTCTATATATTTATGAGAATGTTTCTGTTCTGACTGTTCATTTTGTTTGTAGATTCAATTGTCGATAGATATATATCCATTGCCATTTTGTTTGTTCATATTTTTTATCTTTTTCTTCAAGAAGACCCTTCAACATTTTATATAATAATGGTTTGATGGTGATGAACTCCTTTAACTTTTTCTTGTCTGGGAAACTCTTTATATGACCATCGATTCTAAATGACTGCTTTGCCAGATAGAGTAATCTTGGTTGTAGGTTCTTGCTTTTCATCACTCTGAATATTTCTTGCCACTCCATTCTGGCCTGCAAAGTTTCTTTTGAGAAATCAGCTGACAGTCTTATGGGAACTCCCTTGTAGGTAACTAACTGCTTTTCTCTTGCTACTTTTAAGATTCTCTTTGTCTTGAACCTTTTGCATTTTGATGATGATGTATCTTGATGTGGGCCTCTTGGGGTTCATCTTGTTTGGGACTCTCTGTGCTTCCTGGATTGTATGTATGTTTCCTTCACCAAATTAGGGACTTTTTCTGTTTCCTTCACCAAGTTAGGGAAGTTTTCTGCCGTTATTATTTCAAATAGATTTTCAATTTCTTGTTCTCTCTCTTCTCCTTCTGGCACCCCCAAGATGTGAATGTTGGCACATTTGAAGTTGTCTCAGAGGCTCCTTACACTATCCTCATTTTTTTGGCTTCTTTTTTCTGTTTGCTATTCTGATTGGGTGTTTTTTGCATCCTTATATTCCAAATTGATGGTTTGCTTCTTGGATTTACCTACTCTACTATTGAATCTGTGTAAATTATTCTTTATTTCAGTTAGTGCTTCCTTCATTTCTGACTGTGCATCCATGATTTCTAACTGGTCCTTTTTTATGCTCTTGAGGCCTTCACTAAGTTCACTGAGGTTCTCACTAAGTTCATTGAGCATCCTTATAGGCAGTATTTTGAACTCAGCATCTGTTAGGTTGCTTATCTCCATTTCGCTTAGTTCTTTTCCTGGGGTTTTGTTCTGTTCTTTTATTTGGAACCTGTTTCTCTGTCTCCTCATTTTGGCTGCCTCCCTGTGTCTGTTTCTATGTATTAACGAGAGGTATGGGGCTAGCTGACACCAGATGCTGCTTGTTTGAAATAATTTAGGAAAACCTGAAGCAGGATCCAAGCCAAGCCAATCTTTTGCTTAAGCAACTGGCAACAGCTTGGGTGGGCCTGAAAGTTGGGTGGAGCAGGGCCTCAAGGAATCACCATAGTGGGGCTACCAGTGTGAGCCAGGTTGCTGGAGTACCAGATATGGTGGCCGTCTGCCATCCCAGGGAAGGGCTCACCAGAGGAACAAAGGCCTCTGATAGCACATCTGTCCAGGACAAAGCTGCCTCTCCAGCCCTTGCTCCAATGCCAAACAGCTCAGTTCTTCCCTGTCTGTCTCTGGTGCCCCTCGAGGTGCCTCCCCTCCAAGCTTAGAGGGACAGAGTCCGATAAGTCCGTGCGCGGGCCCTTTAAGAAGAGATGCCTGGGGCTGAAAGCGCCTCAGCCTCCCTGAGCCTCAGTTCCTGCTGTTTTTTTCAGCCAGAAGTTATGGAAACTTCTCTTCTGGCACTGGAACCCTGAGCTGGGCACCTGATGTGGGATAGGGACCTCTCAGTCCTCAGTGTGGACCTTCCCAGCCGAGGTATCTTCCTAATTTTTATCCACCACACATGGGTGTGGGACCAGCCTGTCCGCCTCTGCCCCTCCTACCAGTCTCAATGAAGCTTCTTCTTTAATTCCGTAGTTGTAGGACTTCCATTTAGCTCGATGTCAGGTGGTTCTGAATGATGGCTGTTCTGTAGTTTACTTGTAACTTTGATGTGGTTGTGGGAGGATGTGATACCGTGTTTACCTGCCCACCATCTTGACGAGAAGTCTCTCATTTTACTTTAATTCCCTATTGAAGGCCCTTCTCCAAATACAGTCACATTTTGAGATGCTGGGAGTTAGGACTCCAACCTATGAATTTTTGATGGGGGGACAACTTGCAGCTCATAACATTGTTGAAATCTCTCAATTAACCAATCAATATTTCAATCTCATCCTTTTCTCCCACTTTCTCAATCTCTCTCTTCCTCGATAACTACTCATTTTATTTTTACAACACCCTGAGATAGGTATTATTTTATTCCCATTTTAAATATGAGGAAACTAAGTTCTTTGAGGTTACATAATTATTACAAAGTCACACACAGGAAGTGGAAGAGCTGAGATTCAAACCTGTATAACCTGATTCTGGAACTCATGCTCTTAAGCAATAAAGATACAGGTTTTCAAATATTTTTGCAAATCTCTCTTTTTTTTTTTTTTTTTTTTTTGGTATGTGCCCCTAGCGGGAACCAAACCCGGGACTCTCTGGTCTGCAGGCTGATGCTCCAACTGCTGAGCCACACTGACCAGGGCAAATCTCTTTTTTTTTTGACAGAAGTTTGATAACATTCCATAGGTTATGAAATGTAGAGCTCTTTTTTATGTCATTTTCTAATTAATCAATCTGTTATTGTAATTTTAATTTTTAATTTAAGAGTTACTTATGAGTGCTTTTACATTTCTTAATAGATTGTGGGGACTATATTTTGTTGGTTTATTTTAGGTTTGTTGTCACATGATGTGGTATGTTCAATTGCTATCTGTCATCTGTATATTTTGGACAACAAAAGGGATTCCATGGAAGATAATCTCACAGGGTGATCTGATCTTGAATTCCTGGTGGGTAGCTATGCCCAGTCATATAACATCTTTAGTAAAAGGTTTATCTTTGACTTAAGCAAGCCCTGTCCATTGTTTCTGTACATCTAGGTTAACATACCTTTAAAATAAGCATATCCGTCAATAGAGCACATAATCTTGTTAACCATCCTGCAATCCAATCCCTGCCTTGCTGTCCCCACCTTCATGGAATTTCCCTCCTTACTTCCAAACTCAGAAAACAAACTGTAAAACTGTCGTTCTCTGGAACATTTGAGGTTTTGCTTCCTGGCAATTGTCAGTTTGGCTCAAATAAACTCTTATAAAAATTCTTTACAAGTTTGGATGTTTCTGTTTCTTGCATTGACACTATTGACTACCCATATAAATTTGTTAAGATTTTCATTACAGTACAGTCTATAAACAGTTGGTATAAATAGTACATGAACATTTAAAATGTAGCATGTCTATTAAATAAAGCTTGTTGTATAATTCCAATACTCTAAACATAATTATTTTTCCACTGTATCTGTTAAATTATGATATAAAAATTTTTAAATCTTTATTGTTGAATGTAGAATGTATTACAGATGTTCCTCATTTTCCCCCCATTGACCCCCTCCTCCCCACTCCCTCCCCACTCCCACCCCGCTCCCGCCTTTTCCCACACTATTGTCTGTGTCCAATGGTCATGCATATAAGTTCTTTGGTTTATTTCCCCCCACCCCCCCAACCCCCTTCCCTTTGAGGTTTGTCAGTCTAGCAACCAATTTGTACTTCTTAATTTCTTCACCTTTTTCACCCATTCTCCCAATCCCCCTCCCATCTGACAACCAACAAAATGTTCTCTATGTCTGTTAGAATGTTTCTGTTCTACCTGTTCATTTTGTTTGTAGATTCAATTGTCAATTGATATGTATTCATTGCCATTTTGTTTGTTCATATATTTTATCTTTTTCTTCAAAAAGACCCTTCATCATTTCATATAATAATGGTTTGGTGGTGATGAACTCCTTTAACTTTTTCTTGTCTGGGAAACTATATGTCCATCGATTCTACATGACAGCTTTGCAGGATAGAGTAATCTTGGTTGTAGGTTCTTGCTTTTCATCACTCTGAATATTTCTTGCCACTCCCTTGTGGCCTGCAAAGTTTCTCTTGAGAAATCAGCTGACAGTCTTATGGGAACTCCCTTGTAAGTAACTAGCTGTCTTTCTCTTGCTGCTTTTAAGATTCTCTCTTTGTCTTGAACCTTTTGCACTTTGATGATGATATGTCTTGGTGTGGGCCTCTTGGGGTTCATCTTATTTGGGACTCTCTGTGCTTCCTGGACTTGCATGTCTGTTTCCTTCACCAAGTTAGGAAAGTTTTCTGCCATTATTGTTTCAAACAGGTTTTCAATTTCTTGTTCTCTCTCTTCTCCTTCTGGCACCCCCAAGATGCAAATGTTGGCACACTTGAAGTTGTCCCAGAGGCTGCTTACACTATCCTCATTTTTTTTGGATTCTTTTTTCTTTTTGCTGTTCTGATTGGGTGTTTTTTGCTTCCTTATATTCCAAATCGATGGTTTGCTTCTTGGATTTACCTACTCTACTATTGAATCGGTGTAAATTATTCTTTATTTCAGTTAATGCCTCCTTCATTTCTGACTGTGCATCCATCATTTCTGACTGGTCCATTTTTATGCTCTTGAGGCCCTAAGTTCACTGAGGTTCTCACTAAGTTCATTGAGCATCCTTATAGGCAGTATTTTGAACTCAGCATCTGTTAGGTTGCTTATCTCCATTTCGCTTAGTTCTTTTCTTGGGGTTCTGTTTTGTTCTTTCATTTGGGACCTGTTTCTTTGTCTCCTCATTTTGGCTGCCTTCCTGTGTTTGTTTCTGTGTATTACTTAACTGGAGGTATGGGGCTAGCTGACACCGGATGCTGCTTGTCTGAAAGAATTTAGGAAAAACCTGAGGCAGGATCCAAGACAGGCCAATCCTATGGTTAAGCAAGTGGCAACAGCTTGGGTTGGCCTGAAAGTTGGGTGGGGCGGGGCCTCAGGGAGTCACCAGGGTGGGGCAACCAGTGTGAGTCAGGTTGGTGGAGTCCCAGATATGGCAGCTATCTGCTGCCCCTGGGAAGGGCTCACTAAAGGAACAAAGGCCTCTGACAGCACGTTTGTCCAGGAGAAAGACATAAAAATTTTAAACACACTGATCTTGTCAAAATTTTTTAAATTCTTAATTTTTTTCTTCATGTATTGCCGTACATTGTAGTTTAGTGTGTAAATATTTATGACCCTTACAATGTCATCTTTTATCAATAAAAATTCTCTTAGCCTTATTTGATATTTTGATGTTAAAGTGTACTTTGTGGGATATTAATATTACTGCCACGTGTCATTGTTATCATTTTCCTGATATATTCTTGCTCACTTCTTCATTTTCTACCTTTTCTTTTATCATTTGTTACCTTAAAAATAGTTTTTAGCTGATTTCTTCTCTGTCATGTAATCTGTTCTTTTTTGTTGTTGAATATAAGACATAGCAAAGAGAATAATTTTATCCACGCACATTATTTATTGTGATTAATGATATATTCAATCGTTCTCTTGACATCTTATTTTATATTTTATGTTCATTGTGGTTTCTTATTACTTCTATCCCCTTTCCTGCCTCTTCCTTGTTCGATCATTTTTGTTTT
Source organism: Molossus molossus (assembly GCF_014108415.1). Lineage (NCBI taxonomy): Eukaryota > Metazoa > Chordata > Mammalia > Chiroptera > Molossidae > Molossus > Molossus molossus. Next base: position 8,250,061 of record NW_023425347.1, read on the forward strand.
TCTCTAGTGATATAAAAATATTATATCTAAATATTATTCTAATAGTGGTCACCCTTAAATTATTACAAACATACTTTATCCTACATTCTTCTATCAAAGTTAAGAATTAAACATCATTCATAACCACCAGCCTTCACAGTCAAGAATTTTAACATGCATTTAGTTCATTTTTCTTCCCCTTATCACCTGGTTTCTATTACATAGTCTGAACTTTTATTCCTATTTTCCCACACTCCAATTTATTCCTTAAAAATAGTTTAAAATTAATTAATTTTTCATATTGTATGTAATGGTGAGAATTGGAGGTTGAAGTAGTTTTACTATTTTAGGATGGAGAAGAAACTCATTTTGGAGTGTGTACCACTCTTTATTCCCAAAGCACATTTTGAAGGACCCCGTTAGTTTTATAAGAGAAGTATCTACTCATTAGGGGAAGTTTTGAATTAATCCAAGTGCAGCTGCTTTGGACTGAGATTTTTGTTGTTGTTGTTAAGTAAGGTTAAACTGGATAGACTGACCTATGGTGAAAAATCACTGCTTGTTCCCAAGAGATGAGCACTTCTTTCGAGTCATTTGCTCAGGAGTTGGGTTGGTCTGTAGCCTGGGTTTTATGCAAGGCTAATTTCCTCTCCATCTCATTATGGAACTTGGCACAAAGCTAACTGTTTTGGCCCAGTGGTGTTCTAACGCTGTTCTTTGGGAGAAATGCCCAAGTGTGTGGGAGAAAATATTGTGGATAATTAAGATTATCATCACTTGCCCCTGAGAATGGGTCTAAAAGTCTTGGGTTGGGTTGGGACAACTCAGAAGAAAATAAGAAGTTTTTACTGTTAATCATCTAGTATTTCTTTTCTTTTCTTTTGTTAATCCTCACCCAAAGATATTTTTCCATTGATTTTTAGATAGAGTGGAAGGAAAGGAGGGAGAGAAAGAGAGAGAAACATTGATGTGAGAGACACTTTGATTGGTTGCCTCCTGCATGACCCTGACCAGGGTTAGGGAATGAACCTGCAACCTGGGTATGTTCTCTTGACTAGAAATCGAATCCAAGACCCTTTGGTCCTCAGGCCAAAACTCCAACCACTGAGCCAAATAGGTCATGGCTCATCTAGTATTTCTTAATAATGGCTTTGCTCATTGTGTGCATGTGTGTGTGTGTGTGTATTTTTATCCTCCTGAGGACATGTTTTGCATTTATCTTTAGATAGAGTGGGAGGGAGAGAGGGAGGAAGAGAGAGAGAGGGAAAGATCAATGTGAGAGAGACACATCGAGTGGTTGTGACCCACATGACCCCAACCAGGGCTGGGGACAAACTGCAACCAAGGTACGTGTCCCCAGTGGGAATGGAACCCAGGTCTCTCTGGTCTGCAGGCCAAGGCTCCAACCACTGAGCCAAATCAGCCAAATGTTTAAGAGACTTTCTTGAGATGATTTACCAATTCCAAAATTACATTTTTACTTCCATTTGACCCAGTGATCCCACTGCTGGGAATATACCCTAAGAAGCCTGAAACACCAATCAGGAAGAATATATGTACCCCCATGTTCATAGCAGCACTATTTACAATAGCTAAGATCTGGAAACAGCCCAAGTGTCCACCAGTAGACGAATGGATCAAAAAGCTGTGGTACATATACACAATGGAGTACTATGCAGCGGTAAGAAGAAAGATCTCTTATCCTTTGAGACGACATGGAGGGATCTGGAAAGTATTATCCTAAGTGAAAGAAGCCAAGCAGAAAAAGACAAATACCACATGATCTCACTTATATACGGAATATAATGAACATAACAGTCTGAGGAATACAGTAGACCCAGACACATGGAAGTAGGGCACAGACTGACATCCCTCAGAAGAGGGGATGGGGGGTGGGGGGGTGGGAAGAGATAAACCACAGAACTTATATGCATGTATGCATGACCAATGGACATGGACAACTAAGCCGGGGACAGGGTAGTATTTTTTCTGTTGGTCAGTTCATTGATTAAAGGTTTTATTTCTTTAATTATTATTTTCTCTCTACAGCAATTTTTTACGTCTCTACTGGTTTCTTTTTTATAGGAGCTTTTGCTTGTTATTTTATCCTCTTGGATGTCACTGTGAATAATAATACAACTTTATGAAACATAATGTTCTGTTTTTTTTGCATTAAATCATTTTAATTGGGAGCCATTTGTGCTAGTTGCCTAGTTTAGCCTCCTTTCTGGTTGCTCATTCTCCTTAGAAGTCTGTGAATCACCTTTGTCTGATTATATTTATGTTATAGTCGGGGCTGGTAGGACTCCCTCAGCATGTAGTATAGGTTAATGTGTAATTTCCTCTTTAGAACATCTTGATCTACAACCACATTTCAGCCCCAGTAAAGCTACTCACTGGAGAATGTTTTAGAATCAAGGAGGAAAACCAACTACTTTGCTTGAGAGCCTTTGAGGTGTCCTGGTGGCTCACTACCCATCCCACCTCCCCCACAGCTGATTCATTCAACGTATATTTTATTTCAGTGAATAAAGGTGTCATTTAATTCAATCTAAACCATGTTCCCTCTCACTGATAGTCTTTCAAGCTTGTAAAAAGGACGTAGAGGATTCCCTTAGTTTTAGTGTAGTTACAGTCCTTTAGCTCCTCTTTGCAGGTGTCTCGGGGGGGGGGGGAGTATTTCTTTTTAAATTGTAAACCTATCATTACCATTCTTAGAAGTCTTCCCAAAAATTTTAACAGAGTAAATGTATCTTTCTGTATACTTATATAATTTTAATGATTCAAATTGCTAATTTACAAACTGAAATGCATCTAAGGACAGGAGATATAGCATCTATGAAGAATTCTGGAGCTAGGATTCAGGACATTAGATTCGAGTACTAGTTCAAGCTGCATGACTCAGAAATCATATCACCTTCTTGGATCCCACTTTCAATATTGTCATCTGTTAAATAAAGGTAGATTATTCAGACATCTTGTATCCTACGAAAATTATTCATTTTTTTATTCATCAAGGATTCATTGCCAGATGAAACTATGCACAAAAATATAAAAATAAATTACTGAAAAAAAATAAGTAGAAAGAGGAGAAGAAACAGGAAGAGAAGAAACTGGTGGAGAAGGAGGAAGAGAAGAAGAATGCCACTCGTATGTTCTAGGTCAATTGGGCGAGACTACATTAACTAATTACAAAATTTTTCAATAATTATTGTACTACAAAAATGCACAGTATTTACTAGAAGAGAGGAATGAGGTCTTTACACTTCTTGGAAGTTAGAGAATAATTGTGATTCTTTTATTTTTCCCCCAATTTTTATTAATTTATTTTTGTTACAGATGTTTCTCCTTTTCCCCCCAGACACCCTCCTCCTCATCTGTTCCCCCCACCTCCCCAGCATTGTTGTCTATGTCCATTGGTTATGTATACATGCATATAAGTTCTTTGGTTCATCTCATCCATCCTCCCCCCACCCCACTCTGAGATTTGCCCATCTGAATCATACTCCTTTCTATGCCTCTGGGTCTATTTTATTCATCAGCACACCTTGTTCATTATATTCCACAAATAAGTGAGATCATGTGGTATTTGTCTTTTTCTGATTGGCTTATTTTGCTTAGCATAATACTCTCAAGGTCCCTCCATGTAGTCTCAGATGATAAGAGATCTTTCTTTCTTACAGCTGAATAGAATTCCATTGTATATATGTACCACAGCTTTTATGTACCACTCATCTATTGTATGTATTGTATATATGTACCACTCATCTATTGATGGATACTTAAGCTGTTTCAAGATCTTAGCTATTGTAAATAATGCTGCTGTCAACATAGGGGTACATGTATTCTTTCTGATTGGTGTTTCAGGCTTCCTAGGATTTATTCCTAGAAGTGGGATCACTGGGTCAAGTGGAAGTTCAATTTTTAATTTTTTGAGGAAACACCATACTGTTTTCCATAGTTGCTGCACCAGTCTGCATTCCCACCAGCAGTGTACTAGAGTCCCCTTTTCTCCACACACTCACCCCCACTTGTTGTTTGATGATTTGTTGATCACAGCCTTTCTGGCAGGTGTGAGGTGATACCTCATTGTTGTTTTAATTTGCATCTCTCTGATTATTAGTGATGTTGAGCATGTCTCTTGGCTATTTGTATTTCCTTTTTGGAGAGGTGACTATTTAGGTCCTCAACCCATTTTTTTAATTGGGTTCTTTGACATCCTTTTGTTGAGTTGCATGAGCACTCTATATATTTTGGAAATTAACTTCTTATTTGATGTATCACTGGTAATTATGCTCTCCCATACAATGGGTTCATTTTCCATTTTGATGGTTGTTTCTTTTGCTGTGCACAAGCTTTCTAATTTGATATAGTACAATGTGTTCATTTTTTCCTTTGTTTCTATTGCCATAGGTGATGTATCAGTGAAAATTCTGCTGCATATGATGTCTGAAATTTTGTTGCCTACATTCTCTTCTAGAGTTTTTATGGATTTATGAGTCACATTTAAGTCTTTTATCCATTTTGAGTATATTCTTGTGTAGGGTGTAAGTTGATGGTCTAGTTTCATTTTTTTTGCATGTAGCTGTCCAATTTTCCCAACACAATTTATTAAAGAGGCTGTCTTTACTCCACTGTATGCTCTTGCCACCTTTGTCAAATATTAATTGAGCATATTGCCTTGGGTCCATTTCTGAATTCTCTGTTTTGTTCCACTGGTCTATATGCCTGTTCTTGTGCCAGTACCAGACTGTTTTGATTACAGTGGCTTTGTAGTATAACCTGAAATCTGGTAATGTGATCCCTCCAATTTTGTTCTTCTTTTTCAAGATTGCTGTGGCTATTCGGGGTTTTTTTTCTTGGTTCCATTATGAACTTCTGAAGTATTTGTTCTAGTTCTGTGAAGTATGTCATTGGTATTTTGATGGGGATTGCATTGAATCTATAGATTGCTTTGGGTAGTATGGACATTTTAATGATGTTGATTCTTCCAATCCATGAACAGGGTATGTGCTTACACTTTTTTATATTTTCCTCTATTTCTTTTTTCAATGACTTATATAGTTTTCTGTGAATAGGTCTTTTATTTCTTTGGTTAAGTTTATTCCTAGGTATCTTAAATTTTTTGCTGCAATGGTAAATGGGATTTTTTTAATTTAGTTTCTCTTTCTGTGAGTTCATCATTGGTGTATAAGAATTCCATCAATTTCTTGACGTTAATTTTGTATCCTGCTACTTTGCCAAATTCACTGATTAAGTCTAGTAAATTTTTGATGGAGTCTTTGGGGTTTTCTATGCATAGTATCATGTCATCTGTGAATGATGACAGTTTCACTTCCTCCTTTCCAATTTGGATCCCTTTTATTTTTTCTTCCTGTCTGATTGCTGTGGCTAAAACTTCCAGTACTATGATGAATCAGAGTGACAAAAGTGGCATCCTTGTCTTGTTCCTGTTCTTAAGGGAAATGTTTTTAGTTTTTGCCCATTGAATATGATGTTGGCTGTAGGTCGTTCACATATGGCCTTTATTATGTCGAGATGTGATCCCTCTATTCCCACATTGCTGCGTGCTTTTATCAGAAATGGATGCTAGATTCTGTCAAAGGCTTTTTCGGCATCTATTGATATGATCATTTGGTTTTTATTCTTCATTTTATTTATGTGGTGTATCACATTTATTGATTTGAAAATATTGTACCAGCCTTGCATCCCTGGATGAATCCCACTTGGTCATGGTGAATAATTGTTTTGGTGTATTGCTGGATCCAATTTGCTAGTATTTTGTTCAGGATTTTGGAATCTATGTTCATCAGGGATATTGGCCTGTAGTTTTCTTTCTTTGTAATGTCTTTTTCTGGTTTTGAAATTAGAATTATGCTGGCTTCATAAAACGAGTTTGGAAGCCTTCCTTCTTCTTTAATTTTTTGAAATACTTTGAGGAGAATGGGTGTTAGTAATTTTTTTAATGTTCGGTGAAACTCCCCTGTGAAGCCATCCTTGCCTGGGCTTTTGTTTGCTGGGAGAGGCTTGATTACATCTTCAATTTCTTCTGTTGTTATTGGCCTGTTCAAGTTTTCTATCTGTTCCCAGTCCAGTTTTGGGAAACTATGTATTTCTAGAAATTTGCCCATTTCGCTTAGATTGTCAAATTTGTTGCCATATAATTGTTCATAGTAGTTGTTAACGATCTTTTGTATTTCAGTGGTGTCAGTTGTTACCTCTCCTCTTTCATTTCTGATTTTGTGTATTTGGGTTCTCTCTCTCTGTTCCTTGGTGAGTGTACCTAAGGTTCCATCTATCTTGTTTATCTTTTCGAAAGACCAGCTCTTTGTTTCATTAATCTTTTGAATTGCTTTTTGGACTCTATGTCATTTATTTCTGCTCTGATCTTTACTATTTCCTTCCTTCTCCTTGCTCTGGGGTTTTCTTTTTGTTTGCTCTCTAGTTCTTTAAGTTGTGAGGTTAGAGAGTCTATTAGAGATTTTCCTTGCTTCTTGAAATAGGCCTGTAGTGCTTTGAATTTCCCTCTCAGAACTGCTTTCACTGTATCCCATAGGTTTTGTGTTGTGTGTTCATTTTCATTGGATTCCAAAAGCTTTTAATTTCTTACTTGATCTCCTTGGTGACCCATTCTTTGTTTAATAACATGCTATTTAGCCTCCATGTGTTCAAATGACTTTGCATGTTCTTGTTGCAGTTGATTTCTAGGTGCATGCCATTGTGATCTGAGAAGATGCTTAATATGATTTCAATCTTCTTGAGCTCGTACAGATGCTTTGATCCTAACATGTGGTATATCTTTGAGAATGTCCCATGTGCACTTGAGAAGAATGTGAATTCTGTAGTTTTGTTGTGTAATTCTCTGTAGATATCTATTATATCCATTTTGCCCAGTGCTTCACTTAGAGTCTTTGTTCTTTGCTAATTTTTTGTCTAGAGGATCTATCCCGTGATGTCAGCGGGGTGTTGAAGTCCCCTTTTATGATTGTATTGCTATAGATTTCTCCTTTGAAGTCTTCCAGAAGTTTTTTAATATACTTTGGTGCTCCTATATTGGGTGCATATATGTTTATCAAGGTTATATCATCCTGTTGGATAGATCATTTAAATATTATGTAGTGGCCTTCTTTGTCTCTAGTTATGGTCTTCATTTTGAAATCTATTTTATCAGATATGAGTATTGCTACCCCAGCTTTTTTTTTTTTCCCCCGTTTGCTTGGAAGAATTTTTCCATCCCTTCACTTTCAATCTATGTGAGTCTTTTGTTGTGAGGTGGGTCTCCTGTAAAGAACATATAGATAAGTCGTGCTTTCTTATCCAATCAACTACTCTGTGTATTTTTATCAGAACATTCAATCCATTTACATTTAAGGTGATTATTGATATGTATTCATTTATTGCCATTTTTGTTTAGTGTGGTTATATTTGTCTTCCTATTTCTTCTACTAATTACAGCAGTCCTTTTAACATTTCTTGCAGTGCTGGTTTGGTGCTAATGTATTCTGTTAGCTTTTTTTATTTTTTGTCAGGGAAGCTCTTTATTTGACCTTCTATTTTAAATGATAGCCTTGCTGGGTAGAGTTGTCTTGGATTCAGATCCTTGTTTTTCATTACCTTGATTACTTCATGCCATTCCCTTCTGTCCTGTAGTGTTTCTGTTGAGAAGTCAGCTGAGAACCTTATGGGGTTTCCTTTGTAGGTCACCTGTTGCTTTTCTCTTGCTGTTTTTAGAATTATTTCACTGTCTTCAATTTTTGGCACTATGTGTCTTGATGTGGGCCTATTTGGGTTCTTCTTACTTGGTGCTCTCTGTGCTTCTTGAACTTGAATGCCTTCTTACTTCACCAAATTAGGGAATTTTTCTGTCACTATCATTTCAAATATATTCTCTAACCCTTGTTCATTTTCTTCTTCTTCGGGGACTCCTATGATGCAAATATTATTATGTTTCCAGTTGTCCCACAGTTCTCTTAAACTGTCTTCTTGTTTTTTAATTGTTTTTTCCTTTTGGTTTTCTGATTAGTTGATTTTTTTTCTACCCTGTCTTCTAATTCACTGATCCGGTTCTCAGCTTTCTCTATTCTGCTGTTTAGTCCTTCCCATGTGTTCTTTATTTCTGATATGTCATTCTTTATTACTTCTTGGTGGTTTTTAATTTTCAACTGGTTGATTTTCAACTTTTTTATGTCTTTACTCATGGTGCTCATGTCCTTACACATGCTGTTGAGCTTCCTCAAGATCATGGCTCTGAATTCTAATTTTGTTAACTTGCTTAACTGCATCTCCTTTATCTCATCTTCGGTAGACGTTTGTTGTTTTTTTATTTGGCTTTTGTTTCTGTGTTTCACCATTTTGGCTATCACAGTGGGCTTTGGAACCTGCAAAATTTTCCCTGTGGGTGTTGGTGTTCTGCTGTTGGTGGCTCTCTCTCCTGGGTTTGGCTGAGCCAGGGAGGACCCACGTTAAACACCACTGTCAAGTCTTACTTTTCTGGTTAGTGTTGCTAGTCCAAGAAAGGTACAGTTATCCTGTAACTTTTTGCCTGGAGGCTATCAGTAGCAGTTACTTGAAGTGCCTTGGCTTCTCAGTTTAGTGAAAAACTCCCTCAGGTGTTCAGCATAAGGAAATTTCCCGAGGGTGGGGTAGATGCTGGTTGTTAATGGACCTCAATTAGCATTTCAAAGGCCACGGGGTGGGGTTGAATCTCCCAGGGAGGAGCTGCCGCCTCTCCCCAGGGCCCTGGGAAGGAGTAAGATGACCACCGTCCTGCCTGGCTGCAACTCAACAAAAGCTCTGAGCACCCTCCAAATCTTGAGTGTCCCCACACAGTTCCAGTCCAGTCTGCCCTCCCTCTGATGGAGCTCAAGGTAAGTGGCTGTGGCTATTTTAGTGTCTGTCCTGACTCTGTGCTGTGGAGCTGCTTGGGAGTTTAACCCGAGGGCGCTGCTCACAGCTAAAGCCACTGCAGTCCCAGGGCTCCCAGCCCACCTCTTTCACCTCTGCAAACCTACCAGGATCGAGTCAGGGTCCCTGGTTATATGGCCCTCGCAATCTGCTTTTCTGTTACTTTTCCCTGACAATTTGTCTTTATTTTTGTTGTAATTCCAGTTTGGTCCTGGAACATGGTCAGTGTAGCTTCCATTCACTCCGACACCAGTTTTCAAGATCCTCTATTTCTTTTTTCAATGTCCTGTAGTTTTCTGCAAATAGGTCCTTTACTTCTTTGGTTAAGTTTATTTGTAGGTATCTTAATTTTTTTGCTGTGATGGTAAATGGGATTGTTTTTTTCTCTTACTCTTTCTGTGTGTTCATCCTCGGTGTACAAGAATGCCATCAATTTCTTGTCGTTTTTTATCCTGCTACTTTGCCAAATTCATTTATTAAGTCGAGTAGATTTTTGATGGAGTCTTTAGGGTTTTCTATGTTCAATATCATGTCATCTGCAAATAATGACAGTTTCACATCCTCCTTTCCAATTTGGGTCCCTTTTACTTTTTCTTCTTGTCTAATTGCCTTGATTAAGACTTCCAGTACTATGCTAAATAAGAGTGGTGAAAGTGGGCATCCCTGTCTTATTCCTGTTCTTAAGGGAAATGCTTTTAGTTTTTTTCCCATTGACTATGATGTTGGCTGTAGGATTTTCATATATAGCCTTTATTATGTCAAGATATGATCCCTTTATTTCCACATTGCTGAGTGTTTTTATGAGAAATGGGTGCTGAATTTTGTCGAATGTTTTCAGCATCTACTGATATGATCATATGGTTTTTATCTTTCATTTTGTCTATGTGGTGTATCACATTTATTGATTTGTGAATATTGTACCAGCCTGCATCCCAGGGATGAATCCCACATGGTCCTGTTGAATAATTTATTTAATGTATTGTTGGATCCAATTTGCTAGAATTTTGTTCAGGATTTTGGCATCTATGTTCACCAGGGATATTGGCCTGTAGTTTTCTTTCTTTGTCATGTCTTTTTCTGGTTTTGGAATCAGAACTATGCTGGCCTCATAAAACAAGTTTAGAAGTCTTCCTTCTTTTTGAATTTTTTTTTGGAATAGTTTGAGGATAATGGGTGTTCTTTGAATGTTTGGGAAAACTCCCCCATGAAGTTGTCCTGGCCTGTGCTTTTGTTTGCTGGGAGTTTCTTAACATCTTCCATTTCCTTAGTTGTTATTGGTCTGTTCAAGTTTTCTATCTCTTCTTGGTTCAATTTTGGGAGACAATGGGTTTCTAAAAATTTGTCCATTTCTCTTAGATTATTCAATTTGTTGCTGTGTAATTTTTCATAGTATATTTTAATGATTCTTTGTATTTTTTGTGATGTCAGTTGTTACTTCTCTTTCAATTCTGATTTTGTGTACTTGGGTTTTCACCATCTCTTTCTTGGTGAGTCTAGCTAAGCTTCCACCAATCTTGTTTATCTTTTTGAATATCCAGAACTTTGTTTCATTGATCTTTTGAATTAATTTTTTTTTTTTTGTCTTTATGTCATTTATTTCTGCTCTGATCTTTACTATTTCTTTCCTTCTACTTGTTCTGGAATTTTCTTTTCTGTTTGATTTCTAGTTCTTTAAGTTGTGAGATTAGATAATCTATTAGAAATTTTTCTTGTTTCTTGAGGTAGGCCTGAAGTGCTATGAACTCCCCTCTCAGAACTGCTTTTGCTGCATCCCATAGAATTTGTGTTGTTGTGTGTTCATTTTCATGGGTTTCCAGAAAGTTTTTAATTTTTTCCTTGGTCTTCGTGGTAACCCATTCATTGTTTAATAACATGCTATTTAGCCTCCATGTGTTCAAATGTCTTTGCATGTTCTTGTTGCAATTAATTTCTAGTTTCATGTTATTTGATCTGAGAAGATACTTGATATTATTTCAATCCTCTTGAACTTGTAGAGATTTTGTTTGTGTCCTAACATGTGGTCTATCTTTGAGAATGTCCCATGTGCACTTGAGAAGAATGTGAATTCTGCATTTTTGGCGTCCAATTCTCTGTAGATATCTATTATATCCATTTGATTTAGTGCATCCTTTAGAGTCTCTGTTTTCTTGTTAATTATTTGTCTAGAGGATCTATCCTGTGATGTCAGCTGGGTGTTGAAGTCCCCTGCTATGATTGCATTGCTGTTGATTTCTCCTTTGAAGTTCTCCAGATTTAAAATATATTTTGGTGCTCCTATATTGGGTACATATATGTTTACCAAGGTTATATCTTCCTGTTTGATAGATCCTTTCTATATTATGTAGTTGCCTTCTTTGTCTGTAGTTATGGCCTTCATTTTGAAATCTATTTTATCAGATATGAGTATTCCTACAGTAGCATTTTTTTCCCCTTTCTGTTTTCTTGGAGATTTTTTTCCATCTTTTCACATTCAACCTATGTGAGTCTTTTGTTGTGAGGTGGGTCTCTTGTAAACAACATATATGTGAGTAATGCTTTCTTATCCAATCAGCTACTCTGTGTCTTTTGATCTGAGCATTCAAATCATTTACATTTAAGGTGATTATTTATATGTACTTATTAATTTATTGCCATTTATTGCCATTTTTGTTTATTGTGGTTATATTTTTCTTCCTATTTCTTCTACTAATTACAGCAGTCCTCTTAGCATATCTTGCAATGCTTGTTTGGTGTTAATATATTCTCTTAGCTTTTTTTTCTTTGTTTTGTCTGGGAAGCTCTTTATTTGACCTTCTATTTTGAATGATAGCCTTGGTAAATAGAGTAGTCTTGGATTCAGATCCTTGTTCTTCATGTCCTTGATTACTTCATGCCCTTCCCTTCTGGTTTCTTTTGAAAAGTAAGCTGATAGCCTTATTGGGGTTTCTTTGTGGGTAACCTGTTGCTTATCTCTTGCTGCCTTTAGGATTCTCTTTTATCTTTAATTTTTGGCATTTGAATTATTATGTGTCTTGGTGTGAGCCTTTTTGGTTTCTTCCTTCTTGGTGCTCTCTGGGCTTCTTGAACTTGAAAGTCTCCTTCCTTCACCTCGTTAGGGAAGTTTTCTGTCACTATTTCTTGAAATATATTCTCTAACCCTTGCTCATTTTCCTCTTTTTCTGGAACTCCTGTGATGCGAATGCTGTTACATTTCTGGTTGTCCCACAGTTCTCTTGAGCTGTTTTTCTGTTTTTTCCTTTTGTTTTTCTGATTGGTTGATTTTTTTTCTACCCTGTGTTCTTATTCCCTTATCTGGTCCTCAGCTTCCTCTACTCTGCTAGTTATTTCTTCCAATGTGTTTTTTTATTTTTTGCTATGTCATTGTTCATTTCTTCTTGGTGGTTTTTTATTTCCAATTGGTTGATTTTCAATGTTTCTATATCTTTACTCATGGTGTTGATGTTCTTACTCATGCTGTTGAGCTTCCTCAAGGTCATGGCTCTGAATTCTACCTCTGATAACTTGCTTAACTGCATTTCATTGATCTCATCTTCAATAGAGTTCTCTTGCTCTTTCATGTGGGATTTGTTTCTTTGTTTTACCATTTTGGCTATCTCAGTGGATTTAGGAGCCTGCCAAATTTTCCCTGTGTGTGTTGGTGTTCTGCTGTTTGTGGCTCCCTCTCCTGGGTTTGGATGAGTGTGGGAGAACCACATTAAACACCATTGTTAAGTCCTATTTTCCTGGGTAGATTGAAAGCCCAGGAAAGGTTCAGTTTCTTCTAGCTTTTTGCTTTGAGGCTATTAGTCTCAGTTACTTGATGAGCTTTGGGTTGTAGCTTTCAGCTGAATAAAAAAACTCCCTCAGATGTTTAGCATAAGAGGATTTTTAGAGGGAAGGGTAGATGCTGGATTTTAATGAGCCTCAATTTGCTTTTCTCTGCCCCAGCTGGGTGGGGTTAAATCTCTGAGGGAGGGGCTGCTGCTTCTTCCCAGAGCTCTAGGAAGAGGCTCCCAGAGCATGATGACCACTGTTTTGTGTGGCCGTGACTCAGCAAAAATTCTGAGTGCCCTCCAAATTTGGAGTGTCTCCACACAGTTCCAGTTCAGTCCATCCTCCCTCTGCCAGAGCCCAAGGTGAGTGGCTGTAGCTAATTTAGTGCTCTATCCCAATCCTTTGTGCTGTGGAGCTTGCTTGGGATTTTAACCCCAAGGGAGCTGCTCACAGCTGAAGCAGCTGCTGTCTGTGGGCTCCAAGCTCACCCTCTGACACCTCTGCAGACCTACCAGTCTTGATTCAGCATCCTTTTTTTGTCCCTGGTTATATTGGTTCTCTCCAGCTGCTTTTCTGTTGCCTTTTTTTTTTGATGATTTGTCTTTATTTTAGTTGTAATTCCAGTTTGGTCCTGGGGATGGTCTGTGTAGCTTCCATTCCCTCCACCACCACTTTTTCTCTAACTGTGATTCTTTTATAGAGGTGACTCAAAACTTGGGTCCAAAGGCAGATCAGGAGATTGTTATTGGGATGAGTGAGCAGCCAGGAGGAAGTACCAGCATAAGCTAAAGATTGGAGGCTATGTAAGGAGAGGCTTGGAGGAGCAGTGAGTTTAGAGCACAGATGAAGAGTTCCTAGAGACCTATGAGACCTTACCGGAGATGATCAGGATAGGAGGGTGAAGATTAAGAAACAGTATAGCAGAGCTGTTGGCACGGGCCTCACAGGGGAGGAATATTGACTTTCAGAAAAGTAATAGAAAAATGTTGACTACCCTGAAGATAAAGAGAGATTTGGAAAAGGGGAATGTACCACTTGGAGGGCAGAGCCAGATTTTAGAAGTGGAAAAAAAAACCATTTGGTGAGGGCTTAAATTTTTTATTTGTTTGTTTCCAGGTGACAAGAATTCAGAGTGTATCAAAAAGAGGAAAAGGGTGTCATGTCAAGTGGAAAGAAGTTGGGGTAGCTGCTCAGGATGGCAGTACCATGGAGGTCAGGTTACCAGCAGGGCTTGCATTCCCAGCAGAGGGAGAAGATGATGGGGATGACAAACAAGGTAAGGTGATCTGGCCTCAGCTGTCACTATCACAACAGGCTAGGCAGTTGGAAACTCATGAAAACAGAGGAAAACCAGAAATTAGCAAGAATTCCTACTTAATTATTTATTATAAGTATGATATTTAAATTTAAAGGCCCAATAGTCACTTTAATAAAGTTTGTAGCCAGTCTGTGCAGAGCCATTTTAAGCTAACAGCAACCTGCTCATTGCTGCCCTTCAGTAACCTGAGTGATCACATTCTCCACTTCCCGTCATGTCTTGAACACCGCTGCTGGTTCCTCACTGCACTTCACTTTGTTCCTGGCAATTGCATCTGTAAAACTCTTCCAATCAATGTCCCTTAAGTTAGAAATTGATCACTGAAAATGAAGGTGCAAACTCTTAATAGATAATGGATGGTTTTCAGAAGCTGATTTTTATGTAAGTATATTTCTAACTGTGCAACTGTAGGGGAGAAATACATTTTCCTCTACCCCTCTAGGTTCTTCCAGCTGGCCTAATAATTAAATTGATATGAGACAGATTAACAAGAGAAAATAACCACATTAAATTACATACATGAAAGAGTCAGAGACCCTGACCCTGAGGCTTCAAGAGGGAGGAGGGTCATTTGCAGGATGATAAGAAGAACAGATGTTTTAATAATTAGGAGAGTGCCCTGCCCTGTAGATAGGTCTTAAGAAGTTATTTCTGATGATAACTCTTAATATTAGGAAGGCCCTAAACTTAAATTCTTTAAGGGACAGGTAGGAGTTTCTCTTGAGCTCTTAAATGCCAGTTAGAACATTTTTGGGAAGCCTGTTCTGAACCCCTTCACAAGCAGGAACAATATTTCTAAGCAGTGTCAATTCAGCAGTTTCCATGTGTGTCATGTGGGGGACTGGACATTTAAGGTGGAGCCATGCCCAGGCAAGAACAGTGTTAAAGTCAAGGCACAGACTTGTTTAGAGAATACCCATGGCATAATAGAAAGAAGGATGGGTTACTATACAGGTCCAGCCAGTCACTTACCGAGATACTTTGTGGATACCTAATAACATAGCTTGTTTTTAACATTTTCCAGAGGAATTTAAATTTTATACATATATATATATTTTATATGTAATATATATATATATATTTATATGTAAAGTGTTGTTTTCTTCAGGGTATGAGTTTCTTTATACTGTATTTTGTTATGCTTCTTGAATTTTAAATTTTTGTCTTCTACAAATTTGAAAAATTGCTGTTATCATTTAAAACGTTTTTTTCACCCTGGCCGGTTTGGCTCAGCGGTTGGAGCATCCGCCTGCGGTCTGGAGAGACCCGGGTTCGGTTCCCGCTAAGGGCATGTACCTCGGTTGCAGTTTGTCCCCGTCCCTGGTTGGTTGTGCGGGTGGCAGCCACTCAATGTGTCCCTTTCACGTCGATGTTTCTCTCTCTCTCTCTTCCTCTCTCTCCCTCCCACTCTATCTGTACAAAAAATGGAAAAATGTCCTCAGGTGAGGATAAAAAAATAAAAAATAAATAAAACGTTTTTTTCTCCACCAATCGTTTTCTCCTCTCCTTTGGGATTCCAATGACACAAATGTTCAATTGTTTGATATTGTTCCACAGGCCCATGATACTTAGTTAATTTTTTAAATGTCCTCTATCCTTCAAACTGTATATTTTCTATTAATCTGTGTTCAACTTTACTGACTCTTTTCTTTGTTACCCTCATTCTGCTATAGAACCTACCCAGGATATTTTCATTGAAGATATATATTTTAGGTTTAAAAATTCCACTTGGTTCTTTTCTATACTTTCCATTTCTCAGATGAGATTTTTTTCAATCTTTCCATTTATTTAGTATGTTAATTTTTTTTTAACCTCACAAAGTATAGTTATAATAGCGTTTTGAAGACTGTCTGAGATTTTTTTTATACTTTTTTTTCTTTTATTTTTTTTTTTATTAATTAATTTTGTTAAGATGTTTCTCCTTTTCCCCCCACTGATTCCCCACTCCCCCTCCCGTCCTGCCCTTTCCCCAGTTTGTTGTCCATGTCCACTGTTCATGCATACATGCATATAAGTTCTGTGGTTTATCTCTCTCCCACCACCCTCCTCTTCTGGGGATTGTCAGTCTGTACCCAACTTCCATGTCTCTGGGATTACTCCATTCCTCAGACTGTTATGTTCATTATATTCCACAAATAAGTGAGATCATATGAAACTTGTCTTTCTCTGTTTGGCTTGTTTCACTTAGGATGATACTTTCCGGGTCCCTCCATGTAGTCTCAAAGGATAAGAGATCTTTCTTTCTTACAGCTGCGTGGTACTCCATTGTGCATATGTACCACAGATTTTTTATCCATTCGTCTGCTGCTGGACACTTGGGCTGTTTCTAGATCTTAGCTATTGTAAATAGTGCTGCTACAAACATGGGGGTACATATATCTTTCTGATTGGTGTTTCAGGCTTCTTAGGGTATATTCCTAGAAGTGGGATCACTGGGTCAAATGGAAGTTCAATTTTTAATTTTTTGAGGTAACACCATATTGTTTTCCATAATGGCTGCACTAGTCTGCATTCCCACCAGCAGTGTACTAGAGTCCCCTTTTCTCTACACCCTCACCAACACTTGTTGATTGTGATTTATTCATGGCGGCCATTCTGACAGGTGTGAGGTGATACCTCATTGTTGTTTTAATTTGCATCTCTCTGATGATTAGCGATAATGAGCATTTCTTCATATGTTTCTTAGCCATTTGTATGTCCTGTTCGGAGAGGTGTCTATTTAGTTCCTCTGACCATTTTTTAATTGGATTCTTTGTCTTCCTTTTGTGGCATTGTATGAGCACTGTATATGTATTGGAAATTAAGCACTTATCTGACATATCATTGGCAATTATGCTCTCCCATACAGTGGGTAGCCTTTCCGTTTTGATGATTGTATCTTTTGCTGTGCAGAAGCTTTTGAGTTTGATGTAGTCCCATGTGTTCATTTTCTCCTTTGTTTTTATTGCCTTAGGTTATGTGTCAGTAAAAATTCTGCTGCGTATGATGTCTGAAATTGTGTTCCCTACAGTCTCTTCTAGGATTTTTATGGATTCATGAGTCACATTTAAGTCTTTTATCCATTTTGAGTTTATTCTTGTGTAGGGTGTAAGTTGATGGTCTAGTTTCATTTTCCTGCAAGTAGCTGTCCAATTTTCCCAGCACCATTTATTAAAGAGGTATCCTTACTCTACTGTATGCTCTTGCCACCTTTGTCAAATATTAATTGAGCATATTGCCTTGGGTCCATTTCTGGGTTCTCTGTTTTGTTCCACTGGTCTATATCCCTGTTCTTGTGCCAGTACCAGGCTGTTTTGATTACAGTGGCTTTGTAGTATAACCTGAAATCTGGTATTGTGATCCCTCCAACTTTGTTCTTCCTTTTCAAGATTGCTGTGGCTATTCGAGGCCTTTTTTGGTTCCTTATGAACTATTAAAGTAATTGTTATAATTCTGTGAAGTGTGCTGCTGGTATTTTGATGGGGATTGCATTGAATCTATAGATTGCTTTGGGTAATATGGACATTTTAATGATGTTAATTCTCCCAATCCATGAACAGGGTATGTGCTTCCTCTTTTTTTATATCCTCCTCTATTTCGTTTTTCAATGACCTGTAGTTTTCTGTGAATAGGTCCTTTATTTCTTGGTTAAGTTTATTCCTAGGTATCTTAATTTTTTTTTTTTCCCGCAATGGTAAATGGGATTATTTTCTTAGTTTCTCTTTCAATGAGTTCATCGTTGGTGTATAAGAATGTCATAGTTTTCTTGACGTTATTATTGTATCCTGCTACTTTGCCAAATTCACTTATTAAGTCTGCTAAACTTTTGATGGAGTCTTTGGGATTTTCTATGTATACCATCATGTCATCTACAAATAAGGACAATTTCACTTCCACCTTTCCAATTTGGATCCCTTTTATTTTTTCTTCCTGTCTGACTGCTGTGGCAAAAACACTTCCCGTACTATGTTAAACAAGAGTGGCGAAAGTGGGCATCCTTGCCTTGTTCCTGTTCTTAAGAGAACTGCTTTTAGTTTTTGCCCATTGAATATGATGTTGGCTGTAGGTCTTTCATATATGGCCTTTATTATGTTGAGATAGGATCCCTCTATTCCCACATTGCTGAGCGTTTTTATCAGAAATGGATGCTGGATTATGTCGAAGGCTTTTTGGGGCATTTATTGATATGATCATGTAGCTTTTATTCTTCATTTTATTTATGTGGTGTATCACATTTATTGATTTGAAAATATTGTACCAGCCTTGCATTCCTGGGATGAATCCCACTTGGTCATGGTGGATAATTTTTTTGGTGTATTGCTGGATCCGATTTGCTAATATTTTGTTCAGGATTTTGACATCTATGTTCATCAGAGATATTGGCCTGTAGTTTTCTTTCTTTGTTGTGTCTTTTTCTGGTTTTGGAATTAGAATTATGCTGGCTGCATAAAACGACTTTGGAAGTCTTCCTTCTTCTTGAATTTTTTGAAATACTTTGAGGAGAATGGGTGTTAGTTCTTCTTTGAAAATTCGGTAAAACTCCCCCGTGAAGCCATTTGGGCCTGGTCTTTTGTTTGCTGGGAGAGTCTTGATTACATCTTCTATTACTTCTGTTGTTATTGGTCTGTTCAAGTTTTCTATCTCTTCCTGGTCCAATTTTGGGAGACTATGTGTTTCTAGAAATTTGTCCATTTTGCTTAGATTGTCGAATATGTTGTCATATAATTGTTCATAGTAGTTGTTAACGATCTTTTGTACTTCTGTGGTGTCAGTTGTTACCTCTCTTCTTTCATTTCTGATTTTGTGTTTTGGGTTCTCTCTCTGTTTCTTGGTGAGTCTAGCTAAGGATCCATCAATCTTGTTTATCTTTTCGAAAACCAGCTCTTTGTTTTATTGATCCTTCGAATTGTTTTTTCTATCTCTATGTTATTTATTTCTGCTCTGATTTTTACTATTTCCTTCCTGCTACTTGCTCTGGGGTGTTCTTTTAGAAGTTGTGAGGCTAGAGAGTCTATTAGAGATCTTTCTTATTTCTTGAGATAGGCCTGTAGTGCTATGAACTTCCCTCTCAGAACTGCTTTTGCTGCATCCCATAGATTTTGTGTTGTTGTGTCTTCATTTTCATTGTTTTCCAGGAAGTTTTTAATTTATTCCTTGATCTCCTCAGTGACCCATTCATTGTTTAATAACATGCTATTTAGCTTCCATTCAAATATCTTTGAATGTTCTTATAATTGATTTCTAGTTTCATGCAATTGTGATCTGAGAAGATGCTTGATATGATTTCAATCTTCTTGAACTTGTAGAGACTTAGTTTGTGCCCTAACATGTGGTCTATCTGTGAGAATGTCCCATGGGCACTTGAGAAGAATGTGAATTCTGTAGTTTTGGGGTGTAATTCTCTGTAGATATCTATTAAATCCATTTGGTCTAGTGCTTCATTTAGAGTCTCTGTTTCCTTGCTAATTTTTTGTCTAGAGGATCTATCCAGTGATGTCAGCGGGGTGCTGAAGGCTCCTGCTATGATTGTATAGCTATTGATTTCTCCTTTTAAGTCCTCCAGAAGATTTTTAATATATTTTGGTGCTCCTATATTGGGTGCATATATGTTTATCAAGGTTATATCTTTCTGTTGGATAGATCCTTTCAATATTATGTAGTGGCCTTCTTTGTCTCTAGTTATGGCCTTCATTCTGAAACCTATTTTATCAGATATGAGTATTGCTACCCCAGCTTTTTTTTCTTTTCCGTTTGCTTGGAAGATTTTTTTCCATCCCTTCACTTTCAATCTATGTGAGTCTTTTGTTGTGAGGTGGGTCTCTTGTAAACAACATATAGATGAGTCATGATTTCTTATCCAATCAGCTACTCTGTGTCTTTTTATGGGAGCATTCAATCCATTTACATTTAAGGTGATTATTGATATGTACTTGTTTATTGCCATTTTTGTTTAGTGTGGTTCTATTTTTTTTCCCATTTATCCTGGTAATTACAGCAGTCCTTTTAACATTTCTTGCAGTGCTGATTTGGTGCTAATGTACTCCCTTAGCCTTTCTATTGTCTGGGAAGCTCTTTATTTGACCTTCTATTTTGAATGATAGCCTTGCTGGGTAGAGTAGTCTTGGATTCAGATTCTTGTTTTTCATGACCTTAATTACTTCATGCCATTCCCTTCTGGCTTGTAGTGTTTTTTTGTGAGAAGTCAGCTGAGAGCCTTATGGGGTTTCCTTTGTAGGTAAACTGTTGCTTATCTTTGCTGCTTTTAGGGTTCTCTTTTTGTCTTTAATTTTTGGCACTTTGATTACAATGTGTCTTGATGTGGGCCTGTTTGGGTTCTTCTTACTTGGGGCTCTCTGTGCTTCTTGAACTTGAATGCCCTCTTCCTTCACCAAATTAGGGAAGTTTTCTGTCACTATTTCTTTGAATATATTCTCTAACCCTTGCTCATTTTCTTCTTCTTCAGGGACTCCTGAGATGCAAATATTATTACGTTTCCAGTTGTCCCACAGTTCTCTTAAGCTGTCTTCCTGTTTTTTAATTGTTTTTTTTTTTTTTTCCTTTTGGTTTTCTGATTGGTTGATTTTTTCTACCCTGTCTTCTAATTCACTGATCTCATCCTCAGCTTCCCCTACTCTGCTCTTTAGACCTTCAAATGTGTTTTTCATTTCTGATATGTCATTCTTCATTTCTTCTTGGTGGTTTTTAATTTCCAACTCGTTGATTTTCTAAATTTCTATGTCTTAACTCATGGTGCTCATATTCTTACACATGCTGTTGAGCTTCCTCAAGATCATGGCTCTAAATTCTAGTTCTGTTAACTAGCTTAACTGTACCTCATTTATCTCATCTTACGTAGAGGTCTCTTGTTCTTTCATTTCGCTTTTTTTTCTGTTTTTCACCATTTTGGCTATCACAGTGGGCTTCGGAGTCTGCCAAATGTTCCTTGTTGGTGTTGGTGTTCTGCTGTTTGTGGCTCCCTCTCTTGGGTTTGGATGAAGCAGGGAGGACCCACTTTAAACACCACTGTCAAGTCTTAGCTTTTCTGGCTAATGTTGCTAGCCCAGGGAATGGTAGTTATCCTCTAGCTCTTTTGCCTGGAGGCTATTAGTAGACATTACCTGAAGACCCTTGGTTTCTGAGTTGCCTGAAAAATTCCCTCAGTTGCTCAGTGTAATAGGATTTCCTGAGGGTGGGGCAGCTGCTGGTTGTTAATGGGCTTCAATTAGCATTTCAATGGCCACCAGGTGGGGTTGAATCTCTGAGGGAGGGGGGCTCCGCCTCTCCCCAGGGCCCTGGGAAGGAGTAAAATGACCACAGTCCTGTGTGGCTGCACTCAGCAAAAGCTCCTAACACCCTCCAAAACCCGAGTGACCCCATCCAGTTCCAGTCCAGTCTGTCTTCCCTCTGCCGGAGCCCAAGGTGAGTGGCTGCTGCCAATTTAGCCTCTGTCTCTACTCTGCATCGTGAAGCCACCTGGGACTTTTAACCTGAGGGCGCTGCTTCCAGCCAAGGCGGCCGTGGCTTTGGCACCAGAGGAGGGTGTTGCACTCAGCAGAATCCCTAGGACTAAGCCACAGTCGTGCCAGTCCGTGCGGCATCAGCCGAGTGCTTAGCAAGCAGCAGAGTTCACAGGACTCAGGTGGGGTCGCAGTCAAGGTGACAGCATCATCTTCCCACCGAGTCCCCTGGTCCAGGCCGCTGCGGACCATGGGCTCCCAGCCCCCTCTTGCGTCCTCGGAAGCCTACCAGGATTGAGTCGGTGTCCCTGGTTATGTGGTCCTCCAAGGTGTCTTTCAGTTGCCCCTTCTTGACGATTTGTCTTTATTTTCGTTGTAAATCCAGACTGGTCCTGGGAGATGGTCTGTGTAGCTCCATTCACTCCGCCGCCATTTTTCAGATCTTCGACTCTCTGAGAATTTTAACATCTGGTTCATCTCAGAGCTGCAGCTATTGATTGTCTTTTCCCTAGATAACCGGGCACATTTTCCTGGATCTTCAAATGTCAATTAATTTTGGATTGAATCCTGCACATTTTGAATATTATGTTGTGAGACTCTAGTTTATCTCCTGGATATACTCAAGAGGATACATAAAATCTGAGCAGAAGTATAACAAATAGATAGAATCAATAATTTAAAATTTCCTGGAAAAGAAAAGTCAAGGACCAGATGACTTTACGGGTGACATCTACTAAGCGTTCAAAGAAATATTAATACCAGTCCATCTTAAACTCTTCCAAATATTAGAAGAGAACACTTCTTAACTCATTCTATGAGGCCAGCATTACATTGGTATAAAAATCATGCAAAGATACTACAAGGAAAGTAAAGACCAATATCTTTTATAGGTGTAGATGCAAGAATCCTCAACAAAATACTAGGAACCAAATCTAACAGTTCATTAGAGGATTATACATCCTGACCAAATGGGATTTATCCTATGAAAGCAAGGCTGGCTCAACATGTGAAAATCAATCAACATAATACACATTAATATAATGAAGGAAAATAAGTACGATCACCTAAATTGATGGAGGAAAAACATGTGACAAAATCCAATGCCTTTTCATGATAAAAGCATTCAATACACTGGGAATGGGAGGAAACTTTACTGAAATGATAAAAAAAATTTATGAAAAATTCAGAGCTAACATCATACCATCAATGGTAAAAGAATACAAGTTTTCCCCCTAAGATCGAGCCAAGGATGCCTGCTTTCACTACTGCTATTCAACAATGTATTGGAAGTTGTAGCCAAAGAAATTAGGCAAATTCATTAATTAAATTTTAAAAAGGCATCTAAATTGGAAAGGAAGAACTAAAATAATATCTATTGCTGATGACAGATTTTTAAAAATATATAAACACCTAATGAATACTCACACATATAAAACTACTTGAGGTAATAAATAAAGTCAGCAAGTTTCAGGGTACCAGTCAAAACAAAAAAGTCACCGGCAGTTAATGATGAAAAAAATTAAGAAAACAACTTTAATTATAATAACATTAAAAAGGAAAAAATGCTTAGGACTACAATGAACCTCAGAAATGTAGATATTATACACTCAAAACTATATAACATTGCTGAAACTTAAAAAGACAATTAAAATGAAAAGACATTCCATGTTTATGAATTGCAGACTTAATGTTGTAAGATGCCAAGACTACCCAAAGCAATCTATAGATTGAATGCAATTCCTATAAAAATTTCAGTGACGTTTTGCAGAAATAGAAAAGCCAATCCCCTAATTCACATGGAATTGGAAGGGGCCCTGAATAGTCAAAACAATATCAAAAAAGAAGTTGGAACCCTGGCCGGTTTGGTTCAGCGGTTAGAGCGTCGGCCTGCAGTCCAGAGAGACCTGGGTTTGGTTCCCGCTAAGGGCACGTACCTCGGTTGCAGTTTGTCCCTGGCCCGGTTGTGTGGGTGGCAGCCATTCGATGTGTCCCTTTCACATCGATGTTTCTCTCTTCCTCTCTCTCCCTCTCTCTCCCTCCCCTCTATCTGAACAAAAAAATGAAAAAATGTCCTCTGGTGAGGATAAAAAAAAAAAAGAAGAAGAACTTGGATAACTTACACTTACTAATTTAAAAACTTACAACAAAGCTACTGTGTGGTAAAGGTATAATAATAGACACATAGGTCAATGGAATGGAATTAAGTGTCCAGAAATAAACCCATGCATCTATAGCCAATTGATTTTGACCAAGGTACCAAGACCATTCAATGGGGGGAAGTACAAATGGTGCTTGGACATTTTAATATACACATGAAAAAAGATGAATTTGAACTCCTGCCTCATACCATTTTCAAAAATTAATTAAAAATGGATCAAGTATTTAAATGTAAGAACTGGAGGAGAAAAAATGGCGACGGCGTGAATGGAAGCTACACAGACCATCTCCCAGGACCAAACTGGAATTACAATGAAAATAAAGACAAATCACCAGAAAGGGGCAACCGAAAGGCAGATTGGAGGAGCACATAACCAGAGACACTGACTCAATCCTGGTAGGCTTGCGAGGATGCGAGAGGGGGCCGGGAGCCCACGGTCTTCAGTGGCCTGGGCTGGGACCAGCAGACTTGGCTGGAAGCTGCGCCCTTGGCTTCGTCCAGTGGCCTCGGCTGGGACCAGCGGCTGCCTTGGCTGGGTCCTGCGACCTCGGCTGGGTGCTACGCCGACGGCTGGTGCCGCAGCCTCGGCAGCCCTTAGCTGGGAGCAGCACCCTCGGGTTAAAGTCCCAGGTGGTTTCATGGTGCAGAGCCCGGACAGAGGCTAAATTGTCAGCAGCCACTCACCTTGGGCTCCGGCAGAGGGAGGGCAGACTAGACTGGAACTGTGTGGGGACACTCGGGATTTGGAGGGTGCTCAGAGCTTTTGCTGAGTGCAGCCACACAGGACTGTGGTCAGCTTACTCCTTCCCAGGGCCCTGGGGAGAGGCGAAGCCCCCCTCCCTCAGAGATTCAACCCCACCTGGTGGCCATTGAAATGCTAATTGAAGCCCATTAACAACCAGCAGCTGCCCCACCCTCAGGAAATCCTCTTACACTGAGCACCTGAGGAAGTTTTTCAGGCAACTCAGAAACCAAGGTTCTTCAGGTGATGTCTACTAATAGCCTCCAGGCAAAAGAGCTAGAGGATAACTACCATTCCCTGGGCTAGCAAGTCTAACCAGGAAAATTAAGACTTGACAGTGGTGTTTAAAGTGGGTCCTCCCTGCTTCATCCAAACCCAGAGAGGGAGCCACAAACAGCAGAACACCAACACCCACAGGGAAAATTTGGCAGACTCCAAAGCCCACTGTGATAGCCAAAATGGTGAAATACAGAAAAAAAAAAAAAAGCGAAATGAAAGAACAAGAGACCTCTACGTAAGATGAGATAAATGAGGTACAGTTAAGCAAGTTAACAGAACTAGAATTCAGAGCCATGATCTTGAGGAAGCTCAACAGCATGTGTAAGGATATGAGCACCATGAGTAAAGACATAGAAACTTTGAAAATCAATGAGTTGGAAATTAAAAACCACCAAGAAGAAATGAAGAATGACATATCAGAAATAAAAAATACATTGGAAAGTCTAAATAACAGAGTAGAGGAAGCTGAGGACCAGATCAGTGAATTAGAAGATAGGATAGAAAAAATCAACCAATGAGAAAACCAAAAGGTAAAAACAATTAAAAAACAGGAAGACAGCTTAAGAGAACTGTGGGACAACTTGAAACGGAATAATATTCGCATCATAGGAGTCCCCAAAGAAGAAGAAAATGAGCAAGGGTTAGAGAATATATATGAAGAAATAGTGATAGAAAACTTCCCTAATTTGGTGAAGGAAGATGGTATTCAAGTTCAAGAAGCACAGAGAGCCCCAAGTAAGAAGAACCCAAATAAGCCCACACCAAGACACATAGTAATCAAAGTGCCAAAAATTCAAGACAAATAGAGAATCCTAAAAACAGCAAGAGAGAAGCAACAGGTTACCTACAAAGGAAACCCCATAAGGCTCTCAGCTGACTTCTCACAAAAAAACACTACAGGCCAGAAGGGAATGGCATGAAGTAATTAAGGTCATGAAAAACAAGGATCTGAATCCAAGACTACTCTACCCAGCAAGGCTTCAAAATAGAAGGTCAAATAAAGAGCTTCTCAGACCAAAAAAAATAAAAATAAAAATAAAAGGCTAAGGGAATACATTAGCACCAAACCAGCACTGCAAGAAATGTTAAAAGAACTGCTAAATACCAGGAGAAATGGGAATCAAAATAGAACCACACTAAACAAAAATGGCAATAAATAAGTACGTATCAATAATCCCCTTAAATGTAAATGGATTGAATGCTCCCATAAAAGGACACAGAGTAGCTGACTGGATAAGAAATTATGACTCATCTATATGTTGATTAGAAGAGACCCACCTCACAACAAAAGACTCACATAAGTTGAAAGTGAAGGGATGTAAAAAACCTTCCAAGCAAACAGAAAGGGGAAAAAAACTAGGGTAGCAATACTCATATCTGATAAAATAGATTTCAGAATGAAGGCCATAACTAGAGACAAAGAAGACAACTACATAATATTGAAAGGATCTATCCAACAGAAAGATATAACCTTGATAAACATATATGCACCCAATATAGGAGCACCAAAATATATTAAAAATCTTCTGGAGGACTTCAAAGGAGAAATAGACAGCAATACAATCATAGCAGGAGCCTTCAACACCCCGCTGACATCACTGGATAGATCCTCTAGACAAAAAATTAGCAAGGAAACAGAGACTCTAAATGAAGCACTAGACCAAATGGATTTAATAGATATCTACAGAGAATTACACCCCAAAACTACAGAATTCACATTCTTCTCAAATGCACATGGGACATTCTCACAGATAGACCACATGTTAGGGCACAAACTAAGTCTCTACAAGTTCAAGAAGATTGAAATCATATCAAGCATCTTCTCAGATCACAATGGCATGAAACTAAAAATCAATTGCAAGAAGAACTTACAAAGACATTTGAACATATGAAAACTAAACAGCATGTTATTAAACAATGAATGGGTTACTGAGGAGATCAAGGATGAAATTAAAAACTTCCTGGAAACCAATGAAAATGAAGACACAACAACACAAAATCTATGGGATGCAGCAAAAGCAGTTCTAAGAGGTAAGTTCATAGCACTACAGGCCTACCTCAAGAAACAAGAAAAATCTCTAATAGATTATCTAACCTCACAAATTAAAGAACTAGAGGCATACAAAAAGAACACCCCAGAGCAAGTAGAAGGAAGGAAATAGTAAAGATCAGAGCAGAAATTAATGACAAAGAGACCAAAAAAACAATTCAAAGGATCAATGAAACAAAGAGCTGTTTTTTTGAAAAGATAAAAATGATTGATGGACCCTTAGCTAGACTCACGAAGAAACAAAGAGAGAGAACCCAAATACCCAAAATCTGAAATGAAAGAGGAGAAGTAACAACTGACACGACAGAAATACAAAAAAAATTGTTAACAACTACTATGAACAACTATATGGCAACAAATTTAACAATCTAAGCAAAATGGACAAATTTCTAGAAACACATAGTCTCCTAAAACGACCAGGAAGAGATAGAAAACTTGAACAGAACAATAACAACAGAAGAAATTGAAGATGTAATCAAGACTCTCCCAGCAAACAAAAGACCAGGCCTGGATGGCTTCACAGGGGAGTTTTACCGAACATTCAAAGAAGAACTAACACCCATTCTCCTCAAACTCTTTAAAAAAATTCAAGAAGAAGGAAGACTTCCAAACTCATTTTATGCAGCCAGCATAATTCTAATTCCAAAACCAGAAAAAGTCACAACAAAGAAAAAAACCACAGGCCAATATTCCTGATGAACATAGACTTCAAAATCCTGAACAAAATACTAGCAAATCGGATCCAGCAATACAGCAAAAAAATTATCCGCCGTGACCAAGTCGGATTCATCCCAGGGATGCAAGGCTGGTACAATATTTGCAAATCAATAAACGTGATACACCACATAAATAAAATGAAGAATAAAGTCCACATGATCATATCAATAGATGCCGAAAAAGCCTTCGACAAAAACCAGCATCCATTTCTGATAAAGGCACTCAGCAATGTGGGAATAGAGGGATCATACCTCAACATAATAAAGGCTATCTATGAAAAACCTACAGCCAACATCATATTCAATGCGCAAAAACTAAAAGCATTTCCCTTAAGAACAGGAACAAGACAAGGATGCCCACTTTCGCCACTCTTATTTAACATAGTATAGGAAGTCTTAGCCACAGCAATGAGACTGCAAGACAAAATAAAACGGATCCAAATTGGAAAGGAGGAAGTGAAACTGTCATTATTTGCAGATGACATGATACTATACGTAGAAAACCCCAAAGACTCCATCAATAATTTACTTGACTTAATAAATGAATTTGGAAAAGTAGCAGGATACAAAATTAACGTCAAGAAATCTATAGCATTCTTATATACTCACAGAAAGAGAAACTAAGAAAACAATCCCATCTACCATTGCTGCAAAAAAATTAAGATACCTAGAAATAAACTTAACCAATGAAATAAAGGACCTATTCACAGAAAACTGCAGGTCATTGAAAAAAGAAATAGAGGAAGATATGAAAAAGTGGAAGCACATACCCTGTTCATGGATTGGAAGAATCAACATCTTTAAAATGTCCATATAACCCAAAGCAATCTATAGATTCAATGCAATCCCCATCAAATTATCAACGGCATACTTCACAGAATTAGAACAAGTACTGCAAAAATTCATATGAAACCAAAAAAGATCTTGAATAGCCACAGCAATCTTGAAAAAGAAGAAAAAAGTGGGAGGGATCACATTACAAGAATTCAGGTTATACTACAAAGCCACTGTAATCAAAAAAGCCTGGTACTGGCACAAGAACAGGCATATAGACTAGTGGAACAGAACAGAGAACCCAGAAATGGACCCAAGGCAATATGCTCAATTAATATTTGACAAAGGCAGCAAGAGCATACAGCGAAGTGAGGACAGCCTCTTTAATAAATGTTATTTGGAAAATTGGACAGCTACATGCAGAAAAATGAAACTAGACCATCTTAAGTCTTTTATCCATTTTGAGTTTATTCTTGTGTAGGGTGTAAATTGATGGTCTAGTACACCCTACACAAGAATAAACTAAAAATGGATAAAAGACTTAAATGTGACTCATGAATCCATAAAAATCCTAGAAGAAACTGTAGGCAACAAAATTTCAGACATCATATGCAGCAGAATTTTCACTGATACATCACCTAAGGCAATAGAAACAAAGGAGAAAATGAACACATGGGACTACATCAAACTCAAAAGCTTCTGCACAACGAAAGATACAATCATCAAAACGGAAAGGCTACCCACTATATGGGAGAGCATAATTGCCAATGATATATCAGATAATGGGTTCATTTCCAATATATATAGAGGGCTCATACAACTCCACAAAAGGAAGACAAAGAACCCAATTAAAAAATGGGCAGAGGAACTAAATAGACACCTCTCCAAACAGGACATACAAATGGCTAAGAGACATATGAAGAAACATCACTAATCATCAGAGAGATGCAAATTAAAACAACAATGAGGTATCACCTCACACCTGTCAAAATGGTCGGCATCAACACATCATGAAACAACAAGTGTTGGCAAGGATGTGGAGAAAAGGGGACTCTAGTCACTGCTGGTAGGAATGCAGACTGGTGCAGCCATTATGGAAAACAATATGGTGTTACCTCAAAAAATTAAAAATTGATCTTCCATTTGACCCAGTGATCCCACTTCTAGGAATATACCCTAAGAAGCCTGAAACACCAATCAGAAAGGTATATGTACCCCCATGTTTGTAGCAGCACTATTTACAATAGCTAAGATCTAGAAACAGCCCAAGTGTCCAGCAGTAGACAAATGAATAAAAAAGCCATGGTACATATACACAATGGAGTACTATGCAGCTGTAAGAAAGAAAGATCTCTTATTCTTTGATACTACATGGAGGGACCTGGAAAGTATCATCCTAAGTGAAACTAGCCAAACAGAGAAAGACAAGTATCATATGATCTCACTTATTTGTGGAATATAATGAACACCACAGTCTGAGGAATGGGGTAGTCCCAGAGACATGGAAGTGGGGTACAGACTGACAATCCCCAGGAGAGGTGGTGGTGGGGGAGAGATAAACCACAGAACTTACATGCATGTATGGATGAACAATGGACATGGACAACAAAGCTGGGGAAAGGGCAGGGAGTGAAGGGGAGAGGGGAATCAGTGGGGGGAAAAGGAGAAACATCTGTAACAAAAATTAATTAATAAAAAAATTAAAAAAAAATAAATGTAAGAACTAAAACTATAAAACTCTTAGAAGAAAATGGGTAAATCTTGATGACTTTGATTTGGCAATGGTTTCCCAGATATGACAACAATAGCGTAAGGAAAAAATAGGTAAGTTAAACTTTATCAAAATTAAAACTTTTGTGCATTAAGGGATATTACCAAGAAAATGAAAAGAGAAAGCATTTGCAAAATTTATATCTAATATAGGTCTAGTATTCAGAATATATTAAGAACTCTTAACAACTCCACAACAAAAAGTCAAAAGGCCCCATTAAGAAATGAGCCAAGTATTTGAGCCAAGTATTTCTCCAAGCAAGATAGACAGATGTCAAGTGGCATATACAAAGGTACTCACCATCATTAGTCATTATGGGAATGCACTCCAAAAACATAATGAGATATCACTTCACACTCACTAGGAGGGCTAGAATAAAATACAGACACCAATAAGTATTGCCAAGAATGTAACAAACCTGGAACCTGCACACAATGCTGGTGGTAATGTGAAATGATACAGTCACTTTGTGAAAACAGTTTGGTGATTCCTTAAAAAATTAAATAGAAATTTATTATATGACCCAACAATTCCACTCCTAAATATGTATCCAAAAGAACTGAAAGTAGATATCAAACAAAAATTTGTATGCAAATCTTCTTAGTAGCATTATTTTCAATAGCCCAAACATGGAAACAACCCAAATTTCTATCAACAGATGAATGGATATACAACATGTGGTATATCTATACAATGAAATATATTCAATGGAATATTATTATAAAAAATAAAATACTGATAACATAATACAACATGGATGAATCTGAAGAACTTGCTATGTGAAAGAAGGCAGACACAAAAGGCCACATATTGTAAGATTTCATTTATATGAAATATCCAGAGTGGGTACATCTATATATAGACAAAGCAAACTGGTGGTTTCAGGGATTGAAGAGATGGAGGGAAATGAAAGTGGCTGCTTATGGGGTTTCCTTTTGTGGTTATAAAAATATTTTGCAACTAGAAATAAATAAATGTACCAAATGCCACTGAATTGTACAGTTTAAAATGGTTAATTTTAATCTTTTTTGAATTTTATCTAAAAAACAAAACTTCATAACCCCCGTCTAATGAAACAAGTATCAGACAAATTCCAATGAGGATCTACAGAAAACCTGAGCAGTCCGCCTCAAAACTGTCCAGGTGATCCAACACACGAAAACAAGAGAAACTGTCACAGCCAAGAGGAACTGACAGATACATAATGACTAAATGTAATGTGGTATCCTGGATGGGATCCTGGGGAGGAAAAGACAAGTAAAAACTAAGAAAAACTGAGTAAACTATGAACTTTAATTCCTAAAAAGGTATCAATATTGGTTCGTTAATTGTAAGAAATGTACCATACGAATGTAACATGTTAACAGTAGAGAAAACTGGGTGCAAACTTTCTAACCAAAAACTGTTCTAAGATATTAAAGTCTGTTAACAAATCCTCTGGATAATATTAGTCTCTTTGTTTTAGTAGGCAAACAAACTGGTCAGGTTCAGACTGTAAGTCTTGACTTACTTTTGGGGGCTGGTGGTTCCAATGTCAACTCAGATTTCAAAGCCCTTCCCAGGCTCCATGCCTGCCCAGGCATGTACTACTCCAGGATGGGTCTAGAAGTTCTAGAGTTGTTTTAGATTGTAGTTCAGTTCCCAAAACCTTTGCTAAATACTTCTTTGGGTGTCTTCCACATATGTGTAACTCAGGGGTGAAATTAGGATTTTTATTGGTTCAGTCACAGAATAAGGAATGCCTGTCTCCAGCTCTTCTCACCTGGATTTCCACACACTCTCTGCTTACCAGCATTCCTCTGTCCAGAAAGACAGGTTATTTACTACATTTTAGGTGCCGATGTTGCATGGCAGAAGGTGTACTGCTTTGAAACTGAGGCTGGCCTTGAGGCACAGATAGACAAACAAGGAAAAAAGAAGGGCACAGAGGTCATTCCTTCCACACTCACAGGCTCACTGGGATCTCTTTTCTTGGTCCTGTTAGAAAGATCAGGTTACAGATGGAGGTTTTTTTGTTTTGTTTTATTGAAGAAAAATAAATCAATTACTAGCAGAGCTATTAGTTGATCACTCATCCACTGACAACTTGCATCATGTATTCAGTGCTATATTAAACAGTGTATTGGAAAATAGAATAACTAATAGCTCCAAGCCTCCTAACAATTGAATGAAAATTACAAAGTGTTTGATACCCTACTTTGGATCTGTTTGCTTTCGGTAGCTCTGTCTGTGACCCACCTTTTTAGACAAAACCAGAAGATGAAGGAAAAAATAAGAAATCTTACTTCTGTACTTGTCACTCTTCAAGTTTTGACTTTCTTCCCTAAATCACCTACTAGTGTTTACTTTTCAGAGTCCTCAGGTAGTTAGTTGCTTTTCAAATTCTTTCCAGATTTTTAGCTGTAACTAGTGGGAGATATAGGCTGTTATGGCCTCACTTCATCTTTGCTGGCACCTGAAGTCCAGCATTTATTTTTGAATCAGCCTTCAACCCATTCTCACTCTCCAATGCTCCCTGGTTCCCAGCTCCTTCCTCTCCTCTTTTGCTTTCAATATGATCAATCGTTCCATTGACTTTTAGGTAGCTGACTTACCTGCTTAGTGACCTGACCTTTTTTAGCATTCTCTCTCCCATTGAGCAGCTCTTCAAACTGAGTCCCCAAGCAACACATCTCTTTTGTTTTTTTCTAGGACCACCCACACTTGTGAATGGACACTACTCAGCTTTGAAGATGCCACTTTCTCCTGGTCCTGGCTAGGACTAGTTGTGTTCACTTTTATGAACCTTTTGTTCTGTTGCAAACATAACATCTTGAGTCATACTTAAAGGTCATCAAAGACAAGACAGGACAAAATCAGAGCTAAGGGAACTAACCCAGATATAGAGATGGCTTCAAAGTTCACTAAGGGTAGAAGACCAACAGCCAAATCTCAACTTCTGCGGTGGACCAGGGGACAGAACCTTTATGAGCAGGTGTGGTTGTTCAAGGGCTCTTCTCTCCCAATGGCTTTCCTGTTATGTACAGTCTTGCTGAGAAAGGACAGAGAGGAATCTAGAATCAGCCTGCAAGTGATGTCATGTTAATGCCCTCCATGGTGACAAAATTCATCCTTCGAAGATTTATTTCATTTTTTGAAATAATCAAAAGTCATTTGGAATGGAGATATTTCTGGTCAATGAGGTGAGTTATCAAGTTGTTGGTGCTATTATTAACCCTAAATGTGGTGGAAGTATAAAGGAAAATGGACCTGTGTAACCTGGAAGTTCTCTCAGAAGACAGTACAAAAAAGATTCAAACATGTTTTGAGAAATAGTGGTATTGCCTCCCAAAGTAACTACCTTGAATGAGATAGGTCTCATTCAGATAGTTAAATCCTCTCCTGTTTAACTCTTGATGTGAAGCCAGTGTATTAACTTTAGACACTTGATTTACCTGCTTAGTTCCCTAGACTTTGCTAGAATTCTCTCTTCAAACTGATTACCTGGTATATTGGGAATAACAATTAGGAAATGGGTTAGGCTGCAAGTAACCAAGTTCTGAAAAACAAGGGCTTAAAGCAATAAAGGTTTACTCTTCTTTACTTAACTGAACACTCCTAGCTGCAATGTGCCACCATTATCCTCAACCTCAAACAAATTAAGATTCTTTTGGTGAGATAGAAAGGGAGAGTGGATCTTGTAAGACTGTTGGAATCTCTGTCCTATTTGGTAGATTGAAATTGCATCTGAGCCCCTGGATCTGCTGGAATTATAGAGGAAACTATTGGTTAATGCTTTAAGATTGGGATTGTCAACAAGAAGTAATGGAATATGGGAATATTCCTACTGCTTTAATAGCTCTTCCTTGGTTCTTGGTTACCACTGGACATGGTGCCAATCCAAGTTGGACCCAAGATTTTGTTGGCCTTGACCATGGGTGAAAATGAAATATTTGATTCCATCATCCCAGGTCATTAAAATTCATTTGAGTTCACATGTCTTGAGAACTTGGATCATTAACTAATTTTTAAAGGTCCCCTGGAGAAGGACTGAAAGTAGGACTATTCAGTGAAATGTTGATTATTCAGAATTGACTATCTATGCCTACTTCTCCTTTCCTCCTAGCTAATGTGTCTGGCTAAATCACCCATCCCTCTTTCCACTCACTTATCATTTATCAAGTACCTACTGTGAACCAGCCCAGTGTTAGGCACTAAGACCTCACAGATACATAAGAAAGGCATGGTCTTTATTTCTGAGGAACGTGGAGTCTATAAGCAGAAAATCACTTTGCCTGACATACACATGGGATGAACCAGCACAGGTGCCTTCACCTCTTTCTCCCATGACTCAGGGTTATGATATGATTTGGTCAAAATCTACCCCTACCCCTCTATTCCCTTCTATTTGTTAATTTGGGGGGAGAGGAGAGAGAGAGAGAGAGAGAGAGAGAGAGAGAGAGAGAGAGAGAGAGAGAACTAAGCATTTCTCTTCTATATAAAACTTCAAGTCTTAAAACCCAACCTGGGGCCATACTCTCTGTACTGAGAATAACCAAAGAACAAGAAAATAGCTATTCTGAAAATCTTTTCCTGTTTTAGACCAAGTTTGGATTTTTTTCTTTGCTTTACATTTTCCTTTGTTCTTTCCCCAGTTCCTCTGTTGTTTTCTCAGCCCAGCACAGTGGGCTTTGCACACACACATCCTCCTCAGATTGACAAGGCATCCTGCAGGGGCACAGTGGAGTTCTCAGCGCCAGGACTGGTGAGAGAGCAATGAGAGCTGGAAAGAGGGTGGCCTGCAGTGTGCTGCTGCTGGATGGATGCTTTGTTCAAAGGAAAGAATTGGCATTTCTGTTTTGTTTTGTTTTATGATTTTAAAAGTTAATTCTAGGCCCAAATGAGAAGACACTTTAGAAGTAAGATTCTGTAGTAATTGACAGCCAAATAACGACAAGTGGTGCTCTAAGTGTGCCTACCTTCTGTTTGGAAAGAAAACTGCTGGCTTTTTTTCCCCCCTAGATTCTACATCACTAATAGTGTCACTGATAGGGCTAAAAAGAATGATTCTTCTGGGGCTCAACAGGACCTGGGATAGTCATTCTTAAGGTGGAGGGCTGGAAGCCAACACTGCCTACTAGATGTCAGTAGGGGAGCTGAGAGAGGGGTTGGTGGGACAATAATCAAAGCTGATATTTTTAAGCACTTTTATGTGGACTAGATACTGTTATAAGAGCTTTGTAAATGTGAACTCATTTACTCCTCACAACAATCTTGTGTGGTTAGCTTTATTATTATTCACAGTTTGTAAACAAGAAAACTGAGGTCCAGAAAGAATGAGAAACTTGCCCAAGATCACACAGCTAGGAAGCTAGTGTGGCTTGAGAATCTGCATCTGAGTTACAATGTAATAAAGGAGAGGACACTAGAAATAAAAAAAGAAAGGGGATAATTACCTGTCTGAAACTCTGTAATCTTCAAGATACTTCATATCTCATTTGGTATATTCATTCAGCATATATTTGTTAAATACCAACTAAGTGCCAGGTACTGTGTATTTTAAAATATAGTGTATTTTAAAATCTGAGGCAAAGTAAGGCTGATAGATCAGATGATTGTCATTGAAAACATAGTTTGTTAGTACCCAAAAGGAGGGGGGGGGCATGTCAGGCCATAGGGGTCACATGGATAAGTTCCAGGGTAAGTCAAGTGGCAGACGGGGAGGGGAAACTCTGGCAAGGGTGTTCATTGTGGTTTGTACAGGAAGGAACAGGTAAGGCAGGTTGAGCAGGTGTAGGATTGGCTGGTTTGAATAATTTCAGTGGGCTCTGCGGAGGAGGGCTGTCCCCTAGATATCTGGTATCCGGCACTGCAGTGATTAAGGCAGAGCAGTAGTGGCCTGAAAATTAAAAGCTCCATGGAGGAAGTGGTTGGGGTGTGGACTCTGGACTGGTTGGTTTGTATTTGAAAAGTACACTAATAAGTGAGTTGTTTACTATTTCTAGGTCTTTGCTATCTTGGGAGGGGTATCTTTTCAGGATTAGCAAGACCCTGGATATCAAAAAATCAAAACTACAGAAAATAAAAAGAAATGATTAATACACTATGCTAAATGTTGGGGATATAGCAGTGAACAAGGCAAATAACAAGAAAATGTGTTTGTGTGTATAGGAGATAGATATTAAAGAAACATACAGCTAGATCATTAATTACAACCCTGGTTGATTCTGTGACAGAGACGTCTAGGCTGCTAAAAATATGAGTAATGGATTGGCCTAATAAGAAGGACTGAATCCCCAGAACATCTTTGTGAAAAGGCAAAACCAATTATCCACACTTTATAACTTTATTAAATAAGTTTTCACTGAGTTCCCATTGCATACCATACCATTAGGGATATAGAGATGATGGAAAATTTAAGTCCTGCCCCAGAGCTTGTAGAGAAGCAGGAAGAGTAAGACAAGCAGACAGTTTTGTGTTAAGTGCTGCCATCCTAAGGTGAGCCTGGTGCATGAGAACGTCTTCAACAGAGAATGATGGGAAGGGAGGAGGGTGTCACAGAAGGCCCTGGGACTACAGGGAGGAGCTTGAGGACCAGGCCAGGCCAGTGGGGTGGGGTGGGGCCATGTCCACATGCCACAGAGAAGGACGAGTAGAGGATACTGAGGTGTGAGGGAGCCTGCTGTGTTGGGCAAGTTCCAGGTGTGGGCCTGGAAGTGGTTGCTCCTGGGGGTGGCAATGGTGGACCCGAGGCTGGAGGCAAGGCCATTGTGAAGAACCTCAGCAGCTGAGGGCCACAGGTGTGGAAGCAAGAGAATGACAAGACCAGATTGGCATTTAGGGTTAGGTTTTCTCTCATCTGTGCTGTTTTCCTACTTTTCAAATGTCCTCCTGATCTTTGACAGAAGTAGTGAGAGGCACTGTCGGAAACAGAGGGCCACACAGGGAAACGAAACTCCAGAGAGAGACCCACAGCCTCAGTGAGGAGATGGGACCAGAACCTAGACTTGTATCTTTTAATTTTGTCTTTTGGTTTTGATCCAAACCTAGGAAGGCAGAAAAAGAGAAAATACAGAAGGAGAGAGAGGGGGAGAGTCTTCCTGATTAGGTGGGACTTAAATGTACAAAACAGGTGAGGCCTGTTTTAGTGAGGGGTAAGACACCTGAGCCACTTCCTTTTTTCCTACTACACCACACAGATTTTAACTCTGAAGTTCTCTCATGATTGTCCAGAATGAGAAATACTGAGGAACAATCCCATTCCCCTTTTTCCTGGCCACAGAGGGTCTTTGCTGAGAATTGGTTCTGCTGACTCTGGTCTGGGGATAGAGATGGGGCAGGGAGAGCTAGGTCTTCAGGGATATCTCAAGGCCCTGAGGGAGAGGGAAAATCTCCTCCCCAAATCAAAGACCTTTCTTTGTGATCACATTGATTTTTTTTTCTGGATATCTTGATAAATCACAAAATCCTAAACTAGCTGATCCTTTTTTGAAAAAAAAAAATTGAGAAAAAATTTACATTTGTTAATTTTTGAAAAATGTATAACAATAACCAACAATCAACAAAATGAAAAGACAACCTACAAAATGGGAAAAATAATTGTAAACCATATATCTCATAAAGGATTAATATAAAAATATATATATAAAACTCATATGACTCAATACCAAAAACCCAAATAATCCAATTTAAAAATGGGCAAAGGACCCGAAGAAACATTTTTCCAAAAAAGATATGCAAATGGGCTACAGGTACTTGAAACAGTGCTTAACATAGTAATTATTAGGAAGATGCAAATTGGAACATATCACCTCAGACCTGTTAGAATGGTTATTATAAAAAGACACAATAGCCCTGGCCGGTTTGGCTCAGCGGTTAGAGCATCGGCCTGCGGTCCCGAGAGACCCAGTTTCGGTTCCCGCTAAGGGCATGTACCTCGGTTGCAGTTTGTCCCCAGCCCTGGTTGGGTTGTATGGGTGGCAACCACTCGATGTGTCCCTTTCACGTCGATGTTTCTCTCTCTCTCTCACTCCCACTCTATCTGAACAAAATATCAAAAAAAAAAAAAAAAAAAGACACAGTATAACAAATGCTGGAGAGGGTATGCAGAAAGGGGAACTTTTGCACACTTGCTAGGGTTATAAATTGGTACAGCTACTATGGGAAATAGTATGGAGTTTCCTTTAAAAAAATTAAAAATAGAACTACCATATCTCCAGCAATTCCTCTTCTGGGAATACATTTGAAGGAAATGAAAACATTATGTTGAAGAGATATCTGCATCCCCAATGTACATAGCAGCATAATTTACAATTGGCAAGATATGAAAATAACCTAAGGGTCCATCGACAGTTGAATGGATAAAGAAGATGTGCCACATATATACGATAGAATATTACTCAGCAATAAGAAAGAATGAAATCTTGCCACTTTTAACAACATGGATGTACCCTGAAGGCATTATGCTAAGTGAAACAAGTCACACAAAGAAAGACAAATTCTGTATGATCTCACATCCATGTGGAATCTAAACACACACACAAAAAACCAGACTCAAAAAACAAGAGCAGGTATGTGGTTACCAGAGGTGGGGTAGGGTTGGGAGAGGGGGAATTGGGTGAAGGAGGTCAAAAAGTACAAACTTCCAGTAAGTATACTAGGGGTATAACATACAACATAATGAGTATAGTTAACACTGCTGTATGGTATATTTGAAAACTGTTAAGAGAGTAAATACTTGCCCTGGCTGGTTTAGCTCAGCAGTTAGAGCATTGGCCTATGGTCTGAAGAGACCTGGGTTTGGTTCCCGCTAAGGGCACGTACCTCGGTTGCAGTTTGTCCCCAGCCCTGGGTAGGTCGTGTGAGTGGCAACTACTCGATGTGTCCCTTTCATGTTGATGTTTCTCTCTATCTCTCTCCCTCCCACTCTATCTGAACAAAAAATGGAAAATGTCCTTGGGTGAGGATTAAAAAAACAAAAAAATAGAGAGTAAATACTGAGTTTTCATCACAAGGAAAAAATACATTTTTGTATCTATACGAGATGATGAGTGTTAACTAAACTTATTGTAATCTTTGCACAGTTATGTAAATCAAATCAGTATTCTATATACCTTAAACTTATACAGTGCTAAAGGCAATATATCTCAATAAAACTGGAAAAATAATTAAAGTATCACAAGTATTTGGGTTTGCCTTTTAAAGTGAAAAAACAAACAAAACCAAAAAAATATCATTATCTTCATGATTTCTTCAGAAAAGGATTTTGAGAATCGTCTCGATGAGTAATTCTGCCTTGGGGGTTGCAACTAAGCTGTTGACTGGGTCCTGACTGAGCAACTCAGTTGGTTGGAACATTGTCCATCCAGATACCCCAAGGTTGTGGGTTTGATCCCCAGTCAGGCCACATACAAGAATCAACCAATGAATATATAAGTAGGTAGAACAGCAAATTGATTTCTCTCTCTCTCTCTCAAATCAACCAATCTTTTTTTTTTTTTTTTTTTTGAAAGAGGGATATCTTTAATAGTTTCAACAATAAATATTAAAAAAAAATTTTTTTAAAGATGTTGATTGGGTTTGAAGAATCGGAATCTGAGATAACTCACTCACATGGCCAGCAAGCTGGTGCTGGTTTTTGGTAGGAGAACTCAGCCTTCCCTCTATGGACCTCCCCACGGGCTGCTGCCTGAGTGTCCTCACCAGATTGATTCCACAGAACAACTGATGAGAGAGAGAAGGAGGATGACAAGTAGAAGCTATCTTTTTCATAGCTTTTTCTACCTTTGGAAATCACATAGCATCATTCCTTTATTTATTTATTTATTTATTTATTTATTTATTTTTAATCCTTACCTGAGGATATTTTTCCATTTATCTTCAGACAGAATGGGAGTGAGGGAGAGAGATGAGCGAGAGAGAGAGACATCGATGTTAGAGGGACACATCAACTGGCTGCCTACCGCAAGACCCTGAACAGGACCTGGGACCAGCTGCAACTGAGGTATGTGCCCTTGACTGTAATTGAACCCACAACTCATTGGTCCATGGGCTGACACTCTAACTGCTAAGCCAAACCAGCCAGGGCAGCATCACTCCTTTTGCATTCTATTCCGTAGGAGCAAATCCCTAAGTTCTGCCCACCCTCAAGGAGAGGGGTATTAGTTTGAAAAGAGTATCGAGTAACTTTTCAACATATTTTAAAAATACCACTGTCCTATTGTCAAATTATTTTACTTCTACATATGTCCTAAACCCCATAATAAAATACAGTTGACCCTTGAACAATGGGGGTTTGGATTCGTGGGTCCACTTCTACACAGATTTTTTTCAGTAGACCCATGTAGTTCAAACCTGTATTATTCAAGGCTCAGGAATTCGCATATGCAGACGGCAGTCTTTAGTCATATTCAGATTTTCAACTATGTGAGCAGCCGGCACTCCCTAATCCTTGCATTATTCATTATTTTTTTAATTTAAAAAGTCAGTTTTTGCCCTGGCTGGTTTGGCTCAGTGGTTCAAGTATTGGCCCATGGACCGAAGAGTCACAGGTTCAATTCCTGGTCAAGGGAACGTACCTTGATTGCAGGTTTGATCCCTGGCCTTGGTTGGGTCATGTGGAAGACAACTAATCCATGTGTCTCTCTCACATCAATGTTTCTCTGTCTTTCTCTCTTTCCTTCCCTCCTGTTCTATCTGAAAAATCAATGGAAAATATCCTCAGGTGAAGATTTTAAAAAAGTCAGTTTTCCAATTTTCCTTTAAATAAAATAAGAGAAGAAAACAATTCTCTTGTGTATTTTCCCACACATTTAGCATTTCTAGTTTCCCCGACTTCTTCCTGTAGATAGCAGTTTTCTTCTGATGTTATATCCCTGCAGCCTAAAGAGCTTCTTTAGCATTAAAAAAAATTATACAGCTTTTCTTATGATAAATTATCTAAACTTTTGCTTATCCTACAACCTCATATTTGAAGGATGTTTTCCTTGGGTATAGAAATACTTATATATACACATACATTTTACTTTCAGCACTTTAAAGCTGTTATTTCGCTCTCTCCTGGCATTCATTGTTTTACATGGAAAATTAGCCATAATTGTATTGTTATTCTTAATGTGATATCTTTTTTTTTTCTGGTTGCTTTGAATATTTTATCTTTATCTTTGGTTTTCAGCAATTTGACCATGATGTGCCTAGTTTTAGTTTGTATTATTTCTACTTGGTGTTCACAGTGTTGCGTCTTGATTATATAAATTGATTTTTGTAACCAAATTGAG
This sequence comes from Molossus molossus, assembly GCF_014108415.1. Lineage (NCBI taxonomy): Eukaryota > Metazoa > Chordata > Mammalia > Chiroptera > Molossidae > Molossus > Molossus molossus. Next base: position 8,291,196 of record NW_023425347.1, read on the forward strand.
AAATATTCATATTTTAAAATAATTTGTTCTATCAGTGTGATATAATACATTGAGTGATAGTTTTATGTTCAACTATCTTTGCATTTCTTTGGCAAATCTCATTTAATCATGTGATAATTCTTTTTATATGCTGTTGGATTCAGTGTACTAATATTAAGAATTTTGCATGTTTATTTATAAAGAATATTGGTTTGTAGTTTCATTTTCTTGTAGTGTTTTTTTAAACCCTCACCTGAGGATATTTTCCCATTGATTTTTAGATAGAGTGGGAAGGAGGGAGAGAGGAAGAGAGAGAGAGACAGAGAAACATCAATGTGAGAGAGACACATTGATTGTTTGCCTCCTGCATGGTTATGACTAAGGCGAGAGACTGAACCTGAAACTCAGGTATGTGCCCTTGACCAGGTTTCCAACCTGCAACCCTTTGGTCTGTGGGCCAATGTTCTAATTGCTGAGCCAAACCTACCAGGGCTTAAATTCTTTATAAGTGAATTTCAGCATCTAGACAATCTCCGGGTCTTTTTATACTGAGTTTTTTATTATGGTTCACATTTTCCTGCTTTAATTATCCAGCAGATTGCTATTGTATGATGGATATTATGGAGAATATATTTTTCGAAGGTTGAATCATTTCCTCTTTCATTAACAGGTGCAGTAGGTGTTGGGTTTTGTTTTTGCAAACAGTACATTACTGATGAGTCTTCTTGATTCTGTCAAGATTGGTTGTATTTTTTTTTTTAATTATTTGTTTTTAGTCTTCACTCAAGATATGCTATTAATGATTTTTTTTTAGTGAGAGAAAGACATTGATTGGTTGCCTCCTATAAAAGCCCTGACTGGGGATTGAAACCACAACCTGAGTATATGTCCTGACTGAGAATCGAACCTGCAGTCCTTCAGTGCACTGGATTATACTCCAACCAACTGAGCCATGCTGGCCTGGGCTGGCTTTATTCTTTGTTCTGGCTTCTTTATTTCAATTTCATACTTTAATCCTAGGGCATGGTTTTTACTCTACAGAGTTATCATTATTACAGAAACATTGGCTTCTTGGGTCTCATCTGAGTGCTCAAGTCTTTTGTAAAACCTCCACATTCTGGTTTGGGCAGGATTTCACCATCTCCTAGTTTTTTGGAATATTTGATCTATTCTTTAACTTTTAAACCTCACATCATCTCTCTTTTTTAGGTCTATGTGGAAACAATCTGCTGGTTCATCAATGAATAAACAGATATATCTATATAATGGAATATTATTCAAGCATAAAAAGGAATGAAGCACTGACCCATGCTATAATGTAGATTAATCTCTAGAACAGTATGTTAAGTGAAAGAAGACAAAGGTCACATATTATATGATTCTATTTATATGAGATAGCTAAAATAGGTAAATCCACAGAGACCGAAGCAGATTGGTGTTTGCCAAATGGCTAGGGAGGAAGAATGATGGGCATTTTACTTTAATTGGTGGCTGAATAATGAGCAAAAGGGATAATTGCTTAGTGAGTATGGTTTTGTTTTGGAGTGGTGGTTCAATCAAATAGGATAGCTCTACAATTCCAGCCCCCATATTTCACTGATATTAATTTAGTATTGGCCCTGATGTGTGTGTGTGTGTGTGTGTTTAAGTAAATTACTGGAAAATTATTCTAAATTCAATTTTTATTCCATTTCATCATTGAAGAAAATGACTTTTCTTTATTAGTTTTAAAACAATTCAATGTGGAATGTGAAGTCAAATATGTAAACCAGGAACCCTGAGATACCAGAGAAACCACCTGGAGTCTCAATTATACGTGGCCCTGCCAGGAGGGCTCCTGGGAGTCATGGTGAGAAGACTTTGAGCTGTGGGGTGAGGTCTAGACACCGGACTCTTAAAGATAGAGGTGAAAGCTGCTTCTGACCTATGTGGAGAGTGTCTGGATAGTCATAAATCTCACCTTGAGGATAAATAATCCCTAACTATCTATATTCTTTGTCAGAATAGGTGTGTTGTAGCACCAAGACCCCCAGGAAGTGGGGCTATGACACTGAGCAGCAGGCAGGGGCAGTACTGTGGGCAGAGTGTCTTGGTAGTGGAGACAGGCTATAGCCAACTGAGGGATCGGCAAACTGTCCCAGAGATGAGTATGGTAGAAGAGGGGAGAGAAAAGGCATTAGAGTAGGAGGAGTGGTCCAGGCCTGCAGAATTTGTCTTCATTTCCTCAGAAGAGGGGATTATAATCTGAAGAAGCATATAGCCCTTTTGTAATCAGGAAAGAGAGCTATAACCCTGGTAGAGAGACTGTTCTCCACAACCTGGTTAGAGGGTCACTTACAGTGGGAAATTGGAAGCACCTCAGTGTGTACATAGGAGCTATACGGCATAATTTGGAATGTAATACAGACCACCCTTGCATACAAAAGTACCAGCTGCATTTCCTGTGTTACTGAAGAATTTAAATCGTAGTAGTTAATCTTATGATTTGGTAAACTGACCAGCAGGTTTTTCTGCTTTACATAGCCAGGGCACTGGAATGACTAGAAGGTCCAAAAATGGCCTCCATCACAAGGAAGCAGTTGGTGCTTGTCATCAACTGGGGCTCAGCTGGGACTGTCAGCTGGGAGCTCGATTCTCCACATGAGCTTTTCCACATGGCTGCTTGGGCTTCCTCAAGTATGGTAGCTGTGTTACAAAAGGCAAAAGGCAAAGCTATGTATCTCCTAAGTCCCAATCCTGGAAGTTACACAGTGTTGTTTCCATGATGGTCTACTTGTTAAAACAGGCAACAGTGCCAGTCCAGATTCAAAAGGGAGGGACATCGACGTCACCTCTTGATGGAAGAGTGGTGAGGTCACACTGTGAAAGATGATTTGGGCCCGACCAGTGTGGCTCAGTGGTTGAGTGTCAACCAAGAGGTCACAGTTCGATTCCCGGTCAGGGCATATGCCCAGGTTGTGGGCCTGATCCCCAGTGGGGGGCACGAAGGAGGCAGCCAGTCAATGCTCTCTCTCATCGATGCTTCTATCTCTCTCTCCCTCCCTCTCTAAATATCAATAAAGAAAAAAAAATTTCTTTTTCAAAAAGGATGATTTGGAAGGGAAACATAGTCAAGGCTGTTTTTGGAAACTCAATCTACTGCAGGTCTTTCCAGGTGAAGGAAGGGACCTGGGAGAATGGGGATGTCTCACTGGTTCTATCATAATACACAGAACTTAATACTATGCTTACCAAGAAATTAAGTTATTTACTCTTTGTAACACTATAACAGTGTAACTACTGGTATGCCAAATTTTACAGGTAGGGAAAGTACATCATGGAGAAATTATGCAATTTTTTAAGGTCACTCAATTAGTAGGTACTGGAGTCAGGATTCCTACACTGTCAGGGTGGCTCTAGAATCTGCATTTCCATTGCAATGAATACCATCTCAACCCCTGGGGTTTCTTCACAGAGTTCCCCATAGGTGTTAATTGGGGTAGAGAAGGTAACACATGCATTTCAAGCCCATCTCCTCTTCTCATTCTTGTTATGCTTTAACTATTCTATTTTTGTGGTATCTAATTTTCATGATACTAAAATTTTTAGGCTTCTCTCTGTTGCCTGTAATGTGGTCTGCTTTATCCTTATCATTAAAAACACATTGATGTTGGCCCTGGCCAGTTTGGTTCAGTGGTTGAGCGTCGGCCTGCGGACCAGAGAGTCCCGGGTTTGGTTCCTGCTAGAGGCACGTACCACCAAAAAAAAAAATAAACAAACAAAAAAAACCCACATTGATGTTGAATTCCATAGGCCCTCTGCCTGTGACTTTTCCCTGCTCAGCAGAGCTCAGGAATTTTATTCAGAGATATTTTCTGGTCTTGAAGGAGCAGGTGCTGGCAACACACAGGGCCTTTCAGGAATGCAGTCACTCAGCTTCACATGCTCCTGGGAAACTAAAGGCTTCCATTGTGGGAACAGTACAGGTGATCCACTGATTTTTGCTGCAGTGGTGAAAGCAACCACTTCGGCTGTGCTCTATAATCTGCAAACTCCAATGAACATCGCCCCCCACCCCCACCCCAAGCCACCCAAAATGGAGCAGGCTAATAGCTTAGCTACTGTTCAGAGAGGTGGTGAGTGTGTTTACATATGTGTGAATTTTATCAAACAAAACCTAAAGTCTAAAAAGAAGCAAGTGACCCCTGGCCGATTTGGCTCAGCAGTTAGAGCGTCGGCCTGTGGTCCAGAGAGACCCAGGTTTGGTTTCCACTAAGGGCAGGTACGTTGGTTGCAGTTTGTCCCCTGCCCTGGTTGGGTCGTGTGAGTGGCAGCCACTCAATGTGTCCCTTTCACGTCGATGTTTCTCTTTCTCTCTCTCTTCCTCTCTCTCCCTCCCACTCTATCTGAACAAAAAATGGAAGAAATGTCCTCAGATGAGAATAAAAATAGGTAAATAAATAAATATTTTTAAAAAATAAAAAGAAGCAAGTGAATACTTCCTTGTTCTTTAAAGAGTGACAGCCGAGGCTTGTACTTCTGTCCCCTCATTCCCACAGTGGTATTTGGAGGAGACTAAGGCACCCAAGAACAATAGACACCATGTCTGTGTTAGTGACCCAAGAACAGGACAGGATGGCGTGTGGTTGCATAATGCAGAGATTCTCATCTGCTTTTTGTTGTTGTTTATTTTTATAGTTCTAATATCAAAGTTCATGTAATTGTTGTCATTTTTCTGTTATGGGCTCCAGGTTTATTTGGTCTCTACTGTCTAAAGATTTGCATGTAGGTTTTCACCAGATATTTGCCAAATAAGTTAATGCTCGATTTTGTGTTTTCATTGAAGAATTTTATAAAATGCAATGCCAAGGCAGACTTAGATCTTATTAAATTTTATTCCTAATGCCAGCATATCATAGACTTCTATGGCTGAGGTCCCAGCATCACCTGTCCATGCATTGAACATCAGGTTAACAGGCAGAGGGGAGGAAAGGGTCGGGTAACCAGAATCTGTGGTGCAGAGAAGCCTGTTCGAGGTCCTGGGAACCACAGCTGAATGTAGGCAACAACCTCATCCATGTGAAGGTCACTTTCAAGGTTGCTCCAACACATTGCAATACAAGTGAGACTCCAGTGCAGATTGCTGGCAGGCAAGCCAGAGGCCAGAGAGCACGGGTACAAAAGCACTCAAGCATCTCTTGTGAGAGGGCCTCACACAGGACCTGTTCACCTTCATTTTACTTATAAGTGGGGTTGTTCCCTGTCCCATGACAGGTAGAAAGCTGTAGGTTAAGTGTGTGTGTGTGTGTGTGTGTGTGTGTGTGTGTGTGTAGGGGCATAGTGTTGCTGGAGCAGGGAGAACAAGGGTCATTATGACCCCTTCTGTGTCTAGGAGGAAGTTGCTATTTCCTCACAGCTGATGCCATTGAACCACAGGTGGTCTCTGCACCCTTCTAAACCTGCAGCTGCAGGTGCCACGTGAGAACCTGTGTGTGTTGTTAGAGGGGCGTCTGACAGCAGTCGGGATTCAGACCTCAGCCGAGATTACTTTCAACTCCTTCCTTGGGCAGGTTTTTGTTTTTGTTTTTAATTATAATTAAAAATAAGTTCTGTTCAGAATTAGTAGTTTTAATGATTTGGGGTGAAATTTGTAATTTTTTCTCCATTTTATTTTTCATGGTTAATCTTTCCTTTATTAAAAAAGCAAAAATTTCACCCCTGTGCTGTTTGTGACGCTCACCTTCCCCCCTAAGGACAGGCAGAGGGATACACGTTGTTTCCTTTCTAAGCATACATTTTTTAGCCCTGGCCAGGTGGCTCAGTTGGTTGGAGTGTTGTCCCATACACCAAAAGTTTGGGGGTTCAAATCCTAGTCAGGAAACATACCTAGGTTGTGGGTTCAATCCCTGGTCAGGGTACATATGGGAGGAAACTGATAGATTTTTCTCTCTTATGGTACTGTCTCTCTCTCTCTCTCTCTCAAATCAATATCCTCAAGTGAAGATTTAAAAAAATTAAGCATTTTGAAATAGTTTTTATTTCTTGGGTTTATAACTCTACATGCCATGAGGACAGGGCATCTTAAAATGTATTTGCCAGAAGGAATCCACTCTGTGAGAAGGAAAGTTAACAGTACTTACAGTTATCTTTCTCTTGAAAAAGACATGGTTGTTGTTATTTGTTTGTTTGTTTTTTCCTGATGGAAAATGTAACACAAAATTACTTTCAAGATTCAGAAAATGTAAAGAAGAAAGTGATAGGAAAATAAAGCCTCTGCTAATACTGCCACCCAGGAAAGTATTGTTAACAATGTGTGTATGCTTCCACACGTTGACCGTCTGTGAATGCACAAACATACTTATTAGGTTTTACAGAATGGCCTGCAAAGACTGCTAGCACCAGCCACCCAGAATTAGTGCAGCCAAGAGTATGGCTCAGTCCTCCACAAGACTGCTCTCACTATAGACACCAGCTGCAACCTGGGGGCTCCCCAGGTCACTATATATATCCTCAAGGCTTGAGAATTCACTGGAATGACTCACACAACTGAGAAAGTGCTATTCTTATGACTCAGTTTTATTATAATCAAAGGATAAAAATCAGAACCAGCCAAAGAAGAGGCACATAGAGTGAAGCCTGAGAGGGTCCCAAATGTGGTGTTTCCACGTCCTCTATGGTTCAGGACAGGTTACCATCCTGGTTCAGGACAGGTTACCATCCTGGTATATTGATGCATGATGATGTGCAGAGTACTTCTAACCAGAGATGATCACCCAAGCTTCAGTGTTCACTTTTTAACTGAGGTTCCATTACAAAAGTATGATTGTTTAAATCACTGGTCATGAAATTGTATTCAATATTCTGTTACCCTTCCTTCCTAGGAAGTTAGATTGATATCACAGGACTCAAAGTCCCAACTATGGAATCAGGCATGGTCAGCCCTCATCCTGAGGCCCCTCATTAGCATAAATTATCAGGGCTCGCCAAGAATAGCAAAGACACTCCTATTACTTGGGAAAATCCAAGGATTTGGAGGCTAGTCCTCAGAACAGGGGAAAAAGGCCATCCAACTCTTTCTTGTACAGGAGAGACCATACTATATTCAGTGCTATATTTCAATGGTTCTGAAATGTATTCCCGCCCACATTTGAATATCACTCAAAATGGAATATAGCTTACAATTGCTGTTGCCCTTATAATAGTTGTGGCTTCATTGTTATTCTGTCAACTAGACATCAAAACATGGAAAGTGGATATCAGATTCTTGGAAGGAAATACTGGAGACAGTAGTGGAGCGCCTTTTTGAGAAATGCAATGCCACCGAAGCTCCTGCTGGCAGGAGGAAGATACTGTGTGGAGAACAGAGGCAGCAACATTGCTGAGCCTACACATTATTCAGGAGAGTCGGATCCTGAAGGTCAAAAAGCTTTAGGGGTCTCTTAACTAATTTGTTTCCCTTATAGCTTTCTTTCCATGTGTGTAGAAATGTTTTTCCTTAGTGATACATATATAATTGGTGCATCTTTTGATAAAAGATGTGATATATTCAATGAAATATAGAATTTCATATCTTTTTTTTTCTCTTAGTATAGAATAAATATCTTTCTACATAAAAATACTTCACATTTGTCATGATGTATGGAATTTTATTGCATTGCTCCATTATGATTTGTTTAACCAGTCCCCTACAATTGGACATTAGTGCTCTCCTCTCTTCTGCTGTCACAACAAGGACTGAGCTACATGCACATCTTGCACATTTGTCCACGTGTTTCTCTGGGATAAATTCATAGAAGTATAATTTGTGGTCACAGTATGTGTGCATTTCAAAACCATGCTGCCAATTTCATTCTACAAGAGATGTACCTGTCCACACTCCCACCGGCAGGAGCTGAGCTCCGATTTCCCACACAGGCCCCCACTCTTATTATCTGTTGATAATACTGACCCTGCCCCCTCTACCTCCAAGTATCTCATTTCAATTTTAATTTCTTTGGTTACCAGTGAAGTTGACTATTTTTACACTGTCATTGGTCATTTGTATTTTTTTTTAAATAAATTGCTTGCATGTGTCCACTGTATTTTTTTTTTTAATCCTCACCTGAGGACATTTTTTCTTCAGATAGAGTGGGAGGAGGGGGGAGAGAGGAAGAGAGAGAGAGAGAGAGAAACATTGACGTGAAAGGGACACATTGAGTGGCTGCCACCTGCACAACCCAACCAGGGCCAGGGACAAACTGCAACTGACGTATGTGTGCTTAGTGGGAACCAAACCCAGGTCTCTCTGGACTGCAGGTCGACGCTCTAACTGCTGAGCCAAACTGGCCAGGGCTGTCCACTGTATTTTTTATTGTTTTTTTCCTCATATATATTATAACTATTTTTTTCCCGATTTTTAGATTGCTCCCTTTTTTTGTTAATCCTCACCCAATAATATTTGTTTCCACTAATTTAGAGAGAGTGAAAGGGAGGAGGAAGGAGAGGGAAAGAGGAAGAAACAGAGAGAGAAAGAGAGAAACATTAATGTGAGAGAGACACATCGATTGAATGCCTCCCCCATGCTTCCCGACCAGGGGCAGGGGTCAAACCTGCAACCTAGGTACTTTCCTTTGACTGGGAATCGAACCCGAGACTCTTAAGTGCACAGGCCAATGCTTTAATCACCAAGCCACACTGGCCAGGGCTAGATTGCCTTTTTTTTTTTAATTTTTAATTTTTTTATTAATTTATTTCGTTACAGATGTTTTTCGTTTTTCTCCCATTGACACCCTCCTCCAGATTGCCCCTCTCCCCCACCCCGTCCCCAACATTGTTGTCTATGTCCATGGTTACACATACATGCATATAAGTTCTGTGGTTTATTTCTTTCCTCCGTCCCCTGACCCCCTCTTCTGAGGTTTGTCAGTCTGTACCCTACTTTTATGTCTCTGGCTCTATTTTGTTTATCAGCTTGTTTTGTTCATTATATTCCACAAATAAGTGAGATTATGTGAGATTTGTTTTTCTCTGCTTGGCTTGTTTCGCTTATCATAATACTCTCAAGGTCCCTCCATATTGTCTCAAAGAATAAGAGATCTTTCTTTCTTACAGCTGCATAGTATTCTATTGTATATATGTACCATAGCTTTTAATCCACTCATCTATTGATGGATACTTAAGCTGTTTCCAGATCTTAGCTATTGTAAATAGTGCTGCTATGAACATAGGGGTACATATCTTCTTTCTGATTAGTCTTTCAGGCTTCTTCGGTTATATTCCTAGAAGTGGGATCACTGGGTCAAATGGCAGTTCAATTTTTAGCTTTTTGAGGTAACACCATAGTGTTTTCCATAGTGGCTGCTCCAGTCTGCATTCCCACCAGCAGTGTACTAGAGTCCGCTTTTCTCCACACCCTTGCCAACACTTGTTGCTTGATGATTTGTTGATGGCAGCCATTCTGACAGGTGTGAGGTGATACCTCATTATTGTTTTAATTTGCATCTCTCTGATGATTAGTGATGTTGAGCATTTTTTATGTCTCTTGGCCATATGTATGTCCTTTTTGAAGAGATGTCTCTTTAGGTCCTCTAGCCATTTTTTAACTGGATTCTTCGTCTTCCTTTTGAGTTGAGTAAGTACTCTCTATATTTTGGAAATTAACACCTTATCTGATGTATCGTTGGCAATTATGCTTTCCCATATAGTGGGTTCCCTTTTCATTTTAATAGTTGTTTGTTTGTTGTGTAGAAGTTTTTTAGTTTGAAGTAGTCCAAAGTATTTATTTTTTCCTTTGTTTCTCTTGCCTTAGGTGTTGTATCAATGAATATTCTGCTGCATGTGATGTCTGAAATGTTGTTGCCTACATTTTCTTCTAGGATTTTTATGGATTGATGAGTCACTTTTAAGTCTTTTATCCATTTTGAGTTTATTCTTGCGTATAGTGTAAGAGGGTGGTCTAGCTTCATTTTTTTTGCATGTAGTTGTCCAATTTTCCCAACACCACTTGTTGAAGAGACTGTCTTTATTCCACTGTATGTTCTTGCTGCCTTTATCAAATATTAATTGAGCATAATGACTTTGGTCAATTTCTGGGTTCTCTGTTTTGTTCCATTGATCTATATGCCTGTTCTTGTGCCAGTACCAGGCTGTTTTGATTACAATGGCTTTTTAGTATAGCCTGATATCCGGTATTGTGATCCCTCCTACTTTGCTCTTCCCTTTCAAGATTGCTGTGACTATTCAGGGTCTTTTTGGTTCCATACAAACTTTGGAGTATTTGTTCTAGTTCTGTGAAATATGTCATTGGTATTTTGATGGGGATTGCATTGAATCTATAGATTGCTTTGGGTAATATGGACATTTTAATGATGTTAATTCTTCCAATCTATGAACAAGGTATGTGCTTCCACTTTTTTATATCTTCCTCTATTTCTTTTTTTCAATATCCCATAGTTTTCTGAGAACAGGTCCTTTACTTTGGTTAAGTTTATTTCTAGGTATCTTAATTTTTTTTTACCTCAATGGTAAATGGAATTATTTTCTTAGTTTCTCTTTCTGTGAGTTCATTGTTGGTTATAAGAATGCTGGCAATTACTTGACCTTAATTTTGTATCCTTTGCCAAATTCATTTATTAAATCTAGTAGATTTATGATAGAGTCTTTAGGGTTTTCTATGTACAATATCATCTGCAAATAACAGTTTCACTTCCTCCTTTCCAATTTGGATCCCTTTTATTCTTTCTTTATGTCTAATTGCTGTGGCTGAGATGTCCAGTGTTATGTTAAATATGAGTGGCAACAGTGGCGTCCCTGTGTTGTTACTGTTCTTAAGGGAAATGCTTTTAGTTTTTACCCATTGAGTGTGATGTTGGCTGTAGTTTTTTATATATGGCCTTTATTATGTCAAGATATGATCCCTCTATTCCCACATTGCTGAGCGTTTTTATCAAAAATGGGTGCTGCATTTTGTCGAGTGCTTTTTCAGCATCTATTGATAAGATCGTATGGTATTTTTTATCTTTCATTTTGTTTATGTGGTGTATCACATTTATTGATTTGTGAATATTGTACCAGCCTTGCATCCCTGGGATGAATCTCACTTAGTCATAGTGAATAATTATTTTGATGTATTACTGGATCCAATTAGTTAATACTTTGTTAAGGATTTCAGCATCTGTGTTCATCAGTGATATTGGCCTGTAGTTTTTTTCTTTGTAGTGTCTTTATCCAGTTTTGGAATTAGAATTATGCTTGCCTCATAAAATGAGTTTGGAAGTCTTTCATCGTCTTGGATTTTTTGAAATAATTTGAGGAGAATGGGTGTTAGATGTGTGAATATTCAGTAAAATTCCCCCGTGAAGCCTCCTGGGCCTGGGCTTTTATTTGTGGGGAGTTTCTTGATTACATTTTCCATTTCATTAGTTGTTATTGGTCTGATTAAGTTTTCTATCTTCTCCTGGTTCAGTTTTGGGAGAATGTGTGTTCCTAGAAATTTGTTCATTTCACCTGGATTGTCCAATTTTTTGGCATATAATTGTTTGCAGTATGTTTTAATGATTCTTTGTATTTCTATGAAGTCAGTTGTTACTTGTCTTTTATTTCTGATTTGGTTTACTTAGGTCCTGTCTTTTTGTTTCTTGATGAATCTGGCTAAGGTTTCATCAATCTTTTTTTTTTATCCTCACCTGTGAACATTTTTCCATTTTTTGTTCAGATAGAGTGGGAGGGAGAGAGAGAAGAGGGAGAGAGAGAGAGAGAGAGAGAGAGAGAGAGAGAGAGAGAGAGAGAGAGAGAAACATTGATGTGAAAGGGACACATCGAGTGGCTGGTATCCACATGACCAACCAGGGCTGGGGACAAACTGCAGCTGAGGTACATGCCCTTAGCGGGATCTGAACCCGGATCGCTCGGTACCACAGGCCAATGCTCTAACCGCTGAGCCAAACCAGCTAGGGCTCATCAATCTTGTTTATCTATTCAAAGAACCAGCTCTTCATTTCATTGATCTTTTGAATTTTTTTCTTTTTAGTTTTTATGTCATTTATTTCTGCTCTGACCTTTGCTATTTCTTTCCTTCTACTTGCTGTGGGTTTTTCTTTTTGTTTACTTTCTAGTTCTTTAAGTTGCAGGGTTAGAAAGTCAATTAGAAATTTTTCTTGTTTCTTAAGGCAGGCTTGGAGGGCTATGAACTTCCCTCTCAGGACTGCTTTTGCTGTATCCCATACATTTTTGTTGTTGTGTGTTAGTTTTTTCATTGGTTTCCAGGAAGTTTTTAATTTCTTCCTTAATCTCCTTGGTAACCCATTTGTTGTTTAATAAAATGCTATTTAACCTTCAAGTGTCAATGTTTTTTGTTGGGAATTCCAATTTTATGCCATTGTGATCTGAGAAGATGCTTGATATAATTTCAATCTTCTTAAATTTGTAGAGACTTACTTTGTGTCCTAACATGTGGTCTGTCTTTGAGAATGTCCCATGTGCACTTGAGAAGAATGTATATTCTGCAGCTTTGGGGTAAAATGTTCTGTAAATATCAATTAAGTCCAACTGATCTAGCTCATCATTGAAGGACTTTGTGTCCTTGTTAATTTCTTGTCTAGAAGATCTATCCAGTGGTGTCAGTTGGGTGTTAAAGTTACTCACTATGATTGTATTGCTGTTGATCTCTCTCATGAAGTCCTACAGAAATTTTAAAATATACTTTGGTGCTCCTGTGTTTAGTGCTTATATGTTTACCAGGGTTATATCCTCTTGTTGGATTGATTCCTTTAATATTATGTAGTGACATCCTTTGTTTCTTATTATGGCCCTCATTTTGAGGTCTATCTTATCAGATATGAGTAGTGGTGCACCAGCTTTTTTTTCATCTGCATTTGTTTGAAAAAATTTTTTTTCATCTCTTCACTTTAATCCTGTGTGAGTCTTTTGTTATGAGGTGGGTCTCTTGTAGATAGCACATATACGAGTTGTATTTTCTTATCCAATCAGCTACCCTATGTCTTTTTATTGGAACATTTAAGCCATTTACATTTGAGATTATTATTGATAGATACTTATTAGCTGCCATTTTTATTTTATGCCTGTGTTCCTCTTTCTCTCTCTGTTTCTTCTTCTTCTTATAGCTGTCCTTTTAGCATTTCTTGCAGTGCTGGTTTTAGTGGTGGTAAATTCCTCTAGCTATTTTTTTTTTTTTGTCTGTGAAGCTCTTTATTTCTCCTTCAACTTTTAATGATAGCCTTGCTGGATAGAGTAGTCTTGGATTCAGACCCTTGCCTTTAATTACCTTGATTAATTTATGCCACTGCCTTCTGGCCTGCAGTGTTTCTATTAGGAAATCAGCTGACAGTCTAATGAGAGGTCCCTTGTAGGTAACTTTCTGTCTCTCACTTCCTTTCAGATTTTTTTCTTTGTCTTTCATGTTTGCCATTTTAATTATGATGTGTCTAGTTGTGGGTCTTTTTGGGTTCAACTTGCTTAGGACTCTCTGTGTTTCCTGGACTTGTGTGACTTTTTCCTTCACCAGGTTAGGGGAATTTTCTGTTATTATTTCTTCAAATAAGTTCTCTATTTCATTCTCTGATTCTCCTTCTTCTGATATCCCTATGATGTGAATGTTGTTATGTTTCATATTGTCCCAAAGCTCCCTTAAAGTCTTCTCTTGCTTTTTAATTCCCCCCCCCTCCCCATTTGCTGCTCTATTTAGGTGTTTTTATCTACCTTGTCTTCTAACTTACTGAATCAGTCTTCAGCTTCTTCTAGTCTACCATTGAATCCTTCTAAAGTATTTTTCATAACAGCTATGCCATTCTCTACTTCCTCTTTTTTTTATTCATAGCTTCTACCTCTTTTTTTAAGCTGATGTAGTTCCCACTGAGCTCTTCATAATTCTTATTAAGTTGCTTTTAGTTCTTACTAAATTGTTTGAGTACCCTTAAAATCACTGCTTTGAATTCTTTATCTGACAAATTGTTTTCTTCCATTTCATGTAGTTCCTTTCCTGGTGATTTTTCCTTTTCTTTCATTTGGGTGTTATTTTTTTGTCTCATCATTTTAGCAGTCTGGTAGTTCTAGGCCCAGTGAGAGATGTTGGAATATGTAGGCAGGTTGGTGTGTATCAAATAAGGCTGCTGTGCCTCCCAGACTGTTTTGGTATGTGGCACCAAAACATGGACATGGACAACAAAGCTGGGGACAGGGCAGGGAGGGTGGGGGAGTGGAGTATCAGTGGGGGGAAAAGGAGAAACATCTGTAACAAAAATAAATTAATTAATTAAATTTAAAAAGATATGTTTAAATTGAAGAATTTTTATAAGTTTTTTTTGCATAATTCACTAAGAAATGACAAACATTGTTTTTAACCTTAAATTATGAAGCAAAAGTTCAACAAATATTCTTATGACTATTTGAATATTTGAAGTATTAAAAAAAAATTAAAAAAAAGGACAAGAGAGCCTTGGCCAGTTTGGCTAAGCAGTTAGAGTGCTGGCCAGTGAACCAAAGAGTTGCGGGTTCAATTCTGGTCAAGGGAACATACCTTGGGTGAGATTCAATCCTAGCCCCAGGCCCTGGTTGGGGTCATGAGGAAGGCAACCAATCGATGTGTTTCTCTCACATTAATGTTTTTTTTCTCTCTCCCTCCCTCATCCCCTCACTCTATCTGAAAATCAATGAAAAAATATCTTAGTGAAGAATGAATGAATAAATAAATGAATAAATATTAAACAAACGAACAAACAAAAAGATCAAGAGAGGGCCAGGCACTTGGAACCTAAGAATCCTCTTATCAACAGTCAGACGCTGTTCATTTAACTCACAGCATGGTTAACTTTAAATAAATCTCTGTTCTATTTCTGAAAATTGATGACATTTGTACATTTTGAGATTTTTACTTTAAATAAGACAAAATAATAATATTTGTTGGGAGGAAATAAAAGGAAGCTGGCATTTATTAAGGGCCACTATGTGCCAGGCTGTGCTTAGCATTCAAAGTATGTTCCCTCAATTATGGGGAGAGGAGCATTCATCTGAAACCCGAGCATTCAATATATGAGAGACTATTATAAACATCATACAAGGTATCATGAAGAATTGGAAAGTTTTTTTGTTGTTTTTGTTTTTTAAGACTTCACACTTAAAATGGAGAGGTGAGGACTAAAACCAAGCAATTTTCCCAATTATTCAAATCAAATCACACTTTTATTCCATAGATCTTTATATATATAATTAAATATGTATGTATGGTCAAATATATATATATATATAGTCAAGTATATGTGTGTGTGTGTGTGTATATATATATATATATATATATATAGTCAAACACTGCACCAGGAGACAGTGTTCTTGAGGGTCATTTCAGAGTCTGGCTACCATAATCTTCCTCTGAAGGATGGTTGATTCATATATATATATATATATACACACACACACACACACATAGTCAAAAGTATATAGTCATATATAGTAAAATATATATATGATTTGATCCCATAATACCCTAATGTTCCCCTTTATTCACTACAGCTAACCTTAGAATCTATCTCTTTGGGGTAGTATAGAGGACCACAAAGCTTTGGATGGAAGGGAAACTTTCAATTCAAGCTCCTTTTTAATTTCTTACAACAGCAGAGCAGAGTGTTACTAGAACAGAAATAAGTCCCTGCTTTCAGAGAGGTGGCACAAAGCTTCAGTACCACCACACTTTGTTTTGGGTCATCTCATATCAATGTGGCAGGCAATATGGCATGAGCACTGACTCATGAGACGGATGTTAGTTTTGGGGACAGGAGTGAGATCAGGATCCTGGACACCCCTATTGGGCTACTCGTTAACTTGTTAGTTACAGTGGGAGTAGGTCTGGGTGGGGGTACAGCTAAGAGCTTTGGTACACAGCTATTTACTTAGTAGTACCGAATCCAACCTTTTACATCCTGCATGGCTACACTGAAAGATATCAGGAAACATCAGCCCTGTTGACAAGCCTCTAGCCAGAATGACTCTGGGTTTTAGAGAAGAACAAAAGAGGGTTCCTCTGAATAGATGCTGTGAGAAGCGAGCTTTTAGATGTAGAACATAGAGGAATTTCCATCTCGCAGCTCTCTCTCTCTCCCTCCTGAATGTTAAATTACCCTCTGGTTTCTGCTGCTTATTTGACCCTTATCTTATGCTGCCTGTATGTTTTTCCCATGGTCTTTGGATAGCCTTCTCGTGATCTGGTATTTGTTATATATTACTGCATAACAAATGACTCCAAAATTTCAGCAGCTTAAAACAACCAGCATTTCTTATCTCATATAGTCACTGAGGGTCAGCTTACCTGTGTGGGTCTGGCTCAGGGTTTCTCATGGGGTTGCCTTTAGGCTTTCAGCCAAGATTGCCGTCTTCTGGAGGTTTAATCCCTACCAGGAAATCTGCTTCCAAGTTCACTCCCCTGGCTGTGGCAAGAGATTTTACTTCCTCAGTTCCTCCTTCTTCCTCACTGTGTGGGAGTCTCTAGAGATCAACATGGCGGTAGGCTTCTATGAATGAGTGATTCAAGAGAGAGCAAGGTAGAAGTGAATATCTTTAATAACCTAGACTATGAGCGGCACACCATCACTTCTGTCTTCTGCTATTGGTGACACAGAGCAATGCTGATACAATGTTGGAGGAATCCTTGCAAGGATGTGAGCACCAGGAGACAGCGTTCTTGAGGGTCATTTCAGAGTCTGGCTACCATAATCCTCCTCTGAAGGATGGCTGATTAGTACACATCTGTTTGTGGCCAGTAGTTGACGTCGGTGTGGTTAGGTAGATGGTACCCATTGAGGTCTGTTGATGATACAGAGATTCAGGGCACTAATATAAGCTGGAATCAAAGGAAAAATATTCCTGAGAATGAGGCATAATCATAAATATTTTCTAATAAACAATAGATACTTTAGAATATTTTTCTGCCTTTCAATTATGTTTATTTATATTAATAAAGTAAAGCTTGAGCTTAAGTGGAATATAATTAAAGGTCTGGGGAGATCTGAAATAAGGTCTAACTAATTGTTTTCTCCTTAACTACCATAGTAGGCAGTAATTCTATTGAAACCACCAGATAGATAAAGCATCCTCAGAAAAAGATAAACCTCATACAATTCTTTTGTTCAAGAAAATTTCTACATCCCACATTATTTCAAATGAAGTCACAGTGGTCCCTTGCCTTTTTTTTTTTTTTATCCTCACCCGAGGACATTTTTCCATTTTTTGTTCAGGTAGAGTGGGAGGGAGAGAGAGAAAGAGAGAGAGAGAGAGAGAGAGAGAGAAACATCAATGTGAAAGGAACACACCGAGTGGCTGCCACCCGCACGACCAACCAGGGCCGGGGACAAACTGCAACCGAGGTACGCGCCCTTAGCGGGAACCGAACCCAGGTCTCTCAGGACCGCAGGCCGACGCTCTAACCGCTGAGCAAAACCGGCCAGGGCCCCTTGCCTTTTTTTATTCTCGGGAAACTGGAGTTGGACTCCTTGAGAAGAATGATAAATCTAAATTCAACATCCTTTAACTAAGGATTTGCTTATTTATATACACTCAGAGGAAGACATTACCTCCTCCACTAACTCCTTTGTTCTCGATGAGTTCTTAATTCCCAAGACCAGAGAAAAACAAAGTATTTTTAGGGTAACATTAGTATAACAAAATTCCCCATCATTTTTACCACCATTTTCTAATTCACAGAAAAATTAAGTTGAGGTAAAAATAATAGCTACCATTTATTGTGTTATTCTAATATGCCCTGCACTGTGATATGCAGTGGATTCTTTTTTCTTCTTCTTTCATATTTCATGGTGAAGGGGACCCAAGGTAAAGGACATAGAATCACCTTCTGGAGACCCTAAATTCAGTGTGTGATGTCCAGATCTCTTAACTATGACCTTATCTATCATAGTCCACACAAATATAAATCTGGCTCCAGGAGCAAATGGCACTGGATTCTAATAAAACTTTATATGAGAAATGACTGGGAGTTATATTTTTAAGGATAACTTTTAGTAAATTAGGTCTCGCTATTTAATGTTTTAGGAACTGGCATTTCTTCTACATATCTGTTTTACTTCCACAGAACATACTTATAAAACAAGTCTGAGCAACATACATTCTTATTTAATAAGATTCTACTCATCTCTTGATAAACTTGATGTTGTCGGGTTGAAATATAGTGAAACTATAAAGCCTATAAGACCAACTGTCACTGGATTTTGGCTTACAAGTGAGATTTTGGGTCAGTCTAGATATATTGAAAGTAAACTTGTGAAGAGAGGAAGACAAATAAAAATAAAAAAGATGTGAATACTCCTCAACCGTGCCCAGATGATGCACTGCAAGGGAGTTGTGTGTCCAATATTCCATGTTTCCACCATATGAAAAATGGCCACTCTGTCAACGTTGACTGACTAACTATTTGTTCTTTCATTCTTTGACAAATGTTTATTGGACATGGTATACTCAAATGACTTTGTCCCTCTGGAGCCTCTAACTCCAGCCCCCAACACCAACATGCAGCAAAGAGTACATATATGGGAGAGATCGAGGTCTGGGTGCTCTTGTTGGGAAATGACAGGTCCCACCTCTAAGTTTAGGAACCGGTGGAATATGCTACCCTGAAATATATTCCTGCTCGACCAACCAGCCAATTCCCTGAGGTGATCAGAGCCTAGAGGGGTCATTATTGTATCCTGTCCCCTGAAACCTCACATGTAACAGCAACAGCATGTGGGAAAGAAGTGGCTGTAACAGCTAACAAACACCCACTATTCTCCCTGGGCTATCACCTCCTCAGTGGGCAACCATGTTCTTGGAACTCCCTGAAGCTGTTTCCATGGCCATTCTGATTTCTGGTGTGCTGTGTCCTTAGGTGAGAAGTAAAGAGTGAAACTCCTTTGAGCATTACCAATCCTTATTATTATGTGGCTATTCCAAGAAAGTCCCAATTTCGCAAAATAAACAGCAGCTTCCCTTGAGAGGCAGGCAAGATGGTGACTGTGTGTGGTCCCAAAAAACCCACAGCCAGAGTCGCTGCTTACTTCGTAGTTGTGCCCACTCATGCTGCTAGGACTTTGGGCCTCACTTTCCTCATCTGTAAAGTGGGTGGGGAGGCAACCTGCTTCAATAGATTTTTGTAAGAATTAAATGGGATTGTTACTGGTGGAGGGGACCATACCTCGTTTCCCCTCATTGCTAGTGGGAATGGGGTTCTTGGGGTACAGCTGGAATAAGCATTTCCAGAGGCTCCCAAGGGAGGATGAGATATAGTAGAAAGTTTTATTTCCATGGAATTATACCCTTCGGTTTCCAAAGTCCCATTTTCCTTAGTTCAGTCATAAAAGAAGTGTAGCTGGTGTTTCAGTAAAGCTAGAAGCAAAGCCAGTGTCCAGAGTTTAATTTCCAAGTTGGAGCTGGGTCCAGTTCAGCATCAGGCTAGCTGTAGTTCATTAGTCCATTGTGTATGGGATCTATGGGCCATGGGCCATATGAGTGAATACAAAAGAACCAAGAGAGCAACAAGAGTCCTAAGAATCCTGAAAGCATGAGAGAGAGAGAGAGTTCTTTATTCAGCGGATTATGTATTCCACATCTTCTTGCCTTTGCAGTGGTCATGCTCATTCTGGCTAACCATCTCTATCCCCAGCTGTGATTGACACACAAGTACCTTTCCTATGTCACCCCAGCTTTACTGGGCATGCATCTATCTTCTCTGTAACATTTCCTCCCCCAATGTTTATCAAGGAACATCCTATAATGTCTGGCCTTCCCTTTCTTCCCTTTCTGTTATTAATAACTAGTTAATTATAATGGTATCAGGATGATACATTTAAAAAGTTTAAAATAGTTCCTGACAAATAGCAAATGATCAATAATTGTTAGTGTTATTTACTCAAATGTTTGAGTGCATTTCATTTAATCCCAACTCCATGAGTGAGGTGTTGTCATGATTCCATTTTAAAGATAACAAAATGAATTTGGAAGGAATTCAGTTACTGGCCCAACAGCACATGGTAGTAGGTGGAACAGGAAAGATTTGATTCTAGGGCTATCTGACTCCAAAAGCAAAGTGTGTAATGGAGGGAGGCAGCACAATGCTGTACAGCATCAAGGGCCAGGTATGTGGAAAAAAGAACTTGCTGGTAGACCAAATGGGCTTCATCCATTCCTTTCTTCCTTCCTTTATTCATTCACTCATTCATTCATCCAACACATTAGGCACCTGCTATATACCAGGTGTTACACTGGACATGGGATTGATGATGAGCAATTAATTGTTTCTGCCCTTACAGAGTTTGCAGGTAGTCAGCAGAGCTAGACTTCCATCACACACAGATCTATATATGCACAGGTCCTTGTGATAAGGGAAGTAAAGGGCAGGGACTGAGCCAGTGTAGTATGTGACCAAGGGTGAAGACTCACTTTATTGAGGATTGGATTTTGAACTGAAATTATGATGAGGAGGAGTACATAGGAGACAGGGACACCAGAAGAAGGTAAAAAAAAAAAAAAGGGGTTGTCTTACGTCTGAAGCATATGCCAAAATTTCTATTTCTTTTATTGTATTATATTGATAAATAAAAATGCTTGTTAAGCATGCTTTATTATTTGATCTGAACATTATGTCTCATGGTAAATATTATGAATTTAATTATTGTACCAACTCTGCCTACTAAAAGTGACATTTCTGATTATAATCCCAATGTGAGTAATTCTGACAAAGAGGAGCTGGAAGGTGTTCCAAAGTATTCCTCCCCTCCATCCCCAGTCCCTGCAAAGCACTGCCCATTTCCATCTGAACACTGGCCCTGGTACAGAGAAGGATTTGATTCTGCCTTGAAACAGTGTGGTGGGTGTCCTGCTTGCCTGGCTCGGGTCCACCATGGCTTTGGACACACCATGTACCTCCATCTACCACCTGAGCAGCAGATGGCCTGGGTGTGTCTGCAGCTGTGCTTGTGATCCCTCTAGATGTTACCACTCTTTGCTATCTTAGCCCATGGCTCTCACCTTGACTCATCTCTGGTCATCTGCATTTAGTATTTGTCCTGTTCCTTGTGTTTGAACCTCACCCTGGGACTTTTGCTTACCCTGCCTAGTTTCTCTGGCTGGGCACTGGCTGTCTCATGCTAATTCTGGTAGAGGAAACATGTTCTTGCTGGGACTAGAACCTTCTTCTCATGCATACACATTGTGGGCCAGCTGGTCAATGCTCTCCCCAAAGGGGAGTCAGCAACGTTCTGGGATGTGAAGATGCTATGAGCTCAGTTCTTATTCCAACAGCCATGCACATAAGGTTACCCAGGCATTCTGAACCTGTGGTTTTCATCCCTGAGCCTACCTCACAGTCTCCTTGAGGGTTGTGAAGACAGATCATGGGCCCCACCCCAGATTTTCTAATTCTTTAGGTCTGGAGTGGGCTGAGGATTTGCATTTCTAACCAGTTCCCAAGTGATAGTGATGCTACTACCCAGCTGTTAAAGAGATAAGCAGCCAGCCAGTCAGTGGCAGGAAGAAGGCTGACCACAATCCTCTATGACCAGCAGATGAAGCTGGTCACCCAGCATGCAGACCCCTCCATAAGACACAGAGCACCTTTGAGTAGCTAGCAAAACCTCAGCTTGGGGGTAGAGGGTGCAGCCTCTGAGGAGAGGAGGCTCTTTGGCTTAAAGGCAGAGCTACCTTTACTGTGTAATTGGAAGGATGAAGAGAGAGCACTGCTCGAGAGTCAGACAAGCCTTGGTCAAAATCTTGCCTTTATAACTTACATTGATGTAGCCTCTCTGGACGCGCAGAATAGGAAATGCATCTACCTCATAAAGTTGCTGTGGAGCTTCAGTGTGTTGTGTCCAGCTCCTATCACAACCTGGAGTGGGGGGAAGGAGCTCATTAAAGGATCACTGTTTTATCAATAGGCCCATGAGGATATTCTCTCAAACCCCATCCTCTGTGAATGAGTGGGAAGGAGAGGTCCTGGTGGAGGTCTTGCAAATGTGGTTTTTCCTCATTATTTGTCTGCCTCCTAAGGAATTTCTTTTAGGAACCTCCTAACAGGCTCTGGGGAGAAACAGAAACCAAAAGACAGTGGAACCCTCAAAATGCTTGGAAAACAAGGGAGAGGAAGTGAGTAAAGGGAACCACAGTTAACCATGTGCCTACTATTTGCTAGGTATTGTTTCCATTTTATAGATGAGGAAACTGAGGTTAAGGAACTAGCAGTTGGAAGAAGGAGGACCCTTGGATTAGCGTCAAGCTCTTCATTTTAGAGATGAGAAAACCAGAGAGCTTAAGTAATTGCTCAAGGACACACAGCTGGTTTAATGATATAGTTGGGAAAAGTCTCAGCTTTTAAAAACTGTACTTGTCTCATTAGATCATAGCTTCTTCCTCACTCTTTTTTTAAAATATGTTTTTATTGATTTTTGTTTTAGAGAGAGAGGAGGAGAGAAAGAGGAGAAACATAGATGTGAGAAAGATACATGGATTGGCTGCCTCCTGCAAGCCCCCTACTGGGGGTCAAGCCCACAAGTCAGGCATGTGCCCTGATGGGAAATCATACAGGGACTTCTCAGTCCATGGGGTGATGCTAATTCACTGAGCCACACCAGCTGGGCTTCTTTCTCACTCTTTACCTGGAACAGTTAAACCAGGAGGAAAGGTGTAAAAGCATTTGAGCTCTAAATAACTTTTTGTTGTTGTTGTTGTAAACAAATTGGAGCTGGTGATTGGTTCCCCTTTTAGGAAACTAATGATTGTTCATCAAGGAAGACTGGGAAAGTCTCTGCTGATGACAGTCTTGGAAGCATATCACCATTACTCCAGTCATCATGCCACATCTGAGGAAGTATTACCGACCAGGGACCCTTCCCATCAATAAATTTGGATCTCAAAAGTCACCATCAATAACTTTGGATCTCAAAAGTTCTGTAAAATGTCATGCCCCTAGAGAGATCTTTTTATATATCAAATAATCTCTAACACATGGGCACTTCAGTTTGGGGGCAAGTCCAGAACCCAGTGGAAGATCAAGTCATCAACAGCTAGGGAAGAGCTCTCGGCTCTGGCAAATTAGAATTGACGACGACAGAGCAGACTCAGGCTCACAGTTGACATGAAGGGGTCCATCTTCTTGATTTCCCCTCCAGCTTCATCACCACCCCCTCAACATGCACCGTCCCCTCTTGTTTTCCTTGCATTATGAACAGAGCCCACATTATATGGTTTCTGAATAAGTAAATCATTCATTAAAATAAGATAATTGAAGTATGAATCAATACAAGTGTCTGAATAACTTAATTTTTAAAAATCTAGTAGTAGAATAGAATGTCTTAACCAGTTAGGAAAACCCACCATATTCTGATTTCATTTTTCTCTCTGTCTGAAATTCATCGCACAAACACTCATTCAGTCACACCCAGGAACAGAACAAAGGCTGTGTCAGCTGCTAGCATTGAGCAGGATTTAGAAACACGTCCTTTCAGAGGTAACCTGCACTCTCCTCTGAGACAGATTTGGACTCCCTGTCTCTAGGTAATTTTGAATAAAACTGGTCTCCACAAGGGCAGAAATGGGAGCAGGAGAGGCTGCTGCCGTATTTTTTTGTTTGTTTGTTTAGTTTTTATTTCATAATCATAAACTTAACTATGCAATCCAGCTAGACTGAGAAAGGGTAAGGAAAATATGGAACCAAATGAATTTCAACAGGAGCACCAAGACTGTAGAACATTCCAAACAAATGGGGTGACGGAATGCTCTCCTGAGCTACAGAAGGAATGGCCTGGTAGTTAAGATGAAACAAGTTAAATTTATTAGAGTTGTCCACAGTCAGCAACGGTGATCTTCTTGCTGGTCTTGTCATTCCTGGACCCAAAGCACTCTATGGCTGTCACAATATCCATGCTGTCTTCTTCCTGGCCAAAGGCTACATGCTTGCCATCAAACCACTCAGGCTTGGCAGTGCAGATGAAAAACTGGGAACTGTTTGTATTGGGTCCAGCATTTGCCATGGACAAGATGCCAGGACCTATATGCTTCAGGATGAAATTCTCATCATCAAATTTCTCCCTATAGCTAGACTTGCCACCTGTGCCATTATGGCATATGAAGTCACCACCCTGGTATATAATCCCGGAATAATTCTGTGAAACAGGAACATTTATAACCAAATCATTTCTCCATAGTGCTCCGAGTACAAAATTTTTCTGCTGCTGTTGGAACTTTGTCTGCAAATAGGTCAAAGGAGATGTGGCCCAAGGGTTCACTGTCCACAACCTGTCAAAGAACATCATGGCTGGGCTCAGACAGCTCCGGGACAGCGGTGTCTGTAAAGCCTGCTGCTGGATTTACTTTACTCTGGCTGAAGGCTGGTTAGTCAGCAAGGACTGGGGCCAGGGCAGCAAACAGAAGCACTCCTATAGACTAGTGGGGCACAGGCTAAACAAGAGGAAGAACTATGTGAAAGAAACATGAAAAACAGCATACATCCAGTGGAAGGTATCCCTCCCCACCCCTCTTACTTGGAACCTGAATTCTTCAGAGGTTGAGCTTCACATGATCTTTCCCTGTTCTGAAGAGAGATGACACCACAGCCAAGGCTTGTTTTTGTGGGAGGAATTAGTCTCTGCATTCGATGCTGAAATACACGCAGATCCTGCAGGTCTGCTGCCAGGCTCCACCCACTGGAAATTCACCCCTGGGAAGAGCTGGTCTCTGTAGCATCCTTGGGTACAAACTTAGGGCTCTGCCACCAAGGATTTATCACAAGCCTTCTTTTCTTTATGGATGGAGAACACAGCCCATCCCAGGTCTTGCATTATTTACAACTTGCTGCAGTGCAGAGACACAGTGTGGTGCACAAAGGGATGGAGTAACTGTACCTTCCGTGTGGCCAGTGTGTGTGCCTACTCCCAGGTTGTGGACACTGGGAGCTGTTTTGTCAAATTTCAATTACTATGGTCTTTAATGTCACTACAGGTAGAAAAACAAATTCTCAAAACTTGACTCCCTGCTGTGCCAAACTTGAAAGATTTGCTTTTAAAAATCTCTATGGTGACTGAAAATTCCATTGAGCCAGTTGGTGCCTTACATTGTTAGAATAATCAATTGTCTTCACCGAATGGCATAGAGGGTTTCTTTAAGAAACATCACAGTAATGTGTAAAGCAGGAAACTCAAGTTGTTCCCATCAAAGATATTCAAAATGCAGGCCTGGCAGTAATGGAAGTCTTCTCTCTTTTGATTTTCAATTCCAAGTTTAATTTACTGCCCAGAGAAATATTTCTGAAAAATTGCATATCTTTTGCTGTTTTGACTTATAGAGTCAGTATCACTCTTTGATTCAGGCAAGCCAGACCCTGCCTGGAGGCTGGAAGCAGCAGTGTTGTTAGGGCGGGTACCCGAGCCTGGTCTAAGGACATGTGACCCTTTTGGGAAAGTCTCCAGATCCTCTGCCCTTATCCCTTGCTTGGGGTTGACCAGGTGGCCTGGAGCTCTGGGTCTCTCACAGTAGGGTCAACCTGGAGGGTTGCCTGGCAGACATCTCATTCTCATTGGCTGGTACCAAACTTTTTCATGGGATCAGATGACATTAAGCAGCCAGAATGATGCTGATGGGCTGGCATTGGCTGACTCAAATTGTTTATATAGATAGGGATCCCACAAAAAAAACTGTTGCCCTTCTTCTCATGGTAGGTGTGCATAGAGTAAAGTTTCCACTAATTCTGAATTTCTGATCATTTGGCCATGAGATGATTTGACATTTCACTTTTTAGCATTAAATGTAAAAGTGTTTTTAAAGCAAACTGGGTATATAAACACAATGTTAGGGGGAAATGGTTAAAGTACTTAAGAGAAAAAATTACGACAAGCACCTTTCAAGTTCCTTTTTACAAATGATTGATCTAAATTTTAAAGTATTCTCATTAATTAACTAAGGCTTGTGTCATAAGGACCTCTGTACTTAATTATCATGTACTGACAAGTATTAAAGGACTCTCTTTAAAATAATGCCTTTGGACTTTTCAGACCTTCATGTTTCATTCCCAAATAGATTGTTGGTGAAGTTGTGTTGTATTTGTAGTGATTCTCTCTCTTCAGTTCTGATCAATCTGTAGTACTGATGTTTTTCAAGATACACATTCATTTAATTTCTTTTCGTTTCTGCTCCCCACAACCTTCAAGGAAAAGCAGCATGAAATACAAGAAAACTCTGGGCTGGGATTAAGATATGTAAATTCACCTTCAAACTCTTAAGTCTATTTTTTTGTTTTTTGGTGTCCTCCTCTGCATAACAAATGCTGTTGGACTGGGTCCATGTGTTATCATCGTAATTAGCTAGTTAATATTAATATAGGAGGAGCGCAAAGGGGAGACATTGTAAGTATGGTCATCTGGGCAGCTTTACGGGGTATTGTTCCTCCAAGGGGGTTAACACCCCTCCCTTCCCCCATCCAGTACTGGATTGTTGTGGGGAGAAGGGGGAGGAGGCGCAGGGCAGTGAAGCTGTGGTTATGTAGACGCCTGAAACCACAGATAGTAACAAGCTCTTGAATTAGCTTCTTTAACTCTACCAGGAATGTGGCAGCAGCTTCTTCACTGGCAGATACAGTCTTTCCATTAATTTTATATTTTTAAGTCCAAACCTATTGTGAATCTGTATCCTTCCCTTATTTGCAGTAAAGAGTGTCACTCATTTCAGAGGGACCCCTTACTGAAGTCTTCATTATAGGCTCTGCGTTCTGGCCAGCACACTGCCATCAATGGGAACACATTTTCTGTTCATGTCTCCCACCCTCAAATTTAATGCCTTTTCCATCCTAAGCAAAGTTGTGACAGCAAAACTAGTGTGTATGGCTTTTTTCTTGTTTGTTTTCTTCACAATTTCATGAATAGAAAATTCAGTCTTACACCTCAGCATAAGATTTTCCCCTTATCAAGTAGAGAACTTTTACTTTTTCACGTAAACGCAGCACACTAGCTCCTCTTTTGCGTGTCTCAATTGCCAGCTTCCCTCCTTTTGCGCTTGGGACATTACTAAGCAAAGTGTAACGGCTACTCTAACAGTTGACCTAATAACCTAAGTGACCAACGGGTGAATATTTTACACAGAGTGGATATGCTGGACCAAAGGATAATTGATGGCTCTGGTGGAACAGAGCAGGAAGGTACAAGATTTCATCACACTATTCAGAACAGCACATGCAATTGGAAACTTATGAACTGTTTATTTCTGGAATTTTCCATGTAATATTTTCAGACCGCGGTTGACCATGGGTAACTAAGACTGTGGATAAGGGGGGACTACTGTACAAGCAGGAGGCATCTGGGTTAAAATGCTCCAAAGGATTAAAAACCATAGGGGCTTGACATTTTCCTCAGGGTGGACATAGCATTATCTCTCCAGGCTCCACAGCCTGGGATGGGCCAGGGTGCAATTAGCAGTGTGAAGGGGGTTACATGCCTATGAGTGAGCCAGAGGAGACCATGCCCACTCAGCTACCTCCTGAAGCCCTTGGGTTGTCATTTAGATGGTATCTAGATGGTATCTAGGGTTGTCATCTAGATGGTAGTGGTTCCATGGCCGCTGGTGAACTCAAAGCTGCACTGCTATCCATCCTTTTTGCTCACAAGGCTGGAACACATGTTCCCCAGTATCCTCAGACCAGACTTGTTATTTCCCTTTGCTGTGGATCCTCACCATGGATTCTGTTATGGACTGAATTATTTTCCCCAAAAATTAATATGTGGAAGCCTGGATCTACAATGTACTTGGGCCTTTAAGGAGGTAATTAGGGTTAGATGAGTCTATTAGGATAGGGCTCTGACCCTATAACACTGGTGTCCTTATAAGAAAAGGAAGAGACACCAGAGATCTCTGTCTCTGTCTCCCTACATTCACAGAAGACAGGCAGAAGGCAGCCTTCTGCAAGCCAAGCAGAAGGGCCTCAGGAAAAACCAACCTTGTTGACACCTTGATCTCAGACTTTCCACTGCCAGAGCTGTGAGAAAATATATTTCTGTTGTTTAAGCCCCCAGCCTGTGGTTATTGGTTACGGCAGCTCTAGCAGACACGTACAGGGCCTTTCCTCAGACTGCCTCCTTCCTTTCCCTTACCTGTTCTCTCACTCTGGACCTCTTCAGTCTTCTTTGAAAGGGTGTTATCACAATTGGCCTCATGTTCCTAGTCTAGTTTCCCTTCCCCCACACAAACTGTGGATCCTTTAGAGCACCCAGGTTATCAATGATGGGTGGTAGGTTCAAGACTTAGCAAATGGAGTTTGATGAACTCGACTCCTTAACTTTTCCAGTTTCCTCATGAGAGCCACAACTAACACGTGTAGTTAACTGCAAGCGGTTTCCAAAGCACTTTCACTACCATCTGTTCCTATAACATTTGCAACCATTGGTCAAGGTAGGGATGACTGATTTCTTTCCTCATATGGTCTTCATAACTTGGCCTTTAATAACTGTGCTATCACCCTGGCCGGTTTGGTTCAGCTGTTTGAGCATTGGCCTGTGGACCAGAGAGTCCTGGGTTTGTTTTCCGCTAGGGGCACGTATCAAAAAATAAAGTAAATAACTAAGTAAGTAAGTAAGTAAGTAAGTAAATGTGCTATCTTGTCCTCTGGACTAAGTTTTTTTTTAAATGTCTTATCTTCTCCAATGGACTGCAAGACCCCTAAGGGGGGCAGAAGCCTTGGGTATTTTTTCCAACCATATTCATTATAAATTTTTGAACATTAATGATTCTCCCCCACTAGACACCAAAGAGAGCCGATCTAAAGAGGAGAAGAAAATTAACTTTTCCAGATGAATGGCTGGCTTTAAATCTCTTCTTTCTGGAATTCTATTTCTAAATGGTATACTCTTATATAATATAGTATGAAAACATATTTAATCATGAGAGCATACAAATAAATGAAAAGAATTGCATGCAGAATGAGAGTTTTCAAATCTTTAAAAACAACAACAAAACAAAACAAAACAAAACTCAGAATTTTAAGTCCCCCATTCCACAATAGCAGTATCTTTTATGCCAAATTTGCTCCATCTTGTTTGTTGTAATTTTCTTATGCTGGTTGTAGGGTTCTCCTGTGAGAATTTTCTTATATTTAAGTTTTAAGCAATATTTAAATTATAAAATAATATATACTAGAAATCAGAACAGTGTTGCTTATAGGGAAAGGATTGATTGAAAGGCGGCATGAATAAAAGGATTGCAGTGCAGCTTACAACAAACAAGCAAAACTGAACATTAGAGTCCTAATGTAATCTTTCTTACATTACTGATGAGATAGATAATTTTTCATCTGTTTACTCTTTGTAGAGTAAGAATACATCTTTTTGTCACCTATATTCAGATACTGTAGTTTCTTCTTAGTTTGACATTTGTTTGTGAATCTTGACTAGTTCAGTCACCCACTGCCACCCCCTTCTCCATTGCCTGCCTGCCTTTTTCTCTGGGGACTGCAAAGAGAAATCCTCCTTTTCTTTGTACCTAGGAGTGGGCTTGTGACCCCAATCTAGCCCTTGAGACATACGCAGATAACAGCCAGAGGGAGTTCTGAGAATGCTGCCGCTTCTCACAGAAAAAAAAGCTGGTGCTGTTCCTTCCCACATATTCCTGTCTTAAATTTGGATTTAAGGGCTGGAGCTCTGGCAGCCATTTTACAATATAAGATGACACACAGGAACATGCAAAACCCACACTTAAAGGAGACAAAAATAGAAAAATATAGCTCCGTGGTATATCAGTGAATTGCTATATTGGAACCGCCTTCCTTCAAAGTTTTGTTATATGAGATAATGAATTATCTTTATTACTTAAACCACTCGTTGTTCAGTAACTGTTACTTAAAATCAAAAGAGGGTTTGTATTTTGTTTCACTGTCATATTTGGAGTGACGGGGGATAATAGGCACACAAGACTAAGAATTTTATGTAGCTAATCTGTTAATCTTGTCTCTGTGGTTTATGACAGAGAAAGTTGTTTAGTAGTTCACTAATTTTACATTTAATTTATTAATCTATCTGGGATTTAACTTAATGTTTGAGGAAAGAATTAAACTTTATTTTTCCACAGTGGGTTAACCAGTTGTTTCCACTTATTAAGATGTTATGGTTTTCATATATTGAATTAATCTACTTTTAGGTCTGACTCTGGATACCACTCCATTTCAAGATCACACTGTTTTCATTATGGTAAGTTCCTCTCATTGCCTTTCAAATAACAACAAGACCCATTAAGCTGTTTGATTGCATTTAATTTTCAAGATAAATTTCACAAATTATTTGGTTAAATTCCTTCAACGAACTCTTCATCTTATTACCGAAACAAAACAAACAAACAACAACAACAAAATACATTCAAACCATTGAGATTTTGATTAGAATTATATTACATCTATAGATTAACTGGGAAATTTTTATAGATTTGCAGTGGTCATTTCTAGAAATATTTTATTCCTCCATTTATTCATCTTTTTTTAAAAAAAATTTTTAAGTTCAGTCCTATAGTTTTCTTCACAAAGGTTCTTATTTTTCTGATTGAATTTACTCCCACATTTTATATTTTGCCTGATATTTTGAATACACTTTTCCTCATTTATTTTATAACTGGTTATTACTGGTCAAAAGGAAGAGTATTGAAGTCATTTATAAGTTGGAATTGTTTCTAAGTTGATTCCTTAGGTTACCCAGGAGATTATTCTGTCTTCTGGAAATAATGATGCATTTACCTCTTCTTTTCCATCACTACCTTCTCATTTGCTTCTCTTATCTTTACCCATTGGCTAGGACATTTAGGAAGATGCTTAATCATGGCATTGGTAGTAGGCATATTCTTTAAGAGTGCAGGACCTCACACAGATAAAATATATCAAGAATATTATATGTAAAGTCAAAAAGAGATAATAAAACAACAAAGCCAAAAGTAATTGGGGGTTATAACTGAACTAAATACATGACTTTCCTTATTAATAAATATACACAATTACCTTATAATTGGTTAGTGGAAAGTTTGTCTCTCTTATTTTAAAGAGTATATTCATTGTTTTGATAACCTTGAGAATGCTTACTATTAATGAAAACACTATGTCACATTTTAAAAAATTACATGTAAACTAACTTAGCTCTTAAATTAAAATTTTATCATGTACATCATATTAACCTTGATTTCATAATTTCTTGATTTCATGAGACAATAAAATGTGCTTTTAGCCCTGGCTGGTTTGGCTCAGTGGTCGGCCTCGGTCCAGAGAGACCTGGGTTTGGTTCCCGCTAAGGGCACATACCTCAGTTGCAGTTTGTCCCCGGCCCTGGTTGGTCGTGCGGGTGGCAACCACTCGATGTGTCCCTTTCACGTCGACGTTTCTCTCTCTCTCTCTTCCTCTCTCTCTCTCCCACTCTACCTGAACAAAAAATGGAAAAATGTCCTCGGGTGAGGATAAAAAAAAAAAAAAAAGTGCTTTCATCTTGATGTGTTGTTTAAACTAAAATTTACTTTGATTTTCTAAGAAACTTCATTATGTGGAAAATAAAAACCAAACAGAAAGCAAAAGAGTAAGGATTCTACTTCTGCTAATTAATAGTTGCGTGACTTTGAATGTTTTTGTTTTTTCCCATCTATAAAAAAAATGGCACTAAGAATGCTCAGTTGACTTATTCTTTGGTTTGGTGAGAATGAAATAAAATGAAAGTTTTTATTAAACTGTCAAGTCCTGTACCTATTAGAAGGATTACAATTGCATTGTAATTCTTTAATTGCACTTATAAAGTGGCAGTTGGTTGGTTGAAATAGTATAGAATTTTTTATTTAATGTTAGAAAAATACAACATTCATCACAATTTAATTCAAGATATGCAATCCTCTGTTTTGGAGGGAAGGGGCAGCTATAGACAGACAGATCCTCAACACCATGAGCCTCAGGATAAAGAAAGAAAGGCATGTATTGGTTCAATACTTATTTGAATAGTCTTAGGGATTCTTTCTTTTGCTTTTACTATTCACATAGTTATGTTTAACTTTTCATTGTTTTACTATTCACATATAGTTATTTTTTAACTTTT
The DNA here is from genome assembly GCF_014108415.1 of Molossus molossus. Taxonomy (NCBI): domain Eukaryota; kingdom Metazoa; phylum Chordata; class Mammalia; order Chiroptera; family Molossidae; genus Molossus; species Molossus molossus. Next base: position 8,323,208 of record NW_023425347.1, read on the forward strand.
CACTATTTTCACCAAAGTAGTACAGTAGAGAAAAGGATAAAGCCCCACAAACCCATCAGTCTTAATAATTATTATCTCATAAGCAATTTTGTTTTATTTTTTACTACCCCTACAGCCCCCCTCCTTATTAAGGAAATCCCAGAGACATCATTTAATCTGTAAATGTTTCAATATGTGTTTCTGAAAGAATGAGTTCCTTGTCTTGCCACACACAATCGCAATACCATTATCACACCTTTAAACAGTAAAATATAGTTCCTCAAAATATCAAATATCCAGTCATATTCAATTTTTCAATTGACTGAAAAATATCATAATTTTCTCTTTTTACAGTTTGTTTGCTTTAATCAAGATCTAAATAAGGACCACACCTGTGATTCACTGTCATGTCTTTTAGTGTCCGTCAATCTGAAGGCCCTCTTGCACTTTATTCGTGATAGGAACTGGGCTGCTGTCTTGTAGCATTTCGCCATATGCTAATGGCATGCCCATCGTGTGGTTTCACAAGGTCCTCAGTCTTCTGTGTTCCCTCTCAAGTGGTAGTTGTACCTGGAGCTTGATCAGATTCAGGTGCCTTCTTTAAGCAGAAAGTGAAGGGAAAGTGGAGGGAAAGCAGTATTTCATAGCTGGTGACTTACTCTTCCATCATGAAATACATAAGCTTGCGCTTTCACGCTCTCTCGCGCTTTCTCTCTCTCTCTCTCTCTCTCTCTCTCTCTCTCTCTCTCTCTCTCTCTCTCAGTAGCAGTTACTGAGGTTCAAGGCATATATCCATTAACTGGATAGAAGTTGCAAAATAATGCTTCTCCATTGTTTTCTTCACTTATTAGCTGGAATACTTCTGTAAAAACAGAAGAAAATTTCCCCTCATCTACTATTTGGTTATTTGTATAGGAAAGGTGAATAAATGTTTTATTATATTGATTTTCTCATTTTCAAGAAAACAAGGTGGTCCTTCAGCATCCCCAAATAGAGGCTAGTTATTTTTTGTTTGTTTGCTGTTTGGTTTTTTGTTTTGTTTGTTTTACAGAAGAAATTTGCATGTATTTTCTCAGACATGAAAGGTGTGTTTTATTTGATACATGGTGCTACAAGGTCACATAAATAAACATGAGCATGAAAAGAATGTACATTTTCTAAGGACACAAATTATTAAAAAGAACATATACTGAGATGCTTATATATTTTTTATGTATCTAATTAAAACATTCTAGAATGTCCAGTGTATATACTCAACTATATGATGGTTGTATCCATGTATTTTGATTCAAGTTCTTTATTATTTAATTCAGTTATTTTTGTTACAGATGATTCTTCTTTTTTCCCCATTTACTCCCTCCTCCCCATTCCTCCCACCCCATCCTGAGCTTTGTTGTCCATGTCCATCAGTGATGTGTACATGCATATAAGTTCTGTGGTTTATCTTTTCCCTCACCCCCAACACCTTTTCTGAGGGTTGTCAGTCTGTACCCTACTTCCATGTCTCTGGGTCTACCCTGTTCCTCAGACTGTTAAGTTTATTATATTCTACAAATAAGTGAGATCATGTGATATTTGTTTTTCTCTGCTTGGCTTGTTTTGCTTAGGATAATACTCTCTAGGTCCATCCATGTAGTCTCAAAAGATAAGAGATCTTTCTTTCTTATAGCTGCATAGTACCCCATTGTGCATATGTACCACAGCTTTTTTATCCATTTGTCTGATGATGGACACTTTAGCTTTTTTCAGATCTTAGCTATAGTAAATAGTGCTGCTATGAACATGGGGGTACATATATTCTTTCTGATTGGGTTTCAGGCTTCTTAGGGTATATTCCTAGAAGTGGGATCACTGGGTCAAATGGCAATTCAAATTTTAATTTCTTAAGGTAACACCATAGTGTTTCCATAGTGGCTGCACCAGACTGCATTCCCACCAGCAGTGTACTAGAGTCCCCTTCTCTCCACACCCTCGCCAACACTTGTTATTTGATGCTTTGTTGATGGCAGCCATTCTAACAGGTGTGAGGTGATACCTCATTGTTGTTTTAATTTACATCTCTTTGATGATTAGTAATGTGGAGCATTTTTTTATATGTCTCTTGGCCATTTGTATGTCCTGATTGGAGAGGTGTCTGTTTGGCTCCTCTGCCCATTTTTTCATTGGGTTCTTTGTCTTCCTTTTGTTGAGTTGTATGAGATCTCTATATAGTTTGGAAATTGACCCTTTATCTGATGTATCATTGCCAATTATGCTCTCCCATACAGTAGGTTCCCTTTCCATTTTGGTGGTGGTTTCTTTTGCTGTGCAGAGGCTTTTCAGTTTGATGTAGTCCTATGTGTTCATTTTCTCCTTCGCTTCTGTTGCCTTAGGTGATGTATCAGTGAAAATTCTGCTGCGTATGATGTCTGAAATTTTGTTGCCTACATTTCCTTCCAGAATTTTTATGGATTCACGGGTCACATTTAAGTCTTTTATCCATTTTGAGTTTATTCTTGTGTAGGGTGTAAGTTGATGGTCTAGTTTCATTTTTTTGCATGTAGCTGTCCAATTTTTCCAACACCATTTATTAAAGATGCTGTCTTTACTTCACTGTATGCTCTTGCCTCCTTTGTCAAATATTAATTGAGCATAATGTCTTGGGTCCATTTCTGGGTTCCCTGTTCTGTTCCACTGGTCCATATGCCTGTTCTTGTGCCAGTACCAGGCTGTTTTGATTACAGTAGTTTTGTAGTATAACCTGTATCTGGAATTGTGATCCCAACTACTTCGTTCTTCTTTTTCAAGATTGCTGTGGCTATTCAGGGTCTTTTTTTGTTTCAAATGAACTTTTGAAGGATTTGTTCTAGTTCTGTGAAATATGTCATTGATATTTTGATGGGGATTGCATTGAATCTATAGATTGCTTTGGGTAATATGGACATTTTAATAATGTTAATTCTTCCAATCCATGAACAAGTTATATCATTCCACTTTTTTATATCTTCCACTATTTCTTTTCTCAATGACCTATAATTTTCTGCAAATAGGTCCTTTATTTCTTTGGTTAAGTTTATTCCTAGGTATTTTAATTTTTTTGCCATGATGGTAAATGAGATTGTTTTTTAAGTTTCTTTTTCTGTGAGTTCATCATTGGTGTATAAGAACCGATTGGTGCCATCGGTTTCTTGACGTTAATTTTGTATCTTGCTACTTTGCCAAATTCATTTATTAAGTCTAGTACATTTTTGATGGAGTCTTTAGGGTTTTCTATGTATAATATCATGTCATGTGCAAATAAGGACAGTTTCACTTCCTCCTTTCCAACTTGGATCCCTTTTATTTTTTCTTCATGTCTGATTGCTGTGGCTAAGACTTCCAGTACTATGTTAAATAAGCATTGCAAAAGGGCCATCCCTGTCTTGTTCCTGTACTTAAGGAAAATGCTTTAGTTTCTGCCCATTGAGTATGATTTTGGCTGTAGGTCTTTTATATGTGGCCTTTATTGTGTCAAGATATGATCCCTCTATTCCCAGGTAGCTGAGCATTTTTATCAGAAATGGGTGCTGGATTTTTGTCGCATGCTTTTTCAGCATTAATTGATATGATCGTGTGGTTTTTAGTCTTCATTTTATTTATGTGGTGTATCACATTTATCGATTTGCAAATATCGTACCAGCCTTGCATCTCTGAAATGAATCCCACTTGGTCATGGTGAATAATTTTTTTTTTATCCTCACCCGAGGACATTTTTTCACTTTTTGTTCATACATAGTGGGAGGGCTAGTGAGAAAGAGAGAGAGAGAGGGAGAGAGAGAGAGAGAGAGAGAGAGAGAGAGAGAGAGAGAGAGAGAAACATCAACATGAAAGGGACACATCAAGTGGTTGCCACCCACGTGACCAGCCAGGGCCGGGGTCAAACTGCAACCAAGGTACGTGCTCTTAGCGGCAACCAAACTCATGTCTCTCTGGACCACAAGCTAATGCTCTAACCGCTGAGCCAAAATGGCCAGGGCTATTTTTGTTATGTATTGCTGGATCAGATTTGCTAGTATTTTGTTCAGGATTTTGAAGTCTATGTTCATCAGGGCTATTGGCCTGTAGTTTTTTTTATTTATTTGTAGTGACTTTTTCTGGTTTTGGAATTATAATTATGCTGGGCTCATAAAATGGGTTTGAATTTTTTGAATTTTTTGAAATAGTTTGAGAAGAATGGATGTTAGTTCTTCTTTGAATGTTCGGTAAAACTCCCCTGTGAAGCCATTCAGGACTGGGCTTTTGTTCACTGGGAGAGTCTTGATTATATCTTCAATTTCCTTAGTTGTTATTGGTCTGTTCATGTTTTCTATATCTTCCCGCTCCAGTTTTGGGAAACTGTGTGTTTCTAAAAATTTGTCCATTTCACTTAGATTGTCGAATTTGTTGCCATTTAATTGTTCATAGTATTTGCTAACAATGTTTGTATTTCTGTGGTGTCAGTTGTTATTTCTCCTCTTTCACTTTTTAATTTGTGTATTTGGGTTCTCTTGGTTTCTTGATGAGTCTAGCTAAGGGTTCATCAGTCTTGTTTACCTTTTCAAAAAACCGGCTCTTTCTTTCATTGATTCTTTGCATTGTTTTGTTTTGTTTTTTTGTTTTTTTTTTGGGGGGGGGGGGTGTCTATGTCATTTATTTTTGCTCTGATCTTTACTATTTCTTTTACTTTCTCTGGGTTTTCTTTTTGTTTGCTATCTAGATCTTTAAGCTGTGATGTTAGATAGTCTATTAGAAATTTTTCTTGTTTCTTGATGTAGGGCTGGAGTGCTATGAAATTCCTTCTCAGGAATGCTTTCACTGCATCCCATAGATTTTGTGTTGTGTGTTCATTTTCATTGGTTTCCAGAAAATTTTTAATTTCTTCCTTGATCTCCTTGGTAACCCATTCATTGTTTAATAACATGCTAGTTAGTCTCCATGTGTTCACATATCTTTGAATGTTCTTTTTGCAATTTATTTCTAGTTTCATGCTGTTGTGATCTGAGAAGATGCTTGATATGATTTCAATCTTCTTGAACTTGTAGAGACTTAGTTTGTGTCCTAACGTGTGGTCTATCTTTGAGAATGTCCCATGTGCTCTTGAGAAGAATGTGAATTCTGTAGTTTTGGGGTGTAATTCTCTGTTATTTATTAAATCCATTTGGTCTAGTGCATCATTTAGAGTCTCTGTTTTTTTGTTAATTTTTTGTCTAGAGGATTTATCCAGTGATGTCAGCAGGGTGTTGAAGTCCCCTGCTATGATTGTATTGCTGTCGATTTCTCTTTTGAAATCCTCCAGAAGATTTTAAATACATTTTGGTGCTCCTATATTGGGTGCATATATGTTTACCAAGGTTATATCTTCCTGTTGGATAGATCCTTTCAGTATTATGTAGTGGCCTTCTCTGTTTGCTTGGAAGATTCTTTTCCATCCCTTCACTTTTAACCTATGTGAGTCTTTTGTTGTGAGATGAGTCTCTTGTAAACAATATATAAATGAGTTATGCTTTCTTATCCAGGCAACTACTCTGTGTCTTTTGATCTGAGCATTCAATCCATTTACATTTAAGGTGATTATTGATATGTACTTATTTATTGCCTTTTTTGTTTATTGTGGTTATATTTTTCTTCCCATTTCTTCTACTAATTACAGCAGTCCATTTATTTATTTATTTATTTACTTATTTATTTTTATCCTCACCTGAGGACATTTTTTCCATTTTTTGTTCAGGTAGAGTGGGAGAGAGAGAGAGGAACAGAGAGAGAGAGAGAAACATCAATGTGAAAGGAACACACTGAGTGGCTGCCACCCGCACGACCGACCAGGGCTGGGGACAAACTGCAACTGAGGTACGCGCCCTTAGCGGAACCGAACCTTTATTTGACCTTCTATTTTGAATGACAGCCTTGCTGGGTAGAGTTGTCTTGAATTCAGATATTTGTTTTTCATTACCTTGACTACTTCATGCCATTCCCTTCTGGCCTGTAGTGTTTCTGTTGAGAAGTCAGCTGAGAGCCTTATGGGGGTTCCATTGTAGGTAAGCTGTTGCTTATGTCTTGCTACATTTAGGATTCTCATTGTCTTTAATTTTTGGCATTTTAATTATTATTTGTTTTGGTGTGGGCCTCTTTGAGTTTTTCTTACTTGGGGCTCTCTGTACTTCGTGAACTTTAATGCCTTCTTCCTTCACCAAATTATGGGAGTTTTCTGTCACTATTTCTTCAAATATATTGTCTAACCCTTGCCCATTTTCTTCTCTTTGGGGAATCCTATGATGCAAATATTATTATGTTTTCATTTGTCCCCCAGTTTTTTTAAGCTGTCTTTCTATTTTATAATTGTTCTTTACTTCTGGTTTTCTGATTTGTTGATTTTTTCTACCCTGTCTTCAAATTCCCTGATTTGGTCCTCAGCTTCCTCTACTCTGCTGTTTAGTCCGTCCATTGTGTTATTTATTTATGCTCTGTCATTCTTCATTTCCATGTGGTTGGTTTTTAATGCTTCTATATCTTTACTCATGCTGTTGAGGTCCTTACTTATGCTGTTGATCTTCCTTAAGATAATGGCTCTGAACTCTACCTCTGATAACTTGCTTAACTGCATTTTATTTATCTCATCTTTGGTAGAGGTCTCTTGTTTTTTTCTTTGGGATTTGTTTCTTTCTTTCTTTTTTTTTTTTCATCAATTTGGCTATCTCAGTTGGTTTGGGAGCCTGTCAAATTTTCTCTGTGGGTGTTGGTCTTCTACTGTTTGTGGCTTCCTCTACTAGGTTTGGATGAGCATAGGACGACCCATGTTAAACACCACTGTCAAGTCTTACTTTCCTGGGTAGATTTGCAAGTCCAGGAATGATTCAGTTATCCTCTAGCTTTTTTCCTGGACACTATTAGTTTCTGTTACTTGAAGAGCCTTTGGTTTTGAGTTGAATAAAAAACTTCCTCAGATGTTGAGCATAAGATGATTTCCTGAGGGTGGGTCAGATGCTGGTTGTAAATGAGCTTCAATTTGCATTTTTGTCTCACCTGGGTGGGGTTGAATGTTTCAGGGAGGGGCCACCACCTTTCCCCAGAGCACAGGGAAGGAGTAAGATGACCACCATCCTGTGTGGCTGCAATGCTGCAAAAGCTCTGAGCACCTTCCATATCCTGAGTATCTTCACACAGTTCCAGTTCAGTCCACCCTCCTTCTGCCAGAGCCCAAGGTAAGTGGCTATAGGTAATTTAGCGCTCTGTCCTGGTTCTCTGTGCTGTGGAGCAGACTTGGGATTTAAACCTTGAGGGCACTGGTCACAGCTAAGACCCCTGCTGTCTGTGGGCTCTCAGTCCCCCTCTTGCACATCCACAATTCTACCAGAATCGATTCAGTGTCTTTGGTTATGTGGTTATCGCAAGCTTCTTTTCAGTTGCTTTTTCCTGATCATTTGTCTTTATTTTAGTTGTAATTCCAGTTTGGTCCTGGAAGATGGTCTGTATAGCTTCCATTCAGTCCACCACCATTTTGTAGAATCTCTGATGTTTTGTTGTTGTTGTTGTTGTTGTTTTAACTAACTGAGGCTTCAGTGAAGGGAGGATGGTATACACTCTTTTTTGTTTTTTAAATAATAATAAACTCATAGATGTAAGTGGATGGTGTTGTGTTTTGATGCATCAGAGATATTGGTCACATTGGTTTTCAAACTATCTCATCTCCTTTGACCTCTTTAGTTTGGGTGTGAATTCTCGTGGTCTTTAACAGCACCCTAGCTATCTGGGGAGACAAGATGATTCAGGTTCACCTTCCAAATCTCCCCCTTAGACCTAGAGTTATCCATTTTTCCAAGGAGCTGTGTGTGTGTGTGTGTGTGTGTGTAACAACATATTTTTTTATTAATTAATTAATTAATTAATTTTTGTTACAGATGTTTCTCCTTTCCCCCCCCACTGATTCCCCCTCCCTCTCCCTCCCTGCCCTTTCCCCAGTTTGTTGTCCATGTCCACTGTTCATGCATACATGAATATAAGTTCTGTGGTTTATCTCTCCCCCACCACCCCCTCTTTTGGGGATTGTCAGTCTGTACCCCACTTCCACATCTCTGGGACTATCCCATTCCTTTTGGGGATTGTCAGTCTGTACCCCACTTCCACATCTCTGGGACTATCCCATTCCTCAGACTGTTATGTTCATTATATTCCACAAATAAGTGAGATCATATGATACTTGTCGTTCTCTGTTTGGCTTGTTTCACTTAGGATAATACTTTCCAGGTCCCTCCATGTTGTCTCAAAGGATAAGAGATCTTTCTTTCTTACAGCTGCATAGTACTCCATTGGAACAACATTTTAAGACCACAATCTGGGAGCCAGGAGTTACTCATTGCTACTGGGTTGGAATTCTTTATAGGACTTTTCATTACACAGACCAGAAAATTTTTAAAAAATTTTTTAAGGAGCCGGAAAAATGGCGGCGGAGTGAACGGAAGCTACACAGACCATCCCAGAACCAAACTGGAATTACAACTATAAAACAGACAAATCGAAGGGAAAAACCAACAGAAAATCAGCTTGCGAGGATCATATAACGAGGGACACTGACTCCATCCTGGTAGGCTTGCGAAGACGCAAGACAGGGGCTGGGAGCCCACGGTCGGCAGCTCGACAGCGGCCTCAGCTGGGAGCAGCGCCCTCGGGTTACACTCCCAGGCGGCTCCACAGCGCAGAGCCAGGACAGAGGCTGAAACAGCCACAGCCACTCACCTTGGGCTCCGGCAGAGGGAGAGCAGACTGGACTGGAGCTGTGTCGGGACACTCGGGATCTGGAGGGAGCTCAGAGCTTTGGCTGAGTGCAGCCACGCAGGGCAGTGGCCACATTGCTCCTTCCCAGGGCTCTGAGAGAGGCAGCAGCCCCTCCCTCTGAGATCCAACCCCACCCTGTGGGCCATTGAAGTGCTAATTGAGGCTCACTAAAAACCAGCATCTGCCCCACCCTCCTGAAAGCTCCTTGTGCTGAGCACCTGAGGGAGTTTTTCAATCAACTGACAACCCAAAACTCTTCAAGTAACCTGGACTGCTAGCCTCAGGCAAAAAGCTAGAGGATAACAGTACCTTTCCTGGGCTGGTAACTTTAACCAGGAAAGTAAGACTTGACAGTGGTGTTCAACGTGGGTCCTCCCTCGCTCATCTAAACACAGGAGAGGGAGCCACAAACAGCAGAACACCAACACCCACAGGGAAAACTTGACAGGCTCCAAAGCCCACAGTGATAGCCAAAATGGTGAAACACAGAAACAGAAGCCAAATGAAAGAGCAAGATACGTCCACCGAAGATGAGATCAATGTGGAGCAATTAGACATGTTAACAGAGCTAGAATTCAGAGCCATGATCTTGAGGAAGCTGAACACATGAGTAAGGACATAGAGACACTGAAAATAAGCCAATTGGAAGTTAAAAACCAACAAGAAGAGATAAAAAAATGACATATCAGAAATGAAAAACACATTGGAAGGTTTAAAAAGCAGAGTAGAGGAAGCTGAGGATCGGATCAGTGAATTAGAAGACAGGGTAGAAAAAATCAACCAATCAGAAAAACAAAAGGAAAAAACTATTTAAAAACAGGAAGACAGCTTAAGAGAACTATGGGACAACTGGAAACGTAAATAATATTTGCATCATAGGAGTCCCCGAAGAAGAAGAAAATGAGCAAGGCATAGAGAATATATTAAAAAAAAATAGTGAGAGAAAACTTCCCTAATTTGAAGGAAGAAGGCATTCAAGCATTCAAGTTCAAGAAGCACAGAGAGTCCCAAGTAACAACCCAAACAGGCCCACACCAAGACACATAGTAATTAAAATGCCACAAATTAAAGACAAAGAGAGAATCCTAAAAGCAGCAAGAGATAAGCAACAGGTTACCTACAAAGGGAAACCCATAAGGCTCTCAGCTGACTTCTCACAAGAAACACTACAGGCCAGAAGAGAATGAAATGAAGTAATCAAAGTAATGAAAAACAAGAATCTGAATCCAAGACTACTCTACCCAGCAAGGCTATCATTCAAAATAGAAGATCAAATAAAGAGCTTCCCAGACAAAAAAAAAGACTAAGGGAATACATTAGCACCAAACCAGCACTGCAAGAAATGTTAAAAAGACTGCTGTAATTAGCAGTAGAAATGGGAAGAAAAATAGAACCACACTAAACAAAAATGGCAATAAATAAGTACATATCAATAATCACCTTAAACGCAAATGGATTGAATGCTCCCATAAAAAGACACAGAGTAGCTGATTGGATAAGAAAGCAGGACTCTTCTATATGTTGTTTACAAGAGACCCGCCTCTCAACAAAAGACTCACATGGGTTGAAAGTGAAGGGATGGAAAAAAATTTTCCAAGCTAATGGAAAGAAAGAAAAGCTGGGGTAGCAATTCTCATATCTGATGAAATAGATTTCAAAATGAAGACCATAACTAGAGACAAAGACGGCCACTACATAATATTTAAAGGATCTATCCAACAGGAAGATATAACCTTAATAAACATATATGCACCCAATATAGGAGCACCAAAATATATTAAAAATCTTCTGGAGGACTTCCAAGAAGAAATCATCAACAATACAATCATAGCAGGGGACTTCAACACCCCGTTGACAACACTGGATAGATCCTCTAGGCAAAAAATTAGCAAGGAAACAGAGACTCTAAATGAAGCACTAGACCAAATGGATTTAATAGATATCTACAGAGAATTACACCACAAAACTACAGAATACACATTCTTAAGTGCACATGGGACATTCTCAAAGATAGACCACATGATAGGACACAAACTAAATCTCTACAAGTTCAAGAAGATTGAAATCATACCAAGCATCTTCTCAGATCACAATGGCATGAAACTAGAAGTCAATTGCAACAAGAACATGCAAAGACATTTCAACACATGGAGGCTAAATAGCATGTTATTAAACAATGAATGGGTCACCAAGGAGATCAAGGAAGAAATTACAAACTTCCTGGAAACCAATGAAAATGAAGACACAACAACACAAAATCTATGGGATGCAGCGAAAGCAGTTCTGAGAGGGAAGTTCATAGCACTACAGGCCTACCTCAAAAAACAAGAAAAATTTCTAATTGGCCCTGGCCGGTTTGGCTCAGCGGTTAGAGCGTCGGCCTGCGGTCCGGAGAGACCCGGGTTCGGTTCCCGCTAAGGGCACGTACTTCGGTTGCAGTTTGTCCCCGGCCCTGGTTGGTCGTGCGGGTGGCAGCCACTCGATGTGTCCCTTCACGTCGATGTGTCTCTCTCTCTCTCCCTTCCTCTCTCTCCCTCCCACTCTATCTGTACAAAAAATGGAAAAATATCCTCGGGTGAGGATAAAAAAAAAAAAAAAAAAAATTTCTAATTGACTGTCTAACCTCACAACTTAAAGAATTAGAAAGCAAAGCAAAAGAAAACCCCAGAGCAAGTAGAAGGAAGGGAATAGTAAAGATCAGAGCAGAAATAAATGACATAGAGACAAAAAAAAAAAAAAAAAAAAAAAAAAAAACCCAATTCAAAGGATCAATGAAACAAAGAGCTGGTTTTTTGAAAAGATAAACAAGATTGATGGACCCTTAGCTAGACTCACCAAGAAACAAAGAGAGAGAACCCAAATACACAAAATCAGAAATGAAAGAGGAGAAGTAACAACCAACACCATGGAAATACAAAAGATCGTTAACAACTACTACGAAAAACTATATGGCAACAAATTTGACAATCTAAGCGAAATGGACAAATTTCTAGAAACACACAGTCTCCCAAAACTATTCCCGGAAGAGATAGAAAACTTGAACAGACCAATAACAACTAAGGAAATTGAAGAGGTAATCAAGACTCTCCCAGCAAACAAAAGCCCAGGCCCAGATGGCTTCACAGGGGAGTTTTACCGAACATTCAAAAAAGAACTAACACCATTCTCCTCAAACTATTTCAAAAAATTCAAGAAGAAGGAAGACTTCCAAACACGTTCTATGAGGCCAGCATAATTCTAATTCCAAAACCAGAAAAAGACACTACGAAGAAAGAAAACTACAGGCCAATATCCCTGATGAACATAGACACCAAAATCCTGAACAAAATATTAGCAAAAAGGATCCAGAAATACATCAAAAAAAATTTTCACCATGACCAAATGGGATTCATTCCAGGGATGCAAGGCTGGTACAATATTCGCAAATCAATAAACGTGATACACCACATAAACAAAATGAAGAATAAAAACCACATGATCATATTAATAGATGCTGAAAAAGCATTCGACAAAATCCAGCATCCATTTTTGATAAAAGCACTCAGCAATGTGGTAATAGAGGGATCGTATCTCAACATAATAAAGGCCATATATGAAAGACCTACAGCCAACAGCATACTCAATGGACAGAAATTAAAAACATTTCCATTAAGAACAGGAACAAGACAGGGATGTCCACTTTCTTCACTCTTATTTAACATTGTACTGGAAGTCTTAGCCACAGCAATCAGACATGAAGAAAAAATAAAAGGAATCCAAATTGGAAAGGAGGAAGTGAAACTGTCATTATTTGCAGATGACATGATACTATATATAGAAAACCCCAAAGACTCCATCAAAAATCTACTCGACTTAATAAATGAATTTGGAAAAGTAGCAGGATACAAAATTAACGTCAAGAAATCGACAGCATTCTTGTATACCAATGATGAACTCACAGAAAGAGAAACTGAAAAAACAATCCCATTTACCATCGCGCCAAAAAAATTACGATACCTAGGAATAAACTTAACCAAAGAAGTAAAGGACCTATTTGCAGAAAACTACAGGTCATTGAAAAAAGAAATAGAGGAAGATATAAAAAAGGGGAAGCACATACCCTGTTCATGGATAGGAAGAATTAACATCATTAAAATGTCCCTACTACCCAAAGTAATCTATAGATTCAATGCAATCCCCATCAAAATACCAACGACATATTTCATAGAACTAGAACAAATACTTCAAAAGTTCATATGGAACCAAAGAAGACCCCGAATAGCCACAGCAATCTTGAGAAAGAAGGACAAAATAGGTGGGATCACAATACCAGATATCAGGTTATATTACAAAGCGACTGTAACCAAAACAGCCTGGTACTGGCACAAGAACAGGCATATAGACCAGTGGAACAGAACTGAAAACCCAGAAATGGACCCAAGGCAATACGCTCAATTAATATTTGACAAAGGTGGCAAGAGCATACAGTGGAGTAAAGACAGCCTCTTTAATAAATGGTGTTGGGAAAATTGGACAGCTACATGCAAAAAAATGAAACTAGACCATCAACTTACACCATACACAAAAATAAACTCAAAAGACTTAAATGTGACCCGTGAATCCATAAAAATTCTAGAAGAAAATGTAGGCAACAAAATTTTGGACATCATATGGAGCAGAATTTTCACTGATACATCACCTAAGGCAACAGAAATAAAGGAGAAAATGAACACATGGGACTACATCAAACTAAAAAGCTTCTGCACAGCAAAAGAAACAATCATCAAAATGGAAAGGCAACCCACTATATGGGAGAACATCATTGCCAATGATGTATCAGATAAGGGGTTAATTTCCAATATATATAGAGTGCTTATACAACTCAACAAAAGGAAGACAAAGAACCCAATTAAAAAATGGGCAGATGAGCTGAATAGACACCTCTCCAAACAGGACATACAAATGGCCAAGAGACATGAAGAAATGCTCAACATCACTAATCATCAGAGAGATGCAAATTAAAACAACAATGAGGTATCACCTCTCACCTGTCAGAATGGCGGCCATCAACAAATCATCAAACAACAAGTGTTGGCGAGGGTGTGGAGAAAAGGGGACTCTAATACACTGCTGGTGGGAATGCAGACTGGTGCAGCTGCTATGGAAAACAATATGGTGCTACCTCAAAAAATTAAAAATTGAACTTCCATTTGACCCAGTGATCCCACTGCTGGGAATATACCCTAAGAAGCCTGAAACACCAATCAGGAAGAATATATGTACCCCCATGTTCATAGCAGCACTATTTACAATAGCTAAGATCTGGAAACAGCCCAAGTGTCCACCAGTGGACGAATGGATAAAAAAGCAGTGGTACATATACACAATGGAGTACTATGCAGCGGTAAGAAAGAAAGATCTCTTATCCTTTGAGACGACATGGAGGGACCTGGAAAGTATTATCCTAAGTGAAAGAAGCCAAGCAGAAAACGACAAATACCACATGATCTCACTTATATACGGAATATAATGAACATAACAGTCTGAGGAATACAGTAGACCCAGACACATGGAAGTAGGGCACAGACTGACATCCCTCAGAAGAGGGGGTGGGGGGATGGGGGGGTGGGAAGAGATAAACCACAGAACTTATATGCATGTATGCATGACCAATGGACATGGACAACTAAGCCGGGGACGGGGCGGAGGTGGGGTGGGGTGGGGGTTGCCAATGGGGTAAAAAGGTAAAATATCTGTAACAAAAAATAAATAAATAATTCATAAAAAAAGAAAAAGAAAAAAAAATTTTTTTTAAGTGTATCATTTTCTAAAATTATTAATTACATATCAAGTTAAGGCAAAGATAAGAAACCATCCTCAATTATATGGCTATGTACTGAATCTTGTGGGGCTTATTTGCAAAACAAGCAAATGCAATAACAACTCTGTTGGTCTGGAGCAGCAAACTAGTATCATTGTCTTTTTACAAAGTTTCCATATATTACAGACATATTTTAGCTTTCGAAGTGCCTATGCTATTTGTTTCCCAAAATAAAAAGGCGAATGCAGATTCACACTCTATCATTGTGTTGAAACAAAGTTTCTGTTTGTTCAATGGGAGAACACAGAAAAGTACATAAAAGAAAATGATCTCATGCTACTAAAGGTTTCCCCATGCTAATGAACAAGGAGATGAAATAAGAAAGAAATGGAGTTCTTTTTCCCATCTTGCAAGATGGCGGGGGGAAAACCGTAGAAGCCGGATACTAAGGAGAAGAAACCTGATAGTAAAAAGAAGAAACCTGGAGCCAAGAAGGCTGATGCTGGTGGCAAGGTTAAGAAGGGTAACCTCAAACCAAGACACCTAAGAAAGGGAAGCCCCACTGCAGCCGAAACCCTGTCCTAGTCGGAGGAATTGGCAGATATTCCTGGTCGGCTATGTATTCTTAAAAGGCCATGTACAAGAGGAAGTATTCCGCAACTAAATCCAGGATTGAAAAGAAAAAGAAGAGAAAAGTTCTTGCTACTGTCACAAAACCAGTTGGAGGCAACAAGAATGGTGGTACCTGAGTGGTTAAACTTTGCAAAATGCCAAATATTATCCTACTGAAGATGTGCCTCGAAAGCTGTTGAGCCATGGCAAGAAACCTTCAGTCAGCATGTGAGAAAACTGCGGACCAGCATCACTCCCAGGACCATTCTGATCATCCTCACTGGGCACCACAGAGGCAAGAGGATGCTTTTCCTGAAGCAGCTGAGCAGTGGCTTGCTACTTGTGACTGGACCTCTGTCCCTTAATCGAGTTCCTCTGCATAGAACACATCAGAAATTTGTCATTGCCACCTCCACCAAAATTGATATCAAAATTGATATAGTGGTGTGAAAATCCCCAAACATCTCACTGATGCTTACTTTAAGAAGAAGAAGCTGTGCAAACCCAGGCACCAGGAGGGTGAGATCTTCGGCACACAGAAAGAGAAATACAAGATTACAGAGCAGCGCAAGGTTGAGCAGAAAGTCGTGGACTCACAAATTCTGCTAAAAATCCAAGTTGCTCCTCAGCTCCAGGGCTACCTCCACTCTGCGTTTGCTCTCACAAGTGGGCTTTATCCTCATAAAATGGTGCTCTAATTTTTGTTTTACAAAGAACCTAATTAAATAACTGATCTATTGTTAAAAAAAGAAAGAAAGAAAGAAATGATCTTTGCTTCGTTGAAAATAACATTGCTAGGCACTTGGATGGTATACAGCCTGTGTATGCAAATATAGTTCTCACTTGTATGGCATCATTAAGTATCAATGAAGCCATACAAGTGAGTAGAACTATATTTTGTATTTCTATCAATGAAACATAACAAAAGCCTCCGCTGCCACCCCGCCCCAGTCCTGCGAACCCTGATGCCTGCTAAGCCCTCCGCTGGTGCCTCAAGAGCTGGCACGGACTGACTCAACTGCACGCTGCTACCCAGGCTGAGTCCTGCAAACTCTGCGTGCTAAACCCTCGGCTGGTGCCGCACAGACTCGCAGGGACCAGGAGACTCTGCTGGAAGCTGCTGTACCCTGGCAGTGTCTCGCTACCGTGGCTCAGTCCTGGGGCTTCTGCTGATTGGTGCAAAACCCTCTGCTGGTGCCACAGCCGTAGCCGCCCTTGGCAGGAAGCAGAGCTCTAGGGTTAAAAGTCCCAGGCGGCTCCAGGACGCAGAGTCTAGACAGAGGCTAAATTGGCAGCAGCCACTCACCTTGAGCTCCAGCAGAGGGAAGGCAGACTGGATTGCAACTGTGTGGGGTCACTTGGGTTTTGGAGGGTGCTAAGAGCTTTTGCTGAGTGCAGCCACGCAGGACTGTGGTCATTTTACTCCTTCCCAGGGCCCTGGGGAGAGGCAAGGCTGAGGCCCCTTCCTTAGAGATTCAATCCCACCTCGTGGCCATTGAAATGCTACTTGAGGCCCATTAACAATCAGCAGCTGCCCCAACCTCAGGAAATCCTCTTACACTGAGCACCTGAGGGAGTTTTTCAGGCAACTCAGAAACCAAGGGTCTTCAGGTGACCTCTACTAATAGCCTCCAGGAAAAAACAAAACAAAACAAAACAAAACAAAACAAAACAAAAACCTAGAGGATAACTACCATTCCCTGGGCCAGCAACACTAACCAGAAAAGCTAAGACTTGAAGGTGGTGTTTAAAGTGGGTCCTCCCTGGCTCATCCAAACCCAGAAGAGGGGACAACAAACAGCAGAACCCAACACCCACAGGGAAAATTTGGCAGACTCCAAAGCCCACTGTGATAGCCAAAATGGTGAAAAACAGAAACAAAAGCCAAATGAAAGAACATGATATCTCTATGGAAGATGAGATAAATGAGGTGCAGTTAAGCAAGTTAACAGAACTAGAATTTAGAGCCACGATGTTGAGGATGCTCAACAGCATGTGTAAGGATATGAGCACCACGAGTAAAGACATAGAAATGTTGAAAATCAACCAGATGGAAATTAAAAACCAAGAGGAAGAAATGAAGAATGACATATCAGAAATGAAAAACACATTGGAAGGCCTAAAAAGCAGAGTAGGGGAAGCTGAGGACCGGATCAGTGAATTAGAAGACAGGCTAGAAAAAATCAACCAATCAGAAAACCAAAAGGAAAAAAACAATTAAAAAAACAGGAAGACAGCTTAAGAGAACTGTGGGACAACTGGAAACGAAATAATATTCGCATCATTGGAGTCCCTGAAGAAGAAGAAAATAAGCAAGGGTTAGAGAATATATTCAAAGAAATAGTGACAGAAAACTTCCCTAATTTGGTGAAGGAAGGAGGCATTCAAGTTCAAGAAGCACAGAGAGCCCCAAGTAAGAAGAATCCAAACAGGCCTACACAAAGACACATAGTAATCAAACTGCCAAAAATTAAAGACAAAGAGAGAATCCTAAAAGCAGCAAGAGATAAGCAACAGGTTACCTACAAAGGAAACCCCATAAGGCTCTCAGCTGACATCTCACAAGAAACACTACAGCCAGAAGGGAATGGCATGAAGTAATCAAGGTCATGAAAGACAAGGATCTGAATCCAAGACTACTCTACCCAGCAAGGCTATCATTCAAAATAGAAGGTCAAATAAAGAGCTTCCCAGACAAAAAAGGCTAAGGGAATACACTAGCACCAAACCAGCACTGCAAGAAATGTTAAAAGGACTGCTGTAGTTAGCAGGAGAAATGGGAAGAAAAATAGAACCACACTAAACAAAAATGGCAATAAATAAGTACATATCAAAAATCACCTTAAATGTAAATGGACTGAATGCTCCCATAAAAAGACACAGAGTAGCTGATTGGATAAGAAAGCATGACTCATCTATATGTTGTTTACAAGAGACCCACCTCACAACAAAAGACTCACATAGATTGAAAGTGAAGGGATGGAAAAAAATCTTCCAAGCAAACGAAAAAGAAAAAAAAAGCTGGGGTAGCAATACTCATATCTGGTAAAAATAGATTTCAGAATGAAGGCCATAAATAGAGACAAATAAGGCCACTATATAATATTAAAAGGATCTATCCAACAGGAAGATATAACCTTGATTAATATATATGCACCCAATATAGGAGCAACAAAATATATTTAAAAACTTCTGGAGGACTTCAAAGGAGAAATAGATAGCAATACAATCATAGCAGAGGACTTCAACACCCCACTGACATTGCTGGATAGATCCTCTAGACAAAAAATTAGCAAGGAAACCGAGACTCTAAATGAAGCACTAGACCAAATGGATTTAATAGATATCTACAGAGAACTACACCCCAAAACTACAGAATTCACCTTCTTCTCAAGTGCACATGGGACATTCTCAAAGATAGACCACATGTTAGGGCACAAACTAAGTCTCTACAAGTTCAAGAAGATTGAAATCATATCAAGCATCTTCTCAGATCACAACGGCATGAAACTAGAAATCAATTGCAAGAGGAACATTTAAAGACATTTGAACACATGAAAGCTAAATAGCATGTTATTAAACAATAAATGGGTCACCGAGGAGATCAAGGAAGAAATCAAAAACTTCCTTAAAACCAATGAAAATGAAGACACAACAACACAAAATCTATGGGATGCAGCAAAAGCAGTTCTGAGAGGGAAGTTCATAGCACTACAGGCCTACCTCAAAGAAGAAGAAGAAGAAGAAGAAAAGAAGAAGAAGAAGAAGAAGAAGAAGAAGAAGAAGAAGAAGAAGAAGAAGAAAAATCTCTAATAGACTATCTAACTTCACAACTTAAAGAACTAGAGAGCACACAAAAAGAAAACCCCAGAGCAAGTAGAAGAAAGGAAATAGTAAAGATCAGAGCAGAAATAAATGACACAGAGACCAAAAAAACAATTCAAAGGATCAGTAAAACAAAGAGTTGGTTTTTTGAAAAGATAAACAAGATTGATGGACCCTTAGCTAGACTCACCAAGGAACAGAGAGAGAGAACCCAAATACACAGAATCAGGAATGAAAGAGGAGAGATAACAACCGACACCACAGAAATACAAAAGATCGTTAACAACTACTATGAACCATTATATGGCAACAAATTCGACAATCTAAGTGAAATGGACAAATTTCTACAAACACATAGTCTCCCAAAACTAGATCAGGAAGAGATAGAAAACTTGAACAGACCAATAACAACAGACGAAATTGAAGATGTAATCAAGACTCTCCCAGCAAACAAAAGCCCAGGCCCAGATGGCTTCACAGGGGAGTTTTACCAAACATTCAAAGAAGAACTAATACCCATTCTCCTCAAACTATTTCAAAAAATTCAAGAAGAAGGAAGACTTCCAAAGTCGTTTTATGAAGCCAGCATAATTCTAATTCCAAAACCAGAAAAAGACACTACGAAGAAAGAAAACTACAGGCCAGCCCTGGCCGGTTTGGCTCAGCGGTTAGAGCGTCGGCCTGCGGTCCTGAGAGACCCGGGTTCGGTTCCCGCTAAGGGCGCGTACCTCGGTAAGAAAACTACAGGCCAATATCCCTGATGAACATAGACGCCAAAATCCTAAACAAAATACTAGCAAATCGGATCCAACAATACACCAAAAAATTATCCACCATGACCAAGTGGGATTCATTCCAGGGATGCAAGGCTGGTACAATATTCGCAAATCCATAAACGTGAAACACCACATAAATAAAATGAAGAATAAAATCCACATGATAATATCAATAGATGCTGAAAAAGCCTTTGACAAAATCCAGCATCCATTTCTGATAAAAACGCTCATCAGTGTGGTAATAGAGGGATCATATCTAGACATAATAAAGGCCATATATGAACGACCTACAGCCAACATCATACTCAATGGGCAAAAACTAAAAGCATTTCCCTTAAGAACAGGAACAAGGCTAGGATGCCCACTTTTGCCACTCCTATTTAACATAGTACTGGAAGTCTTAGCCACAGCAATCAGACAGGAAGAAAAAATAAAAGGGATCCAAATTGGAAAGGAGGAAGTGAAATTGTCATTATTTGCAGATGACATGATACTATACATAGAAAACCCCACAGACTCCATCAAAAGTTTACTCGACTTAATAAATGAATTTGGCAAAGTAGTTGGATACAAAATTAACGTAAAGAAATCAACGGTATTCATACACACCAATGGGGTTTTCTCTGTATAGTAAACTCACAGCAGAATAGAGGAAACTGAGGACCGGATCAGTGAATTAGAAGACAGGGTAGAAAAAATCAACCAATCAGAAAACCAAAAGGAAAAAAACAAGTAAAAAACAGGAAGACAGCTTAAGAGTACTGTGGGACAACTGGAAACGTCATAGTATTCACATAATAGGAGTCCCCGAAGAAGAAGAAAATCAGCAAGGGTTAGAGAATATATTCAAAGAAATAGTGACAGAAAACTTTCCTAATTTGGTGAAGGAAGAAGGTATTCAAGTTCAAGAAGCACAGAGAGCCCCATGTAAGAAGAACCCAAAAAGGCCCACACCAAGACACATAGTAATTAAAATGCCAAAAATTAAAGACAAAAAGAGAATCCTAAAAGCAGCAAGAGAAAAGCATGATACTATACGCAGAAAACTTTAAAGACTCCCTCAAAAATGTACTAAACTTAATAAATGAATTTGGCAAAGTAGCAAGATACAAAGTTAACTTCAAGAAATCAACGGTATTCGTGTACACCAATGATGAACTCACAGAAAATAAACTGAAAAAACAATCCCATTAACCATCACAGCAAAAAAAATTAAGATACCTAGGAATAAACTTAACCAAGTAGTAAAAGACCTATATGCAGAAAACTACAGGTCATTGAAAAAAGACATAGAGGAAGATATAAAAAAGTGGAAGCACATACCTTGATCATGGGTTGGAAGAATTAACATCCTTAAAATGTCCATACTACCCAAAGCAATCTGTAGATTCAATGCAATCCCCATCAAAATTCCAACTACATATTTTACAGAACTAGAGCCCATACTTCAAAAGTTCATATGAAACAAAAAAAGTCCCTGAATAGCCACAGCAATCTTGAAAAAGAAAAACGAATTAGGTGAGATCACAATACCAGATATGAGGTTATAGTACAAAGCGACTGTAATCAAAAGAGCCTGGTACTGGCACAAGAACAGGCATATAGACCAGTGAAACAGAATAGAGAACCCAAAAATAGACCCAATGCAATATGCTCAATTAATATTTGACAAAGGTGGCAAGAGCATATAGTGGAGTAAAGACAACCTCTTTAATAAATGGTGTTGGGAAAACTGGACAGCTACATGCAAAAAAATAAAACTAGACCATCAACTTACACCCTACACAAAAATAAACTCAAAATGGATAAAAGACTTAAATGTGACCCGTGAATACATAAAAATTCTAGCAGAAAATGTAGGCATCAAAATTTCAGACATCATACACAGCAGAATTTTCACTGATACATCACCTAAGGCAACAGAAACAAAGGGGAAAATGAACACATGGGACTACATCAAACTAAAAGGCTTCTGCACAGCAAAAGAAACAATCATCAAAATGGAAAGGCAACCCACTGTATGGGAGAACATCATTGCCAATGATATATCAGATAAGGGGTTAATTTCCAAAATATATAGAGTGCTTATACAGCTCAACAGAAGGAAGATAAAGAACCAAATTAAAAAATGGGCAGAGGAGCTGAATAGGCACCTCTCCAAACAGGACATACAAATGCCCAAGAGACATATGAAGAAATGCTCAACATCACTAATCATCAGAGAGAAGCAAATTAAAATAACAATAAGGTATCACCCCAACCTTGTCAAAATGTCTGCCATCAATAAATCATCAAACAACAAGTGTTGGGAAGGGTGTGGAGAAAATGGGACTCTAGTACACTGCTGGTGGGAATGCAGACTGGTGCAGCAACTATGGAAAACAATATGGTGTTACCTCAAAAAATTCAAAATTGAACTTCCATATGACCCAGTGATCCCGCTTCTAGGAATATACCCTAGGAAGCCTGATACACCAATCAAGAATAATATATATATTCATAGCAGCATTATTTACAGTAGCTAAGATCTGGAAACAGCTCAAGTGTCCATCAGTGGACGAATGGATAAAAAAAGCTGTGGTACATATACACAATGGAATACTATGCAGCCGTAAGAAAGACCTCTTATCTTTTGAGATGACATGGAGGGACTTGGAAAGTATTATCCTAAGTGAAATAAGCCAAGCAGAAAAAGACAAATACCCCATGATCTCACTTATATTCAGAATATAATGAATGTAACAGTCTGAGGAATACAGTAGACCCAGGTACATAATAGTAGGGCACAGACTGACGTCCCTCAGAAGAGTGGGTTTGGGGGGTGGGAAGAGATAAACCACAGAACTTACATGCATGTATGCATAACCAATGGACAATAAAGCTGGGGACGAGGCGGGGGGGATGGGGATGAGATGCTAATGTGGTAAAAAAGGAGAAACACATGTAACAAAACAAAAACAAAAAACAAAAAAAATTAATAAAGAAATAATAAATAATCAATCAATCAAAACAAAACAAAACAAAACAAAACAAAACAAAACAAAACAAAACAACAAAACACTATTGTCAAGTCTTACCTTCCTGGGCAGGGTTGCAAGCCCAGAAATGGTTCAGTTATTCTCTAGCTTTCTGTCTGGAGGTTATTAGTCACAGTTACCTGAAGAGCCTTGTCTTCTCAGTTGAATGAAATACTCCCTGAGGCATTCAGGGCAAGGGGGTTTCCTGAGCTGAATAGACAGTTCCAGTCCAGTCTGCTCTCCTTCTGCCAGAGCCCAAGATGAGTGGCTGTGGCCATTTTAGCATCTGTCCTGGCTCTGCCCTGTGGAGTTGCTTGGAAATGTAACCCCAAGGGTGCTGCCCATGGCTAAGGCCACTGCTGTTTGTGGGCTCCCAGCCCCCCTCTCGCACTTCTGCAATCCTTCCAGGATTGAGTCAGTGTCCCTGGTTATATGGTCCTGCAAGCTGCTTTTCTGTTGCTTTTTTCTGATGATTTGTCTTTATTTTTGTTGTAATTCTAGTTTGGTCCTGGGAGATAGTCTGTGTAACTTCCATTCACTCTGCCGCCATTTTGGAATCTCTCCTGATTTTTTAAAAATATATTTTTTTCAAGCTCTGCATCTTTCAGTCTGAAGTGGGTCTCTTATAAACAGCATATGTATGGACCTTGTTTTCTTATTCATTCAGCCACCTTATGTCTTTTGATTGGAGCATGTAATCCATTTACATTTAAAGTGATTATTAATAGGTCCATAATTATTGTCATTTTATTGTTCATATTTATTTTCTTTTTATCCTTTCTTCCTTCTTCTTAAAGAAGCTTCTTTCACATTTCTTGTAACACTGGTTTGGTGGTGATGAAGTCCTTTAATCTTTTCTTGTCTGGGCAGCTCTTTGTCTCTTCTTCAATACTATCTTTATTTTATTTTTATTTTTCTTAATCCTCACTCAAGGATAATTTCCCACTGATTTTGATTTTTAAAGAGAGTGGAAGTTATGGGGGTGTGTGAGAGAGAAAGAGAGAGAGAAACATCAATTGGTTGCCTCCCACACATGTCCCAACCAGGGCCAGGGATTAAACCTGCATCCTAGGTACATGCCCTTGACCGGTAATTGAACCTGTGACCCTTTGATGTGTAGGCCAGTGCTTTAACCACTGAGAAACACAATCCAGGGCTATTTTTCAATTTTAAATGATAACCTTGCTTAGCAGAGTAGTCTTAGTTGTAGGTCTTTGCTTGTCATCACTTTGAGTATTTCATCCCTTCTGGGCTGCAAGGTTTCTAGTGAGAAATCAACTGACAGTCTTATGGGTGCTCCAACTGACACTCTTATGGGTGCTCCCTTGTAAGTAACTACATTTCTCTTGCTGCTTTTAAGATCCTCTCTGTGTCTTTAACCTTTGCCACTTTAATTATATGTCTCAGTGTGGGACTTTTTGTATTCATTTGCTTGAGACCCTCTGTGCTTCCTGGACTTGTTTGTCTTTTTCCTTCACCAGGTTGAGAACCTTTACAGTCTTTATTTCTTCAAATAGATTCTCAGTCCTTGCTTTATTCTTTTCCTCCTGGTAGTCCTATGATGCAAATCTTGTTACACTTAATATTGTCACAGAGGTCTCTTAAACTATCCTCATTTTAAAAATTATTTTTCAATAATTATATTTAAATTTTTTATTGATACTATTGCAGATTAGTATATACCATTCCACTGCTCTTTGCCACGGCCACACAGCCCCAACCCCCAAACCTTGGCCCTCACCACAGAGATTTTCTATGTCCATGGGCTATGCATATATGTTCTTTAGCTAATCCCTTCCCCTTCCATTATCCATTCCCTCACCACCCTCCCTTTGGATATTTGTTAGTCTGTTCAATGTATCCATGCCTCTAGTTCTATTTTGTCTGTCAGTTTATTTTGTTCATTAGAGTCCACATATTAGTGAGATCATATGGTATTTGTCTTTCTCTGATCAGCTTATCTCACTTAGCATAATAATCTCCAGGTCCATTCATGCTGTTGCAAAGGGTAAGATCTTCTCTTTTACAGCCACATAGTATTCCATTGTGTAAATGTACCACAACTTTTTAAATACACTCATCTACTGATGGGTATTATAAATAATACTGTTATGAACATGGGGTGCATCTATTTTTTCTGATTACTGTTTTGGGATTCTTAGAATATATACACAGAAGTGGGATAGCTCAGTCTAAAGAAAGTTCCACTTTTGTTGTTGTTAATCCTCACCTGAGGATATTTTTTTATTAATTTTTAAATAGAGTGGAAGAGAGGAAGGGAGGGAGAGAGAGAAACATCGATGTGAGAAAGGCACATCAATTGGTTGCTTTCCACATGGCTCTGGTTGGGGATCAAACCTGCAACCCAGGCATGTGCCCTTGACTGGGAATAAAACCCATGATCCTTTGGTCCACAGGCCTATACTCTAACCACTGAGCCAAACCAGCCAGGGCAAAAGGCAGTTCCATTTTTAACTTTTTGAGGAAACTCCATACTGGCTGCATCAGTCTGTAATATCTATCAGCAATGTACTAGGGTTCCCTTTTCTGCACATCCTCACCAGCACTTGTTTGTTGATTTATTGATGGTAGCCATTCTGGCATTGTACTTTAAATTTGCATCTCCCTGATGATTTGTGACAGTGAGTATGTTTTCAATCAGCCCTCTGTATGTCTTCTTTGGAGAAGTGTCTATTCAGGTCTTTTGCCCATTTTTCAATGGGTTGTTTATCCTCCTGGTGTTGAGTTGTATAAGTTTTTTATATATTTTGGAGATTAATTCCTTATCAGATGAATAATTGGTGAATATGTTCTTCCATAAGGTGGGTTCACTTTTCGTTTTGTTGATGCTTTCTTTTGCTGTGCAGAAGCATTATAGTTTGATGTAGTCCCATTTGTTTATCTTTTCCTTGTTGATTTTTTGTCTAGAAGATCTATACAGTGATTTCAGTGTGGTGCTTAAAGTCCCCTACTATGACTTTATTCCTATCAATCTCTCCCTTAAAATGTTCTAAAAATCATCCTCCCTATATTTAGGTGCTCCTATGTTGAGTGTGTATGTTCACAAGGCTTATAATTACTTGTTGGATCAATCCCATTAGTATTATGTAGTTACCTCCTTTGCCTTTTGTTATGGCCTTTGTTTTGTAGTCTGTTTTGTCAGATATGCATATTGCCACCCCAGCTTTCTTTTCATCTCCATTTGCATGAAATATTTTGTTCTATTTCTTCTCTTTCAGTCTGTGTGAATCTTTTGTTCTGAGGTGGGTCTCTTGTAGACAGCATATATATGGATCATGTTTTCTTATCCATCCAGCTACCCTATGTCTTTTGTTTGGAGCATTTAATTCATTTACATTTAAGGTTATTATTGATAAGTACATATTTATGCAATTTTTCTCTTTATGCTTATATTCCTCTCTCTTCATATTTCTTTTTTCTTCTTAAAGCTGTCCATTTACCATTTCTTAAAATGCTAGTTTGAGTGTAATGAACTCCTTTAGCCCCCCCCACACACTTTTTTTGTTTTAGAAGTTCTTTATTTTGCCTTTAATTTTAATAGATAGTCTTGCTGTATATAGCAGTCTTGGTTTTAGGTCTGGCCTGAAGTGATTCTGTTGAAAAATCAGCTAATCAGCTAACAGCCTAATGGGAGTTCCATTGTAGGTAACCAATTGTTTCTCTCTTGCTGCCTTTAAGATTTTCTCTTTGTCTTTAGGTTTTTCCATTTTAATTATTATATGTCTTAGTGTGGGTCTCATTTGGTTCATGTTGTTTGGGATTCTGTGCAACAAGTTCTGTGAACTTGTGCAACATTTTCCTTCATCATGTTAGGGAAGTTTTCTGTTATTATTTCTTCCAACATGTTTCCTATCACTTGCATACTTTCTTCTCCTTCTGGTATACCATGATGCAACATTGTTATTCTTCATGTTGCTTCAAAGTTCCTTTAAACTATTCTTGTTTTTTAAATTTATTTTTGTTGCTCTGATTGGGTACTTTTTTTTACCTTATCTTTCACATCTCTACTTTTATCCTCTGCTTCAACCAGCTTACTTTTAATGCCTTCCAGTGTTTTTTTGATGTCAGAAATGGTATTCTTCATTTCATGTTCATAATTTCTATGTCCTTTTTCATACTGATATAGTTCACACTAAGTTCCTTGAGCATTCTTATAACCATTATTTTGAACTCTTTCTGATAAATTGTTTGCCTCCATTTCATCTAGCTCTTTTTCTGGATAGTATTACTTCCCTTTCATTTGGATAATGTTTATTTGTCTTCCCATTTTAGCTGCCTCTTTGTGTTTATTTCTATGTATTAGATATAACTGTTATGACTCTCAGACTTCATGGGGTGGCCTTATGTAGTAAGTGTCCTGTGGGATCCAGTGGTGCAGTCTCCTTGATCTCCCAAGCTGGATGCTCTAGGAATGTCCTTTGTGTGGGATATTTGGGCTCTTCTGTTGTTACTGGGTCTTGGTTGTTGTTTCCTTTGTGGCTGGGATATCCCCTCAGGTTGGCTGATTGAGGCTCCACATCAACCACATCACATGAACTGTTGTACAGGTGCCCAGGAGAATTGACAATCCTGTTAGATACTTTTAATTTGTTATGAGGCATAGGAGAAAATATGCATGAAAGTGTTTTCCTCTGAAAAGCACCGCCAACTATAAACTAGAGATATTATCACTAGTGCTTTCTAACTGAATCAACTTCTGCTAAACATTTTCAACCTACTCACTTTCTTTTCCTCTCTTATTTCTGTTGTCCAAACTCATTCACTATTCACAAGCCAGTTAGCAATTGAGCATTATCTTTTCTTATTTCCTCACCACCCCCTATGTCTTATCTTTGACCAACCTTTGTGTATTGACCTCTTCCTACCTGTCTTCCATCTGTTTAATTCTAAATTCTTGTTTTCTCTTTTTACTATTTCTATTGGGTGTTTTCTGCTACCTTGTCTTCCAAATCACTGATCTAGTCCTCTGCTTCATCTAGTGTATTTTTTATTTCAGTTGTTGCATTCTTCACTTCTGACTGGTCCCTTTTTAGTATTTCTATGTTCTTTTTGTGCTTACTATCTCTATGATGAAGTGTTCACTAAGTTTCTTAAGCATCCTTATAATCAATGTTTTCAACTCTGTATCTGGTAAATTTCTTGCCTCCATTTCCTTTAGATCCTTTTCTGGGGTTTTCTCCTGTTCTTTCATTTGGAACATGTTTCTTTGTCTCTTCATTTTGGCTGCTTTTCTGTGTTTGTTTCTATGTGTTAGGTAGATATTCTATGTCTCCCAGTCTTGGTAGGGTGGCCTTACATAGAAGATGTCCTGTGGGATTTAGTGGCACAATTTCCATGACTACCTGAGCTGGGTGCTTCAGGAGTATCCCTTGTGTGGGTTATGCATGCTCTCCTGTTGCAATTAAGCCTTGATTTCTGTTGGTACATCAGTGGGTGAAATTGTAGGCTGACTGGATGTGAAGATTAGCCACAACCACAGTGTACACGTTACTTTGTGGGGGCTGATGCCACAGAGTAGGGCTCACCCCAGTGGGATCTGGTGTCTGCTGAGATTTCCTTTTGGGTGTGTCACTCTGGTCTGAAGTTGGCCACTGAATATGTTGATTCTTGGGTCTCTTTGGGGGGCTCCAGTGAGGCCAAAGTCAGCCACTGCCTGTTGCTGGCCTGGGGTAACCTTTTAGGAGCTACAGAGTGATCTGTTATTGATAGATGCTTGCACTGGACCTTGAGGCCTGTGGGAGAGGTCATGTTGTGAACTGAGGTTGGCTGTCACCAGTACCAAGCCTGGGGTAGCTCAGCAAAAGGCATGAGGCTCCTCAAGGCATGCCTCTGCCTGCCACTGCTTGCCAGCTGCCAGTAAGGCTCAGCCACTAAAAAAGCCCCAGGCCATATATGAGTTGAGTGAGACCTGGTTTCAGGGAGTCACGAGGGCGGGGCGAGTGTTGTTCGCCAGGTTAACGCAGATTCAGATTTGGTACCAGTGCTAGTGCTATATCCACTCAACAAAAGTCACAGGGCACCCTGAAGTCACTCACCACCTGCCTGGGGCCTGTGAAACTTCAAGAGTTATTAAGAAAGGCTGCAGTGTGAGCTGAGACTAGCTGCCTTTCCAATGAAATAGTGTCTGGAGGTGGGCCAGTTGGGTGGGGTGTGGTCTCAGGGAGTCATCCTGGGCGGGTAAGTGGTGTTCACCAGGCTAATGCAGATTAATATTTGGTGCCTGCTTGTAACTATTAGCCCTCTGGGGGAAGGGCTCAAAACAGGAAAGATTGCCCCTGACAGCCAGCTGTGTGAGGGTTCAACACAGGGACAATGGTAACTGTCTCTCCAGCCCTCATCTAAAGCCATATGACCTTATATTCTTCCTTTTAGAAATTCTCAGGGTCATTTGAATAAGACCCTGAGAAGCACTGACTAAAGGAGACACAGTTGACTTTATTTAACACAGTATTTTCCAAACCTCTTAGATCATGGAAGCTTTTCATCAAATAACATTATTGAACATTCTTCTGCAGTGGTACACTTTGGAAAGACTACCCTACAATGTTGAGCACTAGTAGATACAAATGTGTTTCTTGGTTTTGGTCTCATGCCCAAGTACAGCATGAGAAATTTAGAATCTCTGTCTACAAAATCTATCAATTTACATAGTTTCCAGTTAGGCTCCCAAAGTATAAGGAGTGACAGGAGATATTATTCCTAAACCAAGATTTTGGATAGGATGAAGGGGAAGCCATGGGAGGAGGTGTTGGGGGGGGGGGGGGAGGATGCATTCAGCCATGGCATTAGGGAGTCCAGGACTCAGTGCCTACTATGGAGTTACCCCCCATACACACAACCCCTCAGGGGAGACTCAGTGGTTTTCACACAGATAGGTTCTAGTTGCATGTTGTTGAAATTTAACACAGGTGGAGGAGGGAATCAGTGCCACAGAAAAGGAAAGGGAAAGAAGTGGTATCTACCTGTGACTTGTTTTTCTAGAAATTAATGTGAAGGTCTGAGAACTGCCCCACAGAATGGATTCATAGAAGACAGAATAAGAAAGGATCCAGGAGGTTCAGCTCCCTCAAGCCAGATGGAAACTTTGAGGCTGAGTGATTAAATAGTAACCACTTTGGCCAGTGACTGCCAAATCTGGTCAGGGCTCCTGACACCAGGTCAGGGCTTCTAACACCCAACTCAGGGGCCTTCCCACTGTCTGGCTCTGACTCGACACTGACAATAGCTTCATACATGAGGCGATGTGTCCGAGGAGGAGGGGAGGAAAGACATCACAGGCTATTTAATTTTGTTTCTTCAGCATCTTTTTCTTCTTTATGTTTCTATAGTCTTAGATGGTTAATGCATTTGTTTCCCTCACTTATGCTTTATTCTTTGATTATACTCTTCAGTAAACTGATACTTTTTTAATGTCCAGAAGTTAAAAAAAATTCTTAATTTTCACTGCTCTCCACCAGACTTAAATGTAAGACTATTAATTTAAATCTCTGGCTCCTAAAGATAAAGTTGAAAGAAATTCCTTCACAAATATTTGTATAAAGCATTCACTCGATCACAAAAAATATATATGTCAGGCACTGTTTTAGCCTCTGGGATTTATCATGAATAAAACAGATCCAAATCTGCAACCTGTAGAAGTAACATTCTAGTACAGGGAATTAGGGCCTTAACAATAAATGTAATAAAGAAGTCAATTTTGTTGCATGTTAGAATCATGCTTCTCAAACTTTCATGTGCTTAAACATTACCTGGGACCCTGTTGAAATGCAAACTCTTTCAGTAAGTCTGGTTGGGCGGTCATCCCAACAAGCTCCCAAGTGATGATACTGCCCTGTGCATCTAGAAGCAAACTTATAATAACAAAGTGTTTGAAGGTGTGCATAATATGTTAATGGGATTGATCAGCTGAGGCCTCACTCAGAACGGACTTTTGAGCAAAGATTTGAAGAAGATAAGATATAAGGGTATCGTGGCTGGAGAGCTAAAAGTTTCCGGACAGAAGAAAGAATCAGGGCACAGACCCTGAGATGAAGACAAGCCTGAAATATTGGAGAAATGGCAAGGAGGCCCGTGAAGTGGCAGTGGAGTGAGTGAGAGAGTAGGAGGAGAGACAAGAGCAGTAATGAAAAGTGCCAGGAAACAAAGGCAGTTACAGTCATTGGCAGAAGCTGTGATTTTACTCTGAAGGAAACGGGAGCCAGTGGCAATGAGAGCAGAGGAATGCCTGGCCTGACTTCCATTTTACCAGCAGCCTTCTGACTATGTTTTAAAAACATACTAATTTGGGCAAGGAAGACCAGTTAGAAAGCATGGCAAAAATAGCCTTTTGCTATTATTCTTGAATGGAGTGTTTTGTCAGCTTGTTTCTTCTCTCTGTGTTCACTAACATTCCAAGGCTGAGAATTTTGGGGTGCCCCATTGTCTCCTTTCCCCAACTCCCTGTGCATGTGATAAAGAGATGAAGAAGCAGATACAATCACTGGTCCAGCAAGCAGCTTGGATGAGGTTCTGGCTTCAAGCTGCTTCTCCCCTTCCTAGGAGGCAGCAGGGCATAGCCATAGGCCTGATGCAGTAGTTTGTTAGCCTTCTTCATGAGAAGACTCAGTTCAGGCTTCCATTTTCCCTAGTGTTCCCAGCTCTGTTCCCAGCCCTTGAAGCATTTCAGTCTGTGTTGTACTGAGTGAGCTCCCGGCAGACCTCAACTACTTTAGGATCCAGAGCCCAGACTTTACTGTGGCCCCTCTAACTGCCTCTGTTTTTGTTGTTTCTGGTTCAGGGAAATGCTTTCTTGATTTTTTTTTTTTATAATATCACTCCTTTTATTTTATTTTTTTACAGATAGGCAAGTTGCCCTTTTATTGGAAGGGGTTATTTTTTTTTAATGTTTTAAATTGATTTTTTAGAGAAAGAGGAAGAGAGAGGGAGAGAGAGAAAGAAACATCGATGAGAGAGAAGCATCAACATCGATCAACTGCCTCCTGCACACCACCACGAGGGATTGAGCCTGCAACCCGAGCATGTGCCTTGACTGGGAATCAAACCAGCGACCTCTTGGTGCATAGGTCAATGCTCTACCACTGAGCCACATGAGCTGGGCTGCTTTCTTGATATTGAGAAGAGCTTTCGTAAATATCTTGGGTTTGCTTTATCAGTCACTGCTGTGTGTTTGGGGGCAGGGAGCTCACATCTTCTGTGCCAGACATCTTCCTATCTTAGTCTACTTTTAAACAGATTTAATATTCCAAACACTATGATTTGTATTTAACGGAAATCCACAATTCTGTAGTTTCTATGTGCTGATCTTAGTTGTGTATCCTGGAGCCTTGAAGCCATCTTGAAATTCCAAGGAAAGGTGTTAAAGTGAAACTTTAACATAATTTTCACCAGTCACATCTTAAACTCACAGAATATTAAGGCTGGAAGGATCTCAGAAGTCACCTGTTTATGACTGCATTTCATCAATTAGGCATCAGTGAGGGGCAGTAGCTTTTCTAAGATCACACAAGTAGTTGGTGGAAGAATCAGAACTGGAACCCAAATCATTGCTTTGCCCATCACGTCATAACCAGAGGAACACTGACTCGATGACAACTGCGTGACCCACAGATCTTGCCATACCAGCATCCCTGCAGCTCTACCATTTGAAAACACCGCACACGTTATCTCAAGGTTCACTTGTTCTGTAAACCAATTTCTTGCAAGTTTATATTTAATATTGCAAAATATTCCTCATCAGTCTGGCCAATAGTTTTGAATGTCCCTAAGACATAAAAACCTCCAGAACCACAAATTAGAATATGAAGAGAAGCAAGAAAACAGACCTCTAGCCTCCTGGGAAATTATAATCTGTTGTGCAAGAAACTACTATATTCACTGTATCTCAGAAGAAGATTGACAAGTTAATTCATTCTGTTTTTCTCTTATGTAAAGTGTTTGTGCCATTCACATCCTTCCCAAAGCCCAGAACAATGTCCACCTTCAACTTTGGCAGTGGCACAGCTCACCAACCATCATGGCATTTGTATCAGGTGCTTTTGTTTTGAGGACATGGAAAGATGTATAGAAGTGTTTCCTGGGGGCCTGCTTGTCATAGAGTGGATGCATCCTGAGGCACAAGTACTAAGGCACAGGACAGAGCCCCCTAACCTGGGTTTAAGGGCAGGCCTGGATAGGCTCACACCTCTCTGTGTCCTACTCTATTTGGGCTGCTATAACAGAGTATAGTAGACAGGGTGGCTTATAAACACCAAGTTTACTTCTTATAGTTTTGGAGTCTGGGAAGTCCTAGATCAAGGAGCTAGCAGATTCAGTGGTGTGGGTGAGACCTTCCTCCTGGTTCCTGTGTCTTCACAATGGCAGAAGGCTGTAAACTGATTTCTTAGTCTGTAGATGTTATAGATGAAATAAACAGTCCTACTTCAAAGAACTCAGAGCTTTTCTTAAAAATAAGCCCACAGAATAATAGTTAGGAAATTTCAAATTAGTGAACATATATTAAGATATGTAATTAGTCCTTTAATTGGATAAAATAGTTTGGAACATATTTGCCAAAATAAAACTACTAATGTCTACCAATTTTGTGATTCCAGTTGATATGCAGATATTAACTCAACACAGCAATTTGCTATATATAAAGAAGTAGACCTTATTATTGAGTATAAAAGATGACTAACACGTATATCTTACATTTGAGTGGCACTTTAAACTTTTCAGACCAGTTTTAATTATATTCTTTATCCTTTATCCTTCTTTAGCCTTATGAAATCCTCTGGGATAGATAGTGTTTGTTTTATTATCCCCCTTTAAAAGATAAGAAAATTGAAGCATGCAAAGGCGGTATGGCTCATTTAAGATCATATATCTAGTTAGTGGCAGAGCCAGGACAATTGTCAGTCTCCTATCTCATACCCTGCAGTCTTTCTAAAAGACAGAGTCATACAAAATCAGGCCTTGTCCTCCATGTTTCAAAGTCCTATCTCTGATGCTGACACCAGAAAAAGATATTGGATAAAAGAGTGAAAACCCTGCCTGACACTATGCCTGGTAATTATGATTCATAACAAAGTAGTTTTGCCTTCCCTATCATCACCTTGAATTGCTCATTTACTCCCTAAATATTTACTGAGTACCCACTCTGTGTGAGCAAGAGTCTCTAGTCCATGTAATTTATTTTTGTATCTTAGATCATTTTAGTAGCCTATGAAAGTCTTTCCTCTATTGAATATGTTGAATTTGCCACTGGCCATGGGAAGTTGTACCTCTCTTAACTTGAATGGTAAAACACACTATGGTGGAATTGTGTCTCTTTTCCTCCAAACTTTGAAGAATTTTAAATCTAAAGGACAGTTGAAAGAGGTGTACAATGAATGTCCATATACCCCTTGGTATTTCATGACATTTGCTTTATCTTTATATATATTGGGATTTTACTCACACTGGTGGACTCAAGAGTACATCACTGTGTATGTTCTCTGGCTGGGCTAGCATCTGAGCAGCTGAAGCCTGGTTTCTCAGCTTCCTGCGTCAGTGTACTGGAATTGGCTGTGTGGTGTGAACTTACACAGAGCCCCTAGGTGGTCCTGTAAGTAGCACCTCCTCTTGCATTTCTCCCAAGCTCCTGATTATCCATGTAGCCCTAACAGTGATGTAGGACAAGGTTCCTATGAATTATTATTTGATATTGCCAGATGATCTAAATAGCTTGCTCTATAGAAAATTTAAATTTTATAAGCCCTAATTGTTGTTTTTTTTTTTTTTTTTGGTACTGTCCTCTGGCCCTGAATTTGGAAATATGTTCTGGAATCCTTAAAGAGGTGGGTTGGCTCTGATTCTCTGGGCATTGAAATATGCTCTGGATTTTTACTCCTGAGGCTCTAACCCATGAGTGATATGTCAGGGTGATGAGTCAGGTAAGAGGCCTCAAGCATTAATCCAATGACATACTCAAGAGGAAAGGGAATTAAAATATTTCCAGGAATCTTGGTCATTTTACAAGTATTCATGAGACCAAAACTCCATAACTCATACTGACAAAATGGGCAGAGTCCAGTGTAGTCTTGGCTGTGACTGAGACACAATGCATCAGTGCACAGACTTACACACACTGTGTGATGTGTTGACCTGTGGGTGTACATGTGAAACCATCACCACAACCCAGATGATGAAAATGT
This sequence comes from Molossus molossus, assembly GCF_014108415.1. Lineage (NCBI taxonomy): Eukaryota > Metazoa > Chordata > Mammalia > Chiroptera > Molossidae > Molossus > Molossus molossus. The sequence continues at coordinate 8,358,174 of NW_023425347.1, forward strand.
CCATCACCCCCCAAAATCTCATTTCTAGAATTTTATATAAATAAAATCACATGGTATGTTTTGTTGTTGTTTTGTTCTGGCTCTTTAACTTAGCACCATTATTTTCAATGTCTCACGTGTCTCAGCACTCACTCTGTTGCTGAGTAATGCTCTATGGCAACCATAACTCATTTACCTTTCAACTGTTGATTGCCATGCAGGTTATTTTCATTTTGGGGATATTACAAACAAAGCTGCTATGAACATTGGTGTACAAGTCTTTGGACATATGGTTTCATTTCTCTGGGGAAAATACCCAGGGATAGACATCTGATCATAAGGTAAGTAGTTTTTAAATTAACTGATCCACTGTTTCCCAAAGTGGTTGTACCCATTTACATTCCTGCCAGCAGGGCATGAGAGTTCCAGTTCCTCACACCCTGTCCCACATTTTGCATGATCATCTTTAAAAGGTGTGCAGCAGTATCCACACATTGGCTTTGTTTTACATGTAGGGCTTCATTTAAAAATGTAGTTTAGAACACAAATTCTAAGATCATTATACCTTTCCAACTCATTAAACACCTTGCAATTCTGTTTTGTATCTAAGACTTAAAGCTATGAATACCCTACTTCTGTGAACAGAGTTACCACGAGTGTAAAAGTTTGTGGTCACATGCTCAGGGGGCATTGCCTATGACTTTGCCTGCTCACCACCCCCAGGTAATTGTCACTTCCTCCGTGTATCTCACATTTGCTCTCTGACTTTTGCTGGGCACTGCTGCTGCTCTCCAAGCTGCTCTGCAAGGCACACTAGACATTCCCAGTCCTGCATGGGGCACCAGCAGGGATCTTCTGTCAGGGGCCACTGCTGCACAGGGGTTTTACTACTGTACCCGTAGTCTGTTATTGCTCTTAACCCCTTAGAAGTCACTGTGGTTCCTCACTGGTGCCAGCTGCTGATGCTGGAGGCCCACCATCAATGTCCTGCACCCTCAAAACTGCAAGGAGAACTTGGGTGGGGCTGGAAGGAACTGACTGTCTACCCTTTGGACAGTCCTATTGAAGTAGTGCTTAGAGAAATCTCTATTTTTACCTAGATCCCTCTCTCCCTCAAAAATACACACATTTTATTGATGAACACCAGGTTTCAGCTTGTTTAAGTGATTTGCCCAAGCACTTCTTGAGAAGATCTACACAGGAAATAAACCCAGCATGAAACTCAGTTTACTACACAGCAGTGCTTCTGTTACATGTCTGTGTATATATATGAATACTTCCATGAATTTATGTAACACTAGTGTGAAAGTTAAGAAAATCATCTATAGCAGTTGATGTTCTTTTTTTTTTTTTTTAATCCTCACCCAAGGACATTTTTCCAATTTTTGTACAGATAGAGTGGGAGGGAGAGAGAGGGAGAGAGAGAGAGAGAGAAACATCGACGTGAAAGGGACACATCGAGCTGCCACCCGCACGACCAACCAGGGCCGGGGACAAACTGCAACCGAAGTACGTGCCTTAGCGGGAACCGAACCCGGGTCTCTTCGGACCGCAGGCCGACGCTCTAACCGCTGAGCCAAACCGGCCAGGGCGCAGTTGATGTTCTTTAAACACATTTATTACAAGGCATCCAAGGTGATCTTAATGCTATTTGGTTCAAATTAATAATCAGATTAATAATCAGTTTCATCATGCTGAAGAGTAATAATTGATAAAACTGCTAAAGATAAGTCATGGAAAATAAAACAAACTTTTAATTAGCAATTATGTCAAAGTTTTAAGAAACAATGTTATACATAAATATAGAGAAACATTATCTTTTTTATTTTTCAATATCTACACTGAATAGATCTTAAGTCTTTTTTTTAACTTTCTGAGAAAATGAAGTGCCTAGTTATACTTAATAATAACTATGATGAAAATGAAAAGGCTCATTTTTATTGTTGGGAAATTTGGTAGTACAGTAACACTGAGGACTCACATGATTTTAATTTTTTAAAACACCTGGCAACAAAAATCACCTGAAACCTTAAATAAAGTAATTGTATATCCCACAGAGCTCTAAAATGTCTGAGATTAATCAAGGGGGCCATTGAAGCAAACAGTTATTTTTTCAGAGCTTTAAAGAACAGTTTTATTGGAACATGGGCTTTTCAAGCTCAGATGCATCTTCACATCATAGTATTAGTGGAATTTAGAGAGACGGTATAGCCTAGCTATTAAAGAATAGGATCAAGAAACACAGTATGCTTCCTTTCTCTGGGGTAGAACCTTTGTAGTGCTCACTGACCAGGTTCTCTCAACCTGTGGGTCCATGCATATAAATAAAAACCTCTTCTACAGCTTAAGAATACAGACTCTTGGCTCACAGTGCCACTGAATCAGTGTCTGCTAGGGCCGAGGAATATACATTTAAAAAAAATCTCTTAAGGTCCTAGTTCCATGATACCCTTGGGGAAACTTTTAAAACAACCCCCCCCCCAAAAAAAAACCTACTGAAGATCTGTTTCAACCCAAGCTATTGAAGAATACAAAAGATAAAGCCCCACTGAAGATTAGTTCAGTCCAAAATTACAAGAAACAACATAAAGAAACAATCCAATGTGAGCATGAGTCAGGCTCCTGATTTGGTTGCATAATAGAAATATTGGAAAGAAACTATTAAAATAATATTTTTAAATGACAAAAATCCTAAGAAAATGATTTATAAAAAATAGGGAGTGAGCAAGATACTATGAACAAAACACAGTTTTGAGAGAGAGAGAAAAAAAGGGTAGATCTTGAGAAATGAAAAAGATACTTTCTTTAAAATCATATAAACTGAAAAAATGATTATTTAACCAGTATTATCTATTCAAATATATCGCCCAGAAAGAGAAATATAGATATAAATATACTGAAAACCCAAGTCATCTGTCAGAGGCTAAGAAATTCAACATTCAGCTTATAGAAGTTCTATAGCTGAAAATAGAAAATAAAATGCCTGTTCAAAAGATAATGTCTGGTGATTTTACAGAATAAAGAACGATGTGATTTGTATTGCCTTTGATTTATGAAACACTCTAGGCAGGAAAAATAAAAATTATGCCTAGGAATTCAAGTAGAGGTGAAACAGCTGAATATAAAATAAAATAAAGAGAAGAACTGAAAGGTGAAAAAAAATACATTGGTTACAAAAGGACAGCAATTTGATTGGCAACATTAAAAGAAGCTATAATATGACACATGTATGTTCAAAATGCTGGGAGAATATAATTGTAAATCTGAGCAGTTAAGTTATCTTCAGGGAAAAATATTTTTACAAACATCAAAGAGTTTTCCATTAACAAAACTTTGCCAAAAGAAAAAATTTAAAAAATATTCAAGTAAAAGTAAAAATGAACTCAGAAGTAAGATGTGAGATGCAAGATGAGATGGTAGTGTTGGCATAAAATAAACCAATGAGACCAATAAAATAAAAAATCAAGAAACACTGCATTTAGATAGTGTACTGATACATGACGACAATGACATTGCAGAGCAATAGAGAAGGTCCTTAGTCACTTGGATACCCATATGGAAAGATTATATCCTGACACCTGTCTCACACCATACACAAAATTCAAATTCAGAATTAATCAAATATGTAAAAGTTAAAGCAACAAAGTTTTTGAAAGAAAATATATCTAGAGGAGTCTGATGCTGAGTGTTGGGTGTGGACACAGTCCAGCAATCTGCAACAGGGTCAATATTTTCAGACAGTTCTCTGCAGTGCAATTTCTCTATCTGGAAACCAGAGCCATATACACACATGTAACAATTCAAGCCCTGAGACCCTCAGATAAAACATATTGTGCAGCCACTGAGAGCTGTGTTATCATCACACCCACTGAGCCTTGACAAAGTCTCCAACAGCTTCTCACCAGCTATCCAGGCCAATGATTTTGGGTGGATAGGCCTTGAAGAGTTTCGAAAGCCATGTCAGTGAGAAATGCTGTTCTCCCTTTTTTTTTCTGTTTTTGTTTATCTTATACCAACTGAGAAATTATTTAATTAAATTCAACTTGGTATCCACTAAGAGCTTAGCACTTAATTAAAACTTTTTATTTATAGTACTTTATTCAGAAAACTATAACCAATAATAATAGTGAGAGTTACCACTGATTGCATACTAGATACTGGGCTATTTTACTGATGCTGTCTTTGACAATCTTCACAGCCCCGTGGGGAATGTACTGTAATTAACCTCATTTTATAGATAAGGAAACAGAGGCTTGAGGAGCTAAGCTACAAGGTCATAGATCTTGCAAGTCATAGAACTCAGCTTTGAGCCTGTGCCTGCCTGACTCCAAAGCTTGTGCTTAGAACCACTACACAGTACTCAATGAAAAAGGAAATAGCCCACCGGGTTCTTCTGTAGGATTCCATCTGTAGAAATGTTTTTCCATTCAACACACATTTATTGAGAATCTATGTGTAAGCCCCTTTGGGACAAGCTCAGTACTGGTTTATTAAAATGAATGGGACTGAATTGCAGTCCAAGGCTGTAGAAGACAGTTGAGCAAGGAGTCCTATCCTCCAGCCACAAACCCTTCCCCCAAGCAAACACGGAAAAAAAATATAACTGCACATAAGTAACTCTAATTCAAAGCTGAAACATGCTACAAAAACAACAAAATATGCTGTGAGAGTCTGCTAAAGCAGAAATTAATTCTGACCTACAGACAGCTTTATTTGAGACTGTGATAGATCCATGTATGTTCTATTAAAAACAGTGTAGAAAGCTACCTAGATTTCTTATAACAGAGGACAATGACCTAAATTGTTATGCACCTACACAATGTAATATTAAACAGCTATTTAAAAGTATGCCACAACAGAAAAAGGTTTATTGGTGTGGAAAAATATGCACCATACAAAAGGGAAAAACAAAACCAAACAAAGTGAAAATAAAGTAGACTAGGTTATACATTTTTTTTAAAGCAGATAAATATATGCACACATGATATGCATCTTTATATGAACATAAAAGACACATATGAAGTTCATGCATGTATGCATGACAAAGACACATGTACACGTGTTTGTATGTCTATGGAAGTCACATGTTTTGGGCATGTGTGTACACACAGGAAAGACTCATATGATATACGTGAATGTGCACAAGCATGTGAAAGAGCCATCTTGTGTACACATTTGCTTATATATTGAAAACATGATGTATATATTTATATACAAGATACACATGATATACATACATGTCTGCATGTACAGAGAAGGTCCACATGATGTAGTCTCATGTCCATTTGCATATGAAAGATGCATATGTATGTGTGCATTTGTATACATGGGAAAGATACATCTAGTGTACATGTATGTTTGAGTGCACATGGAAGATATATGAAGTATAGATATGCTGATATGAAAGACACAAACAATGTGTGCATATGTTTACACACAAATGAGAGACATACTTTTATGTCTGTGTGCATGTGATGTGTGTCTATGTCTGTATGTGTTTGGAAGATGCCTATGATGTGCATGATGTTTGCATGCATACAAAAGCACTGAGAAAGAATACAGCAAGAGGTTATCAACGGTAATTTCTAGATGACTGGAATCATAGCTGTCTGATATGGTTCATTTACTCAGCTATGTTTTCTGATGTTTCTGTGATATGCATGTGATTTTTTTAAAAATAATAGTTAACAATATACAAAACTCCATTTCAGAAGCACTGCACATTTCAGGGTTTCAATATCTTCCACAACTAGAGATGTGCACTTGGTTTCAAGAGAAAACTTGACACACTGGTATAATACAATGGCCAAAACCTTCAAGAGCTGGACCACAGAAATTTTTTTATTAAGTCCCCTTCTAAAAGTAATTAACTTTATTATGAATAAATGAAAGCATTTATTCAAGGGATATTGGGTTTAAAAGTAAAGGGGAACTTTATGACATTAGAAAGATCATTTTGGGCTCCCTGAACAACTTTCTCACTTTCCCAGACCCCTTCTGTGAGGGTCTGATATAATAATAATTGTGTTCCAAACCTTGGAGTGGGGTGGGGTGGGGCAGTTGTAGAGAAAATATTGTTGTCCAGTTGATATCGGGTCTCTGGTTTAATTCAACTGCTCAGCATTTTATAAGTTTCTCTGTTTAGTTTCAGCTTTTGTTTTTATCAGTATTTTGTTGTTTGTCTTTTTCAAAAAAGTTGCCTAACTTTGTTTGTTTGTTTGTTTGTTTTGTTAATCCTTACCTGTGGATATTTTTTCCATTGATTTTTAGAGAATGGAAGGGGGGGAGGAAAGAGCGAGAGAGAGCGAGAGAGAGCGAGAGAGAGAGAGAGAGAGAGAGAGATGGAATCAGTTGCCGCCCGCAAGCACCCTGACCGGGTCTGGGGATCAAACTTGCAACCCAGGTACATGCTCTTGGCTGGAATTGAACCCAAGACACTGCAGAGCATGGGTTGATGCTTTAACCACTGAACCACGCTGGCCAGGGCAAAAGTTGCCTAACTTTGATAAAACTTTGTTTATTGCCGAATGGTACCCATGTGCAATGTAAATTCAGTTGAGGCAAGTCTTCAAACAACAGGCTGGCTGATAAGAATGTTCAAAGGTATACACCATCTATCGTTTTTAACAGAATCCAGTGCCACTTGATGCACACAGAGTAGAGAATAGTGCTGGAAGTCCCCTACCCATCTCTCTTCCTGTGCCCTTTGGTGGTGTGTCTTGCCAGACACATTCTTTCTATGGTGAGAATGAACCAGCATCACATGGCATGTATTGCTGAGGACAGATGATGCTGTGGTGGCTCAGGGCTGAAGCATCTTGAGTGTAGTCATGCCAAAGACAGCATCTGGGATGTAGAGAGAAAAACAGACACAGTAAATTGAACCACTAGAATAGCAAAGTGCTTTATAGCAGGATTGCACTGTATTTTTAAATTTCCTTTTTCTGGCTGCCAGACAAATGGGAGAATTCTGAGGTTAGGGCACCCCAACATCACCAACACATTTGAAACTGAGCATCTGAGAGATTTGCCTTTCTGATAAGAGGAATGTGTCCCCCTAATGTAACAATGTCCTTTACTACAATTGCTTTTCCAGAAATTGTCCTTACCTCCAAGGACCAGGAATGAAGAGAATTTTAAGAACCCCCCACCCACGGGGGACAGAGGGTCAATCAACCACTAATTGCAGTCTGCTCCTGAGGCAGCAGCTTCTCTGAAGCTAAGTAGATAGTGTGGATAAACCAGCAAAAGCTTCCAGGGCTCAACTAGGGGGAGCTTCCACCCCTCATAGAAATTAATGGGAAAGATGCAGACAGTAGAACAAGTCAATTTGAAACATGAACTTAGCTGCAAAAGGCCATTGGGATATTAGTGGCTTCCTTGAAAATCAAAGGGAGTACATTTTACACCTCTTGGTAATTTTTACAAAAAGCTATTATTAATTTTTAAAATTTTATTTATTGATTGATATTAGAGAAAGAGAGGAAGGCAGAGGGAGAGAGAGAGAGAGATAGAAACATCAGTGAGAGAAAACATCAATTGGCCACCTACTGCATGCCCCCCACTGGGGATCAGGCCCAGAACCTGGGCATGTGCCCTGACCAGGAATCGAACCCGCGACCTCTTGGTGCATGGGTCAATGATCAATCACTGAGCCACACTGGCCAGGCAAAAAAGCTATTTATTAAATGTTTTTCTCTGAATCAGACTCTGTACTAACCACATAAAATACACCTCTCTGTGGGATAGATGTTATTATCCCTGTTTTGCAGCTGTGTAAACTGAGGCTCAGAAAAGCTGCCTAACTTGCTCAAGGCCACATAGCTAGTAAATGGTAGAGTCAGGATTCAAATTTGGTCTGTCTGATGGGAAAGCCCATGTTTGTAAACATGATGTTATATGATGAACTGGAGATTTTTAAAGTCAAATGAAATGAGTTTAATTGAAGAGAATATTTATAAGTAATGACACTTTACAGGCCCCATAAGACCAAACTCTTGGTGCTTTGTCACACATACACGGCTCTATTTTAATTCCCTCTTTTTCTTGAAGTTTGCAGAGTAGCTATGATGGCTAATTTTATGAGTCCATTTGGCTAGCCTATGAGGACCTATTGTTTGCTCAAACACCAGTTTAGATGTTGCTGTGAAGGTATTTTTACAGGTGTGGTTAACATTAAAGTCAGTAAACTGAGTAGAATAGATTACCCTATGTATATAATGTGGGTGGGCCTCATTTAATAAGTTGAAGACCTTAAGAGGAAAGAATGAATATCTCTGAGGAAGAGGTAATTCTGCTTCTAGACTGCAACATAGAAATTCTTCCTGAGTTTCTAATCTGTCTTGCAGATTTTGAATTTAAGATTATAACATAAAATTTTACCTGAATTCCCAGGCTGTTGAACAGCCCTATGGAGTTCAGACTTGTTAGTCCCCACAAGCCTGTGAGCCAATTTTTATAAACCTCTCTGTCTTTCTGTTATTGTGAGTGCTATTGTAATAACTATTATATATTACAGTAATTATATTATATATTGTATTATATTAAATATTATTGTGATAATACATGTATTATTGGTTCTGTTTCTCTAAAGAACTCTGACTAATACAAAAACAAAAAAGATCCATGGGCCCTGACTGGTAAGGCTCAGCTGGTTGAACATTGGCCCGTGTACTGAAAAGTTGCCAGTTCGATTCCTGGTCAGGGCACATGCCTGGGTTAGAGGCTCGATCCCCTGTAGGGGGCATATAGGAGGCAGCCAATGGATGTTTCACTCTCATATTGATATTTCTCTCTCTCTCTCTCTTTCTCTTCCTTCCTCTCTCTCTAGGAGAGGAAACAAAATAAGAAAGAAAAGGAAGGAAGGAAGGAAGGAAGGAAGGAAGGGAGGGAGGGAGGGAGGGAGGGAGGGAGGGAGGGAGGGAGGGAGGAAGGAAGAAGAAAAAGACCCATGGGACTCTCTTTTAAAAGATCTGTTTTAAAGATAAGGAAAGGCACATAAGAAAAGAGTTGGCTATTTTTACACCATTTTCAGTTTCTCTCAATGTGTAGGATCTAATATATCGTCACAATTCCTTCTGACCAGAAGTTTGCATCATTTTCTCTGCCCAACATACTTATGTCTTACTGTGACAAGGATTCTACGTGTGGCAGGATCTTTTCTGCCATTGATATGTGTGTTGTTCATTATGTTTTCCTCTCCTTCCTCTTCCAGGCTGGAAGCCAGTTCTTTAAGAGCCCCTGCCATACAGCAGGAGCCTCTTGGTTATCTGACATTTTTTAGAAGCTTTAGTCACTGGAAAAGTGAACCTGGAGTAAGAGGTCTCCAGGAATACAAGGCACATGAGGGTCTTGTTGCCATCCAGTGCAAAGGGGACAAGGTGTGCTGGTCCTGTAAACAGTAGGCTGGCACCCTGCCTTTCACCCAGCCTCCTTGATCCTTGTAGGAGGCGGGGCACTGGCACCTGATTTCCACATGTTGACAAGAAATGCAGCCCACAATGGCAAGGAGAAAACAGAGGACCTGTAGTCAGTCAGAACGATGCAGACAGAGACCAGGAGCATATCAGAGGCAGCCAGACAGGATGTTGATGGAGGGAGGAGCTCTGAGATTCTTGTTACTGCAGAAGTCCCCAGGATCTTTCATAATCCTCACAGTAAGTCAGCATGGGTGTTGGAACAGATAACTGGGGCTGGGTCAGAGTGGGACTGGTGTCAATTTAAAGTTTGTATCTATTCTTTAGTTGGCTGGATGGATACACAGATGATAGATAGATGATAGATAGATAGATAGATAGATAGATAGATAGATAGACAGATACATATCCACATAGAGATGCATGTATAATATACAACACATATACATATATACTATATAATATCTCTGCCTTCTGTGGCTGGGTAGACTGAGGTTCATGTCCACTACACCAGCAAGGGTGAAGGGGGCAGAGGAACAGAAGTTTGTGAAAGTATGATTAGTGATACTTTTAATACTACTTTATTTTGATTTATATACATATTAAACTGTTATAATTTCACAAAATAAAGATATTATTTTATGATTTAACTAATATTTTTTATTTACTTTTGTTACATGTTTCTCCTTTTTTACCCCATTTACCTCCTCCCCACCCCATCCCCAGCTTTGATGTCCATGTCCATTGGTTATGCATACATGCATATAAGTTCTGTGATTTATCTCTCTCCTACAATCCCCTCTTCTGGGGATGGTCAGTCTGTACCTCACTTCCACATCTCTGGGACTACCCCATTCCTCAGACTCTTATGTTCATTATATTCCACAAATAAGTGAGATCATATGATACTTGTCTTTCTCTGTTTGGCTTGTTTTGCTTAGGATAATACTTTCCAGGTCCCTCCATATTGTCTCAAAGGATAAGAAATCTTTCTTATAGCTGCATAGTACTCCATAGTGTATATGGACCACAGCTTTTTTATCCATTTGTCTACTGATGGACACTTGGGCTGTTTCTTAGCTATTGTAAATAGTGCTATTATGAACATGGGGGTACATATATTCTTTCTGATTGGTGTTTCAGGTTTCTTAGGGTATATTCCTAGGAGTGGGATCACTGGGTAAAATGGCAGTTCAATTTTTAATTTTTTGAGGAAACACCATAATGTTTTCCTACTGGCCGCACCAGTCTGCATTCCCACCAGCAGTGTACTAGAGACCCCTTTTCTCCACACCCTTACCAACACTTGTTTCATGATTTGTTGATGGCTGCCAATCTGACAAGTGTGAGGTGATACCTCATTGTTGTTTTAATTTGCATCTCTCTGATGATTAGTGATGTTGAGCATTTCTCATATGTCTCTTGGCCATTTGTATGTCCTGTTTGGAGAGGTGTCTATTCAGCTCCTCTGCCCATTTTTTAATTTGGTTCTTTATCTTCCTTTTGTTGAGCTGTATGAACACTCTATATATTTTGGAAATTAACCCCTTATCTGATGTATTATTGGCAATTATGCTCTCCCATACAGTGAGTTGCCTTTCCATTTTGATGGTTGTTTCTTTTGCTGTGCAGAAGCTTTTAGTTTGATGTAGTCCCATTTGTTTATTTTTTCCCTTTGCTTCTGTTGCTTAAGGTGATGTATCAGTGAAAATTCTGCTGCATATGATGTCCGAAATTTAGTTGTCTACATTTTCTTCTAGGATTTTTATGGATTCACGAGTCACATTTAAGTCTTTTATCCATTTTGACTTTATTTTTGTGTATAGTGTAAGTTGATGAATTAGTTTCATTTTTTTGCATGTAGCTGTCCAATTTTCCCAGCACCATTTACTAAAGAGGCTCTCTTTATTCCATTGTGTGCTCTTGCTCCTTTTGTCAAATATTAGTTGAACATAATGTCTTGGGTCCATTTCTTGGTTTTCTGTTCTGTTCCACTGGTCTATATGCCTGTTTTTGTGCCAGTACCAGGCTGTTTTGAGTACGGTAGCTTTGTTAGTATAAACTGATATCCAGTATTGTGATCCCACCTACTTTGTCCTTCTTTTTCAAGATTCTGTGGCTATTCGGGGTCTTTTTTGGTTCCATATGAACTTTTGAAGTATTTGTTCTAGTTCTGTTAAATAAGTCGTTGGTATTTTGATGGGGATTGCACTAAATGTATAGATTGCTTTGGATAATATGGACATTTTAATGATGTTAATTCTTCCAATCCATGATCAAGGTATGTGCTTACACTTTTTTATATCTTCCTCTATTTCTTTTTTCAATGTCCTATAGTTTGAAGGTCCTTTACTTCTTTTGTTAAGTTTATGCCTAGGTATCTTAATATTATTGCTGCAATGGTAAATGGGATTGCTTTTTCAGTTTCTCTTTCTGTGAGTACATCATTGGTGTATAAGAATGCTGTCAATTTCTTGAAAATTAACTTTGTATCCTGCTACTTTGACAAATTCATTTATTAAATCTAGTAAATTTGTGATGGACTCTTTGGGGTTTCCTACGTATAGTATCATGTCATCTGCGAATAATGACAGTTTCACTTCCTTCTTTCCAATTTGGATCCCTTTTATTTTTCCTTCCTGTCTGATTGCTCTGGCTAAGACTTCCAGTACTATGTTAAATAACAGTGGTGAAAGTGGGCATCTTTGTCTTGTTTCTATTCTTAAGGGAAATGCTTTTAGTTTTTGCCCATTGAGTGTGATATTGGCTGTAGGTCTTTCATATATGGCCTTTATTATGTCGAGATATGATCCCTCTATTTCCATTTTGCTGAGCGTTTTTATCAGAAATGGGTGCTGTATTTTGCCAAATGCTTTTTCAGCATCTATTGAGAAGATCATATGATTTTTATCTTTCATTTTGTTTATGTGGTGTATCACATTTATTGATTTGCGAATATTGTACTAGCCTTGCATCCTTGGAATAAATTCCACTTGGTCATGGTGAATAATTTTTTTTGATGTATTGCTGGATTTGATTTCTAGTATTTTGTTCAGGATTGTGGCATCTATGTTCAGGGATATTGGCCTGTAGTTTTCTTTCTTTGTAGTGTCTTTATCTGGTTTTGGAATTAGAATTATGCTGGCCTCATAAAACGAGTTTGGAAGTCTTCCTTCTTCTTGAATTTTTTAGTTTGAGGAGAATGGGTATTAGTTCTTCTTTCAATGTTCGGTAAAACTCCCCCGTGAAGCTGCCCGGGCCTGGGCTTTTGTTTGCTGGAAGAATCTTGATTACATCTTCAATTTCTTCTGTTGTTATTGGTCTGTTCAAGTTTTCTATCTCTTCCTGGTTCAGTTCTGGGAGACTATGTATTTCTAGGAATTTGTCCATTTTCCTTAGATTGTTGAATTTGTTGCCATATAATTGTTTATAATATTTGTTCACAATCTTTTGTATTTTTGTTGTGTCAGTTATTATTTTTCCTCTTTCATTTATGATTTTGTGTATTTGAGTTCTCTCTCCTTGTTTCTCGATGAGTCTAGCTAAGGTCCATCAATCATGTTTATTTTTCAAAGTACCACCTCATTGTTTCATTGACCCTTTTAATTGTTTTCTTGGGTGTTGTTGCTTTTGTTGTTGTTGTTGTTTTGGTCTCCATGTCATTTATTTCTGCTCTGATCTTGACTATTTGTTCCTTCTACTTGCTCTGGTGTTTTCTTTTTGTTTGCTTTCTAGTTCTTTAAGTTGTGAGGTTAGATAGTCAATTAGAAATTTTTCTTGTTTCTTGAGATGGGCTTGTAGTTCTATCAACTTCCCTCTGAGAACTGCTTTAGCTGCATCCCATAGATTTTGTGTTGTTGTGTGTTCATGTTCATTGGTTTTCAGAAAGTTTTTAATTTCGTCCATGATCTCCATGGTAACCCATTCATTGTTCAATAACATGGCAGTTAGCCTCCCTGTTTTCAAATGTCTTTGTATGTTCTTCTTGCAATTGATTTCTAGTTTCATGCCATTGTGATCTGAGAAGATGCTTGATATGATTTAATCTTCTTGAACTTGTAGAGGCTTAGTTTGTGCCCTAACATGTGGTCTGTCTTTGAGAATGTCCCATATGCACTTGAAAAAAAATGTGAATTCTGAAGTTTATGGGTGTAATTCTCTATAGATATAAGTTAAATCCATTTGATCTAGCGCTCCATTTAGAGTCTATGTTTCCTTGTTAATTTTTTCTCTAGATGATCTATCCAGTGATGTTAGCAGGGTGTTGAAATCCCCTTCTATGATTGTATTGCTGTCGATTTCTCCTTTGAAGTCCTCCAGAAGATTTTTAATATATTCTGGTGCTCCTTATTTTGGGGTGCAATAATGTTTATCAAGATTATATCTTCCTGTTGGATAGATCCTTTAAATATTACGTAGTGGCCTTCTTTGTCTCTAGTTATGGCCTTCATTTTGAAATCTATTTTATCAGATATGAGTGTTGCTACCCCAGCTTTTTTTCCCTTTCCGTTTGCTTGGAAGATTTTTTTCCATCCCTTCACTTTCAACCTATGTGAGTCTTTTGTTGTGAGGTGGGTCTCTTGTAAACAACATATATGTGAGTCATGCTTTCTTATCCAGTCAGCTACTCTGTGTCTTTTTATGGAAGCATTCAAAACATTTACATTTAAGGTGATTATTAATATGTACTTATTTATTGCCATTTTGTTTAGTGTGGTTCTATTTTTCTTCCCATTTTTTGGTGCTAATATATTCCCTTAGCCTTTTTTTGTATGGGAAGCTCTTTATTTGACCTTCTATTTTGAATGATAGCCTTGCTAGATAGAGTAGTCTTGGATTCAGATCCTTGTCTTTTATGACCTTGATTACTTCATGCCATTTCCTTCTGGCCTGTAGTGTTTCTGTTGAGAAGTCAGATGATAACCTTATGGGGGTTCCTTTCTAGGTAATTTGTTGCTTATGTTTTGCTGCATTTAGGATTCTCTTTTAGTTTTTAACTTTTGGCATTTTAATTATTATGTGTCTTGGAGTGGGCCTGTTTGGGTTCTTCTTACTTGGGACTCTCTGTGCTTCTTGAACTTGAATGCCTTCTTCCTTCACCAAGTTAAAAAAGTTTTGTGTCACTATTTCTTCAAATATATTCTCTAACCCTTGCCCATTTTCTTCTTCTTCAGGGACTTCTATGATGTGAATGTTATTACATTTCCAGTTGTCCCACAGTTTTCTTAAGCTCTCTTCCTGTTTTTTAATTATTTTTTCCTTTCAGTTTTCTGATTGGTTGAATTTTTTTCTACCCTGTCTTCTAATTCACTGATCCGGTCCTCAGCTTCCTCTACTCGGCTAATTAGTCCTTCCTATGTGTTCTTTATTTCTGCTATGTTATTATTCATATCTACTTGGTTGGTTTTCAATGTTTCTATATCTTTACTCATGGTGTTGATGTCCTTACTCATGCTCTTGCGCTTCATCAAGATCATGGCTCTGAACTCTACTTCTGATAATTTGCTTAACTGCATTTCATTTATCTCATCTTTTAATAGAGTTCTCTTGTTCTTTCATTTGGGATTTGTTTCTTTGTTTCACCATTTTGGCTATCTCAGTGGCTTCTGGAGCCTGCCAAATTTTCCCTGTGGATATTGGTGTTCTGCTGTTTGTGGCTCCCTCTACTGGGTTTGGATGAGCCTGGGTGGGCCCACTTTAAACACCACTGTCAAGTCTTGCTCTCCTGGGTAGATTTGCAAGCCCAGGAAAGGTTCAGTTATCCTCTAGCTTTTTCCTGGAGGCTAGTAGTCTCAGTTACTCGGTGCCTTGGAATGTAGTCCTAGTGTTCTGCATAAGAGGATTTCCAGAGGGTGGGACAGATGCTGGTTGTTAATGAGCCTCAATTCGAATTTCTTTGCCTTACTTGGGAAAGGCTGAATCTGAAAGGGAGATTGCTGCTTTTCCTCACAGCTCGGGGAAGGAGCACACTGGCCACCATCCTTCGTGGCTGCAATTCAGCAAAAACTCTCAGTGCCCTCCAAATCCCGGGTGTCCCCACAGAGTTCCAGCCCAGTCTGCCCTCCCTCTGCCGTAGCCCCCAGGAGAGTGGCTGTGGCCATTTTATTGCTCTGTCCTGGCTCTCTGTGCTGTGGAGTGGGCTTGGTCTTTATTCCCCAAGGGCGCTGCTCACAGCTCAGATTGCTGCTGTCCATGGGCTCCCAGCCCACCACCCTCTCATGCCTCCACAGATCTTACCAGTTTCTCTGATTATATGGTCCTGTTCTGCTGCTTTACTGTTGTTTTTTTTCTGAGGTTTTGTCTTTATTTTAGTTGTAATTCCCATTTGGTCTTGGGAAATCATCTGTGTAGCTTCCATTCACTCCGCCTCAATTTTTAGATCCTCTAAGCATATCTAGTGCACAGCTGGGTCGCACAGGCCTCTCTGGTACCCCCTTACCCTGCAGATCCTGTGGGTAGGCAGCTGGATCGCACCAGTCCCTCTCGGGCTCTAGCTTCCCACCACTGTTGTGGGGTACTGGGCCCCACAGGCTTCTCTGGTGCCCCAGCACCCTGTAGGTTCCGCCGGCATGCAGCTGGATTGCATCTGTCCCACTCGGGCTCCGGCTTCCCACTGCACTTGTGAGCTGCTGGACCACACAGGTTTCTGTGGAGCCCCAGGTCCTGCCACTGGCAGCTGGGGAGTGCTGCTGCCCCATGGGGCTCCACTCCTCCTCAGCTTTTGCTGTAGTTTTTGGGGATGGGTCTCAGCTGTTGGTCTCTGCTTCTGTTGCCTGGGGATGGATGTCTGCTCCCAACCCCTGTTGCTGGGGGTATATCTCAACTCTGATCTGGCTGCTACTGTGGGAGATGGTGCTGGGCTCCCGGCTGTTCATGGTTTCCGTGACCGGCACCTTAGGAGCTCCACTACTGTGCACTGGTCTGTTTACACAGGTGTCCACTGGTCCAGTTGTGCTGATGGGTTCAGGTTGCTGTGTCTAGCCGCTCCCACTGCCTCCTCCCAGGAAAGACCCAGGATATTCCAAAATGGTGGGACCTCTCCGTGGTGCAGGGAGAAGCGCCCCGAAGAGCCGCTTACTGCGGTACCTGGCTGGTCCCGTCCACAACACAGAAACTTTCTGCTCCATGTCTCTGCACTGCTCAGGTTTGGTCATCCACCTTCAAGTCCATTCACACTTTCTCACACACTAGCTCACTCTCACACACTCACCCTCCCTCCGGTCCTGCCTGCCGCCATCTTCCGCTTTTTTTTTTTTTCTTTGTGTTTCTCTAATCTAGTGTTTTTTTCTACCTTGTCTCCCAAATCATTGATTCTATCCTCTGCTTCATTCAATCTTTTGATTTTTTACAGTGTATACTAGATGTCAGATATGGCATTATTCATTTCCAACTGGTTCTTGTTCATGATTTTCATTTTCTTTGTAATCTGTTGTGGTTCCCACTTATTTCCTTATAATTCCCACTAAGGTCCTTCAGCGTCCTTATAACCATTACTTTGAACTGTATATTTAATAAATTGCTTTCCTCCATTTCATTTAGGTTTTTTCTTGGGGGTTTCTTCTTTTATTTGGGTGTTGTTTCATTGTCTCCCCATTTTTCTTCCCTTTGTATTTGTTTCTGTGTATTAGATAGAACTGCTATGCCTCCCAGTCTTTGTGGGGTGGCCTGATGTAGTAAGTGTTGTGTGGGACCCAGTGTTGCAGTCTCTTTGATCTCCTGAGCTGGATGCTCTAGGAATATTCTTTGTGAGGGTTATTTGGGCTCTCCTATTTTAATTGGGTCTTGATTGTTGTTGTATCATTTGTGGGTGGGATTTCTTCTTAGGCTGACTGACTGTGAGGCTCTATATTACTATATTGTGTGAGCTGTTGTGCAGGTGCTAAAAGAACAAAACAAAAAAAAAGAATCAAAACAAAAACATAGACCTCTAAAACAAGAACAATAAAAACTACCACAAAAGAAGAGAGAATTAGGAAAAAATGAATAAGAATAATAAAAGAAAAAAATAAAATATGAGAAATAAAATAGGGTTGGAAGAAAAGGATATATGAAAGGAAAGAAAAGGGAAGGGAAGGGAAGGGAAGGGAAGGGAAGGGAAGGGAAGGGAAGGGAAGGGAAGGGAAGGGAAGGGAAGGGGAGGGGAGGGAAGGGGAGGGAAGGGAAGGGAAGGAAAGGGAAGGGGTCACCAGTTTAATTTCTGGTCAAGACACATGCCCAGGTTGTAGGCCTGATCCCCAGTATGGTGGGAGGGGCATGCAGGAGGCGGCCAATCAGTGTTCTCTTTCATCAATGTTTCTATCTCTCTTGCCCTCTCCCTTCTTCTCTCTCTAAAATCAATAAAGAAAAAAATTAAATCCTGCTTTTGTGTTGATTGAGGTGGATTGTTTTGCCATTTCTAGGCCTCCCAGGAGGTACTTTGATACTAGCCATTATCCAAAGCTCCCTACATTTGACTCTCAGCAACCTGTTCAAAGCTTCAAGTTATCCACAGTTTGTGGCTACTGCATGCAAGAGGGGCCCAGTTGCCCTCTAGGGCTGGCTTGTTAGCAGGGGGCCCAGGGATGGGTCAGCAAATGTCCTAAGTCTCCTCAGACTCCGCTTCCACCTGCTTCCATCTGTTGGCCAGCTGTATGACTCAGTTACTCAAAAGGATGTTTCTGAAAGGACTTTTGTTGGAGTCAGGAGTATGAGACCTTTGAGTCTCCTGTTATGGGAAGGTGCCATTCAGATTTTAGGGAGAATGTCCCAGAATATTTCCCTGACCTTGGCAGGGTGGAGCTCCTTGTATGTAGTTCAGTGGGGTCTGCTGGAAGCCAGGAGTTTCTATCAGCTCTCCCATGAGCAGGAAGCACCAGTCAGGTTCCTGAGACAGTGGGGGGAATGGCCCCACCCCAATGCCAGTCACTGATGCCCCCTGAGACTTTGCCTCTGCTGCTGCTTCCTCAGCAGGTATCACAATGCAGGGTTGGGCAAGTAGGATTCCTGAGGGTAGGATGAGCTATATCCCCAAGGCAGTGTCTTTGCCTTTCCCCAGGCTGTTGCTGTTGCTGTTAAGAGGGACTTGCACCTCACGGGAAAATGGCCACTGTAGTATGGGAGGACAACCCATCACAGGTCTCTCGGTCGCCACTTTTCCATGTCTCTCCCTAATGCTTCTCACCCCAGCCTCTTCTCATGCACCTCCAATCTGCACAATTCTCCCTCCACTGAAGCCTCAGATGAGTGGTTGGGGAAAAAAAGATCCTGTGTTCTGGGATTTCTTTGCTTATGTTTAAGTGGCTTTATCTCTGACTGACTCTACTTCTCCCTGGTGGCCAGAAGCTCTGCCACTTTTCAAGGCTGGATGTTACATGGGCCACTGTTCTTGACTCTGGTGCTTTGTTCTGAGAGCCCAGCCTGGGGTCCAGGCTTCAGTCTTCTCAGAAGAACCTCTCCCCCCCATAGCTGAGACATCCCTCATCACTCTTGGCTTGCTGCCCATGGAAGTTGGACCTGCACCTCTCACGACCCCACCCTTCCTACCAGTCTCCAGGTGGTTTCTGCCCTTTCTTGTTAAAAGTCTACTCTTCAACTAGTCCTAGTTGGAAATTCTGAGTGAATGTTCCTCAATTTAGTTATCTTTTCAGTCTGGCCTTGAGAGGAGGTTCAAGAAAGATCAACCTACTCTTCCACCATCTTGAAACAACAAGCCTGTTGATACAGGCTTCTTGATCCTTTCTCTTGAGCATGAGATAACTGAAAAATTCTTACTATTAAGCAATTGAATCTGTGGGGGCAGAGATCCTGTCAGTCTTGATCAATATTAAATGCTGAATATCAGCCACATAGTAGGTGCCAGGAAAGAAGAAATCTTAAATATTGCAGGAAAGGTGTAAGTCTGATTAAACACACCAAAAAAGGCATGATTTACCAAGTAATTCAGTGACAGGGCCTGAATCTACTACCCTCGGGACTAAGAACAGACCCTTCTTTTCTCTTCTCCTCTTGGCTGCCTGGACTGGAACTTCAAAATCTTCCCTGCCTGTGCAGCCCAACCCACATCTTACATTTGCAACACCTGTGTTTTTCATGCCTAGAATATGCTACAGGGATCACAGGCAATTAAAATCAAGAATAGAATAGAGTTCTCTTCATCATGAAAGACTAACTGATGAGGCAATGAAGAGAGTATATGAACTACATTAAAATAATGGTCCTTTGAGCTTCTACAACACCTTTCATCTGAGGATTTCAAAGTGCTTCTTTAATTTTAATCACATTTTCATGATGAGACTTCATACTACAGATGTAGAACCAGATCCTTTGTAGCTGGCAAGAGTTACTATCTTTTCCCCAAACCTCTTTCTTTCTTTGGATTCCCTTTATTGTGCACCTTCATCCACCTTGTCCCAAAGCCTGAAACTTAGATATTATTCTAGACTTTCTCCCTTCTCCAACTTCTCTAATTGAATTCATCCCCCAAATGTGCCTCAGCTCTTCCCCCCACTGCCATCACTGTGCCTTGGCCCAGAGTGTTGATTCTCATAAGTCCTCATGTCATCCAACCTCTGCAAGTCTTCTCACTGGTATTCCTACTGCCTCTCTTGCCCTACTCTGGTCCAGCCTCCACTCTCGTCCTTGGATATCTTCCTATAAGGCAAATGTGATCACAGCAATCCCTCCCTGGGTTTAAAATCCCTCAAAAATTCCCCATTCTCTTATAAATAAATTCTAAGTCCTTATCAGGCCACACATTTGTTTTACTTCATTTTCATCTGCTACCACATCCTTCCTCAGCTGCTTTCCCACAACAAATACATGCAAGCTCTTATATACACATGTGTGCGCGCGCACACACACACACACACACACACACACCCCTACACCACAAGTTGCAAACTCACGATTCCCTAAACTTGCCGTACTATTTCAAACCCCACACTTTTGTACTCATTATTCTCCCTACCCTCACCTTTCCCCATGGAGAACTGCTACCTATCTTAAAGCAAGTGAAACTTTGTGAAGCCTCTTTTCTCACCAGGAAAATGGATCATTTTCTTTTGTGCCATCTATACAACTTGTACTTGTTTCATTTCTACTTCTACCATTCTGGGTGGCAATGATTGGGTTGGAACTACAACCTTTACTAAACTGAAGTGTCCTTTGAGGTCAAGGTCTGGGTCATTCATCTTTATATTGTAAGCACTTATGTAATTTCTGGCAACATCAATGGCTCCATAAATGTCTTTGGCTTCAGTGGATCAACGAATAATTGAGTAAGTTCCTTCCAAAACTAGGATAAAGGAAAATTGCATAACTTACTCCAAGGACAGACAAAAAAGATGAAGTGCAGCTTGGAGTGATAAACTATACCCTGAGTCTAGCCTATTCATACTGTGATTGAAGGATAAAATTTTGTTTTCATGTAATTACCTCACACCAATACTCTGTAGGAATAATGGCTGGGAGGACTTACACCAAACCTGGTAACAATTTCTAAAAATACAATAGGAAGAAGAGGAATATGTCAGGATAATACCATGAGTCACTAGGGCTCTAAAGCATCTTTTCACTAAGAATATTACCAAAAAATTTATGCACCCATAAATTATGCTCTAATCTCACACCAGTAATTTGAAAAACTAGATGATTTATTGACGGGAAAGCTTAATGGCATAGACTGAATTAATTACCACTGGCCAGAGTCTATGAGGGGAAGTTTGGAGGGCAAGTTGCCTACTGTTTTAGTAAAAGGAACTAGAAATCAGGGATTAAAGATGTTTTGCTTTGTGTTAGCTGACTAACAAATTGGACAGAATAAAAAATGTCTTTGACACTAGTGTTTCAGAGCTAGAAGAAATAGTAAAGATTTTTATATTGTAGCAATTGTCACCCAGGGTGTCAGAATATACTGGCGTTCTTGATCAGTTATGAGAAAGATAACTTCAGCTACAAACTAGAAATTGCACTCGAACTGGAAGACTGAATTACCAAATGCCATAAAAATCAAGGTGCACCAGTGGCAGTGTCTCCAATGTTGACATGATTCATAGCAGAAGAAATATGGAAAACCACAGTTTAGCCAAGTTATTTCATCTATGAAGGAAGAAACTAAGGGCTAAAACAAAAGTGACTTACCCACTGTCACACTCCTCTTGGCCTCAGAGCTAAGATGAGAGCTCAGGTCTGCACACATGGAATCCATGGCTCTTTTTGCTCCTCCAAGCTGATCTTTGGATCCATTACGTTTACCTTTGTCCCACAGCTATAACATGAATTACTCTGAAATTTAACAGTCTTCCAAAGGTCTAGGGGAATGGGAGGATTGGGTTTGGAATCCTGAGATTGCTTTGGAACCCAGCTACTCTCTCTGATAATTTTATAATATTAATAATATTAATTGTTGAAGTTTTTATGTAATTATTACCTATAGGACAAAAAAAATTAACCTACAGTACATCTAAAATAGTGATTCCCAACTGAGGAAAATTTTGCTCCTCTCTCCCCACCCCAGGAACATTTAGCAATGTCTGGAGACATGAATTATCACTGCTTGGTTGTGGTGGGGTGCGTAATTGCTACTGGCATTTAGGGGGCAGAGGCCAGCGATGATGCTAAACATTTTACAATGCACTGGGCAGGCTCCACAACAAAGAACAATCCAGCCCCAAATGTCGATAATGCCAAGCTTAGAAAACCTTCATTGATAACAAACACCTTATAATTAAAACAAGGATCTCCTGGATTGTTCAGCTGGCTTAAATATGAGCTTTTACTCTAAATAGGTCCAAACTATTGAGTAATGTTGGTCATAGAAAGGCATTTTGGAGATAGCTTTCTTCAGTATAAATTCTCCCAAATTGTAGGTTCATTCTATGATATATACATAGGCACGAAGGCCTGTTTTTAGGAACAAATCCCCAGACCACCCTGATTAACCCAAACCAGTGGGAGAAATTTTAGTGTAGCAACAGATGGGACTGTGAGAAACAGCTCCTTCAGCCTCAAAGAATCTCCAGGAGAAATCCTGACTACCTGGTCCTGGGCCTAGCGGGTAAGAGCACGAGCGGGAAAGAGACTGAGTTTGGGGTATTACCCGATTGCCAGCTTTGACTCTGTGTAAGTGTCACTTTGGCCATTTCTCCTTGCTGTTGCCCCTCTACACTGTAGAGATATGGGACTGTGAGAGTATAAGGATTTTTAAGATTATACTGTGTTAATATAGAAGCTATTGATATAATGTTGGTGTTGCTATAAACAACATTTTTGTACACCTAAAGGTATCCCATATAATTGTCACTTTGCCTGTCAGCAGTCTTTTCTTTAGGTTTTGCAATCCCAAGAGTCAGGAACCATGGCAATTAGTTTATATGACACAGCCTCTGGCAGAATTCTGCTCACGTACTTATTAAGTGTGTGATGACAATGATGATAATGACTAGAAATGCACCTTATTGAAATATCTCTCTCCCACCTGAACAATTCTCTTATATGGTTAGTTCATTACATGACAAGTTCCCTATTAGCCCCTACTTGTTAGGGGAATAAAAGAAAAAAATTGCTTCTTGCTCCTTGTCATTTTAACAAGAAGACAGAATTCCAGGCTTCTTGCCCTTAAACAACCAAAAATTACCTGAGATGCTTCCTTCAAATGTCAAAATGGCATTTAGCCTGACAGCTTTCTCACTGTTGTGCACAGAGAGATTCCCTAACCAAACCTGTCAAAAATTTCTAACGGAAGAAGAGGGGCTTGCAACTTGGAGTCGATATCTCAGCCTTGTGTCATGATTTTGAAGTTTTCAGTGAGTTAAGGAAAGAGGTCAGCGTGGGTGTTCTCTGACACTGGGAGACCCTGAGGTATTCCTCCCCACTGAGTTCTGGAAAAGGAAGGGGCAAGGTTAACATAGGAGGAAGCTCGAAGGGACACCTTCAATTGACTGCTTTGGGGAAGACCCTAGATGCTTCCTATGTAATTGGTTCAGAGACAGAACAAGGGACAGTCCAGCAGGAGAGCTTCCAGGATTACAGTCCATAAGGAATACTGAGACATCACTAGGATACATTCAATTCTGGTGCTAGTTAACTCAGCTTTCTGCATTGACTTTTTACAGAATCTGTGATAAGGACGTTAGGTCCACTTCTGCTGAAGAAAATGGTGCCGTGACTGATGAAGATACACCAACAGAGCAGGCAAAAAATGCACAGTGTAGGTGAAGTATACACCTTTCCCACTCACTGCAGCTATACCAGATAGGTGGCACAAGCGCTCTCTTGACTTGAGACCTAGTGTCCCTGGGCCTCCAGCTTCCATGGAGGCACCCAAGTTGCATCAGAATCAATGGTTCAGGGGAGGGCTGATGTGATCAGTCAAGAAGCTCTTGTTGGCCATTTTCCCAGGGGTTTTAAATCCTCCTGACTCTTGGGGAGATCTAGTCTCCGAGCATGCCTGCCCCCAGGTGATGGTCTCCTGAACATTTAGTGACTCAGACCCTCCCACCCCGGCCTCTGAGCACAGGTGCAGTGCTTGGTCACAAGTCAGTATCAGCAGGATCTCTGCTGAGTGATTAAGTGAAACCAGAAGCCCAGCCTCCACTCAATATTAGGCAGTGGAGAGTCACCTAAGGTCAACAGTCAGAATCAGCTAAAATTGTGAAAACAATGATGGTACAACATGGTGCTTTTTATTGGAAATGTGTGATTTATTATCCACAGTTTAAGCAATTTAATTGGTTTATGGCCAACAAATTGTATAGTTTGAAAAATCACATCTAATGAATGCATGTAATAAATCCCTTATTTTGGACATAAATAAAAGATATGTAACATTTATTTGTAAAAATTGCCACCTCTGCTAAATAAATGTTGGATTGTTATTTAAAGAACATTATTTTAAAGAGGTCCAACTAATTCTCAGAATGCCCATAGGTCTTGGTCCTGCATTTGGATTAGAAATAGGGGGGATTCCTCATCACTTGAGGAAAAGTTGTTTACTTCTCAGCGCCCTTCAGAAGTAATGCTCATTCCCTTTCTGCTCCTTGTAGGGTTGGGACAGGAAGGGGGAAGAGTCCCTCACTCAAGAAAGGACTTCGTCAAAAGTGTGGGTCCTTCCTTACCCCCCAGGGGAGTCCAGTTCCACAAAAGAATATGGAAGAGAGGGTTGAGTGTGTGTGTGTGTGGGGGGGGGTGAGTGAGGGGACTTGAGTGTGGGGTCACCTTCTTTATGATTGGGAAGCTATGATTTGATGTGCGATAAACATCTGGGTCTGATGTCCTGCTTCCTGGGCAAAGCCAGCAATAATTCTGGACTATGTCAGCTCATTGCCACCACTTTCATGTCTGTCTCTGTAAGAGCTGCCAGAGCTGTGAAGAGATTTCTGTTCTGGAACATACATACTCTGGGATAGAGCTCAACTTACAAGGTGACTGGGAGTGTCCTGTGTTCACTCTCCTCAAGTAGCAAGTGGGAAATGTGAAGAGCCCCCCTCCTTAGAGGAAATGCTGAAAACAAATGTCACCTTAGCGGTTTGGGCCAGTGCTAAGGGCCAGGACAAACCACCTGCAGAGCATCTCTGTCATGCCACGGGGAAACTGAGGTTGTCCTTAGTAAACTCAACTTTGATCTTCCTGCTGTGGCAAAGGTCACATGTCATTCAAAACCACAGCTGCTGCTAAGTCACTGTCCTAGCCAGCAGGGTGTTGCTAAACCTCTCAGTGCTTTACTACCAGAGTGCAGAGTGGGTTTGTCTCCTGTGCTGATTCTGACTGATTGTTGGTGGCTTCCTAGAAGGCTGTGTTGACAAGGTTATAACCTGAAGGCCTCAGCCCGGCCAGCGAGAGGCCATGACTGACAGAGATGTGTGTCACGAGTGGAGGTAGTAGTTTCAGTGATAGTCCCACCTCATTTACCATGCCCAGCATGAAGACAGGACCCTTTCTTTAACTCTCTATCCATCTATTCAAGGCTGAGGAACATTTAAGTCATTTTGATTGGCAGCTCAGGAAGAGCGAAAGGGAAATAAGCACAACTGCATATGACTGGTCAGCTGGCTCCCAGATTGAGGAGTCATGACTTGCTCTACAGGTTCAGCAGGACCAGCCAGATGAGCTGGCTTCCAGGTGCTGGCTGTCACTGTAGCAATGTAGGCTTGCGAGACACTGGGCTTCCTGCTGGCCAAGAGACCTCCCTCTGTAGATTCACTTTGGAAATATCTGACACCTTTAGAGGGAACCAGATATATAGGAGAGGTGTGGAGGATAATTATGCCAATATCACCCTGACAGGGGTGGGAGTGGCATGTGGAAACTGGAAAACTGAGTTTTGCTGACTTGCCATCAATAGGCTGCCTGGGATTCTGTCCTCTCACTTTGAGTCTCCAGCTCAGCTCACCAAACCAATAGGAATAGAGGGCAGCCAGGTAAAAAGAAACTGGGGCTTTAAAACAAGGAAAAAGAAATAAATTAAGAATCTTATTCATGCTGTGCCCAGTGCTAGACTATCTCACAGGCATCGTTTTATTTCATTGTCACTATACTTGTATGAGGTAAGGTATTAGTTTGTCAGTGTTGCTGCAATGAGTACCCTAGACTGGGTGACTTCAACTACAGAAATTTATTTTCTCAGTTCTGGGGACTGAATGTCCGAGGTCAAGGTGTCAGCAGGGTTGGTTCCCCTGAGGCCTCTCCCTTGACTTGCAGATGGCTGTCCTCTCTCTGTGTCCTCACAGGGTCTTCCCTTTGTGCATGACTATATCTTAATCTCCCTTTTTTGTAAGGACATCAGTCAGACTGGATTAGGGCCCATCTAAAATGAGCTCATTTAAACTCAGTCACCTCTTTAAAGGCCCTTCTCCAAACACAGTCACATTCTGAGATACTGGGGATTCGGATTTCAACACATGAATTTGGGGAAAACATAATTCATCCCATGACAGTTAGGTAGAATGATCCCATTTTACAGAACACGGGGTCCACATCAGTAAATAGCTGTGCTCTATCCAAATGTGAAGTTCATGTCCTCTCCACTATAAAATGCTTGCCTTTCTGTGTCCCCAGTTTCCAATATGAAATTGGAGTTTACATCTGCACAACCCACCCCTGCCTCCATTACAGTTTGGGTGTTAAAATATAACTAGAGCCCTGGCTGGTTTGGCTCAGCAGTTAGAGCGTCGGCCTGTGGACCAGAGAGGCCCGGGTTTGATTCCCTCTAAGGGCACGTACCTTGGTTGCAGTTTGTCCCTGGCTCTGGTTGGGGTCATGTGGGTGGCGACCACTCAATGTGTCTCTCTCATGTCAATGTTTCTCTCTCTCTCTTCCTCCCTCTCTCCCTCCCGCTCTATCTGAAGATGAATGCAAAAATGTCCTCAGGTAAGGATAAAATTATATATATATATAAAGTAAAGAGAGTTCTGGACAGATAAAAGTGCCACTCAAGTTCAAGCACAGCATTGCTTTTCCTGTCTGGGGAGGAAGAGGAAGGAGGATGGGGAGTTTGGCAATGAAGGGAAAGCTGCTCTTTCAGAATGCAGTAGGAGAAACAAGAGAGAGAAAAACATGGACCCACTTTCCAAATTGTCATCTCTGAGCTTCCCAAGACCCATCCCCTGCACACATCCCTCCCCATGTCCCAGCACTGAGCACTGTCTGTCCACTCTTTCTAAGCATCAGAACTCAGGGGAGATGCCACTTTCTCTTTGAACAACTTCTTCAGAAAGTCCTGCTTCACATTTTACTGAGCATATATTATTTTGTTTGTCTAGCATAGTCTCCCTCCCCGCCTTTGCCTGGGAACTGTTCCCCCTCAAGTTCAACTATTTGGTTTTCATGAAAGCTTCCCCTTTCATAAGTGACTTCTCTCCCATTGTGGTTCAGTTGTCCAAGGGTGGCCTCCTGGTCCAGGCTGGTCCCACCCAAGTTCTCCCTGCTGGCACCTTCTGCTGAGCTGTGATTTAGGAATGGTGCTGTTAGTGGCCAAGCTTCTTGCCATATGGAGGAACCAGTCTGCCTGAGGGAATAAATCTGACTCTCAGAGAGGAGCCATGAGGGCCCCAGAAGTGGTCAAAGATCTTGGGTTGATGGTCAAAGATCCTGGTTGTTCCTGACACCTGGGTTCTTGGCAGGAGCCCGAATTACAAGGAGATTTGGCTGCTGTGCTAACGCTCAATGGCAAGAGTTCCCTCAACTCCAAGTGCTTTGAGGAAGAAGGACATCTCCAGGCACCTTCAGCAAGCTCTGTCTTTCTGACACACTATCGGACCTGCCTAAGGAAAACTAAACCTATGAAAGACGGGGTCCCCACTTCCTCAGGCAGGGCAAAACTCACACACACTTGTCACCATTCACTGCAGACATTACCTTGAATATTTCACAATATCCTGGTTGTCAACTTCCTGAAGCTTATACTTTCTTTAGTTGTATTTATTTATTTACTATTTAATAATTTAATATGATATATTTAACTATTTAACATAATATTATAACAAATATGTAATATTTAACATTTATTTAATAGTTAAAACATAGTTTTATTTATTTAAAACTCTAAATAAAATAAGGGCCAGTGTGCTGTTGGTTACACAGGACAAAGACCCGTGCTATGCAGTGTGAAGACAGGCTCAGTGCGTGAGATCAGCATCCTAGGAAACATTGCTCGTGCTCCGCATGGCTGCCTAGCTGCCAGCTTTCCAGGGAAAGAACAGTGGGCAGACCCTGGGCAGAATCTCTGGGTCTGCTCCAGCAGCCCATGTTCTTGGTGACAACTTTCTTCACCCTTTGTGGGAACCTCTTCCAAGAGCAACATCTCCACTTATCTGCAAACATCATCCATGTAGGAAGAGCAGAGTCCTAAAGGATGGAATCTACACACTTAAATGTTGCTTGTAAGATGAAGGAAGTGGAATTTTTTCCCCTTCTGGAAAATGCCAAAGTTCTGCATATCTCAAATAGAGTTATTTTTCTAGTACCACATAATAGAGGTCTAGGTACGAAAGTCTAAACAGCTAGTGCTGTCTCAGGGAAGTGGAAACTCAAACATGATGGCCATCCAGGAACCTGTAGGACCCAAAGGAGCAGTAAAGTCTTTGAGAGCCCTTTCCCTGCTGCAGCCATGGCTCATCTAAGCCTCCTCACAAAAGTGATTGTGTTTTTAATTGAGTTTCATTGTCTCTTGAGGAGGTGAACTCAGAAGAGTGAGGCTCTCTCCAGTATGGGCACTTCCAACGTTCAATGGTCTTGTTGACTTTATTGTTGCCTGTTTTCAGAGCTGTTTAAGTGCATAAACAAATCCAGGCACACAGGCAGAGGTCCAGACCCTGATCAGAACATGTGTGGTTCCTCCAGACCTCATTCTACCCAGGCCCTGCCACAAACAGAGCTGTGCCCTGGCTTTTCCCAGCCTCTGAGGACGCTGCCCTCTTGCCTCCAGGTCAGCGGCTCTTGACTGTCTGAAGCAGCCATTTCAAGAAAGATGTTACACGTTGGAATCCTGTATATGCACACACCCACACACTCACAGGTGCACACATGCACACACCCAACATAACAAACACAGTGCAATATGTACTGACATTTTCTATGTTACCCACTTCCAAGCCTTTATTTAAAGCTGCTCACAATCCACCAACCCAATTTCATGACCTACTAGTGGATCACAACCCACAGTTTGAAAAACATGGCTTAGGCCCTTACGAGCATCATCAGATAAAATTGAGCCTGAGCCATTCCCTAAAATCACAAGCTCTAAAATGTCTGTATTTCTACATATAAATATGTCTCTAACCCCAACAGTGTTTAATCTTGCTGGACAGTTGCTTTTTTGTTTCTTATAAATCTTTCGCTAATTGGCATATTTATGCCCTCTTTGAAACCCGCTGGGCTCCTTGCTCCTCACGTGCTGTCACCTGCTGCGACCTGACCTTTTTCTCTCTGACAGCTGCTTTTCTTTCTTTCATCACAGCCTCCCACTCGAGACACACCTCCACACAGCTCTGAGACCCGTGCAAAATGACTGTGTGTCACTCAGTCTTCATTTAAAATCTAAATTCCTCAAATTTATACTTGGATAGAGAATTCTGCCTTTGCCACAATTAAGCTTTAATGTGCCTATGTCGTTTCTTCACACTGCCACAGAATTTATGGAAATTATATGTAGAAATTTAACAAGTAATCATATGTAGGCCCCTGTTTTGTTCTTAAATGACCAACAAAGACTGTGATGAAGATTTTAAATATGAGTGTTCTTTTTTTTAATTTATTTTTATTCAATTTATTGGGGTGAGATTGGTTAATAAAATTATATGGGTTTCAAGTGTACATTTCTATGATACATCATCTGTATATTGTATTGTGTGGCCACCATCCAAAGTCAAATCATCTTCTGTCACCATATTTTTCACCCCTTGACTTTTTACTGCCTACCCCTGCCCTGCTTCCCTCTGGTAACCACCATACTGTTGTCTGTGTCTATGAGTTTTTGTTTGTTTTTCTTGTTTGTTCATTTGCTGCTTTCAGTTTTATATCCCACATATGAGTGAAAGCATATAGTTCTTAACTTCTGTCTGACTTATTTCTCTTAGTATGATATTCTCAAGGTCCATACATAGTGTCGCAAATGGCAGTATTACACCTTTTCTTATGGCTGAGTAGTTAGTATTTCTTTGTATCTATGCACCACATCTTCTTTGTTCAATCATCTCTTGAGAAACACTTTAGTTGTTCCCATGTACTGACTACTGTGAATAATGCTGCAATGAATATACGGATGCATATATCTTTGTGAATAAATGTTTTCAAATTTTTTCAGGTAGATACCCGAAAAGAGTTTGCTGGGTCATATAGTAATTCTATTCTTAGTCTTTTAAAGAACTTTCATACTGTTTTTCATAGTAGCTGTACCAGTTTACACTCCCACCAGCAGTGAATGAGGGTTCTTTTTTATCCCACAACCTTTGCAACACTTGCTCTTACTTGTAGTGTTGGTAATAGTCATTCTAAAAGGTGTGAGTTAGCCCTGGCCAGTTTGGCTCGGCGGTTAGAGCGTCGACCTCCGGTCCTGAGAGACCCGGGTTTGGTTCCCGCTAAGGGCGCGTACCTCGGTTGCAGTTTGTCCCCGGCCCTGGTTGGTCGTGCAGGTGGCAGCCACTCGATGTGTTCCTTTCACATCGATGTTTGTCTCTCTCTCTCTGTTCTCTCTCCCTCCCACTCTACCTGAACAAAAAAATGGTAAAATGTCCTCGGGTGAGGATAAAAAAATAAAAAATAAAAGGTGTGAGTTAGTATCTCAAGGTAGGCTTGATTTGCATTTCCCTAATAGCTAGTGAAGTTGAATATCTTTTCAGATATCTGTTGGCCATTTATATTTTTTCTGGGAAAGTGTCTGTTTAGGTCCTCCACCCATTTTTTATTAGATTGTTTGTTTTATTAGTACGAAGTTATATGAGTTCTTTATATATTTTGGATATTAACCCCTTATCAGAGCTGTTGTTTACAAATATCTTCTCTCATTTGGTTGGTTGCCTTTTTGTTTTGTTCATGGTTTCTTTTCCTATGCAGAAGCTTTTTAGTTTGATATAGTCCCATTCATTTATTTCGCCTTTACGTTCCTTTCCTTTGGGGTCAAATTCATATAATTTTCTCTAAGACCAAGGTACATAAGTATAGTACCTATATTTTCTTTCATGTAATATATTGTTTCAGGTCTTATATTTAGGTATTTGATCAATTTTGAATTATTTTATTTTATTTTTTGTTAATCCTAACTTTTTATTGATTTTTTAGATCGAGTGGAAGGAAGAGAGGGAGGGAGAGAGAGAGAGAAACATTGATGTGAGAGAGACACATTGATTAGCTGCCTCCCACATGACCCTGACCAGGGCCAGGTATTGAACCTGCAACTCAGGCACATGCTTTTGACGAGGAATTGAACCCATGAGCCTTCAGTCCTTGGGCTGATGCTCTAACTGCTGAGCCAAACCAGCCAGGGACTTTTTAAATTAATTTTCATATATGGGGACAAATTGTAGTCTTTTGCATGTGGCTTTCCAATTTTCCCAGCACCATTTATTGAAGAGGCTTTCTTTTTTTATTTTTTTATTTTTTATGAATTTTTATTTATTTTTTTGTTACAGATATTTTACCTTTTTACCCCATTGGCACCCCCCACCCCACCCCCCCTCCACCCTGTCCCCAGCTTAGTTGTCCATGTCCATTGGTCATGTATACATGCATATAAGTTCTGTGGTTTATCTCTTCCCACCCCCCCACCCCCCCATCCCCTCTTCTGAGGGATGTCAGTCTGTGCCCCACTTCCATGTGTCTGGGTCTACTGTATTCCTCAGACTGTTATGTTCATTATATTCCGTATATAAGTGAGATCATGTGGTATTTGTCTTTTTCTGCTTGGCTTCTTTCACTTAGGATAATACTTTCCAGGTCCCTCCATGTCGTCTCAAAGGATAAGAGATCTTTCTTTCTTACCGCTGCATAGTACTCCATTGTGTATATGTACCACAGCTTTTTGATCCATTCGTCTACTGGTGGACACTTGGGCTGTTTCCAGATCTTAGCTATTGTAAATAGTGCTGCTATGAACATGGGGGTACATATATTCTTCCTGATTGGTGTTTCAGGCTTCTTAGGGTATATTCCCAGCAGTGGGATCACTGGGTCAAATGGAAGTTCAATTTTTAATTTTTTGAGGTAGCACCATATTGTTTTCCATAGCGGCTGCACCAGTCTGCATTCCCACCAGCAGTGTATTAGAGTCCCCTTTTCTCACACCCTCGCCAACACTTGTTGTTTGATGGTTTGTTGATGGCGGCCATTCTGACAGGTGTGAGGTGATACCTCATTGTTGTTTTAATTTGCATCTCTCTGATGATTAGTGATGTTGAGCATTTCTTCATATGTCTCTTGGCCATTTGTATGTCCTGTTTGGAGAGGTGTCTATTCAGCTCCTCTGCCCATTTTTTAATTGGGTTCTTTGTCTTCCTTTTGTGGAGTTGTATGAGCACGAGGCTTTCTTTTCTTCATTGTATATTTTTGACTCCTTTGTCAAAAATTAAATGTCCATATCTATGAGGGTTTATTTCTGAACTCTTAATTCTGTTCCATTGGCCTAGATTTCATTCTTCCAACACCAGGCTGTTTTTTTTAATCTAATATGATTATTTTATTTTTATTTTTAATATTTAATGTTGTACTACAGATGTCCTTCATTTTTTTCTCCACACTGCACCCATCCTTCTAGTTCCCACCCTGCCCCAGGCCTTTACCAACCTATTGTCTGTGTCCATGGGCTACCCATATATGCATATAAGTTCTTTGGTTAATCTCTTCTTACCCCTGTTACCTTCCTTCCCTCTGAAATTCATCAGTCTTATCCATGTTTCCATGACTTTGTTTTTATTAATCAGTTTATTTGGTTCATTAGATTCCACATATAAGTGAGATCATGTGATACATATCTTTTTTCTGACTGGCTTATTTCATGTAGCATAATATTCTCTAGCTCCCTCCATGATGTCTCAAAGGGTGCTAGATCCTACTTTTTAATAGCTGCATAGTATTCCATTGTGTAAATGTACCACAGCTTTTTTATCCACTCATCTAATAATGGAGACTTGTGTTGTTTCCAGAACTTAACTATTGTAAAAAGTGCTGCTTTGAACAAAGGGGTGCATATATTTTTTCTGATTGGTGTTTCAGGATTCTTAGGCTATATTCTTAGGAGCGGGATCACTTGCTCAAAAGGCAGTTCAATTTTAATGTTTTGAAGAAATTCCATACTGTTTTCCATAGTGGCTCTACCAGTCTACAATACCACCAGCAGTGTACTACAGTTTCCTTTTCTCCACATCCTTGCCAGCACTTGTTTGTTGATTTATTGTTAGCAACCATTCTAGGTGTGAGGTGGTACCTTATTGCTGTTTTAATTTGCATCTGTCTGATTATTAGTGACTTAGAGCTTTTTTTTCATGTCTCTTGGCCATCCATATGTCCTTTTTGGAGAAGTATCTATTCAGGTCCTCAGCCCATTTTTTTTTATTAGATTGTTTGTCTTCATTTTGTTAAGTTGTGTGAGTACTTTATGTATTTTGGAGATTTACCCCTTATCAGATGCATCATTGGCAAATATGTTCTCCCAAACAGTGGGCTCCCTCTTCATTTTGATATATCAGAGAAAATTCTGCTACATGAGATGTCTGAGATTTTGCTGTCTACGTTTTCTTCTAGGATTTTTATAATTTCACAGTTTACATTTAAGTCTTTTAACCATTTTGAGTTTATTCTTGTGTAGGGTGTAAGTTGGTAGGCTAGTTTAATTTTTTTTTTTTTTGCATGTACCTGCCCAATTTTCCCACACCATTTATTGAAAAGACTTTTTTTATTCCATTGTATGCTCTTGCCTTCTTTGTCAAATATTAATTGAGCACACTGGCTTTGTTGATTTCTGGGGACACTGTTCTGTTCCGTTGATCTATATGCCTGTTCTCATGCCCGTACCAGACTGTTTTGATTATAATGACATTATAGTATAACCTGATATCTGGCATTGTGATCCCTCCAATTTTGTTCTTCTTTCTCAAGATTGCTGAGGCTATTCGAGGTCTTTTTTGATTCCCTATAAGTTTGTGGAGTGCTTTTTCTAGATCTTTGAAATACACTATTGGTATTTTTCGAGAGGGATTGCATTGAATCTATAATTGGTACTGGGTAGTATGGATATTTTAATGATGTTAATTCTTCCAATCCTTGAACATGGTATATTCTTCCACTTGTTTATATCTTCCTCTATCTCTTTTTTCAACTTTCTGTAGTTTTCTGAGTACAGATCTTTTACTTCCTTGGTTAAGTTTATTTCTAAGTATCTTAGCTTTTTTGTTGCAAGGTAAATGAAATTGTTTTTTTTTTTTAGTTTCTCTTTCTGATAATTCATTATTGGTGTATAAAAATGCCATCAATTTCTGGGTGTTATTTTGTATTTTCTTACATTGCTGAATTCATTTATTAAATGTAGCAGTATTTTGGTGGATTCTTTAGGGTTTTCTATATACAATATTATGTCATCTGCAAATAATGATAGCTATATTTCCTCCTTTCCAATTAGAATGCCTTTATTTCTTCTTCTTTTCTGATTGCTGTGGCTAGGACTTCCAGTACTATGTTGAATAAAAGTGGTGAAAGCAGGCATCCCTGTCTTGTTTCTGTTCTTAGGAGAAATGGTTTTAGTGTTTGCTCATTTAGTATGATGTTGACTGCAACTTTATTATGTTGAGGAATGATACCTCTAGTCCCTCTTTGCTGAGAGTTTTTGTCATAAATGGGGGTTGGGTTCTGTCGAATGCTTTTCCCATGTCTATCGATATGATCATTTATCTTTCAATTTGTTTATGTGATGTATTACATTTATTGATTTGCAAATATTGTACCAGCTTTGCATCCCAGGAATAAATCCTACTCGGTCATGGTGTATAACATTTTAAATATATTTTTGGATCTGGTTTGCTAATATTTTGTTGAGGATTTTAGCATCTATGTTCATCAGGATATTGGCCTGAAATTCTCTTTCTTTATAGTATTATCTAGTTTTGAAATTAGGATAATGCTGGTCTCATTAAAAGAGCTTAGAAGTGCCCTGGCCGATTTGGCTCAGTGGTTGGAGCATCAGCCTGTCCCAGGTTTGGTTCCCACTAGGGGCATGTACCAAAAAAAAAAAAAAAAAAAAAAGGAGCTTAGAAGTCTTCCCTCCTCTTAAATTTTTCTGAATAGTTTGAGAAGGATAGCAGGATAGCTCTTAGTTTTTCTTTGAATGGTTGGTAAAACTCCCCTGTGAAGCTGTACAGCCTAGGGCTTTTGTTAGCTGTGAGATTATTGATTTGCTGCTTCAATTTCATTGGTTGTTATTGGTCTGTTCAGGTTTTCTGAATCTTCCTTGTTTAGTTTTGAAAGCTTGTATGTTTCACCAAGGTTGTCCAATTTGTTAGCATACAGTTGTTCATAGTATTTTCTTACAACCCTGTGTGAGTCTTTTATTCTGAGGTGGGTCTCTTGTAGACAGCATGTATATATGGGTCATGGTTTCTTATCCATTAAGCTACCCCATGCCTTTTGATTAAAGCATTTATGCCATTTACATTTAAAGTTATTATTGGTAGGTCTTGTTTCCTCCTCCTCCTCCTCTTCTTCCTTCTCCTCCTCCTTCTTCAACAATCCCTTTAGCATTTTTTGCATTGCTGGTTTGGTGGTAGTAACCTTCAGCTTTTTTTCTTTTTTGCCTGTAAAGCTCTTTATTTCACCTTTCATTTTAAAAGGTAGCCTTGCTGTATAGAGTTGTCTTGGATTCAGTCCCTTGCTTTTCATTACTTTGTATACTTGATGCCACCCACTTCTGGCCCACAGTGTTTCTACAGAGAAATCAGCTGGAAGTCTAATGGTAGGTCTCTTGTAGGTAACACTGTCTTTCTCTTGCTGCCTTTAAAATTATTTCTTTATCTTTAACATTCGCCATTTTAATTATGATGTGTCCTGGTGTGGGTCTTTTTTGGTTCATCTTAATTGGGACTCTCTGTGTTTCCTGGACTTGTGTGATGTTTTTTTCCTTCTCCATGTTAAAGAAGTTTTCTGTCATTACTTCTTCAAACAGGTTTGCTATTCCTTGTCAGATTATTCTCCTTCTGGTACCCCTATGATGTGGATGTTGTTATATTTCGTTAAACTCCCTTAAACTACACTCCGCGCTTTTTATTCATTTTTTCCCCAATTGTTGCTCTGTTTGGGTGGTTTTTTCTACCTTGCCTTCTAATTCTCTGATTCAGTCCTCAGCTTCTTCTTTTTTTAAAAAAATTAAAAATTATTTTTATTAATTTGTTTTTGTTAGCTTCTTCTAATCTACTGTTGATTTCAGTTATGTCATTATTCATTTCTGTTTGATTCTTATTTCTACCTTTTTTTTATGTTGCTGATGTTCCCACTAAGTTCCTTATTGTTCTTATTAAGTAGCTTGTATTCTCACTAAGTTGTTTGAGCACCCTTATAACCACTACTTTGAATTCTTTATTTGATAAATTTCTTGCTTCCATTTCATTTAGTTCCTTTTATAGTGATTCCTCCTTTTCTTTCATTTGGAGGTTGTTTCTTTCTTTTTCTTTTTAAAAAACTTATCTTTATTGTTGAAAGTATTACAGATGTTTCCTCTCCCCCCACCTTCACTAACCTACTCCTCCCTGATACTGTCCCTCTCCTGTCTTCCCCACACTACTGTCTGTGTCCATTGGTTATGCATATATGCATATAAGTTCTTGAGTTTATCTCTTCCCACCCTCCTTCCTTTTTCCCTCTGAGGTTCATCAGTCTAACAATCAATTTGTACTTAATCTTTCACTTTTTTCACCCATCCCCCAAACCTCCTCCCATCTAGCAACCAACAAATATTCTCTGTATCTATGAGTCTAGTTCTGTTCTGCTTATACATTTTGTTTGCAGATTTAATTACTGATAGATAAGTATTTATTGTCATTTTATTGTTCATGTTGTTGTTGTTGTTGTTTTGTTTGCAGATTTAATTACTGATAGATAAGTATTTATTGTCATTTTATTGTTCATGTTGTTGTTGTTGTTGTTGTTGTTGTTGTTCTTCTTCTTCTTCTTCTTCTTCTTCTTCTTCTTCTTCTTCTTCTTCTTCTTCTTCTTCTTCTTCTTCTTCTTCTTCTTCTTCTCCTCCTTCTAGAAGACCCTTCAACATTTCATGTAATACTAGTTTAGTGGTGATGAACTCCTTTAGTGTTTTCTTGTCTGGGAAAATCTTTATATGTCCATTGATTCTAAATGATAGCTTTACAGGATATAGTAATCTTGCTTGTAGTTCCTTGCTTTTCATCACTTTGAATATTTCTTGCTACTCCCTTCTAGCCTGCAAAGTTTCTTTTGAGAAATCAGCTGACAGTCTTATGAGAGCTCTTTTGCTTTTCTCTTGCTGCTTTTAAGATTCTTTCTTTGTCTTTAGCCTTTTGCGTTTTTATTATGATGTGTTTTGGAGTAGGCCTTTCTCACCATTTTAGTGGTCCAATGGCCCAGGGTCAGGTGAGGCAGGCTGGGTTGCAGAAGCAGCTAGATGCATTCAGGGGCATTGGATTGCAGCAGGTCATGCATTCCAGACCTCAGATCCAGTCCAATCATTTGGGGGTGCTGACAGCTCTCAGCAGTGGTGGTGGAGGGGCCAGTGGTTCTTGGTGGTGGGGGTGCTGCCAGCTCTCGATGGCATCAGTGACAGTGCTGGTAGCTCATGTGCTGGTGGGTCTAGAAGCTACTGTGGCAGGTCTTGTTAATGGCAGCAGTGGTAGGACGTCCAATGACTCTCTGGTGCAGAAGGGCTGGTGAGACAGTGGCTCTCTGCTGCAGCAGGACCTGCAGTGCCAGCATCATGCAGCTGCAACAAGGCTGGTGGCACTCTGCTGCAGCAGGTCTCACAACTCCAGCAGCCCTATGCATTCTGGAGCCTGAAGGTCTGAGATCTACCCTGCCATTTTGATTATTGTTGGTTTTTAGTATATTTTGAAGTTAGGGAGTGTGATGATTCCAACTTCATTTCCCACCCCCACTCAGGATTGTTTTGGCTACTCAGGGTCTTTTGTGATGCCATACAAATCTAATGATTTTTTATGCTCATTCTTTAAAAAATGTCATTGGGATTTTGATGGGGATTGCATTAAATCTGTACATTCCTTTGGGTAATATGGACATTTTAACTATATTGATTCTCCCAATTCATGAACATGGAATATCTTTCCATTTCACTGTCTTTTTCAATCTCTTTTAATAATGTGTTGTAGTTTTCAGTATATAGTTCCTTCACATCCTTTGTTAAGTTTATTCCTAGGTATTTTATTCGTTTTGTTACAATTGCAAAATAAATTAGGATTTTTGTTTCTTTTTCTGAAATTTTATTGTTAGTATATAGGACTTCAGTAGATTTTTGTACAGTAACTTTATATGTGTTTATTGTTTCTAATAGATTTTTAGTGGATTCCTTGGGGTTTTCCATATAAAGAATCATTTTATCTGCAAAAAAGTGACACTTTTAATTCTTCATTCCTAATTTGAATGCCTTTTATTTCTTTTTCTTGCCTTATTTCTGTGGCTAGGGTTTCCAATAATATGTGGAATAAGAGTGGTAAGAGTGGACATCCTTGTCTTGTTCCTGATCTTTGAGGAAAATCTTTTAGACTTTCACCATTGAATATGATATTAACTGAGGGTTTGTCATTATATAGCCTTTATTATGTTCTATACCCATTGTAATGAGTATTTTAATCATGAATGTATATTATATCTTATCAAATGCTCTTTCTGCACCTGCTGATAAGGTTGTATAATTTTTATCCTTTATTTTGTAACTGTGGTGTGTTACATGAATCTATTTGAACTATCCTTGAGCCCCTCAAATAAACCCCACTTGATCGTGATGTATCTTTTTAATGTATTGTACACAGTTTGCTAATATTTTATTTAGGATTTTTACATACATATTTATCAGACATATTGTGTTACCATTGCCAGGTTTTGGTATCAGAATTATTTTGGCCTCATAAAATGTGTTAGGAAGTACTTCTTCTTCTTCAAATTTTTGGAAGAGGCTGAGAAGGATAGGCATCAACTCTTCTTTGAATGGTTCATAGAATTCACTTGTGAAGCCATCTGGTCCTAGACTTTTACTGTTTGGGAGGTTTTTGATGATTGTTTCAATTTCCTCACTGTTAATCAATATATTTGGATTTTCCAATTCTTCATGATTCACTCTAGGAAGGTTATATAATTCGAGGAACTTATCCATTTCTTCCAGGTTATTGAATTTGGAGGCATATAGTCTTTCATAGTATTCTTGTATGATTCTTTGTTATTCTGTGGTGGTAACTTCTCCTCTTTCATTTCTAATTTTCTTTATTTGAGTCTTTTCTATTCATTCCTTACTGATCTAGCCAGGGGTTTGTCAGTTTTGTTAATCTTTTCAAAGAAGCATCTCTTTGTTGCATTAATTTTTTTTGCATAGTCTTTTTATTCTTTATTCATTCAATTGTGTTCTAATTTTTATTATTTTCTTTCTTCTGCTGACTTTGGGTTGTTTTTTCCTTTTTCTAGTTCTTAAAGTTGCAATTTTAGGTTTTCTTGTTTCTTGAGATAGGCCTGTAATGATATACTACTTTCACTGCACCCCAAAAGTTTTGATATATCATGTTGTCATTCTCACTTGTTCCTATTAATCTTTTGATCTCACCTTTTATTTCTTCTTTGATCCAGTCAATTTTTTGACCCATGTTGTTTAATTTCCACATATTTTTTTAGGTTTTTTACTTCCTTTTTGCAGTTGATTTCTGATTTCAAAGCATTGTGGTTGAAGAATATGCTTGACATGATATCAATCTTCTTAAATTTGTTAAGGTTAGCTTTGTGTTCCAACATATGGTCTATCCTTGAGAATGTCCCATGTGTACTAGAGAAGAATGTATAATCTGATGTTCTGGGATGAAAGGTTCTGTAAATGTCAATTATGTACCTTTAGTCTAATATGTCATTTAAGGCCAATATTTCTTTACTGATTTTCTGTTTGAATGACCTATCTATAGCTGTCAATTGAGTATTTAAGTCCCCTACTATGATTGTGTTTTTGTCAGATTCTCTTTTTATTTCCATTAGTACTATTTTAGGGTTTCCTGATTGGATGCATATGTATTATCATTGAGAAATGTTATGTCTTCTTGATATAGTGTGCCCTTTGTCATTATAAAATATCCATGTTTGTCTCTTGTTACCTTTGTTATCTTGAAATCTATTTTGTGAGATATATTTTATCTTTTGTTTTCTGGTAGCTCTATGCCTCTGTTAGTTCTCTTCTTTTGTATTTTTATCTGTTCTTTTTGTTTGGTGGTATTCCATATTTTTTTTAACTGTTTCCTCTTTTTATGCTATTTGTCTCAGTTTTGGTGTGTGTGTGAGTGTGTGTGTGTGTGTGTGTGTGTGGTTATCATTAGGTTTATGTAAAAGAAAGTTTCATATATACAGTCATACTTTTTCTTTTGAATGCATCTAATCTTCATTCCCCCTTTGCAAATTCAGACTTTACTTCCTCCCTTTTTATGTTTTTTGTTGTTGTAAATTATCCCTATTTATGCTGTGAGGTTTTTGGTGATCTTACTCATAGTTCTGTGACCCTTTATTCTTTGTTTCAGGTAGAATAACTCCCTTGAATATTTCTTGCAATGGAAGTCTTCTGGTGGTAAATTCCCTAAGCTTCTCTTTGTCTCTAAAAGTATTTCTCCATATCTAAAGGATACCTGCTTGATTTATTATTCTTGGCTGATAATCTCTCTTTTTTAGTAGTTTGAATATTTGATTCAATTCTCCTCTTGCTTGTAAGATTTCTGCTGAGAAGTCCAATGATAATCTAATGGGCTTTCTTTATAGGTTACTTTTTTCTTTCCCCTGGCTGCCTTGAGAATTATTTATTTGTCATTAATTTTTGACACTTTTAATATAATGTGCCTTGGAGAAGGTCTTTTTGGATTGAGGTAATTAGGTATTCTGCTTCTTGGATTTGAAGATCTAGCTCTTTCCATAGGTTTGGGAAGTTTTCATCAACTATTTGTTTAAATACTCTTTGGGTTCCCTTTTCCCTCTCTTTTTCTTCTGGTATGCCTATGATTCTTATATTGCTCTTTCTGTTGGAGTCAGATAGTTCTTGTAGAGTTCTTTAATTTTTTTAATGCTCAAGTCTCTTTCTTCTCTCTGTGTCATTTCTAGATTTCTATCTTTGATATCACTCATTCTTTCCCCCAGCTGGTCAGCTCTATTTCCTGTGCTTGCTAGTTCGTTCTTTATCTCTTTTATTGAGTTCTTCATTTTAAAAATTTATATTTGGTTGTCTTTTTAAGTTTCAATCATTTTGGTACTTATTTTGTTAATTGATTTTGTTTCTGAATTCATTAAACTGCCTATCTGTGTTTTCTTGCATTTCGTTTTATTTTTCAGAACTGTAAACTTGAATTCTTGGTCATTTTAATTACATATTTTCATGTCTTTAAGTTTTTTTCTGGATATTTTAAATTTTATTTCTGAGCTGATTAGTTGCTTTTGTTATTCATGTTATTTGATGGATTTCTGCTCTAAGCAGCATTTATGTGTGAGTGGTACTCCGCTATTAGACTGGGGAAAAAAAGAACTTTCTATTGTTTCCCAGTAGGTGGCGCTGAATCACACGTTTTTAGTTCTCTTGCACTGCTCTGGCTTTTCAGATCTCTGCAGGGTGGTAAGAAATTATCTGTGTTCCCTGGGAAGGTGGGCATCTCCTCTGTATTCAGGTTGCTTCAGTATCAAGAGACCAACCCTGTAAAGCAATGTGGTGAGTGATGGGGTTCCAAATCTGTGAAATCCCAGTGCTGTCCTCTACAGCCGGACACTGCCAGCAACGCAACTGCAATGTGTGGAGCTGCAGTGAGTTTAGGGAATTTGGCCACTTTCTTGCTTTGCTCTCCCAGTAATGGTGACTGGAAGACCTCTGTGTCTCCACCTGACCCTGGGATTACCCATAGAGCATGCTTGTTGCTCAGGGAAAAAATGTTTCTACCAGTTCTTGGGTTTACAGATAATGTGCTCTGCAACCTGACACTCACTGCTACAACTTCTTCTGGGGCCTGCTGTGAGATCTGGGAGGGTGGGGGGAAGTGGCCAGGCTCCATGGCTTTGTTTCTTTGTCTGGAATGCCAGATAACCAAGATCTTGTCTCTGTGCTTGGTTCCTGCCCAAGTCACTGGGCTCAGCCACAGCTCATACTTCTCACTCTTACAGGAATGCTCACTGAATCTCTTTTCTCATTCCCACTGAAGGGAATGGCAGCGGCGATGTCAGCCCTTTTCCCTTCCTACCTCTCCAGTTCACTTCCACTTGCCTGTCTTCAGATATTTCAATGTGTGAATCTCTCAGATGTGTTTGTGCATTGAGCAGGGAATCATTTTTTTAATTATAGCTGTTCAAATTGTTGAAACTTCAGGGGGAAGGACTGGGGAGACCTCTCATGCTACCACTCCTCTGCTGTCACTCTTCAAAATGAATGTTCTTATTGTCTTGATCCAGTCTTTTGAAAGTCATTTCCTCCTGCGGAAAAATTAGAACCCTTCTTGTCAATGTAAGAAATATTCAAACTTGCAGAGAAGTTTTGTGAGTTTATTTGAGCCAAACTGTTGACAGTTGTTGGGAAGCAAAATCTCAATGAATAGAGAAAATGCTCCAGAGAATGGCAATTTTACACCTTATTTTATAAATTACAATCAAAAGAGAAGATGTAAGTAGGTTACATGAAATCCATTGGTGATAGATTAGGGAGATGGGAGAAAGCAAAGCAGGGAAACATCTGGGATTGGATAAAAAGTAAAATGATAGACACATATTTCTTTTACACAGGTAGGTAGAGGATAGTTAACAGTCAATAATTAACTCAATAGCAATGAGGGGATTTGTGGTCTCCACAGTGCAGTGCTTATGCTTTGAGGGGTCCAGAGAAAGGAAATTACTTTGACATTCCAAAGGTATGTTATTGTAGATGCAAAAAGACAACAGAGAGACTTAGTTAAGGTAAAGATTGACTTTTGACAGGGAAGATTCTAGCCTAGGACATGACTCCCTGCTATAAACTGCTTTTAGTTAAAAAGTTTTAATTTTTGACCATTCTTTGTGGTTACTTTAGGTCTCTGAATTTGTAAGGCTACCGCACAGGCCTCCCCTGAGTTTGTCAGGTTTAGTATGTGGCCCTTTTTTGTCCACATTCTGCACTGCTGGTGAGACTGTAAGATGGTGCAGCTGCTGTGGAAAACTATGGCAGTTATCCAAAAATTAAACATAGAATTACTACTTGATCCAGCAATTCCATTTTTGGGTATATATCCTAAAGAATTGAAAGTAGATACTAGAATAGATATTTGTACCTCCATATTCATTACAAAATTATTTACAAGAGCCAAAGGTGGAAGTAATCCTAGTGTCTCTCAAAAAAATGAATGGGTAAATAAGATATAGTATATAAACACAATGGAGTATGATTCTGCCTTAACAAGAAAGGGAATTCTGACACATACTAGTACATGGATGAACATTGAGGACATTATGCTCAGTGAAATAAGCCAGTCACAAAAAGACAATTACTGGATAATTTCACTTATATGAGGTTTTGTCTCCCAGAGGAGACAAATTCAGAGACAGAAAATAGAATAGTGGTTGCCAGGGACCTCGAGAGAGGGTAATGGGGAGTTAGTGTTTAATTGTACAGAGTTTTAGTTCTGCAAAATGAAAGGAATTCTGTGGATGGATGGTGGTGATATTAGCACAATAATATGAACGTACTTAATGTTTCTAAACTGTATGTTATGTATATTTTACCAAAATTAAGTTTT
Organism: Molossus molossus; assembly: GCF_014108415.1. NCBI lineage: Eukaryota > Metazoa > Chordata > Mammalia > Chiroptera > Molossidae > Molossus > Molossus molossus. Next base: position 8,401,978 of record NW_023425347.1, read on the forward strand.
CAAACATTTTAAATCTTGTATCCTCTTATAGAGGCTGGGGGTGAAGAAGAAGTGGGGGTGTGCAAGCACAACCAGGAGAGGGAGAAGCATAACCCATATTGTCCTACCTGCAATCCCTACGAATTCTCCTGTTTTAGTCTGGTATTCATACAAACTTTGCTTTCTTTATAAAGCATCTGTTTGTTACAGTCTGATAATGTTTTAGTTTTTTACTTTGCTAACCCCTCCCCTGTAGAAATGACCAAGACCGTAAACAACAGGAACATTCCATTGTTTCACACAAAAGAAGCACTAGTTAGGAGAGTCCCAGGTTTGGTCGTTCCAGCAGTTCAAAGCTATTGTCATGGACCTAGAATGCACTTTTCCAATGGCCCTCACCTGGTCCAGCTTTGTTCTCAAGCTGGTACCTTCAAGGTTGCAAAGCTGCAGCTACAGTTTCTGGCATTACAATCACTTCCAACAAATGTCCATCAGGAGTACACAACCTTGTTTGTTATCTGAGTTTTTTCTTAAAACATGAGAAAATTTTCTATAAGCCACTCACTGGCCCTCCCTTTCTTTCTCATCAGCCAGTCTGGAGCCATAGATCAAAAGGCAATGGCCTACCAAGGTAGGCTTATTCTAACCAGAACCCTTCTCCCATGGTGATGGGGCTATTGTTAGAGAACCCACCCTCACCTGCCCATGCAATTGGATTATTCTATTAAGGATCCTACCCCTACCACTACCATGGCTGACTTCCTCTGCCCAGGACACACCCACCATCATATTGGTTTATTTAAGCAGGATCATTATTATCATGCTTGGCTTCACTTAATCAGTACCTTCCCCGCCCCAGACTTCTCTGCATGGAAGAGACTGGACACCTGAACTAGGCGGAGTTCTGTAAACAAGGAGACAGGCCATGGGGATTTTAAGAAGGAACACAAAGACCTCAATTTCAAAACCTCAAATTACAAAGGGTTAAACAATTGAAATAAGAGCTATTTTGTCAGACTCTCTGACACTGAGAGACTGAATCTAAATTTAAACAATGACCCCAGAAGAATCAGAAGTTGAAGAACTTCAAAATCCTGGGGTGTTTATGAAAAGTGAAGGCTCTTCAGCTTCACCAGCAAGATGCAGGAGACCAGGATTTGAAGGAGTCTAGTTTTTATTTTTATTTTTTAAAGAAAAATATTTTTAATGGTTGCTTTTTAAGAAAAAAAGAAAAGAAAAATATATTATTTTTTTTCTGTATGTATGAAGATAACTTTGAATGTTTCAAATTAAAGATGCCACACTCCCCAGGCAATGACAAATGAATGATATAACAAAAGACTGGTTCTTTCGTTTTTTAAAATTTCACCAACATACACTACCCTTTAGAACTTACAGTGAAATCAGGCTAACTACCCAAGGCAGAAAGTTAAGTTCCCAACTGCAAATTATATCCAATCTCTTGTGTCTGAGAGATGACACCACCTCACATTTGTCCTGCATCTCATCATTGTGAAGTACCTAAGGACTTAAATACCTTCATGTTTGCAACAGCTCTTTTTGACAAAAGTACATATTATCTCTTTCTCACATCCTATCTTTTTACAGATCTAAGTCACAGGGGCTAAGTGGGTCTTGAGCAGTGGCAGGTGGCAGACCCTCTTAAGATCCCTTTCCTGGGCCACTGGGCTAGCAAAAACTTCAGTGCAGGTAGCCTGCCTTCCAGTCCAGTGCTGCTCAACATACAAAACTGCTGCTGAGACCAATGCTGAGAAAACAATTTTATACCAGAACTTAGATGTATCAAGCATCATTCAATGCTAAAGGCAGGGTGGCTCTGCAGGTCTACAGAAATAGTATCAGATCTGAAGCTGGAATAACATGATAAGGTAGTTAATAATATAAAATATAAATGCACATACCCCAAAAGTATTTATGAGAAATTGGCTAGAGCAAATTGGTTAGACTGAGGACTGAGTTTTTCTTTATTGACTTAGTGGCACTTGAAGTGTGTAGACCCAGACTTGAGCATTCTGTCTTCATGGCCCATTCAATACACTAGGTGAGCTCCTGGTGGTTATTTATTCAAATCGATATTGCCCAGCGAGGTGTGTTTTAGGGAACACCAAATTTCTTTAATCCCTTTTTGTGGCACATAAATTAAAAAATAACACTATACCATGTTGATAACTTTTTTAGGATTAGGTAATAAAGGGAAAAAAGGTTCAAGATAGAAAGCTGGTATTGGTTGGAGCTAGGTGATGAAGTTCATTATACTAGTCTTTCAACATCTGTATATATTTGAAAATTTTTATCATAACAGTTAAAAGAATGATAAAAAGACCAAGGAAAGACTTTTGGCAATCTAAGATAAACCAAGGTAAAAATATTTTCCTATTAGTTATGCCTTATGTTAATTTCTTGCTCTTAGATCTTGCCCACAGAAATAGCACCCCCCCCCATGCATTCTTGTTATATATTTATCAAAAGCGGGTCGGCAAGTGGCACAGAATTAGCAGAATGGTTTAAGCACACTTTCAGGTCTATATTTGTTTCAAGGACTTTGTCCATCATTTTCTTCTTGTCCCTTGCCTTACTTGAGGGTTAGCTAAGAAGTTATTAAAATTGGTGTTTTGTTCTCCTCTATTCCCTTGTAAGTATTTTTATCTTTCTACTCAAACCTATACATGTAAAGTCACTTTTTAGTGAACTTAATTATCTTGTACTAGGATAAAATGAGTACTGTGTTAAAAATCATTCTCAGCCTTTTTAAACTTATATATGTAATTGGCATTATTTATTTATCTTCCTAGTAAAGAATTAACAAAAATAGAGGTAGGATACTGAGATAAGAATAACCCCACTTCTATCCCTTTTCTACTTGTGTTCTTTTCACTCCTATGCATAGATACATTCAAGTTTGCTCTTTATAGATAGTGATCTTTACATTTATAAAACTTAATAACTGGTGGTGGTGTGGATTATTTTTTTTAAATAGAATTTGTTTTAACTTGATAACTCAGAAAAAAAATATAGATACACACACACACACACACACATACATACATACAGGTATATTTTTAAAAGTTAAAACAGTATCAAAAATAAAAAGTATGTAGTGATGGCTACATGCCTGAGAAAGCTGCAGCCCTTAGTTCATCTTGAATACATCTTGCCTGCTGATGCTTTCTTTCTGTCTCAGATAATTTTTAATGCAACAAGATTACTGTTCCTGTTCATAAAGAGATTGTTATACTGAGGAAGGAAAAATGGTGGCAGAGTGAATGGAAGCTACACAGACCATCTCCCAGGACCAAACTGGATTTACAACAAAAATAAAGACAAATCGTCAGGAAGGGGCAACTGAAAGGCAGCTTGAAGGACCACAGAACCAGAGACACTGACTCAATCCTGGAGAGGGAGCCACAAACAGCAGAACACCAACACCCACAGGGAAAACTTGGCAAACTCTAAAGCCCAATGTGATAGCCAAAATGGTGAAAAACAGAAACAAAAGCCAAATGAAAGAACAAGAGACCTCTACTGAAGATGAGATAAATAAAGTGCAGTTAAGCAAGTTAACAGAACTAGAATTCAGAGCCATGATCTTGAGGAAGCTCAACAGCATGTGTAAGGACATAGAGATGCTGAAAATAAGCCAATTGGAAATTAAAAATAACCAAGAAGAGAAAAAAAATGACATATCAGAAATGAAAAACACATTGGAAGGTCTAAAAAGCAGAGTAGAGGAAACTGAGGACCAGATCAGTGAATTAGAAGACAGGGTAGAAAAAAATCAACCAATCAGAAAACTAAAAGGAAAAAAAAATGATTAAAAAACAGGAAGACAGCTTAAGAGAACTGTGGGACAACTGGAAACGTGATAATATTCGCATCATAGGAGTCCGCGAAGAAGAAGAAAATGAGAAAGGGTTAGAGAATATGTTCAAAATCCTAAAAGCAACAAGAGACAAGCAACAGGTTACCTACAAAGGAAACCCCATAGGGCTCTCAGCTGACTTCTCACAAGAAACACTACAGCCAAAAGGGAATGGCATGAAGTAATCAAGGTCATGAAAAAGAAGGATCTGAATCCAAGACTACTCTACCCAGCAAGGCTATCATTCAAAATAGAAGGTCAAATAAAGAGCTTCCCAGACAAAAAAAAAAAAAAAAGGCTAAGGGAATACATTAGCACCAAACCAGCACTGCAAGAAATGTTAAAAGGACTGCTGTAATTAGCAGGAGAAATGGGAAGAAAAATAGAACCACACTAAACAAAAATGGCAATAAATAAGTACATATCGATAATCACCTTATATGAAAATGGATTGAATGCTCCCATAAAAAGACACAGAGTAGCTGATTGGATAAGAAAACATAACTCATCTATATGCTGTTTACAAGAGACCCACCTCACAACAAAAGACTCACATAGATTGAAAATGAAGGGATGGAAAAAAAAACCTTCCAAGCAAACAGAAAGGGAAAAAAAGCTGGGGTAGCAATACTCATATCTGATAAAATAGATTTCAAAATGAAGGCCATAACTAGAGACAAAGAAGGCCACTACCCAATATAGGAGCACCAAAATATATTAAAAATCTTCTGGAGGACTTCAAAGGAGAAATCGATAGCAATACAATCATAGCAGGGGACTTCAACACCCCGCTGACATCGCTGGATAGATCCTCTAGACAAAAAATTAGCAAGGAAACAGAGACTCTAAATGAAGCACTAGACCAAATGGATTTAATAGATATCTACAGAGAATTACACCCCAAAACTATAGAATTCACATTCTTCTCAAGTGCACATGGGACATTCTCAAAGATAGACCACATGTTAGGGCACAAACTAAGTCTCTACAAGTTCAAGAAGACTGAAATCATATCAAGTATCTTCTCAGATCACAATGGCATGAAACTAGAAATCAATTGCAAGAAGAACATACAAAGACATTTGAACACATGGAAGCTAAATAGCATGTTATTAAACAATGAATGGGTCACCGAGGAGATCAAGGAAGAAATAAAAAACTTCCTGGAAACCAATGAAAATGAAGACACAACAACACAAAATCTACGGGATGCAGCAAAAGCAGTTCTGAGAGGGAAGTTCATAGCACTACAGGCCTACCTCAAAAAAACAAGAAAAATCTCTAATAGACTATCTAACCTCACAACTTAAAGAACTAGAGAGCAAACAAAAAGAAAACCCCAGAGCAAGTAGAAGGAAGGAAATAGTAAAGATCGGAGCCAAAATAAACAGCATAGAGAACAAAAAAACAAACAACAAAAAAACACAATTCAAAGGATCAATGAAACAAAGAGCTGTTTTTTCAAAAAGATAAACAAGATTGATGGACCCTTAGCTAGACTCACCAAGAAACAAAGAGAGAGAACCCAAATACACAAAATCAGAAATGAAAGAGGAGAAGTAACAACTGACACCACAGAAATACAAAAGATCGTTAACAAGTAGTATGAACAATTATATGGCAACAAACTCGACAATCTAAGCAAAATGGACAAATTTCTAGAAACACATAATCTCCCAAAACTGGACCAGGAAGAGATAGAAAACTTGAACAGACCAATAACAACAGAAGAAATTGAAGATGTAATCAAGACTCTCCCAGCAAACAAAAGCCCAGGCCTGGATGGCTTCACGGGGGTGATTTACCAAACATTCAAAGAAGAACTAACACCCAGTCTTCTCAAACTATTCCAAAAAAATCAAGAAGAAGGAAGACTTCCAAACTCGTTTTATGAAGCCAGCATAATTCTAATTCCAAAACCAGAAAAAGACACTACAAAGAAAGAAAACTACAGGCCAATATCCCTGATGAACATAGATGCCAAAGTCCTGAACAAAATACCAGCAAATCGGATCCAGCAATACACCAAAAAAATTATCCTCCATGACCAAGTGGGATTCATCCCAGGGATGCAAGGCTGGTACAATATTTGCAAATCAATAAACGTGATACACCACATAAATACAATGATGAATAAAAACCACATGATTATACACACCAGTCTGTGAACTTTTTGATGGAAACTCTCATATTCTATTCATCTTTCTGTCCCCAGAGCCTGTGATGATACCCTTCCTGTTGGAAACAATCTTGGTTGCATTGAATTTTAAAAATATTTTTTGCTAGAAACTGTTTCTACCATTATTTTTATACAAGATTTAGACAACCACTAGAAAATAAAAAAATACATGCAAATATATATATATTTGAAGACCCAAACACATTTTCTTTTTTTTTTTATCCTCACCCGAGGATATTTTCCCATTTTTTGTACAGATAGAGTGGGAGGGAGAGAGAGGAAGGGAGAGAGAAAGAAACATCAACATGAAGGGACACATCGAGTGGCTGCCACCCGCACGACCAACCAGGGCCGGGGACAAACTGCAACCGAAGTACGTGCCCTTAGCGGGAACCGAACCCGGGTCTCTCCGGACCGCAGGCCGACGCTCTAACCGCTGAGCCAAACTGGCCAGGGCCCAAACACATTTTCTTAACCTTGAGGGATAGTAAGAGAATAAAAAACCAAAGAGACCTGAGATGAAATAAAGAATTAAAATTTGAGAGACCCTGATGATTAGTGACATTGAGCATTTCTTTATATGTCTCTTGGCCATTTGTATGTCCTGTTTGGAGAGGTGTCTATTTAGCTCCTCTGCCCATTTTTTAATTGGGTTTTTTTGTCTTTCTTTTGCTGAGTTGTATGAGCACTTTATATATTTTGGAAATTAACCCCTTACTTGATGTATCATTGGTGATGATGATCTTCCCTTTCCATTTTGATGGTTGTTTCTTTTGCTGTGCAGAAGCTTTTTAGTTTGATGTAGTCCCATCTGTTCATTTTTTTTTCCTTTGTTTCTCTTGCCTTATGTGATGTATTGGTGAAAATTCTGTTGTGTATGATATCTGAAATTTTGTTGCTTACATTTTCTTCTAGAATTTTTATGGATTCACAAGTCACATTTAAGTCTTTTATCCATTGTCAGTTTATTCTTGTATATGGTGTAAGTTGATGGTCTAGTTTCATTTTTTTGCATGTAGCTGTCCAATTTTCCCAATACCATTTATTAAAGAGGCTATCATTACTCCACTGTATGCTCTTGCCACCTTTGTCAAATATTAATTGAGCATAATGTCTTGGGTCAATTTCTGGGTTCTCTGTTCTATTCCATTGATTTATATGGCTGTTCTTGTGCCAGTACCAGGCTGTTCTGATTACAGTAACTTTGTAGTATAATCTGATATCTGGTATTGTGATCCCACCTACTTTGTCCTTCGTTTTCAAGATTCTGTGGCTATTCAGGGTCTTTTTTGGTTCCATATGAACTTTTGAAGTATCCTAGTTCTGTGAAATATGTCGTTGGTATTTTTATGGGGATTTCATTGAATCTACAGATTGCTTTGGGTAGTATGGACATTTTAATGATGTTATGCTAAGCGAAATAAGCCAATCAGAGAAAGGCAAATACCACATGATCTCACTTATTTGTGGAATATAATGAACAAGGTGGGCTGATGAATGAAATAAACCCAGAAACATAGAAACGAGTATGGTTTAGACTGACAAACTTCAGAGTAGGGGGCGGGGGGGATAGATGAGATGAACCAAAGAAATTATATGCATGTATGCATAACCAAATGGACATAGAAACCCATGCTGGGGGGGGGGGCAGGATGGGGAGGAAAGGGTCTGGGGAGGGGGGAACATCTGTAACAAAAATAAATTAATAAAAATTGAAAATAAATAAATAAATAAATAAAAATTGAGAGACCCTAATTGATAGACTTTAATGATGGTTGCTCCCTTATATTAAAAAAAACTAACTGGTGTAAAATTTTCAAAACTGCATATTTAAAAAGTCAATGCAAAAACTGTAGCAGTCACTGTAATTCCACTTATTTAATTGCTGCTGTGCAGTTGTCTGGTCTATTTGACTACTGTAACAGAACACCACAGGCAAGGCAGCTTATATTCAGCAGAAACCTATTGCTCACATTTCTGGAGGCTGAAGTCAGAATGACAGCAAGGTCAGGTGAGGGTCCTTTTCCAGGTCACAGACTGGTATCCTCACATGGTGGAAGGGGTGAGGGAGCTCTCTGGAGCTTTTCTATAAGGAGACTGATAAGGACTGGGATTTTAAAGGAACATAATCAGTCATGAGAGTCTATGGGAAGAGCTAGGGCTCATGGAAGGAGTTCTCCCACTCTACATAATCACGAGAAACCTACAGGAAGAACTCTGCTTACAATGCTGTCCTCCCCTTAACTTCCTTTTTCCCTTCTATAAATACCACCTCATCTTGGCACTCAGGGTGGTGTGCACTTGGCTCACCCATGTCTGTATGCACTGGTTAGAACCCTTTTTCCTGGAAAGGATGAAACACTTAATCAATATTAATTTTCAGTCAACAGTACTAATCCCATTCATGAGGGCTCCATCCTCATGACTTAAGCACTTCCCAAAGGCCCTCCCTCATAACACCGTCACCTTTGGGGATTAGGATTTCACATGAACTTGGTGGGGACACAAACGTCAGACCAGAGCAGCAGTCAACCACTTTCTTTGCACAGATCATCTGACTTGGCTGCCAGCGTCTGTGTGAAGTAGGTGGGCTGGTGACATGAGCTACTTATATGCCAAGAGTGAAATAGCTCTCGGGAGACCAGGTCTGGATTTAATATCAGTCTTCCAGAAACAGTGGACCATCTCTAAAACCTTGTTCCACATACCACAATTCCCATCTACTGCAGGCATGTCACTGATTTTCAGGGGAGCTGGAGAGAGCAAGCAGAGGCCCTGTCTCTGGCTCAATGCAGATGCCTGACTCAGGTCCTATCAGGGAACAAGCAGGCTGGTCCCCTCAAAATAGGGATACCAGGAGGCAGAACAGTTCATTTTCCCTTTCTCCTAGCTGTGCATTGTTAGCCCCCATGGATGTTCACTCATTTTACCTGGAGAAGCTTTTGCCAGCAACTGCTTTGTGAAGAAATTTTGCAAGGAAAATAATTTTGCTTTATTCTCAAAATTTGCAAGATGCCCCCATTTGCCCTGCCAATTACAAAATTGGGGTCTTATTCACAGACAAGACGGACAGGAATGGTAGTTTGGTAGGCAAAGGACAGTATTTGCCACCTTTGTCCTCTAAAAGAGTGCTTCTCAAATAGCTGAGGATCCCGTTAAAATGCAAATTCTGATTAAGGAAATCTGGCGAGGTCCTCAGGGTCTGCCATTGTCACAAACTCCTGGGTGCAGGTGATGGCAATCCTGTAGACCATACCTAGAGCGTCAGGGTTCTAACTCTCATCTCACAAACTCATTCATCAGCATCACCTGGAAACCTTGTTGAACCTCAGGTGGCTGAGCCCACCCAGAGTATCTGATCCAACTGGTTAGGGGTGGAGCAGCTCTTTGCATTTGTGACCAGCTCTCAGGTTACGCTGGACTGTTGGTTCAGGGTCATGCTTTGAGAAAACCTGATGCAGTGTATTTGTTGATAAAGCTTAAGGGTCATTTGCATGCTCATTTCCTGAGTGTGGGAAATTCTTAAATATCCATCCACACTGATCAATCTCAAATTTAAACACTAGAAATTAGGAATATTTTTGTGTTTATCTTCATCACACACCCATGATTGTGTATAGGGACAGTGGGTTTTGGAGGGGAATGTTCATTTTCTTAGAGTTGTTAATTAATAAATATTTCCCTACTTTATCAGCTACAGCAACACACGACACATACTAGTCTTCACAGTTGTTTAACTGAGTTACAGCAAGTTAGAAAAAGTAGGCCAGTCATACCAAGAAGGTGCACTGTGACTTCTTAGGCCTACATGTGGGTGCAGTTTTCCTACATAGCAGCAGGGGGCAGCATTGCTGCCTGCACTTTACCACTGCTGAGAAAAATGATACCAAATAGAAATTTTGAGTATCAGTATTTGACTTTGTGATGTGATCAAAACTACATGGCCCGCATTAGAATATAACAATTATAATGCAGTTTAATTTACCAGATAACAGTTCTAGATTTTAAACGTCTTAATTCCAAAAACATGGTAAAAATATTTTAGTAAAGTGTAAAATACAGTAGCATACAATATAAAGTATGTAAGAAATAAATGAGTCTTAAACATTTATCTAATGTAAATATGTCATATGAATACAATTGAAAATATCAATCAACTAGGTTTTACTATTTAGTACAGACCGAAAATATCTGCTGTGAACAATGCCTTCACCTTCTTACCTGAACTGAGCCTGGCACTCCTCTCAGACGTTGCTGTCCTGCCAACTGCTCAGGGGGTGACGGCTTTTGTTCTCCCACCCATCCCGCCTCTGGGCTCTCTCTCCAGGACACAACTGTCCTATTTGCTCCTCACTGTCACTATCATATCTTTGTACTTCTTTTCCTGCTCACCACATACATACTCCTCCCACACCCCCACAAGAGGAAACTTTACAGCTTATGCCATAGACTCTATCACCCAACCCTATGGTTAGAGGCACCCACTGGGGTCACCCTGCCTCAGTCCTGGAGATTTCAGCTTCTGGCTCATGGTCAGTGCCCCCAGCATTCCTTCTGCTACAGTTTGTAATGTTCCACTCTCTGCATGTGTTATCCATGGCCTCCAGTCACTTCCTCCTCTCCTTCGGGATCCTGCTGTCCACCTGACATCAGTCACATCACAGACCTGGTTGTGATCACACCTGTGTCCTTCACCATCTCACGTTCAAGCAGCTGACTCTGACCTCCACCTCCCATTTTTCAGCTGTGCATCTCCACGCAGCAATTCCCTCGTCCCACTGGGACCTACAGCTACTAATTGGAGATTTGTCTACAGCAGTCTGCCTCCTCTTCCTTGCTTCCCTTTTCACCCGGTTTGGATCCCAGATTGCACCATTTTAATCATTCCCTTCTATACCCATCCATTGTTTTCCCCATTCTCCCACAGTCATATTAGTCTGGCAAAATCCCAAAACCAACTAAATCTTACTCTGCCAGGGTCGCCACCAGTACCATATGACCAAACACACAGGGAAAACTCTGATCTGAACTGAGTGAAGAGCAGATGGAACCCACAGTGTAAGTGAGAATGGGCTTTTGTGTGTAGTTTGTAAGGTTTGCGTTTGTGTGTGACCACATCGTAGCATGACCTAATCTAATACAACTGATTTCAAGAAGTTCAGAAACACATTAAAGCATAAGTTCATGTCTAGAAGCTCCAATAGAGAAAATACCTCAGGAGTAACTAAAGGGATTTTTAAAAACTAAACAAACAAAAAGACTTCACTGACTACAAATAGAAATTACCCAAGGAGGAAGCAAAGAATGGAGATTCCTAAAATGATGGATATTGTTGAATCAGTGAGGTCTCTGATAAACGTGGGTATAAAATGACAGATATATAGAATGGGCAGGCCAACCATAAGTGCACATGGGGGTGTTGAAAACAGTTGTTTCAGAAAAGCCAATTCCTAAAAAGAACTAAACCTTGTTGGGAAGGCTATGGGCCATGAAAAGCCCTTGTTTAAGTATGACCAAAAGTAAAAGGACCAGCCCTGGCCAGGTGGCTCAGCTGGTTGGAGCATCATCTGGTACACCAAAAGGTTTCAGGTTGTTCCCGGTCAGGATGCATATGGGAGGCAACCAAACAATGTTCTTTCTCAAGAAACATCGATGTTTTTCTCTCCCTCTCCTTTCCTCTCTCTAATATCAATAAAAATATATCCGCAGGTGAGGATTAAAGAGTAATAATAATAATAATAATAATAAATTTTTTTAAAAAAGAAGCCATGGAACTTGGAGGTAGGTGATGTGTTAGGAAGGAAACACGTTTTTGGTGCTGTTGGAATGATAGCATTCCAAGCAAGGATGTTTTGCTCTCCTGGTCCCACTGGTGGGAACTCCTCTGAATTCTTGTGCTAGATGCTGGCACAACCTTTTTTAAAGGAAACCTAACAAGTTAGCTTCATCCAGGGAGAAATGATAAGGAAAGCTAAAGTTCTGAGAATCCTCATATTAGAGGACAAATTAAAGAAAGACAAGATTCCAGTTTGGGAGACAATGTAGTGGGACATAAGGCCTACAGTCAATGAGTATTAGGCAGGAATACTGAAGTGTCCAAACTGAATCTAAGCTAAAGGAGGAAGAAATGTATCATAGAAATACACATTCTAGACTAACGTCAAGCACTGATAGACCCCAGCCCTCATGTGTTCTTAGACTCACCTCCTTCCACTTCCGTCCCCTCCCCACTTCTCACCTGCTCGCTCCGCGTTCTTATGCACTGCTTTTTCATTTCTGGCAGGCACATTCCACATGGTGGGAAATAAGACCACCACAAGCTCCAGACTCACTGCTCTCCTCCCCACAACGAGACCATGTTTCCAGAGAGCTCCAGCAAGGTTACTCAGGGTCACACTGAGAGGCTGAGGACAGTCTCCTGCGCTTCTTTGACAGACCACTGTGGTCAGGGTGGTGATGTCATCTTGCCAGCTTGGCCGGTCCCTGTGCCCACACTGGGGCAGGGAGAGGGAGAGCCCCTGAACCACATACACAGAACAGGACTTCGAAGGAGGAGGGAAGGGGTGATTCTCCAAGGTAAAGATGCTGAGATGAGAAAAAATCAATATAGTGTAAGTCCAGTTTCATATATTTGAAGGTCTTTAGGTAGAAGAGTGATTTGATTTGAAATACTCATTTCTAGGGGCATTACTTAGTCCAAGGGGAAATAAATTTTATTTAACCTAGGGAAACACTTTAAAAAAAATCAGAAGTGTTTATAAAAAGAAAAAAAAAATGTTTTGCTCCATAGACAGAGAGCATGGCTATTCATCTAAGATACTGAGGGGGGATTCTTGCTTGGGGAGGGAGGGTGAGACAGACCACTTTCAAAGTCAAGTTCCACATGGACACCCAGATCCTAGGGTGCTATTGTGTGTTCACAGGGAAGGAGAAAGCACATACCCAGAAGTACGAATGGGCAGGCAATCTTTTCAGCAGGGCATTGCTGTTACAGATGTTCTTTTCTCTTTTCCGAAAGAATAAACACTCACAGAGTGCCAGAGAGCTCTGAGGTGGTTTCCTGGGGACACACTTGTTTCACAAGGGAACCTTTCGATACATGGTTTTGGTTTCGCTGCTCCTGAGAGTGTAAGGTGCTCCTCACACCTCACTGTGAGTGATTTCAGAGCATGGATCACACCCACTCGCCCTGTTCACCAGGCAGCCTAGGTTTCTGGCAGGAGCAGTGTACCTTCAGTGACGTAGGCATTCCAGAAATACCCACCGGATTAATACCTGAGCAAGTTAGTTATTTGAGTCTTGGTATGGACATGTTTTCACTTCTTTGGTGATTGTTTCTAACCTTTACTGCTAAGCAAGCAGCCCTATCCTTGGACATAACTGAATAATATCCCTCAAGAGAAAAAAGGCAATTGGTCAACCCCCATCCGCCAGCTAATAGCCTACTTGAAAGCAGGATGCATTAAACTGAGCACAGCTGGAAGGCAGAAGGGAAAATCCTGTATGTGCTGCTGAGTCACAGAAGAGGTTTCCTGTGGCTGCCAAAGAGGAACACTGAGAAGAAGAAAACCCTACAAAAACACACATCTTCCTCAGTGACGCTGAGGGTTTGGTTTCTACCCTCTCTCTGGCAGGGACTAAAAAGAGCCACACCTTTATACATAAACACTTTACATCCATAAAAGAAGAGTAATATATTTTATTTAATTAAAATAGATTTAAAAACAGATTGTGTAAAAGAATTAGGATTTTCAATAATTTACTATTATTTACATTAGCTAATGTTGGTCCTTAGTAGACACTGTGAGGAGATAAAGGAGTTATACACGTACAACCCAGCCCCTCCCCCAGAGCAAAGGGGAACAGGCAGCTGAGCGGGTGGCTTTCTTCTCATTTCCATCCTTTCATGTTACCATGGCAATTACATGGTTGAGACCTGGGAACCGGCAGGAGAGGCAAACCTCTGGTGCTCAGGGTGGTCAAGACGCTGTTACCCTGAAGAGATGCTGGCAGGCCAGGCAGGATTCTTTTCCTCTTGAGAAGAATCATTAACTCAGTCCCAGCTCAGATAAGCACCTGATGGTCAATGATTTCTCCGTCTCTATCCCCATTCACAATTCACCTTCTGTAAACACCCTCTATGGCTGACACAAAGCCAGCCCACAGTTTCCAGGTAAAAGATGAAAAACAAATGAAAGCCACACATCCTGCTTCCCAGGAAAATGTTGATTACTTAACGTGCCCTGTGTGTGTCATCCAGAACTTGGCAACACAACAAAACCTCACATGGATTGTTTTGTGCGCTTGTCATGCCCGGGATGGTGGGAGGGGAGGGGGCTGGCTGGCCGTGGGCCACTGAACCAAGAGGAAGGCTCTCCCCAGGAAGCAGGAACAGGAGAGGAGGAGCCCAGCAAGGCCCTGGGTGTTCCGCCCTTGCATTGTGATGTGTTGATGTGTTGCAGGCACTTGCGGCTCCTCCACATGCTGTGGGGAGCGAGTCCCAGGAATGCAGAAACAGGCTGGTGGTGTGCAGTGGAGAGAAGACCCTTTCATAGCAGCAGGCTTCGTGGACTCCCGGGATCTGTATCCTGGTTGTTGGAGATCTTGGGGTGGGCCCTAACCTCAGAAACCCCACTGCTCCACTTGCAAAACACCGGGCCTCATGGGTGTGGGCTGCCAAGTGGGGCCTGGCAGCAGAACCACACTTAGTCAACACAGGCATGGCGAGCTGTGGCCTGGAGTCAGCACAGTGAGCAGCAGCAGAACCAGCAGTTGAGGGCTGGAGAGGAGGGGGCCCCATGGAGACTCAGTCCAAAATGTCTGTCTCAAAGGGGACCAGGTGGTAATAGGACAGGTTGGTGTCATAAGCTGCTGGGTCATCGCCATCCTCCAGCTCTGAGGTAAACTCACTGCCATTCTCAAACCTGAAATGGGAAGGATAGAGGGAAGGGCTGAGACTGGCTCACTGAACCCAAGCTCCGCTGAAATGGAGAAAGCACAGAAAACCCATTGGCAGGAGGGCACTTGGGGACTGATGTCAAATAGTATGGAGGGCTTTCCCCTCCGCTCTTCCCCGCACACAGGCCATTGGCCAGTGGGCATGGCCTCTTCCATGCATGCTGAGGAAGTGTGGAAAGAACCATGTTATGAATGAGGTGAGATGGACCCTATTCTACAGACTGTCATGGCTCTGATTTTTACTGCCTTAGAGACTACTCTCTGTGTTCATTAAGCAGTAGTTATGGACGCTTCATTGATTCACAGAGTGATGACTTTTCTCAATCTAGGGACTGGTCTGTGTCAAGTTCTGGGGACACAGCAGTGAACACGGCAGACGAGGTCTGTCTTTGGGAACAGGAGCCTACCATGGTCGGGCCCTGTGCACTACAGCAAAAATTAGTGAGAAAAGCCACTGTGATCACAGGCTCGCAACCGAACTATATCTTCAGATAAGGCGCATACAGGTGGAGGGAGACTAGGAAGCAGGAGGAACCCAGGAAGGCACGGTGAGGTCAGTAAGGTCAGCGGTGAGAGAGCTCCTAGAGGAAAGCCTTCAACTGCAACCATTTCCCTGCCTGTGTAACCCAGACAAGGCCTCCTAAGCTAGAAAGAAAAACAGACTCCAGACTTTTGAAGAATGCGTAACAGAGGCGCATGAAGTACATTCTCCCCAGGAAGGGAGACGGAGATGCTTCTTGTGCTTTTTCCACCTTCCTCAACCAAAAATCAGCCCAAGCACAGCAGAGCCTGGCAGACATGGGCGGTAGCTCCTTCCTGCTGCTTAGTCTGTGACCAGCAGACACTTGTGTGAGCTCAGCTACACTCAGGAAACTTTGGAGAGACCAGGAAGGACACGAACTGACCAAACAACAGTAATGACTGTTTGACTTGGCTACTCTGGCTGGGGTGCTGCAGGGGGGTGCAGAGACTTGGGCCCCACCTTTGCATCAAGAGCACACAGTGCAGAATCCTGTCAGCTTCAGAAATGGGACTCCTAGGGAAGCATGCTTCCTCCGAGTCTAAGCTCATAAAAGTAGGAGACACAAGAGGCCACAGAGCTGGGTTCCCTGAACTGCACAGTGAGGGATGTGGAGGTTTGGGGAAGAACTCGAGGGCCCAGCTCCTCCTCCTGGCACCCTGCACTGGGAGCACCAACGATGCAAAAGGAGATGGAGCTGCGACAGGAAGACATGTGCAGCCTGGGGGTAGGGTGTCTCATGGAGATAAGCCACTTCTCCAGCTTTATTATAGGATAGTACATCTCTTCTCTCAAACCAGTACTGGAATGAAACCAAAAAGGGACTCTTGGGCGCAGGAGAGGGACAGGGCCACAGTGAGAGTCAAGATGCAGCCCTGCCCGACCAGCTTCCTACCCCCTGACTACACATGCCCTCAGGCCAGATGACCCTGAGGACTGAGGAGGAAAGGGGAAGCTGGAATGTTCAGGAAAATGAATCACCTTGGTCCTAGGCAGGCATGACAAATGCCTCTGATCCTAACCTATGAAGAGAGTTAGGGCCATCTCAGCAGTGAACTTCCCAGGAGCCTCAACCCCTCCAGCCAACCAGAGACCCAGTAGTCCCACTGACTCATCCCCATCAGGCACACCCACCACTCTCTGAGTGCAGTGGGATCTCTGGTCCTGGGTACTGGTATCTGCTGTCTCCCAAGACAGGTGGGGGCAACTTGCTTGGCTCCATGGCACAAGTCCTAACAAGCATGCCTGGCAGCACTGAATTCTCACAGCCCTGGGGCCAAAGGTCCCCCGTGAGTACCACTAAGGATGGCTGCAGCCAGGAGGTAAAATCTCCAGCTACTCAAATGCCATCCCTCTGTGACCCAACCTCAGAGCCACCACACACCTGACAGCTCTTTGGATGTGAAAACAGATTGCTCCCAAGAGACAGCAGCTCAACAGCTCAGCAGCTCAACCAAGTGCCCTAGCTCAGGTACCTGGAGAAACACCTGGCAAGCCCAGGGCAGGAATCCCTTCTAACTGCTCCCCGAGCCACTGGGAGGCAGATGTTTCTTTTGTTAAGTTTTCCTGGGATCGCAGAGGTTTTCCTTTGCTTTCTTTCCCTGCCAGCCAGGTACCTGGGCAGGTGGCCACATATTAAGGCAAGTCATATTGTCCATGCAAAGCTCCAGGCTAGCTGGGAAAGTCATGGCAAGGCATGCAAAAGGACAATATAATTTCAGAGAAAGGCCTTGCCAGCATACCCTTTTATACCAGTATTTTATGACATCACTGAGAAAGGTTCTTGTGCCATCTACCCGAGAAACATCTGAGAAACTAAGAAAGTGGGAACTGCTGGCTGGAGCCCATTCCATGAGGCTGAAAGGGCTTTGCCCACCCTGGGCTCAGTCACAGAGCAGGGGCCAACAAAGACAGCCTAGGGTCAGCCTGTCCTGAAGTCACCTAGCTCAGATACATGTCTCAGCATGTGTGTCTGTCCCAGTTTGTTTTTATTTTCAGTTGAGTGGATGAGCCTGGACCTGGGATGCCGAGAGGCCCCTCCACCCCATGGGCTGTGCTTCTCCTGTGCCTATAGGAAGATTCTGCACACCCAGGCATGTCACACTCATAACCTGAGAGGTTCAGCAGACACTGTGAGAGCACAGTGGTCCCACTTTGAAGATTAAGAGAAGCCAGGAGAGGTTAAATAATTTCCTGACACACAACAGAAGAGCCCTGGGCTTTGCCTTGACAGTCAACAGAAGCCAAGCTATGATGCCCCCTCAAGCTGCTGCCTGTCAGTTCCCAAGGAGATGGCCAGAAGCGCACGAAGGATAAAGGTGGCTGTGCCTCGAGGGGCCGCCAGGTGTCGGGCTTCCCTAGAGCACGTGTAGTAAAAGTTCTGTTATAAGAGAAAGGAAGAACAGGCAAGTGGTGTTTCTGGCTGTCCCGCCTTCACTAATCAGACTCATTCTTTCTCCCTTCAGAGCAGACCCAGCGGCCACCTGGGGGGCTGGAGAATTTCCAACCCTTCAATGTGAGGCCGATGTGCAAGTGACACTTTCCAGCCCAGGAGACCAGGCCCTGTGATCAAGGAGGCTGTGGCCCCTGTACCCCTCAAGGCCTAGCACAGGCCAGACCCTGAAGCCTGGACACTTCCGCTTGATGGCCTGTCACAGCCAGCCACTAGGGCAAAGGATCTGTGTTCCCACAAGGTTTATGAACCAAGGTCTTACATCCTCTAGAGGCAAACTCTTTAAATAAGTGTCCAAATACAGGCAGGATGGCTCAGTGTTTCTGGCCACATGTAGTTCCTGCCTGGGAGCTCCGCACGGCGGCAGCAAACGCAGCCCTGGCACTGGCTGGCTGCTCCAGGACCGCTTCTGTAAAACTGCGTTCAACCAGCGTACTTACAAATGCTCTGTCGGATCCACACCCAGGTGCTGCTCTTTTCCGTTAGGTATACTGTGGTCAATAACAATAGTTTCTGTATTTGCTAAACAAAATCCATTGGACCTCATGATTTCTGAAAATGAAAGCAATAGATAAACATTCAGGAGGGATCAGGTTTTGAAGTTTGGGGCTTATATTAATCTCAACATCGCCCTCTCCCTACTGCCCCATCTCCCCCACACTTTAGGAGAACACTGCACCCCGGGTTGCATGCGAGAGCCCATTCTGGAGTCCTGCCACAAGATTCAGGCTGATGCCAGCCTTCACAGAAGTCACATCTGCTGACCCTATGCAAGCCACGAGGCACCGCTCTCCCCCAGGAGGCGGCCTGGTCGTCTGAGCTCTCTCCCCAGATGCCCTTCCCCATGTGTTGAAACCTGGAGCAGAAGAGCACTGAGCTGGTCCAGGTCCATAGCACAGTGCCGGGGCCTCTGCAGGTTTCTAAGCTCCCACCTGACTGACAAAGGACAACACCATCGCTGCCCCGGGCTGCCATGAGAATCGAATGAGATCAGTGTGCATTTTAAACCAAATGGCAACTTCACTTTTTTACTTTAATTCTGCATATAAACTGACTTTTTAACAATGACAAACTTTGATAATTTAAACAGGCCCACAAAGAAAATGTTTTCATATGTCTACATTACTGTATGATGTTAGCTTTCTAAGGACACAGGTTTGGGTTGTTCTGCACTGGAAGAGGTGGGAACGGGGGTGCCTGAGGGCGTGGGAGCTGAACCAGCTCCGGCTGGGAGCTCGGCTGGGAGCTCGGAGACTGCAGCTCAGCCCAGCAATGAGCTCTGTGGTGTTGGGACTCAGTATCCTCAACTGGAAAATGTCTGGTGCATTCTCAAATTCAAAGGGTTATCCAAAGGATTATTATCCTCCCATTCAAGGCCTAACACAAGGAAACATGCAGCTCAAAAGAGCCCTTCCTCTCTCCTGGCGCGGCACGGGCAGCAAGGGTCCCCGGCTCACTGGGCATCTGCTGCTGCTGTTGTTTGGGAGGTTTATTTGTTTTCTTACATCTGACCATAACTTAAAATATTTTATTCCCATGTATGGATTTGTGCTTTTATAAGTAAAATTGTAACTCCATGTTTATTTTTAAATCTTTCTAGGTATCTGGTTTTCAGTTCTTTAAATTTCTCTCCAAATGAAAAGAATTAGGGAAACTACAGATAAATGAAGAAAGAAAAATAGCCCTGGCTGGTGTGGTTAAGCGGTTAGAGCACTGGCTCTCATACCAAAGAGTCATGGGTTTGATTCCTAGTCAAGGGCATGTACCTGGGTTGCAGGTAAGATCCCCAGTCCCAGTCAGGGTCGTGCAGGAGGTAACCAATCGATGTGTTTCTCTCACATTGATATTTCTGTATTTCTCTCTCCCTCTCTCTCTCTCTCTCTCTCTCTCCTCCACCCTCCCTCCCTCCCTCCCTTCCATTCTCTCTAAAAATCAATGAAAAAATATCCTTAAATAAGGATTAACAAAAAGAAAGAAAGCGAAAAATAGAAGATTTTTTCCTCACCCTGACAGCATTAAAATGACTATTCATCTATTAGATCTACCAAGGAATTAGTTGCTAAAAAAAACACTGTGTGGCCTTCTGGAGAAGTGACAACCCACATTTCACCGGTCTTCTGCAACACCAGCTCAGTTAGTCACACTCTGAGTGACATCGGTTGGAGCCCAGCAGAGCCTGCCTGCCTTTGCTGTACAAGAACCAGACAAAAGCCTGCAAGTCCTGAGAAGGACTAAAAACCAACAGAATGTCCAGGGCCAACCACATTCCTAGGTGTGAGAAGGTACAAGAAGATGTTTACCAGAGCCTGAGTGACTCTGAAGATGACTAAATCTTAACCAGAAAGACTAAGGTTCCCTCACCTCTCAATTTTAAACTTATGGGAACACTAATGAAAGCAATAAAAAAAAAAATTTCTTTAGCTGCTTTCATTAAGTCTGACTCAAATCTGTCTGTCTCAGGAAGCACAGTGATGTCAACACAGCTAGCAGGCAGCCCACACCTTTCTGCACCCCATGCCAAGGGGATTTGGAGGGAGAACCTTATGAATGAAAACAAATGTCACTGCATCAAAACATTTCGTAATGTATGAAGAAATACCTTACATAGGAACTTCTTAATATCTTTCCTAAATGTGAAACTTGGAGCTCTAGAAAATGGAATCCTTACCAGCCCCTGAAAACAGATGCGTAGAAAATCACTCCTCAGTTGCCCATGCTAAGCTTTTGTGCACAGAAATGTGGTTTAATTGTTTGCAAAGCTATCTGGGCCTTTGAGGAAACTTTTGTTCTGCTACCTATGCCTGGGGACCAGGTTACTTCTTACTCAGTTTCTTTATCTGTAAAATGGGAACAACAGTATTCACCCCAAAAGGCACAGGTGCACATTAAATGTGGTGGTATTTGTAAAGAGCCTAGTAAGTGCCCGGGGCTTTATAAATGGTAGTTATTACTACCATGGTTGCTAATGTCTTCATATCTGTTGTGTCATGCAAATGAAAAGAACCAGAAGCAATGTTATGATTCCAGAAAAATTATAGCATTTGAACCTATCTTCAAACATACTTAAAATGTGAATTTCTTAGAAGTCAGTTTAGTACCTATAACAAAAACAAAACAAAACAAAACAAAAACACTGGCCAATTTAATGACTGATTCCATGACATAGTTCATTCTCAAGCTAAATTTTTGCATTCATATTTTTTCACATAAGTTGAGTCCTGCTTTGCCATTTATTTTTCTTAACATTTCTGAGCTAGTTTTAGAATTACAAAAAGTCATGGAAGCAGTAGAGTTCTCACAATCCCTCACCAGCTTCTCTAATGTTAACATTTAGGTAACTATGGTCCAAATATTAAGCGAAGGAAATTAACATGGCACAATACTGTTAACTAAACATCTCCCTCCCTTGAGTTTCACCATTTTTTTTCACTTATGTCCCTGTTTTTGGTTCTAGGACCCTTGATGCATAAAGTTGTCTTAAGTCTCCTACAACCTCTGACAGTTGCTCAGTCTACTCTTATCTCTCATGACCGTGACACTTTTGAAGAGGACTGGTGAGTTATTTTACTGATGTCCCCGATCTGTCTGATATTTTTGTAAGTTCTGACTGCAGTGGTGTGTTCTGGGCAGGAGCCCTGCAGAGGAACACCGCCTTCTCCTGGGTGCATGCATCAGGGGTGGTATAATGTCAGCTGGCCTCACTCCTGGGACTTGGGCCTGGATCATCTGGATAAGGAGGTTTCTGCCAGTTTCTCCAAAGAAGGTTACTATCTTTCTCTTGGTAGTTAAGAAATATCTTTTGAGGAGATGCACTGGGACTCTGAAAATCCTGTTTCTCCTGAAACTTTCACTCCCCATAATCTTAGCATCTATCAATGGATCTTTTCTGCAACAATTACTATAGAGGAGTTTGCCTGGTAGTGATTTTTCTTCTCTTTTTAACTGCAGCCATGTTTTCAAATACCCCATATGCCAACAGTCCTTCAGTTCATTAATTCATATGTTCCTTTTTTTCTTAGATTTGATAAGCACTTACATTAAAATGAATGAAGAATGTTTAAGGTTGTATTGACCCAAAGCATCACCAGAGAGTCCACAGTATCTCCGGGCTGTCCTTGCTGTGGGCCCAGGACAAGGCTCGGTTCTTGCACCACGAGCATCTGGCGCCACCTAGTGGAGTCTGTGGCCACTGCACAGTCTGAACATGAGCAAGGAGGCTGCACATGCGGCTGGATGCATCTCGGTCAGGAATGTGAAGAGCAGCCTCTGATGGCCAGGAAGGCCAGGGAGGCCAGTGCCTGTCCCTGTGGCACCTCCTCCCTAAATGCCATGTCAATGGCATAAACAGGCATTATAAAATCTTTGGGGAGAGGAGGAGGAGGGGCTGGGTGAGTCGTGCAGCAAGCTGGGGCATCTTCATGAATGAATGGAATTTAGCAGGACAGGAGTGGACAGGGAGGGGCAGCCACAACACAAGCTAAGCCCAACCAGGAGAGGCTGAGGGTCTGCCGGAGACAGTGCTATAGCGAGTGACACACAAAAAAAGCCAGAGTCAGCCAGACTCTGAGGCCTGGAATGACTACGGGACTTGGGCTTTATTGTGAGCGTAAGGTTTTGAGAAAATTATTAAGCTCAGAAAGTCAGAGTTCTGGGATGACCACGTCCGTATCCAGGGTATACACCAGGGAAAGGGTGAGGCTCATAGGCATGTGGAAGTTCTCAGGGGTGCCAGACTCTCAAAGTCTGAGGCTCAGGGCCTAGGGGTCCTCAAATCCAGCAACACCTGCAATATGGGACTGAGACAGAATGACATGCCT
This sequence comes from Molossus molossus, assembly GCF_014108415.1. Taxonomy (NCBI): domain Eukaryota; kingdom Metazoa; phylum Chordata; class Mammalia; order Chiroptera; family Molossidae; genus Molossus; species Molossus molossus. The sequence continues at coordinate 8,424,763 of NW_023425347.1, forward strand.
TGCCCATGTGAGCATAGTCCTTACAGGGATGTCAGTGCTATTGCAAATACCATTTTCATTAAAAAGTATTTTTTAATTTATCATAGTTTGTTGTCTTAGTATATTCATCTCCTCATACAGTGAATAATGAGAGCACACCTTACATCTTTGGGAACACCCCTTCATATTTACACACCTACACACTAATTTATGTTAGGAGGACTTGCTCAGACACAGAGGCCATCTAGTCCAGAAGCAAAGAAGGGAAGGGTGTGAAGCTTCAAAAGGAGAATCCCCAGACTTGGTGCCCAATTGATTAGGGCAGGGGAAGAGGAGAAAACCCTTTTTAGTCAGAGACTCTTAGCCAGGAAGGGTTTAAGAGGCGCTCCCCTAGCCTGCCATCTCGTGCAGGGATTTCTTGGACATGCCTCCTACTTGAGGTTTTTGGGGACCAACCTGTAATAGAGGCTTACAAACTCCATTATTAGGCAGCCCCATTTATTTACAAAAAGTTCTGTACTGGCCCAAACTGGCAGCAGTTGCTTCCACCCACTGCTGTCTCCAGGGCAGAGCGTGCTGGCAGCCCCTGCCTTCCCAGACCTGCACACTGCGTCCCTGGTCTCACACGCAAGGCCTCTCTGAGGTTCATGTACAGTACAAGCTGAAACCTTTGTCTTAAACCCTCTCAAAAAGACACAGAGAACATATTCAAAACCTCGGTACGGGACTCGACAGCTGGCCCTGTTACACTTCATCTCTGTACTCTCAGCTCTGCAGGGTAAATGCGGCCACGTGCTTTCCCACTCACTCACAGGACAGAGACGGGAAATGCTCCGAGTTGTGCTCTGGGAGTTTCTGAAGCAGAGGCAACTCCACACAGCCCGAGTCCGTCCTTCTCACCCTCTGGGGGCCAACCTGAAGCACCTGCCCCTGTGGCATCTCCTCCCTAAATGCCATGTCAATGGCATAAGAAGACATTAAAAAATCCTCAGGGAGATTTCCGGCCCTGAAAGGATCGTGCTGCTCTGTGCTCTCCAGTTGGTTCAAAACAGAAAGAAATAAAGCAGAACAGAGACACCAGTGCCAGGACTCTTCCACTGTGTAATGAGGACAGGAGCTTGCCCCGCTCCAGGGACAGCATACAGAATCCAACATGCTGACAGGGTCCTGGAGCCCTCTCTGAGTCTGCAAGCCTAGAGCCCACAGGCATCTACTAGGATAAATGACAGCCATTTTCACTCCGCTGTAAAGGAGGGCTCCTGAGCACCCCACCTCCACCCCGCTCTTCTAAGAATACAAGAAGCTACCATGTGTCGATATCAAAGGTAGCAGACAGACAAACCCAGGCTTAACACCCATCCTGCTTGCACACAGTCATATCTAGAAGTACCTTTTCCATTCCAGGTTCCCAGAACTTTCCTGCTCTGTCCGCCTCACCAGCAGACAATTAGGACTCTCATCCCTGCTGTGGCATAGAACTCAGTCAGGACACTTTTCTACCAAAGACATCATCCCAATTTGTCTTCCTCTGTCTCCCCATCATCATGACCACCAATTTCTTCTTAGGAGCTGGCTCTGGGCTCTTCTCCCCTCTCACCTACTGACTCTTTCTCAATGAACTTCCTTCTGAGTCCTGCTCCTCCATCCTTTCTCTTCTTTCCTGCCTCCTCCACTCAGAAATAGAATGCTGGACACAGAATCCCTCCTTCCTATCGATCAAGATGTCTGGCGGGCTCTCACGTTTAGCTGAGCTGCAGCTCCCCTTACAACTGACTACCTTCCCTCCCTTTCCACCCAGCAAACACCTGCAAGACTTCACTCAAATGCTACCTCTTAGGCCAAAACAAGTTGATTGCCTGTTGCCTGGGGAAGCCCAGTACCTGAGACTCCCAGGAAAGAGCTCTTTTCCCTCAGCAGCCTTCACCAAAGCAATACCGCAAAAACAACAGTGTTCTAATGACCCGTGCAACCCAGCTCTTAGAAAGCTCCCAAAAAGGGTGAAGTCCAGGCTTTCCCTTCGCTTCCACCTGACCCCCCAGGTGAGCTGCGCAGCCACTCTGCTCAGTTGACGATTTGCTCTTACTGCTGCTGACCTTGTTTCTTTACTTAATTGTTTAGTTAATTTATCAATGCTAACTAAACAATGTGTTCCCCTTTGGCCGTGGCTGCTCTAAACTAAAAACAAATTCAATGCTATATTATGTGAACTATTTATTTTAGCAGGCTAGACTACCGATTCCAGAAGTTTGCTTCAAAAATGCCTTGTTGATGTTTTCATTATTACACCATTTCTTAGGCTCCACTTTATGTGCCAAATAACCCCCTTAGGAATTACAGAGTGAACTCTAGATCAGAAAGCAGTTTCATGAAGATCTGGTAATAGCCTCTCACCCATTGTTGTCCTCGTTGTGTTGAACTGTTTTTCTGCAGCCCAAGGATGAAAATTGTGTCCCACTATGCAGGCACCGCTCTCAAAAGGCTTCTAGAAAATCACAGCAGCTTTCTCCCCAGGCCTTCCCTGTAGCTCTTACCTGATATTTTCACGGGACTTTGAAAGCTGGGTTGAATTTTATGTACACTGTCATTTTTTAACACCTGGTCCAGAGGAGATCTTTCAAAGAAGGTGAGCACAACTTCTGACCTAGAATACTGGGAAGAAATTGTTAATTACCAGAAGTTAGTTCTCCTCCAGGTGGCCCTGTCTGATGCTACTGCCCAAGTTGTTCCGATAGCCTGCAGGACTGAGCACACTGAAGGGGCTGCGATCAGTGAACTTCTCATTTATTTCTGGCCCTACGTAGCTGAAATGCAAGGCCTCGGGGACAGGCAGGACAGGTGATAGAAATAATCGCTACTTTTTCTGAGTGCCCATTACGTAGCTGCATTTCCCCACATCTCCCTTCGCTTTACAATAAACTGAGTGCCTCGACTCTCCCCACCCACAGAGGGAATGAAAGCTTGCAGGAGTGAGGTGGTCACCTGACTCATCCTGGTTCTTCATCACCGCTGCCCAGAAAGCCTGCCAACTGTATTTAAAGGCCAACTGCCACCCCGGCCGGTTTGGCACAGTGGTTAGAGTGTCGGCCCACAGACCAAAGAGTCGTGGGTTCGATTCTGGTCAAGGGCACGTACTTTGGTTGTGGTTCGGGCCCTGGACCTGGTCCGAGCAGGAGGCAACCAATTGGTATCTCTCTCTCACATGGATGTCTCTCTTCCTCCCTTCCTCCCTCCCACTCTATCTGAAGATAAATGGAAAAATATCCTTGGGTGAGAATTAAAAAACAAACGAAAAAAATGACCGACAACCAATGTCAGTGCTAAAAGTTCCTTGGGCCCAGCCAGCGTGGCTCAGTGGACTGAGCATCATCCCAGGGACTGAGACGTTCCTGTTCAATTCCCAGTCAGGGCACATGCTCAGGTTTGGGGCTTGATCCCCAGTAGGGGGTGTGCAAGAGGCTGCTGATCCATGTTTCTCACATCGATGTTTCTCTCTCTCTCTCTCTAAAATATAAATAAAAACATATATTTTTTTAAAAGTCCCTTGGGCTCCCACACACCCTCTTCTCAAATACCCTCAGCAAGGCCAGGAGGCTTCTGCACGGAAGCAAGAGAGCAAAGACCACCGTAGTAGAGGGGCAAGTCCCTTCCTAGTCACCTCCTTGGCCCCTCACTTCCACTTTCCCAGGGAGGAAAAAAATGGAGCCACTGGAGCTCACAGAAGTTTTTCTTTCCCCTGGTTCTTTCCACCGACCTCCCTACGGCCTGATACTTCCAGGGAGGGGCAAGCAGCCAAGGGAGCAAGCAGGCCAGTGGTTTGGAAGCTGGCAGGACATGCTGATCTCCCACCCAGCCCCGACCCGACTGCACTTACTTTACACGGCATGCTTATGACGGTCTTCAGCAACTTCTCCACCTCATTAAGCCTGGTCTCTATATCGTGGGCATCCTTTATGGCGACCAGTCCTACAGTTGAGAAAGGAAGGCATGCCTAGAGTCAGAAAAACAGATCAGGAAATGTGCCCCTACATCAAATACAAATAACAGGCCTCCCATGATGAGGATGCCTCCCCCAGTGTCATCGTGCATGAGAGGTGTCCGAGGACATCTGCACAGCCTCATTCATGTATGTACAGCACCACCCTGAAAGCCCTGCTCAACACCTTGTGTTAAGTTTCAAAGACCCAAGGAACAATCTGTGTGTGTGCTGAGGTGACACTGCCCATCCAGCAGAAGTCTGGCAGGCTGGGGGCAGTGAATGAGGGGGGCAGACAGGCATAAGCCACAGACAGACCATCCAAGGACCCTCTGAGCCGGCCAGTGGGGGACAGTGACATAAACACCCTGGGCTCCACCAGAGGTTGGCGGGGACCACTCACTGCTGCCAGCGTGGTGGCTGCACTAGGGGAGGTTGCCCAGGACACACCCACCGCCAACGAATAGCAGAAGGAAGGACTTGCTCTGTGGCCACAGCTGACCTGACCACAGGGCCCATCTAAATGGAGCCCATATTTAGACAAGTCATTTAAATGCTAGTTTTGGAAGGATAAAAATCAGATTTCCACTCAGAGAAAACCAATGTGGCATGACTCACAGCACTTTTCAGGAATCTAAGTGCCTATCCTTGTTAGTGACCAGAAGTCCTGAGCAGCTATAGGAAGCGCAGTACGGAGATTCGGGGTGTGTTTCTGTCTCCCTGTGAGCAGAGAGGAACACAAACGTGCTCATTCCAGTTTCTGTACACTGGCTTCCTGGGGACGGGGAACTTTAAATTCCCAAGGAAACCTACCTCCTTCCTGTATTTCCTACAACCTAGGATGACTGTGTCTGTGAGCTCTGAACAAACCACACAGCCTGAAATCCCAGGACCATTATGAGTTACTGACTCTAAGTTCTTTAGAAGTTCTGGTTTCATTTGGTTTTCACAGGAGAAAGGGTGATTCTTTTTTTTTTGTAAGGCAACTCATTGACTCAGTCTACATAAGTGATAAAAATTTTTAAACTACATGACTGAAATTAAGAATCCCACAACATATGGTCCTTGGGAACCAGGAGCACCTCCAGACAGAGTGAAGGCATTTCTGAAAGCCTGGCCTACAGCAGGAGGATCCTCCACAATGTCAGCTCAAATCAAGGCCGGGAATCGTTCTGTTGAATCCTTAAAGCACAGGCCCCTTTGGGTGCGGGGATCCTGCTTGACCCTGCCCCCACCCTCCTCAGCCATACAGGCCCAGGTGGCAAGCCGTACAGGGAGCAGGAATCCCAGAGGCAAGAGGGTGGGTCCTGGCTTGACCACTGGGAAACCCCGGGACTTCTATCCACACAGCCCATGCACACCCAGCACAATGCCCCAGCCATCACTAGAGAAAGGGACTGGGCCGCCCTCCCTCTTCTCCAGGTTGCCTGGCCCCAGCACACCACCCTGCATGTTGGGGGAAGCAGGAAGGAGAAGGAAGAAAATACCAGAGTGCCAGATTTTCAGGGTGCTTGTTCTCCAGGCCCTGATCTCTGAATTCCTTGGAATAGAATTTCAAACACAAACACACATGCTTTGCACCAAAACGCTTTGATCTTCTGCTTGCTACAGGGAAGTCTACAAAGGGAAATGGGGCCAATGCAGAATCCTCTGAAAGTTGTTTTGAAAGAGAAGACAGTTATGTAAATCATCCCCACAAAGTGCTTCATTATTCCAAAATGAGCAAAACTATTATTGGACTTCAGCTTTTATTACAGCTGGACTAGTCTTCATTAGTCGAGTTCATGACACTAGTACTTTATGTTCTGTAGGCACATCTGTAGGAAGATTAGCCTCTTGAATGGTGAAGGCACACAGCATATCTACACCCATTTCACAGGTTGTAAAGCACAAGTTAATAATCTTAAGTCAGTACAGAGGTTTATAATTCTTGTATTTTGGGTTTAACAATATAAATTTCATTACATCTTTAATTTAATTGATGGTCAACCTAGGGTTGGGTTAATAACCTTCCAGCGTAATATTTCATCTGATAAGTACATTCTGCTCTATATTAATCTTCTTTTAAGGTGGCCAGGTTTAGCAAATAAAACACAGGACACCTATTTATTTATTTATTTTTGTTAATCTTCACCCAAGGATATTTTTCCACTGATTTTTAGAGAGAGTGGAAAGGAGGGAGGGAGGGGGAAGAGAGATAGAAACATCCATGTGAGAGAGACACATCAGTTGGTTGCCTCCCGCACACACCAGAACTGGGGCAAGGGATTGAACTTGCAACCTGGGAACATGCCCTTGACCAGAAATCGAACCCAAGACCCTTCAGTGCATGGGCCGACATTCTAACCACTGAGCCCCACCGGCTAGGGCCAGGATGCCTACTTAAATTTGTATTGCAGATAAAAAATAAATAATGCAATAGGATGGATAGACTTCTACTAAAAAATTATTCATTGTTTACCTAAAATTCAACCTTAACTGTATTTTATCTGGCGACGCTATCTTCTTGGTGACCCATTTTCTAGAATGAACTAGAGAAAGGCAAGAAGTAGGTAGACAGGCCTCTGGAAACAGTCTCAGTGTCTTAACTCAGTGCAGACCCTCTTTGTTCTGACCCCAGACCACCTTACTGGTCCTGTGTGTGCCCCATGCCCTCACACCCCAAGGAACAAGTCCATTCTACCCAAATACAACCCCCCACCCTCACGAAGCACTGCCTGTTGCTAGGCTAACCATTCCACTGAATTTCCCCCACCTCCAGGCTCCTGTATGAGCAAATCCCACACATCCCTTATAGGGAGGTGTGGGGAACACGCCCTCTGCAAAGCCTTCCACATGTCAGAGGTTGGGAGATTTGGTCTGCCTCTGGGCTCCCAGAGAACTCTCTCCTGACCTCTGCAGAATTCACTCTGTACTGTACCCGCTCCTTTACCTATGGGGCTCCCCAAGTTCTCCAGGTGAACCTGAGGGTAGGAGGTACCTTTGGATCATCATACTTTTATCAGCACAGGGCCTGACACATGCAGGGGATTCAATGTGTGTTGGCTGTTTGTTGACTTAATCCAGTTGCCTAAAGAGCACAGAAGTATTAGTTATCTCCTGTGTGCACTCCACTTCGTTTGTGAGGTATTAACCTAGCTCACACTTCTCTGCATCACACTCAGCTGGGCCCCAGCCAGAACCAACCAGCCAACTGGCTCTAGGTCACTGGCATCACGAGAGAGGGCCCGAGGAGGGCAAAGTGGCATTAAGTCATCAGCCATCCTGGTTTGATTTTATCTGGGGAAGTCTGCAGACCATACTGCTTCCTTCCACCTGTCTCCCTGTTTCTGAATGGGAGCCAAATGGTACTCTTGGGGAATGGAAAGTCTTCAAAACAAAAGTAGGCTGAGGAATTAAAATGGGGAAAGGAAGATGCTGGAATCCCTCCCTGCAAGAATACGACGACAGATGATTAGTTTTGAAGCTCTGGGCTTTTAAGTTGTGGCACTTTTTAAAATCATTTACTCCCCCATCATGGCTTCCTGGGTGACAGTCAGGCGGGTGATCTGGGTCAGCTTTCTTAAGGTGCTGTCCTCCTTTCTCCAAGAAAACCCATGCCCGTGAATGACAAGGAGCACTGGCCTCTCTCCCTGGAGGGGCCTCAGCTGATTAAAGGCAGATTCATGAAGTGATGGACTCAGTCGAACTTACTGAAACCCACCTACCAGCAGCAGACCAGGGTGACTGGCCTGCAGCGCCACCACCAGAGCTCGGAGCACCGCGATGGGCAGCACAGCCCACAGGGCTGGCCCGCAGCAGGCTGCCTCGCACCAGCAGAGCCCCAAACACCCCAGATGAGAGCAGAGGAAGTCACCACTCTCCAAGTGGCTTCCAACAGCCTGGCCCTCTGAAAACTCCAACGTCCACCTACCTTTCTCCTCCCCTGGACCCTGAAAATCACCCTAATTTGACTTGTGTTTCCCATTAAATGATAGGAACATTAAATATGTTAGGAAAATATTTTTGAAAAGATAAACAAACCCCATTCTGCTCTCTAGTGCCACAGTTCAGAAATGGAATAAATCTTCACTTTTAAATTTCCAATTGTTCCATGCTCACTGGGGTTCCTTCCTTCAGGTTTCTCGATTTACCAAGGGGGAAAACCTTACAGATCTGCTGGTGACACCCAACATTATTGCAAATTGACCACGACACAGCTCTGAAAAGTGAAGCTGTGAGCAGCACCCACATTTGGGACATTGCATTACTTTTCAGGGGCAGATTACAGGAACTGAGTCAGAGAAGTACTGCCACTCGAGACAAACTAATTACGAACATCCGAGTGGGTTGCATTCTAGCCTATCTGTCGTCTTTTTTATCTGATCTATTGTATTATTCCTTTCTGACTCAAGAGCTTTGGAATTTAATGGCTGGTGCAGCTTTTTCAAATATCAACTGTTTACAGTAAATAACAGTTGTAAACCTTATTTTGAAAAAAGTATGCTTAAATACAATAATTTCATATTATCTAAAATTTGGGGTTTTATATTCCAAATATTTTTGATAAAATGAGAATTTTATGGGGATCTTGTTTGACTCGGTTTTGCTATATGAGATCGTTATAATAAATATTGCAGGCGGGAAAATGGTTGTGAATTTGCAGTTGAACAGAAAATCTCACCTCTTGGTTATGAGATTGTGGTTCTAGAACTGGCCAGCAGGTGGTGATAGCACTCTGTGGAAGCCATGGAATTTAGTCCAGGGAGGACAGGGATAATCCACTACCAGCCACATTTAGATCCTTCTTTCAGAAGTTGACTCAGTAGACTTCATAGCACCCGGAATTTTTTTTAATTTCTGATAAAAACATGATCACTAATATAACCTCAATTTTTAAGATTTCACTCTACACAATTCGTGTTGTGAAAATTGTACCCAGATTTAGCCCCAAACAATTAAGAACTTGAAACCAAAAGATTGGTAACACAATTATATATTTCACTGTACCAATTTTACATACATGTGAGGGCTAAAGTCAGCCTAGAGCAGCCAGGGTGCCCTTTCCTTCTGAACTAGTCTAGCCTTGGAAACGGAGAACACAGACGTGTTTCTGTCAGTTCCACGATTAGCTTCTTTAGGCAACACGAACACCTGATTTATTCTCGAAACCCAGACTGAACACGCTGACATCAGCACAAAGATCTATTAGCAACAGCACAGAAACAATTCAGTTTCCTGATCTCAGAAACCCGGGTCCAAAGTCCCATTTTTTTCAGGGAGTGGAGGCTTTGAGCAGAACACCTCGGGAGACAGTCCCAAGTTACCCCGGAGGACAGACTCGGGAGACCGGAACCTAACCTGAGTGTCTTCTGCTGCTATAATTCTGGAAATAAAGACAGAAGGCTTCTCGGGTCTATTCAGAAGGAAGATCATCCTTCCCAAAGCTCATGAAGGAGTGCCTGTCCATTGCTCAAAGAACACAAGTCTCTCAAGAGGAGACCCCACAATAGAGCTCTAGGAAAATTTTCTGTGAAGTGATTTTTCAAATCAAGTCAAATAATAAATTACATTTACAGAGTTCGTCTTCCATGGCACAAACGTATCCATCCACACACTGTACAGAGAAGCAGACCATGTGAATGACGTGAGGAACACAGGGTCATCTTGCGCACCTAAGAGATACATATTCTTTAAAGGTTGAACATAATACACATTTTAGAAACAAAATATTTTAAATTTTCTAGGACAACTTTCTAGGCTTACTTCCTAAGAACCTGTTTTCTAAATAGGTAGGTAGCCAACATTCAAGAAATGGAGTCTAAGAAATTATGAGCTGGAGTACATAACCAAGTGGTTCTATTCTTTGCACACGTATGCATCCCAATGAAGTCCTAACTCGCCGGGACCCACGGCCACCCCACTCTATGCGATCTCAATCTCCTGGGCTCCCATTTGTGAGGTGTTGTGCAATGTTTAAGAAAGGAGAGAAAGCCTGTCTGCCCCTAGCTGCCACCGGCCACACACAGGTGGTGGCCAGCCGGTTCACCCTCTCCTGCAGGCTGCCCTTGCTCAGTGATGTGCGCACCCAACTGTAAGAGTTGGGAATGCTGCTCAATGTCAAGTTCTCTGCATCTTTCCAACAATAAGAAACAGAGCAGAGACCATAGCGGGAGGAGACAGAAGAGGAAGAGACAAAATAGCACTTTCTGAGGACCTAAGAAGGAGGTGAGAGATGTTCTTCCTTCCTCTGCATCTTCCTACAACTGTGAGATGGTCCCTTGAGTGAATGTTATTTTATCCTGTAAGAAAATATGTTTCACTTAAAAGTACTGATCTTTTCTGTGTCTTTCCCTTAATCCTTCCTTCTCTAGGCCGCTTCAGCATTCTCCCACTAAAAGCAGAATTCCCTTACTAAGCATGTTTAAGAAGTCATTCACTTAGCCAGCTGGTCTTAAAACATGAAAGGTATCTAGGGAATGCCACACCATTCTAGACTCTCATAACAGGAAGCCCTGATCAGCCCTCATCCCAAACTACTGCCTATCCTCCTGCTCCATGCCAGGCAACCCATAAAGTGTGGGAGGTACTGTGGCCAAAAAGCTGGGCAGGACCCTGCCTCCCCACCCAGTGCCTTTATGCTGGCCAGGAGGACGGATGTGAAATGAACACTGAGTGCGATGTCACCTGGGAGGCTAGAAAGACACACAGCAAGAGACCCACCCTCTCAGGTTAAGAGGCCTAAAGAAAGGGGGCGAAGGAGGGAGAAGAACAGGGTGTGGGATCTGGAAGTATGGAGGCCCTAAGGAGGCCCAGGCGGCTTGGGCAGGTGTAGGGAGGGCCGGGACAAGCAGCGCCTCACACACCACATGAAGGGGTTTGCCTATGGGAGCAAAGGGCAGCTGTGGCCTCCCATGCAGGCTCTGACCTAATGAACTCTGCCCACCTGGCGATTTTATTTCTTGTGATAACACATACACCAGCCTTGGGTATTCCACAGTCTTCTGCCCTCATGAAACTACCCCCCTGGAGCAGTCCCTGGACGTGACCCACATCAGGCACAAAATTCCAGTCTCTGCCCCAGCAAAGCCACAGGCCTGGTCCATAGGGACCCCACTGAGATGATGGAGGGGAACCCTGTGTGAGTAATGTCTTTTGCCTAGGCAGGTGCAAACCGCATCCTTGCCTCCTCAGGACAGGAGGATAGAGGGCCACACCTAGAGAGGGCGATGTCAGGAGCAGTGAGCTGGGCTCTGGCACCCACACTCCCTGTCTGGATGACTGCCCTTATCCTGACTGTCCACAATGCAGAAATACCTTCCACCTTTGGGAGAAGTGGTTATGATAAGAGACACAAAGGGCAGAAGCTCTAGGGTCACGTGGTCCTGAGTCCAAAGCCAACCATTCTCACGTGTCCAGCGTGGTGCTGAGTATTCCATGAAGATCACTGCTTTCCTGCTCATGGCAGCCCTGCCATGCTAACATCATTATTGTTATTTTATCAATCAGAGACCCAGGCCCCTAGGAACTAAACAACTTGCCTGAATCACCGGGCAAGACAAGGCCAGAATCTGAATCCTTACCTGTCTGGTTCCAAAGCCTGTGCTTGCAGTCACTTCCCCTGAGCCCCTCCCACTGTGACCTATGACCTCAATCTGTTTGGGGCCTCCATTTTCTCACTGGGGATGCAGGGCAGGTGTCTGGTGGGATTAAGGAGAGGTAATTACATGTTCATTCCTGCCCTCCTCCCTCTGTCCTGCTGAAGCTCAGTGTATTCTCCAACTGATTACAAGTCCTATGAGCAAAGGGTCATTACGGTATTTTGTTTTTAAAATGAAAATGAAGTAAAACTTCCAGTGTAAGTGAGCAAAGAAATATATGATTATGTCCACCTCATGACTCCATCTAGGGTTTGGGATGAGACGGAAGGTGGACTGGAGGTGTATGTTTGGAGAGTGGCATCTCAGCACGTGGGTGTATTCCAACAGGACACCTGTGCTGCCATCACTGCAGGGAGGCCGTGGCTGGCCCAGAAGAGAATGGAAAGCCCACTCTTTGCCTCCACTTTCCCTGCCCCTTCCATGAAGGAAAGGATTCCAATCACAGGGCCCTAGGGGGGTTTTCAGTTCTGGCACAAGGAGACTATCTTTTTAGTGGTAACAACCAAAAGTGACCAGTGGATGCTGACCGTGACCCAAGAAAGGAAAAGTGAACAAAAACACCAATAAAAACTGGATTCCAGTGGGCAGGCAGTGCCAACCACTGACAACAACGTACTGTCCCTTTTACTGTCTCCACTGCCGAGCCCAGGAGCTCCGCAGGACGCCCTGCCTGGAGAATCGGTGCCAGGTGGGTAACATGCACACTGGGCTCTTAACTCACTACCGGCCTCTCCTCAGTCTCCCGAATCCCATGTACATTATGTAACTCCAAGCTGAGCTTCAAACAGAAGTGGCAGACTGATCAAATGCCTACTGTTTTATTAGCTTTGCCTGGCACGATCACCTGGCACCGGCTCTCTGAATTCTCCCTTATCTGGACTGTGCACAATGCAGAAATATCTTTCACCTTTTGGAAATGTGTTTATTAAAAAAGACAGCAGAGAAATGTGAAGCCTACACTTGTTTTAAGAAGGGAAGGGGACCCATGTCCCTGGGGGCCATCCTGAGGGCAGCCAGGATGCTACAGTGGGTTCATGGTACTGTCTGATGGAGAAGCAGAATCAAGTTTCTCCTTTGAAATCTGGTGGAAAGTACCATGCTGGCTCCTCCTCCAGCTGAGAGGTGAGCTCAGGTCACCTGGGGCCTGGCCCATGGCACAGTGAGCTCCGATGGGATGAGATCTCAGGACTGTGAACCAAACTCAGCCACATGGCCACTTTCAGAGAAAGGACTGGATACCAACAGCACTAGGACAAGGAAATCAGAACGAAGTCTGGGCAGCAGCAGGGTGTGGACTTGGGAAAGAAAGATAAAACAGAGGGAGGAAAGAGAAAGAGCAGGCTACATGAAGGTGGACAGCCCAGCACCGGACTGGATGTTGCCCATGCTGCCCTGGGAAAGCACCTAGCCCAGAAGCACTACATGTGGAAGAGATTCAAAATTGATCTGTGAATCAGAAAGGATACCCCCAAACCCCCGGAAGTGAAAACTGCCCATTAGGAGAGGCAGGATACGCTAAGGCAGTGGTTCTCAACCTTCCTAATGCCGTGACCCCTTAATACAGTTCTTCATGTTGTGGTGACCCCCAACCATAAAATTATTTTCATTGCTACTTCATACTGTAATTTTGCTACTGTTATGTCTTAGGTGACCCCTGAGAAAGGGTCGTTTGACCCCCAAAGGGGTCGCGACCCACAGGTTGAGAACCGCTGCCTAAGGTGAAGCTGTGCATGCAGGTGGGACTGAGTCCCGGGTGAGGGGCAGGCCCACCAAAGCACACATCAGGCTGGGCAGAGATGGTCTCTGTTCTGATCTGCTGCCCGGGACCCATGCAGCCTCTGCACTTTCTGCAGCCACTCAGAGAGTAACCTCAGAGACTGCAGTTCGTCCCCTCCATCAGGTGGCATTCTCCCAGATGGTTTGAGCGTAGGTCAGAATTTTTCTCCTCTCTGTCCACATAAGAATGAGTGGCCAGGCTCAGTGCCTGGGAGCAGAGCACACATCTTCCTTGAGCTGTCGGGGTGGTGGGAGGTTGGTGGGTATATCCTGATAATATCCTAAATACCTTAACTCCCATCTCTCAGATCTCAAATCTAAGAATAGACAGTCTACAGGTACACGTAAGATTGTCTTCAGGGATAAAGGTGAACAGAGACATGTGCACTAGCACCACACAGGCTCTCGATGAGGGGCCTTATCTGGAGAAAATGCTGAAATGCTGCACTCAAAGCTGGAGTCCTACACCATTTCTCAGACTGCAAGCTTTGCTGTGAACCTGACACTCCTTACATCCCACATTTTGTTTCTCAGTAAATGCTGTGCCTCTTACAGACACATCGGTGTCTGGCCATGTCTCACACCTGCTCTGCTACGCCTGGCACAATGTCCCAGCAGCTCTCGCCAGCCTCCCTTCTCTCAGCGCAGCAGCTGGAGTGCGTGTCAGATCTAGTCACTCTTCTGCGCAAAGTTCTCCATCTCTGAATAAGAGCCCAAATCTGAGTCTGATCTGCCCTCTCCCTACCTCCCTGACTATCTCCTGCTACACTCTCCACTCCAGCCACAATGGCCCGCTCACTACTGAAAGTCATCAGGCACATTCAGGCCTCAGGTCCTTCGCAGTTGCTCTTACTTCTGCCTGGAATGCTCTTTCTTCCCCAGGTGGTGATGTGGCTTGGCTCCCTCCCTTCCATCAGGTCATTACTCAAAGGTCACTTCCTCTGAGACCTTTTGGACTACCCTACCTTCCCTGCCTTCACAAGCGAGAGCTCCTTTACTTGCTTACTTTTTTTCCCTTCTGAACATGTATCACTATCTAACATACTTTTCACTTATCTTGTTTACTACTAGGTTTCTCCCAACCAGAATATAAGAATCACGAGAGCAGGGCTTTTTGTCTGTTTTGTTCACTACCATGTCCCTAGCACCTAGGATGATACCTGGTACGTGAAAATGAGGTGGACTCTTTTTTACATTACTGTGATGTATTTTACTTAGAAAATGATTTCCCTTAACTTAAAAATACCTGAGAAAGGGAAAGTATGTCCCTTAGGATTATACAACAATATTCAGATGGTGCTTGGGGAGGGACCAGCTTGCCTCCACGCAGAGAATCAAAGACAAGAATTAAGGTCACCCCTCCTCTGTCCCAGGGGGTGCCGAGCAAGCTCTTGCAGGAATCCAGCCAAAGTTTCCAACAGTTTCATTGTGGGCTGTTATAAAGTCTTTTATACCCAGCCATGGCCCTCATCCTCACCACCTCCACTGACCCTACCACCACAACTACTACCATGTCTAATACCTAGTTTGAATCCCCTCCCTGCTTCAGATAGTACCTATCATTGAAAGTACCTATCATATCCTTTCTGAGTCTTCTTTTCTCCCAGGTAATCAATCTCTTCCTGAACCTTTCTTCACTTGTAGGTGGTCCACTCTTCAGAGGCACTGTGTGTCTACACCTCAGGAACCTAGAACTGACCCAGCACAACTCAAATGACCACAGAAAGGACAGAGCTAGGGGCATGTACAGGGTGGGTCAAGTGCCTCACACTCACCTCCCTTCTGCTCCAGGTAAATCTTCTTCCTACCTAGTCCCAGGGTAGCCAAAGCCACAAACCCTCCTCCCCTCCCACCATCTACAAGCCTCACCAGAAGCAGCAGATACAGAGGGGAACAATAACAAATAGCATTAATGCAGGGCTCACTACTGCTAGCCACTCCACTCTCCATTTTAATCCTCACATACAAAAAAGTAAGCAATAGCCCAGGTAGGTTTGGCACAGCGGTTAGAGCGTCAGCCTGTGGACCAAGGAGTGTCGGGTTTGATTCCAGCCAATGGCAAGTATCCTGGTTGCGGTTCATCCTCTGCCCTGGTCAGGGTTGGGTGGGAGGCAACTAGTCCATGTGTCTCTCTCACATCTATGTTTCTCTTTCTCTGTCTCCTTCCCTCCTTTCCTCCCTCCATTCCACTCTATCTGAAGATAAATGGAAAAATATCCTCAGGTGAGGATTTAAAAAAAAGTAAGCAACAGGTACTATGTTACAGAGGAGGAGCTAAGCTGGGCCACCTGACCAGAGTGAGACCTGGAGGGCAGAGGGGAAGGCAGGAGCTTTGGAAGCTCTCAGGGGTTCCAATTTGTTTACGGTCCACCTTGTTCCAGAAAGGATGAAAGTCATTGAATAAACTGCTGTTCCTTCAACTAAGCTTCCCTGATTTGTTCATTCATTTAAATTTTAAAATATAATAATATACACACCCAAATAGCAAACCCAAGGAAAACTGTTGCTACGCTTAAAATAATCCTGAACTATCTCCAGAATGTCTATAAATGTGAGAATCTGGGGAGCAAAGAGAAGCCGGAAAGGCAAGCTGTCTCACTCAGGCCCTCAAACTTGCTGGCTTTGGAAATCTTTCCAAAATGATGTGTCTGCCAGAGGATGCGTCATGGGAACTGAGCTAACGTCCATATAATTCACACTCTGGTGTGGGGGCAATACCAGAAGATAAGTAGAGGTTATCTTAAGACCTCAGGCAGACCAGCAGCTAAGGAGACTTGTCCCACCCATCCTTAGCTTAGAGGACTGCAGAAAGGAAGGCTTCTGGGTGTCACCCAGCTGGAGGTGGTCACCCAGTGGGGATAAGGGAAGTGGGGCTGCTTAGAGCCCAGACAGACCTCCCTTGGCCCCTCCCCCGCCATCTCAACTTTAGCCTTTCTAGCCCTTCCTCCCTTCCAATCTCCTCCCTGCCTGTCCTCCAAAGGGCGGCCTGTGGGATGGGCGTTAGCCAGGCAGTAGGAAATGGGAAGCCACAGCAGTTCTCTGAAAACTCCAGTCCCCAGGAGGGAGGAGGCTGACAGTTAATCAAATCCGAATGTGGACCCACCCCTGGGGTGGGGACCCGAGCTTTCCTCTACAGCTGCCGGTGGGGCTGCCCCTCCCCAGCAGTGACAGAAGAAGGCTGCGTGGCACTAAGCACTCATGCTCTTCTGTCAGCCAAGAAGTCAAGAGGCGCGGCCCCTTCCAGGGGAGGAGTCTGAGGGGCGGCTGCCAGACACGAAGCGACCCCCAACTGGACAGTGTCCTTAGCTCTTCCTGTATGTTTCCTTAGGCCCCTACTGCAGCCCTCTGGGCGGAAGGGTGGTCGCAGCCGGCCCTCCCGAGAGTGGGGAGGGAGAGGACTGTTAGTGCGGCGCAGGAACTGAGACTGAGCGGCCTAGGGGCCATCCCTACACTGGCTGCCCCACTAGTACTGGTCAGTGACTCGTCCTAGGTGACGGTCAGGGCACCCATCCTGGGAAGGCTTCGGGGTTCCATGAGCCCACTCCCTGTTCTCTTACCTCTGGCGCCTGGGCGCCGTTCATCTGGGGGCGGAGGATCGAAGTGTCCCCTGTCCCGTGCCCGGGACGGAAGGAAAAGCCGCAGTCTTAGTTTAAGTAACTTCCCTTTGCCTTCCCCTCCCTTTAACGCACTTTAAAACGACCTCACAACCAAGTCTCCCCTATCCGAAGGGCCCCGGCCCCTCCCCGGAGCCCGAGGCCCCCGCACCTTGGCGCAGCGGCGCGCGCGACAGCTCCGGCCGGTCCTCGGGGAATGCGTCCCGGAGACGCTGCCACAGGCGGCCCAGGTCGGCGAAGCTGCGGTGCAAGTAGAGGACGCTGCGGTCCGACCACTCCGTGCGGATCTCGAAGAACTCCTCCTCGTCCCCACGCCGGCTGACGATGAGCCTGCGGATGCCGTTCACCCAGCAGCCGCGCACAAACATGTTCACGAGCGAGGTGCCCTCAAACACCGCCGAGGCCATATCGCGGGCCACGCATGCCCCTGCCGCGGGGTGCCCTCGGCCCCGCTGCCCGCCGGCAGGGGGCGCGTCTGGGCCCGGTCGGGGTGAGCCTGGAGTCGGCCTGGGGTCTGTCCGAGGTCTTTCCGAAGCCGGGGTCGGTCTGGGGGTTGCCCAGGATCGGGGTTCGACGGAAGTCGGTCAGAGGTCCGTCCCCGGACTCGGCACACCCTCCGGACACAGCGCGGCGAGAGTTTGGCGGGCGGGCCGAGCTGCAGCTTTATAGGGCACTTCCCACCGCGGGCGGCGCGGTCGTCGACGTCCAGGCCCCGGCCGGTCCTCTTTCCTCCGCCTCCGGTGAGAGGACGTGCCGGGGACGCACGCGGAGGGGGTGGCCTGGCCCGCCGCCCACGGCCCGGCGCCGCCCAGCCCCGAGCCCGCGCGGCTGGGACTGCGTGAAGCCCTGCTGGCGGAATTGAGGCCGAAACCAAGCGCTCGGTCCCCCCACCGCGTCCTCCACTCCCTCCGCTGACCGGACCGCCCTCTCCGCTTCCTTCGTCCGCGGCCCGGAGCCGCCGGCCGGCGACTGGACGAGAAACTGCGGAGGGAGGGCGTGGCGGGCCTACGCTCAGGAGTTCTCGGGGAGACTTTTTCCTCTTTCCTCTTCTCGATACTCGGGCACGGTCGGGGCGCTGTGCGCCCCACCCGACCCGCGACGGGGCTGGGACTTCACGGGTATGGGGCAGGGAGCGAAGGCTGGGCCGAGCGCGGAGGAAGGCTGCGGGCACACTCCAAACCCGGGACTGGCTTGCCGGGTGTTGGGGCTATGTGCCTCGTCCTCGTCTCCGCGCCCCGCGTCCCCCGTGCATTCCAGTCGTGCCACAGGCCGGGACACTGGCTGCAGACAGACTGGCACGCGGCCGGAAAGACCGACAGGGGGCAGGCCCCAGCCAGGAAGGGGCGTCTCCTAGGACCTGGGCCCGCAGCCAAGTGGTCACCCTCTAAAAGGGGAGGAGGACCCCCTCCTACTGAGATGTGCGACAAACTGGTGGTGGGGAAGGGCGTCCTGGAGTGAGCCGGTAGCCTTTTGAGATGGATTTCGGGAGTCTAACTGGGAAAAACTACCACATTGAAAGAAAACGGGTTCACAGCAGCTGGGATTCACAGCCTCCGGTTCCTTAGGCTGTTCCTAAATTAGAAGATGATTTCAAGGGATAGTTTAAGAATTGGAAGTTGGTTCCAGAAGTGTCACATCGCTAGCTCTAAACGGGTGGGAGAGCCCAGAGCGAGGCCCTACAGCGCTTTCCTGAGTTCTAGAAAGTCTCAAAAGGGCAACTAGTCTGAGGCCAGGTTGCAGGTCACTCACTCCAAACTGAGATGTTCTCCGCCTCCGCACACATCACCACTACCAAGTTTTATCCATTCTTGCTGATATCATGTCGTTGAAGTTCACTATCTCGGTCTATCTTTACCTCCCTGTGTTGGTCATGCTCCCCATTTACCTGGTCAAAATCTGCCTATTGCCTGCCCTTGGCGGGTGATTTGTAAGTGCTGAGTGATTAGTAGTAGTCTGACCAAGGGAGTCAGCCCAGGAAGGGACCTAAGAGAGCTGAGCAGAACCTAGTTCCACCTCCTGCAACCCCCCCCCCCCCCCCCCCCACACACACACGCACATGCTCATCCTCCCTGGACACATACCGCTTTTCTTTCACTGCCACTGGCATGAGCAGCATCTGTAGGACTTGGAAGGTCAGAATTAAGGTGCTTTTATGCATCCAGTTTTGGGGGTCACACTTTACTGTATAAAAATATTTCCTAAGAAAAATCAGGTCTTCAGTTCCCTGTTGCCTAGGAGGCCTAACTTGGTTAAGCTGCCCTTCAGTTTGTGCCAGGCATTCCTGGTCACTAAAGAGAAAAAAAGTAATTTCATAGTACTGATGTTTGTTTAAAGAGATCTGGAACTAGAGAAAACTGGATGGCCAAGTAAAAATAACAAATGCCTCAAAGTCACTAATAGTTAAAGAAATTCAGATTAAAACACGACGAACTGCCATTTTTAAATCCATTGCATTGATAGACTTTTTAAATTTGTAAGAAAAATGATCTAGTCATCCTTTCAATGTCTTATGGAAGCAGCATTTAAAGGCCCAAGGATTACTTAATTTTTAGAGGGTTGTACCATTGTTTGATATTGCTCTTTACTATTAATGAAAGGCTAAGAATCTATAAGGTTATATATTAATTTGTAGATTTGTGCCTTGTAGAAATGCAAATTTCTTTGTCTCAAAGAAAAGATAACTTCAAAAGTTATAGTTTATTGCACTCTAGGACATTAACCATTTTTATATGTAGCCTAGTAATCTTCTTTTAATATTTTGTTAAGGATTATATTAACACATTTTCCTAAATAGTCTTTGAAATAGCTTTTTCATCATACAAATTTTCTCAATTAATTAATTGAGAAATTAATTGAGCTGAATAAATTTTTGATACATGTGCACTCCATATTTGTAGAAACATATTTGAGAGTCATGTTTAACTTGAAAATTATACATGGACAGGTCTAAATAAAAACAAGGATTTTTGCAAGGTTATGAATACACTGATTTTGGGTATATCAGTTGGAAAGGCTTTTTGGAAGGTAGTTTAGCAGAAGTTGTTAAAAGTGAAAATTACATAACTTGTGACCCAACATTTCCTCTTCTAGGATTCAATCTTAGAGAAAAATTTCCACATACACACTAAGAGAAATGTATAAGACATTCAGTGTTGCAGTGTTTGCCAAAGCAAGAAATTTTAAATGATTTAAATGTTCATCCAAAGGGGAATGAATAGCCTGGCTCATGTGGCTCAGTGGAATTCAGCATCCTCCTGTGGACTGAGAGGTCCTGGTTCGATTCCCAGTCAGGTCATATGGAAGTGTTGCAGGCTTGATCCTCAGTAGGGGGTGTGCAGAAGACAGTCGATGGATGTTTCTCTCTCACATCGATGTTTCTATCTCTCTCTCCCTTACTCTCTCTCTCTCTCAAAATCAATAGAAACATATTTTTAAAAGGGGGGAATAAATTAGTGACACATGAGTACGATGGAGTATTATATAGCCACAAACATGAATCCATTATTAAAGTATAAATAGATCTCAGAAACACAATGTCAATGGAAATGACTGGTGGGTACAGTATGATAATATAGATATATATGACAAAACAATACTCAATTTGGGAAGATTCCTCCCCCAACCATGCAGGTGCCTTGAGGGGTGGTGAACAAGTCAAGACAAAAAGGTGTCAAGAAGAGTTATGCTTGCCCTGGCCGGTTTGGCTCAGCGGTTGGAGCGTCGGCCTGCAGACCAGAAAGTCCCGGGTTCAGTTTCTGCTAGGGGCACGTACCAAAAAAAAAAAAAAAAAAGTTATACTTTATATATAATTTTCTTATATACCAGATTTAAATGAATGCACATATTACTTGTGTTACTTTCAAAATATTTTCTGGATTAGCATACAAGATGGTGGTGGGCAGTGCTGGAGGGAGGTTGAGTGCATGAGAGAGTGAACTAGTGTGTGAGAGAGTGTGAGTGGACGTGAAGGTGGACAACCAAACTCGTGCAGTGCAGAGACGTGGAGCAGAAGGTTCCTGTGCTGTGGATGGGAGCAGCTGGCTACTGTGGTAAGCGGCTCTTCAGGGTTCTTCTCCCTGCACCCCAGGAAGATCCCAGGTCTTCCCTGGGAGGAGGCAGTGGGAGCGGCTAGGGCCCAGCAACCTGAGCTCACCAGTGCACCCGGCACCATTGGACCAGTGGATACCCTGTGTCAACAGAGACAGCGCACAGTAGCGGAGCTGTCAAGGTGCCTGCTGCAGAAACCAAAAGTGGCCGGGAACCCAGCACCATCCCCCACAGTAGCAGCCTGATCAGAGTCGAGTTATACTCTCAGCAACAGAAGCTGGGGAGCAGACATCCATTCCCAGGCAACAAAAGCACAGATCAGCCGCTGAGACCCATCCCCCAAAACTACAGCAAAGGCTGAGCAGGATCTGAGCCCCACTGGGCAGCTGCACTCTCCAGCCGCCAGCAGCAGGACCTGGGCTCCCCAGGGGCCTGGACAACACAGCTGCCCACAAGAGTGGTGGGGAGCCGGGGCTGGAGAAGGACCAGTGCGATCCAGCTGCCTGTGGGACCTGTGGGGAGCTGGGGCATCAGAGAGGCCTGTGCGACCCAGTTGCCCACAAGCTCGGCATGGAGCCGGGTCTCCGGAAGTGACTGTGATCCAGGTCCCCACAGGATCAGCAGGAAGCAGGGGCTCCAACAGGGCCTGTACAACCCAGCTGCCCACAAGATTAGCAGGGAGCCAGGGCTCCAGTGAGGCCTATGCAATACAGCTGCCCACAGTGTGGGCAGGGAGCACGGCTCCAGCAGGGCCTGAGCTATACAGCTACAGGTGGCACCAGCGACAAGCTGGAAGCACAGCTCCAGAGGGACCCATGTAATCCAGCAGCTGCACCTACCAGGATATACCAGTACCAGCCCCCAGTAGTCAATCCTCCAGGATCCACAGCAGGCAAGAGGCGACATGCAACAAAACAGTCTGGGAGACACAGTAGCCTTATTTTATATACAGTGAGCTGCCTACACATTCAAACATCTCTCACCAGGTCTAGAGCTACCAGATAGCTAAAATGGGGAGACAAAAAAACAACACCCAAATGAAAGAAAAAGAGGAATCACCAGAAAAAGAACTACAGGAAATGGAAAACAGCAACTTGTCAGATAAAGAATTCAAAGCAATGATTTTAAGGGTGCTCAAACAATTTGGTGAGAACTACAAGCAACTTAATAAGAATTATGAAGAGCTCACTAGGAACTACTTCAGCTTAAAAAAGAGGTAGAAGCTATGCATAAAAATCAAGAGGAAATAAAGAATGACATAGCTGTTACAAAAAATACCTTGGAAGGGTTCAATAATAGATTAGAAGAAGCTGGAGACTGAATCAGCAACTTAGAAGACAAGGTAGAGAAAAACACCCAAATAGAGCAGCAAATGAAAAAAAATTTTTTTTTTTTTTAAGTAAGAGGAGAGTTTAAGGAGCTGTGGAACAATACAAAATGTAATAACATTTGCATTATAGGGATACTGGAAGGGGAAAGATCAGAGAATGGAATAAAGAACCTGTTTGAAGAAATAATGACAGAAAACTTCCCTAAACTGGTGAAGGAAAAAGTCACACAAGTCCAGGAAAAACAGAGAGTCCCAAGCAAGATGAACCCAAAAAGACTCACAGCCAGACACATTATAATAAAAATGGCAAACATTAAAGACAAAGAAAGAATCTTAAAGGATTTAAGAGAAAGACAGAATGTTGCCTACAAGAAAGCTCCCATTAGACTGTCAGCGGATTTCTCAATAGAAATGCTGCAGGCCAGAAGGGAGTGTCATGAAGTGTACAAAGTAATGCAAGGCAAGGGCCTAAATTCAAGACTACTCTATCCAGCAAGGCTATCATTCAAAATTGAAGGAGAAATAAAGAGCTTCATGGATTTAAAAAAAAAAGCTAAAGGAATTTACCACCACCAAAGCAGCACTGCAAGAAATGCTGAAGGGACTTTTGTAAAAAGAAGAAGTGGGGGGGGGGGGGGCACAGGCATAAAATTAAAATGGTAACTAATAACTATCTATCAATAATTGCCTTAAATGTAAGTGGCTTAAATGCTCCAGTCAAAAGACATAGGGTAGCTGATTGGATAAGAAAACATGACCCATATATATGCTGTCTACAAGAGACCCACCTCACAACAAAAGACTCATACAGGATGAAAGTGAAGGGATGGGAAAAAATTTTCCAAGCAAATGGAAATGGAAAAAAAGTTGGTGTAGCAATGCTCATTTCTGACAAGATAGACTTCAAAACAAGGACCATAATAAAAGACTAAGATCACTACATAATATTAAAAGGATCAATCCAACAAGAGGTTATAACCCTAGTAAACATGTATGCAACAAATACTTGAGCACCAAAATATATTTAAAAACTTCTGGAGGACTTCAAGGGAGAGATCAATAGCAACATGATCATAGTGGTTGACTTTAATATGCCACTGGCACCACTGGATAGATCTTCTAGACAAAAAAATTAACAAGGACATAGAGTCCTTACAAGATGAACTAGATCAGTTGGACTTCATTGATATTTACAGAACATTTCATCCCAAAGCTGCAGAATATACATTCTTCTCAAGTGCACATGGGTCAGTCTCAAAATTGACCACATGTTAGGAAACAGAGCAAGTCTCTACAAATTCAAGAAAATTGAAATCATATCAAGCATCTTCTCAGATCACAATATATGAAACTAGAACTCAATTACAATAAAAAGACAAAAAAAAAATTTAAAAACTTGGAAGCTAAATAGCATGTTATTAAACAACGAATGGGTTACTAATGAGATCAAAGAAGAAAGTATAAACTTCCTGGAAACCAATGAAAACGAACACACAACAACATAAAATCTATGGGATACAGTGAAAGCACTCCTGAGAGAGAAGTTCATAGCACTACAGGCCTACCTCAAGAAACAAGAAAAATTCCTTTCTAACCCTACAACTTAAAGAAATAGAAAGTAAACAGAAAGAAAAACCCAGAGCTAGTAGGAGGAAGGAAATAGTAAAGGTCAGAGCAGAAATAAATGACATAGAAACTAAAAAAAAAACAATTCAAAAGATCAATGAAACAAAAAGCTCCTTCTTTGTAAAGATACACAAGATGGACCCTTAGCCAGACTCACCGAGAAACAAAAAGACAGAAAGCAAATAAAATCAGAAACAAAAGAGAAGTAACAACTAACACTACAGAAATAAAAAGGATCATCGAAACATACTATGAACAATTATACGCTAAAAAATTGAACAATATAGGAGAAATGGACAAATTACTAGAAACACACAGCCTCCCAAAACTGAACCAGGAAGAGATAGAAAATTTAAACAGACCAATAACAACAAAGGAAATTGAAGATGTAATTAAGAAACTCCCAGCAAACAAAAGCCCAGGCCCAGAAGACTTTATGGAGGAGTTTTACTGAACATTTAAAAAAGATCTAATACCATTCTCCTCAAACTATTCCAAAAAATCCAAGAAGACGGAACACTTCCCAACTCATTTCATGAGGGCAGAATAATCCAAATTTCAAAACCGGATAAAGACCCTACAAAGAAAGAAAACTACAGGCCAATATCCCTGATGAACACAGATGCCAAAATCCTTAACAAAAATATTAGCAAATCAGATCCAGCAATACATCAAAATAATTGTTTATCATGACCAAGTGGGATTCATGCCAGGCATGCAAGGATGGTACAATATTCGCAAAACAATAAATGTGATATCTCACATAAGCAAAATGAAAGGTAAAAACCATATTATCGTATCAATAGATGATGAAAAAGCATTCAACAAAATCCAGCACCCATTTCTAATAAAAATGCTCAGCAATGTGGGAATAGAGGGATTATATCTCAACATAATAAAGGTCATATATGAAAGACCTACAGCCAACATTTTACTCAATAGGCAAAAACTAAAAGCATTCCCCTTAAGAATGGGAACAAGACAGGGATGCCCACTTTTGCCACACTTATTTAACATAGTACTGAAAGTCTTAGCCACAGCAATCAGACATAAAGAAAAAATAAAAGGGATCCAAATTGGAAAGGAGGAAGTGAAACTTTCATTATTTGCAGATGACATGATATTGTATATAGAAAAACATAAAGACTCCATCAAAAATCTACTAGACTTAAATGAATTTGGCAAAGTAGCAGAATACAAAATTAACATAAAAAATTGATGGCATTCTTATACACCAATGATGAACACTCAGAAAGAGAAACTGAAAAAACAACCCCATTTACCATCATGGCAAAAATATTAAGATCCCTAGGAATAAACTTAACCAAAGAAGTAAAGGACCTATTTGCAGAAAACTACAGGACATTGAAAAAAGAAATAGAAGAAGATATAAAAAAGCGGAAGCACATGCCTTGTTCATGGATTGGAAGAATTAATATCATTAAAATGTCTGTACAACCCAAAGCAATCTATGGATTCAGTGCAATCCCCATCAAAACACCAATGACATATTTCACAGAACTAGAACAAACACTCCAAAAATGAAAATGGAACCAAAAAAAGACCCCAAATAGCCAGAGCAATCTTGAAAATGAAGAACAAATTAGGAGAGATCACATTACCAGATATCAGGTTATACTACAAAGCCACTGTAATCAAAACAGCCTGGTACTAGTACAAGAACCAGGCAGATCAATGGAACAGAACAGAGAACTCAGAAATGGACATAAGACATTATGCTCAATTAATATTTGACAAAGGTGGCAAGAGCATACAGTGGAGTAAAGACAGCCTCTTTAATAAATGGTGTTGGGAAGATTGGACAGCTACATGAAAAAAAATGAAGCTAGACCACCAACTTAAACCATACACAAGAATAAACTCAAAATGGATAAAAGACTTAAATATAACTCATGAATCTATAAAAATTCTAGAGGAAAATGCAGGCAACAAAATTTCAGATATCATTCACAGCAGAATTTTCACTGACACAACACCTAAGAGAAACAAAGGAAAAAAATGAACACATGGGACTACATCAAACTAAAAAGCTTCTGCAGTGCAACAGAAACAACCATCAAAATGGAAAGAGAAACAAAGGAAAAAAATGAACACATGGGACTACATCAAACTAAAAAGCTTCTGCAGTGCAACAGAAACAACCATCAAAATGGAAAGGGAACCCACTATATGGGAGACCATAATTGCCAAAGATGCATCAGATAAGAGGTTAATTTCCAAAATATATAGAGTGCTCATACAACTCAACAAAAGGAAGACAAAGAACCCAATTAAAAAATGGGCGGAGGACCTAAATAGACACCTCTCCAAACAGGACATACAAATGGCCAAGAGACATATAAAAAAATGCTTAACATCACTTATCATCAGAGAGATGCAAATTAAAACAACAATGAGGTATCACCTCACACCTGTCAGAATGGCTGCCATCAACAAATCATCAAACAACAAGTGTTGATGAGGGTGTGGAGAAAAGGGGACTCTAATACACTGCTGGTGGGAATGCAGACTGGTGCAGCCACTATGGAAAACACTATGGTGTTACCTCAAATAGTTAAAAATTGAATTGCCATTTGACCCAGTGACCCCACTTCTAGAAATATACCCTAAGAAGCCTGAAACACCAATCAGAAAGAATATATGTATCCCCATGTTCATAACAGCACTGTTTACAATACCTAAGATCTGGAAACAACCTATGTGTCCATCAGTAGATGAGTGAATAAAAAAGCTGTGGTACATGTACACTGTGGAATACTATGCAGCTGTAAGAAAGAAAGATCTCATCATTTGTGATGACATGGAGGGACCTGGAGAGTATTATGCTAAGGGAAACAAGCCAAGCAGAGAAAGACAAATATCACACAATCTCACTTATTTGTGGAATATAATGAACTAAACAAACTGATGAACAAAATTGACCCAGAGACATAGAGGTGCGGTACAGACTGACTAACCTCAGAAGAGGGGTTTTTCAGTGGGGGAGAGATAAACCACAGAACTTATACGCAGGTATGCATGACCAGTGGACATAGACAACAAAGGTAGGGATGGGAAGGAGGGTGTCAATGGGGATGGGGGGAACATCTGTAACAAAAACAAATCAAGAAAAAAAAAATATTTTTTTCTGATGAGGATGATGAAAGAATCTTTATATTAAGTACTAGAACTTTTGACTTCTGGTCCTGTCCAGACTCTTATTAACTCCAGTCATATAATCTCCAACTACTGGCCTGAACTTGCTTTCCCAGGCTTTTCCTTTCTATGAATTAGGAATTTAAAACAAAAGAAATGTAAAGCCCCTACTGTTGTGAGGACAAATAAACTGGTAGATGGTGTATAGTGTGCTGTAAACACCTTTGAGGACTGGTGTTATGTAAATGCTAGGAATAGATACAGAGAAGTTGGAGTGGTTTCAGGTTGTAAATCAAGCTGATTAGTTAGTTCAGTGCCTCAGGCTACATAATAGAAAGTGAAAATGGAGAACAAAGGGGAGCTCTCTGGGTCACTCTCCACCTTTGAAGCCTGGTGTAGAGTTACACAGGTGTATCAGAGGAGGAGCCCTGGTTGTAGGTAAGAGCTTTGGAAACCAGATACTTCAGTCCAATTAATAAGAGTAAATAACAGGAATAAAAGACTTCATGAAATTCAAGGCCTTAACTTTCAAGGGAATGTTTGTTTTTATTTTCTTCTGCAGTGGTTTTGTTTTGGCTTATATATTTTTTAAGTTTTCTCCTTTCTCTGTAGTCTTCAAAGTTAAGAGAAAGTCAGTGCAAAGGTTGATAATTAGTCCTCCAGGTCACCCTTTTTGTCCTACTTATTCTGGACCTGACAACACAATGGGAAGCAGGGGGCTGCAAGAGTCTGAAAAATAAGACTGAATACTCAGCATGAAACTGGAAGTGGGATTTGGGTTAAGGGGGTGATTCTGGACACAGGGTGGCTCAAACCCTGCAGGTTCCACAATTTGTAACTTCCTCCACCTACTATCCCTCCCACAATATGCAAAGTTAGAGCTAAAGAGTCTTTTTTCATGACTAACTGTGCTTGGGATGAGTTTAGTAAACTATTCATAGGAGCACCATGATTGGCTTTTGTGTTCTGCCTCACCAGTTGTTCTAGACACAATGAGGTAATCAGTGAGCATCCTAACTACCACTCTCTTTCTTTTCAAAAGAATAGCAGTGATGGGGTCTCACAGCTGTGAACATTTTCACACACATTAACTGATCTGATCCTCACAACAGCCCTTGGAGATGGGAAGGTGGAGGATAAGTCATCCCAAACCCATGGCTAGCCCCAAACCGAGGGCCTTCTTGCTGATCCCACTAACCTCATCTGGCCTTGGTCCCAGCCTTACTGGTCTTCCTCCACCAGCTCAAAGTGCCAAGTGCCTTCCCATAGAGAGCCTGCTCCCGGGCCTGGCAGGCCTTCCCCTTCCCTTCATTCTTGATTCCCACTCACCCTTTAGGCCAGTACTTCTCAAACCCTAATGTGCCTCATGAATCCCCTGGGATCTTGCTAAACAGCAGATCCTGATTTTGTTGGTCTGCTTGGGGCCTGAGAGTCTGCTTTTCTGACAAGTTCCCAGACCATATTGTCTGCAGGCTGCTTTGAGTAGTATGGCTGATTCTAGCATAAACTGGACAAGGTGAGTCTGGAAAGTCTCAGAAAACACTGTTGCACAATTTCATAGTGTTACATTGCTTCATAATTATAACTAAGCATTAATTATGTTTTCCTGGATGGAATGTAATCTCTTCAAGGACAGGGACTAGAACAGTCTCATATTTGTGTACCTGATGCCTAACACAGTGGCTGGCATGTGATAAATGCTCACTAAATATCTGTGCAATTAATAAGTGAGTGAAGGAAATAAATGACAGTGAACCAGAGAGCCAGCACTGTTCTTCCCACCAAAATGATGCCATCCCTTAATTTCTAACAATTGGACATTTGGGAAGATTTCATAATCTACCATCAAATCCAGATTTTCCCGGAGACCCAAATCCCAGGCACTGAGCCATTTTAAAAGGGGACAGACCAAAATGTTTATGGCATTGACCTCTCAAGAATGGGATTATAGACTTTTATTTTCTTTTGTGCAATTTTTGTGTTCTCCAAATTTAATGCAATAAGCAAACATTGCTGCAGAAATTTGAGGGTAGTATTAAAAGTTATTTAGCAGGTTCTTTTTTGTACTATCCACACGGTCACCTCTTTGTCACTGTGGACGCTGAGCTAGCTGTGAGTCAGTCACTTGCGCTCCTAGTGTTGCAGGTTCCTTACTACAAAGTTGGGTTGGGCTCTAGACGGGCACTAAATTTGCTGGGGCAGAAATTCTCTGAGTCTGTCTTTTTATCCAAGTATTCCTTTTCATCCTTGTTACTCCCAAGGAACCTTAACCCCATTTCTGACCACCTCATCTCTGCATGTTCCTGCCAACCTGAATGTTGTTTCATGTTGCCCCTTTTCTGAAGATGGATTTAAACTTAAGGGCTAATAACAACAGATATCACCTGTAGCTGCAGCTAAGGCATTTGCATAAATTTAAATGGCCACTTTTGAATGTGACACTGAAAAATCAATAAAAACTCAAGACTGTTTAAGACTATTAGTGTTAGTCACAGCACTAAATGATCCCATTTGGAAGGGCTGCTGGAGTTTTACACTTTTCAGTTACTGGCATTCAGAAAATATTCTCAAAATAAATACTATCCAGTCTGTGTGAGAGTACTCAGCAAATAGCCTATGAACAAACAAAACATTTGTACTTCTTCCCATATCTACTCCATTTTTCCCAGCAGTGTGAATACATGAATATATAAAATGATTTAACATGATATTTTGGTTTGAAGCTAAACATTGTTTTCATATTTATTAACTGCTTGAAACATTCACTCAAGCTTCTTTTATTGGTTGCCCTGAGCTGAGCTAGCTAACTCGTTTGTTAGAAAGAATAGAAGAAAATCAAGAGAGTAATGACCAAAACTGGAATAGTTAGGGATCAACTCTGTAGCTTGAGACATAGTGCCTGCCCATGACACTTACCAATTAGGATAGACATCAGGCTTCTTTGTATGGTTAGAGTGAATAGAGGATCACTGTTACCACTAGGATTCTGCATTTCCTTAAATTTTGAATGGAAAGAATATTTCCATGCATGAACATTGTTATTACCTGTTTTTAACTAACACAGCTGCTCATATTAACCAGCAATGTTAGCCCAAAACAACCAATAGAATTTTAACGATTTTACTGTGTAGATAGATACAGAGACATAAATATGTTTTGTTTGATTCCACAAAAAATTTAGGATGACTTGCCAAAATATGTATTCAATAAAAATGCATAAATTAAAATCAACGACCTAAGTAAATATAGTAGAAGAGAAAAAGGAGCAGAGGAAAATTAGCATAACCTTATGCAGTTACTAAGTGTGGATTGCAAATGCCTTTCCTCCTATGGCTTCCCATCACGGAGTTAAACTTCAAAACTTCAGTCTGTCCTCCAAGATTTCTGTGTGACTTGCCCATCACCCCATCATCCCCAGCTCCCACCTAATCCCCCACCACTCTCTTACTCCTTCAATCTATCCCCTTCAGATATGCCAGGCAGGTCGTATCCCCAGACTTTGTAGTTACCATTGCCTCAGCCTGAAGCTGCCCTGTGTCCTTCAGATGGCTCCCTCCCTCCCTGGTCTGTGCTCAATTCACCATCTCATCAAAGAGGCTCTCCCTGCCCATTATTAGCTCCTTCTCATGTGTTATGTGTCTTCACAGCACACAAAATTGTATATATTCTTGTGATCTGTCCCCACCTCACTAGCAGGAATACCCTGTAAGAGCAACCATGGCTAAAGTTCTAGACTCTGGCCAGGGGCAGAGTGAAGGTATTTTTACATGAAAGAACATTCATCCTACAATCTGAGTGCTCAGTTGTTTGTGTGTGTGTGTGTGTGTGTGTGTGTGTTTTAAATTCATAGATATGCCCTCAATCAATAAAACAGAATGTTTGTCTGAATCTGATTCATCCTCAGCACAGTGATGTCTGAGGAGCACTTAGCTCTACATGGTGATGGGGCAGGAGAATCTGCAACTAAAGTCCCCATAACCCAGGAGCAGCTCTACTGCATGAGCAAAAGAACAGGCAAGACCCAAGAGTGGTCTACCCAGAGTTGGTCCATGGTGATTTGGGAACATTTCCAAAATAACATTAACTAATTGTTTGCCACATCTATAGGTATAGACAAACAATCCCACCAGGCTGACTATTATCAAATAAAACATTCCTTCAAGTAACTGAGTTTAGGAGTACATTTATTCAAAATGAGAATTTTGATATTAGAGCAGTCTCTTAAGCCAGGCTTTCTGATAGTAGAGTGACACCAAGTGCTGACAAGGTCACCCCTAGTAC
The DNA here is from genome assembly GCF_014108415.1 of Molossus molossus. Classification (NCBI taxonomy): domain Eukaryota; kingdom Metazoa; phylum Chordata; class Mammalia; order Chiroptera; family Molossidae; genus Molossus; species Molossus molossus. Next base: position 8,456,185 of record NW_023425347.1, read on the forward strand.
ATAAAAATAAAACCATGTAATAAACATGCAGAATACTTTTTAGATCATTGGGAAAAACTGCCAAAAGAATAGTAAACTACACTTCAGATATTTTCTTAAATGCAATAATGATATTTTGTAAAGAAAAGGTCCTTGCTTCTAGACTTTGCATGCCAAAGTCCTGAATAATGGAGTGTCATGTGTCAAAAACTGTCTCAGGTTCGATTTCCAGTCAAGGGCACATACCTGGGTTGCAGGTTCAATTCTAGCCCTGGTGGGGGTCATGCGGAGAGGCTACCAATCCATGTGTCTCTCTCACATTGATAATTCTCTCCCTCTCTCTCTTTCTCTCTCCCTCTCTCTCTCTTCCTTCCCTTCCTCCTCCCTCCCTCCCTTCCACTCTATCTAAAAAAAAGAAAAAAAAAAAAAAAAAAAAGACAAGAAAAGACCAAGGTTGAATTCTATTGCCCTTCCTTTTTATGGAGTAGATATGTTTTTGAAAAGATGTGGATTGACTACCTTTATGTAATTTGATTAGAATGAACAGAAATTTGAAATGGGAGGTGTATTTTGTAACTCAACCTTATCCCCGTACAGGGGCTTGAATTTATTCCCAACAGCATTGCTAAATAGCAAAGAGTCAGTTGGTGCTGGGGAGAATTGCATAGTTTGGGCCATTCAATGGAGGAAATATGAGGCATTTCTGGGGCTCAGCAGATTTTTTGAAAGATGGGCATCTTGTTCCTAGATAATAGGCAGGCATGTGTCAATGAGGGTGCCAGCCCTATGAGAACAGAAGAACAGCTCCCACCACCTGCAGTGTCATGGCCCGCAGGTGTGGTTACACTTCCACGAAGCAGTGTGCGCTGGCTACCAGCCAGTCCTCTCCATCCCTTTCTTTCCTGTGACCCTCTGACAGCACCCCTACCACCACATCCCTGCCACCTAACTCAGGTGACTCAGGAGCTTCCTTTCCTTTCTTTCCAAGGCATTAACTCCTGTTTGCTGCCTCCAGTGTGGTCTTCTTTTCAGAATCTCAGGAACATCATTTTGGGATGGGAAACCCTTATTTATTTATCTTTGCTTTCTTGACATAATTCTAGTTTTCTTTAGGGAAGAAGAAAATTTTTACATCAAGATGTTTGAAGATATCTTACTCCAAGTCAAGGGAACTTCTAAGAGTCCCAGGTGATTCTCCTTTTTAAACAAATAATCACATCCTGATTTTCCATTTTGGCTTTTGCATATATTTCTATTTTCATCCCCAGATTTCCTCAATGCAGGTATGGCCCTGTTAATGAATGAAGCCTCCAATTTTACCCATCTCTATTTCTCTCTAAATGGTTTGAATACTTATTTTCAAGTAGCAACCCAAATTATTTAACTTACTTGTCTGCACATCCCAAGTATTTCGGCTAATTGTCAAATTACTGCTCTGTGACCCCAGAGCAAGTAGAAGGAAGGAAATAGTAAAGATCAGAGCAGAAGTAAATGACATAGAGACCAAAAAAACAATTCATAGGATCAAGGAAACAAAGCTGGTTTACCAAGAAACAAAGACAGAAAACCCAAATACACAAAATCAGAAATGAAAGAAAAGAAGTAACAACTGACACCACAGAAATACAAAAGATCGTTAACAACTACTATGAACAACTATATGGCAACAAATTCAGCAATCTAAGTGAAATGGACAAATTTCTAGAAACAAATAGTCTCTGAAAACTGGACCAGGAAGAGATAGAAAACTTGGACAGACCAATGACAACTAAAGAAATTGAAGAGGTAATCAAGACTCTCCCAGCAAACAAAAACCCAGGCCCAGATGGCTTCACGGGGGAGTTTTACCAAACATTCAAAAAAGAACTAACACCCATTCTCCTCAAACTATTTCAAAAAATTCAAGAAGAAGAAAGACTTCTAAACTCGTTTTATGAGGCCAGCATAATTCTAATTCCAAAACCAGAAAAATATATTACAAAGAAAGAAAACTACAGACCAATATCCCTGATGAACATAAGACACCAAAATCCTGAACAAAATACAAGCAAATAGGATCCAGCAATACATCAAAAAAAATTCTTCACCATGACCAAGTGGAATTCATCCCAGGAATGCAAGGCTGGTACAATATTCACAAATAAATAAATGTGATACACCACATAAATAAAATGACGAATAAAAACCACATGATCATATCAATAGATACCGAAAAAGCCTTCGACAAAATCCAGCATCCATTTCTGATAAAAACGCTCAGCGATGTGGGAATAGAGGGATCATATCTTGACATAATAAAGACCATAAATGAAAGACCTACAGCCAACATCATACTCAATGGACAGAAATTTAAAGTATTCCCTTAAGAACCGGAACAAGACAGGGATGCCCACTTTCACCACTCTTATTTAACATAGCACTGGAAGTTTTAGCCACAGCAATCAAACATGAACCAAAAATAAAAGGAATCCAAATTGGAAAGGAGGAAGTGAAACTTTTATTATTTGAAGATGACATGATATAATACATAGAAAGCCCTAAAGACTCCACCCAAAATCTACTAGACTTAATAAATGAATTTGGCAAAGTAGCAGGATAGAAAATTAACCTCAAGAAATCAACGGCATTCTTATACACCAATGATGAACTCACAGAAAGAGAAACTGAAAAAAAAAAACCTCATTTACTATCACAACAAAAATATTAAGATCCCTAGGAATAAACTTAACCAAAGAAGTAAAGGACCTATTTGCAGAAAACTACAGGACATTGAAAAAAGAAATAGAAGATATAAAAAAGTGGAAGCACATGCCTTGTTCATGGATTGGAAGAATTAATATCATTAAAATGTCTGTACTACCCAAAGCAATCTATGGATTCAGTGCAATCCCCATCAAAATACCAATGACATATTTCACAGAACTAGAACAAATACTTCAAAAGTTCATACAGAACCAAAAAAGGCCTCGAATAGCCACAGCAATCTTGCAAAAGAAGGACAAAGTAGGTGGGATCACAATACCAGATATCAGGTTATACTACGAAGTGACTGTAATCAAAACAACCTGGTACTGGCACAAGAACAGGCATATAGACCAGTGGAACAGAACAGAGAACCCAGAAATGGACCCAAGACATTATGCTCAATTAATATTTGACAAAGGAGGCAAGAGCATACAGTGGAGTAAAGACAGCCTCTGTAATAAATGGTGTTGGGAAAATTGGATAGCTACATGCAAACAAATGAAACTAGACCATCAACTTACACCCTACACAAGAATAAACTCAAAATGGATAAAAGACTTAAATGTGACTTGTGAATCCATAAAAATCCTAGAAGAAAATGTAGACAACAAAATTTCGGACACCATACACAGCAGAATTTTCACTGATACATCACCTAACGCAACAGAAACAAAAGAGAAAAGGAACAAATGGGACTACATCAAACTAAAAAGCTTCTGCACAGCAAAAGAAATAACCATCAAAATGGAAAGATAACCCACTGTATGGGATAACATCATTGCCAATGATATATCAGATAAGGGGTTAATTTCCAAAATATATAGAGCACTCATACAATTCAACAAAAGGAAGACAAAGAACCCAATTAAAAAATGGACAGAGGACCTAAATAGACACCTCTCCTAAAAGGACATACAAATGGCCAAGAGACATATGAAGAAATGCTCAACATCACTAATCATCAGAGAGATGCAAACTGAACAACAGTGAGGTATCACCTCACACCTGTCAGAATGGCCACCATCAAGAAAGCATCAAATAACAAGTGTTGGCGAGGGTGTGGAGAAAAGGGGACTCTAGTACACTGCTGGTGGGAATGCAGACTGGTGCAGCCACTATGGAAAACACTATGGTGTTACTTCAAATAGTTAAAAATTGAATTGCCAGTTAACCCACTGATCCCACTTCTAGGAATATACCCTAAGAAGCTTAAAACACCAATCAGAAAGAATATATATACCCCCATGTTCATAACAGCACTATTACAATAGCTAAGATCTGGAAACAGCCCATGTGTCCATCAATAGACAAATGGATAAAAAAGCAGTGGTACATATACACAATGGAGTACTATGCAGCTGTAAGAAAGAAAGATCTCTTATCCTTTGAGATGACATGGAGGGACCTGGAAAGTATTATCCTAAGCAAAACAAGCCAAGCAGAAAATGACAAATACCACATGATCTCACTTATTTATGGAATATAGTGAACATAACAGTCTGAGGAACAGGGTAGACCCAGAGACGTGGAAGTAGGGTACAGACTGACAATCCTCAGAAGAGAGGGTGGTGGGGGGAGGGAAGAGATATACCACAGAACTTATATGCATGTATTCATAACCAGTGGACACCGACAACAAAGCCCTGGACGGGGTTGGGGGGTGGGAAGGAGGGTGTCAATGGAGAAAAAAAGGAGAAACATCTCTAACAAAAATAAAATAATTTTTAAAAAAGCAAAATTAAAAATAAATAAATAAATAAAGTAATTGCCTATTGACTGGCACATCACTAAAAAAATAAATAAAAAAATTCTGCTCTGTGTTGTCACATGACTGAGACTCTCTCACCATCGGAGCTTAAATGCTGCCCAGATATAAAGGGTTCAGTGAACTAAAATCAGAAAAAAGCTCCCGGCAACAGCACATGGGCCAGTGTCGTGCTTGATTCAAGGAGCTGATGTTTATAGAAGTAAACACATTTGTATTAGTTGTTATGATGAATTGTTCTGTCACTTTCCCTGTGAGAAAGTAATTTAATTTTCTTTCCCCAAGGGCTCTTTAACTCAAATGTTCAAAATGTCCTAGCCTCAGTTAGCCCAGAGCAGAAGTCATAAGGCTAAAAAAATAAGTAAATACATTTTTAAAGAGATGGAGAAAACACTGCTTTCCAAAAACATTCCATTTGGGCCAATAATGGAAGAGGAGCTAATAATAGCTGGTATGTTTGCTTTCCCCTTACTTACATTTTTTTTTTTTTGATTGCATATAATGTTTATACTGAGCCTCTGAGTTAGGAGAATGTACGTGTATGGGAAGTTTATGCTCGAGGAAATCTCCTTCCATCACCACCCATGTATATATATAAATAGAAAACCAGTGCCAGTTCTGATGAATGACTTTGGGCTACAAGTATAGCTGGGCAATTGCAGACTACTGGCAGGTTTTGCTTTTTGTTAATAAACCATTTTAAAGTTTAGCAGACTGGTATCTCCTGATTCTGATTATACTCCTAAAACTCCACTCCAAGTTCAGTGTCAGCAGATCCCAGTCTGACAGGTCGTTTCCTCGGTTTGCTGGAGCTCTGCATTTAAAAGACACAACACAAAAGTAGCTGCCATGATGAGCTCATACAGCCTCTTCTCAGACCACAGTGTTAGATGGTTTTACTTAAAGGCAATCTGTCTCAGATTGCTGGTGCACCCGATGTGGCTGTGTGGGCACGCTTTGGGAAAACAGCCAAGGCTTGAATGATATCCACATACTTCACACCATGACCACACCCTCCTGTAGTTTAATCACTGTCTAGTCTTCAGAGGCCTTTATGTAACTTAATATTCAATAATAATAGCTCTTGGAGATTAATTTTGTTGCTTTTGGTCACTTTCAGGAAAACAGGTCTTGACACATTGTCAGTATTTTTTAAATTGACAGTAAATGGAGGTGAGTGTTTTCAAACTAATTCCAGTGATTTTAAGTCTCATGGTAGAAGAAATGTAATGTCTGCTAGAATGCAAATACATACATACTGCTTAATTATTTATTATAATTATTTCATTTCAAAAAGGGGTTTAAACCTTGGCCTGGTGGCTTAGTTGGTTAGGGCACCCTGTCATACACCAAAAGCTTTCGGGTTCAATTCCATGTCAGGGCACATACCTAGGTTTCGGGTTTGATCCACTGTCAGGGCTCCTACAGGAGGCAAACAATTAATGTTTCTCTCTCACATCAATGTTTCTCTCTCTCTCCCTTCCTCTCTCTCTAATAGCAATAAAAACATATCCTAAGGTGAGGAGTAAAGAAATATATATATATACAAACACACACACACACACATAATAAAAAATGGTTTGGAGTGGCTTCCAAAACAATGAATAAAAAAATGAAATTAATGGCTAAGGATATTGGGCATATCTGAATGAGTCTACTTCCCTATTGCCCTGGCTGTTCATTTTACCTTGTGAGCTGAGAAATGAGGAAGAGTAACTGGCCAGGGGAAAATGGCACTGGATCTGGGAATACCCTGCTTGAGTCATAGGTTTCCAGGAGAACAAATAGGCCTGAGCATATTATTTAGGCCATTTTTCAAATCATTTAACTGTTACATACAAATATAGAATTAAAAGCATTTTAATAAAGTGGGTAAAATATTTACATGCATCACAATTACAGTAGTCCCCCATTATCCCAGGGGTATCTAACCAAGACCCCCAGTGGATGCCTAAAACTGAAGATAGTACTGAACCCCATATGTGCAGTAAGTCCTCACCTAAAGTTGTCCAGACGTTCTTGGAAACTGCAACTTTAAGCAAAACCATGTATAATGAAACCAGTCTTACTATAAGTTAATTGATATCAACAAGAGTTAAATTCCTACAACATATTTCTGGTCACAAAAACATCATCAAACTTTTAAAGACCCCAAACACTTCTAATATTAAACATTGAAATAAATGTGAGCTACACATACATTTAAGAAAGATTAATTAAAAATAAGTAAGATCATTGTTTTCCATCCCAGTTCATGGTTTTGGGCAATAGGAGCCCAACCCAGAACCTCAGGGCTCAGGTGGATAACCCATCCTCAACAGGATGCCCTTCCATCTAAGGGCACATCACACACAGCTCTCACTCAGACGGGACAGTGCAGACACACGATTCACCCATGTGCACATCTCAGACAGGTGAGAGGACACTGGAGTTCCAGAGAAAACCCTCATAGACGTGGGAACAGAGTGCACAAGCCACAGACAGTGGCCCTGGCCTGGGAATCAAGTGCTTTTCTCATCAAGGTTGTAACAAAATAATGTTAAATAAAACAGTCTTATTCAAGCACCTGCTGTATATGTTTTTTCTATACATACATATCTACAACAAAGTTTAATGTATAAAATTAGACACAGTAAGAGATTGACAATAATAACTAATAGTAAAATAGAACAATTATAACAAAACTGTAACAAAAGTTGTGTAAATGTGGTCTCTCTTTCTCTCTCCAAATATCTTATTTTACTGGAATAACCTTTTCACGTAAAGGAAGCACTTTGCACTTCTCTTTGGCACATCTGAAATGCCAGCATCACTCCTCTTGTACTTGGAACATTATTAAGTAAAATAAAGTCTTCTTGAACACAAGCACAGTGATACTGAGACAGTCAATCTGATAACCTAGCCAGCTACTAAGTGAGTAACAGCCAAGGACAGTGCATAGCTGGAGATGTTAAACAAAAGAATGATTTATGTTCCAGGCAGGATGGAGCAGGATAATGTGAGATTTCATCACACTACACAGAATGGTGTGCAATTTAAAACTCATGAATTGTTTATTTCTGGAATTTTCCATTTAATGTTTTTAGACTGACTTTGGCCTCAAAGTAACTGAAACCACAGAAAGAGAAACCATGGCTAAGGGGACGACTGTATCTCACATGAGTTACTCCATTGTGCAGGAGTCTCCTCGCTGCCCACCCACCTTCTGCCCACAAGGTTTATTCCTTCATAGCTGGATTTTGCCTCTCAGTTGGCTCCTAGATGGGGAAAGCAGTCATTGTTTTCCAACAAAATACATTTCCAGGAACTCTTAGATCAAAGAGAGGACTAACAGAGTTCTTTTAGTTGGGGGCAGTGGGCAGGAGGAAGGTAAAAGTGGGTGAGGACTTTTATATCTCCTCTTAATCCGGTACTTGGTGGTCTCCCAGGTCCTTCAGTGGAACAGCAAAATGGCTGGAAAACACTTTTAAAAAGTCTCTATTACAATGTGGTATGAATGAGCACACTTCCTAAGGAAATGAAACTTTTAAATGTTTCCGTAACTTTACTGGTAATCTGGAGAGGTTTTTTGTTTGTTTGTTTCCTCTCTGGTTCATTGATTATAAATCCAGGTGCAAAACCTATGACTACCTAACTAACCAGTTATTATTATTTTTTATGTGTAAATTTTTTTTCACCTCTCCAATTTAATTTTTAAAAATATATTTATCCAACACTGTCTTTCTCTCCCTGTAAAAGTCCCTCTTTGTCCGCATTTCCACCCTTTCACCACTCATCCATTCAACAAGTTTTTATTGCCAGGTAGTAAATCAAGTGAAAACAGCACCAATGTGAGCAGAGAATTCTGAACATTTGCTGCTTCTTTATAAAAGATAAACAATCCCTCTGGGCCTTGAGAAGTAACCAGGCAGTCAGGGTTTTATTTATCTTTTTAAAATTTAGATTTGTGAGCCTAAGAGATCTTTGGGACTGCAATAAAGGAAAGATGATATTCTAGAAACTGACCATCCAATACCTCTGATAAGCTCATATATCAATTTTTAATTCCACCAAGGTTCAACTTTCAAAGTAGAAGAAATGTGTAGCATAACATAAGCACAAGTTCCACATCCCTGACTGTAACCAGTGTAAACTCATTACCACATCGTTTCATGGGTGCTAGGTGACCATGCTATTGATACCTTCCTTAGAATGCTGCCTGGAAAATAAGGTGTGGGATTTTCTCCCACACACCTAAACATCAGACCATTTATTTTTGCACCAACTTCCTCATCCACTTTGAGACACTTTCTCCATGGTAATAATTCCAAAGATTGAGTTTACATCTTGAGAGGCCTCTGTTTTGGACCTTTCTGGAAAGTTTAAAACAGCACATTAGGTTTTCATAGCAAATACCCTCTGTTCTTTTTGTAAAATTCATGTACACCTTTCTTGTCTTGGATATAGTTAGCCTATGATCTAAGGGGTAAACTCATTAAGGAAAGAAACTATGGATACGTAACTTTATGAACAGGAATGGCTCAAACATCCAATTTAATTTTTCTGATGAAAAGAATTATCACCATGTGGCATATTTCTGCTCTAAGAAATTTTGCTGAAATATGCTAATAATTTCCAGCAGTAAGAGTGTTGTGTCTGAAAGGAAACCAGAGATATGAAAACACAATCAGTTCTAACAATAGATTGAGAGTAACCATGCCTGACCACAAAGGATAAAGATGAAAATAATAATTTCATTGTCTTTCCTCCTTTTTACTGCAATTCTCATTGTATCTTGGGCAGCCAGGCAGAAGTTCATTTGCATGTGCCTTCCCCGAGCTCCCGTCCAAGTTCTGCACAGCCAACCAAGGGCCCAGCGGGGAGGCATCCTTTCAGGGGGGCACGTCCAAACTCACCACATTTTTATTTAAGGAAAAGGAATGTCTCAAGATTACTTTCTTTCCATTGGTTGTCACTTCCCTGAATAATACAGACCCATTGTAATTGTATAACATATTTTTGGTCTGCACTGGGAGTCATCTCTAACTTCCTGAATATGTATTTTTTTCTGTGTGATGTCTGAGAGTTGAGCCTCTAATCTCGTTAGCAGCCTTTATGGTTTCTATGGTCTTTAGAAGTGTACCTCCGATTTGTAAACTTGGCTAAGAATTACATTTTCATCACTGAAAGATATTAGGCAAAAGAATGCTTTGTGCTGTGAATGTAATCAAAGATCTCAGCCTGTGCACCCCCTAACACCACTTGGCTTCTTTTTTTTGCTCAGTAGAGATTGGTGTTATAAAACTCATTTTCTGTAGAACACTTGTCTTCATCCAGAGAACCTCACAGAACTATGTTCAAAACACAGCGTTGTTTAATCCCTTTCACCAAGAAACTCTTACTTGATCCCCCAAAAATAATGATGCCCAGTCTCGAAGAGAGTGTTTACTTATTGAAGTTGCAGCAAGAGAAAAGGCATGGATCCCAGATGGGTGGGATGTAAGAACAGATTGTTCATCCCCAAAAGACTAGGACAACAGATAAGTTATAGGTTCAAAAAAATATAACAATCATTTCACTGAGACAGGTCAAAGGTAGAGTCAAAATCCCTCTTCACCATCATTCCCAGCCCTTCTTTGAGTTCTCTATTTACGTTTAGTTGCTTTGGAACCAAATGCTTTGCCTAGATGGTTTCTTTTAACCCTTGCCACAATCCTACAAGGTTGATTTTTAAAAATTATCATTACACAGATGAGAAACCTGAGTCAAGTGACTCTCTAGGTTACATGGGAAGAGACAGATCTGACACAAGTGATTGAGTCCCTGACTTGCAGTAGCCCTCAGCTTTAATCCTCACCTACACCTCAACCCATCCCTTCAGTGTCCATCTGCTTTCCCTTCCACTAAGATCCTCCAGGGTAGGACCATGCTCAGATCTAGCCTTTTTCTGCCTAGCATGTCCTTTTGCCAGCTGACAACTTTGCTTTCCTGGCTCTTTTTGCCTCAGGGACCTGCTTTCTGAAAAGATGGGTGTTTCCCACAAGGCTTGTCATCAGAATCACCTGGAGTGCTCATTAAAAATAGAGGTTTGAAGTATCTCATGGACACTGTGACTCATAGATCTGGAGGGAACCAGAAGTTTCTTTGTTTAACAAGCTCCCTCTGTGATTCTGACAATCGAGTTGGGGAAAGATGCCATTTTTCCAAAGCTTTTGGCACATGCACCTCCTTCTGAATTAAAAAAATAATTTTATTATTTTTACATGAGGTTGACCCAAAGTTATTTTTAGTATTTTATTTCAGATGAACATAATCTCAAGGACATGATAAAATATTTCTAATGTAAGATCATAATTTGTAAGATGCACTTTTTTTTTTTTTTTTTTTTTAATCCTCACCGGAGGACATTTTTCCATTTTTTTTTTTTTTTTTTGTTCAGGTAGAGTGGGAGGGAGAGAGAGGAACAGAGAGAGAGAGAGAGAGAAACATCGATGTGAAAGGAACACATCGAGTGGCTGCCACCCGCACGACTGACCAGAGCCGGGGCCAAACTGCAACCGAGGTACGCACCCTTAGCGGGAACCGAACCCGGGTCTCTCAGGGCCGCAGGCCGACGCTTTAACCGCTGAGCCAAACCGGCCAGGGCAAGATGCACTTTTACTTGTCTCACTTAATGAGTAGTTTGTGCTATTTAACTCATTTTAATTTTATATGAAGAAAGCAAGATTTGTTGACAAACCAATTTAAAAATGACCTATTACATTGTGTTTATTTTGTACAAAAACAAATATAAAATGCAGCTTAAAATTTAGTCATGGTTGGGACATCAAAAATGGATTGTGGACTTAATATTTTTATAATTTTATTTTTTTGTTTTAAAGTGATAAGAAAATGTTTCCTTTGTTAAGTTTTATATTCAACAAAAGGAAAAGCAATTAGATAAACTAGTTACTGTATTTTCTCTTTGAACAATGGTTTTGAAATGCTCAAGACTGGTGTCCTTTAAGGATTTCTATTCAAAGAATGTAGATGGTAAAATTTTTGAGGCTTATCTGAGAAAGATTATGTTATTTTCTTCATAAACTTGTATTTAAATGTCAGTGTTCCCAATGCCTTGTTTATTTAACTAAAGGCTCCTTGTGTGCATGAATGAAACAATGTAAAACTCAGATGTAGGAGTCATGTAAAACCTGATCGCTGTCAGAACACCACTGCACACACCACCACCGGCTCACTCCTTTCCACTCGTAGGGATCTCAGTCCTGACTGTCCTTTAGATGATGGGGGCAACTTTTCAAAAACTGATGCCCTGCCCCCCCCCCCACTCCAGACAATTAAACCAGAGTCTTTGCTGGAAGCTTTGGTTGCCGGGACTGAGCTCCCCAGGGGGTTCTGATGTGCAGCCTATGTTGAAAACCACAGGTAAAACCCAAAGGGACACATCGTTCACTGTGGCAAGTTTAGTATAGGTAGGTATTTGGAATGTGTGTCTTCAAGGGGTCCACAGGGGTGTGGATTGGCTTAAGGAAACCATGCATACCCCCCAAAAATTTGCCTGAAGGATTTTGAGGTCTTACTTGCAAGTAAGGGCTTACAGACTCTCATCCTGCACCGCTGAGCATCGCTGTTCCTGTGCCACCCCTCCCTGACCCCCAGTATGAACGTGCTCCCCAGGCCCTGTTTTATAAAGAAGGTCACAGGGGACCTAGGCCCTGCTTGCACTTATTCTGAGAGCTGATTCTGTGCTGACCACTGAAAACAGATGGAGACGTGCCTGGCCACCCCTGAGGAATCCCCATCCAGTTGGGGACAGATAAGCAAACCAGGGATGACAGCCTGATGTGCTGAGCTGTGATAGGGACGCCAAAGGTGAGCCAGTGAATCCACTTCCAAACCCTACAGAACCTCACCCCTGACTCCACTCCAAAGGTTACAAGGGTGAAAGCCAGCATTTGAACAATTTTTCCTTTTTCATATATAGATATAGATTATAGTTCTCATAGGTATCTATATATGTGAATATGTGTGGTATGTCTTTTGTTGTCTACAGAACAGATAAATAACCACAAAATATTTGATTGAAAACTTCTTTTCATTACAAGTGATGAGCTTGTTTCAAATAGTCCCTACACGTATGATCCCAGGAGCAGGGGGGCTGGAAGGAGAACAGGCCAGATAAGTGTGTCTGAGTGAATTGTGGGAGGCTCTGCAAGCCAGGGTGACTGTTGTTTTGAAGTGTTATTCTGAATATTATGGACAGCTGATGGGAGTTTGTAGACCTGTGTGGGGGTGGGGGGGTGTTAGGTATGTGGTGTGAATTTGGGTGTGCTGTGTGTGTTGGGTGTGTATGTTTGCATACCTATGCACATATGTGTTCAGGGCATATGTGACAGACCCAGACCTGTCCTGATGGATACCTGGTAGTGGTGTGCAGGAGGTGTTACTGGGGAAAATGTAGGAGGCCTTGTGGAGACTGCTGACTCAGACAGTACCAGTGGAAACAGAAGGGGCTGGGAGAGAGAACGTGGAAAAGGACTAATGTCAGCATTTGGCACTAACAGTGCAGGGACCTGGGAGAGGAGAACAGTGGCTGAGAGCTCTGCTCCCCACTTTGATGGTACCTATGACAGAGGGGCAGGAGGGAACTGAGGAGAGGCTCATCTGTGGCTCAGCTGAATTTGAGGTGCTAAACATTTTTGCTCATGGGAGCTTGAAACTCAAGACACTAGTTAAAATATCGTCTAACAGAGGAGTGGGAGGAAGAAATATTTGTGGGGGACAGAAGGTGGTATTGGGAGAGCTGACAGACCTTGGGGTATGCATGTGTCCTTACATACGCCCCCAACACACATGTGCATGGACACACACATACAACACACATACACCCAGCACACCTACCCAGAGCTGTGTGTCCCCAAGCTCTTGGGCCCATTATCCTGGCCAGCTCTGTGTCCCAGGCTGCCTTTTGAATATGGACAAAGATTGTAATGAGGAAGGACTTTGAAACAGCCAAGGAATTCTAAGGACTGTATAGAGCTGTGTGTCAAACGGCATCCCTCACTGTGGGTCCCTGTTGGAGGAGTTTTCTCTGGGGCCCCGGCCAGCCATCAGGGAACCTGGGCCAAACCGATAGAATTATGCTTGTATCAGGGTCTTTCCTCCCTGGTGTGATGCCTCCAGGCACCGAAGCAGCTGGTGGTTGAAGCTTCTCTTCAAGGACTTGCAGGGCGGTCAGTGTGATGGCCTCAGATGATCTGGGCCTGTCTTCTTTGTGCATTCTGCTTCTCTCCAACAGCACAGAATTCAGGAGAGCGTCTTTTTGTCAGCTCTTTCCCCCTCCAAATGAATAGATCAATAACTGACAATAGCCAGAAAAGCAGGAAAAAACAGTTCTCAGACTCCCACAGTCTTCACCACTTAAAGCTACTCAAGAAAGCTGCCTTTTCTCTTTGTTTCTTTTTTCCACTACTAAAATGTAGTTTTCATGCAGCAGCTTGAAGTTCCTTCCAGGAAAACAAAATGCAATGAAATCAGCAGGGCTGTGTAACTGCAGGCGTGGCTAAGTGCTGATAGGCTGCACACGCGCTGACACGTAAGCTCGCCTCACCTGAGGCCTCTTGCCTCTTTACCAGAAGAGGAGTGTGTTTAAGTTACCATATTTAGCCTAGAGTGAGATCATTTTGACTTTCATTCCTTTACTCATAACTGAAATCCATATCTACTTTTGAAACCACTTTTGCATTAATTTATCATTTTTATGCAACATCAAGGCATGAACCTCCCATAGTGTGTGTACGTGCACACAGCGGCTCACGTGTGTTATTCTTCATTCATCCACGGATACTTCATCTCTAATTTTCCATAGCTATGACATCAGCTGTCCTGTCCTGGTAAATGAGCTGAGATTTGGCTGATTAACATAAGGCCTCATGTGGGCTGTGGTATTGATCACTGGATGTAATCAATCAGCCCAGCCATGGTGTCCAATCCCCAGTTGCTTCTGCTATGTAAAACTTAGCATGAAAAGCAATATCACAATATGTGACAAATTGCACTGATTTGTGTCCTAATTAATCCTGTAAACTATCTTTACCTGTCTCTGCTTCAAATCCTACATGTCCAAACCAGCCTAAAGTTACTCTGAATGTCTGCACTTGAGGATAATCTTCAGCGATGATCTCCTTCTTAGAATGCTAAGTATGTATGATTTTGGTGCTGCTGGGAAAAAACACCGCTGCTTCGGTAATCGGTGCAAAAAAAGCTGTAGGTGAAGTAGCCTGCCTCTCTGCTGGGTCAGCTCAGGCTGAACCACAGTCTGCCCTGGAGCCAGGCTGCTGAGCTCCTCCCAGTGCTCGGCTGCTCTGATTCCAGATGGCTCTTGGCAGAGCTGTCCTAGGTGGGTGTTAGGCAGAAAGCTTTCCACAGCCCTGTGTGATTCATTTCTCCAGGAGCACTTTTGTGCCCAGGAGGCTTCCGCCCACTTTTTGCTTCTTGTGAGGGCTGTCTTACCCTTCTCACAGGAGCACTGGAGCATCTGAAACTCAGCTGCCAGGGGCTCAGGGCTGAATGGTGGCAAAAGGGCCCCGAGAGGCTCCAGCCAGAACATTCTGAACCTGTGGCTCGCCTGGCAGAGCTTATTTTCTCTTCTTCTGTTTGTTTTTACCTGAAACTGTCAACAGAAATGAAACTTTTACCACAAAATGCCCAATAACATGCAAAGCATGGGCATCAAAGGATGGGACTGAATGTGTGATGGGGACCTAGAGGCTCTCCGCTGTGCCAGGGAGGGGAGCATCCAGCCTGCTGGTCATATAACGCCCATGAAATCAATACCAGCTAACACTGCACACCTCACCAAACTAGCCTGACCAAATATAGAAGGCTAATTTTTAAGTTGATAATTTTATATGTCCTGCAAATGATATTATAAGTACCCCTGCATGTTGGCCTATGGACAGATCTAGGAGTGATGGGAGAGGGACCAGATAGGCCAGGGCATAGAGGGGGCAGTGGGGGCAGGGTCCACGGCTAACTGCCTACCAGTCTGAAAGCATTGCTGTGTGGTCTTATGGCCTTATTGGAACATGGTGGAAAATTTCAGCCCTGACTATTAATCGGGCCCCCCATTCCCTTCACTTCCTAACCCACTTCCACTTGAAAGATGTTTCCTGAGCAAATGAAGTGACCTAGGAATTCTTCACAGGAATAGAAATTCAAAAACAAATAAACATGCCCTTACCTGCATGTGCATGCATAATAAGCAGGCACAATTGCCGAGTTCCGGCCATAGGTCAAGGTCACCAAGTCATGGCCACACCTTAGAAGTGATAGCAGTGTGGTGGGAAAGGAGACTGCACAGGTCCCAGGTCCGAGCAGCTGAAGCCCAGGGATGGGCAACTGGATCAGAGGTTTCCTGGAGTGTGGGTGAGACCAGCAGGTAAGCTATGGGAAGCAGAGCCTTTCAGAGAGGGTGTGTCTTCCCAGAGCAAGGGAGTAAAGGCACCTCACAAAATGACTTGTAAACCCATATACTTGGCACATGTGGTTGGTGGAAAGAGTGGGAATGAGACTGAGTAGTTGGACTGGGAGCAACTCAGGAAGGGTTTTCATAGCCTAATAGAAATGTATTTTCAACTTTTTATTGTGATAAAATACACATAAAATGGATTACCTTAACCATTTTAAATGTACAGTGCAGTAGTATTAAATATATTCATATGGTTGTAAAAATATCACCATATTCATCTCCAGAAATCTTCATTTTGTAAAACTGAAACTCTGTACCATTAAACACTAACTTCCCATTCCTTCTCCCACAGCCCCTGGCAACCACCATTCTACTTTCTGTCTATGAATATGACCACTCTAGGTACCTCATATCAGTGGGATTATACAATATTTGCCCCTTTTTTAAAAATCCTCACCTGAGGACATTTTTTTGCATTCATCCTCAGATAGAGTGAGAGGGAGCGAGAAAGGAAGAGAGGAAGAGAAACATTGATGTGAGACAGACACATCGACTGGTTAACACCTACATGACCCCAAATGTGGCAGGGACAAACTGCAACCGAGGTACGTGCCCTTAGCGGGAACCGAACCCGAGTCTCTCTGGTCTGCAAGCTGACACTCTAACCGCTGAGCCAAACCAGCCAGGGCATATTTGCCCTTTTATGACTGGTTTATTTCACTCAAAATAGCGTCCTCAAGGCTCATCCAAGTTATAGCAGGTGTCAGAACTTCCTTCCTTTCTATGCTGAATCATACTCCCTTATGTGTATAAGCCACATTTCTCTTATTCATCCATCAGTGAACACATGGGTTGCTTCCTTGTGTTAGCTTGTTATAAATAATGCTGCTGTGAACATGGGTGTACAAATATCTGAGACTTTGCTTTCAATTTTTTGGTACATAGCCAGAACTGGAATTGCTATGGTAATTCTATTATGCTTAATATTTTGAGAAACCACCAAACTATTTTTTACAACAGCTACACCATTTTATATTCCCACCAGCAATGCACAGGGTTCTGATTTCTCCAAATCTTAGCCAACACTAATTATTTTCTGTCTTTGTGTAATTTCCATCCTAATGGGTATGAGGTGGTATCTCATTGTGGTTTTTATTTGCATTTCCCTAATGAATGGTGTAGAGACATTTTAACTCTACTCATTTTATTAACTTACAAACACTTAGGAGAATTAAAAGAGTAGCGTGAAGAACACCTAGATCAACAAGTATTGATTGGTATATTGAGTGTAAGTTACAGCCACTGAATACTTCAGAATGCAACATCCTAGAAAGTTTGAACCTTGGCTTGTCTGCAATGGGGGAAGCATCAGATGTCTTCACTGCTGCAGACAGTGGGTGAAAGGAAATGCACACAGTAGGAGAGCAACCAAGAGGCTCCTGAGATAGATCAGACCAGCAGTTCTGAGGGCTGCTTAAAGTCAGGGGCCCCAGAAGCAGACCCTGAGACAAGATTTATGAGCAAGAGGTCTGTCAAGAAAGTGATCTCAGGGGGATCTGTAAAGGAGTGCAGGAGGAAGGCAGGCCACCCAAGGTTGTGGTCTAGGGCAAAAGTTCCATGGAAGGGAGCATCAGCCCCATCCTGCAGGGGGAGTTGGAGTGTAGGAGCTGCTTAGTCTCAATTTCAGACAAGGCAGCTGGGCTTTCACACTTTGGCATCAATGAGCAGCATCAAAGTTCCCTCAGGTGGGGCACAGAGCACCGACATCACCTGCTAGTAGGGCCTCAGATAGGCAGGGGCTGGAGGAAGCAGAGCAGGGAATTGCATGGTGAGACACAGGAGACTGGGTGACTGCTAGTGAGGGCAAAGGCAAGGGAGAGGTGAAGCACACTTCAGGTTACCTGCCAGGGTGATGGGAAGCCAGGGTACCATTCTCTGATAGAGAAGCAAGTCGGGAACAAAAATTAATTTCAGTTTGGCATACAGGGGAAGGTTGGGAGTGTGGAGATGAATGACTGTAACTTAGAAGGGACTTGAATCCTGAGTACAGCAGGATCAGCCATAGAGACCCATCAGATAGGGTTCCTGTGGGTTTGTGGTCCTCCTGGCATTTGGGGACTGAGTCCTTAGAGAAGAGATTCAGCCCCAGGAAGGCATCAGGCAGATCGCATTTGGAGGGATTTATCATGAGGAGGTAATCAAGTGATACATAATAACAGCTAATGGTTATGAAGTCCTTACAATGTGTTAACAGAGCCCTGCATGCATTATCTTATTTTCTCTTAAAGAGATGCATATACTATTATTATTGTAACTTTATAGATGAGAAAATCGAGGCTTAGCCAGATCTGGCATTGCAATGAAGGTCATAATGCAAATAAGTGGATAAAACGTTTGCTTTAATCCCTACTTTTATTTATGATCCCCCTAAAACGTTTCTTTGAGGAAGCATTCCTACAGTGGGACTACCTCATGAATGTGTCTCTGGTTGCTTGTCGTACTCCCTGTTCTTTAACCTAGTCAACATTTGCCTGCCTGAAAATGCTTCATATCTCCAGCCTGTCCTGAGGCTAAGCTATCTTGTCTCCCTCAACAGAGAACACAGTCTAGAAAAAAATCATTTATTAAGGCATTCACTCAGCATTTTTCATGACATGAAGCAATTTGGGCCATGGTATTTTGTAAACACTAACAAAGGACAGTTTTACCCACCTAAGTGGCTTCCAAGGACATCCATATCAGTACAAGTACATCTTATACTTGCAGCAGGCACCTTGTGTGGCCTCCCCCTTCAGGAGACAGCAGCTTTACCTGGCTGTGAGGTCTTATAAACAACTTGTACATTGTTCAATTTTTGTATGGTCCAGCAGACGTGTCAGAATCAGATTGCAGTGGCCTATAGAGAAATGTACACATTCACGGATGCTGTAGGCATTTATCCTGACTTCACAAAGGTATGCTCTACTCTCATTACTCCATCAAGGACAGAGGGGACAGGCAACAGGAAGTGACTGATCATCTGCTTTGTCCAGAGTGGCCCAGTTTATGCCAGTTGTCCCAACTTGGAAAGTGCAGTCTACTTTTTTTCTCTCTTTTTGCTCTGATTCAGCTTCCCATGCTAATTGATTTCACAAAAGGAACAGACTTCCTGTCCAAAACCTCTGACCCATGCTCTACCTAGACTTGAAAAATAATAGGCCAGATCAGTCTCCCAAGAACACCTGTAGTCCTCTGGGCTAATTGTGAGACTGTGGTCACACATTGTTAGTACAGTTGATTCTTGGACAACATGGGGGTTAGGCATACCAACCCCCATAAAGTAAAAAATCTGAGCATAACTTTGACTCCCCAAAATTTAACTGCTAATTACCTACTGTTGACTAGAAGCATTACCAGTAACATAAATCATTGATTAACACATATTTTTGTGTTGTATGTATTATATATTGTTTCCTTGCAATAAAGTAAGCTAGAAAAAATAAACTGTTTCTAAAGAAGTTATACAAATTTTTTTTAATCTGTGTATAAATGGACCCACACAGTTCAAACCTACATTGTTCAAGGGTCAACCATATTCAGTCTGTAGACATGTGACAGAATAAAGTCAGCTCTCAAAGTAAATATGAGTCAAGTTTGTGAGTCAAGACTGTGGTTAAGGAAGCACAGCAGAGACTTCATCACCTGATTTTAAGGTCCCAAAGGTGTGTCTAAGCTGGAGAATACCTCAGACATCAGGCCATCTTCAAATGAAAGAGGAGCAGGTCTCGAAGGGAGCTGCCCACCATCACCAGAAAAATGAATGATACGGGAGGTCTTCTGATGCCTAGTCCCGTGTCTTCCTGCCACTGCCTAAGAGAAGTGCTCTCCTGCAGGGCACTGGCTGCCCACACACTCACGGGAGTCTGCAGATCTCTGGAGAAGAGGGCGAGAGTATAGGCTTGCCACGCCAGAAATGCCAGGGTGTGTGCCTGCCATTCACTTTGTTTCCAACCCTCCTCAGAGAACCCTACCTCCTGAGGTGGACCATACATTCCATTTGCACCCTTTCATGGTACTTTTTGGGGAGGATGGTACAGATGTTAGTTTTTTTCTGTGTGTGTGGTCTTTTTAAATTTATTGAAAGGCAAATCATTTACTTTCCAGAGACAAAGTCCAGCTGCATATAACTTTTGCTATTATTTCCTTGTTCTATCACTTTCCAGCATCCAACAGCATTCAGCAAAATAAGTTAATAGTTATTGGTGTCTGGAGAAAGGTAAAAAAGAATAAAATAACTAAAAGGACACAGATGGCAGAGATACAACATTACTGCCAAAGCAGGTGAATGCGGAACCATCGTTGTCTTGCCAGGCTTTGTGTGAAGCTTGCATTTTTCTTATCTTATCTTTGTCTTTCTTAGTTTGCTGGGCCCCAGACTTCTGGGCCTGGGTCTGTAGTAACTGAGCTGCTGCTTTCTTCTGGAATTTGTTCACTTCCTCCTCCAGCTCCTTCTTGTTGTCTTACACTTTCTTTTTCTCTTCTTGGTGTGTCTGCTGTAGGAGGTCAAACTTCTCGTGGAGCTCTTTCTCTGCCTCTTTAAGTTCAGCTTCTTTTCCTTCACTCTCATAACAAACGTTTGTCTCATTTCTTCTTCTTTCTTCTGAAGTTCTCCCAGAAATTTGTTCCTTTTTGCTTCATATGTCTCCTGAAGACTGAAAGGCTTGTTGTCAGTGTCCTTGAACCCCCATCTCCTCGAGCTTACAAGCACCTGTACAACTCATAGTGGTGGGTGTGAGTCTGTTCTTGCAAATCTTCCATGTTCACATGGATCAGCATGTCCCGAAGTTTCATTAAGTCACAATGGTTTTCATTCTCAATCTGCACCACACCACACCACACCGGTACTGCCTGGCCTTAGCCATCTTGTTGCCGATCTTCACCTCTTCATTGCTGCCGACCACTGCAAATGGCAGGTGGACACTCATTGTTGAATTAATCTCTGCCACTGTCTCTTCCTCAATGGGGTACTGATATATCTGGACTCCATTGCTGACCAGTTCGCTCATGATCTTACTCTTGAATTTGTGCAGTTTGTTCTTGGCAATGGTGTCAGCTTTTGCAATTATTGGAATGATGTTCACCTTATTGTCCAGATTTTCATAGTGACCAGGTCCAGGGACTTCAGTGAATGTCCAGTAGGGGCAATGAAGTAGAGGCAAGTGTGGGTCCTGGTGTCGTGGTATTTGAAGAGAGAATGTTTGATCTTCACTTCCTTTTACAAGTAGGCCTCATACTGGGCATCAATATATTCCACTATTGGCTTGTAGCTGTCATCTTTATTTATCTGGTCTCCAAATCCCAGGGTGTCCACGATGGTTAATTTTAGCTGGACATTGCTTTCCTGGGGCTCCTAACTTCTGGCTTTTAACCGGACACCTGGTTCATTGTGAGAAGCAGGGTCACTTTCAAATTTGGTGTTGAATAAAGTGTCCATTAGCGTGGACTTACCGATGCCCATCTCACCAACACACACAGTGTTGAAACAGAACCCTTTAGATGTAGGCTTGTTGACCAGCTGGTCACGAAGACTGTCAAATCCCACATGGCCAGAAAGGGACAAGTTTCGAAGCTCTTCCTTAGCCGGCCCCCCCACGGCCACGACCATCGCAGCTGCAGCTCCGGCTGTGGCTGCGCCCGGGTGCTCTTTGCCAACGCTGGCTGCTGCTGGGGCTCCAGCTCCCGCTCGCCTCCCCTGCGCCTCCCTTGCGGCTGCGCTCTGCTTGCGCCCGGCTCCTGCAGCATCTGCTCAGATGTTGTTTTTGATGGAAAGAGCAGAGATTCCTGGTTCCAACCCCATCTAGGCTTCCCATGAATTCATTCTCTGGTTTCATAGGAGCAGGATTGAAGGTCACTACCACGTAACATTGCTGCCTCAGGTCTGGTCAGAGCCTCCACACAGTTAGCATCCTGTTTTCTAATATGTAAATTGTCAACTTTCATGATTTGGTTGTTTACCCCCAACAGATCTGAGTGTGGCAGCATGTGCTATGATGCCTCGCCACCCTCTGTCTCCCCCCTGCTGGTCCAGAGACCACACTCTGAGTGGCAAGTGTCTGTAACAGGGCTCAGCCAACCATGGCTCACAGGCCAGATGCCTGTTTTTGTAAATAGAGTTTTACTGGGGCACAGCCATGTCCAGCTGGGTAGTTCTAACAGACTATATGACCTGGACCTGGAAGCCTAAAATATTTACTGTCTGGCTCATTAAAAAAAAAAAAAAAAAAGATGCCTACCCCCAGCATATAATATTCTAATGCTGGCATATCTGTTACGAACTTGACGTCACAGGTCAGTAGGCCATGCTCACAAGAAGGTGGCAAATCAGAGGCCTTGCAGGAAGGTCCAGGTGGATTTTGAAATCCCAGCAATTATTAGCTCTTCTGAATTCCTTTTGAAGCTTTCAGATTTGGTTTACAATATTGGTAGTGAAAATTGTCTGTGTGTGTGTGTGTATGATCAGAATGTACTGAGAAAAAAGAAAAAAAAATTTATATACTTCTTTGAAAGTTCTTTGGCTAATGTCTTAAGCTGTGCAAAAAAAATTCTAATGAATTACTATCATTTAAAAGTTTTTTTCATTTAAAAATATACAAGTAATATATGTTTATTGAAAAAAACATATATACATACAATATTTATAATCTGAACATTCAGAAATAACCACTATTCTATTTTAGTGTGTAAGTTTCAGGCCATTTCTATACATACATATACCATGTGCCACAGGGTAAACTGTATCTCTAGCTTTGTTTTTCTCATTCCTAAAGTGGGGAGAATAATAATAATACCTGTGTGAGATAATAGAAGATATATATTGGTCTGTGCCCCTGCTCCCAACACAAAGCTCCTGAAACCCTCATAAGTTCCTGTGTGGTAAGGGCACCAGGAGCAGCTTGGGTTCTAATATTTGGTCTTTGACCCTGGGTCCTGACACAGGGTTCCTGCCACACTTATAATTTCCTGGGTGAAGGCAGTGTCTTTGTTCTTTTCTATTGTTGTTGTTAATCCTCACCTTAGGATATTTTTCCATTGACTTTTAGATAGAGTTGAAGAGGGGGGGGGGAGGGAGATAGAGAGAAACACGGATGTGAGAGAGACACATCGATTTGTTGCCTCCTGCACGGCCCTGACCAGGGCCAGGGATTGAACCTGCAACTCAAGTACAAACCTGAGACCTTTCAGTCCTCTGGCCAATACTCTAACCACTAAGCCAAACTAGACACTAGGATGGGTCTGTTGTTCTAGTGAGGATACTCCAGGTGGGCTCCTGGGTAAGGGCTGGTTACCAGACAGACCAAGTCATGGTTAGAAGCTTGGAATTTTTTGCCCACACCCCCTTCTCTTAAGAAGGGGAAAAGGCTGAAAATGGAGTTTGTAACTGATGGTGCCTGTGTGATGAAGCCTCTATAAAAGCCCAAAGTCCAAGGTTCATAGAGCTTCCAGGTGGGTGAGCATGTAGAGGTGTTTTGGGGGGAGTAGTGCACCTGGACAAGTCATGGGAGCCCTGCACCCCTTCCCACATCCTTGCCTTATGCATTCTTCCATCTGGATGTTCATCTGTATTTAGCAGGCGTCTGAAGTGGGGTGGGGTCTGTCCCATAGGACTGAACCCTTGACCTGTGGGATCTCACGCTATCTCCAAGTAGATGATGTCAGAACTGAGTCAAATTGCAGGATACCCAGCTGGTGTCACAGAACATTGCTTGGTGTGGAGACCCCTTCCCCCACATACTTGCTGACCAGAAGTGTCAGAAGTGTGCATGTTCTCTGTATAATTGTACAGATGGTTCCTGATTTTTTATTTTTCAACTTTATGATGGTGTGAATGCAATATGAATTCAGTAGCAACCATGCTTTGAATTCTGAATTTTTATCTTTCCTTGGGCTAGAACATGCGCACGATGTCATGATGCTGGGCAGCAGCAGTGAGATGATTGTGGCTGACATAGGCTAATATAAATGTAAGGCAGACCAGGCTAAACTGCAACATTTAGTAGGTTTGGTGTATTAAATGCATTTTGACTTATAATATTTTCAATGTATGATGGGTGTATCAGAACGTAATGCCATCGTAGGTTGAGGAGCATCTGCAGTGTGAAAGCAGACACAGGAGAAACACAGGGAAGAGAGGCACAGTAGAGAAGAACTAGATTTCTCCCTACATGAGAAGGAAAAAACTGAGGTTTTTATTATAATTTCTCACAGGGTTGTTGGTAAGATTCAGTGAGATCATGTCTGTAAAATGCTGAGCTCATGCTAAGAGTTTAATATAGGTTTCCCCTGATTTCTGAAAGGTCTCATTATGCCACTTTACGAAAGACCTGCATTAGGACAGTAATGGGTTTTTGACATAAAAGCAAAAATTCTCTTTGGGTTTCTTTGGCCAGTGAAAACAGGTACTTATGTAAGTCTTTCATAAAATCGAAATGGTGTAATACAAACTTTCAGAAAGCAGGGAAACTCTTCACTTTACAGGATTGGGGTTTAGATTGCATAGGAATGCTCCACTTTCAGATAGTGGAGACAACCAAATAGGTTAAGTTTTGGAAATGAGATTCAGCTGCTTTAACTGCCCTGGAGGGTTTGGAGGCCAGGTATAAAGTTGGGTCACTCCACTTCCATCAGTCTCTGCGGGAGGGAACTCACAAGACCACCCTACCTCCAGGGACGCAGGGGAGTGCAGTGTGGCTGGGCAGGCCCACGCAGCATGAGGCTGGGACTGCAGTGGGGGAGAGTGGATTTTGTTGGAAAGCTAATCTCCACCACAATATATTTGACCCATTTTTCTATGTTCATCTGTTGCTTTATCATATGTGAGAGTTCTTCATAAATTAATGATAGTAACCTTAAAACTCATGCAAACTTTTCCTTGGCATCCTGTCTCATGGTTCTGCTTGTTGATGGGGGTTCTCCATCTTAAAATATAACTTTTAGTAACATATGCATATATACATATTATAGAAAAATTGAAAATAACAAGAATTGGAAAATAAAAATTGCTCAGAATTCCACAACTACAGAAAACAACTCTGTTAACACCTTGATATAACTGATGCGTATGTGTGTTTCTTCAGAGACACTGAAGTGTCCACTCTATATTCTATATATAATTATATATCCTGCTTATTTATTTTAAATCCTATTGTGGGAATTTTTCCATGCCACTGGAATTTATTTAAAAACATAATTTTAATGAATGCTTAATATTCCATTGTATTGATGTTCAATATTTTAATAATTTTTCTAATTTTAGGCATTTAGATTGTTTCTGATATTTTCACTATTGCAAATGTCTCAGTAAGCATTTTTCTTCACAAATTCTTGGCCATTCCTTCTGAGCACTCACTCTGTGCCAGGCAATGTGCCAGGGTTAGGGAGACGCCAAAGATAAAGCAGATATCACCACTCCCATCGTCCTGGGCTCACAGTTTCAACCCTGCTTGTTTTTTCAACATGAGCTTCTAGAAGTGGAATTACTTGTGTCAAAGACACAGAGAAAGAAGCTGAGACAAAGGGAGCAGCTGAGTATTATGAAGGGAGGAGCACCGAAGAGGGATCTGCCAGCTTCTGTGGGGCCAAGATGGCCATTTCCTAGGGCTGCACTGACTCTGGATGAACTTTTGCCATGAGCCATACCCTGATGTCCAATGCCCTGCTTATGTGGCAGGCTGCTGTTCCTTTAAGGCTTGGTTCAAACTTCCCTTAAAGCAAACATATTAGTAATGAAGCTGTATACATGTTCTTCTTTGGAATAGTGAACTTCAATGTCCAGCATGATGGGATCCAGAATTTTGGCAGAGTGGTTGGTGCAATGACAATTTAAACAGCTGCAGTGGTCAGTTCTGCCTGTGACACTTGTGGGGTCTCAGGCAAAAGCATAAATGAAGGCCCACTTACCACAGGTCTAAATACGTAAAAGTTTTCATCAAACTGTTAAACAAAATATGTTCTTATTCTCTTGTTTTTGCAAATATATCTTTCTGATGATCTGAAGACCAGGCTCAAATTTAAGATTTCTGAGCACATTGAGGTTATTAACATGCATACACAGTGGTGCTCACAAGCCTGTTCTGGGCCCTTGTCCTACTCCCTTTTCTTTTCCCCAATTCGAGAGGACTCCAAGCTCCCACTGGCTGCCCCTGTTTGCCCCTAGGACCTGGGGGTGTGATCCACCCCAGTAGAACAGACCCTGGGGAGTAGATCCATGTAGGGCCTAAAAGTAGGAATGGGCAGTTTGGGCAGGAAATATAGGTTCCCAATGACCTAGAACATGATATAGGAAAAAAAGGGGGGGGCTCCAAATGGGCACATTCTCACCCCAGTGAGTGGGGTCTACACTGGTGCCCTGGAAAGCCTGGGGTCGGGGTAGGGACCCCTCCTGCCTGGGTCTAAGGCAGTGGTACTTAACCTTCCTAATGCTGCCACCCTTTAATACAGTTCCTCATGTCGTATGTGGGTGTATCTGCACGTGGGCAGGCCTGCCTGGAGACGGATAGAGGAGCGGTGTCTCGGTTCCTAAGACTATCAGAAATATGTGTTTTCAGGTGGTCTTAGGCGACCCCTCTGACAGGTTTGTTCAACCCCCAAACGGTCACAACCCAGGTTGAGAACTGCTGGTAAGGTATGCAGCTAACAGCTACTGTTTAGTGAGCTGTGCTATGAGCCAGGTTCTGTTCTCCATGTTTTCTGTGCCTGTTACTTCCAAATGCCAAGTGTTCAAGTACTTGCTCAACCCACAGGTAGTAACAGCCCAGCCAAGGTCCCACCTGGTAATCAGACTCCAGATTCCACACTCTTAATGCATTGCTTTACTCCTTCTCAAAACAAGACAGGAAGCTTTGGATTAGATTATCCCAAAACCCACTTCCTTCCCTATGATGTGATTCAGCTGTGTAAGCAGGGCATGTCCCAGTCTGGCCAATTCTGTAATGAGGAGGGTCCAGAGATCACTAAGGTACTAAGTCTAATATCCCATAACTCCACGATTTCATACCAGCTCACTCACTTCAGACACTCCCTAGAGATAAGTTCTATTATTAAATATTCTGAATCTGGATTTGGTTGATCATTTATGAACACAGGTTATAGTTTCTTCATCTGAGTTTCTTCATGGTTGTCTTCCTGAGTGAGAATGTTGAAATGGCTCTTTCCAGATAGAGTTCTCTCTTGTCATCATGGAAATAATGTGATTTTTCTCCTGCTCCCAGCAAATCACAGTGTAGAGTAAATACATTTCCTTGGAAATGCTACTAATTCTAAGTTTTTCCAGAATAAAAGTATTTTATTTAAAAAAAAAAAAAACAGATTACGGAAGCCTTTTTACTTGCATTTCAACATCTTGGATGTGTGGATAATGTTTTGAGCTAGTGTTTAATCCCATTTCTTTGTTGCCGGGTATAGGAACAATAACTGGGTCATTAGACAGTCTTTCACTTCCTCTCTGTGCAGACCAGCTCGGGATCTTTGATAAGGACCTTGGGAAAAGGTGACTCCCCTGTGTCCCAGTGTCCCTCAGCAGTAATCTCAGCAGTCCCCTCATTGTGTCTTCAGGCTGCAAAGGCACATGGAATGAATATTTTCCCTAAATTAAATCTATAAAATATTTCTTATCTCCCTTATTCCCCCTTGGACAAAGGCTTAAGAGGAATTGATGTAGAATTTTGGTCAGTTAGATAACTCCCTGGCATAGTTCTAAAAATACTACCAAAGAGGGGAGTTCTGTCCAGTAGGAGTGATTTCAATATGTGTAAGTTTTTCCCATGGACCATGGCAGGACGGTTCTATGTTTTACTGTCCTCACATATCCAATGGTGAGTTTGTTTCATTCTTTTGTGCATGTTAACATCTTCAGACCTTGCAACTACCCTCTGGATCTATTCAGAGTTCTGTGAGGTAGGAGGAGTTATGTGTTCTTCCTACAGAAATATTTTGTGTCTGTGCTCATTGAGTCACAGATCCACTTGGTCATTTTCTAAGACTCAGTCTCAAATTATTTTTCTCTCTAGAATACCATTCAGTGACAATTTAGCATGCCTTTAGGATAATTATCCCAAGTCATGAGTTCTAATCTTAACTGTGCTGCTTCCTGACTTAGAGATCCAGCTCTGTGTATCTGATTCATTGATGGTGGGTTGGAGACAGAAGTACTTGCCTTGCCTATCTGGAGAGTTGGGTAGTCATTTAACTGAGGATTGTTTCAACAGACATGAATGGATTAACAAATGAGATAGGAAGGTGAGTGAGACATGGTTTCTGCTCTCAATGAAAAATCAGCAGGGAAATGGCTGACTGTGGTATGGTATGTAGGTGAAAGAAAATTGAAACTTTTAAAGTGCTTTGCATGAAAAGTTACTATTGTTTCACATTTGTGGAGTGACTGCAGCTCTGAGAGCCAGTACCAGTCTGGGACTCTCAGAGGTGAGTTAGTTTGCGTTATCAGTTCCAGTGGAAAACGTTTGCAGTGGCACCAAGGACAACCTCATGGCTCATCTAATGGCAGCTTCTGGAAATACAGACAAAAAGCCTGAGCAGAAATTGCTTCTAAGGACTAACCTTGCAAAACACCAAACCATTCTGTCACAATTTTCCCCAATTGTGTTCCATATTCTTTCTGTAGATGTAAATAAGTGTGGTTAAAAAAAAAAGAAAAAGAAAAAAGGTTGTGGGCTCACATATGTTTGAGATATGTTATGTAATACATGCCCCTTGAAAATTTATAATATGTGTCAGCAGATAAAAGACTCCCAAATGGAAAGTTGTGTGTTAAGTAAATCTATTTAATTCTGTTTAATTTTAATTTGTGCATGGAAGACATTTTAGGGCCCCACATTGTAATATTGGTTGACAAGGCACCTGTTTGGGAAACTCTGGATAGTAAAGTTTATGGCAAACATCCTGGGTAATTACAAGAGGAACCAGATGAAAAATTATAGGTACCTTGGTACAAATTTATTTCTAGTTGTGGAGAACAAAAACAACCCAAAACACATGATCTACTGACTACAGATCAGTAAATGAAAACACAAATGTATGTGCTTATTGTATTATGATTTATGATTTATACAAGGGATGCAAATGTGCTAATCCTGTCAGCATTTCATTTTACCTTTCTTCTTAACTCATTTGAATATTATTTCTTATCTAAACTTAATATTTTATTTTAAATCTAGATTTGAATCTCTACTCTGTTACTTTTACAAATTTACAAGTTATGTGACATCTCTACGTCTTAATGTTGTGAGGATAAGGAAAATACTGCAAGATCATTTTGCACTGTGCTCAGCACACAGTAGGTTTCTTGTAAATTATTGCTTTCATCTGCCCTACAAACTATTATTAAACATGCCTGTCACAGCTTTATCTGAAGTCTATAGGATTTTGAAATAAAGTTAGTACTAATTGCCTAAAGCTGTTGTAGACTGGAGGGAATTTTTTTTTCATGCTTATTCATCTTGTACAGTCAAAAAAAAAAAACCTAAAATAGTTTTTTTACTTCTGGTACCACTTCCGTTTTAACCCCAGGACAGGAGACTGTGGGTATGAAGCTGAAGTGGCATTGTTGTCATTGTGGCTGTGGCTGGCCCTGGGGCCTGCGGATAGTCCCTTCTCTGGCTGTGGGTGGCTGGGATTGATGTCATCCAAGAAGCTCACTTCCTTTATCCAGTTTTCCTTTTTACGTGTGTGCTGAATAACTTGAGGGGGTACATTTATGCCAAAAACCCAGAAGAAGCAGCACCTATTTTTGCAAATGTGTTGTCTTAAGACCTGAGAATAGCCTTCCCACATTATCTTTGTTTTGAGGAAGTTGGGACTGTCTATCCATCTATCTGCAATATCCAACATCAACATTTATTGGACACCTGCTGTGTACCAGGCTATAATGACAGGAATGACTTTAGCATCAAACTCACTCAGTGGAGGGCCTAAACATAGCCATTTGCAGGTGACTGTCAGGGAGACTTTCCTAAGTCACCAGCAGTTTGGCATAAGACATGACTAAACTGTAGCTGTCATTTGAAAGTTTTAGGATCCACTTTCAAGAGTATACATGAATAAATGTTGACTACCTGTTAACCATTGGTGGACACTTAACCTTTTTGTATTTGCCCACCATGCAAAGTCCTGGGTTTGAGATCCTCTGACACTTAAGAAGCCATCTTGCTTCCAAACACAGAAGAAATTGTTGACTCAGAGTTGATATTTACTGACTGACAAGAAGACTTTGGCATTAATATAATTCGTCTTTGTTTTACAAGGCCAAAGCCAATACAGTTGCATTTGGTTCAAAACAGTGAAAGGGCCAAGGCTTCTGGTGAATGCCTGTAGAAAAACCCATGACTTTAGGGCACAACCTCTTCCTGAAATTTCCCTGATTAAGATGTAGAAATTACAGCTCTTCTGGAAATAGGAAAAGGAAGACAGGCTAGTGGAGGTGACAAAGGATGGTCGGCATATTTAAGAGTTAGGCATTATGTGGGTAGTTCATAAGATTACCTCATTTAATCCTCCCAACAATTCTATAAAATAGTTTGTATTTCCCAAATAGAGAGCCCAAGGCTCAGAGAAGATAAGTAATTGACCAAGATTCTAATCAAGGTGGGTCTGCCTTTCAGCCTGTTGCCTTTCAGCTGTGCTAGTAGAATTCTGTTTGGATAACATTTGATGAATTAGGCAATTGCAAAATTATATAATATCCCAATCTGTAACTTTTCTAGAAGCTGAAACTCTGCCTTTTAGTAGTAGCAATCATCTATATTCGGTCCTTGGGGTGATGGATTAAGAAGCTTTGGGTGGGTCTACCCTTTTACCAGCTGGGTGGCCTTGGATGAACCACTCCTAATCATCATTAGATATCAGTTTCCTCAGCCCCCAAATGGGAATAACAGTGATGGTAAAATAAAAAGTAGTAACAATAAAGAGCACTAGAAAAGGAGGAGTAAAAATGTAGATCATACAAGTATTTAAATTCAGGGTCTGCCACTTACAGGTCATGTGGCCTTGGGGAAGTTAGTTAAATTCTGCAGGCTTCCATCTCATCTGACAAATAAAAAAACAAAACAAAAACAAAACAACAATATCTTCCTCAGAATATTGTAGCAAGGATTAAATCAATGAAAGGCTATATGCAGGTAAATATTTGGCACAGTAATAAGAAGACTGTAAAAACTTAATAAAAGTTAGCTTCTGTTATTACCCACACTGACTAAGTCACAAGACTGTTGTCATTCTTGAAACTTAAAGCAATAACACATGTGGAAGGTGTTTTGTAAACTGTGAAGTTTACCCTGTTGTGTTACTTATCATTAGTGAGGGTAATAGTTGTGGTTGGAGTAGTGTTTACTGTTAATACTTTTCTTTGCAGTTATGCACTAAGAAAAGCCAAATGAGCCAGCTACTTCTTACCCTGGAATACAGAGATTTGAAGCAAATTTCCCTGGGTATCAGGAACATAATTTACACCAAATTCACACAAAGTGGCCACCATAGGTGAAATAAATTTTTAAAGAAAGAATGGTACCCACAACACAGTTGATCTCCCCCAGCCAGTACTGGTACCACTCAGCATGTATTCCTAGGCCAAGAATTCATTCTAATTATTTCAGCTGGAAACATGTGGCAAAGAAACAGCCTGGACATCAGGAAGAGGACAACCATAGTGAAGGGGTGTGTGTGTGTGTGTGTGTGTGTGTGTGTGTGTGTTATGCACCACAGAAGCTCACCACTTTCCCCACCGGAACAATATCAGTGTGCCTAGCTCTTCAAAAGATGATTGAAATGCCTTGCAAAGAAATGAAGAGAGTTGATAAAACAGGTTGGTCCCTTTCCAGACCAGGTATGGCAAGTTGTGGTCCATGTGCTGACACTTCCTTCTTCCATTTGCATGGCAGACATCACTAATTGCTGATATCATTCTGTCCTACTGAGTCCAGACAGAACTTCAGAACCCTTCCCAACAAAGCACACCAGGCAAATGTTGCTGGAAGATTAGAGTTTTTATGCAGGTGGAAGCCAGTGGTAATCTCACTTTATAGGATCAGCCTAGTAGCCTTCCAACATTTCTAAGGATGGTGGCAATGGCAGACCTTGTTATTTGTCTACCCAACAGCTATTCCCATATTCTTCCTCTTTCTTGGTGGGACCTACATTGCATTATGGAGGGTAAAAATGTCAGAAATTCAGTTTCCCAGTCTCCTCTGCAGCAAGGACATGGGTATATTTCCTAGTCTTGGCCAATGGGACACGAGGGAGAGAAAAACCACTCGTTATACTTGGGACTTGCTTGTGTGAAGATGTGATGCCTAGAATTGTGGCCACTATCTCAATGAAAATGAAAATGAATGCTCTGTGGATGGTGGAGTGGAAAGATGGAAAGCAACTGGACTTTAATAACATTCTGTGGCTGCTTTTACCAAATTTGGAACCACTTAGTTCTGAACTTCTCATGACATGAGAAAATAAGTCCATATAGTTTAAACCACCTTTAGTTGGATATACAATTACTATAGCCAAAAGTATTTGTACGGATCTGAACATTTTTTGTTTGTTTTTGCCATCCCGTATCTTAAATGGCAGAGTTCACCTCTCAGTACAAAAGCTGATTATGCCTTTTTTTTTTTAAACTGTCCCAGCTTCCTGCACAGTTCAGAATGGCCCTAGCACCTAGGCTCCACCGATCACATGCACCCATAGAAAACCTTGAGTCAGAAGCCAGTGGTGTGAAGAAATAGAGATGGTGCATAATCCTTGCTAGTGAAGGAGGTAGCAGCATTGGGGGCCCTTTGAGGCCCAATGTCAGGAGTAGCTCTGCTGAAGCAACAGTGGCATTATTTGGATTGGGTAGGGGTAGGGGCTCCTGGCTTCATAGCTTCCATGCCTGGGTCTTCATCCTTCCAAGAGAGCTTTTGAGCTTGTCAATAATTTTTAAATCAATTCCCATTTTGCTTAAAATTGGTATCTATTGCTTACAAAAATGCTGATACAATAATCTACATCCAGTGGTAATTATGGGTGATACTACCTGAAAGAAGTTCATTGTTAGCAACCTGCCCATTCACCACCTATTTTGAGCATATAAACAAATACATGTCTAAATACTCCTGTGTAAAAAGATCAAAATATTTTTTCCTTTGTGTATTTGAATTTCTGTTGTGAGGGCAGTATAAAATTCAATTAAATCATTAAAATAATCCTTCCTAAACACAAATGAGTAATATTTTTTACTTACTGGAAGGAAACAAGAGCTCAGCTCTTATCTCCTTTGCAGTTGCTCAGAATGTCCATAATGACCCTCTTACTGTAGGGAGAGCTTCCGTTTCAAAGCGCAGTGAAGAGGCAGCCAGCTCAGAACCCTTACGACAGGCATGTGGTCCTTTCCTGCTCCCTTTAACACCAGTTGCACTGTCAGCTCTATGTAGTGTTGCCTCTTTCCTTTACATAAACCTTATGTTGTGAAGGTGTCTTAGATCTTGGTGTGAGGTGAGCTGAGTAGGTTTTGGTAACAGCTGTTTCTCTCCTGACATGATTTTGAGTTCTGTGATAGATGAGGCTCTGAGTAAAGCTTGAATCCACAGACAGAAGTGATGGGAGAGCCAAGAGCAGAACCAAGCCTTCCCTTTTAAAGGTTCTTATGCTGCTTGGGCCTTAATAGTAGATCAAATGTCTGACACTGACCCTGTAACCATTTGGTAGTCTCTAGATTGAAATTCTTGCTACAGGCTTACTTACCCCAAATCTTCATTTCCTGCTACTTTTCTCACCTCCAACCTCTTTCTTCTTCAGTTAATCAATAATAATGAAATAATAATAGCCAGTTTTCATTAAGTATATACTATCACCCTTGCTACATGCAAGATGTTTTATGTACATGATTTAATGTAATCTTCTGATCTCCTCTGTAAGGTATTTTTGTGGCCATTTTACAGATAAGAAAACTGAGATGCAGGAAGGTTAAGAAACCTACTCAAGGACACTTTGATTAGTTATCTTTTCATATGTCCATGCTTTATTTCCTAAACAGACTCTCTGAAGTCAGAAACCAAGTGATATTGATATTTCTGAAACCTACAGTGTTAGAAATAACATACTGGGGTTGGTCATTTGCTCTGTTTTGTAATATATCCTGGTGTAGGCGGATGAGAAAAAAATTGACTTTACAAGGGAGTTAGTCAGTGTTGCACTGGAAAGGGTAAACAAAAAGCCTTCCAAGGGACAAAGACCTGATTTGTACTGTTCACCTGTATCCATTGTGCAGATACTCCCACTGCCCTGATTTTGAGCTCTGCTGTCAAGGCACTGGGCAGAGGGGTACACAATCGTCTGTCCTGAGCTGGTGGAAGCTGGCTCCAGCACCTCACTGGTTCCTGGGGAGTGCACAGGGTTCTAGCACCAAAACTTCTTTGACTGTTTGGGTAGTATTTTGGCTCTGTGATCCTCTAATAGTTTCTTAAAAGCACAATGTCTTGAAAGTGTTTGCTAATAGGGGTGGTAGATAATTTACCTAAATCTTACTCTGGCCCTGGCCGGTTTGGCTCAGCGGTTAGAGCGTCAGCCTGCGGTCCACAGAGATCCAGGTTCAGTTCCCGCTAAGGGCATGTACCTTGGCTGCAGTTTATCCCCGGCCCTGGTTGGGTCGTGTGGGTGGCGGCCACTCGATGTGTCCCTTTCACATCGATGTTTCTCTCTCTTCCTCTCTCTCCTTCCCGCTCTATCTGAGTAAAAAATGGAAAAATGTCCTCGGGTGAGGATTAAAAAAAAAAATCTTACTCTGACACAGAAGTTCATTCTAGTCATGGCTGTACCCAATCAGCCTAGGACACACAAGCTTCATGCAAGTCCCCAGGGGCACACACCCCCTCAGTGTGGAGTTATGTTTAGGTAGAGGGAAGCAACGTGACCCATTGAAATCCTTCTTCGTAAGTACAAACAGTTTGAAGCAAAGCTTTTTGCTATGACTTAGAGTAACAAGGTGAGGAATTTCTTCCAAGAATGATTAACCCTAAGATATACAAAATAAGTTGGACCAACACAAAGTATAATGATAAATATTTCACAAAACACCTCTATTTTCAGCCACAATCAGATTTGCCACAAAGAGCAACACGTTTTATTTATTTTTTAATTAATTAATTTATTTTTGTTACAGATGTTTCTCCTTTCCCCTCCACTGATTCCCTTCTCCTCCCCCCCCCCCACCCTCTCCCCAGCTTTTTTGTCCATGTCCATTGTTCATGCACATATGCATATAAGTTCTGTGGTTTATCTTTCCCCTACCACCCCCTCTTCTGGGGATTGTCAGTCTGTACCCCACTTCCACATCTCTGGGACTACCCTATTCCTCAGACTCTTATGTTCATTATATTCCACAAATAAGTGAGATCATATGATACTTGTCTTTCTCTGTTTGGCTTGTTTCCCTTAGCATAATACTTTCCAGGTCCCTCCATGTCGTCTCAAAGGATAAGAGATCTTTCTTTCTTATAGCTGCATAGTACTCCATTGTGTATATGTACCACAGCTTTCTTATCCATTTGTCTACTGATGGACATTTGGGCTCTTTCCAGATCTTAGCTATTGTAAATAGTGCTGCTATGAACATGGGGGTACATATATTCTTTCTGATTGGTGTTTCAGGGTTCTCAGAGTATATTCCTAGGAGTGGGATCACCGGGTCAAATGGCAGTTGAATTTTTAATTTTTTGAGGTAACACCATATTGTTTTTCATAGTGGCTGCAGTAGTCTGCATTCCCACCAGCAGTGTACTAGAGTCCCCTTTTCTCCACACCCTTGCCAACACTTGTTGTTTGATGATCTGTTGATGGCGGCCATTCTGACAGCTGTGAGGTGATACCTCATTGTTGTTTTGATTTGCATCTCTCTGATGATTAGTGATGGTGAGCATTTCTTCATATGTCTTTTAGCCATTTGTATGCCCTGTTTGGAGAGGTGTCTATTTAGGTCCTCTGCTCATTTTTTAATTGGGTTCTTTGTCTTCCTTTTGTTGAGTTGTATGAGCACTCTATATACATTGGAAATTAACCCCTTATCCGATATATCATTGGCAATTATGCTCTCCCATACAGTGGGTTGCCTTTCCATTTTGATGATTGTAGCTTTTGCTCTGCAGAAGCTTTTTAGTTTGATGTAGTCCCATGTGTTCATTTTCTCCTTTGTTTCTGTTGCCTTAGCTGATGTATATGATACATATGATGTCTGAAATTTTGTTGCCTACATTTTCTTCTAGGATTTTTATGGATTCATGAGTCACATTTAAGTCTTTTACCCATTTTGAGTTTATTCTTGTGTATGGGGTAAGTTGATGGTCTAGTTTCCTTGTTTTGCATGTAGCTGGCTAATTTTGCCAACACCATTTATTAAAGAGGCTGTCTTTACTCCACTGTATGCTCTTGCCACCTTTTGTCAAATATTAATTGAGCATATTGCCTTGGGTCCATTTCTGGGTTCTCTTTCTGTTCCACTGGTCTATATGCCTGTTCTTGTGCCAGTACCAGGCTATTTTGATTACAGTGGCGTTGTAGTATAACCTGAAATCTGATAATGTGATCCCTTCAACTTTGTTCTTCTTTTTCAAGATTGCTGTGGCTATTCGGGGTCTTTTTTGTTGCATATGAAATTTTGAAGTATTTGTTCTAGTTCTGTGAAGTATGTCGTTGGTATTTTGATGGGGATTGTATTGAATCTATAAATTGCTTTGGGTAACATGGTCATTTTCATGATGTTAATTCTTCCAATCCATGAACAAGGTATGTGCTTCCACTTTTTAAATATTTTCCTCTATTTCTTTTTTCAATGACCTGTAGTTTTCTGCAAATAGGTCCTTTATTTCTTTGGTTCAGTTCATTCCTAGGTATCTTAATTTCCTTGCCATGAGGGTAAATGGGATTGTTTTCTTAGTTTCTCTTTCTGTGAGTTCATTATTGATATATTAGAATGCCATCAATTTCTTGACGTTAATTTTGTATCCTGCTACTTTGCCAAATTCATTTATTAAGTCTAGTAAATTTTTGGTGGAGTCTTTGGGATTTTCTACATATAGTATCATGTCATCTGCGAATAATGACAGTTTTACTTCCTCCTTTCCAATTTGGATCCCTTTTATTTTTTTCTTCCTGTCAGATTGCTGTGGCTAAGACTTCCAGTACTATGTTAAATAAGAGTGGCGAAAGTGGGCATCCTTGTGTCGTTCCTATTCTTAAGGAAAATGCTTTTAGTTTTTGCTCATTGAGTATGATGTTGGCTGTACGTCTTTCATAAATGGCCTTTATTATGTTGAGATATGATCCCTCTATTCCCAGATTGCTGAGCATTTCATCAGAAATTGGTTCTGTATTTTGTCGAATGCTTTTTCAGCGTCTATTGATATGATCATATCATTTGTATCTTTCACTTTGTTTATGTGGTGTATCACATTTATTGATTTGTGAATATTGTACCAGCCTTGCATCTCTGGGTAAATCCCACTTGGTCATGGTGAATAATTTTTTTGATGTGTTGCTGGCTTCGATTTGCTGGTATTTTGTTCAGAATTTTGGTATCTATGTTC
Organism: Molossus molossus; assembly: GCF_014108415.1. Lineage (NCBI taxonomy): Eukaryota > Metazoa > Chordata > Mammalia > Chiroptera > Molossidae > Molossus > Molossus molossus. The sequence goes on from NW_023425347.1 coordinate 8,493,719, forward strand.
ATCAGGGATATTGGTTTGTAGTTTCTTTCTTTGTAGTGTCTTTTTCTGATTTTGGAATTTGAATTATGCTGGCCTCATAAAACGAGTTTGGAAGTCTTCCTTCTTCTTGAATTTTTTGAAATAGTTTGAGGAGAATGGGTATTAGTTCTTCTTTGAATGCTTGGTAAAATTCCCCTCTGAAGCCATCCTGGCCTGGGCTTTTGTTTGCTGGGAGAGTATTGATTACATCTTCAGTTTCTTTTGTTGTTATTGGTCTGTTTTCTATCTTTTCCCAGTTCAGTTTTGGGAGACGGTGTGTTTTTAGAAATTGGTCCATTTCACTTAGATTGTCAAATTTGTTGCCGTATGATTGTTCATAATATTTGTTAACAATCCTTTGTATTATTTGTGGTGTCAGTTATTATTTCTCCTCTTCGATTTCTGATTTTGTGTATTTGGGTTCTCTCTCTTTGTTTCTTCATGAGTCTAGCTAAGGGTCCATCAATCTTGTTTATCTTTTCAAAGAAACAACTCTTTGTTTCATTGATCCTTTGAATTGTTTTTTTTTTGGTCTCCATGTCATTTATTTCTGCTCTGATCTTTGCCATTTCCTTCCTTATACTGAGCAACACATTTTAAAATGCTTACAATAACAGCTGCTGGAGTCTATTTTCCTGAAACAAGTACATATAGAATAATAAATGAACATGTAGATTGTGTTGTTAGAAGAATAGATTTCTAATTTTTAGTAAAAATAAAAAGAGCTCCAAATCTTTTGTCTTATGTTAATAAAATTGAAAATAATATTTGGTAGCCCAGTAATAGCATGACATCATAGGTATTCATGCTTGGACTGGGCAATGTATTCATTCAATCAACAAACTTTAATTGAATGTTTCCTAGGTGCCAGACACTCTGGAAGGATCTAGGGGTTTAAAGAAAAAGAAAAAAACACAGGCTACTGGCCTCTGAATGAAGTGTTTAAAAGGTGCTTTGGCCAAATCCAGCCTACAGCCTGGGGGTTTGTTGGAACACAGCCACAATGATTCATTGACATGCTGCCTTATGGCTGCTTTTTACCATGGCAGCGTTTAGTAGCTGGAATAGAGACTATATGTCCACAACACCTAAAATATTTATTTATTTATTGGTTAATCCTCATCCAATGATAATTTTCCATTGATTTTTAGATAGAGTGGACGGGAGGGAGGGGGAGAGAGAGAGAGAAACATTGATGTGAGAGAGACACATTGATTGGTTCCTCCTACATGACCCCGACTTGGGCCAAGGATTGAATTTGCAATCCAGGTATGTGCCCTTGACTGGGAATTGAACCCTCATCCCTTTGGTCCTCAGGCCAACACTCATACTGCTGAACCAAACTGGCCAGGGCAAAAATATTTAATTTGGCCCTTTACAATAAAAGTTTGACAGTCCTGGTCTAAGAAGAGATAATGCAGGCTTAGACTAAGGTGCTGACAATGGGAATAAAGGTGAGGAGACAGAGCCTGATGAGATTTAGCAGATGGAATCTGTATGCAGCATATGGGTAGAGCAGGGAATGAGATGGAGGATAACATCCAAGTTATCATTGGAAGCCTGCAGGGAGGGACCTCTGCTTCCCACACCCCATAGGCCTTCAGTACATGCCATGTCTAGCATTTCCTGGTGCCCAGTAGGGCAAACTATTAACGTTTTTCAAAAACACCCCTGTATTAATGTGAATAACTTTTTGTTCCAGAGAGCTTGAGAAAATATGTCTAAAATAAACACTTCTTTTTTGAGTTCATAGTTTATTGGAATATTGTTAACTACTTTCTCTAATGTTGTGATAGGAATCAAAAGGAGGCCAGCCACTTATATAAAATATAGCAATATTGAATTTGGCAAGCTGAACTCTAAAAAAGGTTTTTTTGTAATCATTATAATGACTATACTAATCCAAAATAAAGTGCTATCAGATAATTTACTTTTTATTAGATAAAAATTTGATAAAAAGGTAGCAGCTAGGTAAATCTTTGCTTTATTTCTTTAACTTAATTAGAGAATTAAGGATAGGTTCAAGGCGGGTAAATAAGTCTGCTGTCGGGGAAGAATGACCTTGAGGAGCTGTTCACTGTCAGCATCCCCTCTAACCCACATGATTCAGTGAGAATGTGCAAAGATCTTAGATCTTACAAACTTCATAAATCATGCCACATTAAATCAGTACAAAATAACCTTATTAGTGAGCATTCAACTCAACAAACATTATTTAAACAGAGATTATGTATCTCCTGGGCTTAAGGCAAGGCCAAGCCTTGCTCTGGGGTGGCAGAAAGATCAGTTTGTCCTTAACATGCCCTCCATCCCATGTGGAAAGCAGAGGTTCAGTATGTATCCATATAAGTCAAATGTGATCTATCCTTAGAGGCAGACCCATCCTGTTTTGGCTGTTAGTGTTCTGTTTTCCCATCATATCTTCCCAATTCTGCAAATATTACTACACTTCCTCCTGCCCCTGCCCTTGCCCCTGCCCCTGCCCCACCATGTGGTTTGAGTGGAAATTGCCAAATGTAGATCACCTGGGCACTGGCCCCAGCCCAACCTGAGTGCCTCCTGCTCTTGGCCACAGTGAGGGGTTCCAGCGTCCTTCTTCCCAAGGATGGAATTTGGGACACTTCAGAGAGAAGCCAGGAGAACTACAACCTCAGTCAAATCTCTGCTTTCTGGCATCCCTGCCCTTCCCACAGTTTGGCTTCAAGACCAGTCAATTGCCCATTTTTGCACAAGTTAGTCTGAGTTAGGTTTCTGGCCCTTGCAGGAAAATTTTGCCTGATAAAAATATGAGGGAGAAAGACCAGGAGAGGGAGTGGTTGATTCTAGCTAGGGCACCAGGGAAGGCTTGACAAATGATAACTTCCCGCTGAGGCCTGAAGAAGAGCAGGGTTTCTATGGGCCAAGAGTCGAGGAGGGTACACCAGGCAGCAGGTAGGGCACAGTGTACTCAGGCTCTGTCTGGGAAACAGGCCAGGTCTGATGTAATTGTGTGTATGGTCCAGGAGGCCAGAGAGGATGTGGAAAAAGAGAACAACTCAGAGGCGTGGTGGGCTGGGATATTTGTGATGAGCTTTGCATGCAGGTGAGAAGTTCCTAAACTTCTGGGTCAGGGGTACTATTCTTTCGGCCTGTACTTGAGTAGATATTACCCTTGCCCTGGCCAGGCTGGCTCAGCAGTTAGAGTGTTTGCCTGTGGACCGAAGGTTCGAGGGTTCGATTCTTGGTCAAGGGTACATACCTGGGTTGCAGGTTCAATCTCCAGCCCCAGTCAGGGTCATGTGGGAGGCAATCAATCAATGTGTCTTTCTCACATCAATGTTTCTCTCCCCCCCCCCCCCACACACACACCTTCTGCTCCATCTAAAAATCAATGGAAAAATATCCTCAGGTGAGGATTAAAAACTAATAATAATAATCACCCAGCTGGTATGGCTCAGTGGATTGAGTGTTGTCCCATGGACTGAGAAGTCCCGGTTTAATTCCTGGTCAGGGTACATGCCTGGTTGTGGGCTCAATCCCCGGTGAGGGATGTGCAGGAGGCAGCCGATCAATGTTTCTCTCTCACATCAATGTTTCTATCACTCTCCCTTTCTCTCTCTGTAAAAAAAAATCTATAAAAACATATTTTTTAAAAATGATAATAATAGCCCTGGCCAGTTTGGCTCAGCGGTTAGAGCATCGGCCTGCGGTCCACAGAGATCCAGGTTTGGTTCCCGCTAAGGGCACGTACTTCAGTTGCAGTTTGTCCCAGCCCCTGGTTGGTCGTGCGGGTGGCAGCCACTCGATGTGTCCCTTCACGTCGATGTTTCTCTCTCTCTCTCCCTTCCTCTCTCTCCCTCCCACTTTATCTGTACAAAAAAAATGGAAAAATATCCTCGGGTGAGGATAAAAAAAAAAAAAGATAATAATAAATAAAATGGGGCTGGGTCCGTGGTTAAATACGATTTGGGAAATGCTAGACACTATATCTTTTTGTAGCAAATTGACAAAGCATGTAATTTTCCAAAGGTTCGAATTGACTAGAAAGGGGCACAAAACAACTTTTTGGGGTGATATAAATGTTCTATATCTTGATTGTGGAGGTGGGCACACTACTGTCTACATCTGTCAACACTCATAGAACTGCACACTTAAAATGGGTTAAATTTCTGTGTACACCTTAATAAACCTGATTAATTTTACTTTTAATGACAAAAGAATATATATTCATTGTAGAAAACTTGTAAAATACAAAAAGTCTAAAGCAAAACATTAGATTCACTCATAGTATTGAGGTATATTCTTTTAGTATTTGTTTTAATAGAACTGGGATTACACTTTCAATGTTTTATGGTCTTTTTCTAAAATTTAAACTTTAATGCCTTAGGAATATTCCATTGATGTATGTATCAGACATTACTGAAGAGTTCCCAGCTAGGGGGAATTCCTACTTCCACTCTTCTGCTGCGTCACTGTCCTGATGGGGACCTGTAATGTTCCCTGAGTGAGGTATGTGCTAGGAGGACATGAACATTCTGATCTCTCTCAACACACTTAGTGGCATATTCTTTTGGTTCTCCTCATGGATGACAAATCATCACTCTTGGAAGGTAGATTTTATTTTTAAGTTGAAACTCATGTGGAGCCATGTCCCAGGAATGAGGAGAGGAGCAAGCTGTAGAATGCTATGTGAGTAATATGACCATACTTCTAGAAAATTCCATAAACTGCTTAGAAAAGGCAATTTCAGAAGAAGGGGGCTTCAGTCACTCTGAACAATCATTGGACTAAGTGCACTGCCTTACAAGACAGCCCCTTTGAAGAGCAGTTCTCATGTAGATAGAAGCATCCACACATTTGTTCCTTTGCTAACATGTCGGTATTACAGTGTCATACTTACATCTTAGATACGTGTGTACTTGCATATTTGTATAAGGCTGATTTCTTTATACTTATATGGGTATTTACATAACTGCTATACACCTGGGCATGGTGGGAAAGGGGTTGCAGAATTTTCTGGATTCACTGCCACATTCTCATTACTACTCAGTTCTAGGGTATAGAACCCACACCTGCAAGAACTGCTCATCCTGGCTGTGAATCATTGGGCCTCACCAGGCTTGTCTGTCACCACCTGGGATGAGTAACCTGGGAGTCTTAATCTTCTGAGTGGCAGCTCTCGGGTGGGCTGTTCCAGGGCTGCTTTCTCCCAGATGCATGCATTAATTTGTAAAGACATTGGCCATATTGGAGTAGAGGGTCCACCCTACTACAGTATGACCTCATTTTAATTACATCTATAAAGGCCCTATTTCCAAATAAATTCACACCCACAGATACCTGGGTTAGGACTTTAACCTATGTTTTTTGGGGACACAATTAATCTCTTAATGACTTTGCTTTCTTTGTCCAGGTTAAGCCAACATTTTACAATTTCTGTTCATACACCAAACATTTTATTATAAACACACATCAAGTGTCAATGTCCTGATTGAGTATTTAAATCATTGGTTCTCAAATGGGGACAATTTTTCCCCTCAAAAGGCAATTAGCAATATCTAGAGACAAAAATGTCATGACCGAGTGGTGCTTTTGGCATACGTAGAGGCACAGAGGCCAGGGCTGCTGCTAAACATCACACAATGCTTAGGACAGCCCCCAGAGCAAAGATGTATGTAGTTTAAAATGTCAATATTTCCAAAATTGAACAACTCTGATCTAAATAAAACATCCCATATTGGTTAGGACTTCAACATATCTTTTAGGGGTCACAATTCAACCTGTAACAGATCTCCCACATAATTTCACTTGGCCTTATGCCAAATCAAACATCTGAATCTTTATCATGATGATGAATGATTGCTCAAAAGCAAGTCAGTTTGACTCTGGGAAATGATTGAGAACTAGATGTAACAGGAAATGAGAAACATCTATTTCAAATTGTGAATATTCATTACTGATCTTTATGAATACCTGCAGCAAACAAAACCTAACAGTGCTAGGAGCAGAGGCAAAGAAAAAGTAAAATACCATACTGTATAATTTGAAAATGTCACCTCATTTCAAATAATGCTTAGCTTCATGAAATTGGGGATGATCTCTTTTTACTTCTGTTTGCCAGTACTCAGAATAGTGACTAGTATGTAGTAGGTGCTCAATACATACTTGTTGAATGAAATAAATAGTGTCACAGGGAGAAATTTTGAGAAAATCTTTACCTCAGAAGCCTCACCCTTTACTACTCAAAACACTTTGAAATGACTCCAATTCCATTTCTGAAATGTGGAAATAGTCTTTCTGAGTATGAATTGCTATGTGTGCAGATAGTAGAGTAGCCATGTGTGTATGTGGAAAAGTATAAAGTATTAGTTAGAACACATCTAAATATGTAGAAATTATTATATAGTGCTCACTTTGCAAACCACCTAAAATAAGAGTGAAGAGAACCTTAGCTGAAAACACGAAGCCTAAGACAGTGCCCAGAGGAACATTATCTGTGGAAGAGAAAGAACATTCTGTGAAGACAGGATGGATGGTACAGAAAAGATGATTCAGGAGAACCCACAGATGCATGAGCTGGATCCCGCCTGAGAGAGGGACAGCCCCGTGGTCATACTCCCAGTGGTCACCTCTGTCTGCTAACTACCCTTTGGCACTGGAGCCCAGCCCACATGCTATGTGTGTCCACACCCTGGTTCTGATTCTGGTTCTGAGAGGCGAGTCCCTCTGCTAGCAGAGCTGCCACTCCCTGTGCTGACCACACAGAACCATTGGCCTGCACCAAGGAAGGCAGCTTACACCTTCTCTTTTTCCTGCCTGTCTCCTTTATGCTCTTTAACTCAAAAGGCACTGGAAGCAGAAGGTAAGGGCAGCAATCGAGACTCAGAGAACCCGGAAGGCTTTGCCTTTGTGTTCGGTCATTGTTGGTTGGCCTTGGGTAAATCTGTCTGCCACAGAGTACAAGCCCACATGGATAAAGGACTTTCCCACTGACGTATTGGACAAGACCTTTAATGTCAAGGCTGTGTAAAGTAAGGACAGGACCATCCTGGGCAAAGTGCACGGGAGACAGTCCTTGGCTTTCGAGTCCCTTTTCAGGGGCTCCTTTTGCTCTCAGATGCACCGCCTGCTCACACCTGGCAAACACTGGCTCTCGCGTTGCCCAGTCCCCTTCTGTCATGGAGCATCTTGTTCTAAAGGGTTCCACTCAAAGGCTAATCTCCCTTGGGAGCTCAGGTGGACCTGCCTTGGGAGCACAACTGACAAATGGCCCCCAGTGGGGCAACTACTTTAATCTCCTGTCCTCTCTGCTGCAGCCTCCTCCCTAGTTGCAGCTCTGGGACCCCGAGACCAGGAGTTTTAGCCCCTCTCACATTCCAAGGTAACCCCACCACACGGACTTCTGAGCCCCTCCTGAGACTCAGTAGAATTCCAAGGACAGAGGAGCTGAAGCATATTATAGTTTTACTACAAATAATAATAACAAAAACTGTTATGCTAATTGTGTGCCCTTTACGTGTATAAATCTATGTAATCCTCCCAATAACCCTATGAGACCAGGTACATTTTACAGATGAGGAAACTGAGGCAGACATCAACTAATGTCCTGTATGGCACAGCTAGTAAGGTAGAGATAGATTAAATATATTTTTGTGGGTTTGTTTGAAGAGTTAATCCTCCTCTAATAATACTGTTTCTACAGAGAAATTCTTTCTTAATTCTAAACAATTACTTCCTAACAAACTTTTAAACATAATCAACCTCGGACTTCACATTGCTATTTTAAAAGTGGTGTTTCAGCCTCTGCAGACCCTTGGAGGAGAAGCGCCTTTCTTCTGCTCTTACCCTGCCTCACAGGCACCCCTTCCTCTCTCGCCTCTTCTTTTCTCTCCTCCCACCAACAACAGGACACACTTTCATAAGAAAAATGTACTTGAATTTCTTTCTTACTCAGGCACATTTTTGGGAGAGCAGATCTTTCTTAATGGAAGAAATTACCATAAAAAATATCCTTAAAGTTTGCCAAAACTTTGATGAACTTAGAAATTTTTACAAAAATAAGAAAGTCTGGAGTCAGCAGCACCTCGTACGGAGTTTTTATTAAGAGAAAAGATTCCCTTTAGAACAGGTGGGTGGGGAGGCCAGAGGTGGAAAAAAACTGATCACAAACATGTCGAGTAGCTAGAGGGGCTTGGAGCAGGGGTCCTGAGTCCAGGAATTCCAAAAATGCTCAGATGGTTTTGCAGGAATCAGTGAGGTATCACATCCCAGTTGGCTCAGCCAGTTTTTGTTAACGTTGTCTTTCTGTGTTAGAAAGTGTGATCATTGTTTTCAAAGGAATGAATAAAACATGCCAGTCCCTTCACAACCTAGGGGAACCCAGTTTTCTTTATGATAAAAGGGGTCAGGACACCCCTGGGGTCCTTTTATTCCTAGATTCTGTGTCAGTGAGCAGAAATGATAGCAATGAGAATGTGTCTGATGCATTTAACAGAGTTTTGAGAAGGTATTACTTACTTGCCTCTTATGGCTGCAAAGTCAAAACACAGTTCCCAAGTCCAACTCATTTAGTGCAGTGTGAGAAAGGAAGGGACCTGCTGTGGGACTGGCAGTCCTGGAGCCCCTCCAGGCAGCTCAGGCAGGAAGAGCAGCATGCTGTCACTCGTGCTGGCCAGAAGTGATTTGTGAGTGTCTGGGTAAGTGCACACATGTGCGTGTGTTAGCTTGCCCATCATGACTCACTACAGTGCTATCTGTGCTTGTGGACTGGTTGCCTGAGGAGCCAGGGTGCTCTTTAGATGACTTCCACTTGGGTCCTGGGGGCTCCAGATATGCCACACTGGAGTGTGACCACTGGTGACCATGGAGGGAAGATGATGCGAGCTGGGTGTGCCTCTGGGCAGACATGGGCAGCAGGGATCAGATTCTCTGCCTGCAGTGCAAGCCAGTGCTCAGTCTCTTCACCAGCAAACTTGGACTGTGGAGAGCTGAGGGGAATGCCTATAGCACCACAGGAGAGCTTCTCCAGACTTCCCAAGCTGCACAACTTGTCTGAGGGGACATACCTATGTCACAACCATCTGAACCATCCAACCAGTTTCTGTGCACTGCTGTGTACCTGTTCCAAAAGAGACTCCAGCACACTGCACAAGACCTTGTAGACAAGGCCACATCACCCTCCCTGTGGCAGAGTGGCCTACCTGCATGTAGCCATAGGGAAGGAGAGAGGGATAAAGCAGGGCCGCCCCCTAATAAACGTACCCCCCTCCTCCCAGCTCTCAGCCAGCACCCACACCACTGCTGCCCTTGACACCCTCTGCAGGTTTTAGCCTAAGGTCCTGACGTCAGGCTGAGGGATTTCAGGAATTTAGGACCCAATTCAGAACCAGGACCCCAATTTTAGTAGTCAAATCTTGTCTTGTTTCTTATACCAAAGTTCCCAGTTCTTCTAACTGAGCTCAATGAAGTTTACCCCTGTCTGAGATCCCAGTGGAAACTGTTCCCCTGTACTTGTCCTGCTTCCCTTGTAGCCTTCCCAGGACTGGCTTTTCCAGGCTTTCCCGGTTATTTGCCGCCCCCTGTGTCTCTACCTACTCTCCTGTGGCCTGCCCAGCCTGCTGTGGGCTCTGCCCACTCAGCGTCCCTGGGTGTTCTTCTGAATCCTGCCCCAGCTCAATGCATCATCTACCTTCTAGGTTTCCACCATGCTCTGGGGGAACAAGACTTGTCACTGATCTTGCTGGTCTGCCACACCCTTCCTGTGGCCCCCTCCAGAGCTGTCCACACCTAAGCCTCTGCAGTAGGTCAAACTGTCATTGCCATGTGTGCTGGTCCTCAAGCTGGCTCCTTCCTGGGTTCCCCATAGGCAGGTGGGGACCTGAGGGTACCCTGCTCCTGACATGGGAGAGGAAAGGGATAGGCAGGGTCTTTAATATCTGGTCTTTCTGCCAAATCAGGCTTCCTGGCCTGCTTCCTGTGATGTGGGCACTTAGCCAGGTAAGCCATTCCAGATCTCAGGCTGAAGATGGCAGGTGAGCTGAGCCCTTCAGCTGCTTAACCACACCTTCAATCATTCATTCAGTGCATCCATCTGCCCTCTAGAGATCTGCCCTCACCCCTGCTTCTGCCCTTCCTCTCCCCACAGGCCTTCTGTGTTCACATCTAACTAGGAGCACAGGCTCTGCAGTCAAACTGCCTGGGGCCATAGTCCTACTTCTGCAACTTGTGGGCAGCCTGAGTCAGCCCCTTTGCTAACTACTCTGTCCCTTAGGTGGTGTTTTTGTTTATCTTTAAAATAAGAATAAGAGCAGTATTAATTCATAGAGTTAAAATGAACATTAAATGTGTTAATATTTTTAATCACTTAGAGTAATATTGGTACAAAGTCACCAACATGATTAAATCCCACCTCACTACCCACCTCTCCCCCCAACCCAGCCCCTTAAAAATGTTTCCACATCCCCTTTATGAAAACACTTTGTCTCAGCAAAGCTTAGCCTTCAACAGTTTGTCTTGCTGATCACAATATCTACTTTGGCCAGTAGAACATGAATAGTAAGGTGTCCTTTCACTTTGTTCCCCTGCCTCCCTAGCCCTAACCCCACCCACCAGGCCCCATACTTTAAGTAAGAGTCTCCATAGAAGATCTAGGTCATTACTGAACAGCACTGCCAACTTGGGGCCTCAGGCTCTTGATGAAACTCCTTATTGGTATTTCCAGATTTCTTTTCTCCCTCCTCCTGTGAGTATTTCCCTTTAACTACATCTGCTGAGTGATTATTAAAACATAAGACGGTTGTTTCTATTTTTATACATTGGACTTTAGAGTCCCTTCTCTCCATTAACTAGGAAGGCTTAGGAAGAAACCAAGAAATTACTCCAGGGAAGGAATTTCAAAAGCCCTAAAGGAGAGACACGGAACAAAAAGAGACCAAGAGGTGTGCTTACCCTATTGCCACTCCCAGGAATTCAGATACAGGATTTAAATAAGAGTATCAGAGTAGAGTTCAGGGCAGGCAAGGATTTCCTCACCATTACCACTTCTTAATCTGTGTCCTTACTTCCATCATAGATTTTAATGTGGCATCATGGAGGAATGGTCCAGAATTCAAATTGGCCGCAAAGCAGCTGCCCTGTGGTAACAAAGGCTCTGTGGTGTGCTGAAGAACATGTGGATTAAGAGAAAGACTAGGATGAGGAACCAGCCTTCTATCCAGCTGTATGAACTTAGTCAAGTTACTGAGCCTCCAGGAATCTATTTCTCCATCTGTAAATTAGAGAACATGCTTGGGTGGCCATAAGAAAATACCACAGATTGGGTGGCTTAATAGCAGAAATTTAATTTCTCACTATTCTGGAGACTTGAGGTGTGAGAACAGGGTACCAGCATGGTTGGGTTCTGGTGAAAGTTCTTTTCTTGGCTCACAGTTGGCCACCTCTCACTGTGTCACTGTGTCCTCAGATGGCCTTTCCTTGATGTGCAAGTGTGGAGGGAGGGAGAAAGAGACACACACAGAGAGAGAGAGAACATGTGCTCTTGTTACAAGGGCACTAACCCTATCATGAGGGTCCCAGCATGATTACTTCATCTAACCCTAATTACCTTCCAAAGGTTTCAATTCTAAATACCATCATGTTGGGGGTTGGGACTTGAACATATAAATTTTGAGAGTATACAAATATTCAATCCATAGCAGATATCTACCTTACAGGGCTGTTCTGTGGGTTAAAGAAATAGTCTTTCTCTTGTAGTGGGCACTCAGATATTAGCTCTCTTCCCTGATTCATCAGTAAGTGAACATAGCACCTTAAAATTTAGCTCCACTGGAACACAACATGAGTATCCATCAATTGAGGACTAGTTAAATAAGCAAGTTAAATTAGTTATACAAATGCAATGGATACCATGTGACTGTAAAAAGGAATAAAGAATCCCATTGTGTACTACTGATGTGGAGTTCAGAATTTATCATTGAGGAACAAGTAGAGGTATAGAATGGTGCACACAGTGTGCAACTTCTGTGTAAGAAAAGGGCAGGGGGAGTAAGACCATGTATTTGTATTTGCTTGTACTTAGACGGAAGAATCAATCCTCTCTCATTTCATATCATTTGGTAACTTCCAGAAACCAGATGTAGGGGAATGGGGAAACACAAATGCCTTCCTGCTGAGATCACAGATTTTGTAAGGGCACCTCCACCTTTCTGTGGAGCAGATGAGGCAGCACTTTTGTTGAAGGCAGTGAGAAAGGCACCAGATGTTATACCTGTGCAGTCAGAGCAGACCTGGGTTCAGTAACCTCAGTACTTGAGTCCTGGCTAGGAAAGAATTCAGAGCCAAGACACAAACTATATTAGAAAATTTATTTGGAAGATCACAGAGGTAGAAGTAATTTGCAGAAGAAATGGGCTTAGGAAACAAGTTATAGAGGTAAAAGAAAGGCCCTTGGAGCTTAGAAGTGAGGAAGATAATGGTAAAGTGTCTGGGGGGAGGGAGAAGAGGAAGGGAAAGGCATGGATGTGCTTCCCCAGAGAGTGTACTGGGTTCTTATCCTAAGGGTTTTAAGGGTGAAGACTTTAGGGGAGGTCCCAGGGACAGGTCTCAATAGAATATTCAGCAGTTTTCTGGGGTGTCATTTCAAGGTCTAGGTCTGCACTGATTGATTGATTGATTGGCACCAGGGCAGGTGGTCATTATTTAATGCAGCTGGTCCTGAGGTCAGCCATGAGGTTACTTGTCTGGTTTTGCTGCCTTTCTGGGCCTGGAGCTGAAACACAACTGAGGCCTAGATGTTATCTCTGGGGAAGAAAGGTCAGGGGGTCCAAACCAAATGATAAACGATATCCTAGGGGGAGGAAAGGTCACCCTGAGGAGAAGGTTCCATCCTACAATTGTATTTTGCTGGGCACCTAGGGCTTTCTGCCCTGGTGACCTTCTATACCTGACCCATCATCCTTGCTCTGCTCATGTCTGTCTAACTGCCTACCACACTCTCTGTACTTCTCCTACCTCCCACCCCTCCCCACCCCGAAAGTCACCTGCCCTCCCTGGTGTGCAGGATCCTATGGGAGGCTGTGCTCCTGTCCTGACTCATTTCCTCTGGGGACACAGCAAAAGCAAGAGCTCCCGAAAGAGCAGCCTGGGAGTGAAGAAGCAGGGGAGGCCTGGCTGGGGAAGCTCCCTTTGTTGGTTCCTCATAGATAGCACTCCCAAAATGTGTTTTCAGCTTCTGGTTAGTGGGCATTCTAACCACTTGGATTTAGAGTGACAGAAAATTTCCATTGGAAAGTGGCTGAGAAATAGATGAGATCAGAGAAAGCCATAGTTTCTGATGCTAAGGAGCTTCAGTCTGGTGGGAAACCACACATGCTCAAAACAGTATAAATAGGGGCATTCTATACCCAAGACTGCCAGGGCTGCCACATCCAACTGGTGACCACAGGACCATAAGCTGGGACCAGTCTCCTCTATTTTACATGTAACTAAGTCCAAGCCAGCCTCTCTAAAACTGGTGTCTCACAGGATGCTGAAAAGGCTGTGGCCGGGATTGTGGGGAGACACAGGCAGCCTCAGGGCCGGGGACCAGAGTGATTGCAGGGATGGATCCTGAGGCTTCCTGTGCTTACTTTAAACTGAGGCTCTAACAGTAGCTTGTGAAGATGCAGAACATTGAACATGCACAGTAATGGGGAAATAGGGGCACTGAGGAAAGGCTGGCACAGTGGTGCCAACATTGCTATAAAGATAGTTCTTCAGGCATCATGAGTGGGACAGATACTTGCCCTCATCACCCTAACTGCTGGCCCATAAGTACTCCTCCCTGATGCTCCCACACTTGAGCGTGTTGGACTTTGATGTGGCCCTACCCACTGGGGACAGGGCTTCATATTTATGCCTCGATGGAAAACTTCCTACAATAGCGCTGAAAACTAAGATGAATCTTTGGTTTTCTACTCTTGTTTCATTTTCCTCTCTCATGATTTATGATTCATTTATTTTTTGCCATTATTTTATTGTACATTTTTGTTGTAAATTATCTCAGGCAGAAAACAGACAGAAATGAAGGAGATAGATAGATAGAATAGACAGACAGATGTTGACTGATAAATGAATGGATGGATGATAAATGAAAGCTGCTGTACAGAGAAAAAGATGAAGGGTGAGTAAAAGAAAGCAAGAGAGAAAGACACTTAACAGGACAATTTTATGACCTTGTGTTTACCCCAGCTCTGCCCTGAGGAACTTTCCTTAGCATTCAGCTCTAGAAGGCAGCTGAGACCACCCACTGCCACATGCCAGGGCTCAGCCTTTTCATTTCCAGTGTGCAGGCAGGCTGAAGCTATGCTCAAAATGAAAGCAAACAAGGAATTAACTAAGGCTCCTACATGCCCATCGGTCTGGGCAAGTCCTCTGTGAGTTGGTCAATTATTTTTGAATCCTGGTGTCAGGACAGCCCCACAGGTGGAAACCAAGAGCTGGCTGATGTACTACTAAAGCGGAAACCCCAAAACTGAAAGTCAATTTCTAAGAATCACAGAATCTCAGAGCTGGATGTTGGTGCCGAGTCCCAGGGAAGTGGCATGATTTCTCCTGGGTCACAGAATATATTTCATTATTTGGGTCACACATGTACACAAATATCCAGATGGTTTCATGAGGATGTCCCGAATTATCGAGTGCATTGTATGTGAATGAGTCCTAGTTTTGAGTCTTAAATTAATGTTTTACTCTGTTTAATAAATACCTGTTTGGTGAATGAGTGCTTCGGTAGAATAATAATATACAGGGTAAGGCAAAAGTAGGTTTATAGTTGTTCATATAGAAAATAATACAATAATTAATAAATAATAATACAAGAATAAATTATGTGTTTCACATACTTATAACTGTAAACCAACTTTTGCCCCACACTCTACCCACTTCTGCATTCCAAAATCTGAAACAAATTAGACTTTTGATTTTATGAGATCACAGTAGAATTGGTTTTAATACTTCAAAACTTTCTGTGTTGGTACAATGTCCTCTCTCCCACCCCACCCTTTCATTTCCTGAGGAGTCGTGCACTCCCTTTCCCTAAGTCTCTGTAGCTCTTAACATGTATTACCAAGCACCTGCTTAAAATTATTTACCCTAACAGACCCCATGATTTGAACATTTTTGTGTGCCAAATTATATTAATTAAGAAATAATTTCTTTTTCAAGATGCGGTAGAGTAAAACCATATTCCATGAATAAGTGACTTGATTTTACCAGTAGAATACGGTAAAGGTGACCTTGTGCAATTTCCAAACATGATTTAAAAAAAAGGAAAATGCCTTGTAGCTTCTACTAATGCTCTCTTAGAATGTTCCTGTTGCTATAAGATGACCAGGCTGTCCTGCCAGAGAACAAATGAACAGCCCCAGCCAACTAGCAGAAGTGGGAGGGAGGCCATCTGAGACTAGACCTAGCAAGACCCTCAGATGGCTACAGCCACATGAGTGACCCATGATAAGACTAGCAGAAGAACTACCCAGCTGAGCCAAAACCAAATGGCAGAATCTTGAGCAAATAAATGATTATTGCTTTATGTTACTAAATAAACATTGCCTGTAGTGATATGAAACAACAGTAGATAATAAAGACATTGTTAGCAGGAGATACAGTGCAATAAAAAAACTGCAAGAATGTGGCACTGTCTTTTGGACCAGGCAGGCTGAGTCTGGAAAAGCAATGAGTAAGCTGTCAGTAAAACTTTGACCAGTGAACAACTGTCAGCAGAGGCTGGAGAATCAGCCTCTTATCTGAGGCTGAAAAAAAGGCAAGGTTTGTTGTGTAGTGGTGGGACATAGAGGAAATGTCACCTGTAGCAACATAGAAAATAAAAAATGTTAATAAACTTGTAGCTTTGGGTAAGAACATCTCTACATACAATGTGGAGGACCAGTTGAATGTTTTTAGCTGAATATGAGAAGACACTGCAAAAGAGAGATTAGTTAAGAAAAAACTGTTGGGTTTATAAGCAAAAATTAGAGGAAATATAGAAGACTCAAAATTTATTAGTTTAGAAAGTAAAATTCAGCCAAACAAAAGGGCATTGTCCCAAAGCATTCTGACATGGCCAAGTCAAAGGAGATGTGTCTCAAAACAAATGCACAGAAGTGGCTAGGGAACATGGAAGAGAGTCTACTAGATTCATGAGAAGCCCACAGAACCTTTAAGAGAGTTGTATTGGTAAAAGTACCACCAGCTCAGGCTGAGAGCAGCCAAGACAGGTCAAACAGAAGAGATCTCTGGGTTCTTAAATTTCTGTGGGCAGGAAGCCTACTGAGAAAGGGACCAAGCTACAACTGTGAACCTTTTTATGGAAAAGGAAGGACCTCTCAGAAAGTAATAAAAAGCCCAGAGAACAGTAGACCTGAGAGCCCCTCTGGGAAGATAGAACTAGCCCCTAATCAGAAATATCCCTGACCCTCCACCCCCGTGCCCACCTGCACTTCAGAATTGCTGTATGCCCTGACTGTCATGTGCTTCTTGTCTCTCCCCTTTAAAGGTGGGTGTGCTGTTTCCCCAGTGTATGTTGGGTAGTGGAAGGAAGGCAATTTGCATTTTTAGTTCACAAGTCTCCAGATCAAGAGAAAAAGCATGAGTTGCTGCCTCCAGGGAGCCTCACCTACATCTGGACCACCCTAGAGAATGAGAGGACAGGGTCTGGGTCCAGTGCCATGTGGGACCAGACATCAGGAAGTCCTGGGCTGGGTGAAAGCAGTTTGAATGTGGGAATGATGTAAATACTTTTGTCCAAAGAGTGAAATGACGTGGATTAAAAATAGCCAAAGCCTGGCCGGTATGGTTCAGTGGTTGAGCGTTGACCCATGTACCAAGAGGTTGCCAGTTCAGTTCCTGGTTGGGGCACATGCCAGGGTGGTGGGCCAGATCCCTGGTGGGGAGCATGCAGGAGGCAGCTGGTTGATGTTCTCTCTTGTCGATGTTTCTGTCTCTCTCTTCCTCTCCCTTCCTCGCTCTCCAAAATCAATAAAGAAAAATATTTTTTTAAAAAAATAGCCACAAATTATTTGCAGCTCCTGCCATCAAGAGATGAAGCTTATTTCCCCTCCCCTTGAATCTGGCCCAGCCTTGAGATCTGCTTTTTCTTTTTCTTTTTTTGTAGATGGTCGTCTTTATTATAACTCATAAATACATTAGAAATAGATATCTTTTTGTTGTTGTTGTTAATCCTCATCAGAGGGTATTTTTCTATTGATTTTGAGAGAGAGTGGAAGGGAGGGATGGAGAAAGGGGGAGAGGGATAGAGAGAGAAAAACTTCTATATGAGAGAGACAAACGATTTGTTGCCTCCCACACATGCCCCAACTGGATCATGGATCGAACCTGCAACCCAGGTATGTGCCCTTGACCGGAAATCAAACCAGAGACCCTTTGGTGCACTGGCCAATGCCCTAACCACTGAACCACACTGGCTAGGGCAGAAATGGATATCTTTAATAAAAGACATCTAGGTTCTCATGGGCTTCTGCTTTCTGTTCAGTTATGTAGTTAGAAAACCCAGTTTACTTAAGAATGGTAACATCTTAGTTTCATTATGACAAGGCATTTTGAAAAAGTCTCTGAACCTCCCTGGTGCAAGGACCATACTCTCTTACGTTCATACTCAATCAGTGCCTTCTATAATTCCTTATAAATTTTAATGGGCACCTGGCCAATGGAACATTACTTTATGGGTTCTTAAGATACAGTTCTGGGGCTATGCCTGAGAATTTGCATTTCTACCCTCCTGTTCCCCTTTGATTTACTCTAAAGGGTAGCTGTTTATCTTCTAAAAATATTATGCCATTCACTTTGCTAACTCTCCCTGCCAAATAAAGGACGCAATAACTTTGTCAACTGCCAAAAGTTAAATGAGGTTCCTCTTCTTTCCTCAAATCAAGTTATTTGGAATCTTGAGTAAAATGTGAACACAGAGTGATAGTCTTCCCCCCTCAAACTACTTTAATTAATAGAATGTGCTGGAAGTGACATTCTGCAACTTCTGGCCATAAGAAGTCTTGTAGTTTCCACTCCTCTTCTCATAGGATGCTGCTGCTGCTGCCTCTGCCATGTAAGAAACCCAGGCTCACCTGGCCACATGCAAGAGACCCAGGACTCCCTGGCCAGCACTGACTGACCACTAGATATGAAAATGAGGACATCTTAGAACATACAGGTCTAGTTCACCCTCTAGATGACCATAGATGCAACAGTGACCCCAGGTGAGACTATAGGAAGAAACTCCCAGGTGATTTCAGCTCAAATTTCTGCACCATAGGATACAAATATAAAGTTGAATTTGAACCCTGACCTGTGTATCTCAGTGGTTAGAGCATCAGCCCAAGCACCGAAGGGTTGGGGGTTTGATTCCCAGTCAAGGGTATGTACCTGGGTGGTAAGCCCCGGTTGGGGCGTGTGTGGGAGGCAACCAATTAATGCGTCTCTCTTACATCAATGTCTCTCTCTTTCTCCCTCTCCCTCCCTCCCTTCCACTCTCTCTCTAAAAATCAATGGAAAAAATATCCCTGGGTAAGGATTAACAACAACAAAAAAGTTGAATTTGAGCAAACAAATAGCTATTTGAGCAATAACTAGTTGCTACTTGAGCAAATAGTTATTTTATGCTACTAAGTTAATATGCTTTGTTTCATGACAAAAGATCATTAAGACACAAGAAAATAACCCTCATTATCACGGTGATAATCTATTTTCAGAAAATGCAAAGAACCATGATGTTGTTGTCATGTGGTGTATGATATCTCTTGGGTCCTGTTCCATTCCTGTGGATGCAGGAGACTCAAGGGTACCTTGGAGGGGATCATCCCTTCATTCTGTACCTCTGTTTCTCAAGGTGTTTCTGATAGGGGCTTAAGACACAACCCCTGTCCAGGTCCTGGAGTGTGGGCATCTGCTGGACTCAAACTGTGGAGCATATGGAAGTAGTCAGATAAAGCCATGCTGCTGGAACTTTAATGTATGAGTCACCCAGGGACTTGGATAAAATGCAAATCCCCACCCAGGGTCTGGGCTGGACCTGACAGTCAGCCTTCCTTTTCTAAAAAATTAATTTATTTTTAATTATATTTATTAGGGTAGCATTGATTAATAAAATTGTATAGGTTTCAAGTGTACAATCCCACAATATATCATCTGTACATTGCATTGTGTGTTTACCACCCAAAGTCAGATTTCTTTGTCACCATGCATGTAACTCCCTTTACCCTTTTCTATCTCCCCCACAAACCCCACCCCCATCCATTCTGGTGACCACCATATTGTTATCTGAGATCAAAACCTACATATAAGACCTGAAACAATAAATTACATAGAAGAAAACACAGATACTAAACCTATGGACCTTGGTGTTAGAGATGATTTTTATGAGTTTGACTTTAGAGGCAAGGAAACAAAAGCAAAAATAAATAAATGAACCGGACTATATCAAACTAAAAAGCTTCTGCAGAGCAAAAGAAACTGTCGACAAAACAAAAAGGCAACCAATAAAATAGGAGAAGGTATTTGCAAACAACAGCTCTGATAAAAGATTAATATCCAAAATACATATAATTCAACAACAAAAATCTCCAAAAAATTCCATTTTAAAAATGGGCAGAAGACTGCCCTGGCCAGTGTGGCTCAGTTGGTTGGAGAGTCGTCCTATACACTGAAAGTTCTTGGATTTGATTCTCGGTCAGGATATGTACAGGAGGCAACTGATTGATGTTCTCTCTCTCTCTCTCTCTCTCTCTCTCTCTCTCTCTCTCTCACTTTCTCTCTCAAATCAATAAAAAATATCCTCAGGTGGGGATTAAAAAATAAAAATGGACAGAGGACCTGAACAGACACTTCCCCCAAGAAGGCATACAAATGGCCAACAGATATATGGAAAGGTGCTCAAATTCACTAGCTATTAGGAAAACTCAAATAAAAATTACAATGAGATACCACCTCACTCCTGTTAGAATGCCTGTTATCAACAAGACAAGTAACAATAAGTGTTGGAGAGGTTGTGGAGAAAGAAAAAAAAACCCTCATTTACTGCTGGTGAGAATGTAAACTGGCACAGCCACTATAGAAAAGAGTATGAAAGATCTTCAAAAAATTAAGAATAGAGCTACTGTATGACCAAGCATATATCCTTATAAGGATATATGCACTTCTATGTTTATTGAAGCCTTATTCATGGTGGCCAAGACATGGAAACAACTGAAGTGTTCCTCAATAGATGATTAGATAAAAAGAAATGCGGTGCATATATACAATGGAATATTACTCAGCCACCAGAAAAGATGAAACTGCCATTTGTGACAACATGCATGGATCTTGAGACTATCATGCTAGGAGAAATAAGTCAGATGGAAAAAAATTTAAAAAAAACATAATTTCACTCACATGTGGGATAAATAACTAACAATGACAAATGAACAAACATGACACATAGTTGGTCTTTCTAACAGGCCCCCAGGTGTTGTCAGTGCTGCAGATCCACAACCAATGCTTGGAGCAGCAAGGGTAATGCAAGGTTGACTTATGCTAGAACCAGGGGCTCCGCCTTTGTTGTGTGTTGGAATCACCTGCAAAACTTCACAAAATGCTGATGTTTTGGCCCTAACTGGGCTGGGGTGTAGCCTAGCATCAGATTTCCCAGTATTCCTTGTGATTCCAGGTTGGGGACCCTCTTTCTAAATGGATAGGTCCTGGTACTTTGGAAAGGGGGGGTCCAGCCATACAGCCACCTCTGTGCAGACTGACCCCACAACAGAAGAGTTACGTTTACCTTTCTCAGTGTCGTTGCAATCAGCCAGAAAACTGCAGGAAGCAGCCAGCTATCATGGTCAAAGCACATGCACTAAGGCAGGGGTGGGGAACGTCCAGCCCACAGTCATATAAGGACCCAGAAATCATTTGGTCTGGCCCTGCCAAGACAACTGCAGGCAGAACTTGAAATTCAATAAATCTAGGAGCAACATAAATTTATATTAATTGAATTATAATAATAATGTAAATTTTGAGGGACAAGCAAGGAACATCCATTACAAGATAGACAGGACACATAGGAGTACAAGATGGGACAGACACCTCTGCTTCTCGTCAGCTGCCCAAGGCCTGTCTGCCTGTAATGCAGTGACTCAGAAGACAGTCAGTCCTGGGGAGGCTGGGAGAGTACATACTGTGAGAGTGTTAACACACTGTGGTGAAACTACGGTGATCTGGTGATTATGAAACAAGATGCGATGAGATGATTCCTTGTGACGTTGACGAACTTGCCTCTGAATGACTGACAATATTGTCAGTCATTGACAAAGACGGCAACTCCAAACCAACCTTTATCCACATATCCACAATCAACAATTCTCACAAAGACTGAATCTCACATGAAGATTAAGGAAACTACAGTACACAGAAAAGACCTCAAGAATCAATGAGATGAAGGGAAAACCAGTCAGATAACTCAATGATAGCAAGTGGCTGTGTGATTTAGCATTCATAATGGACATTACCAAGTACCTCTCAAAGCTGAACAACAAGCTGCAGGGCCCCAACCAGCTTCTCAGCTCCCTGCTTTCAAATGTGATATCATTTGAAGCTAAATTAAGGCTGTGCAAAATGCAACTCTAAAGGAGTAACATGGTGCATTCACCCACTCTGGAAGGACAAAAGCCCACTATGACATATGATTATGCTGGTGAATGTGTGAAAGTAACTGAGGAATTTAATGAAAGATTCAAGGATGTAAAAAGTAAACAAATGGAATTGGACATCTTTGCTACATGTTCAATGTGGCGCCAGCTGATGTGCCTGCTAACCTACAACACGAATTCATTCACCTGCAAAGCGATGATGAGCTGAAAGCTAGGTACAACCACCTCCCACTGCTTGAGTTCTATAAATGTTACATAAGCAATGATGAATTTCCCCCTTTGAGGAGACCTGCATTGAAATATGCATCTGTGTTCAGAACAACTTACGGCTGCAAGCAGTTCTTTCCAAAACTTACCATCGCAAAGACTCGACTGTGCTCCTGACTGATGGTCACAAACCTGGAAAAGGAGTTTCAAGTAGCAACATCATCAGTACCAGCTAACATCATGTACCTCACCAAAGAGAAGCTGTTCCAGCCATCACATTAGTGGTGAGTTAATTAAATGTTTGACCAAATATAGCAGGCTAATTTTTAAGTTGATAATTTTGTATGACCCATGAATAATGTTATAAATATACAAATGGCCCTTGGCAAAAAAGGTTCCCCACCCCTGCTCTAAGGGCTCAGCACATGTGTGGGGGGCACAGCTGAGAAACCCTCATCAGGGCACTGAGTCTCTCTGAATCTCACTCTTCACATGTAGAGAGACTCTTCAGCCCTCTCTGGGATTGGTAGACTGATTAGGGGCAATGTATGCCAAGTACCTAGCTCAGTGAGAGACTCAAATAATAAATAAAGCAGCAAGAGGCCTGAGCATCAGTGGAGGTGGGAGAGGAGGGCGAAGACGTTGAGAGAGGTTGATATCGGAGATCGGTGTTTGCCAATATGAAACACCCAGATGGGAAGAGATGTTCCTAAATGCCAGGTCCTTTCCATTATGTGTACTCAGTTTAGTGTATTGCTTAGTTCTGCCCTGCCAGGAAGATAGCAACTGAATAGCTTCATTTTAAAGACTCCAACTGTGGAAAACTTAATATTTTAGAACTTAAGGTCCTCTTTGGAATGGACTATTTTTGTCTTTTGAGGTGAAAGAACTTTATTTTAAAAAGAAAAACAAAACAACCTTCATTATATAACATAGTGTGTGTGGAATAAACGCCACATCAATGGGAAGCTTGGAGATGCTGTATTTATTTGTTCATGTTAAAAAGGCAACTTTGTAAACAAATTGTATGAGGTTTGGCGTTGCTCTACTGCTCATGAAATGTTAACGTCTGTTTCTGCACCCAGACAAACAATTCTGGCACCAGGGACCTTACAGACACCAGGTCGGGCTATTTTTTTTTTGGAGGGGGTACACTGTGGTGCTGTTTATTTAGTGTGGTGGCCATATCCAACAGAGAGAGGGAATAGCAAGGAAAAGTAGATTGATAGGGACAGTGAGACAGAAGATTTTAAACTGGGAGATGGGGTTCCTATACCCCAGCCTCTCACTGTACTTTCTTTATCTGCTCTCCCTCCATTACTTTCTTCCCTTATATCTGTAATTTTTAATTACATAAGTATCAAATACTACATACATTTAAACATAAGAAGTGAATATCCCTGTTTGTCCCCAATTCCTTGAATAGTGGTTCTCATTAACCTCTTAATACATATTAGAACCACCTAGGGCATATGTTAAAAGGCTCATTTCCCAGGACCCACCCCCAGAGGGTCTGATTTAGCAGATCTGGAGCATGTCTGAGAATCTTCACTTTTAGCAAGGTTAGCCCAGTCCAGTGATTCTGATGCTGGTGGGCATTGAATTCTGCTTTAAGATGAGCTAATTAATGTTGACTGATGTCAGAAGGCTGTCGTGTATGCCCTTTTACCCTTATTTATCTATGCACACATATGCTTACAGAAATATATATGTGCTGTGTGACATGGAAAACAAGTACACAGCACACAGACACACAGACTCAGGACTATACTACCTGTGGGATATAGTTCTCCCTGCCTGCCCATGGAGCCATGAGTTAAGACCTCCAACTGTTATAAAACCAGCAATTTACTAAACAAATTAAGGGAAGGTTTAGAACATGCTCATGGATTGTTTTCTGTGGTTCCAGACTTCTCACCCTCTCTACCTCACAAAACCTGCCCATGGAGAGTTAGATAAAGCCATGTCTCATTGCCACTAATTCACTAAAAGTTCTGGCTGGCCTTTATCTGCAGTTGGCAATAGATAAGGCTTTCTGCTATCTGATAATAACCTTTAAGTTGTTCCCTGTGGTGATTAATATTTTGTGGTGAGTAAATATTTTGTGTGAGTTCTTTGTGCCTTACTAGTCAGAATACTCTGATCAGTTCTCAGATATAACCAATACTGTGGCCCCCTGGGGCTTAACTGGAACTATGGAAAGAGCAAAACTCTTGAGGTCAAACTGGCCTTGGTTCAGCTCTCTCTTTCACCAGAGGTGTATGCATATTTAGGCAAGTAAATTAACCTCTGAATCTTAATGTTCTCACCTGTTAAGTGGACATAAAGCTTTACCAACAGTAATCTTTCAGCAAATTCATTCATTAAACAAATACTGATCAAGCTCCTGTTCACAGCACCCTCATGCATTGCTTAGCCAGACCCTTCCTGCCTTTCCTGAGCAGTGCTGGACATGGTCCTGGGAGCTGACAGTGCAGCAATGAGTGGACAAAATTGACAAGCATGCCTGCCTTGACAGAGCTCACATTCTGGTGGCAGCTGTTACTGTTATCATTATTATTTCATGGCCATCTATTATTATAATGCTGTGAATTGATTTTATCTTTGTGATGAAGGTAAGCGACCAGGCTGAGTTGGATTGATAGGCAAGTTATCTGGGCAACTTCTTTAGGCACCGGGCTGTAGGTGTGCTCAAGTCTTATTGGAATCAATCACAAATGGGGAATTGAGTAATTCAGGTTTTATGTATGACTCTCTAGATAAATGGCTAAATATAAATTGGTCCGATACTCATCAAAGCTGTCAATCCCTTCAAGTGGAGAGTAAGACAACACTCCTTGAATATGCTCATCTTTCTTATTAGAGTGAATATTGAAGGTGCAATCATTGGTCTCTTTAGCTGAAGTTGACTGCATAGTCAATTGAGGTTCTGAATCCCAATAATGGGCTGCATAGGGATGTTTCCTCGGACTGAGTAGTTTGTTTTATTACACAGATGTTAGACTGTTTACTATGTATCCAAAGTCTGTTCAGAAAAGTGCAGAAGAAAATCCAAGAGATAATAAGGACTCCAGAAAAATGGAAAATATTTTTGGGGTCATAAAAACGAGGAAAAATAATTTTTAAGTATATCTTAAATAAGACTCTGTTATTTCAATTCTTTGGGTCTGTGAATGACTAATTTTATGTAATCCAGTCCAAATGACGGAAAAACTGAAGTGAAAGACAAGTCCAAAGTAAGTTTAGATGTTATATTATAGTCAATGTATCTAAACCTCTAGGTGGAAATGAATATTATATAATTTTTACCAAAATAAAAATCCGTTTTTCTCATTAAATAAATATGGAATACAATATTAAAAGGATATTGGGTCTGACTGGTGTGGCTCAGCAGATTGAGTGTTGGCCCATGGACTGAGAGGTCCCAGTTTGATTCCTGGTCAGGGTACATGCTGGGGTTTGGGGCTCGATCCCCAGTAGGGAACATGCAGGAGGCAGCCAGTCAATGTTTCTCTCTCACATTGATATCTCTATCTCTCTCTTCCTTCCTCTCTCTCTAAAAAATCAATAAAAATATTTTTATAAAATGGATATTGTCTTGAAGGCTAAATTCATAGCTGCCCAGAAACTGTTGTGTATGGATCCAATCCTTTTCAATTGGGTGCTCTGCCTGGGATAAGGGTCTCAGCAGTTGGGGTTGAGACACTCTTATGGTGCACTTATTTATTAATTAAAAGTTATTGAGCACCTATTATATTTACTAGGAACACAGAAATGAGTTTGCCTCAGCCTGCTCTCACAGAGCTCACAGACAAAGGAATTGAGAACTACAGAATAGTGTGGTTCTGCAGGACCAAGCTCAAATTCAGCCCAGCTGCATGACCCGTCAAAGACAGCAGGAAAACAAAACAGAGCCAGCCCTACCAATATATTATTTAGCCAGACTGCC
Organism: Molossus molossus; assembly: GCF_014108415.1. Classification (NCBI taxonomy): domain Eukaryota; kingdom Metazoa; phylum Chordata; class Mammalia; order Chiroptera; family Molossidae; genus Molossus; species Molossus molossus. The sequence goes on from NW_023425347.1 coordinate 8,519,540, forward strand.
CTTTCTACTGCCATCAGTCAGGAGCAGTGTTCTGCCATGGGGAGGAGCTGGCAGGGTGGCCACACTGTGGGAGAGTGAAAGACTCTAGTTCCCTGGGTCTGGAAAGGGAGCTCTGAAGTAAGAGGAGACTTACCTCTCCTGGCATCTTTCTGATTTTAGACCAGGGTTCAGTAAACATTTTCTGTAAAGAGCCAGATAGTAAATATTTTTACCTTTGTGGGTCATGAAGTCACTGTTGCAACTGCTCAACTCTTCTTATACCAGGAAAGCAGCCTCAGACATAGTTCACTGAATGGCATGCCCTGTCTCCATAGACTGGCATTTACAAAGCAGGCTACTGGCAGGATGGGGCCACAGGCTGTAGTTTTCAGACCCCTGCCATAGACCCCGGTGAGTGTTCCCAAGTGGCTTCAGTGTCCACTGTGCCAGGCCTACTGATTTGTTGATGCAGATGCTGTTGGGTGGCATAAGCTTGTGAAGGAAGAAAAGCAGGGTTTCCTCCATCTCCCAGATTCACATGCATGGCCCCTGTCTCAGAGTCCCCTGATATCTGCACTTCAACTCTGATGTCAGCTTTCACTAGCTGTCCATCTTTGGGCAAGGCATGAGCTCCTATAAACCTTGCCCCTCCTCTAGGAAAAGAGATAAAAATGCCATCTCCTCCTAGTTAGAGTCACATTGGCCTCCTCCTCCTCTGTGCTTCACAAGCATCCCCAGGCACCTGCCTTCCTTCCACAGAAGAAATAGTGGGTATGAATTCCCAGGCTGTGAGGCCACATTTCCAGTTGCCCTTGTGTAGCCTTTATTCAGGATGAACTTTATAAACATTAGGAGACTATTTTTCCAAAACCCATTTTAAAAAATCCCAGGCACAATAAAAACACATTGTGCTCCTCAGTGCTTGCTTTTAAGAAGTGTTTTTCCACTGGTGCTTTAACTGAAGGGCTTTGTTTCTTCTTTTATTTTTCCTAGCGGTTCTTGGTGTCAGTCCACATATTGACATTTTGCCCTTTACTCACTTTCGTGGATAAAACTTTCAAGTTCAAGTTCATTGCACTCAGGAGTTGGCCAAACAACCAAATAGCTTCTGTCTCCTGTGTCTCAAAATCCTCAAGGCAGCGCAAGCTGCATTTTTCCAGGACTAGGACCAGATGCCAGCGTGATGATGTCATGGCCCTAGCAGCCAGCCCCTTCGTTTCCTGTTTCTTTCCTCCTGACAGACTCATGAATCATATCAGCTTTATCATTTGACTCGAGCTCATTTCCCTGTTCCATGAACGTTTGGACTTATAGGAGGTGGGAGCCAAGTGCAATCAAAACATGAAGTCCCAAGTTGCTTTTTCCTTGTAAAGCTGAAACACATGTTCTCCCGTCTCGAAAAAAAGCACACCATCTGGCTTAATTTGGAGTTTTCTGGCCAAGCTCCCTGGGTCAGACAGTGGTGATCTCATCTGAAAAGTTGGATGCTCACTGTGCCAGAGGCAGGTGAGGTCCCAGCCAAGGTGGTGCAAGGCCCTGTGCGTGTCCACTCTTGTCAGTCACAGAGAATGTGCGCCATAGACAGGGCTTTTGTAAAGGAGCCCCAGCCGAGGATTTAAGATGTTTATGAACACAACTGCAATGTGTGACCCTGTTTAGTGATTCTCCCTTGCAACATTTTCCCTCTGTGTCTCTCCCTCTGCACCTCAACATCCCTGACCGTGAGTAAAAGTGTTGATAAGAAAGGGAAAGTCTAACCAAGAATTTAGACATGAGTTTGAAACTAAAATATTAATGACTCATAAATATAAGGAACCCTGAGGTGGGTCAGAGGCAGGAGTTATCCAGATATTCAGCTGCCTGGAAGGTAAGTTTACCTGCTCACAAACACATGTTACTAAATGCATTGAGAATTTACTATGTGACAGGCCCAGTTCTAAAGGTTTCACTTGCCCAGTTCATTTCATCTTCACAATCCTTGAGGTAAGTACAATTGTTGTTGCCATTCTACAGATGAAAAAAAACTGAGGCACTAGAAGGTACATTGCTAAGGGCACATAGCTAGCAAATCTAAGCCTGGGTTAATGGTGAGGATTCTGAAGATGGTATACGTGTGCCATGTGATAGCAGTATAATATTATAAGTAAGAATATTAGTTTTTAAAAACATTTTGCCCTGGCCGGTTTGGCTCAGCGGTTGGAGCGTTGGCCTGCGGACCAGAGAGTCCCGGGTTCGGTTCCCACTCAGGGCACATACCAAAAAAAAAAAAAAAAAACCAACATAAAAACATTTTATTGATTAGTTTTAGAGTGAGACAGGAAAAGTTAGGGAGACAGAGAGGCACTGAGTTTTGCTGTTCCTCTTTTTTATGCATTCATTGGTTTATTCTTGTATGTTCCCTGACTGAGGATCAAACCCTCAAGTTTGAGATATTGGGTCAGTGCTCTAACCAACTGAGCTATCTGGCCAGGGCTAAGAATATTAATTTTTAAAGTGCTTGTACATATTTCAGAAATCCCATGTTCACTAGAGTCACAGTGATGTGATATGGAAATATACAGCTTAGGACATATACAATGTAAATGTACATGCATGCAAATAATATTCTTATTTAACACCTCAGAAGCCTCTGTGTCCCAGGCTCGGATCTTTGTCTCTGGATGGTTCCCGAATGAACCTCTGTAGCTGCAGGTGTTGTATGTGAAAAGCTGGCAAAACCATTCATCCCTAGTTATGATCTCACATGCTGGTCCTCTAGGGCTATGATGATACTTTGACCAGGTAATGCCAACTATTTGCTTTAAAAAAGTTGATTAGGCCATGCTTTTCCATATTCAATTGACTTTCCGGAATCTTCTTTGGATAATCGTTATTCTGAAAAAGCTTATTACAATTGACTTCTGATTCTCTCAGCATGTGTCTAAGCAGAGGAGGTGTTTATAGGCCAGGAGGCCTACTTTAATTAGAGGGATAATGAGGCTCCTCAGTTGGCCAGTTAGCCATGTTTTATCCTCCCATTCCATCCACCTTTATGACACCTGTCCCACATCCTATTGGGGAAACAACCTGAATTTAACTTTGACATTAAATGAGAAGCTATAGATCACAAGAGTATCTTTAATCATGTGTAGATAAAAATAACATTAAATTTACCACCTTAACTGTTTTTATATTTTATTTAATTTTTTAATTCTATTTTTTAATTATTTATTTATTTTTGTTACAGATGTTTCCCGCTTTTCCCCCCACTAATTCCACCCTCCCCCACCCTCCCCGCCCTGTCCCCAGCTTTGTTGTCCATGTCCATTGTTCATTCATACATGCATATAAATTCTGTGCTTTATCTCTCCCCCACCATACCCTCTTCTAAAAATTGTCAGTCTGTACCTCACTTGCACATCAATGGGACTACCCCATTCCTCAGACTGTTATGTTCATTATATTCCACAAATAAGTGAGCTTATATGATACTTATCTTTCTCTGTTTGCTTATTTCGCTTAGGATAATACTTTCCAGGTCCGTCCATGTTCTCTCAAAGGATAAAGGATCTTTCTTTCTTACAGCTATATAGTACTCCATTGTGTATATGTACCACAGCTTTTTTGATCCATTTGTCTACTGATGGAAATTTGGGCTGATTCCAGATTTAGCTATTATAAATAGTGCTGCTACAAACATGGGGATACATATATTCTTTCTGATTGGTGTTTCAGGCTTCTTAGGGTATATTCCTGGAAATGGGATCACTGGGTCAAATGGAAGTTCAATTTTTAATTTTTTGAGGTAACACCATATTGTTTAACATAGTGGCTACACCAGTCTGCATTCCCACTAGCAGTGTACTAGAGTCCCCTTTTCTCCACACCCTTGCCAACACTTGTTGTTTGATGACTTGTTGATGGCGGCCATTCTGACAGGTGTGAGGTGATACCTCATTGTTGTTTTAATTTGCACCTCTCTATGATTAGTGATATTGAGCATTTCTTCATATGTCTCTTAGCCATTTTCTATGTCCTATTTGGAGAGGTGTCTATATACTTCCTCTGCCCATTTTTAAATTGGGTTCTTTGTCTTGATCTTGTTGAGTTGTATGAGCACTTAATATATATTGGAAATAAACCCCTTATCTGATATATCATTGGCAATTATGCTGTCCCATACAGTGGGTTGCCTTGCCATTTTGATGATTGTCTCTTCTGCTGTGCAGAAGCTTTTTAGTTTGACATAGTCCCATGTGTTCATTTTCTCCTTTGTTTCTGTTGCCTTAGATGATGTATCAGTGAAAATTCTGCTGCGTATAATGTCTGAAATTTTGTTGCCTACACTTTCTTCTAGGATTTTTATGAATTAATGAGCCACATTTAAGTCTTTTATCCATTTTGAGTTTATTCTTATGTATGGTGTAAGTTGATGGTCTAGTTTCATTTTCTTGCATGTACCTGTCCAATTTTACCAACACCATCTATTAAAGTGGCTGTCTTTACTCCACTGTATATGCGCTTGCCACCTTTGTCAAATATTAATTGAGCATATTGCCTTGGGTCCATTTCCAAATTCTGTTCCACTGGTCTATATGCCTGTTCTTGTGCCAGTACCAGACTGTTTTGATTACAGTGGCTTTGTAGTATAACCTGAAATCTGGTAATGTGATCCCTCCTACTTTGTTCTTCTTTTTCAAGAATGCTGTGGCTATTCAAGGTCTTTTTTTAGTTTTCTATAAACTTTTGAAGTATTTATTCTAGTTCTGTGAAGTATGCCATTGGAATTTTGATAGGGATTGCATTGAATCAATAAATTACTTTGGGTAATATGGACATTGTAATGATGTTGATTCTTCCAATCTATGAACAAGGTATGTGCCTCCACTTTTTTATATCTTCCTCTATTTCTTTTTTCAATGACCTGTAGTTTTCTGCAAATAGGTTCTTTATTTCTTTGGTTAAGTTTATTTCTAGGTATCTTAATTTTTGGCTGCAATGGAAAATGGGATTGTTCTTTTAGTTTCTCTTTCTTTGAGTACATCATTGGTGTATAAGAATGGCATCGATTTCTTGACGTAAATTTTGTATCCTGCTACTTTGCCAAATTCATTTATTCAGTCTAGTAAATTTTTGATGGAGTCTTTAGTGTTTTTTATGTATAGTATCATGTCATCTGCGAATAATGACAGTTTCACTTCCTCCTTTCCAATTTGGATCCCTTTTATTTTTTCTTCTTGTCTGATTGCTTTGGCTAAGACTTCCAGTATTATGTTAAATAAGAGTGGTGAGAGCGGGCATCCTTGTCTTCTTCCTGTTCTTAAGGAAAATGATTTTCATTTTTGCCCATTGAGTATGATATTGGCTGTAGGTCTCTCATATATGGCCTTTATTATGTCAAGATATTATTACTCTATTCCCAGATTGCTGAGCATTTTTATCAGAAATGGGTGCTGAATTTTTGTTGAATGCTTTTTCTGTGTCTATTGATATGATCATATGATTTGTATCTTTCATTTTGTTTATGTGGTGTATCACCTTTATTGATTTGTGAATATTTGACCAGCATTGCATACCTGGGATGAATCCCACTTTGTCATGGTGAATAAACTTTTTAATGTATTGCTGGCTTCAATTTGCTAGTATTTTGTTCAGGATTTTGGCATCTATGTTCATCAGGGATATAAGTCTGTAGTTTTCTTTCTTTGTAGTGTCTTCATCTGGTTTTGGAATTAGAATTATGCTGGCCTCATAAAACGAGTTTGGAAGTCTTCCTTCCTGAATTTTTTGAAATAGTTTGAGGAGAATGGGAATTAATTCTTCTTTGAATGTTTACTAAAATTTCCCCATGAAACCGTCGGGCCTGGGCTTTTGTTTGCTGGGAGAGTCTTGATTACATCTTCAATTTTTCTGTTGTTATTGGTCTGTTCAAGTTTTCTATCTCTTCCCAGTTCAGTTTTGGGAGACTATGTGTTTCTACAAATTGGTCCATTTTGCTTAGATTGTTGAATTTGTTGCCGTATAATTGTTCATAATATTGGTTAACAATCTGTTGTATTTCTGTGGTGTCAGTTATTATTTCTCCTCTTTCATTTCTGATTTTGTGTATTTGGGTTCTCTCTCTTTGTTTCTTGGTGAGTCTAGCTAAGGGTCCATCAATCTTGTTTATCTTTTTGAAAAACCAGCTCTTTGTTTCATTGATACTTTGAATTGTTTTTTTTGTTTGTTTGTTTGTTTTGGTCTCTATGTCATTAATTTCTGCTCTGATCTTTACTATCTCCTTCCTTCTACTTGCTCTGGGGTTTTCTTGTTGTTTGCTTTCTAATTCTTTAAGTTGTGAAGTTAGATAGTTCGTTAGAAATTCTTCTTGCTTTTTGAGGTAGGCCTGTAGTGCTATGAACTTCCCTCTCAGAACTGCTTTCACTACATCCCATAAATTTTGTGTTGTTATGTGTTCATGTTCATTGGTTTCCAGAAAGTTTTAAATTTCTTTCTTGATCTCCATGGTAACCCATTCATTGTTCAATAACATGCTATTTAGCTTCCATGTTTTCAAATGTCATTGCATGTTCTTGTTGTAGTTGATTTTTAGTTGTATGCCATTGTGATCTGAGAAGATGCTTGATATGAGTCCAATCTTCTTGAACTGGTAGAGACTTAGTTTGCACCCTAACATGTGGTCTATCTTTGAGAATGTCCCATGTGCACTTGAAAGAAATGTGAATTCTGCAGTTTTGGGGTGTAATTCTCTGTAGATATCTATTAAATCCACTGGATCTAGAGCTTCGTTAGAGTCTGTGTCTCCTTGTTAATTTTTTGTCTAGAAGATCCATCCCGTGATGTCAGCGGGTATTAAAGTCCCCTGCTATGATTGTATTGCTGTCGATTTCTCCTTTGAAGACTTCCAAAGGATTTCTAATATATGTTGTTGTTCCTATATTGGGTGCATATATGTTTGCCAAGGTTATATCTTCCCCCTTGAAAAGATCCTTTCAATATTATGTAGTGGCCTTTTTTGTCTCTAGTTATGGTCTTCATTTTGAATCTACTTTCTCAGATAAAAGTATTGCTACCCCAGCTTTTTTTGCTTTCCGTTTGCTTGGAGATTTTTTTCCATCCCTTCACTTTAAACCTATGTGAGTCTTTTGTTGTGAGGTGGGTCTTTTGTAAATAACATGTATGTGAGTCATGCTTTCTTATCCAGTCAGCTACTCTGTGTCTTTTTATCAAAGCATTCAAACCATTCGCATTTAAGGTGATAATTGATATGTACTTATTTATAGCCATTTTTGTTCAATGTGGTTCTATTTTTATTCCTATTTCTTCTACTAATTACAGCAGTCCTTTTAGCATATCTTTCAGTGCTTGTTTGTTGTTAATATATTCTCTCTCTCTTTTTATTTTTATTTTATTTTTTGTCTAGAAAGCTCTTTATTTGACCTTCTATTTTGAATGATATTTTTGCTAGATAGAGTAGTCTTGGATTCAGATCCTTGTCTTTCATGACCATGATTACTTCATGCCACTCCCTTCTGGCCTGAAGTGTTTCTGTTGAGAAGTCATCTGAGAGCCTTATGGGGTTTTCTTTGTAGGTAACCTGTTGCTTATGTCTTGCTGCCTTTAGGATTCTGTCTTTGTCCTTAATTTTTGGCATTTTGATTACTATGTGTCTTGGTATGAGCCTGTTTAGGTTCTTCATACTTGGGGCTCTTTGTGCTTCTTGAACTTGAATGCCTTCTTCCTTCACCAAGTTAGGAAAGTTTTGTGTCACTATTTCTTCAAATACATTTCCTAATCTTGCCCATTTTCTTCTTCTTCGGGGACCCTATGATGTGAATGTTATTACATTTCCAGTTGTCCCACAGTTCTCTTAAGCTGTCTTCCTATTTTTTAATTGTTTTTTTTCCTTTTGGTTTTCTGATTGGTTGATTTTCTCTACCCTGTCTTCTAATTCACTGATCCGATCCTCAGCTTCCTGTACTCTGCTGTTTAGTCCTTTCAATGTGTTCATAATTTCTGCTGTGTCATTCTTCATTTCCACTTGGTTGGTTTTCAATGTTTCTATATCTTTACTCATGGTGTTGATATACTTACTCATGTGGTTGAGCTTCCTCAAATCATGGCTCTGAACTCTATCTCTGATAATTTGCTTAACTGCATATTTATTTCATCTTTGATAGAGTTCTGTTGTTCTTTCATTTGGAATTTGTTTCTTTGTTTCACCATTCTGGCTATCTCAGTAAGTTTTGAAGCCTGCCAAATTTTTCCTGTGGGTATTGGTGTTCTGCTGTTTGTGGCTTCCTCTGCTGGGTTTGGATGAGCCTGGTTGGGCCCACGTTAAACACCACTGTCAAGTCTTACTTTCCTGAGTAGACTTGCAAGCCCAGTTATCCTCTAGCTTTTTCCTGGTGGCTAGTAGTCTTAGTTACTCAGTGCCTTGGAATGTAGCCCTAGTGTTCTGCATAAGAGGATTTCCAGAGGGTGGGATAGATGCTGGTTGTTAATGAGCTTCAATTTTTATTTCTTTGCCTCACCTGTTAAAGGCTGAATCTCCGAAGGGCGCGGGGCTGCTGCTTTTCCCCACAGCTCGGGGAAGAAGCACATTGGCCACTGTCCTTTGTGGCCACAACTTGGCAACAACTCTGAGTGTTCTCCAAATCCCGGGTGTCCCCACAGAGTTCCAGACCCAGTCTGCGCTCCCTCTGCCGTAGCCCCCAGGTGAGTGGCTGTGGCTAATTTTGCACTCTGTCCCTGCTCTCTGCACTGTGGAGTGGGCTGGTCTTTATTCACCAAGGGCGCTGCTCACAGCTAATACTGCTGCTATCTGTGGGCTCCCAGCCCGCCACCCTCTCGTGCCTCTGCAGATCCTACCAGTGTCCCTGGTTATACATTCCTGTCTTGCTGCTTTTCTGTTGCTGTTTTCTGAGGATTTGTCTTTATTTTAGTTGTAATTCCCGTTTGGTCCTGAGATCTCATCTGTGTGGCTTCTATTCACTACGCCTTTTTTTTTTTTTTTTCTCACATCCTTTAAGCCTATCTTGTGCACAGCTGGGTTGCACATGCTTTTCTGATGCCCCTGCACCCTGCAGGTCCCATAGGTAGCTGGATCACACAGCCCCTTTGGGGACCAGGCTCTATGCCTATGTTATGGGCTGCTTGATTACACAGGCCTCTCTGGTGCTTCAGAACTCCACAGATCCCATGTGTAACTGGATGGCACAGTCCCTGCTGGGTTGCACAGGTGTCTCTGTTGCTTCAGCACCCCACAGGCCCTGTGGATAACTAGATCGCACAGTCCCTGTTAAGTTCCACAGGTCTCTCTGGTGTTTCAGCACCCTGCAGGTCCAGTGGGTAACTAGATTTCACAGTCTCTGCTGGGTCACACAGGCCTCTCTGGTGCTTCAGCACCCCATAGGCCCTGTGGGTGACTAGATCACACAGTCCCTGTTGGGTCCTACTGGCCTCTCTGTTGTTTCAGCACCCTGCAGGTTCCATGGGTAACTAGATTGCACAGTCTCTGCTGGGTTACACAGGCCTCTCTGGCGCCCCCACACCCTGCATTTCCTGGGGGCAGGCAGCTGGATTGCACCAGTCTCTATTGGGTTCTGGCTTCCCACTGCTCTTGTAAGCTACTGGACAGCAGAGGCCTCTGTGGAGCCCCAGGTCCTGACACTGGCAGCTGGGAAGTGCTGCTGCCCCATGGGCCTCAACTCCTGCTCAGCTTTGCTATAGATTTTGGGGATGTTTCTCAGCTGCTGGTCTGTGCTTCTGTTGCCTAGGAATGGATGACTGTTCCCCAGCCTCTGTTGCTGGGGGTATCTCTAGACTCTGATCAGGCTGCCACTATAGAGAATGGTGCTGGGCTCAGGCTGTCCTCGGCTTTTGCGACCAGCACCTTGGGAGCTCCAGTACTGTGCACCAGTCTGTGCTGACACAGAGTGTCCACTGGTCTGATGGTGCCAGGTGTGCTGATGGGCTCAGGTTGCTGGGCCCTATCCGTTCCCACTGCCTCCTCCCAGGGAAGACCTGGGATCTTCCAAAATGGTGGAATCTCGCCACAGCGCAGGGAGAAGCACCCAGAAGGGCTGCTTACTGTGGTAGCCAGCTACTCCATCTACAGCACAGGAAGTTTCTGCTCTGTGGCTCTGCACTGCTTGGGTTTGGGTGTCCATCTTCATATCCACTCACACTCTTACACACTCACCCTCCCTCCCATCCTGCCTGCCTGCTAATGTGTTTTTTCAAAATGTTTATTTTCTTTTTAGAGAGAGAGCAGAAGGGAGAGAGAGATAGAAACATCAATGTGAGAGAGAAACATCAATCAGCTGCCTCCTGCTCGCCCTCTATGGGGAATTGAGCTGGCATCCCAGGCATGTGCAAATCCCAGGAATTGAATTGGGGCCACTCAGTTCATGAGACAACACTCAATCCACTGAGCCACACTGGCTGGGCATTAACTGTTTTTAAATGTACAGGTCTATGGCATTAAATATGTTCACATTATTGTATAACCATCACCACCATTTGTCTCCTGAACTTCTTCATCTTCCCAAACTGAAATTCTGTATCCTTTAAATACAAACTCTCCTCATTTCCCCTCCCACCCCCCCCCCCGCCCCTAGAAACCACCATTCTACTTTCTGTCTCTATGAATTTGACTATTCTAGGTACCTCACATAAGTGGAATAATTCAGTATTTGTCTTTTTGTGACTGGTTATTTCACTTACAAATATGTCCTCAAGGTTTATTCATGTTTTGGCATGTCAGGATTTACTTCATTTTTAACGCTGAATAATGTTCCATTTTGCTGTATCCATTTATCTGTTGTTGAACACTTGGGTTGCTTCCACATTTTAGTTGTTGTGAATAATGCTACTATGAACATGGGTGTACAACTATCTCTTTAAGATTCTGTTTTTAATTCTTTTGGGTATATATCCAGAAGTGGAATTGCTAGATCATATGAAAATTCTATGTTTAAGTTTTTGAGGAACCAACATACTGTTGTGTTTTTTAATTTTTATTAATCCTCACTCAAGGAAATGTTTTCATTGATTTTTAGAGAAAGAGGAAAAGAGATAGGGAGAGGGGAAAACATTGATCAACTGCCTCTTGTACATGCCCTAACCAGGATCCAACCTGAAACCTAGGTATGCGTCCTGACTGGAAATCAAACCTGAGACCCTCCAGTGCATGGGACGATGCTCTAACCACTGAGTAACATCAACCAGGACTGTTGTGTTTATTTTTGAAAGGTCTACATAAGATAGGAAGGTCACATCAAATTCTTATGGTTAAATTTTTTTTAAGTTCATAATAAACTTAAGTTTCATGACAAATTTGTAGAAACTCATTGATGGGGCTGCAGTTTTGACTTTATTTTCTTATTTATTCACTCCTCTGAAAAGTTCTACAAGTTTCTTTCTATTTAAGGTTTCAGTCAAATTAATCTATTATTAGTAGACGCAGGCAGTACTATGATATAAAATAAATAATAAAAGAAGAAAGCTCTACTAGATTTGCTCTTAAAAGAAGATGCTAAGCAACTAAGATTTTGCTTGGTTCTCTGTCCTCCTGGCATTTGTTTACTAAAAGTTCACTATAGCTTTTCACTTTTCCAATCACTTGTTCAACAATTGTGCAGCCTTTTGCCATCTGTGTGGGCACCGTCAGTCAGCACTGACTGTCGTGTTCTGCAGTGCCTGTATCCCTGTTTTGTTGCTTTAACTCATGTGTTGCACACCCAAAGCCCCCAGGAATTAGACAGGTATGAGGGCTGGTGAGGCCATGGACACTTAGAGAGTCTGTGTCCTTTCTAAGGAGCAGCCTCTTGTTGCCCTGTGGAAATGCAGCTGAATTTTCCAAATCTTTGTAATTTTTAGGAAAAGCAGGAAATCTATATTTTAATGTGAAATCTCTCAGCCTTTAAATGCTAACCAGTTATTCAGGAAAAAAAATTATAAACACTGCACAGGCAAAATAAAAACACATTTACGGGTCAAAAGCAGCCCATATATCACTAACTTTGACTTTTGCTAAACTCTTTCCTGGATCTCAAAGGCCATATATTGTTAACTTCTTCTTTCACCCACGGTGTCCATCAGGAGGAGTAACTTGGATGTGGGGGTAAGGGAAAGAGAGAAACAAAGGTGACTCCTAATTTTTTGGCTTGAGCAACTGGTACAGAAAAACCTAAGACAGTCTTTATTTGTTAGAAAACTGTGCTTGTGTATTACTATTTAAAAATATGTAAAGTGTACTTCTACATGTGTATATTCTATACATGTATGATACATATGTTCAGTCCTATTATATATAAATGTATAATGAGAAGATAGAGAGAGAGGGGGGCAAAATTGTTAACAGTGTTTTTCCTATGGGAGTTGGACAGGAGAACAAGGTAAAGAAGAAAAGAAACTTTACTTTTATGACCTATTTACTTCTGCTTAATTATGATTTGTCAATGACAATGTATTAATTTTACTCAGAAAAAACTGTAAACAATGATAATCTCTGGATAGTGAAAATGTAACTTATTTTCATTTTTGTATTAACTAGTTGGATTAGTTATCTGCCTTTATATAACAATGTCACCACAAATTTAGTAGCTTAAAACTACACATATTCATGTAAACAGCAATTGGAAAAAAAAAACCTTTTTAAATAACACATTAAAAAGAAAAAAGAGGGGATGAGCCAATCAGAAATGGAAATAGATGAATTTCCACGAAGCTGACAATGGTTGTAACTCTTTGACCCCTTACTTACTGGAGCCCCAACATTTTCCAAAGTAAGGAATTTCAACCACAATTGACTAGATTGCTATTTCTTTGCATTCTGCCTTCCCCTTGGTCACACTTCTCCTCATCTCAGGTGGCAATGAACTGGCCAAGGATATTATTGGGAAACTGTAAAGGAGAAATTGAGTTGAAGATATGTTTAATTGAGTCGAGAGGATTTATGTTTGGGGTTAGCACACATAATGCCCTTGGGCCACAGTAAGACTGCCCCTAGTCTGACCAGTGACTGGCACAGTGTGAGAAATCTGCAGGACCAAGTTGTTGGAACCAACCCAGAGCATAAGCAATTTCCAACCCAAGACCTGGGGCCTCAGGCCTCTTATCTGAATCTATCCTCTTATGGATGACAAGCTCCACTGCTGGGTGTGTACCTCTAGGCCCAAGAATGGCTGATGGCTGTTTTCATAGAGTATGGATGAAAGGTTTGCATGAACTGTGTGAGGCCCCCCAGGATACTGGATGAAGCCTGGGGTGGGTAAAGAAGGGAAGGGTCTGACCTTCATTAGGAATTCTAAATCTAAGCCTGACCTTTCCAGCGATTATGAAGACATGTTCTCTTTTCCTTAAAAAGAACTATATATTTCTTTAATGGTTTATTAACATAATTTATAATAGTTAAATTATTTAAATATTTAGAAATGTGGTACATAGACCTCTATGTGTGTTCAAGCTTGGGACTCCAAAATGTTAGGAGTGACTTTTGTCCATAGTTGTTTTGGTCACTACTGCTCTCTAACTATTGCTCCAAAACTTAGTGGCATAAAACAACCATATTGTTATGCTCATGGCTTCTGTGGGGCAGCAATTTAGACCAGGTACAGTTTGTCTCTGCTCCACAATGTCTGGGGCCTCAGTTGGGGAGACCCAATGGTACAGTGATGCTATAACTGGGGGCCACAATCAGTCTGGTGGTTGGTGCTAGCTGTCAATTGGGCAGAGGGCTTCCTAAACATGGTCCAGGATTCCTTAAAGGGTGGCAGCCACAGAAGATCTGAAATTTCTACAAGATGTGTCAGGGCTCCAAAGGCAAGAATCCCAGAAAATAAACAAGTAGCTGCTTTTTATTATTATTTTTTTTCCTGATCTAGATTTCTATTGGTAATAACCAAGTCACAAGTCATCCCAGATTCAAGGGAAAGAGACAATGGAAAGAATGTCAAAGAATTTGAGGGTCATGTTTTGAAAGGACCACACTGGTTAAAATATTGTCGGCCAACCTGGTGTTTAAACAGCAATCCAGTAATATATCTAAAGGCAATTCAGAGAATATTTCAAGGACACTTGAAATCTGAAATTTTATCAATAATAAAAAATTATTTTTGATCAACCATGTTATAGGAAAAACTGAATTATATCTTTTTATTTATAGAAATTATAAAATTTTTATTGCATAAAGAGGCAATAAAGAATGTACTACCAAAAGTACAAGCAATTCAGACTGTTAAAGTATCTTATGAGTATCTTTAAGAATATTCAGGACACAGAATAGTTATCAATCCCAAAGAAGGAAAAACCAACATAAGAAAGAGCAGCCCAGGAAAACTTAATAGAGGATGAAGGAGAGATGAGATTTCAGCTAAGAGAATGGAGTCTGAAGGCAGGACAGAGTCAGCTGGTCAACCCATATTGTCAGACATCTATTCTGATTGGCTCAGTCTTCATGCTGATTGGTCAGTGCCTGCCATGGTAGTTGGGAAATATTTTACACATCATTCCTGTCAGAGGGAACAATAATAGCAAAGAAGCAGAGAAATAATAGTCTTGGCTTATTTATAAAGGAAAGGAAATTAGACTGACTTGAGTCCAGCTGAGGCAGTTATGGGGAGTATAGCTGTTTAATTACAGTAAAACCAATTGTGAAGAATATTGGATGTCAAGCAAAGGAATTTGTACTTAATCTTGCCAATAGTGGAGAGTAATGAACTTTTCTGTAAAATAATGACTAAATAGCAATTTTTATTGTATTTTAGTAAGATTACTAAAAGTACCTGAATGAGGAAAAACGACAGACTTTTTTAAGGAGGCAGTTGTCATAATCCAGGCATGAACTTATGTTAACTAGGGATAGGAATTTTGGCTTGTTTGTGTATCACTTCCTTAACTAAAGTTTTGTATTATTAGCTTATAATGAGTCATATCGAAGACTTCTAGTGCCCCACTTAAAATCCTGTGTTCTCATCTGATTCCAGGCACTGCTGCAGAGCACAGTTCTATTTAACCAGCTACAGGCTGGTGCACCCTTTGAAAGCCTTTTCTCACATCCCCAGCTTCTCCAGTGCTGTAAATGGCTTGGATATCCAACCAACCCATTGGGCACTCACTGAGAAATGCAGTACTGTTAATATCCTGTGGAGCAACCATGACCACTGGAGATGTGTACTGTAAGGTAAATGCTTCCCCTTTTCTCCCTCCCCCATGGGGGCACAATTCATAAAGCTTCTAGAAGTAACTGTCAATCACCTACGAAGATGTATTTTCTTTCTTCCTCAGCCTCCCACCTCATCCTAACATTCCCTTCTGCTCTTTGTTAGCACATTCCCACATAAACTACCCACACACAAACCCTTGTACCATGCTCTTCTTTGAGGAAACCTAGGCTAAGCTATAACAGGGTCTTCACTTCTAGTTCTTTTAATTTTTTAAAGCCACCATGATGAAACCTCACATAATGTTCTGTCCCCATTAGGAGAATTGATATGGCCAGTAGCTAAAAATCTCCTTTTGATCTTTTAATTTTAAAAAATGAGTGTGTACAATGGAATACTATGCAGCGGTAAGAAAGAAAGATCTCTTATCCTTTGAGACGACATGGAGGGACCTGGAAAGTATTATCCTAAGTGAAAGAAGCCAAGCAGAGAAGGACAAATACCACATGATCTCACTTATATACGGAATATAATGACCATAACAGTCTGAGGAATACAGTAGACCCAGACACATGGAAGTGGGGCACAGACTGACATCCCTCAGAAGAGGGGATAAGGGGTGGGGGGGGGTGGGAAGAGATAAACCACAGAACTTATATGCATGTATGCATGACCAATGGACATGGACAACTAAGCCAGGGACAGGGTGGAGGGGGGGTGGGATGGGGGGTGCCAATGGGGTAAAAAGGTAAAATATCTGTAACAAAAAAATAAATAAATTAAAAAAATTTCCAAAAAAGAATAAAAAAATAAAAAATGAGTGTGTAGAACTAATGCAGTCCTATATATTAAGCAGTGATTTTAACCCTATAGAGAGGTAATTTACAGTACAGGGAAGAGTAGAGAATTTAGAGTCATAAGATCTAGATTTGAGCTTTGTCATTTACCAGGTGAGTGATCAAGGCAAATCACATGACTCTTCTAACCTTTAGTATCACCGTTTATAATAGGGAAGTTACACCTGGTCGGTGTGGCTCAGTGGTTGAGCATCGACCCATGCACAAAGAGGTCAGTGGTTTGATTCCTGGTCAGGGCACATGCCCAGGTTGTTAGCCAAATCCCAAGTGATGGGCAAGCAGGAGATGGCCAGTTGATGTTCTCTGTAATTAGTGTTTCTATCTCTTTCTCCCTTTTCCTTCCTCTCTCTCTAAAATCAATAAAGGAAACATACAAGGAGAAAAAATGATGGTAGAGTGAATGGAAGCTACACAGACCATCTCCCAGGACCAAATTGGAATTACAACTAAAATAAAGACAAACCAGCAGGAAAAATCAACTGAAAATCAGCTGGAGAGCACCTGTATAACCAGGGACAGAAAGAGGATGCCAAATCAAGCCTGGTAGGACCCACAGAGGTGTGAGAGGGTGGGCTGGGAGCCCACGAATAGCAACTGAAAACTGTTTTGGCTATGAGTGGTCCCTGCTCAGAAAGTGGAGGTTTTAAAAAGCACCAACTCAGCTTTAGACACTCACCTTGGGCTCCAGCAGAGGGAGGGCAGCCTGGACTAGAACTGTGTGAAGAAAGTCTGGGGCTCCGGGCTCAAAAGAGAGCTGGACAGGAGAACATTGGAAGTTTTGTGCTGAATCCCTCCTCCATAGGACAGTAGCCATCTTACTCAAAGATCCCCTTCCCAGAACACCAGGGAGAAGCAATGGCCCCTCCCTCAGGAATTCAACACCATCAGGCCAGGCCAGAGAAATGCACATTGAGACTCATTAACATCTAAAATCTGATAGCAAGTAAATGCCCTGCCACTAGAAATCCTCTTACACCTGAGGAATTTTTTATTCAGCTAAGGGTTACAAATCAAGACTCATCAAGTAATTAAGACTAATAGCCTCTAGACAAAAGCTAGAGGATAACCAAAACTTTCCTTGGCTTGCACATCTACCTAGGAAAGTAAGATTTGACAGTGGTGTTTAACAGGGGTCCTCCCACACTTATCCAAATACAGTAGAAGGAGCCACAACCAGTGGAATACCAACACCCACAGGGAAAATTTGGCAGGTTCCAAAACCCACTGACACAGCTAAAATAGTGAAACAAAGAAACAAATTCCAAAAGAAAGAACAAGAGAATTCTACAGGAGAATAAATAAATAAAATGGAATTAAGCAAGGTATCAGAAGTAGAGTTCAGAATAATAATTATGAGGAAGCTCAACAGCATGAATAGAGATATAGATACACTGAAAATCAACTAAATGGAAATAAAGAATGACATAGCAGAAATAAAGAACACATTGGAAGGAATAACCAACAGAGTAGAGAAGACTGAGAGTCGGATCAATGAATTAGAAGGCAGGGTAGAAAAAAATCTCCCAATCAGAGAACCAAAAAGAAAAAAAAAAAAACAATTGAAAAACAGAAAGACAGCCTATGAGAACGGTGGGACAATATGAAACATAACAACATCCACATTATAGGAGTGCCAGAATAAGAAGAAAATGAGCAAAATTTAGAGAATATATTCGAAGAAATGGTGACAGAAAACTTCCCTAACTAGGTGAAGGAAAAAGACATTCAGGTTCAAAAAGCACAGAGAGCTCTGGTACAAAGTCAAACAGGCCCACACCAAGACACATAATAATTAAAATGCCAAAAATGAAAGGCAAACAGAGTATCCTAGAGGCAGCAAGAGATAAGCAACAGGTTACCTACAAAGGAACTCCCATAAGGCTATCAGCTTCCTTCTCAACAAAAACACTACAGGACAGAAGGGAATGGAATGAAGTCATCAAAGTTATAAAAAACAAGGATTTTAATCCAGGACTACTCTATCCAGCAAGGCTATCATTCAAAATGGAAGGTGCTTTTTAGAGATGGTGGTGGGCAGGATCAAAGGAAGGGTGAGTGTGTGAGAGAGTGTGAGTGGACGTGAAGGTGGACGCCCAAACCTAAGCAGTGCAGAGCTGCAGAACAGAAAGTTCCTGTTCTGTGGATGGGAACAGCCTGCTACCATGATAAGCGGCCCTTCAAGGTGCTTTTCCCTGTGCCACAGAGAGGTACCACCAATTTGGAAGATCCCAGGTTTTTCCTGGGAGGAGGCAGTAGGAAGGAATAGAGGCCAGCAACCTGAGCCCACCCACACACCTGGCACAATCAAACCAGTGGACACTGTGTCAACACAGACTGGTGCACAGTACTGGAGCTCCCAAGGTGCTGGTCACAAAAGCCGAGGACAGCCTGAGCCCAGCACCATTCTCTATAGTGACAGCCTGATCAGAGTCTAGAGATACCCCCAGCAACAGAGGCTGGGGAACAGACATCCATCCCTAGGCAACAGAAGCACAGACCAGCAGCTGAGAAATATCCCCAAAATCTACATCAAAAGCTGAGTAGGAGTTGAGCCCCATGGGGCAGCAACACTCCCCAGCCACCAGCGGCAGGACCTGGGGCTCCACAGAGGCCTGTGCAGTCCAGTGGCTTACAAGAGCAGTGGGAATCAAGAACCCAAGAGAGACTGGTGTGATCCAGCTGCCCGCCCGCAGGAACTGCAGGGTGCAGGGGCACCAGAGAGGCCTGTGCCACCCAGCAAGAACTGTGCGATCCAGTTACCAGAGGGTCCTGCGGGGTGCTGAAGCACCAGAGAGGCCCCTGTGACCCAGCAAAGACTGTGCCATCCAATTACACATGTGACCCATCAGGGACTCTGCCATCCAATTACATGCAGGACCTGTGGGGTGCTAAAGCACCAGAGAGGCCTGTACGACCCAGCAGGGACTGTGCCATCCAATAACCTGTGGGACCTGCTGGGTGCTGAAGCACCAGAGAGGACTGTGCCACCCAGCAGGAACTATGTGACCTAGTTACCCACAGGGCCTGTGGGGTGCTGAAGTATCAGAGAAGACTGTGCGACCCAGCAGCCCATAACATAGGCATAGAACTGGGTTCCCAGAGGGTCTGTGCAATCCAGTTACCTGCAGCACCTGCAGGGTGTGGGGGAACCAGAAAGGCATGTGCAACCCAGCTGTGCACAAGATAGGCTTAGAAAATGTGAAGAAGAAAAAAAAAAGGCGGAGTGAATAGAAGCCACGCAGACGATCTTCCAGGACCAAACGGGAATTACAACAAAAATAAAGACAAATCCTCAGAAAAAAGCAACAGAAAAGCAGCAGGACAGGACCATATAACCAGGGACACTGGTAGGGTCTGAAGAGGCATGAGAGGGTGGCAGGCTCGAAGCCCACAGATAGCAGCAGTCTTAGTGGTGAGCAGTGCTCTTCGGGAATAAAGACAAAGCCCAATCCTCAGCCCAGAGAGCCAGGACAGAGCACTAAAATAGCCACAGCCACTCACCTGGGGGCTCCAACAGAGGGAGAGCAGAATGGGCTAGAACTGTGTGGGGACACCTGGGATTTAGAGGGCACTCAGAGTTTTTACTGAGTTGCGGCCACAAAAAAAAAAAAAAAAATGGTGGCCAGTGTGCTCCTTCCTTGAGCTGTGGGAAAAAGCAGCAACCCCTACCCACTCAGAGATTCAGCCTTTTCCAGGTAAGGCAAATAAATAAAAATTGAAACTCATTAACAACCAGCATCTATCCCATGCTCTGGAAATCCTCTTATGCAGAACACCAGGGTTACATTCCAAGGCACTAAAAAACCGAGACTACTAGCCACTAGGAAAAAGCTAAATGATAACTGAACCTTCCCTGGGCTTGCAAATCTACCCAGGAAAGTAAGACGTGACAGCGGCGTTTAACGTGGGCCCACCCAGGCTTATTTGAACCCAGCAGAGGGAGACACAAACAGCAGAACACCAACACACACGGGGAAAATTTGGCAGGCTCCAAAATCCACTGAGAGAGCCAAAATGGTGAAACAAAGAAACAAATCCCAGGTGAAAGAACAACAGAACTCTATTGAAGATGAAATCAATGAAATGTAGCTAAGGAAATTATCAGAGGTAGAGTTCAGAGCCATGATCTTGAGGAAGCTCAACCACATGAGTAAGTACATCAACACCATGAGTAAAGATATAGAAACATTGAAAACCAACCAAGTAGAAATGAAGAATGACACAGCAGAAATTAAGAACACATTGGAAGGACTAAACAGCAAAGTACAGAAAGCTGAGGACTGGATCAGTGAATTAGAAGACAGGGTAGAAAAAATCAACCAATCAGAGAACCAAAAGAAAAAAATAGTTAAAAAACAGGAAGACAGCTTAAGAGAACTGTGGGACAACTGGAAACGTATAACATTCGCATCATCGGAGTACCCAAAGAGTAAGAAAATGGGCAAGGTTTAGAGAATATATATGAAGAAATAATGACAAAAAACTTTCCTAACTTGGTGAAGGAAGAAGGCATTCAAGTTCAAGAAGCACAGAGAGCCCCAAGTAAGAAAAATCCAAACAGGCCCACACCAAGACATGTAGTAATTAAAATGCCAAAAATTAAAGACAAAGAGAGAATCCTAAGGCGGCAAGACATAAGCAAAGGGTTACCTACAAAGGAAACCCCATAAGGCTCTCAGCTGACTTCTCAACAAAAACACTACAGGCCAGAAGGGAATGGCATGAAGTAATCAAGGTCATAAAAAGCAAGGATCTGAATCCAAGACTACTCTATCCAGCAAGGCTATGATTCAAAATAGAAGGTCAAATAAAGAGCTTTCCAGACCAAAAAAAAAAAGGCTAAGGGACAAATAAGCACTGAAAGATATGCTAAAAGGACTGTTATAATTAGTAGAAGAAACAGAAAGAAAAATAGAACCACACTGAACAAAAATGGCAATAAATAAGTACATATCAATTATCACCTTAGAATGGTTTGAATGCTTTGATAAAAAGACACAGAGTAGCTGATTGAATAAGAGAGCATGACTCACATGTATATTGTTTACAAGAGACCCACCTCACAAAAAAAGACTCACATAGTTTGAAAGTGAAGGGTTGGAAAAAAATCTTTCAAGCAAATGGAAAGCAAAAAAAGCTGGGGTAGCAATACTCATATCTGAGAAAGTAGATTTCAAAATGAAGGCCATAACGAAAGACAAGGAAGGCCACTACATAATATTGAAAGGATCTATCCAACAGGAAGATATAACCTTGGTAAACATATATGCATCTAATATAGGAGCACCAATGTATATTAAACATCTTTTGCAGAACTTCAAAGGAGAAATCGACAGCAATACAATCATAGTAGGGGACTTCAACACCCTGCTGACATCACTGGATAGATATTCTAGACAAAAAATTACAAGGAAACACAGACTCTAAATGAAACACTAGATCAAATGGATTTGAAAGATATCTACAGTCAATTACACCCCAAAACAGCATAATTGACATTCTTCTCAAGTGCACATGGGACACTCTCAAAGATAGACCACATGTTAGGACACAAACTAAGTCTCTACAAATTCAAGAAGATTGAAATCATATCAAGCATCTTCTCAGATCACAATGACATACAACTAGAAATCAGCTACAACAAGAACATGCAAAGACATTTGAAAACATGGAGGCTAAATAGCATGTTATTGAACAATGAAACTAGAAATCAGCTACAACAAGAACATGCAAAGACATTTGAAAACATGGAGGCTAAATAGCATGTTATTGAACAATGAATGAGTTACCATGGATATCAAGAAAAAAATTTAAAACGTCTGGAAACCAATGAAAATGAACACACAACAACACAAAATCTACGGAATGCAGTGAAAAGAGTTCTGAGAGGGAAGTTCATAGCACTGCAAACCTACTTCAAGAAGCAAGAAAAATTTTTAACAGAATATCTACCTCACAATTTAAAGAATTAGAAAGCAAACAAAAAGAAAACTTCAGAGCAAGTAGAAAGAAACAGAGAGTAAAGATCAGAGCAGAAATGAATGATATGGAGACCAAAAAAAAACAAAAAAACAATTCAAAGGATCAACGAAGCAAAGAGCTGGTTCTTTGAAAAGATAAACAAGATTGATGAACCAGTAGCTAGACTCACCAAGAAACAAAGAGATAGAATCCAAATACACAAAATCAGAAATGAAAGAGGAGAAATAATAACTGAAACCACAGAAACACAACGGATTGTTAACAAATATTATGAACAATTATATGGCAATAAATTTGACAATCTAAATGAAATGGACCAATTTCTAGAAACACATAGTCTTCCAAAACTGAAGCGGGAAGAGATAGAAAATTTGAACAGCCCAGTAACAACAGAATACATTAAAAATGCAGTCAAGACTCTCCCAGCAAACAAAGGTCCAGGCCCAGGTGGCTTCACGGGGGAACTTTAATGAACATTCAAAGAACTAATACCCATTCTCCTCAAATTATTTCAAAAAATTCAAGAAGAAGGAAGACTTCCAAAGTCGTTTTATGAGGCCAGCACAATTCAAATTCCAAAACCTGAACATGACACTACAAAGAAAAAAAACTACAGACCAATATCCCTGATGAACATAGATGCCAAAACCCTGAACAAAATACTAGCAAATCGAATCCACCAATACATCAAAAACATTATTCATCATGACCAAATGGGATTCATGACAGGGATGCAAGGCTGGTACAATGTTTGCAAATCAATAAATGTGATACACCACATAAATGAAATGAAAGATAAAAATCATATGATCATATCAATAGATGCTGAAAAAGCATTCGACAATCCAGCACCCATTTCTGATAAAAACGCTCAGCAATCTGGGAATAGAGGGATCATATCGCAACATAATTAAGGACATGTATAAAAGACCTACAGCCAACATCATTCTCAATGGGCAAAAATTAAAAGCATTTTCCTTAAGAATAGGAACAATGCAAGGATGCCCATTTTTGCCACTCTTATTTAACATAGTACTGGAAGTCTTAGCCACAGCAATGAAGCAGAAGGAAATACTAAAAGGGATCCAAATTGGAAAGAAGGAAGTGAAACTATCATTATTCACAGATGACATGATACTATACGTAGAAAATCCCGAAGACTCCACCAAAAATTTATTAGACTTAATAAATGAATTTGGCAAAGTATCAGGATACAAAATTAACATCAAGAAATCGATGGCATTCTTATACACCAATGATGAACTCACAGAAAGAGAAACTAAAAAAAAATCCCATTTACCATCACTGCAAAATAATTTAAGATACCTAGGAATAAACTGAACCAAAGAAATAAAGGACCTATTTGCAGAAAACTACAGGTCATTAAAAAGAGAAATAGAGGAAGATATAAAAAAGTGGAAGCACATACTTTGTTCATGGGTTGGAAGAATTAACATCATTAAAATGTCCATACTACCCAAAGCAATCTATAGATTTAATGCAGTTCCCATCAAAATACCAACGACATACTTCACAGAACTAGAACAAGTGCTTCAAAAGTTCATATGAAACTGAAAAAAATAAAAATAAATAGCCACAGCATTCTTGAAAAAGAAGAAAAAAAGTTGGAGGGATCACATTACCAGATTTCAGGTTATACTACAAAGGCACTGTAATCAAAACAGCCTGCTACTGGCACAAGAACAGGCATATAGACCAGTGGAACAGAACAGAGAACCCAGAAATGGACCCAAGGCAATATGCTCAATTAATATTTGACAAAGGTAGCAAGAGCATACAGTGGAGTAAGGACAGCCTCTTTAATAAATGGTGCTGGGAAAATTGGACAGCTACTTGCAGAAATATGAAACTAGACCATCAACTTACACCCTACATGAGAATAAACTCAAAATGGATAAAACACTTAAATGTGACTCATGAATCCACAAAAATCCTAGAAGAGACTGTAGACAACAAAATTTCAGACATCATACGCAGCAGAATTTTTACTGACACATCACCTAAGGCAATAGAAACACAGGAGAAAATGAACACATGGGACTACATCAAACTCAAAAGCTTCTGCACAGCGAAAATACAATCATCAAAACGGAAAGGCTACCCACTGTATGGGAGAGCATAATTGCCAATGATATATCAGATAAGGGGTTAATTTCCAATACATATTGAGTGCTCATACAACTTCACAAAAGGAAAACAAAGAATCCAATTTAAAAGTGGGCAGAAGGAACTAAATAGACACCTCTACAAACAGGACATACAAATGGCTAAGAAACATATGAAGAAATGCTCATCATCAGTAATCATTAGAGAGATGCAAATTAAAACAACAATGAGGTATCACCTCACACCTGTCAGAATGGCCACCATCAACAAATCATCAAATCATGTTGGCGAAGGTGTGGAGAAAAGGGGACTCTAGTGCACTGCTGGTGGGAATGCAGACTGGTGCAGCCACTAAGGAAAACAATATGGTGTTACCTCAAAAATTAAAAATTTAACTTCAATTTGACCCAGTGATCCCACTTTAGGAATATACCCTAAGAATCCTGAAACATCAATCAGAAAGAATATATGTACCCCCATGTTTGTAGCAGCACTCTTTACAATAGCTAAGATCTGGAAATAGCCCATGTGTCCATCAGTAGACGAATGGATATAAAAGTAGTGGTACATATACACAATGGAGTACTACGCAGCTGTAAGAAAGAAAGATCTCCTATCCTTTGAGACTACATGGAGGGACCTGGAAAGTATCATCCTAAGTGAAACAAGCCAAACAGAGAAAGACAAGTTTCATATGATCTCACTTATTTGTGGAATATAATGAACATAACAGTCTGAGGAATGGGGTAGTCCCAGAGATGTGGAAGTGGGGTACAGACTGACAATGCCCAGAAGAGGGAGTGGTGGGGAAGCGATAAACCACAGAACTTATATGCATGTATGCATGAACAGTGGACATGGACAACAAAGCTGGGGACAGGGCTGGGAGGAAGGGGGAGGGGACAATTAGTGGGGAGAGAAGGAGAAACATCTGTAACAAAATTAAATAAATTAATTAATAAAAAATACCAGGAGGATACTTTGGCTGGGAAGGTCCTCCCTGAGGACTGAGGGGTCCCTGTCCCACCTCAGGCACCCCACTAAGGTTTCCAGTGCCAGGAAGAGAAGTCCCCATAACTTCTGGCTGGAAAAACCAGTGGGAACTGAGGCTCAGGAAGGTTGACGTGGCTGGAGCCCCAGGCAGCTCCTCTTAAAGGGCCCGCACACAAACTTATCAAACTCACTCTCTCTAAGCTTGGAGTGGAGGCAGCTCGAAAGGCACCAGAGACATACAGAGAAGAATTGAGCTGTTTGGCACTGGCGTGAGGGCTGAAGAGGGGTCTTTCTCCAGGACAGTCATGCTGTCAAAGGCCTTTGTTCCTTTGCTTAGCTCTTCCCTGGGGCAGCAGACAGCTGACATATCTGGGCTTCCAGCAACCTGGCTCAGCAACCTCCATCACACTGGATGTTTCACCCTGGTGATTCCCTGAGGCCCCATCCAACCCAACTTTCAGGCCCACCTAAGCTGTAGCCAGTTGCTTAACCATAGGATTGGCCTGTCTTGGATCCTGCTTCAGGTTTTCCTAAATTCTATCAAACAAGCAGCATCTGGTCTCAGCTAGCCCCATACCATTCATTAAGTAATACACAGAAACAAACACAGGGAGGCAGCCAAAATGAGGAGACAAAGAAACAGGTTCCAAACAAAGAACAGAACAAAACCCTAGAAAATGAACTAAGCGAAATGGAGATAAGCAACCTAACAAATTCTGAGTTCAAAATACTGCTTGTAAGGATGCTCAATGAAATTAGTGAGAACCTCAGAGAACTTAGTGAAGGCCTCAAGAGCATAAAAAAGGACCAGTCAGAAATAAAGGAGGCACTAACTGCAATAAAGAATAATTTACACAGATTCAATAGTAGAGTAGATAAAGCCAAGAAGCAAACCATCGATTTGGAACACAAGGAAGCAAAAAAACACCCAATCAGAACAGCAAAAAGAAAAAAGAATCCAAAACAATGATGATAGTGTAAGGAGCTTCTGGGTCAACTTCAAGTATGCCAACATTTGCCACTTGGGGTGCCAGAAGGAGAATAGAGAGAACAAGAAATTGAAAACCTGTTTGAAACAACAATCGCAGAAAACTTTCCTAACTTGGTGAAGGAAACAGACATACAAGTCCAGGAAGCACAGAGAGTCTCAAACAAGATAAACCCCAAGACGCCCACACCAAGACACATCATCATCAAAATGCAAAAGGTTCAAAACAAAGAGAGAATCTTAAAAGCAGCAAGAGAAAAACAGTTAGTTACCTACAAGGGAGTTCCCAAAAGACTGTCAGCTGATTTCTCAAGAGAAACTTTGCAGGCCAGAAGGGAGTGGCAAGAAATATTCAGAGTGATGAAAAGTAAGAATGTGCAACCAACATTATTCTATCCTGCAAAGCTGTCATTTAGAATCGATGCCCATATAAAGAGTTTTCCAGACAAGAAAAAGTTAAAAGGGTCCATCACCACCAAACCATTATTATATGAAATGCTGAAGGGTCTTTTTGAAGAAAAAGATAAAATATATGAACAAACAAAATGGCAATAAGTACATATCTATCGACAATGGAATCTACAAACAAAATGAACAGGCAGAACAGAAACATTCTCATAGATACAGAGAACATTTTGTTCATTGCCAGATGGGAGGGTAGTGGAGGAAATGGGTGAAAAAGGGGAAGGGATTAAGAAGTACAAATTGGTTTCTAGACTGACAAACCTCAAACAAAAGGGGGTTGCATATCCAATGGACACAGACAACAGTGTGGGAAAAGGCATGAGAGGGGCACGAGTAGGGAGGAGGTGTCAATGGGGGGAAAATGAGGAATATCTGTAATACATTCAACAATAAAAATAAATAAATAGCTGAATGAATAAGAAAATATGACTCATATATATGTTGTTTACAAGAGACCCACCTCAGAACAAAAGACTCACATATGTTGAAAGTGAAGGGATGAAAAAATTTTTCAAAGAAAAATGAAAGAAAAATAGATCTCGGGTAGCAATACTCATATCCAATAAAATAGAGTACAAAATGAAGGGCATAACTGGAGACAAAAAAGGTAACTACATAATATTGAAAGGATCTATCCAAAAGGAGAATATAACCTTGGTAAACGTATATGCACCCCACATAGGAGCACCAAAATGCATTTAAAAACTTCTGGAAGACTTCAAAAGAGAAATCAATAGCAATACAATCAGCAGGGGATTTCAACACCCCACTGACATCACTAGATAGATCCTCTAGACAAAAAATTAAAAAGGAAACAGACTCTAGATTACTAGATACACTAGATCAAATTAATTTAATAGATATCTACCGAGAATTACACCCCAAAATGACAGAATTCATATTCTTCTCAAGTGCACATGGGACATTCTTAAAGACAGACCACATGTTAAGACAAAAACTAAGTCTCTACAAGTTCAGGAAGATTGAAATTATGTCAGGCATCTTCTCAGATCACAATGGCATGAAACTAGAAATCAGTTACAGCAAAAACATTCTAATAAATAGAGGTTAAATAGCATGTTAATAAAAAATGAATGGGTTACCAAGGAGATCAAGGAAGAAATTTAAAAATTCCTGGAAACCAATGAAAATGAACACACAACACCACAAAATATATGGGATGCAGCTAAAGCAGTCCTGAGAGGGAAGTTTGTAGCACTACAAACACAAGAAACATTTCTATTTGACTTTCTAACCTTACAACTTAATGAACTAGAAAGTAAACAAAAAGGAAAGCCCAGAGCCAGTACAAGGAAAGAAAGAGTAAAGGTCAGAGCAGAAATAAAACTAAAAAATACAATTCAAAGATCAATGAAACAAAGAGCTGGTTCTTTGAACAGATGAACAAGATTGATGGACCCTTAGCCAGACTCACCAAGAAACAAAAAGACAGGACCCAAATAAACAAAATCAGGAATGAAAGAGAAGTAACTGACACCACAGAAATAAAAAGGATCATTAACAAATACTATGAACAATTATACACTGACAAATTGGACAATCTAGGTAAAATGGACAAATTTCTAGAAACACACAGTCTCCCAAAACTGAACCAGGAAGAAAGAGAAATATTGAACAGACCAACAACAACTAAAGAAATTGAAGATATAATCAAGAAACTCCCAGCAAATAAAAGTGCAGGTCCGGACGGCTTTATGGGAGAGTTTTACCAAACATTCAAAGAAGATCTACACTCATTCTCAAACTAGTCCAAAAAATCCAAGAAGGAAGACTTCCAAACTCATTTTATGAGGCCAACTTAATTCTAATTCCAAACCAGATAAAGACACTACAAAGAAAGAAAACTGCAGGCCAATATCCCTGATGGACATAGAGGCCAAAATTCTTAACAAAGTATTAGCAAACTGGATCCAGCAATACATCAAAAAATTATTCACTATAACCAAGTGAGATTCATCCCAGGGATGCAAGGCTGGTACAATATTCACAAATCAATAAATGTGATACACCACATCAACAACATGAAAGATAAAAACTATATGATCATATGAATAGATGCTGAAAAAGCATTTGACAATATTCAGCACACATTTATAATAAAAACACTCAGCAATGTGGGAATAGAGGCATTATATCTTGACATAATAAAGGCCATG
The DNA here is from genome assembly GCF_014108415.1 of Molossus molossus. Classification (NCBI taxonomy): domain Eukaryota; kingdom Metazoa; phylum Chordata; class Mammalia; order Chiroptera; family Molossidae; genus Molossus; species Molossus molossus. The sequence continues at coordinate 8,548,254 of NW_023425347.1, forward strand.
CATGAAAAACCTACAGGCAACATCATTCTCAATGGGCAAAAAATTAAAGCACTTTCCTTAAGAACAGGAACAAGACAGGGATGTCCACTTTCACCACTTTTATTTAACATGGTAATGGAAGGCTTAGCCACAGCAGTTAGACATGAAAAAAAGGGGGGGGGATTCAAATTAGAAAGGAGGAAGTGAAACTGTCATTATTTGCAAATGGCATTATATTGTACATAGAAAAACCTAAGGACGCCATCAAAAATCTACTAGAGTTAATAAATGAACTTGGCAAAGTAGCAGGATACAAAATTAACATCAGGAAATTGGCAGCACTCTTATACACCAATAATTAATTCACAGAAAGAGAAACTAAAAAATATAATCCCATTTACCATTGCAGCAAAAAAAAATTAAGATACATAGGGATTAATTTAACCAAAGAAGTAAAGGACCTCCTCTCAGAAAAGTACAGGACATTGAAAAAAGAAATAGAGGATGATATTAAAAATTGGAAGCATATACCTTGTTCATGGATTGGAAGAATTAACATCATTACAATTTCCATACTATCCAAAGCAATTTATAGATTCAATTAATACCCATTAAAATACCAATGACATATTTCACAGAACTCCAAATACTCCAAAAGTTTATATGGAACAAAAAAAGACCCCTAATAGCAAGAGCAATCTTGAAAAAGAAGAGCAACATAGGAGGGATCAAAATACTGTTTATCAAATTATACTACAAACCATTGTAATCAAAACAGCCTGGTACTGGCACAAGAACAGGCATATAGATCAATGGAACAGAACAGAGAACCCAGAAATTGTTCCAAGACATTATGCTCAATTAATATTTGACAATAGTGGCAAAAGTATACAATGGAGTAAAGACAGCATCTTTAATAAATGGTGTTGGGAAAATTGGATAACTACATGCAAAAAAAATTTTTTTTAAATGAAGCTATACCACCAACTTATACCATACACAAGAATAAACTCAAAATGAATAAAAGACTTAAATATGACTGGTGAATCCATCAAAATCCTAGAAGAAAATGTAGGCAACAAAATTTCAGACATCACACACAGCAGAATTTTCACTGATACAATGCCTAAGGCAAGAGAAACAAAGGAAAAAATTAAAACATGGTACTACATCAAACTAAAAGGTTTCTGCACATCAAAAGAAACAAGCATCAAAATGAAAAGGGAACCCATTATATAAAGAGCATAATTGCCAACAATACATCAGATAATGGGTTCATCTCCAAAATATATAGAGTACTCATACAACTTAACAAAAGGAAGACAAAGAATTCAATTTAAAATGGGTAGAGGACCTAAATAAACAGCTCTCCAAACAGGACCTACAGATGGCCAAGATATATAAGAAAAAATGCTGAACATCACTAATCATTAGAGAGATGCAAATTACAACATTATGAGGTAACATCTCACATATGTCAGAATGGCTGCCATCAACAAATCATCAAACAACTAGGGGACTCTAGTACACTGCTGGTGGGAATGCGGACTGGTGCTGCCACTATGAAAAACACTATGGTGTTTCCTCAAAAAATTAAAAATAATTTGCTATTTGACCCAGTTATCCCACTTCTAGGAATATACCCTAAGAAGCCTGAAACACCGATCAGAAAGAATATATGTACCCCTCTGTTCATAGCACTATTTACAATTGCTGAGATCTGGAAACAAGATGAATGGGTAAAAATGCTGTGATACATATACACAATGGAATACTCTGCAGCTGTAAGAAAGAAAGATCTCTTATCCTTTGAGAGAACACAAAGAGACCTAGAGAGTATTATGCTAAGTGAATAGGCCAATCAGAGAAAGAAACATATCACACAATCTCACTCATTTGTGGCATATAATAATCAAAATATGCTGATGAACAAAATAGACCTAGAGACATAGAAGTAGTGTACAGACTGACAAACCTCAGAAGAGGCGGATGGTGGGGAGGAAAGAGATGAACCAAAGAACTTAGATGCATGTATGCATAACCAATGGACATAAACAACAATGCTGGAGGGTGGCGTGAGGGTGGGGGTGGGGTAGGATCGGGACATGGTGTCAATGGGGAAAAAAGGAGAAACATTTGTAACAAAAATAAATTAATTTTAAAAAGAATAGAATAAAGAAAAATAAAATAAAAATAAATAAATAAAATAGGGAATTTAGTAACTCAACCTCACAGGGTTTGTATCAGTATCAGCAGGACAATGGATGTGTGGTGGACATTTGCTCATTTGAGCACTTGGCTTACATCTCCCTCTTAGTTACACAATCTCAGTTTTTGTTTGGATGGAGATTCACCTTTCCCCAATCATTCCATGCTTCACACTGCCCCACCCCCCTGCCTTCTGTTCTATGGTGGGTTTTGATTGAGAAATCTAGAGAGATCATTTATAATTTCCTAGACACTATGACTAAAAAAAGCAAGGAAAAATTTATTATGGAATCTGGGAAAGAAACTCGTCACTCTTCTTAGAGAGCAATCAAAGGAACAATCTCTCTTTGCCCTGAATATGAATAGAACAGTTTGTAACTTCTGGACATTGCTAAATAGTGAACTGAACTTCTGAATCAAGCCACCTCCAAAGCCTATATGACCTCTGGTCTTTTTAGATAAGTGAATCATTAAATCTTCTATTTAATCCAGTTTGAGCCAAGCTTCCTCTTACCTGAAATAAAAATACTCCCAACTGAAACAGTATGTAAACAAAAAAATACTCCCAACTGAAACAGTATGTAAACAAAGTTTATAACTTGCAAATACCTATAAAAACATTATTTTTATTACTTATAATTAGCAAGACACCTGTATTTTGTGGAGTAGTATAAGAAGAATTCCTAACTTTTCATTTTAATTTAGTACCTTCTTTTGGAAAAAAAAAATTAAATCACTACTTTACAATATGTTCAGAAATAGATTCTAGCTAGATTAACTATATGTGTAAAAAGAAAGAAACATTAAAAAACCTACAAAACTAAACAAGTTTTAAAATATATAGTAGCCCTGGCCGGTTTGGCTCAGTGGGTAGAGCATCCGCCTGCGGTCCGGAGAGACCCGGGTTCGGTTCCCGCTAAGGGCATGTACCTCGGTTGCAGTTTGTCCCCGGCCCTGGTTGCTCATGCGGGTGGCAGCCACTCGATGTGTCCCTTTCACATCGATGTTTCCCTCTCTCTCTCTTCCTCTCTCTCCCTCCCACTCTATCTGTGCAAAAAAATGGAAAAATGTCCTCGGGTGAGGAAAAAAAAAATAATAAAATAAAATAAAATATATAGTAAACTCACAAGTCATTTAAAAAGACTTTTTTTTAGATTTGGCTACATAAAAATACAAAAACTGCTAGGTGGCAAAAAAAATAGCATAAACAAGTTAAAATGAAAAGAAAAAACTAAGTGGGAATATTTGGAGCTTATATGACAGATAAAGGATTGGCATTCTTAACATATAACGAGTTCTTGTAAACCAATAAGAAAATAAATCTCAATAGAAAAATAGGTAAAAGATTTGATCAGGAAGTGTGAAGAACATATGAAAGGATGCTGAACTTAAGATCAAAGAGAGTCAAAGGCAATCAAGTTAAAAAAGATTACTAATAATTATAATAACTAATATATATTAAATGCTACGCACTCTGACAAAGATGTAGGTATAAGAATTATAGAGTTTTAAAAAATGAATATAACTTAAATGTCAAGCAATAGTGTTACTGTTGTTAGTTAATTATTAATAAAGAGCAAAGGGAAGCCAGACATTGTTGAGCATATTCAGCTAGGAAGCAGAACCTGTTTGCTTCATCAGGAAGCTACAGCCTCACACTCCCCCCAGGAAATCACCAGTCCACCCCCCTAAACCCCCTACTCCCATCCTCCACAGATCACTGGGGGAAGGGATAGAACAAAGAGGAGATAAGGACATGCACAGTGAAGTCAAAATGGCACAGAGAGAGAGGTGCTGGACCACAGAAGCCTGTCAGTCTAACCTGGGGAAAAGATTATTGGCTAGGGGATGGAGCCAATGCAAGCCTCTGAAAGTCTGGGAAGCTAATTGGTTATTTTGAAAAGCTACTTGTTTCTCCTGAACCTAAGAATACATAATTCCAGGTGAACAAAGAAACAAAGAAGCTCTCTCTGTCTCTCTCTCTCTTTCTCTCTGGGTAACCCAAACTTGCTCTGTGCATTCTGCATTTTCTATAGCTACATGGCCTTAGCAGACTCCACACTCCAGGCAGCAGCCTGGGTACAGCAGCAAAGCAATGGATTGCAGCCAGGAACACAAGCTAAGCTAGCCAAATGCTGCACTGGGACTAAGCTTTAATATTGCACAGGATCTCTGGACATTGACTCTGTTTCTGGCCCTGATTTTCCAAGGCTGGACAGACAGAGATGGGAAATTTGGAAAGGAAGTTCTTTGATTGTGCTTCCCAAATAAATTTTAACCACCAGACCTCATCCTCCCTTACCTCATCCTCCCTTGTGGGTCCCTGGAAATGCTCATGACACTACAAGAACCCCATTTCCACCTGCAAAAATAGAAAATTGGTAAAATATGACACATTTCTATATTGAAATATGTTGGGGCATTAAAAATGATCTGAAAGGCCTTTAAGTGTTAACATGGAAAGAAGTATGATATATTGTTTGAGGATATCAAAGTGCAGAATGATCTCATTTATATTCAAATACATAGGTACATACACATTTGAAGTCTGGAAGTAAATATCAACTATTTATAATGATTATCTCTTATACGTAAGATTGAATAAAGATTATTTTATGTTAAGTTTCTAGAAAATTCATGTAGTATAAAATATTTTTATTTTAAAATAATTAAATAAGCACAACTCAGAGAGAACTTTGAGTTGGATAATCTGTGGCCACATTGACCATGAAATGCATCTCTCTTCACCTCAGTTTCTGTATGCTGATGGAGCATCTGGCAGATGACATTGCCTGTCCTATTTGAGAAGGGTAAAAGGAAGGAAGGAGGCAACTGTGAGATCCAGACACTCTACCACCTCAAAGTAGTTCATGGAGTGAGTTTAGATGGCTGGCATGGGCAGAGAGAAGGACTTTCCAGAGAATTATGAGGGAAGAAAATCAGAATTTCCCCAACTAGGTAATTAAGAGTGGAAAAAATTCCATCATCTCCAGGTAAATGTCAGTGATGAGTTTCTTACGTTCACTCTCCTGAAGTAAGTGCCTACATAAGGTGTTCGGAATTGCTTGAAAAATATAAGTAGTCATTTGCCAGGTTCTGACTGTAAAGGCTACAGGTTGCCCCAATTCATCTGCCACCAAACAAGAGTTTCTTGGACCTATTCTAATTCATTCACAGCCATTTGAATTTGCCTTTGGACTAACTTGATAACATATCGGCCATGCTATGGCCAGCCAAAGTCTGATAGGATACTATGAGCTAATGCCTTTGGCTGAGATTACATCTCCCCACCCCTCCTTCCGGGAACTGGACTTTGGAGTTCTCCATAACAAGCAGCAAGGAGGAATTATGCAAACAAATAAGCTTAGATTTCTCTGATCCATGTCTTGTGATCAACTTTGATGAGTTATGAGAAAGTCCTCTTAATTGAACCCTAGACCTGTATAACTCAAAAGGATCAGATCATTCAGTCTGTAATTTTTTTTTCTCTTTGGAAGGAGATGATTTTATTATTATTATTATTATTATTATTATTAATCTTTATTGTTGAATGTATTACAGATGTTCCTCATTTTTCCCCCATTGACCCCCTCCTCCCCACTTCCTCCTCCTCCTGTCTTTTCCCACACTGTTGTCTGTGTCCATTGGTTATGTATATATGCATATAAGTTCTTTGGTTTATTTCTTCCCACCCCTCAACCCCCCTTCCCTTTGAGGTTTGTCAGTCTAGCAACCAATTTGTATTTCTTAATCCCTTCCCCTTTTCACCCATTCACCCCAAACCCCTCCCATCTGGCAACCAACAAAATGTTCTCTGTATCTATGAGAATGTTTCTGTTCTGCTTGTTCATTTTGTTTGTAGATTCAATTGTCGATAGATATATATTCATTGCCATTTTGTTTGTTCATATTTTTTATCTTTTTCTTCAAGAAGACCCTTCAACATTTCATATAATAATGGTTTGGTGGTGACTCCTTTAGCTTTTCCTTGTCTGGGAAACTCTTTATATGGCCATCGATTCTAAATGACAGCTTTGCAGGATAGAGTAATCTTGGTTGTAGGTTCTTGCGTTTCATTACTCTGAATATTTCTTGCCACTCCCTTCTGGCCTGCAAAGTTTCTTTTGAGAAATCAACTGACAGCCTTATAGGAACTCCCTTGTATGTAACTAACTGCTTTTCTCTTGCTGCTTTTAAGATTCTCTCTTTGTCTTGAACCTTTTGCATTTTGATGATGATGTGTCTTGGTGTGGGCTTCTTGGAGTTCGTCTACTTTGGGACTCTCTGTGCTTCCTGGACTTGTATGTCTGTTTCCTTCACCAAGTTAGGGAAGTTTCTACCATTATTGTTTCAAATAGGTTTTTGATTTATTGTTCTCTCTCTTCTCCTTCTGGCACCCCCAAGATGCAAATGTTGGCACACTTGAAGTTGTCCCAGAGGCTCCTTACAATATCCTCATTTTTGTGGATTCTTTTTTCTTTTTGCTGTTCTGATTGGGTGTTTTTTGCTTCTTTATATTCCAAATCGATGGTTTGCTTCTTTGCTTTACCTGCTCTACTATTGAATCTGTGTAAATTATTATTTATTTCAGTTGGTGCCTCCTTCATTTCTGACTGGCCCGATTTTATGCTCTTGAGCTCCTCACTCAGTTTGCTGAAGTTCTCACTAAGTCCATTGAGCATTCTTATAAGCAGTTTTGAACTCAGCATCTATCTCCATTTCGCTTAGTTCTTTTCCTGGGGTTTTGTTCTGTTCTTTCATTTGGGACCTGTTTCTTTGTCTCCTCATTTTAGCTGCCTCCTTGTGTTTGTTTCTATGTATTACTTAACAAGTTATGGGTCTAGCTGAGACCAGATGCCGCTTTTTTGAAAGAATTTAGGAAAACCTGAAACAGGATCCCAGACAGGCCAATCCTATAGTTAACCAACTGGCAACAGCTTGGGTGGGCCTGAAAGCTGGGTGGGGCAGGGCCTCAGGGAATCACAGGGCGGGGCTACCAGTGTGAGCCAAGTTGCTGGAGTCCCAGATATGGCGACTGTCTGCCGCCCCAGGAAAGGGCTCACCAAAGGAACAAAGGCCTCTGACTGCACGTCTGTTCTGGAGAAAGCCCCCTCTCCAGCCCTCGCTCCAATGCCAAACAGCTCAGTTCTTTCCTGTATGTCTCTGGTGCCCCTCAAGCTGCCTCCCCTCCAAGCTTAGAGGGAATGAGTCTGATAAGTCCGTGCGTGGACCCTTTAAGGAGCTGCCTGGGGCTCCAGCCGCGTCAGCTTCCCCGAGTCTTTGTTCCTGCTGGTTTTTCCAGCCAGAAGTTATGGGGACTTCTCTGCCTGGCACTGGGACCCTGAGCGGGGCACCTGGTGAGAGACGAGAACCCCTCAGTCCTCAGGGAGGACCGTCCCAACCGAGGTATCCTCCTGATTTTTATCCACCACACGTAGGTGTGGGACCAGACCATCGTGCCTCCGCCCTCCTACCAGTCTCGGTGTGGCTGCTGCTTTAATTCTGTAGTTGTAGGACTTCCATTCAGCTTGATTTCAGGCAGTTTTTGAATGACGGTTGTTCTATAGTTTAGTTGTAACTGTGATGTGGTTGTGGGAGGACGAGATACCGCATTTACCTACCCACCATCTTGACTGGAAGTCGGGAGGAGATCCAGTCTGTAATTTGAAGATGAGAAAACTGAAGCTTAGAGAAGTTATATGTCTGCCCTGAAGCCATAACAAATTGTAGAGCCCACATGAGAACCTAGGCCTCCTCATGTGGCATGGATTCCATTCTAACATCCTACGTCTGTCACTGCCACATTTCCAGCTGGAGAGTTTCAGAATTTGAGGAGTTTTTAAAGAGTGATCTTTTACATCTTTAAATAGAGAACTGAAAATGAAGATGTTGAACTGAACACTTTCACTGGAATGTCTAGTGTTGCTAATATCAGGCATGTCTCAGTGTCATATTATCAAACAATGTGATATTTATTTATTCATTCACTTATCAAACATTTATTGAGCATATACAATATGCCAGGCCCTGAAGCAAGGGAAATGAAAAAGCACATATAACCTAGTAATAATTTTAAGCCATGCACCCCTATCCAGTTAATCTGGTCCTGCCCCTTGGTCTTGGCAGCCCTTATACAGAAAATAAGTGCATCACTGTGAAACACAGTTTTCTGAAGACCCTCTGGCAACATTCACTTACTAACAGTTCTTGATTGCAGCCCCTGTGGATGGTAGTCTGATAGGAATCTTGGAAATCCAGAAAGTAGAGAAGCATTAGCTTCTTATATTTCATCCACCACTTGAATCTTAGCATTCTTTATAGCATTCATGGTAAGTCCTGCCAGGTAGGACAAGTTGTGTCATCAATTAGACACCAAGACCTAGTCCTACCCCTTGGCACAATTATTCCACTGTCTTGGCAAAGATCCCAGCTAGATAATTTGGGCTACAAAGAAAGCATGGCTATATATTAGTAAACTCACAAATCACATCTTATGAACATTGAGAATGGTCTTTCCTTGTGTCAATATGGCAACGTGGGCATATCTTGAGGAGATGCATGCAGAAGCCCTAAGCCAAGCTATCCCTGGTGTCCTGACCATTGACATCAATAACTGCCAGGTGTGTTGCAAGTGTCTCAGCATGTGCCAATGAGACTGTGTCTACAGAGACGGCATTGAAGAAGCTCTGTGTGGTGCTCTTTGATTTGTTTTCTGCAGTCCTTGAAATCACCTTCAATATACTGAATGGTAAACATCCTGTCTCCACCATAGATCCACACTGTAAAGAAAAGGTATAGACTGACTTTGTTTAAAATGTAAGTGACAATTTGGTCACTTAAAACCAAGAATGATGTTCTTTAGATGGAAGGCAAATGATACTAGAGAGAAACATGTAACTTTAGGAATGAAGGTAGAAAAATGGAATGGTAAATAGTTGGGTAAATATAATCAATTGATTCCTTTTCTTGAGTTCTGTAAACTATGTGTCATGATTGAAAGTAAAAATTATAACATTATCTGATGGGGTGTCCAATGCATGTATATGTAACATATAATAATTACAATATATACGGAAGAGAAAAAGGACTTATATGGTGGGTAGGGTTTCTATATTACTCTTAAAGTAGTAAAACATTAATTCAAGTAAACTAAAAAATTAAAAATATATATTGCAATCCCAGAACAACCACTAAAAATACACAGAAAGATATAGTAAAAATCTAATAAATCAATAAATAAATTGAAATTGAGTACTAAAAAAATAATAATTCAAAAGTAGATAATAAAGGAGAAAAACACAAAATATATATAATAAAAAGGTAGATCTAAATCCTAACATATAAACAATAAATGTACATGGTTCTAAACACACCAATAAAAATATAGAGATTGAGTGGATTCCAAAACGGTGGCAGAGTGAATGGAAGCTACACAGACCATCTCCCAGGATCAAACTGAAATTGTAACTAAAATAAAGACAAATCGCTGGGGAAAAGCAACAGAAAAGCATCTGGAGAGGACCCATATAATCAGAGATAGGAAAAAAGGACACTGAATTGAGCCTGGTAGGTCTGTGGAGGTGCCAGAGGGCTGGCTGGGAGCCCACAGACAGCAGCTGTTTTAGCTCTGAGCAGCTCCCTCGGGTTAAAATCCCAAGCTGGCTCCACAGCGCAGAGGGCCAGGATGCAGCACTAAATTAGCTACAGCCACTTACCTTGGGCTCCTGCAGAGGGGGAGTAGACTGGACTGGAACTGTGTAGGGACACTCGAGATTTGGAGGGTGCTCAGAGGTTTTGCTGAGTCATGGCCACATAAGATGGTGGCCATCATGCTTGGGGAGCCCCTTCCCACAGCTTTGTGGAGAAGCCACAGACTCTCCCTTGGAGATTTAACCCCACCCAGCTGGGCCAAAAAATGCAAATTGAGGATCATTAACAACCAGCATCTGCCCACCCCCTGGAAATCCTCTTATGCTGAACACCTGAGGGAGTTTATTCAGCTGAGGGCTACAACCCAAGGCTCATCAAGTAACTGGGTTACCAAGGAGAGCAAGGAAGAAATTTAAAAATTCTTTGAAACCAATGAAAATGAACACAAAACAACACAAAATCTATGGGATGCAGCAAAAGCAGTTCTGAGAGGGAACTACAGGCCTACCTCAAGAAATAAGAAAAATTTCTAATGAACTATCTAACCTCACAACTTAAGAACTAGAAAGCAAACAAAAAGAAAACCCCAGAGAAAGTAGAAGGAAGAAAATAGTAAAGATCAGAGCAGAAATAAATGACATAGAGACCAAAAATACAATTCAAAGGATAAATGACACAAAGAGCTGGTTCTTTAAAAAGATAAACAAGATTGATAAACCCTTAGCTAGACTCACCAAGAAACAAAGAGAGAAAACCCAAATAAACAAAATCAGAAATGAAAGAGAAGTAACAACTGGCACCACAGAAATGCAAAGGATCATTAACAAATACTATAAACAATTATATGGCAACAAATTGACCAATCTAGGTGAAATGCATACATTTCTAGAAACACATAGTCTCCCAAAACTAGACAAGAAAGAGATACGAAACTTGAACAGACCACTAACAAATAAGGATCTTGAAGATGTATTCAAGATTCTCACAACAATCAAAAGCCCAGGCCAGAACAACTTCTTGGGGGAGTTTTACTGAACATTCAAAGAACTAACACCAAGTCTTCTCAAACTATTCAAAAAATTTCAAGAAGGAAGACTTCCAAACTCTTCTTACAAGGCCAGCATAATTCTAATTCCAAAACCAGATAAAGACACTACAAAGAAGATCATGGGTCTGAACTACCTGTGATAACTTACTTAACTGCATTTCATTTATCTCATCTTCGGTAGAGGTCTCTTGTTCTTTCATTTGGGATTTGTTTCTTTGTTTCACCATTTTGGCTATCTCAGTGGGTTACGGAGCTTGCCAAATTTTTCCTGTGGGTGTTGGTGTTTTGCTGTTTGTGGCTTCCTCTATTGGGTAAGATGAGCATGGGAGGACACACGTTAAACACCACTGTCAAGTCTTACTTTTCTGGGTAGATTTGCAAGCCCAGAAACGGTTCAGTTATCCTCTAACTTTTTGCCTGAAGGCTATTAGTCTTAGTTAATTAAAGAGCCTTGGCTTCTTAGTTGAATAAAAACTTTCTCAGGTGTTCAGCATAAGAGGATTTCCCGAAGGTGGGGCAGATGCTGGTTGTTAATTAGCCTCAATTTGCATTTGCTCAGCCCACTGAGTAGGGTTGAATCTTCAATGGAGGGGCTGCTGCCTCTTTCCAGAGCCCTGGGAAAAGTAAGATGACCACCATCCTTTGTGGCTGCAACTCAGCAAAACCTCTGAGCACCCTCCAAATCTCGAGTATCTCCACACAGTTCCAGTCCAGTCCACCCTCCCTCTTCCAGAGCCCAAGGTCAGTGCCTGTAGCCAATTTAGTGCTCTGTCCCAACCCTCTGTGCTGTGGAGCCAGCTAGGGATTTTAACCCCAAGGGCACTGCTCACAGGTAATACCACTGTTGTCTGTGGGCTCTCAGACCCCTCTTATGCCTCTGTAATCCTCACAATCTTGAAAAAGAAGGACAAAGTAGGTGGGATCACATTACCAGATATCAGGTTATACTACAAAGCTACTGTAAACCAAACAGCCTGGTACTGGCACAAGAACAGGCATATAGATCAATAGAACAGAACAGAGAATCCAGAAATTGATCCAAGACATTATGCTCAATTAATATTTGACAAAGGTGGCAAGAGCATACAATGGAGTAAGACAGCTTTTTTAATAAGTGGTGTTGGGAGCATTGGACAGCCAAGTGCAATAAATAAATAAATAAATAAATAAATAAATCTAAACTATCAACTTACACCATACACAAGAATAAACTCAAAATGCTTAAAAAATTTAAATGTGACTTGTGAATCCATCAAAATCCTAGAAGAAAATGTAGGCAACAAAATTTCAGACATCATACACAGAAAAATTTTTACTAATACATCTCACCTAAGGCCACAGAAACCAAGAAAAAAATAAATACATGGGCCTACATCAAACTAAAAAGCTTCTGCATGGCAAAAGAAACAACCATCAAAATGGAAAAGAAACCCTCTGTATGGGAGAGCATAATTGCCAATGATACATCAGATAAGGGGTTAATTCCCAAAACTATAGAGTGCTCATACAACTCAACAAAACGAAGACAAAGAACCCAATTAAAAAACGGGCAGAGGTGCTAAATAGACACCTCTCCAATCAGGACATACAAATGGCCAAGAGACATATGAAGAAATGCTCAACATCATTAATCATCACAGAGATGCAATTTAAAACAACTATGAGTTATCACCTCACACTTGCCAGAATGGCTGCCATCAACAAATCATCAAACAACAAGTGCTGGCAAGGGTGTGGAGAAAAGGGGACTCCAGTACACTGCTGGTGGGAATGCAGACTGTTGCTGCCACTATGGAAAACATTATGGTGCTTCCTCAAAAAATTAAAAATTGAATTGCCATTTGACCCAGTGATTTCACTTCTAGGACTATATCTTAAGAAGCCTGAAAGACCAATCAGAAAGAATATATATATCCCTATGTTTATAGCAGCACTATTTACAATCGCTAAGATCTGGAAAAAGCCCAAGTGTCCATCAATAGAGGAGTGGATAAAAAAGCTGTGGTACATATATACAATGGAATAGTATGCAGCTGTAAGAAAGAAAGATCTCTTATTCTTTGAGACAACCTGGAGGGACCTTGAGAGTATCATGCTAAGCGAAATAAGCCAATCTGAGAAAGACAAATTCCATGTGATCTATATTATTGTGAAATATAATGAACAAGGTGGGTTGATGAATGAAACAGACCCAGAGACATAGAAACGATTATAGTTCATACTGACAAACATCAGAATAGGAGGGGTGGGGAGATAAATGAGATAAACCAAAGAACTCATGTGCATGTATGCATAACCAATGGACATAGACAACAATGCTAGGGGGTGAGGGGGTGTGATGGGAAGGAGGGTATCTAGGGGGGAAAAGGGAGAAACATCTGTAACAAGAATAAATTAATAAAAATTGGAAAAAATAAAAAATACAATCAAATAGGAAAAAAATACAGGACTGTCATTTAAAAAGATCTAATTACATATTATGTACAAGAAACACACTTCAAATATATTGTTATAAGTATGTAAAAGTAAAAAGATAAGAAGATATACTATGTAAATACTAATCAAAAGAAAGCTGCAGTAACTATATTAATATCAGACAAAGTAGACTTTAAAGCAAGGAAAATGAAGATAAAAAGGGAGATTATGATAATGGGTTAATCTATCAAGGAGTTATAACAACTCTAAATGCATATGTATCTAACAATAGAGCTTCAAAATACATAAAGCATAAATTAATAAAACAGAAAGGTAAAATGGGAAAATCCACACTTTTAATCGGAAGCTTCAATACTTATTTTAGTAATTGATAAAACAAGTATACAGAAAATCAGCAAGATATAGAACCGAACCACCTGCTCTAACTGACATTTTTAGAGCAGCCTGATCAATGAAATAGAACACACTTTCTTTTCAAATACACATGGACCATTCACTAATATTGACCATATTCTGGAATTATAGGACAATTTTCACAAATTTAAAGAATAAAAATCATATAATGTACGTTCTCTAATTTCAAAGAAATTAAACTAGAGATCAATAACAAAAAAAGGACTGAAGCCCAGCCAGTACAACTCTGTGGTTGAGCATTGACCCATGGGCCAAAAAGTCACTGGTTCGATTCCTGTCAGGGCACATGCCCAGGTTTTGGGTTCAATCCCCAGTATGGGGCATGCAGGAGGCAGCCAGTTGATGTTTGTCTTTCATCGATGTTTCTCTCTCTCTAAAAAATCAATAAAACATATATATATATTTTTTTAAGTGACAAATATCTCCAAATATTTGGAAATCTAAAACACTACTTCTAAATAAATAACCAGTGGGTCAAAGAAGAAATCTCAAGGGAAATTAGAAAATATTTTGAATTTAATAAAAATGAAATCACAACATATCAAAATTTGAGGGATCCAGTTAACACAGAGAAATTTGTAGGTATAAATGCTAGCTTTAGAAAACAAAAATGATTTTAAATCAATAATCTAAGCTTCTTCCTTAGGAAACTAGAAAAATGGCAAAATAACCCAAAGCAAATAGAAGAAAGGAAAAAATAAGAGCAGAAATCAGTGAAATTAAAAACAGAAAAACAGTTGAGAAATAAAATTAAAAATTGATTCCTCAAATAGATCAATCAAATTTGGTAAATTTTTAGAAATAAATAAATAAAAAGGAGAGAAGACACAATATAAGAAATGAAAGAGAGGAAATCACTAAAAACTCTATAGACATTCATAGGATGAGAGAATAATACAAAACTATATATATGCATTTGACTACTTAGATGAAATAGACCAAAGCCTTCAGGGCCACAGATTATTAATACTCACCCTAGAATAAACAAGCATACCTGACCAGTTATATCTATATCTATTACATGGATTGTAGTTAAAAACCTGCCAAAATAAAACAAAAATAAACACAACACTCCAGGACCAGAAGATTGTACTGACAACTTATGCCCAATGTATTTTTTTAAAAAATAACACCAATTCTACACAATCAACATCATACTGGAGGTTCTAGTCAAAGCAATAAGGCAAGAAAAAGAAGCAAAAGATATATAGATTGAAAAGGAAGAAATGAAACAGTCCCTGTTCTCAGGCAATAGTTGTCTCAGGAAACATAATGTTACATAGAAACCCCAAGGAATATACCAAAAACTTTGTAGAACTAATACATGAGCATAGTAAAAATGGAAAGATACAAGGTTAACAGAGAAAAATAAATTATGTGTTAGCAATGAACAATTAGAAACCAGTTTTTTAAAACACCATTGATAATAAATAGGTCTTAAATAAATAAATATTTTGGTATAAAGCTAACATATACAGGATCTGTATGCTAAAAACTACAAAATAATGATGAAAAAAATCAAAGGAGACCTATAAAGATGGAGAGCCACACAATGGTCATGGGTTGGAAAACTCAATAGCCAAATCTCCCCAAATTGATCTATAAACTTAATGCAACTCTAATAAAAATCCAAGAAGGACTTTTTTAAAACACAGATTGACTAAGTAATTCTAAAATGTATAAGGGAAGCCAAAGCGACGAGTCTATATAAAAATTTCTCAGAAAAGAAGACTGGAGGATTCATATTGACCAATTTTAAGACTTGCTATATAACTACAGTACTATAATACGGTGTGATATAAGCAAAGGAACAGACACACCGTTCAATGGAACAGAACAGAGTACAGATTTTAATTTCCTGAATTTATTGGGCAATCATTTTTCAACCACCTGAATTGCCAAGAAGTTGGTGTTTAAGGATAATCTCCCCTCTGTTGATCTCATTATCTAGGAACCCTACATGGACCGTCTTGGGAGCAACCTCAGGAATAGGTTTTCTTCTGTAAATCCAGTTGGCTCCCAGCATGCTGGTCCCTGTGGCACTACTGGGGGTGGGAGCTCAGTGTTGGCAGTGAACAGTGTCAGTTGTGCTGTCGGAACCCCAGACAAAGGTTCAGCAAAGCAGCAGATACGCTCTGGCAAATCACTCCCAGTTGGGAGAAAATAAAGATTTTGAGGTAATTAATCAGTCCCACTATTGTCCCTTTGCCACAATTTGAGCCATCAATTTTTAGCAAATCAAGAAGATCAGGGATATGTTTAGATACCAATAATCTTCATTGACAACAGTATCAAAAACAAGAGGAGGCATTAACAGAGCACCAAAGTTTACTTGAATGCCTACATGAACAGTGACTGAACCTGGCTTCACTCTCACTTGGACCACTCTCCTAAGATGCAGTATAAAAAGCCACATTCATAGTGCTTGCAAAAACTATATCTATATTTATTATCTATATATCTATATCTAATCTATTAGATACATAGAAATTTATAAAATACATCTATATCTATTAGATACATAAAAATATATAAAATATATCTATAGTGTGGTATTGTCTACCAAGTGCCCATGGGATCCTGTTTACCTCCACCCAACTTCTAATCAACTAGGCACAGGCTAAAATTCTCCATAATTTGATTTTTAAGAAAACTTAAAGGACATAAAATATACTCTTACATATGACATTTGCCATAGGTTTCTCAAAAATACCTTTTATCAACTTAAGAAAGGTCCCATCTAGGTCTAGTTTGTTAACTTTTTAGAGTGCCGTATACAAGCATTGCGATGCTGTTAATGTGGTAAATTAAACAGGTAGAGATTCTAGTGTTGAACTTTATGAATGAAGTCTACCTCATCAGTTCATATGTGTATATTCATAAACTGCTGGGTTAAATTTGCTAAAGTTTATTTGGGATTTTTGCCACTATAGTTATAATTAAGACTGGTGTATAATTTAATTTCTTGTATTTTTTTATCTGACTTAAATATTAACAACCTCTATAATACCCCCCTTTTTTTTCACATGAGTTGGCCATATGTTTTAGTCAACTGTAGGGAACAATTACATTTTCATCCTCCATAAGAAGCCAATAAAGTAAAATTGATTAAGCACAAAATAGCAATATAAAGTAATTGAAAAATAAGGTAAATATGAGAAGAAACATCTGAAAGGATTGAAAGTGGTTGCCTCTAGAAAAAATAGTGATAAAATTGGCAACTGCTTTTTGGATAAAAACTAAAGAAAAAATTTAGATCCCACAAAACTCAGGCATTTATTTTTAAATCTGCGACATCTTGTCACGTTTTTTTCTATTGAACTCAGAAATCATGGGTTGCTTCTTCCATCCAGTACATTTTGCATTTCCCTTTCTCTAACATGAAGGTTCTTTCCTCTACCCTGAAGCATGACAAAATATTGGATTTCTCCCAAGCAACTGTTGGAAGGTATTTTATTTTTCTTGGTGGTACGTGTCCCTAGTGGGAACGGAACCCAGGACTCTCTTGTCCGCAAGCCGACGCTCAACCGCTGAACCAAACTGGCCAAGGCTGGAAGGTATTTTTAAGCCCCTCCTCCCATTAGAAAGCATACAGTAAAATCATCTTTATATTTATTTTAAAATGTTCTATGTACTTCTAGTCTGGTTACAGAATTTTGTACAAGTCATGCACTGGATGGTTGGGTGTTTTTTTGTTTGTTTGCTTGCTTTTATTTTTGGCATATGGTTGAGTGAACAGTCCTGTGGCTTTGCTTGAACAACTAGTTCGGAATATAGTGATGGCTGCTGGAGGTATCCTTGGGTGATGATGCTATCAGGAGGCACATCCTAGACCGAATCTAGGCTGATTGGGACTGGTTGGCCCTTTATAGACACTGTTCATGACAAGGCTGAGCTGGAGAGGAGAGTATATCTGCCACTTGTAGGATCATCACTTTAAAGCAGAATTCAAACTGGTGGAAGATAAGTTAAAAACCAATCATGACAAAAGGTGTTATTTTTTGATTTGTTGTTTGCAATAAAAATTGAATTGTTTTTTGTTAGAATAGTTAAAGCAGTAGATTTTTAGTTTTCTGGAATTTTAAAAAATTGCTGCTGTTTGTAAGCATATTTGTTTTACCTTGTAGTTATGCCTAGAGGAAGCTGCATTTTCTCTAAATTAACATTTGCCATTTAATCAGCATCTAAGGTTCACTGTAGTAGTCTGCAGCTCCCTCCCATTTTTTTTGGTCATTGTTGTTATTGTTTAGTGTGGTGAGGTACTTTTCATTGAGAATTGAGGCCACAAGTGGTTGCCATTTTGAACTTGTGGGGAAACTTCTTAAAATCAGGATTTCAGAAACTCAAGATAAATCTGGTTGCTTCTGGAAACTTCTTAAAATCAGGATTTCAGAAACTCAAAATAAATCTGGTTGCTTCTGCTATTTGTTTTCTTGTCAAATTTTTGAAGAGTTTCAGACTAACCTTTTCAATTCTGAGGGCTGGTTGGCTATGGTATTTAAAGGCTGTGATTGAGTTAAAGGAATGAATGCTAGATAATAGGAAGAGGAATAATGAGGTCTGGGAGTATATTGACATTCAGGTTCTGATTAGATTGCAGAAAGGACAATTACAGTAGATGGGGCTGAACTATAGTTGATTGGATTAAAGTGTGGCTGGTTTGATTATCTAATTAAAGAGCAATCTGATTTATGTTATGTCTAATAAAGGTAATTATATGAGGAGCCTGGGGGGGGAAGGGTATTGGTAACTTTGTGTATCTGCGGGTGTGGAGGATACTGGAGACTTTCTGCAGGACATTTGAGTTGATCTTGAGGGCTGGCACAATGGAGAGCAAGACTTTCTAGGAAGAGTATGTCCAAAGGTAACAGTTATGAAAGGATATCTTCTATTTAGAAACAGTGAAAAGTTCAGGGTGGTTGCTGCATGGTGTGGAGTACAGGCAAATGGCTAAGTGGGTTCTATTATTAGAGACCTTGTAGAAAAAATAAAAAGAATTTCAAATCAATCATAAAAGGGAGAGTGGGAGGAGATTTTCAAGTAGGAGAGTGAAACTACCAGGTTTGCTTCTTACAAGGATTACTGAAGATAGCATATAGAAGATAGACAAGAATGAGATACTGGTGATAGGGCACCTGTGAGTAGGGGGAAGGAAGCATAATTCCTAGATTAAAGCAAGTGGTAGGAAAGGAGAGATGAAGGACAGTAATCCAGGAGAAAAAAAAAAAAAGATTCTTATTTGGCCAATTTGTTAGATGGTAACACCACAATATTTCTTCTTGGCATGTAGATGATTTATTGTCATTTAATAAAGGGATTTTGCTAAAGGTGTATTCACAGTTGTCATTGCCACGAGAAGGGGAGAGGCTGAAAGACTAGCATGTATTTCCCAGCCAGTGTTTTCAAACTAGGTCCCAGGAAGCACAGGATTCAAGAAATATTAACAGAGACTTTGTAGAAGAAAAAACATACAATAATTCAGAACTTTTAGGAATATTCTACACCTCTCTTGGAGGGTCACAGTGGAAACAAGCATATTAAAGACTTACAGTAGCCCTGGCTGGTTTGGCTCAGCAGTTAGAGCATCAGCCCCATGGACCAAAGAGTCGCAGGTTCAATTCAGGTCAAGGGCATGTACCTTGGCTGCAGTTAGGTTCCCAGCCCTGGTCAGGGTCATGCAGGAGGCAACCAATCCTTGTGTCTATCTCACATCAGTGTTTCTCTCCTCCCCGCCCCCCAACTCTATCTGAAGATAAATGGAAAAAGATCCTCTGGTGAGGATTAAAAAACAAAAGACTCACAGTAAAGAAGCTGTTAAATTTTATCCCAGTATTTCCTATAGTTATCTGAATTTAGAACACTTTTCTCACAGAACACACATTTTGGGACACTGCTATATAGAAGAACTATAACTGGATGGAATGCAGTTTTTGTGCTACAAAGTTTGAGGTACAGGTAGGATTCTATTTTCCAAGGATAACTGTGTTTGAATCAGAAGAGATAACTCTAGTGGGGTGCCATCAAATGTTTACAAGCCAACTTGGAGGTTGGGGAGAGGCAGGGGAGTGTTGGACGTGTAAGGAGATAGATACAGGAGGAAGTATGAAGAGCAGGACAGCAGACTCACTGACGCAGTATTATAGAATTTGAAGGCAGCTTTGAGTCCTCTTTGGAGGTTTAAGGTAATTTGATTTTAAGTGAAATAAACCAGCAATGGTTGTGCCATTTTCTCCAGCTTCCTGGGTTTAGGAACTGAGAAGACAGGGGCTAAGTTTAACCAAGATTTGTGTTTTTCCAGGAAATAAAAAATGCATGAGAAAGTTAGGACTATATATAATCTCTGGTGGGTAAGGAAGGAGTAAGCATATGAAGGAGTAATGAGAATGGAGAGGTAATGGGGTCTTTGGATTGGAGGTCTCAAGCTATCAGAGGACACCTGGAGTTGGGGTACTGAATTAAGTAAGTGGAAAGGAGGAGATAGAGTTAAGATTTTGGAGGTAAAACACACACTGGTAGTGATAAGAACTAAGGTATGGCAAGGAAAGAAATGATCAGAAGTGAGGAGCTCAAGGTGTTAGGTAAGTCATGCTAAGCACATCCAGGATTGTGGTGGATGAGGAGGGAGGAGGAAAACTGCTGAGCCAGGTACTAACCCTCCAGGTTTCATGAGAACAGGGAATTCTATAAATGACAGCAACAGCATGGATGTATTGCTGGATTGTATGCGCTTTAAGAAAGTTTTAAAGAAAATAGAAGAAATGTTTTCGAAAGAACAAAGACACTCATCCGACTTTTAGATTTTAGACTTTGAGGTGATGCAGAGGAAAACGACTTCTACTTTGGGAAGCTGCAGGGAGAAGTGACCTCCTCGGGGAACAGCCAGGTTCCACTGCAAGTCAAGAAGGTAAATGGAAGGTTCAAGAGGTGACTGAGGATTTAGAATAGTCTACTGATTAGGTGCAGCATTTCAGAGGGCAGTGGAAGAGTTTAGGAGAATGGGAGATGGTTGGACTCTCATGAGGTGAGGGTCAAACTGATGATAAAACTGCACTGCTTGAGGTGTGATGGGATTGGTTCCAAGGGAGGACTGTCAACTCAAGTGGAGGCCAATAAAATTAGGGGGGAGGGGGCATCACTCTGCTTTGGCTGAAACACCAGGAAAGCAGTTTTGTAATTAGATCTCTTACGCCCTCTCCAGTTCCTGAGGTGCCTTCTTTCTTTTAATTAATTAATTAATTAATTAATTTTTGTTACAGATATTTCTCCCATCCCCCCAACTGATTCCCTGTCCCTCCTCGCTTCCCACCCTGTCCCCAACTTTGTTGTCTATGTCCATTGTTCATACACACATGCATATAAGTTCTGTGGTTTATCTCTCCCCCACCATGCCCTCTTCTGCGGTTATCAGTCTGTACCCCACTTCCACATCTCTGGGTCTACCCCATTCCTCATCCGGTTATGTTCATTATATTCCACAGATAAGTGAGATCATATGATATTTATCTTTCTCTGTTTGACTTGTTTCCTTTGGATACTACTTTCCAGGTCCTTCCATGTCATCTTGAAGGATAAGAGACCTTTCTTTCTTACAGCTGCATAATACTCCATTATGTATATACACCACTGGTTTTTTATCCAATCATCTACTGATGGACATTAGGGCTGTTTCCAGATCTTAGCTATTGTAAATAGTGCTCCTACAAACATGGGGGTACATATATTCTTTCTGATTGGTGCTTCAGACTTCTCAGGGTATATTCCTAGAAGTGGGATCACTGGGTCAAATGGCAATTCAATTTTTAATTTTTTGAGATAACACCATAGTGTTTTCCATAGTGGCTACACCAGTCTGTATTCCCACCAGCAGTGTCTAGAGTCCCCTTTTCTCCACACCCTCGCCAACACTTGTTGTTTGATGATTTGTTGATGGCAGCCATTCTGACAGGTGTGAGGTGATACCTCATTGTTTTTTTAATTTGCATCTCTTTGATAATTAGCCTCTGCCCATTTTTAAATTGAATTCTTTCTTTTACTTTTGTTGAGTTGTATGAGCACACTCTATATATTAGAAAGTAACCCCTTATCTGATATATCATTGGCAATTATGCTCTCCCATACAGTGGGTTGCCTTTCCATTTTGATGATTGTAGCTTTTGCTGTGCAGAAGCTTTTTAATTTGATGTAGTCCCATGTACTTATTTTCTCATTTGTTTCTTTGGCCTTAGGTGATGTATCAGTGAAAATTCTGCTGCATATGATGTCTGAAATTTTGTTGCCTACATTTTCTCCTAGGATTTTTATAGATTCACAAGTCACATTTAAGTCTTTTATCCATTTTGAGTTTATTCTTGTGTATGGTGTAAGTTGATGGTTTAGTTTCATTATTTTGCATATAGCTGTCCAATTCTCCTAACACCATTTATTAGAGAGGCTGTCTTTACAACATTGTGTGCTCTTGCCAGCTTTGTCAAATATTAATTGAGCATATTGCCTTGTGTCCATTTCTGGTTTCTCTGTTCGGTTCCACTGGTTTATATGCCTGTTCTTGTGCCAGTACCAGGCTGTTTTGATTACAGTGGCTTTGTAGTATAACCTGAAATCTGTTAATGTGATCCCTCCAACTTTGTTCTTCTTTTTCAAGAATGTTGTGGCTATTTGTTTTTGTTTTTTTGGTTCCATATGAACTTTTGAAGCATTTGTTCTAGTTCTGTGACGTATATCGTTGGTATTTTGATGGGAACTGCATTAAATCTATAGATTGCTTTGGGTAGTATGGACATTTTAATGATGTTAATTCTTCCAATTCATGAACAAGATATGTGCTTCCACTTTTTTATATCTTCCTCTATTTTTTTTTCAATGACCTGTAGTTTTTTGTGAATAGGTCCTTCATTTCTTTGGTTAAGTTTATTCCTAAGTATCTTAATTTTTTTTGTGTGCAATGGTAAATGGGATTGTTTCTTAGTTTCACTTTCTGTGAGTTCATCCTTGGTGTATAAGAATGCCATCGATTTTTGACGTTAATTTTTTATCCTGCTACTTTGTCAAATTCATTTATTAAGTCTAGTAAATTTTTGATGGAGTCTTTCAGGTTTTCTACGTATAGTATCATGTCATCTGCAAATAATGAAAGTTTCACTTCCTCCTTTCCAATTTGGATCCCTTTTATTTTTCCTTCCTGTCTGATTGCTCTGGCTAAGACTTCCAGTACTATGTTAACGGTGGTGAAAGTGGGCATCCTTGTCTTTTTCCTGTTCTTAAGAAAAATGCTTTTAATTTTTGCCCATTGAGTATGATGTTGGCAGTAGGTCTTTCATATATGGCCTTTATTATGTCGAGATATGGTTCCTCTATTCCCAGATTGCTGAGTGTTTTTATCAGAAATAGGTGCTGGATTTTGTCAAATGCTTTTTCAGTGTCTATTGATATGATCATATGATTTTTATCTTTCATTTTATTTATGTGGTGTATCACGTTTATTGATTTGCAAATATTGTACCAGTCTTGCATCCCTGGGATGAATCCCACTTGGTCATGGCGAATAAAGTTTTTAATGTATTGCGGGCTTCGATTTGCTAGTATTTTGTTCAGGATTTTGGCATCTATGTTCATCAGGGATATTGGCCTGTATTTTTCTTTCTTTGCAGTATTTTTATCTGGCTCTGAAATTAGAATTATGCTGACCTCAGAAAACGAGGAAAACGAGTTTGGAAGTCTTCCTTCTTGAATTTGAAATAGTTTGAGGAGAATGGGTATTAATTCTTTGAATGTTCGGTAAAACTCCCCCATGAAGCCATCTGGGACTGGGCTTTTGTTTGCTGGGAAAGTATTGATTACATCTTCAATTTCTTCTGTTGTTATTGGTCTGTTCAAGTTCTCTATCTCTTCCAGGTTCAGTTTTGGGAGAGTATTTGTTTCTAGAAATTTGTCCATTTCACTTAGATTATTGAATTTGTTGCCGTATAATTGTTCATAATATTTGTTAACAATCCTTTGTATTTCTGTAGTGTCAGTTATTATTTCTCCTCTTTCATTTCTGATTTTGTGTATTTGGGTTCTCTCTCTTTGTTTCTTGGTGAGTCTAGCTAAGGGTCCATCAACTTGTTTATCTTTTCAAAGAACCAGCTCTTTGTTTCATTGATCCTTTGAAATGTTTTTTTCAGTCTCCATGTCATTTATTTCTGCTCTGATATTTACTATTTTCTTCCTTCTCCTTGCTCTGGAGTTTTCTTTTTGTTTGCTGTCTAGTTCTTTACTTTGTGAGGTTAGATGGTGTATTAGAAATTTTTCTTCCTTCTTGAGGTAGGTCTGTAGTGCTATGAACTTCCCTCTCAGAACTGCTTTTGCTGCATCCCATAGATTTTGTGTAGTTGTGTGTTTATTTTCATTGGCTACCAGGTAGTTTTTAATTTCTTCCTTGATCTCCATGGTAATCCATTCATTGTTCAATAACATGCTTTTTAGCCTCCATGTTTTCAAATGTCTTTGCATATTTTTGTTGCAATTGATTTCTAGTTGTATGCCATTGTGATCTGAGAAGATGCTTGATATGATTTCAATCATCTTGAACTCGTAGAGACTTAGTTTGTGCCCTGTGTGGTCTATCTTTGAAAATGTCCCATGTACACTTGAGAAGAATGTCAATTCTGGTGTTTGGGGGTGTAATTGTCTGTAGATATCTGTGAAATTCATTTGATTTAGCGTTTCATTTAGAGTCTGCGTTTTCTTGTTAATTTTTTGTCTAGAAGATCTATCCAGTGATGTCAGCAGGGTGTTGAAGTCCCCTACTATGATTGTATTGCTGTCGATTTCTCCTTTGAAGTTCTGCAAAAGATGTTTAATATACGTTGGTGCTCCTATATTGGGTGCATATGTGTTTACCAAGGTTATATCTTCCTGTTGGATAGATCCTTTCAATATTATGTAGTGGCCTTCTTTGTCTTTAGTTATGGCCTTCATTTTGAAATCTACTTTCTCAGATATGAGTATTGCTACCCCAGCTTTTTTTGCTTTCCATATGCTTGAAAGATTTTTTTCCATCCCTTCACTTTCAACCTATGTGAGTCTTTTATTGTGAGGTGGGTCTCTTGTCAACAACATACATGTGAGTCATGCTTTCTATCCAATCAGCTATTCTGTGTCTTTTTATCGGAGCATTCAAACCATTCTAAGGTGATAATTGACATGTACCTATTTATTGCCATTTTTGTTCAGTGTGGTTCTATTTTTCTTTCTGTTTCTTCTACTAATTACAACAGTCCTTTTAGCATATCTTGCAGTGCTTGTTTGTTGTTAATATATTTCCTTAGCCTTTTTTTTTTTTTTTTTTTTTGGGTCTGGAAAGCTCTTTATTTGACCTTCTATTTTGAATGATAGCCTTGCTGGATAGAGTAGTCTTGGATTCAGATCCTTGCTTTTTATAACCTTGATTACTTCATGCCATTCCCTTCTGGTCTGTAGTGTTTCTGTTGAGAAGTCAGCTGAGAGTCTTATGGGGTTTTCTTTGTAGGTAACCTGTTGCTTATCTCTTGGTGCCTTTAGGATTCTCTCTTTGTCTTTAATTTTTGGCATTTTAATCACTATGTGTCTTGGTGTGGCCTGTTTAGTTTCTTCTTTCTTGGGGCTCTCTGTGTTTCTTGAACTTAAATGACTTCTTTCTTCATCAAGTTTGGAAAGTTTTGTGTCACTATTTCTTCAAGTATATTCTCTAACCCTTGCCCATTTTCTTTCTCTTCCGGGACTGCTATGATGTGAATGTTATTACATTTCCAGTTGTCCCCCAGTTCTCTTAAGCTGTCTTCCTGTTTTTTGTTTTTTCCTTTGAGTTTTCTGATTAGTTTATTTTCTCTACCCTGTCTTCTAATTCACTGATCTGGTCCTCAGATTCATCTACTCTGCTGATTAGTCCTTACAATGTGTCCTTAGTTTTTGCTATGTCATTCTTTCTTTCCTCTTAGTTGGTTTTCAATGTTTCTATATCTTTACTCATGTTGTTGATGTCCTTACTCATGCTGTTGAGCTTACTCAAGATCATGGCTCTGAACTCTACCTCTGATAATTTGCTTAACTGCATTTTATTTATCTCATCTTTGATAGAGTTCTGTTGTTCTTTCATTTGGGATTTGCTTTTTTTTTTGTTTCACCATTTTTGCTATCTCAGTGGATTTTGGAGCCTGCCAAATTTTCCCTGTTGGTGTTGGTGTTCTGCTGTGTGGCTCCCTCTGCTGGGTTCAGATGAGCCTGGGTGGGTCCATGTTAAACACAACTGTCAAGTCTTACTTTCCTGGGTAGACTTGCAAGCCCAGGAAGGGTTCAGTTATCCTCCAGCTCTTTCCTGGTGGCTAGTAGTCTCAGTTATTCAGTGCCTTGGAATGTAGCCCAGGTGTTTTGCATAAAAGGATTTCTGGAAGGTGGGATAGATGCTGGTTATTAATGAGCTTCAATTTGTATTTCCTCACCTGGGAAAGTCTGAATCTTTGAGGGGTGGGGGCTGCTGCTTTCCCCTACATCTCAGGGAAGGAGCACCCTGGCCATCATCCTTTGTGGCCACAAATCAGCAAAAACTATGAGTGCCCTCCAAATCCCGGATGTCCCCACAGAGTTCCAGCCCATTTTGCCCTCCCTCTGCCGTAGCCTTCAGTTGAGTGGCTGTGGCTATTTTAACACTCTGTCCTGGCTCTCTGCACTGTGGCGTGGGCTTTGTCTTTATTCCCCAAGGGTGCTGTTCACAGCCAAGACTGCTGCTGTCTGTGAGCTCCCAGCCCACCACCCTCTCATGCTTCTACAGATCCTACCCATGTCCCTGGTTATATAGTCCTGTCCTGCTGCTGTTGCCTTTTTTTTTTTTTTTTTTGAGGATTTGTCTTTATTTTAGTTGTAATTCCTATTTTGTCCTGGAAGATTGTCTGCGTAGCTTCTAAACACTCCGCCTCCATTTTCACATCCTCTATGCCTATCTTATGTGCAGCTGGGTTGCACAGGCCTTTCTGGTGCCCCCGCACCCTGCAGGTCCCGCGGTAACTGGATGGCACAGTGTCTCCTGGGTCACGCAGGCCTCTCTGGTGCTTCAGCACTCCACAGGTCCCATGGATAACTAGATTGCACAGTCCCTGCTGGGTCACACAGTCCTCTCTTATGCTTTAGCATCCCGCAGGTCCCTTGGGTAATTGGATGGCACAGTCCCTGTTGGGTCGCACAGGCTTCTCAGGTGTTTCAACACCCTGCAGGTCCCTAGGGTAACTAGATCGCACAGTCTCTGCTGGGTCGCAAAGGCCTCTCTGATGCTTCAGCACCCCGCAGGTCCCCTGGGTAACTGGATGGCACAGTCCCTGCTGGGTCTCACAGGCCTCTCTGGTGCCCCTGCACCCTGCAGTTCCCATGGGCAGACAGCTGGATCACACCAGTCTCTCTTGGGCTCTGGCTTCCCACTACTCTTTGGGCTACTGGACCTCACAGGACTCTGTGGAGCCCCCGATTCCACCGCTGGCAGTTGGAGAGTGATGCTGCCCAGTGGGGCTCCACTCATGCTCAGCTTTTGCTACAGTTTTTGGGGATGAGTCTCAGCTGTTGGTCTGTGTTTCTGTTACCTGGGGATGGATGTCTGCTCCCCAGCCTCTGTTGCTGGGGGTATATCTAAACTGTGATCGGGCTGCTACTATGGAGGATGGTGCTGGGCTATGGGCTGTCTGCGGCTTCCGTGACCAGCACCTTGGGAGCTCCACTACTGTGCACTGGTCTGTGTTGACACAGAGTGTCCAGTGGTCCGATGGTGCCAGGCTTGCTGGTGGGCTCAGGTTGCTGGGCCCTAGCTGTTCCCACTGCCTCCTCCCAGGGAAGACCTGGAATCTTCTAACATGGTGGGACCTCCCCGCAGGGCAGGGAGAATCGCCCTTAAGAGCCACTTACCATGGTAGCGGGCTGCTCCCGTCCACAGCACAGGAACCTTCTGCTCTGTGGCTCTATACTGCTCGGGATTGGTCATGCACCTTCACATCCACTCACACTCTCTCACATACTCGCTCACTCTCTCACACACTCACCCTTCCTCTGGTCCTGCCCGCCGCCATCTTCCTGAGATGCCTTCTTTTAAATAGCAAACAGAGATGTGTCCACACTGCTTTTGTGCACTTTAACATGGGCACATGGTAGACTCAGCAAATACTCGAGCAGGAATAATTTTTAAGGAAGAGTTAGGGACAGCAACTGCCTCACCCATAACATATTAATAAGAACTTAGATGACATTACCACTCTCTAGGAATGTCCAGGAAAGTGCTTCCATCTGACCTTTCTCCCCTCACTTGCTGTATCCCCTGGGAAGGTGACATGTAACTGATTGAGGATAGATAGCTGTTTTCTCCTCAAGGTTCACCTTTGGTGGGGGTATTTTGCTCTCAGACTGTTTTCACACTGGAATACAGACCAAGATCCACTACAGGCCTGCTCTCTTGGGGCTCTGACTCTTGCATGTCTCTGCTTAAACAGGGTATGGTGTACCTAAACAGGTAAAGCAAGTTGTAATGTTTTTGCTGGTGGAGGGACTTGCCTTCAGTTTGTAAACCACATAACATCTGTGAAGGGCAATAAAGTGAAGCACACTAAAAGGAGGTTCCTGTATTTCCCCTCTACAAGGTCATTTAGGTTCGGGTGAACTAGTTTCTCCTGAGGGCAAACGTTGGTAAGAAAAACAGGGTGCTCTGGTGTATTTCAAAATGGTTCCTTTTCCCTCCCCATGCTAGAAGCAAGAAGGGGTTTTGCTTTGACATTAACTGTGGGAAACTGGTTGAGCTCATGGAAGTAAAACCCATAAAAGTATGCTCTACCACCCATGCCTGGTACCCTGGAGTTTGTACCTCTCAGAGTTATCCACACTTAACCTCCAGCAATTCATCAATTACAGTTCAGATTTTCATGTCCCAGCACTGGTTCCTTCTGAGATTTCTGTTCATGGGTTCTGTTGTGGTAAATTAAAATGCTTTGTATCTAAGTGTCTGACTCTTCAATTTGGAGGAGGAAGTAGTTTGCTCTTGACCTTACTTCTCTGACCATTCTAAGAAGAGCTACTAATTTTTCAGTTTTACTTGTTGTTAGGATGGAGTGGTTACATCTAAGCTTCTCTTATGCCTAACCAGAAACCAGAAGTACCCCCCTTAAGATTTAGAAGCATTAAACATTCTAATAATTTCAGTCTCTTGAAAACAGATTGGCTGAAGCTTTCTCACCTGCCCCAGCCTTTGTTAGTTTCTCTCTGTGATGCATTGCTAACCTGAAATTTTCTTTCACCATTATTCTGGTAATACTCTCTATCTCCCTTGTATGTTATTCTGTGTGTCCTGTATTTTGAGTCTTCTTGTCTTCTTTCTTAATTTACTTCCTCTTTATAATGGAGTACATCCTCCCATTGCTTTATGATCAAGGATATTTGAAATGTATTTGTTTTTAGAGTTTAATATATAATTTTTAAAAAATTTACCCTCTTATATGATTGAAAGTTGGGTAGATAAAAATCACTTCCTGTCAAGATGTAAAAGGTATTGTTGCACAATCCTATAGTTTGCTTTCTTGACTATTTCACTGCATATATGTAGCAGAAACTCAAGTATAGGTGAAGTCACATCAAACCCAGAAACACCATCCCAGACCCCCCACAGAGGAATGGCTGAAACCAGCTTCCCTCCCTCTCTCACCCCTCACTTTCTCTCGCTGTTCAAGCTGCTCTGCTCTGCCTGTTCTGTACCCCACTAAAGAGGGTTCCTTCTCAAAGGGATAAACCCCTCCTTGGTTGAGTCATCTGACTTCACAGCCCTCTCCCCCATGAGGTCTTCACCCAAACAAAGTTCTCTCATAACCTCTTTAATGTTCCACAGCACTTTGTGTTTGTCATATATTCTGTACTGTGCTATAATTTTTCCTTAAGCCCAAGGACCAACACTTAATTATTCCTGTCTTCTCACAGTGCTGGCCCATAGAAACTGTTTGTTTAATTGACTTGGATTAAAATAAAATTTCCTCTGGGATATCCTAACCATAAAAGAAGTGCACAAGCCTAGAGCTCAGTTGGTCCCAGATTTTTCTGGGTGGAATTCAAGACTGAAGTAGACAGGATTCATGGGCCATCACTTTAGACTCTCCCATCCAAATGAATTCAGAAAAAGATATTACCTCCTTAAATCATATGAACAGTCCCACAGAACACAAGACGCAACCCATCTACCTATCATCCTATTTCTGACACCAAGCTAACACCACAAGGTTAACACTGGTCATAGAGCCACCTCTGGGATAACGTCTACATTCTGACTGAAGTACTGCATTTCAGCATCTAATCTTATTGGTGAATTATTGGCCAACTCCCCATTCTTTAGCTTGCAAAACCTTGTAACAGACTTTCCAGAATAAGAGCAACACGATATGCCAGGAACTGTTCTAACCTTTTCAGTTATTTTAATTTGATCCTTCTGGGGACCCTATGAGACAGATTCTGTTAAGTTCACTTTAGAGATCAGAAACAGAGAGGCTTAAGTAATTTCCTCTAAGTTATACAGCTAGTAAGGACAGAGTTAGTATTCAAACCACAATACTTTACTGCCTCTATTTTTGTACAAGGCCCTGCTTTAGGTTGGTATTTCAACCACTTTGGTGACCATAGATAACTCTCTGGTGTGCAAATGCTATTTTTTCTGCCAGCCATATATTCCTTCAATTTCCTTTTAGGGGACCACTGTGTCACCCATGTGGCTCAAGTATAGTTATACCATCCCTTAGGCCTAGCAATCTGCTTTGTCACCTTATTGGCAATTGTGTTTGGTTCAGGGATGAAAATAACCTGGGTCAGAGGATGCAGATAAGTGCTGGGAATGTTGTGGGAATAACTGGCAAATAAAAGCTCTCCTCTGGGGTCACAACTTATAAGATGATGAATCCAAAGTTTTCAGAGGTCCCAGTGGAGATGGCCTGTCTGACATGGAGCTGACACAGAGGAAAGCAGGCCTGAGAAACAGCAGGGAGACACCAGTTCCTAGTGATATTGCTTGAGGCTCCTGGATGTCCCCATGCCAAGAGTCCTGGACTTTGCCACTGGTGTTCTAGTGGGCAACCATGGAATCACTAGAAGGTGCCTCCTCACAAGTTCTAGCTGACACACAGCCTGAGACTGTTTCTTCATGTGGCCATTGTGCCCAACTATATCTTCTTTAGAAAGCAATGACATGTTTCCCGGCTGCCGTGGCTCAGTGGTTGAGCGTTGACCCATGCACCAAGAAGTTGCCAGTTCGATTCCCGGTCAGGGCACATGCCCAGGTTGTGGGCCCCACATCCTGAGGGGCATGCAGGAGGTGGCCAATCGATGTTCTCATGTTCTCTCTCATCGATGTTTCTATTTCTCTCTCCCTCTCCCTCTCAAAATCAATAAAGAAAAAACATTATATAAAAAAAGAAAGAAGGCACTGACACACAGTTAATATGGGCCTCCAGTCTTCAGTCTAGTTGTACAAATTTGTTCTTTCTGGGGCAGTAGACGCTACCTTCCTTATTTGTTTTAAAATTGTGGTTTCTGTGAAATAGAATGTCTGCTCCAATGACCAAAAAGGTGAGTTCAGAAGTTTTGGAAATAGTTATGCCAGTGGTCTTTTCTGCCACACAGACACAAACACCCAAGGCTCTTGTCCAGGATCCAAATCCGTAATTCCTTCTGGTGCTCAGCATGTGACAGACCCTTTGGGAGCCGATAATCCCTGCTTAATGGGATATGAGGAGCACCAAGCAGGGAAGGAGGCCCCATAGCATCGTTCTCTCTTTTAAGTCCCCAAACTCCCACCACAAGACATTGTTTTGCTTAGATTTGCACACTAATTTACCCACAGCTACTGAGTACCTCTCACATTCCAGGCAGTGTGCTGGAATGACAGTGAGCATGATGCAGACCTTGCCCTCTGATGGGCAAAGTAGGGTGGCAATGTGCATGGGAATGTCCTAAAGAAGTGACACACCCAGTTTGTGCAGCCAGGGAAGCTTCCCAGAGGACCTGAGGTTGAAAGAGAAATCTGAGCAATGAGGGGGAATCAGGCCGGTCAGTGAAAGAAAAGGTATGAAGAAGAGAGACATGGAGACTGCAAGCACTGAAGCCTCGTTTAGAGGTAATTTTCAGGAGATGGGGCTGAGGAGTTAGCTGAGCAGGGAGCAGACTCTGAGGAGCCTGGCTGCCTTAGTCTGCTTGGGCTGTCACAACAAACCACCATAGACTGGGTGGTTTACACAACAGACATTTATTTCTCACAGTTTTGGAGGCTGGAAAGTCCAAGATCAAGGTGCTGGCCAATTTTATTTCTACTGAGAGCCTCTTCCAGGCTTGTAGGTGGCCATTATAACTCTGTGTTCTCACATGACTCCTTCTTGATCATATGGAGTGGGAGGGATGGAGGGAGGGAAAAAGGACAAACAGAGAAAGAAAAACAGAATATTCTAGTGTCTCTTCTTAGAAAAGCACTAATCTTATCATGAAGGCTCCCCTCATGACCTCATCTAACCCTAATTATCTCCCCCAAAGTCCCATCTTGAAATACCATCAGATTGGGGGTTGTGATTCAGCATATACATTTTAGGATGAATACGGTTCAGACCATAACACTGGCCAGTGGCTCTTTGATTTGTGCCATGGAACCTGGGAGGATTCTAAGTGCAAGTTGTAAATTATCCCCTGGGCCCAGCACCATACAACACTGGGTGGGGTAGAGAGCTGATAAGGCAAATGAATTAGCAAAAGAACATTTTGGGTGCAGATTTGATCTGATATTTCTACCTTATAATGTTTCCTAATAAAATGGAAAAACTTATAATGATAACAGCTAATAATGTATCAGGTGTGAGCTGGTAGCTGAGTGAAGCCTGGGGGCCTAGGCATGGAATGGCACCCTGAGGGAAGAACTGGGCAGCCCTATCCAAGCTTCTCTGTGAGCCTTGTTCCACAGGGCTTGCTTGGAGGCCTCAAGGCACAAGAAAGTGCTGAGTGTCAACACAGTTAGAGTCACATACGCTTTTGGTAGTGTCCTAGGATGTCAGAGTAGAAAGGGCCCTGGAGAGCCAAGTGCTGCTCCATGGTGTTTCCAAGATCTGTAGAGAAATGAAACATTAAGTTTTTTATAAAACTAAGTCTATTCCTTTTAAAGACATAAATTTACACTGAGATTGTGCTTTTTCTACTTTTTGCAGGGTGGGAGTCAAATATTCTTTATGATGAAATTATAGTCATTGGAGATGCTAAGCTTTTTCCTTTAATAGCTTTATTTGCCCACAATAAAAAATGATTGCCTCCTAGAAGTCCCTGTTGTCACTGGATGTCAATGTCTGGGAACTCCAGAGCTAGTCCAACTCTAGTTTTACAGAGTAGGAATGAGGCCCATAGCAGGGAAGTGATATGTCCAAGCTCACAGAGTTAGTTAGTGGCAAACCAGCCCTGGAACCCAAGAACTCTAATGCCTGGATTCCCTTCTACCATCCTCAGGGTAGTGGTGTGATATATATATATATTACTGGATTTACCAGCACTATTATTGGGTGAGCTCTCTGACGACTCATGAAAACACAGAAGAGAATAAAGACCTCATGTTGACATCAGACACTAAAAGGCGTCCCTCAGTTTTAGTCCCAAAGTCATAACATTTAAGGAGCCCTATTTTCTCTTCCCTATCTCCTTGCAATCAGTTGCTGGGTACTGCTGTGTTTCTTCTTCACCAGCTGGAAAGCTCTTGCTTTATTTTCAGTTGTTTTTGGAGTAGACAAAGCAATCTTCATGTAATGAGGGCCAAAAAAACAATGATCAGGATGAAGACTACTCAATCTTGAACATCTCTCTATAAAATCACACGAGAGAAAGGCTGTGTGCAGATGAGCTCTTGGAGATCATCACAAGATCTCCTGTCTTCTTAAAAAAAAAAAAAAAAAAAACCTAATTAATAGAGTTACTTAGGAACATACTGATAGACAAACAAGAACCTCAACTAACCTAACACAAGCAGATGCCACTATATTGATTTGAAAGCCATCACAGGTCTTAGGCTCAGGGTTTCATTTGTGTTTTCCATGATTCCTCCATGTAAAGGACAGGATTTCTGCATTCTTGAGTGGAGGACTGCAGCAAGGTAAGGCACTTCTTATGGATTCATTTATTCCTGGCACATAAATGTAAGAGTAAATGACATTAGGAAGAAAAAGTAGATGATGAAAAATCAATCCTCAAAATTCAGACTTTTTGAAAAGTAATATATATATATATGTATATATATATATTTATATACACAATCCTCACCCGAGGACATTTTTCCATTTTTTGTTCAGATAGAGCGGGAGGGAGAGAGAGGAAGAGAGAGAGAGAGAAACATCGATGTGAAAGGGACACATCAAGTGGCTGCCACCCGCACGACCAACCAGGGCCAGGGACAAACTGCAACCGAGGTACGTGCCCTTAGCGGGAACTGAACCCGGGTCTCTCTGTACCTCAGGCCGACGCTCCAACCGCTGAGCCAAATCGGCCAGGGTTAAAAGTAACATATATGTTTATTCATACATGTTTAATACATTTATATCCATAGATTTGTATTTTTATATATAAGTGTGTGTGCATATACATGTGCATGGTGTGTGTGTGTTTTGTGTGTGTGTGCACATTCATTCAGATATCCAGCAGAAAACTGAAATGTTCTTTTGAAGGCCTCAGGGCTCACAAGGTACTAAATATATTCAATTAGGGCAGTGTTGAGTAGCTGGGGAAGCTGATGTCAGGGGAAGGAAGCAAGAATTGTAATCCCCACTTGTGAAAGCCAGCCTCCAAGAGAGCCCACAGTGATTCTTAATTTTTTTTTAATATCAAACATTTCTTTTCCTAAAAAAAAAAAAAAAATTATTCGATGTTGGCAATTATTCGATATAGGATCTTTCTTTCTTTTTAAATTTTCATTTAATTAATTAATTTATTTTTGTTACAGATGTTTCTCCTTTTCCCCCCACTGATTTCCCCTTCCCTAACCCCCCCCCCTCTCCCCAGCTCTGTTGTCCATGTCCACTGTTCATGCACATATGCATATAAGTTCTGTGGTTTATATCTCCCCCAACACCCCCTCTTCTGGGGATAGTCAGTCTATATCCCACTTCCACCTCTCTGGGACTATCCCATTCCTCAGACTGTTATGTTTATTATATTCCACAAATAAGTGAGATCATATGATACTTGTCTTTCTCTGTTTGGCTTGTTTCGCTTAGGATGACACTTTCCAGATCCCTCCATGTCATCTCAAAGGATAAGAGATCTTTCTTTCTTACAGCTGCATAGTACTCCATTGTGTATATGTGCCACAGCTTTTTTATCCGTTTGTCTACTGATGGACATTTGGGCTGTTTCCATATCTTAGCTATTATAAATAGTGCTGCTATGAACATGGGGGTACATATATTCTTTCTGATTGGTGTTTCAGGCTTCTTCGGATATATTCCTAGAAGTGGGATCACTG
Organism: Molossus molossus; assembly: GCF_014108415.1. Classification (NCBI taxonomy): domain Eukaryota; kingdom Metazoa; phylum Chordata; class Mammalia; order Chiroptera; family Molossidae; genus Molossus; species Molossus molossus. The sequence goes on from NW_023425347.1 coordinate 8,583,488, forward strand.
GGTCAAATGGCAGTTTAATTTTTAATTTTTTGAGGTAACACCATATTGTTTTCCATAGTGGCTGCACCAGTCTGCATTCCCACCAGCAGTGTACTACAGGCCCCTTTTCTCCACACCCTCGCCAACACTTGTTTGATGATTTGTTGATGGCGGCCATTCTGACAGGTGTGAGGTGATACCTCATTGTTTTGTTTTGTTTTGTTTTGTTTTTATCCTCACCCGAGGACATTTTTCTATTTTTTGTTCAGATAGAGTGGGAGGGAGAGAGAGGAAGAGAGAGAGAGAGAGAGAGAGAGAGAGAGAGAGAGAGAGAGAGAGAGAAACATCGACGTGAAAGGGACACATCGAGTGGCTGCCACCCGCACGACCTAACCAGGGCCAGAGACAAACTGCAACCGAGGTACATGCCCTTAGCAGGAACCAAACCTGGGTCTCTCCGGACCGCAGACCAACACTCTAACCACTGAGCAAACCAGCCAGAGCTCATGGTTGTTGTAATTTGCATCTCTCTGATGATTAGTCATGTTGAGCATTTCTTCGTATGTCTCTTGGCCATTTGTATGTGCTGTTTGGAGAGGTGTCTATTTAGTTCCTCTGCCCATTTTGTAATTGTTTTTTTTACTTTGTTTTGTTGAGTTGTATGAGTACTCTATATATTTTGGCATGATATATCTGATATATCATTGGCAATTGTGCTCTCCCATACAGTGGGTTGCCTTTCCATTTTGATGGTTGTTTCTTTTGTTGTGCAGATTTTTAGTTTGATGTAGTCCTATGTGTTCATTTTTTTCTTTGTTTCTGGTGTCTTAGGTGATGTATCAGTGAAAATTCTGCTGCGTATGATGTCTGAAATTTTGTTGCCTACATTTTCTTCTAAGATTTTGATGGATTCATGGGTGACATTTAAGTCTTTTAACCATTTTGAATTTATTCTCGTGTATGGTATAAGTTGATGGACTAGTTTCACTTTTTTTGCATGTAGCTGTCCAATTTTCCCTACACCATTTATTAAAGAGGCTGTCTTTACTCCATTGTATGCTCTTGCTTCTATTAATTGAGCATAATGTTTTGCGTCCATTTCTGGGTTCTCTGTTCTGTTCCACTGTTCTATATGTCTGTTCTTGTGCCAGTACGAGGCTGTTTTGATTACAGTAGCTTTGTAGTATAACCTGATATTCAGTATTGTGATCCCACCTACTTTGTCCTTCTTTTTCAATATTGCTGTGGCTATTTGGGGTCTTTTTTGGTTTCATATGAACTTTGAAGTATTTGTTCTAGTTCGGTGAAGTATGTCGTTGGTATTTTGATGGGAATTGCATTGAATCTATATATTGCTTTGGATAGTATGGACATTTTAGTGATGTTAATTCTTCCAATCCATGAACAAGGTATGTTCTTCCACTTTTTTATATCTTCCTCTATTTCTTTTTTCAATGAGACCTGGATATTTTAGATAACATATTGTAGCAACTGTGGATACTAATTTTTCTCCTTCTGAGGATCATTATTGTTGTTGTTTGTTTATTTGTTTAGTGACTTGACTTGTCTAGTTCAGTGAAATCTATTTTTCATGTTATGCAGCCTCTGGTGTCTCTGGTCAAACTTTTCCCCTCAATTTTATCTTTTTGTTGTTGTTGTTCAGGTAGAGTGGGAGGGAGAGAGAGAAACAGCGATATGAAAGGGACACATCGAGTGGCTGCCACCCACACGACCGACCAGGGCCAGGGACAAACTGCAACCGAGGTACATGCCCTTAGCGGGAACCGAACCCAGGTCTCTCCGGACCGCAGGCCGACACTCTAACCACTGAGCAAAACTGGCCAGGGCTCAATTTTATCTTGAAGCCTGGTTTTCTACAGAGTACTCCTGAGTCACTCCTAGGTTACTAGTCAGCCTCTACTTGGTCAGATGTTGTGTTTATGGCCCCTGAACCAGTAAGATTTTCACCTTTTACCATTGGACTTGTGTGCAAGTTGGAGACTGCTTTCACTGTTCAGAAAGCTTACAAATTTACCCAACATTCATCCAGGGACTAGTAGCTCAGAAATTTCTTCTTCATTCACTCTTTGGATGGCTCAGCCTTGAGCATGCATGCAAAGTTCCTTACCACCAGGAATTACTGTGGGTTTAGCTGAGTTCTCTTTGACTCTTTTTCCTTGATCTCTTCTTTACGCTTCTGGCTAGTCTGCCTCTATTAGTATCATAACCAGTTGTTAGCCTCCACTAATTTCTATTTTATTGCCTCATCATTTTCAGTAATGACCTGGGGCATGAATGTCTCCATAGTTTGATTCAATGAAAGTAAAACTCCTTAACAGGGGCATCCTATTGCTAGCCTTGAGGCTCACTCCAGCCCTTTCCAGGGCAGAATTTCTGCTTTAGATCAGGAATCAGAGAGGCAAGGAGATTAGGAACTCACTCTTTACCAGCTTCAAAAGCTGTGGAAGGTAGGGGGAAGAACTGGTGCCACTGACTAGTTCCACCATTGACCAGTATAGATGTTTTATAGCCCAGAGCAGGGGTTTGGAAGATGGGATTTGCCAGTGTTCACCATCTGTCAAATCCACCTGGAATAGCTTTTCTATCTCAGGAAGCTGGAGGAGATGGGACTTGCCTCTCATCTATCCAGCCTACTAGAGCTGTTCTGCCACAAACCAGTGCTGTGAGAAAATGGGAGGTTTGCACTTTTCATCAGTTCCAGGCACATTCTTCCTATGTTGGAGGTAAAAAAAAAAAAAAAAAGCACTTCCACCTAGCTGCCATCATTATTTAGTACAGGACTTCTGCAGGAGCTGTGGGAAGTGGGATCTGCTGTTATCTACTGGCTACTGAATCCACTAGGTCTTCTGCCCGAACAAGCTGAGGGGAAACAGGTGTAGCCCCAAGCCTAAATTCTAGTCTCCCACTGTTCTTACCATGTCTCTGTAGATCTTACTGAATATATTCTTCTCAACTTGCAAGCACTTTGATCAATTTCCTGAGAAATTGAATGATTTTCTTTGCTAATTTTGGCCAGGTTAATAGATATCTCTTTGGAAGAGAGTTTTTCTCAAGCTCCTCACACTGCTGTTGTCCTCTAATACATATTGTTCTTTTTTTCTTTATTGATTTTTAGGGAGAGAAGAAGGGAGAGGGAGAGAGAGATAGAGACATCAATGAAAGAGAACATCAGTTGGCCTCCTCCTGCATGCCCCCCACTGGGCCCACAACCTGGGCATGTGCCCTGACTGAGAATAGAACCGGCGACTTCTTGGTGCATGGGTCAACACTCAACCACTGAGCCACACCAGCTGGACTAAGACATGTTTTTAAGTGGGAAAACACCAACCCAAGGTGAAAAATAATGTGTATTGCATGCCACTGTTTGTGTGAGAGAGGACAGAGGGAGAATAATGCATGTATCTGCTCATATATGTTGCACTTAGAATATCTCTGAAAGGATACAGTAGATTCTAGAAACCATTGTTTGGTTCTGGGAAGGGAATCAGGATGACTAGGAGACAAGAGAGGGAAAAGGACTTTCATAGAATATCTGGTTGTACCTTTTGAATTTTGAACCGAGCAAATGTATTTTATATTAAAATATAAAACGTTAAATTTGAACAGAATTTTTTTTAAAGTTCAGAAATATCCTAGGTGACAAGAGCCTGATTTTCAGGGAGGACATCAGAGGACTATAAGATATATCATCAGAGTTTAATTACAGTTGACCTATAACTGTGGGTTCCACATCTATGGATTCAACAGAGAATGGAAAATATGAGAATAAAAATGTGGTTGCTGACATGTACTATGTAGTTAGGCCTACATGATTATGTCTGTACTGAACATGTGAAGTTTTCTTTCTTGTCATTATTCCCTAAACAATATAGCATAACAACTGTCTATGTAGCATTTACATTGTATTGGGCATTATAAGTAATCTAGAGATGATATAATGTATATAGGAGGATGTGTGTAGATTGTATGCAAATACTACATCATTTTATGATAGTTGAGTATACTCAGATTTTTGCATCTGTGAGGGTGCTGGAACAAGTTCCCTGTAGATACCAGGGGATGACCATATTTTTAAATAGACACACTGAAGAATAATTAATAAAACAAAATTGAACCAGAACATTTATGTTCAAAAAGGAAACCTTCCCATCCATCAACTCACCTCTTTACTCTATAGTTCATACTCCTTGAGAGAGAACACACTTTGCTACATGAAAAAGAGAAACAAAAGTACCCCCAAATCAGTAAGGCTGTAAACTTTATATAGGTTCCAGTGAAATGCCAAGATTTGGACAATTGATATTGATTGATTTTAAAAGATCAAAATTCAAAAGAAACATTTTTTAAAGATGACAGGGTCAGAATTTCAGTCCCTTTCTTTTAGAAACTCTTTGACCTCTATATGAACATGCACACATGCTCCCCAGCAAACTTCGAAGTCAACACTAAGACAGGAGTAGAGTCACTTTTGCCAAGCTGCTCCTGCCCCCCCCCCAAACCCTAATACACTATTTATCTAGATTTAATAATGAATGTTGACATGCTTCAACTCTAAATTTATTATTTTTATAGTATCATTTTTAGATAATATAGTAAGGTGTACCATAATTAATCAACAGCCAAGTCTCATTCTATCTCCTCTGTGAGACTTTATAAGTAAGGGAGAGACATGCAAACAACCACTGCAAAGCAGAATTGCCTCCTGAAATAGAGCTTGGTGAGTGTCAACCATCCAGTTATACAGGTGATGGCTGAGGAAAGACTCCAGCCCTTTCAGACAGGTCTCCCTTTGCAGAACTACTGGCAGCATGGTTTTTAGGAAGTCACTTGCCATCAGGGACCCAAAATGCTGTCCCAGGACTTTATTAGACCCATACCTGCCCTCAAGTTTGTACTTAAGTCCCCAAGGCCCCCAGTGCCATTTGCACCTCTGCCCTGTCCCCTCTGAGTAGTCCTGAGAAGGCCAACTTCACAGAGTCTAGATGACCTTACCACCCGACACCAATGCTGACAGGGTGACTACTACAATGATATCTTTTTAGAGGTGTGAACAGAGTCAGAAAGGGATCCTATTCTAACACTGGAAAGAGGAATCTGTCTAGAGTAAACAAATATGTTCCAGAAAGAATGGCAAAGGGCTTTGTTAGATGTCATACCCAGCCTTGTGAGTTTGAAGACAGATGGTTCTTTGTTATTCTAGAAAAGCATACGGCTTTTATACTTTATTATTCCCTGGGTTAAACTGCTATGGTATCATCTTACTTCTCTTAATGTGCTGTGTCTAACATCTGCACAGTTACAAATGGGGTGTGCTCATTTGTGGCTTTGTAGAGCTTGAATAACTTCAAGACTGCTGGGGACCTATCATCCCATATAGGACAGAGAGAAGCAGGGGCATTGCTGGAGTATCAATTAAGTGAATTCACAGAGCAAGAAAAATTAGTGAAGCCATGGGTATTTAAGAAAAAAAAAATCTTAACGTAACTGTCCTGGAATATTGTTTAACCTGTATTAATTTTCCTTCTCTAGAGCTTATATATAATTTTAAAATTATATTTGTTGTTTTTTGTATTATAAATGGAACACATAATTATTGTGGAGAATTTTTAAAATACAGAAAAAAGATAACAAATCATTCATAATCATACTAAGACCACTGTTATTATTTTGACAATTTTTTCTTCTGGTGGTTTTTTCCTAAGTGTGTGTGTGTGCATGTGTACTTAATATATTTTTTAATCATAAACTGTATGTATTTGTCATTTTGTAATCTGCTTATTAAATTTCCTATTATATTGAAGCACTTTTTCCATGTTGTCTTCAAAAACACCCCACAAAATACCTTTAAGTTCTCCCTTTTTATTCACTTAAAATTATATGTATACTCCATATATGTCTTCAAAATACATTATTATAAAGATTTAAAAGATGCAATTTTCAGTGGACATGATTTTTACATTAGTGTTTGCAGTAATGAAAGGACAAAGTAAAGAAAATACACACTTCTCTTTCATTTTTTCATGATGGCTTTGAAGTCAGGCCTTCTCTGCCCAGTGGCAGCATCTCCCATAGATTTGTGTGGGGAGTCTTAGATGTGCATTTGTATATCCAGGGGAAGAGGCCTACAATCCTGTTCTACTTTTCAAAAAGTTGGAGATCTACTACTAATATAAACACTAATTATTTTAGGAAGGGGTAATAGTAAGTTTCTTCACAAATCCAATAATTTTGGATTATGTTTCACTCCAGGAACATTAAAAACACTATTTGTAATCACAATGTGCCTGACGCTGAGGTACAGCCTTCCCAAATTTGCAGATAGTAGGCTCTGGAGCTCTCCCTAATAACTATGGAATGGAAGTTCTTCTGGACTGAACAGATTTTATTGGAGGGAGAATTTAATTTCAATTTTGGGTTAGAAAGATGAAGAGAGGGGAAAAAATTTTCTTCTAAATTATAAAACTGCTCCCTCCTCCCCATCAGCTCCTCCTCTAGCATATATAATATTGTTCTGATTTTTTTTAAAGGAGGATTAAAAGCCACCCCTACCTTCCACACCTCCTTTGCTTTTTCCAAGAGTCTGGTGTGGTGCCTGAGATTTGTTCCCAGTCCACCAACAAGGACAGAGCACTGCCCTGCTCAGAAATTGCATCACTCCATTCCTTCCTGTTAGTGACAAAAATAAACTACAAATTTCTCATGTATAACATCCCTCCCTTCTTCCTATCACTCCAGCCACCTTTAAATGCCTCTAAATGCCACCTCCAAATGTAAAGGCAGCTTTACCCTGTCTCTCCACCATGAGGTAGCGTTTAAACAAGAAGAAAGAAGAACACAAAGGTCCTCTGAGCCATTTTATGGCACCCATCAGAAGTGCTGACAGAGGAGAATAAATTGCTATTCACACTGGGCCTTTGTGTGGCTTTGAATGAGTGTGTTCAAAAAGGTAGCAAATGGGCTGTTTTGGGGTTTTTACCTGGACAAAATACAGTGACGCACAATAAATTCCCTCCATGTTTCTATGGACGCCTAGGAACCAAGGGCCCGGACTGCCATTCAAAGCCAGTACAAAGCAATATCCTCCCCAAGGAAGGACGTTCTTACCTGATTGGGGCTGCAAGATGGGGAGTTTTCCTCTTTCCTTTCCAGATGATGGGGCTGTGGGATCAGTGCTGGGGCTTGTGGGGAAGAAGGGGATAACTTGGAAAAGGTTGTTTGAGGGAGAAAAAGGAGCCAAGAATCAACAACATCCTGCTACTTGGAGTCACAAGGACTCCAATGAGGACACAGGGTTAGCAAGAATTCCTTCCTGGGGAACAGCTACTCCAGCATTCTCTATTTCCATGACCTCAGGCTCAGTGTTGCTCAGCCATCTCCTCCACACTATGCATCTCCACCTCAACCGCAGCCCAAGGCTGTCAGCCAGTCTCCAACCTTCAGATTTAAGAAATGCAAATACTTAATCAGGAGATAAGGGTGCTGGTTTGGTTTGGCACATTAATTTAGTTTTGTCTTTTTGAAAAAGTTACAGTTTTCAAGATAATGAATGTCTGTGTCAACCATCTAATGTCAATGATAAAATCTGAGATGGTAGGGTTATGGAGTGACAGAGTTGAAGATAAACACTTTGATCTTCTGAACCTACTTCTGTCTTTGCAAAATCATTTCCCTCCCTCAACACCCTTAATTTTAAATGGGTCATTCTGATCTGTGTTATTCGATAGATTCAAATCTTCACCACCACCTTCATAGTGAAGGTCTGAAAAGCCAAGACTAATCTCAGTTTCATTTGTAAGGAACCAGCAAAAAATAAAATGAGATCACACTTTTAAATTTTTCTTCATGCCCTGGCCAGTCTGGCTTAGCATTTGGAGCATTGGCCAGTGGACTGAAGAGTCAGGGGTTTGATTCTGGTCAGGGGCACATACCTCAGTTGCAGTTCGGTCCATGGCCTAGTCGGGGTTGTGCGGGAGGCAACTCATTGATGTCTCTCTCATGTTGATGTTTCTCTCTCCCCCCTTCACACTCTATCTAAAGGTAAATGGAGGAATGTCTTCAAGTGAGGATCAAAAAAATTTTTTTTTAATTTTCTTCAGGACAGTATATGTGTTTGTATTTCTTTTTCCCCTTCTCATAGTGTATGATTTTACAACATGAGAATCTGTTACAAGTCAGACTCAGCTCTGCCTTTGAAAGAGGCTCCAAATTACAGTTTGTGGGAAGGAGGAACATCTCATCTATGAGGTCAAGTTTAAAGGATGAGCCCAGGGCTCTGTGAGCAAGAGTGACAGGGAGCTCCTCACAACTGTAAGGTCCTGCCAGGTCCCCAGCCCAAGATTTAGTTCTCTAAACATCCAGGTGATTCCAATGTAAATGAGACAGGCCTAGGGTTTGAGACACACTGGGCAGAAAAATCTTTGCCATTAGCAGCTTGTTGACTTTGGTGAGGAGAAGGGGATTGGGAGGTGGAGAAGTATAAACAGTAAGTACAGACATCCCTTTTCACAATTTTGAGAAAGGAAGAGAAGAAACTGAACAATAGATAGTGGTGGATGTGTGGATGTGGGAGAGAAGATATTACATGCCGGGTTTTTTTGTTGTTGTTTTTTTTAGTTTTAAAGAATGGAAAGATTTAAGTGTGTTTATGTGCTGAGATGAACGAGTCAATAGTGAAGAAGTTGAAGATAATGAGAGAATGGAAGATGACTAATGAGACTAGGTCACAGAGAAGGTTAGAAGGTTTAAGACCAATGGGCAACCCCCAATGGATGACCAACCAGTTTTGCAGAGGAAGAGAATTTGTCCTTTGAGTCAGAAGATAATCTTAATAATAACCTTTTCAGCAAAGAGGTAATGGATGGTGTCATCTAAGTTTCTATAAAGGTGTTGCTTGGTACTTTGGTATTACTTACAGTGTTGAAATAAGAAAATAGGATTTAGAGAGAACATGTATACCAAGGAAAGTTCTAGTTGTCAGAGCTCAAATGGTACTAGCTTCCAAAACGCAGAGGTCTCTAGTTAGATGGCAATTTATTTGAGACCAATGACTCAGCAATCTCAGTGGATAATATCTCACAAAACATTAGGCAGTATTAAATATATTGAATATACTCTTTTCAATATTAATTTCTCATTAGGTAAAAGTTGTGTGTATATATTATGATATAAATGTACATTCTTTTCCCAAAAAATACAAACACACAGAGAGGGGGGAAAAGTCACTCATAGTTCCTACCACACAAAGATGACCACTTTTAAGACTTGGATGCTGTTCCATTTCTGATAAAAACACTCAGCAGTGTGGGAATAGAGGGATCATATCTAGACATAATAAAGGTCATATATGAAAGGCCTACAGCCAACATCATACTCAATGGGCAGAAACTAAAAGCATTTCCCTTAAGAACAGGAAAAAGACAGGGATGCCCACTTTCACCACTCTTATTTAACATAGTACTGGCAGTCTTAGCCACAGCAATCGGACAGGAAGAAAAAATAAAAGGGATCCAAATTGGAAAGGAGGAAGTGAAACTGCCATTATTCACAGATGACATGATACTATATGTAGAAAACCCGAAAGACGCCATCAAAAATTTACTAGACTTAATAAATGAATTTGGAAAAGTAGCAGGATACAAAATTAACATCAAAAATCGATGTCATTCTTATACACCAAAGATGAACTCATAGAAAGAGAAACTAAGAAAACAGTCCCATTTACCATTGCGGCAAAAAAATTAAGATACCTAGTAATAAACTTAACCAAAGAAATAAAGGACCTATTCACAGAAAACTACAGGTCATTAAAAAGAAAAGAAATAGAGGAAGATATAAAAAAGTGGAAGCACATACCTTATTTATGGATTAGAAGAATTAACATCATTAAATTGTCCATACTACCCAAAGCACTCTATAGATTCAATACAATCCCCATCAAAATACCAACGACATACTTCACAGAACTAGAACAAATACTTCAAAAGTTCATATGGAACCAAAAAAGACCTACAATAGCCACAGCAATCTTGAAAAGGAAGAACAAAGTTGGAGGGATCACATTATCAGATTTCAGGTTATACTACAAAGCCACTGTAATCAAAACAGCCTGATACTGGCACAAGAACAGGCATATAGACCAGTGGAACAGAACAGAGTACCCTGAAATGGACCCAGGGAAATATGCTCAATTAATATTCGACAAAGGTGGCAAGAGCATACAGTGGAGTAAAGACAGCCTCTTTAATAAATGGTGTTGGGAAAATTGAACAGCTACATTCAAAAAAAATGAAACTAGACCATCAACTTACACCCTGCAGAAAAATAAACTCAAAATGGATAAAAGACTTAAATGTGACTCATTAATTCATAAAAATCCTAGAAGAAACTGCAGGCAACACAATTTCAGACATCATACGCAGCAGAATTTTCACTGACACATCATCTAAGGCAATAGAAACAAAGGAGAAAATAAACACATGGGACGACATCAAACTTAAAAGCTTCTGCACAGCAAAAGATACAGTCATCAAAATGGAAAGGCCACCCACTGTATGGGAGAGCATAATTGCCAGTGATATATCAGATAAGGGGTTAATTTCCAATATATAGAGAGTGCTCATACAACTAAACAAAAGGAAGACAAAGAACTCAGCTAATAAATGAGCAGAGGACCTAAATAGACACCTCTCCAAACAGGACATTCAAATGGCTAAGAGACATATGAAGAAATGCTCAACATCACTAATCATCAGAGAGATGCAAATTAAAACAACAATGAGATATCACCTCACACCTGTCAGAATGGCCGCCATCAACAAATCATCAAACAACAAGTGTTGGTGAGGGTGTGGAAAAAAAGGGGGCTCTAGTACACTGCTGGTGGGAATGCAGACTGGTGCAGCCACTAAGGAAAACAATATAGTGTTACCTCAAAAAATTAAAAATTGAACTTCCATTTGACCCAGTGATCCCACTTTAGGAATATACCCTAAGAACCCTGAAACACCAATCAGAAAGAATATATGTACCCCCATGTTTGTAGCAGCACTATTTACAATAACTAAGATCTGGAAACAGCCCAAATGTCCATCAGTAGATGAATGGATAAGAAAGCTGTGGTACATATACACAATGGTGTACTATGCAGCTGTAAGAAAGAAAGGTCTCTTATCCTTTGAGATGACGTGGAGGGACCTGGAAAGTATTATCCTAAGTGAAACAAACCAAACAGTGAAAGACAAGTATCATATGATCTCACTTATTTGTGGAATATAATGAACATAACAGTCTGAGGAATGGGGTAGCCCCAGAAAGGTAGAAGTGGGGTACAGACTGACTATCCCCAGAAGAGGGGGTAGGGGGGAGATAAACCACAGAACTTATATGCATGTATGCATGAACAACAGACATGGACAACAAAGCTGGGGAGAGGGCAGGGAGGGCGGGGGAGGGAGGAATCAGTGTGGGAAAAAGGAGAAACATCTCTAACAAAAATAAATTAATTACTTTAAATTAAAAAAAAAAAAAGACTTGGATGCTGTGTTCACTAACCTCCAAGATGGCCCCAAATAATCCTTTTCTCCCATTATCCAAACCCTTATGCAGTCCCCTACCACAGGGATTTAGGGCTGGCCCTGCATGCCCAATAGAATATAATGAAAATGATAATATTGAACTCCACAGGCTTGGTCATAAAAGATATTGCAGCTTCTACCTATTACCAGGGTTTTACAACAGCAGCACTACTAACACTTTAGACCAAATAATTCTTTGGTTGTGGGCTGTTTTCTGCACTGTAAGATGTTTAGTAGCATCTCTGGCCTCCACCTATTAGATGCCAGCACCACCTCCTGATCTTAAGAGGATGGACTCCAAGTTCCTAAGGAACATGCACTTTGCCAAGAAGCACATCAAGAAGGGCAGGAAGAAGATGAAGGCAAACACCATGAGTGCATGTGCCGAGGCTATCAGTGCCCTTGTAAAGCCCAAAGAAGCCAAGCCTGAGATCCCAAAGTGCAGCAGCTGCAAAGTTAGTTGACTTGCCTACACCACTCACCCAAGCTTTGTAAATGTGCTCATGCCTGCATAGCCAACAGTCTCAGGCTCTGCTGACCAAAGCCCAAGGCCAAGGCTCAAAACAACACCCGTGCTGCTGCTGAGGCTCCAGCTCCAGTTCAGGCTTCAGCTCAGTCTCAGGCTCTCAAAGGTGCCCAGACCCCCCACAAAGTCTCCAAAGTAGAGGCCTCTGTTTGCTGATGTGAGGACAGAAGAAATGATATGACCCCTCAGCTGCTGTCTGCATGGGGCTGGTGTCCTCCTGTGCTATTTGTAGAAATAAACCTTAGGCAGGGGGGAAAAAAGCATTATTCCATTTTTTACTTTGTCAATAAATATGTAGTATTTTATTTTCTAAGGTCAAAATATACATATATTATTCCATTAGCAAACTACTGTTAGGGTAACAAATCCAGTTACCCAGTTCTAGAAATGTAAATGTCATTCAGTCATCAGTCTGAAAATTTAATAAGGGAGAGGAAATTGGAAACTAAGGAGCAAAGAACTACAGATTCTATTTCTTTGGTTTTAAAGTTCTACCAGCCAGCAGATCACCAAGTATCTCTTTGAGGAAAAAAGACAGAAAGGGGAATAAGAAAAACTTGTAGTCAGGCCCCCTGCCAGACTCTGCATGTTCTCATTTAGCTTTCATTAAGGAGGTAGGTACCATTCTCTCCCATTGCAGATGAGGAAATGAGGCATTCATAGCTTTAGCAACTTGTTCAAATTTCTAAGTAGTTGAAGCAGCATTTGACTCTAGTTCTACCTTATTCCTAACCACTATGTTAAAACATAGACAACACTTCTTTTCATATCTATTAAAGTTCTTAACTGCAGACAACATAAAACAACAAAGACAAGAGACAAAAAGTAACTGACAAAGAAGGAGAAAAGGAAGCTGTTGGTGGGAATGTAAATTGGTGCAGCCACTATGAAAAACAGTCTGGAGGTTCATCAAAAAGTTAAAAATTGAACTACTATATGATCCAGTAATTTCATTTCTGGGTATTTATATGAAGAAAATGAAAATACTAACTTTAAAAGATATATGCACACCCCCCTCCATATTCATTGCAGAGTTATTTATAATAGTCAAGACATGAAAGCAATTTAAGTGTCTACTGATGAATGAATAAAGGTGTGTGTGTGTGTGTGTGTGTGTGTGTGTGTGATGGAATATTATTTGGCCATTAAAAAGAAGGACATCTTGCAATTTGTGACAACATAGATGGAACTTAGGGGATTATGCTAAGTGAAATGAGTCACACAGAGAAAAATAAATATTGCATTATCTTGCTTATATATGGAATCTTAAAACAAACAAACAAGCAAAAAATACCCGAAATCACAGATACAGAAAAGAGATTGGTGGTTGCCAGGAGGGGAGAGGTGAGTGAAATGGGTGGAGTTAAAATGTACAAACTTCCAGTTACAAAATAAATAAGTCATGGGGATGTACTTAGTACAATATGTTGACTATAGTTAATAATACTGTTGCATACCTGAAATTTTCTAAAAGAATAAGTCTTAAAAGTTTTCACCCCAAGAAAAACTTTGTGACTCTGTGGTGATGGGTGTTAACTAGACTTATTGTGGTGAACATTTCACAACATATACAGATATCATATTACTATGTTGTACAACTGAAGCTAATATGTTATATATCCCTTATAGCTCAACAAGAATACATATATTAGAAAAAAAGAAGTAAAATAAAACAACTCTAGCAAAGATAAAGCAAAGAGAACTTTATTGAATAAAAAGGGGGGTTGGTGGGGAGTGTGAAAGGATATGAATGTAGCTCACAGGATCAGTAGAAGAAATTTGGGAGTCAACAGAACCAGGGATCTCTGATATCCTAAGACGTAGCAATAGTCTCCCTGAAAAGGCAGGTAGCCTGGCCTGCAGCCTCTGTTTCTGAGAATGACCCAGCCCTCTCTTCTAGTTTTCACTCAAGTGTTGGAGTCCCAGAGAGCATGTGTGATTGGCCAAGCTTAGGGCTCATGCTAACCTTGGTGGATACACCCCAACAGGAAGAAGGATGATCCAACCCCTATGTTTTCTATACTGGAAGAGAGACTTCTGAATTTACCCTCCCACAAAGTCCTCACAGAGTAGGGAGAATCAAAATCATGGATGCCAGACAGTTAAGCTTGTCAAATGTCCATCAAGCTCTTAAAACTTCGGTGTCTTTTCTAATGAAAAAAATGTAGAGTTACAATGTAAATATGACAAATCTACCTGGAATCAGTGTGTCTTCCTGGCTAGAACACACACTATGAGGGCAGGGACTGTCTGTCATGGGATCCCTCTGAGTCAGGTACCCGATGAGTGTGTTGCTAGATATTTCCTCAACAAATGAATGGATTTCCCCACTGTTTTTCCCACAAGCATCACACCTACAGTTCTGGACAAAATCAGATATAGTTAACTCTCTTTACAGACTTAAAATATTATAACCAGAGAGAATTAAAACTCCCTAGTGTTCTCAGGCTGTATTAAGAGCAAATGCCATTCAGTGCATGAGCAGCAAAGCTCAGGATCAACCTAATGGATTACAATTTTCCTCAGAAATGTCACAGATCATGTTTTAAAATTTTTATTTAGAGATAATGTATCATCAAAATGAAATATATTTTTTGCCCTGGCCAGTTTGGCTCAGCGGTTAGAGCGTCGGCCTGCAGTCTGGAGAGCCCCGGGTTCGGTTCCCGCTAAGGGCACGTACTTCGGTTGCAGTTTGTCCCCGGCCCTGGTTGGTCGTGCGGGTGGCAGCCACTCGATGTGTCCCTTCACATCGATGTTTCTCTCTCTCTCCCCCTTCCTCTCTTCTCCCTCCCACTCTATCTGGACAAAAAATGGAAAAATATCCTCGGGTGAGGATAAAAAAAAAAAAAAAAAAAAAGAAATATATTTTAGAAACATTGCATATATTTTCTGACAATTTTGTGTACCATCTTTAACTTTCTCCAATATATAAGTATTCAACATATAGTCAGAATGTACATATTTTTTTATAGAAAACAATATACTGTTCTATGTTTCAAAATAGACTACAGAGTTATAACTTTAATGGCAGTATCATATTCCATGATCTTGCTGTACCATAATTTATTAAGCCATTTCCTTATTGTTGGACATCTGGTTTGTATGAACTAGATTTTTAACAAGATATGACTTCAGAAAAGATCTAGGATATGGTCCACAGGTGGCTTAAGAAAGTGATTTTGATATCACAGTACATCTATTGATGATTCTCTGGACCACAGGCTGATGCTCTAACCGCTGAGCCAAACCAGCCAGGGCTACAGTAAATAAAATGTAACTAGGATTGCTCACAAATTGATTGCTGATGTATTACATGCGTAAATAGAATTTAAGTGAACAAGAGGCATATATGAAACTCAACAGGATGACATAAATTAGAGTAGATGAGAGAGAAAAAGCCAAAAAACATAGAAATATAAAATGGAGTCAGATATACAAAGATTTTGAGTCACGTTACTCAGTGACATGCTTTTTATTCCAGAAGTTTCTTGAATTCATGATTCTATTTAATCTGGAAACATTGGAGTTTGAGCATGTTCTCCACATTTTATGTCCCTGGGTTACTAAATCTTTTCTCAGTTTCTCCCTAAGATTATTTTAAATCCACATTCGAAGATGAAAAAAACAATTTTTGGAGTAAAAGACAGGAATAGAAAGTGGCGAATTAAGGCATTTCCCCTAGTTAGAGAAAGAAGAAGAAGAAGAAGAAGAAGAAGAAGAAGAAGAAGAAGAAGAAGAAGAAGAAGAAGAATTATCATCATCATCATCCCAGGGGTGAATTTGGGATGGTGGAAATTTATGAAGTTACCTTGAAGAGAAATAGAAAAAAAAGGAAAGAACTGTATCTGTAGGGTGAATAAAAGAGATATATAATGCTATTTATGCCTGTATCAAACACACTCTCTTAACTGTTCAGACTGTGTCTTAGCTCTTAAGGAGCTGAAGTTGTACCTTTATGAAAAACGGATTCTTATTCCAGTCCACACTGTTCCTAGTGAAGCAATGGGACAAATTAAATTCCGTCTCTTTGGAACGTTTTGTTTTAACAGTTGGAGTGACAAACTGGAAAATCATTCACACTGATTTGGTTCTGATATGAACAAATGTCTCTTCATTTTTCTTCCCTCCCTTCACTGTTCTTGCTGTGACTTCACACAAGCCTTAAAAATTCACCCAAACTGTTATACAAAGAGAAAATTCTATCTGCTAGAAAATAGTCTTCATAGACCACCTCTTTACTCTGAAACAGACAGTGGCAGCTTGTGTGAAAACACAAAATCCAAGTCCTAGTTCTGTGCTGGGTAATGCCCCATGTCATCCTGGATTCTTTTAAGTGTCCTTTGGCGTATGTGTCTATAATAGAAAATGCATACTAATATCTCAGGTTTTATCTGCTCTGTAAATGGAAGTTATCTTGAATTCCCATGTTAATGAAGTGATCAAACTCTATCACGCAGATGAATACACTTAATTACATATCAATATATACTTAGTTATGCCAGTAATTATTTGAGTAATAAGTCAACTATTAGATTATAAAATTTTCTAAGACAAAACATTTTTCTTGCCCTGGCCGGTTTGGCTCAGCGGTTAGAGCGTCGGCCTGCGGTCCCAAGAGACCGGGGTTCAGTTCCCGCTAAGGGCACGTACCTCGGTTGCAGTTTGTCCCCGGCCCTGGTTGGTCATGCGGGTGGCAGCCACTCGATGTGTCCCTTCACGTCGATGTTTCTCTCTCTCTCTCTTCCTCTCTCTCCCTCCCTCTCTATCTGAACAAAAAATGTCCTCGGGTGAGGATAAAAAAAAAAAACAACAACATTTTTCTTAATTAACATATATAGCATATACTATGATCATGAAAGTGTAAAATTGACCTAATTCCTGTAATTCACTTATTTATTCAGCAGATATTTATGGTATTCCAGGCACAGGAAATAAGAGGGCAAGGTCCCTGCTCTCATGGAGCTTCCATTCTTATTTAGAAATAGGTAATGAACAAAGAAGCAGACATGTTTTCAAGATAATTACATATTTTTTCATTAAAACATCCTTTCATAGAGCTTTAACATTATTTAATCTGATGCTTGCAGAAACCGTGTAAAGTGAGTAAAGAAGGGATTATCATATCCACTTTTGAAATTTTTATTTTGAAGTATTTGTCAATGTACAGAAAAGTAAGATTCCCTAGTTATGTATTTATTTATTTTTTGTTAATCCTCACTACTGGATATTTTTCCCATTGATTTTTAGAGAGAGTGGAAGGGAGGGAAGGATGCAGAGAGAGAGAGAGACATCCATGTGAGAAAGACACATTGGTTGCTTCCCACACATGCCCTGACTGGGGCTGGGGATTGAACCTGCAACCCAGGTACATGCCCTTGATAAGGAATCAAACCTGTGACCCTTGGTGCATAGGCTGACACTCTAACCACTAAGAAACACTGGATAGGGCAGATTCCCCAGTTTTTAATACTGTTATCAATTATGTTATTAATTGATAATAATTATTAATATTACTGCATTGTTTCACCACCTTCTCTCTCTCTGATGAATAGAGAGAGAGAGAGAGAGACAGACAGACAGACAGACAGATAGATAGATAGATACTGTCTTTCTGACATTATATCACATCACCCCTAAATACTCCACCATGTACCTTGTAAAAACAAGGAAACGCTCCTACACCCCTACCACACAATGCTCCAAGTCAGGAAATCCACACTGACACAGCACAGCTATCCCATCCATCTCATTCAAATTTCACCATTTGCCTCAACACAATCTCCTTTTCCTTTCCCACATAGGCTCCTGTGCAGGGCAAGTGTTGCATTGAATTGTGAGCCCCATCGGTCTCCTTCCATCTGGAACAGTTCCCAGTCTTCCCCTGTCTCAAGTGTGCTTGACTTTCTTCAAGAACACAGGCCTTTCATTCTGTGGGTTGACCCTCCACGGGCAGGAGTACCACCAAAATGATGCTGTGCTCTTCTTTGCATGTCAAATCAGGAGGCTCACAGTGCCTACCTGTCCCACCTGTGGTGCTGTTACCTTGATCACCTAGTCAGGCTGCGTCTGCCATTTCCCTTTTAGCATTTGGTTGATATTTTGTGGAGAGATAGTCCAATATTTTGCCGATATTTTGTTTCTCATCAAACCTCCACCCACCAGAGACACACACATGAGCCCACTACTACTATTATCATTGCCTAATAATTATTATTTATTTCCATTATTTCTTCTACATTTATTAGTTGGAATTCTACTGTAAGAAACAACTTTCCCTTCTCTTCATTTATTTATTTACTTATTTTTATCAGAATAGACTCATGGATTCTTATCTCATACAGTGGGTTGTTCTCCAATTATTTATTTTGATACTTAAATTATTCTAAAATTGGCCAGTGAGAACTCCATTCAAGCTGTTTCCTGGGTCTTTTTGACACATTCTCATCATTCTTGGGTTCTTTCTTATTTTCTGGCACAAAAAAGATGTTCCAAGATCATCATGTACTTTTCCTCCCCCAGCCCTGGAATCAGCCCATTTCTCCAACCAAGATCTGAGTGTTAATTGTGCCCATTTGCTCTGGGGTGTCATGTTTCTCAGCCCTTTCAGCTGACAGAGGTTGGGAATGTGTGTGCATGCACACACACATACCTACACACATATACACGAGTTTAAACCAATATTCCTGATTTTAATCCAGTACTTCGAGGTTCCCTGTAGCCTTCCTTCTTTCCTTGTGGGTAAACCGTCCTCAGCTACACATGACAGAGAATCCTGGGGAAGCGAGGAGACCACTTTAGAATGTTTGCTCAGGGAAGACCTCTATGAGGCGGTGAGTCTGGATGACAAGAAATGTAAAAGAGGACCTCGGGCAGAGGGCATAGCAAGGGCAATGCCTCAGGAATGAGCAGGGTCAGTGTGACCAGAAACTGAAGCGAGGAGGCTGGTGTGGTTGCCTTTAGAGACCAGGTAAGGAGTTATGCTTGGAGAGAAGGGAAGACAGTGGCAGATTTAACTAGGGTGTGACATGATGTGATTGATAAGTCTAAAACAGCACTCTGGCTGCTGTGTGGAGGATGGACTGAACAGGACAGGAGTGGAATCAGACAGCAGACAGGAGGGGAGCACACCATGCATTCACCGAGTGAGTCATGGACCAGTTACTGCCACACCCTTTATTTATTTCCATGCTGACTTCTAGCCACAGAAATGCTTGTTTATTCACTTGCTCGTGCATGCAGACTCTATTCTGTATGAGACAATGTCAAGTGACAGGAGGGACTTGACTTCACAGGATGTCTATGTCCAGCATCTGTATCCTGGCTCCTGTCCAGCAGGTGCTGATTAGTCATAAGCGACCATGAGCACCTCAGAGATAGTTGGGTCTTTGCGGTTCAGCTCTGGGACAAAGTCCCTGGGAGCACAGTGCTGGTGCGGCCTCTGGTCTCTGAGGAGAGGACCACAGCTCCCTGGGTGTACCTCGTCCCCCACAGTCTGGAAGAAACCTCAGCTCATGCTTTGGTGTGATCCTTTTATTTTGTAAGTGCAGAAAGGGAGAAACCAGTGACTTGCCTGTGGTCACAAACATCACCCATATCCTCTTGTTACTGTTTTGCACCTTCCATTTCAATGTCCCCCAGCTCCCATCCCTCACAACCCAGCTCTCTCCTGTCCTTGGCATGCCTCTTTATGCAGACATAAAATTAAAATTCTATCCCTGGCCACAGGGGGAGAAGAGATTGATCTCTGAAGATCCACAGTTAATAGAGTTACTACAATGTATTAAAGTATGTTTATTAAAACTTCTGCCTTTGTCTCATTTGACAGGTTAATGTGTGTTATAGAACACAAGCTCTGCTTTCCCTGGGCCTCTCCCTCTGGGTCCCCTCAGCTTTATATTTATTTAATCCAAATAAAAGAAGGTCATCTACCCTTGTCTCCCACACAATGCTTCTCTCTCACTAGGTGGCTACCTTTGGTCTCTTTCCCCCTGAGCAGAGCAGCTGCCATGGCACACGGGACTCAGTGAGAGTCCATGCATAGAGAGTGCCCCTCGCCCTGGCCGGTTTGGCTCAGCGGTTAGAGCATCGGCCTGCGGTCCGGAGAGACCCGGGTTCGGTTCCCGCTAAGGCCATGTACCTCGGTTGCAGTTTGTCCCCGGCCCTGGTCGGTCGTGTGGGTGGCAGCCACTCGATGTGTTCCTTTCATATCAATGTTTCTCTCTCTCTCTCTGTTCCTCTCTCTCCCTCCCACTCTACCTGAACAAAAAATAGAAAAATGTCCTCAGGTGAAGATAAAAAAAAAAAAAGTTTGGAGAGTGCCCCTCAACGGACTCCTGACAGAAGCATCCCAGCCATGGTGAGGGTTGTATTTGTCTTCTGCTTCCTTCAGAATAGAAAGGAAGAGGAGTCAGATGTTGGAAATAGGATGCACTGCCTGATCCCTCACTTCCCACCACCTCAAACATGGCAAAACTTCTCACCAAGTCAGTAGTATGAGACAGTCTCTTTGCTTTGGGAAAGGAAATTAGTCCAGACCAAATGAGAAACCTCATGCCTGCTTTCTTGCCTCAACTAAGAATGGTATTGGCAGAGTCAACACTTATTTTAAAATCACGTGCTCCCTGTATAGACAGACATGACATACCAGAAGATTTGGAATGGTTTAAATACTATGAGAACTCTTAGTCTCAAACTGCACAATAAAAGATAATTCTTCAGTTTTGGGGGGAAGCTTCCCTACTCATAAATGTATCATTATTTAACAGGGTAATAAATGTCACTTTGAGTCTGAAGTTTCTAATTGAAGCAGTGGGTCATGGCTAAAAACTTCCTTTTGCACCCCGGGAGTCTTCTGCACAGCTGTTTCCAAAACATAAGGGGGTTTTGTTCCCTGCCTTTGAGTATGGATGTCGTATTTGTGCACTGCAGGTTCCCCCGGCTTTGTTCACTAGGCATGATTATTTCCAGACAAGATGCTGGCTCAGATGACTGCCTCATTCCTAATGTAGCTTTTGAATTTCACAAGCAGCAAACTCAGAGCTTTCCTCTCACTTTGTCTCTGTGCATGCTGGTGACGTGGCAAAGAGATGACATGCTTTTAAGCTGTAATAAAGTGTTTCCAGAATAAAATAACTTGTTCAAATTCCAAACCCACATATGTAAAAACTATAATTTTCTGTGTAGATGGTTACTCTCTTCTACAAACAGAATAAGAAAGAATGTGTCAATGGCTGCTGCTTTTGAAATGTTTTTGTGTCTGGAGGCAATGATAGAATATTCAGTGACCCATCTGTGCTAAACCCTGCAGGTGAGTGTGTGGTACAGCAATGCATGAGCAGCTTTGGGTTTTGACAAACCAAAGAGCTGCGGCAATGCATTTCCACATCCCTAGCCCTCTGCAGACAGGAGACGTCGGTGGACAGCCAGCACCCTAGATTGGCACCCTGGATGGAAGCATGGTGTATCTCTGCTGGGTGACCACAGAAATGTGTTGAGAATTTGGTTTTAAAGAGCAAAACAAATGCAAATTCAAGAGACTTTTTTTTTTTTAAAGAATATGGTTTGTTTGTATTGCCATGTCAATATTTTAAGGTGAAAGAAAACTTTGCAACTTAGAGAATTATAACTATCAGTCCCTAAATGTTCCTTTGCAGTTATTTCCATCTCCTCCTGAGTCAGAGAAGTTCCAATCTCATGATGTCACTGCCTTAGCCAGCTCTTTCTGAGGAGGGAGCTATTCTGCTGTGCACATGCCCTGCTCATACAATTTTCTCTGTGTATCCCAAAGGCAACTAAGGAGCACGATCCGTGGTAACATTCAGCAAGCTGTGCCTGACTCACAGCTCTGTCTTACACACAAACACAGAATCATTATTGTTGTTCTGATCCTGCCTGGCCTCACTCCAATGTCTCATTTTGAGTCTCATCCTTGTCCAGGACCTCTCTCTTGGCTCCCCTGTACCCTGTTTGAGAAACTGTCCAAGTCTCCTAATGGCTGTGGGCAAATGAGCCCAAGCTCCTCTTTACTCTCCCACCTTTGTTTCGACTTTCCTCTTCCACTTAGAAGTGCCAAGGACCTTAGCCTCAGAGATGCTCACCTTCACCCACCTGGGACTGATTCCTCTGCTCACACTGGAAGTCGGACTGCCCGACCCTGGCTCAGTCCTCGGCACCTCAATGCAGAGGAAATGAGACCCAGGATTTCCCAGCATTGGAGCTACTGGGGCTTATGGATGACTGAGGCAGCCCTGGCTCTTAGACTCCGGTTACCCTCGCTGAGCCCAGGGTCACACTCCAGGTAGCGGGTAAGTCTTCTCTTTCTTGATAGACATAGGAGCTACCTACTCTGTCCTTCCCTCTCATTCGGGCCTCACGGTTCCTTCCCAGGTCTCTGTCATGGGAGTCGACGGATCACCCTTGTCCCCACGGCGGACGACCCTCCTTAACTGCCTATTTGAGGGTCACCGGTTCTCCCACTCCTACCCAGTCGTGCCCTCATGTCTGGTCCCCCTCCTGGGGAGAGACATTCTGTCCAAACTCCAGGCAAGCATCTCATTCTCCCCAAAACAGACCTTCTTGCTGGCACTGGTGCCAAGTCCCGACCTTGAGCCTAACCCAGACCCCAAAATCCAGCTCCTACCTGGAGTCCGCCCCGAGATCTGGGACATGGATACCCCCACTATTGCCTCCCACCACACTCCTGTTTTAATCAAACTCAAAGACCCATCTTCTTTTCCTAACCGCCCGCAATTCCCCATCTCGCACGCTCATAGGATGGGACTGCTGCCCATCATCACCAAGCTTAGGACACAAGGCCTCCTGATCCCCACCAATTCACCTTGTAATACTCCCATTCGCCTCATTTAAAAGGCCTCAGGACAGTACCACCTTGTTCAGGATCTCCGCATCATCAACTCGGCGGTTGTCCCCATTTCTCCAGTAGTCCCCAATCCCTACATCCTTCTCTCTCACATTCCCCCTATCACCACCCATTTTTCAGTTCTTGACCTCAAGGACGCTTTTTTCACCATACCCCTCCACCCTGATTCCCACTTCCTATTTGCCTTTACTTGGGAAGACCCTGTTTCTAATACCGATCAACGACTGACCTGGACTGTCCTCCCCCAAGGATTCCGGGACAGTCCTCACTTATTTGGACAAGCATTAGCTGCAGACCTACTCACCTGCGATTTGACCCCCTCCACCCTTTTACAATATGTACACGATCTTCTGATCTGTTCACCAACCAAGGCCAATTGCCTCACGGCCACCACCCTCCTACTGAATTTCCTTTGCAGCAAGGGATATCGGGTGTCTGCCAAGAAGGCGCAAATAGCCACCTCGTCTGTCACTTACCTCGGCCTCCTAGTCACCTCACCCCATCAAGCCATTACCGCCGACAGGCTACAGGCTCTTCGGGGCCTGCAGTCCCCTAACTCGGCAACTGAAATCCAGTCATTTCTGGGACTGGTAGGCTTCTTTCGCCACTGGGTCCCAGGCTTTGCCCTCCTTGCTAAACCCCTCTATCTGGCAGCCAAAGAAATGCCTGAGGGGCCCTTAACGTCCCCTTAACGTCCGCCGAGACTTCTCGGCCCTCCTGAAGGCCCTCTGCTCAGCATCGGCCCTGGCCTTACCTAATCCCTCATGACCCTTCATCCTATATACTGAAGAGAGACACCACTTAGCTCTAGGAGTCTTAGCCCAACTGACGGGTCCAACTCTGGTCCCAGTAGCCTATCTCTCCAGACAGTTGGACCCCACGATTCGCGGATGGCAGCCCTGTCTCTGAGCTCTTGCAGCTGTAGCCGATCTCACCACCGAGGCTCTGAAAATCAACCTCCAACAACTATTACAGGTCTTTTCCCCCATCGCCTATGGACCTTCTCTCACACCAGGCTCTGGCCCATCTTGGGCCCTCCCGGCTCCAGCTGTACCACCTCCTCTTTATAGAAAACCCCTCTATCACCCTCTCCAACTGTAGCCCTCTCAATCCAGCTACCTTCCTTCCCGTCTCTGACCTGCCCGTCTCTACACACTCCTGCCTCGAAATCTTAGAGCAATCTAAATCTCCCCAACCCGACCTAATAGCCCATCCCCTGCCAGAAGACCAACATACCCTTTACATAGATGGCAGCTCAATCTCCGAACCGCCGGGGCCCCGGCGGGCCGCCTATGCCATCGTCTTTGACACCCAAGTCATAAAGGGTAACAGCCTCCCCTTAGGGACTACCTCACAACAGGCCGAACTAGTCGCCCTGACCCGGGCTCTCATCTGGGCCAAAAATAAGACAGTCAACATATACACAGACTCCAAATATGCCTTTCTCATTGCACACTCCCACTGTATGATTTGGAAAGAACGAGGCTTCCTCACAACCAAGGGAACGCCTGTTCTCAATGGCACACTCATTTCTAGGCTCATTCAAGCCATTCAACTCCCTTCGCAGGTAGCCATTATGCATTGCAAGGGCCACCAGACCTCCAATTCCCCTGTTGCTAAGGGAAACGCCTTTGCCGATGAGACAGCTCGCTCCATTGCGCATATACACCCCACCTCTGCTATATGCTTTCTCTCAAAAACATACAGACCACAATATTCCTCCACAGAACAAGACCTTTTTCAATCTTCCCCGGAGATCCAGCTCAAAGATGGATGAGCATTCGAGGACAACCTCCTCATCCTCCCAGATTCTCAGAGATAGCAGATAATCTCTGACATCCACAAGTTCCTACATATTGGGCCTAAGGCTCTTTACCATTTTCTCTCTCCCCTCTTCCACCCCAACCGCCTCCAGCAAACCATTCAAGCCGTTCTTTCCTTCTGCTCTACCTGTTCCAGGACAAACAGCCAGGGGGCCTGCCACATCCATCGCCCACTTCACCAGATGCGGGGCCATCTCCCCAGACAGGACTGGCAGGTCGATTTTACCCACATGCCCAGACACAAAAATCTTAAATATCTTTTAACTATGGTTGATACCTTTTCAGGATGGATTGAGGCCTTTCCCACCACCTCAGAAACTGTGGGGACTGTAGCTGACCACCTGGTCCGGGACATCATCTCTCGCTTCAGCCTGCCTACCTCCATCCAGTCAGACAACGGGCCCACCTTCATCTCCAAGGTCACAGAAGCTGTCTCCACCTCCCTCGACATAGAGTAGAAGCTGCATGCGGCCTACCACCCTCAGTCGTCTGGTAAAGTTGAAAGGGCCAACGGGCTCATCAAAGAATATCTGACCAAGCTCAGCCTAGAGCTCCGTCAGTCTTGGCCCACTCTTCTCCCCTTGGCTCTGACCTGCCTAAGGGCTGCCCTGAGGGGGCCTTCCCAACTGGGCCCCTTCGAACTCCTCTATGGCCTACCTTTCCTCCTGTCGGCCCTATCCTCATCACACCCACCTCCTCTGGCTTCATACCTACCCTATCTCTCCCTTCTTCATTCCCTCCTTTGGGAACATGCTAACTCGACCCTTCCTGAGCCCAGCCCCGGGGCTGGAACGACGGAACGGGTCGCCCCAGGGGACCAGGTTTTTATAAAGACCCTTTCCCCAAAGCCCCTTGCTCCTAAGTGGGAAGGACCCTACATGATTGTCCTAACCACCCCATCAGTAGTAAAGGTCCTGGGCATCTCCATGTGGGTTCACCTCTCCAGAATAAAAAAGGCCATCCCTCAGGATGAACCTCTTGGACCGCTACTCCTACTGGTCCTCTGTCTCTCAGACTCAAACGCAAGACCCCAGACTAGGACCTTTGTCTGGAGATTTTATCTCACAGAAAATTCCACGACTGGATTTATTAAAATCTGTCGAAATCCAGAGGGACACTATACCCAGGGATGGCTACTCACTACCACCGACTGCCCATCCACGGGATGCAAAAGCCCTCTCTTCCTAAATTTCACTGATTTCAAAAAAAAAAAAAAAACCCTTTCACACAGAACCAATGGGCTCCCACGGTCTGTTTCCTTCAGGAACTGCCTACTTACTGCCAGTCCCCTTCCAGCCCCTGGCATCCCTGCATGGGATGTCAATGGAGCAGCTGCAACATTCATGCAGCCCAGAGGCCCAATACCCCCTGATCCCCATCAGGAATCTCCCTCTATCGCCGCACCATGAACCGCACACAATCCTTCTCCTTCATTATTTCTGATCCGACTGACTCCAAATGGATGACCCTTCGGCGGGGGTGTGTGGGGGGGGTCCGTATACTCCTCCAGGTACTCCCATATGCCACCTTCCCACATTTATGTCTGGCGAGCCCTGGTCCAACTTACTAGCGGAGTCCACAATGACATCCAGACCTAGGAATCCCTACTCACCAGACAATTAGCCACCCAAACCTCCCCATTTTCATGGCTCTCTCTCCTCCTGGAGGGTCTAATGCTAGCCAATCTCACTGGGACAGGCAACCTTTCATCTTGCTTAATGTGTGCAGCCTTAGGAAAACCTCCTCTGACTGTGGTCCGTTATCCTGCCGCTCTCGACTGTTCCGGGACGTCCACCATACCAAAACTTATGACTTCTCTTGCTGATATAGCCCTATATATGCCTCCTGATCTCCCTCAAATTCCCTTTTGTTACAGTAATAGCTCATCCAACCTTTGCAATGTCACACAATCTCCCACTTTCAACTTGACTGCCCCTAAAGGCTATTTCTTCTGGTGTAAACCATACCTTATCAAAAACCCTCTCGACCCCCTTAGATCCCACTCTTCTCTGCCTGCCTGTCACCCTAAAACCCCAACTCATGGTCTATACACCTGCTGAATTCCAACAAAAATATATATATTACAACCCGAAACAAAAGCGGGCAATCTTTTTACCCCTTTTAGTAGGACTCTCCCTCTCAGCCTCGGCTGTCGCTGCTGGACTGGGAGGAGGTGCTCTGGCACTCTCCTTAGTCACCTCAGAACGCTTAGAATCTCAATTTCAGATTGCTATTGACAGCTCGGCTGAGTCCCTAGCTTCTCTCCAGAGTCAGATCACCTCCCTGGCCCAGCTGTCGATGCAGAATCGAAGGTCCCTGGACCTCCTCACAGCAGAACACGAAGGAAACTCTCTTTCTTGGGGAAGAATGTTGCTGTTATATCAACGAATCAGGTTTGGTAGAAACCCGCATTGAAACCCTCCACCAGCTAAGTTCAAAACTTAAAAAGCAAAAGTTCTCAGTAGACGCCTCCTCCTGGTGGAATTCCTCCATGTACTCCTTACTCTTCCCCCTCCTCGGCCCAACCATCATCATAATAATTATACTGCTAATTGCCCCCCTGTTTTCTCCACTTCATCCAGAACCAATTCTCACAGCTCAAATGGACAATAGGGGTCCATCAAATGATGCTACAACATTACCAGCCTTTGACCAGTCCCCCAGACTCGGACCATGCCGACTTGGGCCCCCTCCTCTGATGCTGCCCCTGTCCAGCAGGAAGTAGTCAGAAAGATGACCTTGCCCCTATTTCTATATCACAGAGTCAGGAATGTCCGATAGCCTGGGAACTGGGGCCAGGCAAACTATTCAGCCATTACCTTGCTTACCCAACCTAAACTCCCACCCTATTTCAGGAACTGTTTGCCCCGAACTCATAGATCAACTCCTGTCCTATTCTCCTGTCCTAGTCCAGGAACTGTTTGCCCCGGGACAATAGACTCACATTCCAGGGGCTCCCATGCATAGCCCCGCAGGACCCAACCCTAACAACAAATTCCCGCTGCCATAGGTGCAGATATAAAAATCACAAACCCCAGCATCGGGCGCGGCTTCTAGGATTCCACACCCAGAGTCTGTGAACCCTCCCAGAGTGTACCCAATAAAGCGTGATTTCTGCTTATTTGGCTGTTTGACTCTTCGGTTTCTTTCCACCTCCCACTGGCGGCATCTGGCTACCTTACAGCAATACTCATATCTGATAAAATAGACTTCAAAATGAAGGCCATAACTAGAGACAAAGAAGGCCACTACATAATATTGAAAGGATCTATCCAACAGAAGAATATAACCTTGATAAACATATATGCACCCAATATAGGAGCACCAAAATATATTAAAATCTTCTGCAGAACATCAAAGGGGAAATTGATAGCAATACAATCATAGCAGGGGGCTCCAACACCCCACTGACATCACTGGATAGATCCTCTAGACAAAAAATTAGCAAGAAAACAGAGACTCTAAATGAAGCACTAGACCAAATGGATTTAATAGATATCTACAGAGAATTACACCCCAAAACTACAGAATTCACATTCTTCTCAAGTGCACATGGGACATTCTCAAAATTAGACCACATATCCGGGCACAAACTAAGTCTCTACAAGTTCAAGAAGACTGAAATCATATCAAGCATCTTCTCAGATCACAATGGCATGAAACTAAAAATCAATTGCAAGAAGAACATACAAAGACATTTGAACACATGGAAGCTAAGTAGCATATTATTAAACAATGAATGGGTCACCGAGGAGATCAAGGAAGAAATAAAAAACTTCCTGGAAACCAATTAAAATGAAGACACAACAACACAAAATCTATGGGATGCCGCGAAAGCAGTTCTGAGAGGGAAATTCATAGCACTGCAGGCCTACCTCAAAAAGCAGTTCTGAGAGGGAAATTCATAGCACTGCAGGCCTACCTCAAAAAAAAAAAAAAAAGAACAAGGAAAACCTCTAATAGACTATCTAACCTCACAACTTAAAGAACTAGAGAGCAAACAAACAAACAAACAAAAACCCAGAGCAAGTAGAAAGAAGGAAATAGTAAAGGTCAGAGCAGAAATAAATGACATGGAAACCAAAAAAACAATTCAAACGATCAATGAAACAAAGAGCTGGTTGTTCGAAGAGATAGACAAGATTGATGGACCCTTAGCTAGACTCACCAAGAAACAAAGAGAGAGAACCCAAATACACAAAATCAGAAATGAAAGAGGAGAAGTAACAACTGACACCACAGAAATACACAGGATCATTAACAACTACTATGAACAATTATATGGCAACAAATTTGACAATCTAAGCAAAATGGACAAATTTTTAGGAACACACAGTCTCCCAAAACTGGACTGGGAAGAGATAGAAAACTTGAACAGACCAATAACAACTAAGGAAATTGAAGAGGTAATCAAGACTCTCCCGGCAAACAAAAGCCCAGGCCCGGATGGCTTCACGGGGGAGTTTTACCAAACATTAAAAAAAAAAAACTAGCAGCCATTCTCCTCAAACTATTTCAAAAAACTCAAGAAGAAGGAAGACTTCCAAACTCGTTTTATGAAGCCAGCATAATTCTAATTCCAAAACCAGAAAAAGAAACTACAAAGAAAGAAAACTACAGGTCAATATCCCTGATGAACATAGACGCCAAAATCTTGAACAAAATACTAGCAAATAGGCTCCAGCAATACACCAGAAAAATTATCCGCCATGACCAAGTGGGATGCATCCCAGGGATGCAAGGCTGGTACAATATTCGCAAATCAATAAACGTGATACACCACATAAATAAAAAGAATAAAAACCACATGATCATACCAATAGATGCTGAAAAAGCCTTCAACAAAATCCAGCATCCATTTCTGATAAAAACGCTCAGCAGTGTGGGAATAGAGGGATCATATCTAGACATAATAAAGGCCACATATGAAAGACCTACAGCCAACATCATACTCAATGGGCAAAAACTAAAAGCATTTCCCTTAAGAACAGGAACAAGGCAAGGATGCCCACTTTCGCCACTTCTATTTAACATAGTACTGGAAGTCGTAGCCACAGCAATCAGACAGGAAGAAAAAATAAAAGGGATCCAAATTGGAAAGGAGGAAGTAAAACTGCCATTATTTGCAGATGACATGATATTATACATAAAAAACACCAAAGACTCCATCAAAAATTTACTAGAGTTAATAAATGAATTAGGCAAAGTAGCACGAAACAAAATTAACATCAAGAAATCGATGGCATTCTTATACACCAATGATGAACTCACAGAAAGAGAAACTAAGAAAAAAAATCCCATTTACCATTGCGGCAAAAAAAATTAAGATACCTAGGAATAAACTTAACCAAAGAAATAAAGGACCTATTTGCAGAAAACTACAGGTCATTGAAAAAAGAAATACAGGAATATATAAAAGAGTGAAAGCACATACCCTGTTCATGATTGAGAGAATTAACATCATTAAAATGTCCATATTACCCAAAGCAATCTACAGATTCAATGCAATCCCCATCAAAATACCAACGGCATACTTCACAGAATTAGAACAAGTACTTCAAAAGTTTATATGGAACCAAAAAAGGTCTTGAATAGTCACAGCAATCTTGAAAAGGAAGAACAATGTTGGAGGGATCACATTACCAGATTTCAGGTTATACTACAAAGCTACCGTAATCAAAACAGCCTGATACTGGCACAAGAACAGACATATAGACCAGTGGAACAGAACAGAGAACCCAGAAATGGACCCAAGGCAATATGTTCAATTAATATTTGACAAAGGTGGCAAGAGCATACAGTGGAGTAAGGACAGTCTCTTTAATTAATGGTGCTGGGAAAATTGGACAGCTACATGCAGAAAAATGAAACTAGGCCATCAACTTACACCCTACACAAGAATAAACTCAAAATGGATAAAAGACTTAAATGTGACTCATGAATCCATAAAAATCCTAGAAGAAACTGTAGGCAACAAAATTTCAGACATCATACGCAGCAGAATTTTCACTGATACATCACCTAAGGCAATAGAAACAAAGGAGAAAATGAACACATGGGACTACATCTAACTCAAAAGCTTCTGCACAGCGAAAGATACAATCATCAAAACGGAAACGCTACCCACTATATGGGAGAGTATAATTGCCAAAGATATATCAGGTAAGGGGGTAATTTCCAATATATAGAGAGTGCTCATACAACTCCACAAAAGGAAGACAAAGAATCCAATTACAAAATGGGCAGAGGAACTAAATAGACACCCCTCCCAACAGGACATACAAATGGCTAAGAGACATATGAAGAAATGCTCACCATCACTAATCATCAGAGAGATGCAAATCAAAACAACAATGAGGTATCACCTCACACCTGTCAGAATGGCCGCCATCAACAAATCATCAAACAACAAGTGTTGGCGAGGGCGT
This sequence comes from Molossus molossus, assembly GCF_014108415.1. NCBI lineage: Eukaryota > Metazoa > Chordata > Mammalia > Chiroptera > Molossidae > Molossus > Molossus molossus. The sequence continues at coordinate 8,614,717 of NW_023425347.1, forward strand.
GGAGAAAAGGGACTCTAGTACACTGCTGGTGGGAATGCAGACTGGTGCAGCCACTATGGAAAACAATATGGTGTTACCTCAAAAAATTTAAAATTGAACTTCCATTTGACCCAGTGTTCTCACTTCTAGGAATATATTCTAAGAAGCCTGAAACACCAATCACAAAGAATATATGTACCCCCATGTTTGTAGCAGCATTATTTACAATAGCTAAGATCTGGAAACAGCCCAAGTGTCCATCAGTAGACGAATGAATAAAAAAGCAGTGGTACATATACACAATGGAGTACTATGCAGCTGTAAGAAAGAAAGATCTCTTATCCTTTGAGATGACATGGAGGGACCTGGAAAGTGTCATCCTAAGCGAAACAAGCAAAACAGAGAAAGACAAGTATCATATGATCTCACTTATTTGTGGAATATAATGAATATAACAGTCTGAGGATTGGGGTAGTCCCAGAGATGTGGAAGTGGGGTACAGACTGACAATCCCCAGAAGAGGGGGTGTTGGGGGAGAGATAAACCACAGAACTTATATGCATGCATGCATGAACAGTGGACATGGACAACAACTGGGGACAGGGCAGGGAGGGAGGGAGGGGGAGGGGGAAATCAGTGGGGGAAAAAGGAGAAACATCTGTAACAAAAATTAATTAATAAAAAATGAATTAATTTAAAAAATAAATAAATATTCAAAATAAAATATTCACCAATTTTTATTATATATGAGTATTTTTTGTGAGGCACTTTGGCAAGGATCACATCATTTCAGCCACTGATGATACACATGTGCTCACAAGAGCAGTGAGAAAATAGTTTAGGCCCATGGGATATCACGGATTTGCCTCTTGGCTAACCTCTCTGAGCCCCAGTTTTTTAATCAGTAAAATGGCATACCAATAATTTCATCATGCAGCAAACTGCAAGGATCGAATTACATGATGTGGGTAAAGAAACCCCCTGCCAAGTACCTACATAGCAGGCACTCAACAACAGTGTTTGTTATTGTTATCTCATTCGAAGGCAGACAAGAATAAGAATAAATGTAATATTCTTCTATGTCACTGTTTTCTTGGAAATTTACGTTGTAAGACAAAATCCCAGAGTGACCCTGTTAGAATGAAATAAATATATCACCTATCAGCTCCAGACCCTTAAAGTCAGAGGAAGAGCCAAGGCCAGGCCTGCAGCTCTCCAGCCCCTCCACAAACTACTTCCATTGCCTGTCTGATGTCACAATCCACCTCTTCCCCCAGCCCCATCTGAGCTGCTCCTGGGACAAGACAGGCCACTTCTATGACAGGTCTATGTGACTGTTGTTCTTCTGCCTAGAAGCTTTTCCTTTAGTGTCAAATGTCACTTGAGGCTCATTTTTAAAACCGCATCTAACCATATCCATCCTAGTTGTCCCTCTTTTCCTGCTTCCTTTTTCTCTAAAGCTCTTATCACTTAATATAACATGTATTTCACCATTCATCTGTTTATTTACATTCCTCCATTAGCCTGCAAGTGGAAGCAGGAATTTATCAATTTTGTTTGCTACTATGTTCTTAACACCTAGGTGAAAGGGTTAATAATGTTTTAACAAAATTAAACTCCATTCTGACCAGTTATTCCTGCATGTAAATACCCAAGCAGTTTTCTGGGAGGAAAAAAAAAAAATCCTGGGACTGAAACCCAGAGGAAACATAAAGATAAGGGTGGCCTTGGAAAACTTGGAGGGACCATAAAAAGGAAAGAGATTAATTATGGCCCTGACCTCTGCTGAAGCACATTCCTCCCTTACCTCTGAGACAGCTTGTACCAGCCCTGGTACCAAAAAGCATGGCTAAGAGAATGTGGGTTTTTTTAATGTACTTTTTTTTTTTTGTAGTTTCTGTAGTTTGTACCTATACAAGCCAAAAAAAAAAAAAGCTGGTGCTGAGCTCTTTTTGGCTCGGACCACCTGCACCCAGGCACATGCAATAAAGCCATTTTGCTCTATACTGGCCTTGTGTTGTGGATGTGATCTCCTGCCGGTTCAGACCTTTTACTAGGAAAGAATCTGGCACATGGAAAAAGCAAAGGACGTGAAACATAGTGTGGGCCCAGACTCTGGTGATGTAGGTTTTATCCCAATTCTGTCTTGTGACCTTGTACAAATCACTTAACCTTCCAGAATCTTCATTTCCTCCTCTCCACAGTGGGCATGAGAATCTGTCAGCTGACTGCTTCATAGGGTTGCCATAGGATGAACTGAGGTGTAAGAGAACCTGTACTATAAGGCTATACAGAGACATGGCAGATTATTATTATCAGTTAGTGGCATGTGAAAGGATTGCCTACATGCACATTTTTAGATGATTTCAGATTGGGATTGATTCCCCTGTGGCCTTTGCATGAATGAGTTTTCTCCACCAAGTATGACATCATCTCCAGCACACAGCGTTCAGCCCCTGGCACGACATGAGGAAGGATGGCCCACTGTATTTTCTCACAACTGGTGAAAACAGGGGCAGACCTGGAGATTCTGCAGATCTGTCAAGGAGGCCAGAATAACATCTCTGGAATTTGTTTCATCATTCTATGAAATTCCTGGGCCACATTCTCATGGGAGGTTTCAACAAACTATATGAAGGAAGAAATTTGATGGAAAAAAAGTGCATTGCCTCTGATAACAGAACAACCCTGTAAGTGTACCTTGTAAGGGATGATATAAAAGTGTAAGAGAGAGCAAAAGGCTTCTCCTCATTGTTTATACTAAGTTGTTCAGGCTACATTTTTTAAAAACTTTTTCTTATAAAGTTAAGAGCCCATCGATCTTTCTTTTGTATATTGAAGCTCTGGAGCAGTAAAAGCCCAGGTATGTTGTCAGTGACCAGGTCAGTGTGAGAAGTCAGCTTAGCAGCACTGCAAGATAATGACAGTGGTCCCACTAGCTGAGGCCATAGTGTTGAATAAAGCAAGGTACTCTAACCAGTCACCCTTGTCACCACCCCAAACACTTGTACTTGATTGAGCTAACTTAGGTGCTAGGTTCTATGTGGGGTAGAACAGCAATTGTGCCTCTAAGGGTACATCAGACTTTAGTATCAAATGAGGCTACCCTTGCAATATCCCAGGATCCCAGGGAAATAAAATAGCACATGAGTGTCTAAAATGTTATTGAACAGATGATAGAATGGTGCATGAAACCAGATACAGGAAATATAATTTGCCATCCTAATAGTCCTGCAGCAATTTAAAAATGACAAATTTTTCATTGCTAGTAACTAAGAATAAGAGATGAGTGCCCTCTTGTGGAGATGTTACAGGGCAATGAAAAGCTAGGAAAATTCCAGGGCAAGAGGAATAGGAAAACTGAGACAAGAATGTTAAAACAACGGTGAACAGTGTGAATAATTTGCAGCTGGCCAGAGACAGTACTCTGCACCCCAGTTCTCTTGCTTGTAGGAATGAATTCAAACAAGAGACAACAAATAGCTGCAAAAGCAGGTGAGAATTTATTTGCAGAATCTGAGTGGGCACCTCAGCCGGTCTAAACCAAACCAAGTTCTCCAATATTTGGGAGCTTAGAGGATTTATACCCCTAGGCTAAAATGCCCCTCAGTAAGACTCCCCCTCCCTTATTCCTAAAAAAAAAAAGTGGAGATTCCAAAATGGTGGTGGATTGAATGGAAGCTAAACAGACCATTTCCCAGTACCAAACTGGAATTACAACTAAAATAAAGACAAATTGTCAGGAAAAAAGTATCAAAAAAGCAGCTAGAGAGGACCTGTATAACCAAGGACAGAAAAGGGACATTAAGTTGAGCCTGGTAGAAACTGTGAAGGCATGAGAGGGCAGGCTGGAAGCCCACAGACACCAGCTGTATTAGCTGTGAGCAGCTGCCTTGGGGCTAACATCCCAAGTCAGCTACACAGCACAGAGGACCAGGACACAGCAACTCACATTGGGCTCCTGCAGAGGGAGGGCAGACTGGACTGGAACTATATGGAGACTCGGGAGCTTGGAGAGCTGAGAGGGCAATGGGAGTTTTTTGCTGAATCACTTTCTCACAGGACAGTAGCCATCTCACTTAAAGAGCCCTTTCCCAAAGCCCCAGGGAGAAGCAACAGCCCCTCCCCCAGAAATTTAACACCATCTGGCCAGGCCAGAGAAATGCAAATTGAAGCTCATTAACAGGCAGCAAGCATCTGCCCCACTCTGTGGAAATCCTCTTACCCTGAACACCTAGGATATTTTTTCATTCAGTTGAGGGCTACAACCCAAGGCTCATCAAGTAACTAAGACTTATAGCCTCCAGGCAAAAAGCTACATAATAACTGAACCATTCCTGGCCTTGCAAATCTGACAGTGGTGTTTAATGTGGGTCCTCCCACATTCATCCAAATCCAGTAGAGAGAGCCACAACCAATGGAACATCAACACCCACAGGGAAAATTTGGCAGGCTCCAAACCCCACTGACACAGCCAAAATAGTGAAACAAAAAAAAACAAATTCGAAATAAAAGAACAAATAAACTCTACCAAAGAAGACATAGATGAAATGCAGTTAAGCAAGCTATCAGAGGTGGAGTTCAGAGAAATGATAACAAGAAAGTTCAACAGCATGAGTAAAGATATAGAAAATCAACCAATTGGAAATGAATAATAACACAGCAGAAATAAAGAACACATTGGAAGAAATAACCAGCAGATCAGAGGAAGCTAAGGATTGGATCAATGAATTAGAAGACAGGGTAGAAAAAAATAACTCAATCAGAAAACCAAAAACAAAAACAAAAAACCCAAACAAACAAAAATTAAAAAACAGGAAGACAGGACTTCCGGTCAAGATGGCGGCGTAGGGAAACGCAGTATCGCGTTCTGCCACAACCACATCCAAGTTACAACAAAACTACAGAACAACCATCATCCAAAATCGCCTGAAATCAAGCTGAATGAAAGTCCTACAACTACGTAATTAAAAAAAAAAAAAAGCAGCTACATCCAGACCGGTAGGAGGGGCGGCGGCGCGAGGGGTGGCGGCAGCGGCGGCGGACGGGCTGGTCCCACACCCAAGTGTGGCGGATAAAAATCAGGAGGCTCCCGTGGCTGGGAAGGTCCTTCCTGAGGACTGAGGGGTCCCCATCCCACACCAGGTGCCCCGCTCAGGTTTCCAGTGCCAGGAAGAGAATCCCCATAACTTCTGGCTGGAAAAACCAGCAGAAACTGAGGCTCAGGGAAGCTGACCTGGCTGGAGCCACAGGCAGCTCCCTAAAGGGCCCACGCACGGACTTATCGGACTCTCTCCCTCTAAGCTCGGAGGGGAGGCAGCTCGAGGGGCACCAGAGACATACAGAAAAGAACTGAGCTGTTTGGCACTGGAGCGAGGGCTGGAGAGGGAGCTTTCTCGGGGACAAACGTGCTGTAAGAGGCCTTTGTTCCTTTGGTGAGCCCTTCCCTGGAGCAGCAGACAGAAGCCATATCTGGGACTCCAGCAACCTGGCTCACACTGGTAGCCCCACCCTGCTGACTCCCTGAGGCCCCGCCCCGCCCCGCCCCACACAACTTTCAAGCCCACCTAAGCTGTTGCTACTTGCTTAACCATAGGATTGGCCTGTCTTGGATCCCGCTTCAGGTTTTTCCTAAATTCTTTCAAACAAGCAGCATCGGGTCTCAGCGAGCCCCATACCTCTCATTAAGTAATACACAGAAACAAACACAGAGAGGCAGCCAAAATGAGGATACAAAGAAACAGGTCCCAAATGAAAGAACAGAACAAAACCCCAAGAAAAGAACTAAGTGAAATGGAGATAAGCACCCTAACAGATGCTGAGTTCAAAATACTGCTTATAAGGATGCTCAATGAACTCAGTGAGGGCCTCAAGAGCATAAAAAAGTACCAGTCAGAAACGATCGCTGCACAGTTAGAAACGAAGGAGGCTTTAACTGAAATAAAGAATAATTTACATAGCTTCAATAATAGAGTACGTAAATCCAAGGAGCAAACCATCGATTTGGAATATAAGGAAGCAAAAAACGCCCAACCAGAACAGCAAAAAGAAAAAAGAATCCAAAAAAATGAGGATAGTGTAAGGAGCCTCTGGGACAACTTCAAGCGTGCCAACATTCGCATCTTGGGGGTGCCGGAAGGAGAAGAGAGAGAACAAGAAATCGAAAACCTGTTTGAAACAATAATGGCAGAAAACTTTCCTAACTTGGTGAAGGAAACAGACATACAAGTCCAGGAAGCACAGAGAGTCCCAAACAAGATGAACCCCAAGAGGCCTACACCAAGACACATCATCATCAAAATGCAAAAGGTTCAAGACAAAGAGAGAATCCTAAAAGCAGCAAGAGAAAGGCAGCTAGTTACCTACAAGGGAGTTCCCATTAGGCTGTCAGCTGATTTCTCAAAAGAAACTTTGCAGGCCAGAAGGGAGTGGCAAGAAATATTCAGAGTGATGAAAACCAAGAACCTACAACCAAAATTACTCTATCCTGCAAAGCTGTCATTTAGAATCGATGGACATATAAAAACTTTCCCAGACAAGAAAAAGTTAAAGGAGTTCATCACTACCAAACCGTTATTATATGAAATGATGAAGGGTCTTTTTAAAGAAAAAGATAAAATGTATGAACAAACAAAATGGCAATGAATACATATCTATCAACAATGGAATCTACAAACAAAATGAACAGGAAGAACAGGAACATTCTCATAGATACAGAGAACATTTTGTTGGTTGCCAGTTGGGAAAGGGGTTGGGGGAATGGATGAAAAAGGTGAAGGGAGTAAGAAGCACAAATTCATTCCTAGACTGACAAACCTCAAAGGGAAAGGGGTTGGGGGGGTGGGAAGAAATAAACCAAAGAACTTATATGCATAACCAATGGACACGGACAATAGTTTGGGAAAAGGTGGGAGGGGGGCGGGAGTGGGGAGGAGGGGGTCAATGGGGGAAAAATGTGGAACATCTGTAATGCATTTTACATCCAACAATAAAGATGTGGAAAAAAAAAAAAAAAAAAAAAAAAAAACAGGAAGACAGTTTAAGAGAACTGTGGGACAACATAAACATAACAACATCCCCATCATAGGAGATCCAGAAGAAGAAGGAAATGAGCAAGAATTGGAGAATATATTTGAAGAAATAGTAACATAAAACGTTCCTAACTTGGTGAAGCAAAAAGGCATTCAATTTCAGGAAGCACTGAGAGCCCCAAGTAAGAAGAACCCAAAGAGGTCCACAACAAAACACATAATAATTAAAATGCCAAAAATTGGACTTCCGGTCAAGATGGCGGCGTAGGTAAACGCGGTATCGCGTCCTCCCACAACCACATCAAAGTTACAACTAAACTACAGAACAACCATCATTCAAAACCTCCTGAAATCAAGCTGAATGGAAGTCGTACAACTACGGAACTAAGAAAAAAAAAGCAGCTACATCCACACCAGTAGGACAAGCGGCGGGGTGGCGGCGGCGGGGCAGCGGCAGCAGCATGCGGCAGCCAGACGGGCTGGTCCCACACCCACACCCACGTGTGGTGGATAAAATTCAGGAGGCTCCCGCGGCTGGGAAGGTCCTTCCTGAGGACTGAGGGGTCCCCGTCCCACACTAGGTGCCCCGTTCAGGGTTCCAGTGCCAGGAAGAGAATCCCCATAACTTCTGGCTGGAAAAACCAGCGGAAACTGAGGCTCCGGGAAGCTGACCTGGCTGGAGCCCCAGGCAGCTCCCTAAAGGGCTGGCGCACGGACTTATCGGACTCTCTCCCTCTGAGCTCAGAGGGGAGGCAGCTCAAGGGGCGCCAGAGACACACAGGGAAGAACTGAGCTGTTTGGCACTGGAGCGAGAGCTGGAGAGGGGGCTTCCTCGGGGACAAACGTGCTGTCAGAGGCCTTTGTTCCTTTGGTGAGCCCTTCCCGGGGGCGGCGGACAGAAGCCATATCTGGGACTCCAGCAACCTGGCTCACACTGGTAGCCCCGCCCTGCTGACTCCTTGAGGCCCCGCCCCGCTCCACACAACTTTCAAGCACACCCAAGCTGTTGCCACTTGCTTAACCATAGGATTGGCCGGTCTTGGATCCTGCTTCAGGTTTTTCCTAAATTCTTTCAAACGAGCAGCATCGGGTCTCAGCGAGCCCCATACCTCTCATTAAGTAATACACAGAAACAAACACAGGGAGGCAGCCAAAATGAGGATACAAAGAAACAGGTCCCAAATGAAAGAACAGAACAAAACCCCAATAAAAGAACTACGCAAAAGGGAGATAAGCAACCTAACAGATATTGAGTTCAAAATACTGCTTATAAGGATGCTCAATGAACTTAGCGAGAGCCTCAAAAGCATAAAAAAGGACCAGTTAGAAATCATGGATACACAGTTGAATTGAAGGAGGCATTAACTGAAATAAAGAATAATTTACACAGCTTCAATAATAGAGTATGTAAATCCAAGGAGAAAACCATCGATTTGGAATATAAGGAAGCAAAAAATCCCCAGTCAGAACAGCAAAAAGAAAAAAGAATCCAAAAAAATGAGGATAGTGTAAGGAGCCTCTGGGACAACTTCAAGCGTGCCAACATTCGCATCTTGGGGGTGCCCGAAGGAGAAGAGAGAGAACAAGAAATCGAAAACCTGTTTGAAACAATAATGGCAGAAAACTTTCCTAACTTGGTGAAGGAAACAGACATACAAGTCCAGGAAGCACAGAGAGTCCCAAACAAGATGAACCCCAAGAGGCCCACACCAAGACACATCATCATCAAAATGCAAAAGGTTCAAGACAAAGAGAGAATCCTAAAAGCAGCAAGAGAAAGGCAGCTAGTTACCTACAAGGGAGTTCCCATAAGACTGTCAGCTGATTTCTCAAAAGAAACTTTGCAGGCCAGAAGGGAGTGGCAAGAAATATTCAGAGTGATGAAAACCAAGAACCTATAACCAAAATTACTCTATCCTGCAAAGCTGTCATTTAGAATTGATGGACATATAAAAACTTTCCCAGACAAGAAAAAGTTAAAGGAGTTCATCACTACCAAACCGTTATTATATGAAATGATGAAGGGTCTTTTTGAAGAAAAAGATAAAATGTATGAACAAACAAAATGGCAATGAATACATATCTATCAACAATGGAATCTACAAACAAAATGAACAAACAGGAAGAACAGAAACATTCTCATAGATACAGAGAACATTTTGTTGGTTGCCAGTTGGGAAGGGGGTTGGGGGAATGGGTGAAAAAGGTGAAGGGATTAAGAAGCACAAATTCATTGCTAGACTGACAAACCTCAAAGGGAAAGGGGTTGGGGGGTGGGAAGAAATAAACCAAAGAACTTATATGCATAACCAATGGACACAGACAATAGTGTGGGAAAAGGTGGGAGGGGGGCGGGAGGGGGGAGGAGGGGGTCAATGGGGGAAAAATGTGGAACATCTGTAATACATTTTACATCCAAAAATAAAGATTTGAAGAAAAAAAAAAAAGAAACTTAAATAAATAAATAAATAAATAAACAAATAAAATGCCAAAAATTAAAGACAAACAGAGAATCCTAAAGGCAGCAAGAGATAAGCAATAGGTTACCTACAAAGGAACCCCCATAAGGCTCTCAGCTTACTTCTCAACAGAAACACTACAGGCTAAAAGGCATGAAGTCATCAAGGTAATGAAAAACAAGGATCTGAACCCAAGATTACTCTATCTAGCAAGGCTATCATTCAAAAATAGAAGGTGAAACAAAGAAGTTCCCAGACAAAAAAAAGTCTAAGCAAATATATTAGCACCAAACCAGCACTGCGAGAAATGTTAAAAGAACTGCTGCAATTAGTAGAATAAATACAAAGCAAAATATAACCACAATAAACAAAAATGGCAATAAATAAGTACATATCAATAATAATCTTAAATGTAAATGGTTTAAATGCTCTGATCAAAAAACACAGAGTAGCTGATTGGATAAGAAAGCATGACTCATATATATGTTCTTTACAAGAGACCCACCTCACAACAAAAAACTCAAATAGGTTGAAAGTGAAGAGATGGAAAAAATCTTCCAAGCAAACGAAAAGGAAAAAAAAATCTGGGAAAGCAATATTCATATCTAATAAAATAGATTTCAAAGTGAAGACCATTACTAGAGACAAAAAAGGCCACTACGTAATCTTGAAAGGGTCTATCCAACAGGAAGATATAACCTTGGTAAACATATATGCACCCAATATAGGAGCACCAAAATATATTTTAAAACTTCTGGAGGGCTTCAAAGAAGAAATCAACAGCAATATAATCAGAGCAGGGGACTTCAACAACCCACTGACATTACTGAATAGATCCTCTAGACAAAACAATTAACAAGAAAATGGAGACTATAAATGATGCACTAGACCAAATGGATTTAAGAGATAGCTATAAAGAATTATACCTCAAAACTAAAAAATTCACATTCTTCTCAAGTGCACATGACATTCTCAAAGATAGACCACATGTTAGGACACAAACTAAGTTTCTACAAGTTCAAGAAGATTGAAATCATATCAAGCATCTTCTCAGATCACAATGGCATGAAACTAGAAATCAATTACAACAAAAACATGCTAAGAAAGATAAATGCAAAAATGTCTTGGGTGAGGATTAAAAAAAAAAAAAAACATGCAAAGATGTTTAAACACATGGAGGCTAAATAGCATGTTCTTAAACAATTAATGGGTTACCAAGGAGATCAAGGAAAAAATTAAAACCTTCTTGGAAAGCAATGAAAATGAACACGCAACAACACAAAATCTATGTAATGCAGCAAAAGCAGTTCTGAGAGGGAAGTTCATAGCACTGCAAGCCTATCTCAATAAACAAACAAAAAAAATTCTAATTGACTATCTAACCTCACAACTTAAAGAACTAGAAAGCAAACAAAAAGAAAAACCCAGAGCAAGTAGAAGGAAAAAATAGTAAAGTCCAGAGCAGAAATAAATGACATCGAGACTAAAAAACAATTCAAAAGATCAATAAAAGAAAGAGCTTGTTCTTTGAAAAAATAAACAAGATTGACAGACCTTTAGCTACACTCACCAACAAAGAGAGAAGACCCAAATAAATAAAATCAGAAATGAAAGAGGAGAAGTAACAACTGACACCACAGAAATACAAAGGATCGTAAAAAAATGCTATGAACAATTACACACCAACAAATTGGACAATCAAGGTGAAATGGACAAAATTTTAGAAACACATAGTCTCCCAAAACTGAACCGGGAAGAGATGTAAAACTTGAACAGACCAGTAACAACTAAGGAAATTGAAGATGTAATCAAGAATCTCCCAGCAAACACAAGCCTGGGCCTGGATGGCTTCATGGGGAAATTTTACTGAACATTCAAAAAAGAACTAACACCCAGACTTCTCAAAATATTCCAAAAAAATCAAGAAGAAGGAAGACTTTCACACTTTTTTTATGAGACCAGCATAATTCTAATTCCAAAACCAGATAAAGATACTACAACGAAAGAAAATTATAGATCAATATTCCCAATGAACATAGATGCCAAAATTCTTAACCAAATATTAGCAAACCAGATCCAGCAATACATTAAAAAATTCACCATGACAAAGTGGGATTCATCCTAGGGATGCAAGGCTGGTATAATATTTACAAATTAATAAATGTGATACACCACATCAACAAAATGCAAGATAAAAACCAGCCCTGGCCGGTTTGGCTCAATGGATAGTGTCAGCCCACAGTCCAGAGAGACCCAGGTTCGGATCCCGCTCTAACCACTGAGCAACCCGGGCAGGGCTGACTCCTCTTTCTGGTTGTCACAGCATGTTATAGTACTATTATCTTTTAACACCACCTGCTTTACTTATTTTGTTTATGGTTTATTGACAGTCTTCCAGATAGAAGTGTAAGTTCCATGATGGAAGGCATCATTAATGTTACAGCTCTATGGCTGCCATTTGCTGAAGGTGTAACCATTTGAGCATTGGTGAGAATAAAAACAGCGATGGACTGAAACACATCTATACATTCAAGTCCATTTGCTCATTCTGATACTCAAAAACAAAAGCAACAACTACAATAATTTGCTGATTGGTATATACTGGGAAACCAACTTAATGTTTGAAAACTGGTAATAAAGGGACAATAATGAAGTATTTATGTGGCTTTTTCTATATGAACTGTACCTTAGATAATCAAATAGTTCATGAGGGAAAATTTCTCTTTATAGAAGCATTCCAGCAAACAAAATAAGAAAAAATTATTTAAAATTATAAAATTAGCATTTTTCAACCTCAAATGAAGTAATCTACTCAATGACCATGAATAAGCAGGCATTTTGTGGTCCCCAGTTGAGGTATATAACACCATCTGTGAAGTATTCTTGACAAAAAAGAAAAATTGAACATAGTATTTAATGACCATAAATCCAGAAGACATAGACAAATGCTCAAAGGCACCATATTAAGGCAATTAAAAAAAATCCAGATCTTACAGGACAAATAATTTGGTTTCTTCAACAGATTCATTCCAAAGGTGGGTGGGGGTGGAGTAATTAGAAATCAGAAGAGACTTAAAAGACTTATCAACCAATTGTAATAATTTTACCTCTTTTTTTTATCTTCTCCAGAGGACATTTTTGCACTAAGAACGGGAGGGAGAAAGGGAAGAAGAGAGAGACATCGATGTGACAGAGACACATCAACTGGTTGCCCCCACATGACCCCAACCGGGGCCAGGGACAAACCGCAACCAAGGTATGTGCTCTTAGCAGGAACTGAATCCGGGTCTCTCTGGTCCGCGGGCTGACATTCTAACTGCTGAGCCAAACCGGCCAGGGCGATTTGACTTTTTTATTATTTTATTTTATTTCATTTTATTTTATTTTATTTTATATTTTATTTTATTTATTTTTTTCCTCACCCGAGGACATTTTTCCATTTTGTTCTTCAGGTAGAGTGGGGGGGAGAGAGAGAGAAACATCGACGTGAAGGGACACATTGAGTGGCTGCCACCCACACAACCGACCAGGGCCGGGGACAAACTGCAACCGAGGTACATGCCCTTAGCGGGAACCGAACCCTGGTCTCTCCAGACCGCAGGCCGACACTCTAACCGCTGAGCCAAACCGGCCACGGCTGACCTTCTTTTAATCTTGATTTAAACTATTGAAAGATTTATGAAATAATCATCAAAAATTTATAAATGAATGGGTATTTGAGGATATAAGTAATTATTGTTAATAATTTTAGATCTGGTATAGATGTGGTTATTTTTTTTAAGAGTTTTACTAGAGAGCCATACTAAAATACATATAGACCAAAAAATGTATCTGAGGTTTGCTTCAGAATAATTCAGAAGAAGTAGATTCATTTGAAAACAGATTGGGCATGAGTTGATCATTGTTAAGCTGTGTGATGGGTACATGAAGATTTACTATACTACTTTTCTTCTCAATATTTATAAAAGTTTTATGAAATTTTCCATAAGAAAGTTTATCTCCTAAAATTTTTTTATCTTTAGGATAATTAGTGTGTATATTCCACTCAGTAAATGTTGTATTAGTGTGAACCTGTACAGTGATGTGGATAAGACTAGTCAACCTCTCTGAGCTCTGTTTCCATCCCGGGTCAATGATTCACTAGCTCCTGCTAGGGTAGATGTGGCAAGTGTCCACAAAATAAGCAAATTTAATTCAATACTCTGTTAAGCATGAAATAAGTAGTTTTTTTTTTTTGTTTTTTTTTTACCACAGGTATCTTAACATCCAGTTTGTAGACATAAGACAAGTATGCATATATGTAAGTGGTGATATTCACCCATATAGCATCACCTAGTGATTTTACACAATACCACTTACTGTTATTATTATGACCAGTTGCAAGAAGCCCTCCTGATGAAATGGGCCATCTCCCCTGTCAAACACCCTTTTTCTATTGAGTTAATTTGATAGTAGGCTTGTTTTAGGTTAAATTTCACTGAGGATTGACTAGAACATTACTACTGCAGCAGGATGTTGGAATACACATCTTATCCCAGTGTGTGTCCATAGTTATTGCACTGCTTTGTGTCCTTCGGGAATCAGCATGAATGACGTGAACACAGGCACTCGCTGGAAGGACTCAGACAGTGGGAGGTACATTTTACCAGAACTGTCCAGCACCCGACATGCTGATAATAGCATCTTTGCTGAAAACTGGTATGCCCAGTGATTAATTCTTTAAATCCCACATCTTCTTCACCTTGTTTAATGGCAGAGGATATAAATAAGAGCTAAAGTAGCAACCACAGAAGAAAACCAGGCAGTGGAAATGCACCGTTGAAGAGTTCTCAGAAGTAAAAGTCAATAGGAACTCTGTGTCCTTGAATAAATTTATTCTTCTCAAACATTCACAGCACTTCCATTAGTGCTTGGAATGAGTAATCAGTGCTTGGAATGGTGTTCAACCCAGATTTGAAGCCTCAGATCCCCACTGCAGCCATTTTGGGAAAAGCTGCTACACACAGGATCACTTCTGTACTGGGTCTTATGTCCTCTGATAGGACCAGATTTTGCAGACTTAATAGTACTTTACTTGCCACCATCGTTGGTTTCCTTTATTAGGATACCCATTCCAGAGAGGAAGCTCCGTGACACTGTCAAGGGAGCATTTCAAAGATTAGAGGCCCCTGATTTCCCATAGTGGACCCTTGTTCCCCATGGAATTCACTACTCTGTGAAGGGCCACCCCAGGCTTGTCCTGAACTTAGGGGTGAAGTGAATCATTGAAGGGAAAAAACAGGAGCAAAGAGGCTCCAGGCCCACTCCACCCTCATTTGATTGTGCTCATGTCCCCTTTCTCCCACTAGCTCTATGAGTTCATTAGTCCTCAACCAAAGCCACCACCCCTTCTCACCCTGACACCCTGGAAATGGGTCCTGGCTCAGGTCACAACTGTGGGAGGCAACAGGGAATCTCATATGCAGCCCAGGATGATGCCTCTTGATTCATGTGGGGGCCAAATGTCATCTTAGCTGTGGGTAGGCCCAAGGAAATCCTTTTTTTTTAATCCTCACTGGAGGATATTTTTCCATTTATCTTCAGATAAAGTGTGAGGGAGATGGAGGGAGGGGAAAGATGGGAGGGGGAGAGAGAGAGAGAGAGAGAGAGAGAGAGAGAGAGAGAGAGACATCGATGTGAGAGATACATCAACTGGCTGACTCCCAAATGATCCTGAACCGGGCCAGGAACCAAATTGCAACTGAGGTACGTGCCCTTGACTGGAATCGAACCCACAACTCTTTTGTCCATGGGCCAACACTCTAACCTCTGAGCCAAACCAGCCAGGGCAGCCCAAGGAAATCTTGAACTCAGAGTTGCAATCAATTATATCATGATCGATTCCACAGATTCCTGAGTTTGGTTACCCTTTTTCCACTCAACAAATTTAACTAAATAATTGCTATGGGCCAAGCTCTCTGCTTAGGCAATGTGTTTGCTCACAGCTGATTTCACATGATGCTGCTTACTTCCAAATCAGACTAAGGCTGCCCTGGTATTGTGGAAAGTTCTCTGCTTCTTTTAGTTCTGGTTTTTCAACGTTTTCTTGATACAGGAGACCAAACAGGTGGCTCTTGTTATAGCTCCACTTTCAGAAATTAATTTTCTGCTCACCTGGACTAGAACTCCAAAGTTTTTTCCTTGTTAGAATGTTCTTCTAATTCCATCTTCAGGCAGAAAAACACAGCCCTCCCTCTGTCCTTGGCAATTAAACTGGAGCAGAGTGACCCTCCCACCACTCACCCCAGGCAGCAGCTCATCACTCTGGCCCAGTGCATCTTCTACACAAGAAGGAACTATCACCAGCCTGCAAAGTCAGCCCGATGGTACAAAAAGCCAGGTTCAGCGCTGGCTGTGTAGCTCAGTTGGTTAGAGCATCGTCCTGATATACCAAGGTTTTGGGTTCAGTCCCTCATCAGGGCACATATAAGAAGCAACCAATGAATGCATAAATAAGTAGAACAATAAATTTATGTTTCTCTCTCTCTTTCCCTTTCTCTCTCTCTCTCTCTCTCAAATCAACACATAAAATAAAAATAAAAAACAACAGCCAGTTTCAGAGATGTTATGGAAAATTCTGCTTCTGTTTCCATAATTTCAGTACAGTAAACCCTCCCTTTTGCAGACCTTGATTTCACAAACTTCAGATTTAATGGACAAAATTTCTGGTCCACATGTCATTTGTGAAAATTAACACCCTGCTAATATTGAAAAGCTTTTAACCCAGACTTGATTATAATTAAATTAACAGGTCATTTTTTGTTATTAATTCACTGTTATTTTTAACACATTTTTAGCAAATAGGCCATACATTGGAAAACACACTATAGTAATTTTACCAACATAAATAAATATTACATATCTACAACTATATTCTACATATTTAAATCCGAGAGTCACTGCTCATAAACAATGTTAGGCAAATGATTAGCACATGATCACACCACATCATGTGTGGTAATCGGTTCTGTTGATGTGTGACGTGGCTTTCTGCAGCAGTTTTAACATGTGCCAGCTGATGTTCCCATGTGCGCCAAGCCATGCCCCAGCTGTGTGCATTTCTTTACTTGAGGTGATTAGTGAATGCACAGATTAACTAGACCAATTATTCAGTATAACTTTATTTTTTTCTTTATTGGTTTTTAGAGAGAGAAGAAGGGAGTGGGAAGGAGAGATAGAAACATTGATGAGAGAGAACATCAATTGGCTGCTTCCTGTGTGCCCCCCTACTGGGGATTTGGCCCACAACCTGGGCTTGTGCCCTGACCAGGAATCAAACCAGCGACCTCTTGGTGCATGTGTCAATGTCCAAGCACTGAGCCACACTGGCCAGGCACATTCAGTGTAACTTTAAAATTACTGTAATACATATAGAACACTTTTCTGTGAAAGTAAACTTTTTATACATACTTGATTTTAATTATACAAATGTGTCTACATTAAGTAAAAACAGGTATACTAATTTGTCAATTTTTAACATGCACATTCAGAAAACCTACTTTGTTATATAACGGACTTTCAGCTTTAACAGACACCATATCTCCTAAATTAGTTCATTATATAGAGCTTTTACTGTAATTTAAATAATATCATACTAAGTCATATAATGGCTTAGTTTTGATACTTAGCACAACATGGTCTAGTTTTGCTTTGGATATGCATGCCCTGATTCCCCAACTATATT
Source organism: Molossus molossus (assembly GCF_014108415.1). Taxonomy (NCBI): domain Eukaryota; kingdom Metazoa; phylum Chordata; class Mammalia; order Chiroptera; family Molossidae; genus Molossus; species Molossus molossus. The sequence continues at coordinate 8,631,909 of NW_023425347.1, forward strand.
ATCAAGGAATGAGGCCAATGGCAATACTGTGAGAGGGGGTAGTGACAATTAACTTCTGCAGACAGAATTTCACTTGGTGTGGAAAACTCTTTTTGACAATATCCTTTGGTGTACCATGTTATTGTGAAATAAAATAGCCCTTGGGGCAAAGCCAAGAGAGGTGGCAGTGATACTATAAGAACAAAATTGTTCTGTTTAAAATTTTTTTCTTGCCTGGCCAGTGTGGCTCAGTTGGTTGGAGCATTGTTCCATAAACCACAATAAAAAGTGGCGATTTGATTCCCAGTCAGGGCACATACCCAGGTCAGGTTTGACTCCTGGTCAGGGTGTGTGTGGCAAGCAGCTGATTGATGTTTCTCTCCAACATCTCTCTCTCTCTCGCTCCTAAAAATAAAAAAACAACAAACAAACATTTATTTTTTCTCAAAGTAGCCCAAGAGTGAAAGGCCAGGAGACCCCCTGGACCAGGAAAGGAAAAAAAAGGTAGGTGTAGAGGAAAGAAGAAACAAAGAGGTAGGAAGGGTTCTGCTTGAAGGAAGAGCCAGTGAGAAGTTCCAGATAGCAAGGAGAGCAGAGGGACTTTTAATATCAAGGATTTTAAATATCAAGGATATCTATTCAGAGGAAATTTTGTGGTGAGGTCACCCTCTCACACAACCATTTCTTCAGCCCTTGAGGAGAGAGGTAACCCCCAGATCCCTCCCCCCAGTGAGGTACTGCAAGTTCAGGAGGAGCAATGCAAAGAGATCATCAGTAATTTGGGGAAAGTGTTCCAGAACAAGAAGCTAGAGGTGACTGGGAAGAATGTCAAAACATCCCTACCTCCCTGCAAACATGGGAGAGATGCTGATTCTCCCAGCACTTTTGAACTGGGGGTTTGGGGAATTCTACTTACATTTCAAAGGGTGCAATTACCCCAGTAGCTAGAGGACTGGGCCAATCTATGCACCCTCTCATGTAGACTCAAAACCTCACTCAGCAAAATTACTGATGTGTTAATTTGGTTACTATGAAGATACTGGTTTTAAATTGAGCAGTAAGAACCTGAATACAAATCTGTCTGCCCTTTTCCAGCCTAGAGTCTGGCTGGTGAACAAGATCTTTTTCATTTGGCGCCACAGATAACACATTCAGAAAGATCCGGTCAATTGAGTCCTGCGGAAATACTGGTGTCAGGATTAACAACACTGTGCTCTTTGTACAGAGGAGCCCTCTAATAGACAGCCCACTAATCCCCCTCCCCAGTGGATTTTATTAATAAAGGAAACTCTGTTTGATAAGAAATTGATACAAAGACTCAGGCTTCTAGAACTATACCATAGTTTGCTATTCACATTTCTTTCACATATAACTATATTTTTAAAAATTCAAATAATCATTTGTAATTTTTTTATTATAAATATATTACAGTCACAAAGCTTACAAAATCAAGAGTAGAAAAGAATCATACAGCCCTCTCATGCAGCTGTGAATATCGCATACAGGGTGTCTGTAGGTTCTATTACATTTTGAAAATGAGATGTATTTTAATAAACACTGGCTTTATAATTATTCAAAGTTCTGTATACATTTTGGGGGGACACCCTATATTTCTTGTTTTTTTTTTCTTTATTGATTTTAGAGAGAGCGGAAAGGAGAGGGAGAGAGAGATGGAAACATCGATGAGACAGAACACTGATTGGCCGCCTCCTGCATGCCCCCACTAGGGATTTGGCCCACAACCTGGGCATGTGCCCTGACTGGGAATTGAACCGGTGACCTCTTGGTGCATGGGTCAATGCTCAACCACTGAGCCACACCGGCGGGACCACCCTTTATTTCTTTGTAGTTTTTTATTATTTATTTTTAAAGAATATTAGGAAACTTTTTAAACAGAAAATAACAGACACCTATATACTTGCCACTAAAATAATATGCTGCCCTGGCCGCTTTGGCTCAGCGGTTGGAGTGTTGGCCTGCAGACCAGAGAGTCCTGGGTTCGGTTCCCACTAGGAACATGTACCAAAAATAAAATAAAATAATAATATGCTAGTTTTTTACTATACAATTGCAGATCTCTCTCTCTCACTCTCTTAAATAAATAAAACATGACAGGGAGGAAAAACTCCCACTCTGAAATCACATCCACCCACACATGCCTGCATGCTGAGGCTACCACTGTGCTGAAGGCAGTGTGCCTTAGTTCTAGGTCTGATTTTGTATTTTTTACTGTATATTAAACATCTACTGTCATTTTGAGTGTTTTTGAAATGTACATAAATGTTAACTTAGTGTATTTTTTTTATTTTTGCTCTTTATTTTTCCTTTCAACCTTACACTATTGCAACTCCATACACTATTGGAACAGACCCAATTCACACATTTTTACTGCTGTGTGGACTGAATAGTCTAGTTTATTCATTCCCCTGCTGAAGGAGGGTTAGCTTGTTGCCGCTTTGTTGCTGTTACAAACATTTCCGACAGGTTATTTTTCTTCTTTTTTAATTTTCTTTATTGATTTTAGAAAGAGAGAAATATCAATGAGAGAGAACATCTATTGGCCACCTCCTGCATGCCCCCCACTGGGGATTGGGCCCACAACCTGGGCATGTGCCCTGACTGGGAATTGAACTGGTGACCTTTCAGAGCATGGGTCAACACTCAACCAGTGAGCCACACTGGCTAGGCTCACATAGGCTCTTGTGGCTCATTTTCTATAGATGAATTACTGGATCCTATAGTATGGACATCACCACCTATAGAAAAACTGACAGATTTCTCCCCAAGTTTTTGTATGATGCACCCCCCATTTTTTACGAATTCCATTCCCCTTATTCTATCCAACACTTGCTAATATCAGACATGCTTTTTTCCCCAATTATGATAAGGCTGTGTGTCTTTTTGTGTGTGTATTGGCCCTTCTGCTTCCACCTCTTCAGTTTCATATTACTTTTAATTGTATTGTTTGTCTCGTGGTTGATTATTTGTAGGGGCAGTGAACATGAGCTTGTAGAGTTCTAGAAGTGCTCAAAGCATGTTCTGTTCTCTGTGATGGTGGTTGCCCTGCTGGCACTCCAGTGGGAGACCTGTGCTTTCAGTTGTTTCTGTCTGGAGGGTGTGTCCCTTCCAATGCCCACCAGCCCAAACTATCCCAGAATGGAGAAGGTAGACTCAGTGATAACAAAAAGGAAAGATAAAGGGAACCAGTCTTCCACGGGGGGAGTCTGTGCCAGTTTTGTCAAAGATTCAGCCAAGGTGTTCTCTGGGTGAGTGAGGTTCAAGCTAACTTTTAGATGTTATAAATTAATTCATTTGGAGATTAAGGGAGGTAGAAAGTAGGACCATTAGCAGAGAGAGGTAGTATAGGAGACAGGAAAGCCAAACTGAGACACAGCCCAGGGTGGTTCTCATAAAGTAACCTCAATCTGGTTCACAGTCTCTTCATCTTACCCCTGGGCTCAGGGTCCCATGCTGGGAGGAATCACTGTTGATTCCTCCCTCTTCTTCATCTTTTTTGTCCATCAAATCAATGGACTGAAATCCTGCTCATCATTTCTCCTGTCATTCATGGGCACCCTTTATCCTCCCCATCCCTTGGCGGCCATGTTGACCGAGGGGCTCTTTGTGTTCTCTTGCATGAATCTCTGAGACAGCCTGTTCCCTCCAGTCACCCAGCACACTGTTCTAGTGCAGCTCTCTTACCAAGTCATATCACGGCTCAAGATCTTCACCAGGTTTCATCTTTCTGTATTTGCTGCCTTATCAAAGTTAATCTTGCTCAGTTTAGGGGACAGTTGACAGCACAGCTTTTCTTTTCCAGGGACCCTCAATCTGCTCCATAACAGAATTCCAAACCTCCTGCCCTGAAGCATGCCTTCTCATACCTGTTCCCACTGGACTCATCTCTGTGGGCCGAGCTACATCCTCTTCTGCTGCCAGGTTTACACCCACCTTCAAACATATGCTCATATTGTTTCCATAGCTTGAACTATCCTCTCCCTTTACTTGCTCAGTCTTTCACAGCCAGGCTCAAAACCTCTTTTGTTCCTGAAGCCTTTCCTGCCTATTCCAGGCTTCTCCTTTTATTTAAAAAAATATTTTATTACTTTTCTTTTACTCTCTGAACAGAGTTACTGGTAGTCTACAGGTTGCCTATTCATAAATACAGAAAAGTTGAACACTCTAACTTAGTGGTGACTACAAATTATTGAACTTACTGTGTACTAAGCAGTGTGTGTTTTTCCACTTTGAGCTCCACCACAAGGCTGAGCAGTAAGAATTATTACCACATGTCATGAATTCACATTCTAAGATCTCTGAAATTTGAAGTATCTTAACAATTGATGGCATCTTACAACTGAAATTGCCTGGGCTGAGGAAGTCTAATTCTCCCAGAGAGATCTACATTTGCTTCAGTGAGAACCTGGGTGCACTACCAAACAGAGGCTAATTTAAAATAAAATCTGTGCTTGCCTGTGTAAATTCTGTCCACTAACTGATCAGAATACTGCTTTGTGATTCAAATCCTCATGGAGGTTTTATTTTCCTTTCTTTCCCATGTGCCTAAGGAAAGGCAGGCATATTTTTCACTGACCTTTGTGCATGGCAGTTATTTCTCTTCAGTCACACACAAAGAATGATTTTGGTGTATCAGCTTTACATGGGGGTCTTCATTAGACTATCTTGCACATTTTTTATTTCTTAGTGGTATATAAAACACTATATAAAATCATTGCTTACATCTTTGACTTTATAATACAGTACTCCTATTTGCAAATGAAAACATGAAGGAATTAGTTCAGAGCCTCTGGACAGAGGTGAGTTAAGGAAAAGTGCAGTGGTCCTTTTAGCTTGTCGATTGATTCATTGGTTGACTCTTTCTGACCCTACACCTGTTGGAATTAAATTCTCAATCGATTCACTTTACTCTGAATCCAAATCACAATTGAAGGGGAAGTTCTAGAAGTTCTAGTCTTTCAATAAGCTGTACATAGGTTGGTATATAAACTCACTGAAGGGAGGAAGGGAGTGGGAAATATAGAAAAGAGATGAGGTGATTTCAATAATGGGGCTGTTGGAACTGCTGGGAATCACATTGCTGGAAATATGTCAATACAGATTCCCAACTCAGCTTTTTTATTTTAAAACAGTATTCATGCTCCTGTAATCTGAAGCTATGATGGAGGGGTTCGTTTTTTTTGTTTTTTGTTTTTTGTTTTTTTTAATTTCTTTTTTTAAAAAACTTATCTTTAGTGTTGAATGTATTACAGCTGTTCCTCATTTTTCCCTCATTGACCCCCTCCTCCCCACTCCCATCCCCCTCCTGTCTTTCTCCACACTGTTCTCTGGGTCCATTGGTTATACATATAAGTTCTTTGGTTTATTTCTTCCCTACTCCCAAACCCCCTTTACTTTGAAGTTTGTCAGTCTAGCAACCAATTTGTACATCTTAATCCCTTCACCTTTTTCACCCATTCCCCCATCTGGCAACCAACAAAATGTTCTCAGTACCTATAAGAATGTTTTGTTGTGCTTGTTCACTTTGTTTGTAGATTCAATTGTCGATAGATAGGTATTCATTGCCATTTTGTTTGTTCATATTTTTTATCTTTTTATTCAAAAATATCCTTCAGAAGTTGAAGAGGTAATCAAGACTCTCCCAGCAAACAAAATCCCAGGGAAGGATGGCTTCACAGGGGAGTTTTACCGAACATTCAAAGAAGAACTTATACCCATTTTCCTCAAACTATTTCAGAAAATTCAAGAAGAAGGAAGACTTCCAAACTCGTTTTATGAGGCCAGCATAATTCGAATTCCAAAACCAGAAAATGACACTACAAAGAAATAAAACTACAGACCAATATCCCTGATGAACATACATGCTAAAATCCTGAACAAAATACTAGCACATCAGTTCCAGCAATACATCAAAAAAATTATTCACCATGACCAAGTGGGATTTATCCCAGAGATGTAAGGCAAGCACGATATTTGCAAATCAATAAATGTGATACATCATATTAAAAGAAATGAAAGATAGACCTGGCTGGTTTGGCTCAGCAGTTAGAGCGTCAGCCTGAGGTCCAGAGAAACCCGAGTTTGGTTCCTGCTAAGAGCGTGTACCTCGGTTGCAGTTTGTCCCTGGCCCTGGTTGGTCATGCTGGTGGCAACCACTCCCTTTCACGTCGATCTCTCTCTCTCTCTCTCCCTCCCACTGTATCTAAACAAAAGATGGAAAAATGTCCTTAGGTGAGGATTAAAAAAAAAAAGAAAGATAAAAATCATATGATCATATCAATGGACACTGAAAAAGCATTCAACAAAATCCAGCACCCATTTCTAATAAAAATGCTCAGCAATCGGTGAATAGAGGCCATTTATGAAAGACCTACAGCCAACATCATACTCAATGGGCAAAAATTAAAAGCATTTCCCTTAAGAACAGGAATGAGACAAGGATGCCCACTTTCACCACTCTTATTTAACATAGTACTGGAAGTCATAGCCACAGCAATTAGACAGGAAGAAAAATAAAAGGGATCCAAAATGGAAAGGAGAAAGTGAAACTGTCATTATTCGCAGATGACATGATACTATACATAAAAAACACCACAGACTCCATCAAAAATATACTAGAATTAATAAATGAATTTAGCAGAGTAGCAGAATACAAAATTAACGTCAAGAAATCGATGGCATTCTTATACACCAATGATGAACTCACAGAAAGAGAAACTAAGAAAACAATCCCATTTACCATCACGGCAAAAAAATTAAGATACCTAGGAATTAACTTAACCAAAGAAATAAAAGACCTATTTGCAGAAAACTACGGGACATTGAAAAAAGAAATAGAGGAAGATATAAAAAAGTGGAAGCACATACCTTGTTCATGGATTGGATGAATTAACATCATTAAAATGTCCATACTATCCAAAGCAATCTATAGATTCAATACAATCCCCATCAAAATACCAACGACATACTTCACAGAACTAGAACAAATACTTCAAAAGTTCATATGGAACCATAAAAGACCCGAAATAGCCACAGCAATCTTGAAAAAGAAGAACAAAGTTGAAGGGATCACATTACCAGATTTCAGGTTATACTACAAAGCCACCATAATCAAAACAGCTTGGTACTGGCACAAGAACAGGCATATTGACCAGTGGAACGGAACAGAGAACCCAGAAATGGACCTAAGGCAATATGCTCAATTAATATTTGACAAAGATGGCAAGAGCATACAGTGGAGTAAAGACAGCCTCTTTAATAAATGGTGTTGAGAAAATTGGACAGCTACATGCAAAAAAATGAAACTAGACCAACAACTTACACCCTACACAAGAATAAACTCAAAATGGATAAAAGATTTAAATCTGACTCATGAAACCATAAAAATCCTAGAAGAAAATGTAAGCAACAAAATTTCAGACATCATATGCAGCAAAATGTTCACTGATACATCACCTAAGGCAACAGAAACAGAAGAGAAAATGAACACGTGGGTCTACATCAAACTCAAAAGCTTCTGCACAGCAAAGGTACAATCATCAAAATGGAAAGGCAACCCACTGTATGGGAGAGCATAATTGCCAATGATATTTCAGATAAGGGTTAATTTCCAATATATAGAAAGTGCTCATACAGCTCAACAAAAGGAAGACAAAGAACCCATAGACACCTCTCCAAACAGGAAATACAAATGGCTAAGGGACATATGACAAAATGCTCAACATCACTAAGCATCAGAGAGATGCAAATTAAAACCACAATGAGGTATCACCTCACACCTGTCAGAATGGCCGCCATCAACAAATCATCAAACAAAAGTGTTGGCGAGGGTGTGGAGAAAAGGGGCCTGTAGTATACTGCTGGTGGGAATATATTGCAGTATACTGCAGACTGGTGCAGCCACTATGGAAAACGATTTGGTGTTACCTCAAAAAATTAAAAATTCAACTGCCATTTGACCCAGTGATCCCACTTCTAGGAATATACCCTGAGAAGCCTGAAACACCAATCAGAAAGAATATATGTGCCCCCATGTTCGTAGCAGCACTATTTACAATAGCTAAGATCTGGAAACAGCCCAAATGTTCATCAGTAGATGAATGGATAAAAAAACTGTTGTAAAGTTTTTGAAAAAAAAACTGTTGTACATATACACAATGAAATACTATGCAGCTGTAAGAAAGAAAGATCTCTTATCCTTTGAGACAACATGGAGGGACCTGGAAAGTATTATTTTAAGCAAAGCAAGCCAAACAGGGAAAGACAAGTATCATATGATCTCACTTATTTGTGGAATATAATGAACATAACAGTCTGGGGAATGAGGTAGTTCCAGAGACATGGAGGTTGGGTACAGACTGACAATGTCCAGAAGAGGGGATTGTGGGGGAGAGATAAACCACAGAACTTATATGCATGTATCCATGAACAATGGACATGGACAACAAAGCTGGGGACAGGGTGTGGAAGGAGGGGAAGGGTGGAATCAGTGGGGGGGAAAAGGAGAAACATCTGTAACAAAAATAAATTAATTAATTATAAATAATAAAATAAATTGGTGGCTACTTAAAAATAAATAAATAAATTTTCTTTATTGATTTTAGAGAAAGAGGAAGGGAGAGGAAGAGAGAGAGAGATAGAAACATTGATGAGAGAAACATCAATTGGCTGCCTCCTACATGCCCCCACTGGGGATTGGGCCCACATCCTGGACATGGCCCTCACTGGGAATCGAACCAGCGACCTGTTGATGTATGGGTCGACACTCAACCACTGAGTCACACCAGCCGGGGCAAGATGTTATTTTAACAACCACTCAAAAGGAAAACTGAAAACCAGGCTGGTCATTTCCCGAGGCAACTGGTGACTTTTCTCAGATGCAAGAAGAGACGGTGAAGGTGCAGTGACAGTGTCACAAATGCAGTGACTGTTGAGGGTGCCAGGCATTCACCCCTTGCTAAGGCTATGAATCAGAGGGTCCTGGCCTGTGGTTCAAGAGAGCATTTCAGGGAGCCCACCATGCCCACAAAAGGTGAATGGCACAGCCTTACTGTGACAATGTGTGGCACCATCCCATCACCAGGCATAAGGAAGACATATCAGACTATCAGGGTAATAAACTAAAGCTTTATGAAGTAGACAGCATTGCTGGCTAGAATCTGTAAATCAGCTAGGTCACCAGCTTTCTGGGTTGGTTTGCGGTATGTACAGGAGATTTGTGTGTGTGTGAACACATACCAATCCCCTGGTTCCTGTGGGGATTTCATTTAAGGTTCTATGGGTTCTTTCTCCCATTTACAAAGAAGCCTGTGTAAAAAGGAGTGAACCTAAGATGTGATCATTTACCCTGGGACCAACCCAGGGGAGGGGAAGGTGATCCAGGGACCCAGCTGCTGCTGAAAGCAGAGATGTGTTTCCAGTGCTGGGGAATATGTATGCATCTTTGTTTTTCAGGCAAGGCAAGGAAAGGGACTTCCTGCACGAGCCCTAGTGCCTGAGGTTTAGTGAGAAAACTGAGATTCTATTTCCTGTTTCCAGGGAAAGAAAAAAAAAACAAAAAACACATAAAGCAAATGATTCAAGGCTTAACCCACACACACTTGCTGAGTAAATTGTAGGATGGTGCTTTATATGCATGCAGTGTTGGGCCTGGCTCCTGAGCCATTTATTAAGTACCACTACCCTGGTGGCAGCAAACAGCCAGTAAATAAGAACCTGATAGTTACTGACATCTACTTCCTCCACAAGCTTTGGAAAATTACTTCCAGTCCCACTAGCATTTTTCTCTTTAATGTTTTAAACCACGAGAAATGTGTGAAATTGCTCATTCCTAGCATGGGTCGGTTGAGCAGTAATAGGAAGGTGTGGCTTTGCTCTATGTGATGCAGAGTGTGGTCCCCTCTGACCCTGCTCAGTCTGATCTGTGTTCCTGGGGACAATCCTAATGCAGAGTATGTCTCTGCACCTGTGATGCCATCTTGTGTTTGGAGCCTGTGGCTTCTCTGGGCAACACTGCCCAACATGACCAGGGGCAGAGCAGCCTTGTGAGAAAGGGCAGGGGTATTTGTACTCGGGAAGGGTCCTGCTGTGCAATGGTGACTGCTGCTGCCTTGGAGATGTGGCTTCATGCTTCTAAACAGCTAAGCAGTTGCAGAAAAAAGCAGCTATTTCTTCCTCTCACAGCAGTGTGTGTTCTCTGGAAAATATGAAGCATAATTCTGCCAGCAGTTCCAAACACCTGACCATCTGGCAGGCTCCACAGTTGTGCAGATGTGCAACACAGCACATGCTGAAGTCCCTGCTTCCTATAAGAAAACAGATCTACCTAAATCCCATCCTCCCACCCCCATAAGTGGCCCAAAACTTACCAAGACAACATCTCGACCATTTTTATAGAAAATGACAGCTGTAGGGAATATCCATATTTAACCCATACAAATGTGACATGTTTCTTGACACGATGGGACTCTTTTCTCCTTTAGAATGTAACTAATAGGAAGACATGAGCATGAGATGTGTGGTCAAGACATCTTGCTTCTAGTCTGGCCCCACCATGAACAAGCTGGTGATTTCTCTGTGCCATTGTTTCTGTATCTGTCAAATGGGGACCCTAAAAATGCCTTCTTTAGAAAGATCAATGCATAAAAAAAAAAAAATCTGTAAAAACAGGTATGGAAGACCACCTTAAACACTCCAAAACCAAAATATTATCATGTTACTAAACTATGAAACTCAGCCAAAAAGATATACCTGTTCTTATGATGAATTTAACAAACTGACCACTGTGATTTTTACCAACCTGTTAATATGGTCTCCATAAATAATAACTAGCTCACATAAATTGGTACATAAAAGATACAAAACTATGGACTAGCTGTGCAGAGGACCAAGGGAAGGAAGTGACAAAAATTTGATTAATTTATAGAGAACTAAAAAAGGGAAAAATTGGAGATATATGAGTTTAATACAAACATAAGTGCATAACAAAAAGATTAAGCACAACTCAGATTAGAACCATTTGCTGGAAAATGAATGACAGGAAAACAAATTCACTTCCTAAATTCTTAACTAGGTTAAAATGGAAGGGATCAATAGTCTGGGTCTCCACTTTTCCTCCCTAACTGCACAACCAATTGAAGGCTCAACCTTTCTCAACCACAGGGCATAGTGCCTGGCTAGCAGGAGCCAGACTTCAGTGACAGGTTGCTGAAAAGACTACAGGGAACATGAGGAAAGGCATTGGGTTTGCCTTGGACAACTCTAGTCTCTCCCTTTCTTATGGTTTCTGCTCTGTAGATTGGCTCACATGCTTTAGTATAAGTTGAATCTATAAAGGGATGAGGAAAGTCCTGGAAGCTACTCAGCAATGTCCACAATATCTGGTCCAGTGAGCAGGTCTGCATCCTGCTAGAAAGAACATGCCCTCAGAGTCAAATGACCACAGAGTCCAGGACACAGTTCAACATTTGTCTCGTCCCATCTAGTTGACATCTGTTTAACAAGGATTAGTGATTGGAAGTCCCTATCTCTCTGCCTTGCTCTCAATTTTTCCTTCTTGTACATTCTCCCAGGTCTTTTCTACCCCTCAGTTCTCCTAAAGAGTCTTAACTCTACCAGGGGGTCTAAAGCAAGGTCCTGTATTTCATGCTGAATACGGCTCTCAAAGATTTTCCTCATAGTACAGCATCAGGAAGAAGAACACAGGATGCTTTCTTGCTACACTGTGGCTCTTGTAGTGAAACACCTTTGGGTATTATACTAACAAACTTTCTGTCTCAGCTGCATCTTACCATATGCCTCCTCTCACCAGTACATGCGAGAAGGGGACAAGTCCCACCACATGCTCCTTAAATGTGTCCTATGGTTGTAGCTTCAGACTCTGTCCCCATGAGGCACTGACAAGTCACCCTTTCTAATTTACATGGGATCCTGAACCATAGATGCTGCCAAATTTACCTCTCTTCAGGGCCCAGTGCCAATGAAAACCAAGCTCTATTTTTATTTAGAGGTCCTTAAAAATAGTGTAGGAGGCAAGAGGGTAGATTAAGAGGCCTCTGGAAATCTAGTCTAGGCTCAGGAAATTCTGACAAATTAAGAAATGTAGGTTTCCCCAAAACTACAGATTTCATATTCTTCTCAAGTGCACATGGAACATTCTCAAAGATAGACCAAATTTTAGGGCACAAACTAAGTCTCTACAAGTTCAAGAAGATTGAAATCATATCAAGCATCTTCTCAGACCACAATGGCATGAAACTGGAAATCAATTGCAAGAAGAACATACAAAGACATTTGAACACATGGAAGCTAAATAGCATGTTATTAAACAATGAATGGGTCACCGAGGAGATCAAGGAAGAAATCAAAAACTTCCTGGAAACCAATGAAAATGAAGACACAACAACACAAAATCTATGAGATGCAGCGAAAGCAGTTCTGAGAGGGAAGTTCATAACACTACAGGCCTACCTCAAAAAAGAAGAAAAATCTCTAATAGACTATCTAACCTCACAACTTAAAGAACTAGAGAGCAAACAAACAAACAAACAAACAAAAAACCCAGAGCAAGTAGAAGGAAAGAAGAAACTATGGTAAGAGCCTTTATTTTGGTTTCTGTGAGAAAAATTTGGTGAAGTAGGGAAAGATTTAGGATTGGCTGGATTGAATAATTTCAACAGGTTCTGGGACATAAGGACTATCTGGTATCTGTTTAGTTGTCTGGTACCTGGTTCTGAGGTAAGTGGGGTAGGCAGATAGTGGCCCAGGGTGTGAGAGCCTAATAAGGTAGGTGGTTAGGGTGTAGGGCTCTAGATGCAATTTAGAGGTTGGTATGCAATTTAAAGGTATGCTCTTGCCCTGGCCAGTTTGGCTCAGCATTTATAGTGTCAGTGGCCTGTGGTCCAGGGAGACCCAGGTTTGGTTCCCGCTAAGGGCATGTACCTTGGTTGCAGTTTGTCCTTGGCCCTGGTTGGGTCATGTGGGTGGCAGCCACTCAGTGTGTCCATTCCATGTCGATGTTTTTCTCTCTCTCTCTTCCTCTCTTTCCCTCCAGCTCTGTCTGAACAAAGGATGGAGGAATGTCCTCGAGTGAGGTTAAAAAAAAAAAAAAAAAAAAGGTATGCTCTTGGAGTAAGTTATTTATTATCTCTAGGAACTAGCTAACCCTTGGGAGGGATAGTCCCTTGAGAATCAGGAAGCCTTCGGATGTCAAAGCATCAAAGTGCAGAAAATAAAAGACATGGTTAATACAATTGGCTTTGTGATGCTTTAACATCTTATGGAGGCTTTGGTAAAAGGCTGGAGAAGGAAGTAGGAGAAGGCACTAGGGAATCGGTAGTTCTCTCTTCAAGGCTTGTACCTCCTGAAGAAAGCAAACATCTCTGCTAATTTTATAATAGTACTGGTAGTAGTAACTCTATCAGATTTCCCTTTAGGTATAGGACAATAGGGTATACATTTTAGCAGAGAGAAAGGAATATACAAGGACCATGAACTAAGCAGAAAGTAAGCTCAAGAAACATAATACGACCCTTAATATCAAAGGAAGAAAAGCAATAAATGTCCCATATCCAAATTGTTAGCACCTTAGAAGAGGAAGTCCATGGGCATTGCTGGAGTAAAGATTTTAGTGTCTAGGGTGAAGTCATCTCTGGGGCAGAGGACAAATTCATCTCCAATAGTGAGATCTTGGGCTGAGGTGATGTCATCTGAGGTAATGTCATCTCCAGCAGCAAAAACTTGGGCCACAGCAATATCAACTGGGATGTGGGACTGGGGTATCCTTTCTAAATAGATTACCCACTTGAGTTTATCTAAGTCTTTTTTTTTTTTGGCTCTTGTGGTATTATATTGAGGCTGATCCACTTACCTTGGGCCTGGGAACTTCACTTGTAAATACATTTTACATCAAGGGGTTCATGGATGCACAGCTAGCAAAGGTGTTGTTGGCATCAAACTGGAATAATTAAAGCTTTAATCAAGGGTGCCTAAATCTAAAAGTTTCCAACAATGTAAGATTATGCTCAGATAGGTGATGAGAGGGGTTCTCTTGCAAATAGATTTTAAATTATGTGAACTGCTATCAAAATTTCAATGGCATTTTTAACAGAAATAGAACAATCCTAAAATTTGTATGGAATTACAAAAGACCTCATATAACCAAAATAATCTTGAGAAAGAAGAACAAAGCTGAAGACATCATGCTTCCTAATTTCAAACTATATTACATAGCTATAGTAAGGAAAATGTATGGTATTAGCATAAAAAGAGAACACAGATAAGTGGAACAGAATAGCAATCTCAGAAATAAACCCAAATATATATGGTCAATTAATTTATAACAAAAGAGTCAAGACCATACAATGGGAAAAGGATAGTCTCTTCAATAAATGGTGTTGGGGAAACTGGATGGCCACATGCAAAAGAATGAATGAGAATTCCTGTTATTCCAAATCTTCAACAGCATTTGGTGGTGTCAGTGTTCTAGATTTTGGCCATTCTAATAGGTATGTAGTGGTATTTCATTATTGTTTTAATTTTCGGTTCTCTGATAAAATATAATGTAGAGCATCTTTTTATGTGCTATTTGCCATCTGTATCCTTCCTTTATGAGGTGTCTGTTAAGTAGTTCTTTTGTCCATTTTCAATCGGGTTATTTGTTTTTTTACTATTGAATTTTAAGTGTCTTTTTGTATATTTTGGATAATAGTTCTTACTACATGTTATTTGCAAATATCTTCTCTCAATCTGTGGCCTATCTTCTCATTGTCTTGACATTGTCTTTTGCAGAACTGAAGTTTTTAATTTAAATGAAGTCCAGCTTATCAATTATTTCTTTTATGGATCATGCCTTTGATGTGGTTTTTATTGTTTTGCATTTTATTTAGGTCTATGATCCATTATGAATTAATTTTTGTGAAGGATGTAAGATCTTCATCTAGATTAATTTCTTTGCATGTGAATGTCCAGTGTTTCCAGTACTATTTGTTGAAAAGACTATCTTTGTTCCATTATATTGCCTTTGTTTCTTTGTCAAAGATCAGGTAACTATATTGATGTTGCTTTTTGGGGCTTTATACTGTCTCCAATTGATAAATTTCTCTATTCTTTTGATATCATATTGTCTTGATTACTATAGCTTTATAGTGAGTCTTGAATGTAAGTCCTCCAATTTAGGTTTTTGGTTCCATACAAACTTTTGGAGTATTTGTTCTAGATCTGTGAAATATGCCATTGGTATTTTAATAGGGATTGTATTAAATCTATAGATGGCTTTGGACAGTATGGACATTTTAATGATGTTTATTCTTCTAATCCATGAGCATGGCCTGTATTTTTCTGAGAACATGTCTATTATTTCCTTGGTTAAGTTTGTTCCTAGGTGTCTTAATATTTTTTGTTGAAATGGTAAATGGGATTTTTTTTTTTTTTTTAGTTTCTCTTTCTGAGTATTCATTATTGGTGTATAAGAATGCCATCGATTTCTGGATGTTGGTTTTGAATCCTGTTACTTTGCCAAATGTATTAAATTGGTGGACAAACTCACCTCTGATTCTCACTGTCTGATGATATCTGGGCTCCCCCTCCCTTCTCTGTTGCTCTCATTTGGGGATCTCTGTGTGGGGCTGAGTCCCCCCACCCCCAGGGGGCAGGAGCTGTGCTGCTGCACCTTCCTTCTGTCTTCCCAGCTGCACTGCGCAGCTGCCTGAGTTGGCTCATTCACTCTGTCTTCTCCTGTCCGCTCTCCAGCTTCCTGCTCACAGTATTTCCAATCAGGTATTTTCACATCAAATATTCTGCAGTTTAGCCTCAAGTCTGGTCCTATGCTAGGAACAAGTGGAGGGGACTTCTTTAGGCTTCAGCCATCTTGCCTCCTTTTGAAACATTTTCATTTGGTTCAAAATATTTTCTAACTTCTCTTGAGAAGTCCTCTTTGACCCATGTTTTATTTAGAAGTATGTTTTTTAATCTCCATATTTTGCGATTTTCCCAGCAATCTTTGTCTTTTTTTTTTTCTTTCTACTTTAATTCCACTGTAGTCTGAGCAAAGATTGTATAATTTATATCATTTTAATTAAGGTGATGCAGAATGCAATATAGCTTTTTGAATCTTCTGTATAAGCTTAAGAAGAGTGGATACTCTGTGGCTGTTAGGTGAAGTATTTTATAATATCAGTGAAATCCAGTTGATTGATGGTGCTGTCTAGTACAACTATGTCCTTACTAATATTCCTCCTTCTGGATTTTTCAATTACTGGTAGAGGGATGTTGAAGTCTCCAACTATGATATTGTATTCCTCTATTACTCCATGCAGTTTTATTAGGTTTTGTGCCACATATTTTGATGCTTTGTTGTTATGTGCATATACAATAAAGATTGTATGTCTTCTTGGAGAATCGTTCCCTTTAGTACTGTGTGATATTACTTGTAACCCAGCTTGAGAAACATAGCTTCTTATCTGGACACATAACACTAAGCCAAATGGTGCTGCCAATGCAGAAGCAGCGTAAGATACATCTTCTGCCCTCATGGGACATAAAACCTATTTCAAAATATAAAACTAAAAAATAATAATAATAAAAAATAAACAAGCAAAGCAGTGCCTAATAAAATACATTCAAAGAAGGGGAAATCACAGAAGGAGAAAAGTGAGATGGATGGATAAGATTTGGTAGAGAACACAATGGCATATCCTTAACCGTGGTAGGGCAATGAGCATAGTCAATTCAGCGATATTGGTGAGGTCATTCAAGTTTCACTCACATTCATCATTTTAAAAGATCACTCAAGTGTTGCCCTGGCCAGTTTGGCTCAGCGGTTGGAGCATTGGCCTGTGGACCAGAGAGTCCCGGGTTCAGTTCCCGCTAGGGGCACGTACAAAAAATAAAAAATAAAAGATCACTCAAGTGTCAAGATAAATTGAATTAAGTAGGGCAAATGACCTACTCTAAAAATCAGTATGGTACAGTAACTTTAAATATTTTACCAGCAGTCTGCCTCAAATTACAGAATTGCCTTCTATCAACTTGTTTCTGTGTTTGTTGGTGGCCACAATTTTTATAGAAATAGTATTCAGCGGAGTGTTTGTAAATCTATAGAAGACCATACAAGCAGATCAGGCCACAGTGTAACTGAAGTATAGCACCCTATTACCCCAGAACCAATTCACCATATAGAACAGGACCCTTTTGAAAAGGTATATTCTGTCCTTGCAGCTGGGATGAAAATCTCCCTTCTTCTAACTTCTCAGGCAGCACACTAATTTCACCATGGCTGTCTCCACAGCAAAACTTGGCTGGTGAAGGTTTAAAAGATCATGTTTGGGAGCAGCAGAGTGGAGAAGAAGAGCTCTTTAGCACATAACTGGGTTCATCTGTAGTCAATAAACTTCCCCATGTTGACATTCAGGTTCACAGAACAGTTTTAGGCCTTGGGTCTGCAGCAGAAAAGGTTCTTATTTTTTACTTAGAATTATTCAGAAATTGTTCTGACTACAAAAGCATTCCTAACTACATGTATGCCATATCTTGAAAACCAACAGGGACACAATATAAGTCACCAGAATACCATAAATATGCAGCCATCAGTTATGGTTTAAAACTACAAATTAACACTAATAAAAAGATGTAGACTTAGTATATTTCAGACATGTGATCACCTACGGAAATCAAGGCAATCTGCCCATTGTCATTTGGGAGCTCTTGGGAACAGAGCACAGCCAGAATCTGGGTCTTCTAAATCTCAAGCTGTTACTCTTTCATGACAATACATTGCCAATTAAGAGAATAATTCAAGGCTCCTAGTGTGTGTGTGTGTGTGTGTGTGTGTGTGTGTTTTAACTTTCTTTATACCATTCATGTTCAAAACTCTTGCAGTGACATTACTGCTCTTTGAGACCACATCATTATTCCCTAAAATGTTATTCTTAAATTACTGTTGGAGTTGGGAGGAGAAAAAAGAGAGACTACAGCAGTCCCTGCTAAAATTTTTTCTAAGTCCTTAAAAAGAAATAGCTAATACAGTAGTCCTCCTTTATCTTCAGGGAATGTGTTCAAAGACCCCCAGTCGATGCCTGAAACTGCCAACAGTACCAAATACAATATATGCTATGTTCTTTCCTATGATAAAGTTTAATTTATAAATTACACAGTAAGAGTTTAATAATAATTAATAATAAAATAGAACACATAACAATACACTGTTATGAAATTATATGAATGGCTTTGGGGCCATTTTTAAGTAAAATAAGTGTAACTTGAACACAAGCACTATGATACCTGGACAGTTGATCCGTTAATGAGGGGGGATGATTGTAGGTAGATTTGTCAATTTACTCTCCTGCAATATGGGGAAATATGGGCACTTATTGATGCTGGCCTATACTGGAATCTACAATAAATGGATATTGATTAAACAGCAAAATAATAATAATAATAAAGGTATATATTTACTTATTTCAAGAGATGTTAAGTTCAGTTTTTTAATTTTATCTGTGTTTGCATGAATTTCAAGGACTCTCTCCCTATTTAAGAACAGATGACTTCTATCACCTGCTTGATCTGAAGGGGATAAAATTTCCCCAATGTCAGCTGTATAAACGAGGAGTCAGTATGTTATTTCAATAAAGCCCAGGATAATATCATTGCCCAGTGAGAACCAACACAAGGTGAGGGGCAGTACAGGTTTAGCTGTCTACTTCCTCCTGACTTTCTGTTCCCAAGTGAGGCAGTTTGTGGTCTTTTTACTCCCAGGATCAAAGGTAAAAAAGGAGAAAAGGAGGAAAAGGTCAGTTCAGAGTTGCAGCCTGCAGGGATGCAGGGTGTACATTGCAGACCCTCTGGGCAGTCTTCACAATCCACAACGAACCTTTTCTATGAGCATTCTTTATCAACCCCCTTCACACACTACATAGATTTCAGATTAAACGGTAGAAAAAAGTGAGTTAGCATGGGGCCTATGAAAGAAAAGATAATGAAAAAAATTGTTAGCTTCTTTTCCTTCCTTGTTTTTCTCTGTGGTAGGGGTTAACTCAGCTGACTCTTAGAAAGGCACAATTTCCCTATAGAGGGTTAACTGAGATATCATTCCAACACAAAGAACCAGAGCTAGTAACAGCCACATTTGTGAGTAGCATAAATTGATTGACCACTATCATGATTATGTTTTTACAAATCTACTCAGTATATATGTGTAATGCCCCTAATACAGGGTTTGACTATGACAGTGGTGAGTTGCACTAATTAGTTGAGTTCATAAAAAAGTATTTGGAATTAGTATTGGAAATTTGTTTATCAGGGACTGATACATAAATTAATGCAAATTGTATGTAAATAGGTCTCTAATTCCAAATTCTGTCTCTTGAAAAAACAATCCACACCACAATTGTATGCTCCCCACACTCACTACTCTGACCATCTGCTGACACCTGCACATGGAGACACATCGATGATTACAGAGCACAGCAGCTGTGCGTGAGTGCGCACTGGGAGCTCCAGGCCCAGGTGTCTAAAGGGACTGGAGTGATAAGGCTGTTGTTCTGGAACTCAAAGCGTTAACAAAAATGGTAGAAGAATGAGGGAAAAAAGAACCTGGCTATTTCCTCAGCAGCCCCCAGCCCAGCAATCTCTAGTCCCAGCTGGTGCCAGTTAGGGGTGGGACAAACTTAACCTGTTAAGATAAGGACCTCTAGGGAGATCTCAAAGTAGCCACTTCAAGCTTGTTGATAGCAGCCATGTAGGTGAAGCTTCATCTGCAGAGTCACCACAAAGACTCTGTATATGATGTTAATATTTGTTTGAGGGAAATAAAAAGTGTTTCTCCTGACAATATGTCAGAGCCACTGTTGTAGAATCCATGATTATTCTGTCCAGAGTGAAAGAAATATGCCTTCCGTCCTCAGCACAGTAATTTGGCTTGCAATGAAGCTACACATAAGCCCTGAATCCAGTAAGTTGCACATCAGAGGGAACAGGAACAGAGTAAGCTCTCCACTGATGGTCACATGAAATAATTAAAGCCATACTGAACAATCCTGGATGAAAAAGGTAACTGTCAAAAAATGTGTATGTCTTTTGTAAGTTGTCATAACACACAGGCAAACAGCCTTACCAAAATATTGTATCTGTGAATGCTCCCACCAACAGTAGGTAAGAAGGCACCTTTCCACTTCCCTGACATTTAGTATTGTGTTTTTTTATATCTCTGTCAACCTAAAACTTAATTTTTTTTTTGTTATCAAAATTACAACTAAACTATAGAACAACTGTCATTCAAAAATACTTGAAATCTAGTTGAACAGAAGTCCTCTAATTAGGGATATCAAGCAGAAGCCACGTGGAGACTGGTAAGAGGGGTGAAGATGAGGAACAGGCTGATCCCACACCCCCATGTGCCAGTTAAAAAATGAGAGGGATAACTCAGCTATGGAGATCCCCCTGAGGAGAGAGGGGGCCCTGCCCCAAACCAGGCCCTCTAGTCCAGAGTTCAGTGCTGGAAAGAGAAGTCCCCACAAATTATGGCTGTGAAAACCAGCAGAGATGTTATCTGTGTGAGATGGAGGGCTGCTGGAATCCCAGGCGTTTCTCTTACAGGGCCCATACATGGAAGATTCACTTGCTCAGAGCCTCAGCACTGGGACAGCAGCTTGAAGGACACCAGGAACATATGGGGAGGAACTGAATTGTCTGGTATGGAACAGGAATGTAGGGGCAGCTTTCTCCCAGACAGAAGTGCTGGCACGGGCCATTGTTCCCTTGCTGAGTCCTTCTCCCATAGAGCCAACAGGCAGGAGCCATATCTGAATCTCCATCTGTCTGGCTAACATTGTTAGTCCTGCCCTGGTGATTCCCTGAGAATGTGACTCACCCAAATTGCAAGCCTACCCAAGCCATGTCCAGTGTACTTCCCATACAAACAGCCTGTCTTGGCTGATGCTGCAGATTTTCCCAAAATCTCTCAAAGGCTCACAAACCCAAAACAAACAGCATTTGACCTTAGTGTGCCTCTTGCTACGTGGCCCTAGGCCCAGAAATAGTGGCAGCTAGCTTCAGTTTATGGCTTGGCCTCTCCTGGGCACCTCCAAGCCCAATACAAGAAGGAGCCATCTGCAGGTGGCTCTGTAACTCATGCCAGGCAGCTAATCTTGGCCTGCACCTCCTGGGAGGTCTCAGAGCCAGTGCACCTGATGGACAGCTTCAGACTATGCCACAGAACCACCCAACCACCTGCACAAGTGACACTCAAGGGGCAAACTCTGCAGGCACAAGAGCCCCATTGAAGTGAAGTATTTTCCATGAGGGCAGCCCCTGCCCAGCAGATCTTTCTTTGTAGTCACAGCCAGTCCTTGAAGTGAATTTGCCTGGGTGTAAATACCTTCCATTGAAGTGCCAAGAGCAATCAAGGCTCAACTACAACAGGAGGGTGCACACAACATGGGGGCACACCTGGAACACCCAGTTTGGGTGACCAGAAAGGCTGTGCCACTGTGCCCTATAGGGCACCTACTATACTACATAAGGCCACTCTACCAAGACAAGGAGACATAGAATGCCTACCTAACACATAGAAACAACACAGAGAGGCAGCCAAAATTAGGAGACAAAAGAACATGTCCTAAGTGAAAGAACAGACAAAAACTCTAGAAAAAGAACTAAACAAAATGGAGAAAAGCAATCTAACAGATGCAATGTTCAAAACACTGGTTATAAGGATGCCCAATGAACTCAGGGAAAGTAGATGAACTGAATGAGAACTTCAACAAAGAGATAAGAAACATAAAAATGAAGACAGAAAACATAAAACAGAACCAGTCATAAATAAAGACTACAATAACTGAAATAAAGAATACATTATTGGAGCCCTGGCTGGTTTGGCTCAGCAGTTAGAGCATTGGTCTGTGGATTGAAGGGTAATGGGTTCAATTCCTGGTCAAGGATACATACCTGGGTTACAGGTTTGATCCCCGCCCTGGTTGGAGTCATGCAGGAGGCAACCAACTGATGTGTCTCTCTTACATTAATATTTCTCTCTCTCTCTCTCTCTCTCTCTCTCTCTCTCTCTCTCCCTCCCTCCCTCCCTCCCTTCCACTCTATCTAAAGATCAATGAAAAATATATTTGGGTGAGAATTAACAACCAAAAAAGAATACATTATAGTAAATCAACAGTAGAGTAGATGAAGCAGAGGATCAAATCAGAGATTTGGAAAATAAAAAAGCAGAAACAATTTTTTAAATGAGGATAGTTTAAGGATTCTCTGGGACAACTTAAAGTGTACCAACATTCACATCATAGGTGTGCTCAAAAGAGAAGAGAGAGAGCAGGAACTGAAAATCTATTTGAAAAAATAATGACTGAAAAAACTCCCTAATCTGGTAAAGGAAATAGACATGAGTCCAGGAAGTGTAGAGTCCCAAACAAGACACATAATTAAAGTCCCTAAGATTAAAATCAAAGAAAGAATCTTAAAAGCAGCAAGAGAAAAACACTTAGTTATCCTACAAAGGAACTCCCATAAGACTGTCTGCTGCTTTCTCAACAGAAACTCAGCAGGACAAAAGGGATTAGCAAAAAATATTCAAAATGATAAAAAGCAATAACCTACAACCAAGCTATCATATAGAATCAAATGACATATAAAGAGCTTCCCAGACAAGAAAAAGTTAAAGGATTTAATCACTACCAAACCAGTATTACAAGAAATGTTAAAGGGTCTTCTTGAAGAAGAAGAAGAAGAAGAAGGGGGGCGGGGTGGAGATTAAAAATATGAATAATAAAATGGCAATAAAAACATATCTATCAACAATTACTTTCAATGTAAATTGATTAACTGTTCCAATCTAAAGATATATGATGAATGAATGGATAACAAAACAAGACCCTTACATATGCTGTCTGTTAGAGACTCACTTCAAATCAAAAGACACACACAGACTGAAAGTAAAGTGATGGGAAAAAAAAATACCATGAAAATAAAAATAAAATTTTAAAGAAGCAGGGATAGCAGTACTAATTTTTTCTGGTAGCAACAGTACCAGACAAAATAAACTTTAGAACAAAGGTTATATATAACAAGAGACAAAGGAGAACCCAGCAATTTCACTGCTGGGTATTTATCCAAACAAACCCAAACATATACATCCACATGTTCATTGCAGTATTATTTACAATAGTCAAGATATGAATGCAATCTAAGTGTGCATTGATAGATGAATGGATAACAAATTGGTGCATATATACAATGGAATAGTATTCAGCCATTAAAAAAATAGAAATCTTGTCATCTGCAACAACATGGGTGGACCTAGAGGGCATTGTGCTGAGTGAAATTAGTCATACAGAGAAAGAAAATTACCATAACAATTTACTTATATGTGGAATCTAAAAAACAAAATAAATGAACAAGCAGAAAATTTTGACACTTGCCATATAGAAGGGGGGTTGGGTGGAAAAGGTGAAGAGATTAAGAAGTACAAATTGATAGTTACAGAATAGTCATGGGGATGTAAACTAACTACAGCTTAGAAAATATAGTCAATAATATTGTAATAACTAGGTATGATGTCAGATGGGTACTAGATTTATCAGGGTGATCACTTCATAAGTTATATATATATGTATAATCACTGGGTTGTACACCTGAAACTAATATAATATTGTACATTGGTAGAGTGTCAGCCTGCAGACCACAGGGTCACAGGTTCAATTTTCAGTGAAGGGCATGTACCTGGATTGCAAGTTCAGTCTCTGACCAAAGTCAGGGTGCATATGTGAGGCAACTTATCAATGTCTCTCTTACATTGATGTTTCTCTCTCTCTCTTTTCCTCCCTCCCTTTTGTCCACTTTTTATAAAATTCAATGAAAAAAAAATCCTCAGGTGAGGATTAACAACAGCAGAAATGTAAAGCCTGTAAAATAATTTAGTGTTTTTTCATTTCTATTTTGAGAACTAATAATTTTTATTTTTAAAATAGCCCATAGACAATGGTGGGAAAAGGAAAAACATCTGTAACAAAAACAAATTAATACAAAACAATTAATAAAAAATAAAATAAAATAGCTCATAGTGTCTGCACACATAATAATTCAATTTTTGTCTTTAAACTCTGAAATATTGTTCTCTAAATGATACCATAATTTCACTGGCATCACAATACTATAAGAGCCCTGGCCAGTGAGCTCAGCTGGTTAGAGTGTCATCCTAATACACCAAGTTTGTGGATTTGATCCTTAGTCAAGGTACATACAAGAGTCAACCAATGAATGCATAGAGAAGTGAAACAGCAACAATCGATGTTTCTCTCCCTTCCTTGATTTCTCTAAAATCAACAAATAAAAAAAATACTAAAAGACAATTAACTGTTGCACAATACACAATAGGTACAATATTAACATCTATACAGCTAGGAGGAAGATGGTTTTTATCATATTTTAATTTCTTATTTGCAGTTTTTCCCAGTCTTTGGATAAGATTCTTCCCTTCTATGAGGCAGAGAACTCGCTCTTCCATTTTAGTATCTCAAATAGAAAGATTTGAAACTGCAGGTTGAGAAAGCAAGTCTTCTAGCAAGTCTTCTAGTTTATTTTATTTTATTTTTTTTTCATTAATTAATTTTTGTTACAGATGTTTCTTCTTTTTCCCCCACTGAATACCCCTCCCTCTCCCTCCCTGCCTGCCAACAATCCACTGTGGTCTCTGTCTGTACTATTTAGCATAGCTAAGGGGTCTGGGTACAGGGGACCCTCTATTCATGCTGATTAGTACAGACCAGTACCTCAGGGGAGGAAACCAAGAAGCCTCTTCATTTATTTCTTCTTTAACACAGTCCCTTTCTTTATATAGATCCAACCTTTTTTCCTAAAAAAAGTTCCTTTATCATTTCTTGACAAGAAGATCTACTGGAGACAAGTTTTCTCAATTTGTTTTAAATCTAGAAAGTGTTTATTTCTCCTTCACTTTTGTTTTTTTGTTTGTTTGTTTGTTCTTTTTTTAAATTATATCTTTATTGTTGAATGTATTACAGATGTTCCTCATTTTTTCCCCATTGACCCCCTCCTTCCCCCTCCGGCCCCCCTCCTGCCTCTTCCCACACTGTTGTCTGTGTCCATTGGTTATGCATACATGCATATAAGTTCTTTGGTTTATTTCCTCCCACCCCCCAAGTCCCCTTTCCTTTGAGGTTTGTCAGTCTAGCAACCAATTTGTACTTCTTAATCCCTTCACCTTTTTCACCCATTTCCCCATCCCCCCTCCCATCTGGCAACCAATAAAATATTCTCTATATCTATGAGAATGTTTCTGTTCTGCCTGTTCATTTTGTTTGTAGATTCAATTGTTGATAGCTATGTATTCATTGCCATTTTGTTTGTTCATATTTTTTATCTTTTTCTTCAAGAAGACCCTTCAACATTTCATATAATAATGGTTTGGTGGTGATGAACTCCTTTAGCTTTTCCTTGTCTGGAAAACTCTTTATTTGGCCATTGATTCTAAATGGCAGCTTTGCAGGATAGAGTAATTTTGGTTGTAGGTCCTTGCTTTTCAGCACTCTGAATATTTCTTGCCACTCCCTTCTGGCTCGCAAAGTTTCTTTTGAGAAATCAGCTGACAGTCTAATGGGAACTCCCTTGTAGGTAACCAACTGCATTTCTCTTGCTGCTTTTAAGATTCTCTCTTTGTCTTGAACCTTTTGCATTTTGATGATGATGGGTCTTTGTGTGGGCCTCTTGGGGTTCATCTTGTTTGGGACTTGTATGTCTGTTTCCTTCATCAAGTTAGAGAAGTTTTCTGCCATTATTGTTTCAAATAGGTTTTTGATTTCTTGTTCTCTCTCTTCTCCTTCTGGCACCCCCAAGATGCAAATGTTGGCACTCTTGAAGTTGTCCCAGAGGCTCCTTACACTATCCTCATTATTTTGGATTCTTTTTTCTTTGTGCTGTTCTGCTTAGGTGTTTTTTGCTTCCTTATATTCCAAATCGATGGTTTGCTTCCTGGCTTTACCTACTCTACTATTGAATCAGTGTAAATTATTCTTTATTTCAGTTAATGCTTCCTTCATTTGCGACTGTGCATCCTTCATTTCTGACTGGTTCTCTTTTATAGTCTTGAAGCCCTCACTAAGTTCACTGAGGTTCTCACTAAATTCATTGAGCATCCTTATAAGCAGTACTTTGAACTCAGCATCTGTTAGGTTGCTTATCTCCATTTT
Source organism: Molossus molossus (assembly GCF_014108415.1). Taxonomy (NCBI): domain Eukaryota; kingdom Metazoa; phylum Chordata; class Mammalia; order Chiroptera; family Molossidae; genus Molossus; species Molossus molossus. The sequence continues at coordinate 8,658,110 of NW_023425347.1, forward strand.
GCTTAGTTATTTTCCTGGGGTTTTGTTCTGTTCCTTCATTTGGGACCTGTTTCTTTGTCTTCTCATTTTGGCTGCCGCCCTGTGTTTGTTTCTATGTGTTACTGAACGAGAGGTATGGGGCTAGCTGAGACCAGATGCTGCTTGTTTGAAAGAATTTAGAAAAACCTGAAGCAGGATCCAAGACAGGCCAATCCTATGGTAAAGCACCTGGCAACAGCTTGGGCGTACCTGAAAGTTGGGTGGGGCAGGGTCTCAGAGAATCACCAGTATGGGGCAAACAGTGTGAGCCAAATTGGTGGAGTCCCAGATATGGTGGCTGTCTGCTGCCCCAGGGTAGGGCTCACCAAAGGAACAAAGGCCTCTGACAGCACGTCTGTCCCGGAGAAAGCCCCCTCTCTCCAATGCCAAACAGCTCAGGTCTTCCTTGTATGTCTCTGGCGCGCCCCTCGAGCTGCCTCCCCTCCAAGCTTAGAGGGAGAGAGTCTAAGTTTGTGCGTGGGCCCTTTAAGAGGAGCTGCCTGGGGCTTCAGCCGCCTCAGTCTCCATGAGCTTCAGTTCCCACTCATTTTTCCAGCCAGAAGTTTTGAGGACTCTCTTCCTGGCACTGGAACCCTGAGCAGGGCACCTGCTGTGGGCCGGGGACCCCTCAGTCCTCAGAGAGAACCTTCCCAGCTGAGGTGTCCTCCTGATTTTTATTTGCCACACAAGGGTGTGGGACCAGCCCTTCCACCTCCGCCCCTCCTACCAGTCTCAATGCTGCTGCTTCTTTAATTTCGTAGTTGTAGGACTTTCATTCAGCTTGATTTCAGGCAACATTGAATGATAGCTGTTTTGTACTTTACTTGTAATTTTGATGTGGTTGTGGGAGGATGCAATACTGCATTTACCTACGCTGCCATCTTGACTGGAAGTTTTCTCCTTCAGTTTTGAAAGAAAATTTTGCTGGAAACAAATCTAGATTGGAGGGATTTTTTTTTTTTCTTGCTTGAATGGTTTCTGAAGAGAAGTCAAAAATAATTTTTATCTTAATCCCTCTACAGATAAAGTGTTTTTCCCTCTCTGGCCACTTTCAAGATTTTCACTTTCTCTTTGCTTTGTGTACAGTTGAATATGATCAATATGCCTGAGTGCCATTGGGGGGGGGGCGGTATTTGCTACTTATAGGTCACTGAGTTTCTGGATCTGTGGTTCAGTGTTATCATTAATTTTGGAGATTTTTCAGCTATAATTATTTAAAATACTTCTTGCATTCCTTTTGTTTTATTTCTGTTGGTATTCCTATTACATGTGTATTAGCCTTTTTAAAGTGTCCCTCACTTCTTGGATATTCTGTTCTGTTTTATTCTCTTTTTTTTCTTCTTGTTTTTTAATTTGGAGTGTTTATATTGACATATCTTTAACTTCATTGATTTATTTCTTGGCATGTCCAGGCTACTAATGATCCCATCAAAGATATTTGTTTATTTCTGTTCCAGTGTTTTGTCATGTTTTTATAACTAGCATTTTCTTTTGATTCTTAAAGTTTCCATCTGTCTGCTTTCATTACCCATCTATTCTTGCATGTTGTCCACTGTTTTTTATTATAGCTCTTAGCATATTAATCATATATTTTAAATTTCTGGTCTGGTAATTCCAACATTTTCATTGGAAGATGAACATGATGTACTGGGTAAGACGACTAAAACAAATATGGTTTTAGTGTAAAGTTTAGTTTATCTGGTTAGAAGTTAAGTTGTGTTTACTGTTTAATATAGCTACAGGTGTTGAAGGCTAAAATTTATTCCCTATCCTTATTTTTTTCTTGTCTCTGGGTTTTCCTAAAAACTTCTTAAATAAGGTTCAAGGCTTGCAGTTCTTTCCATTGTAATCTCCTGTTATTGTGATCTAAAAAAAATTAACACCAATCCTTCTCAACTCTTCCAAAAAATTAAAGAGGGAGGAATACTTCCAAAACTATTTTATGAGGACAGCATTACCCTGATACTAAAGCCAAATAAGGACACTACAAAAAAATGATAGACCAATATTCTTGGTGAATATAGATGCAAAAATTCTCAGCAAAATATTACCAAACCAAATTCACCAACATATTAAAAAGATTATACACTATGATCAAGTGGGATTTGTCCCTATAATGCAAGGATAGTTCACCATATGCAAATCAATAAATGTGACATGCCATATTAATAGATTAATATGATGGAGATTGGGGGAGAGTGACCAGTCTGAAGAAAGCATGTAAGTTTTGCACCTTTCCCCATACCTTGCATATATTCCATCTGGCTGTTCTGAGTTACATCTTCTTATAAGAGACTTGCAATCTAATTCTTATCAGTATGATGAGAGCAATGAGCTTGCAGCCTGTCCATTTCTATATACAGCCAGAAGACAGCTAGGCAGAACCACAGGAGCCAGAGTTCAGCGCTCCTACTCCCCATTTTCCCTGCCTGGCCCAGATCCAAGCCAACACAACTCCACACAGTGCAGAAACCTTGAAAACCTGTGCTTCAAACACTATCTGAAGATTCCAGAAGATTTACATGGAATGAAGATTATGCCTTGTAGCAAAATAAAACTCCATTAAAAACAGGTAAAGGGGCTCTGGGAAAGTGAATATCCTGGATCCACTGTTAACTGAAATGGTACCATTGTCCTGAGCAAAAAATGTGACATGCTTACATTAGTGTAAAACATTTATAAGAATGGTGACCAGAGGGAAAAGCAACATTAAACAGAAAACATAAATATAAGAATAGAGAGAGGCTCTGGCTGGTGTGGCTAAATTGGTTGGAGCATCATCCCATACATCGAAAGGTGGGTTTGATTCCCAGTCAGGGTATATACGTGGTTTGTGGGTTCGGTCCCCGGTTGAGGCAGGTGCATGGGAGAGGACAATTGATTGATATTTTTCCCTCACATCTCTCTCTCTCTCTCTCTTTCTCTCTCTCTCTCTCTCTCTCATCAATAAACATATTCTCAAGTGAGAATTTAAAAAAGAATATATAAAGATGCAATCAAAAGATTATTTATAAGGGTGGGCACAGCTGACATTTGTTTTCCAGCTGTGTTTTCCACAGTGCAATGAATCATTCTACCTTGATAATTCTACCTTTGCTCACTGCCATCTGATAGAAAAAAAGAAATTCTGGTTTTGAATCTTTGATGAAGCAACATATAGGCCATGCTTCCAAAGCTTGATATCCCAAGGAGTGATCTAAAATGCAGTGTAATATGCTGCTGCTTCTTTTTTTTAATCCTCACCCAAGAGTATGTTTTTATTGATTTGAGAAAGAGAGAGAAACATCGATGTGAGAGAGACACATTGATTGGTTGCCTCCCATATGTGCCCCAGTTGGGGATTGAACCCCCAAACCTAGGTATGTGCCCTGACCAGGAATCAAATCTGCAACATTTTAGTGTACGGGATGACACTCTAACCAACTGAGCAACCCCAGCAGGGCATGTGCTGCTTCATTTTGAGGAATTATTTTAGGATGGGGAGAACTCTCTAACCAGATTCCAGAGTTGTTTTCCAGAAAGTCTCAAGTTGTTCCTGTGTTCACATTTCCTCCAACAATTTCTCATATGCAAATAAGTTTTTAAGATGGTGGTGAGGGGATATTAATTGACAATTCTTTTTTGTTGTTTTTCCTTACTACCATGTAATATATAGTCAAGTGCTGAGACAATAGCTATCTTATTAAGGATTAAAGCATTAAAGATTCTAAATGTTCATATCACACAAAAAAGAAAAATTGTATGATCATCTCAATAGATACAGAAAAAGCATTTTAAAAATATGTCTTTTATGATAAAAGCTCTCAACAAATTGAGCATTGAGTCTTAACATAATAAATAAGTAATTTAGCTACGAAAAAGAAGGACATTCTGCTATTTGCAACAATCTTGAGGACGTTATGGTAAGTGAGATAAGCCAGACAGAGAATGACAAATACTGTGTGATATCACTTGTATGAGAAATCTAAAAGAATCAAACTTGCCCTACTCAGGTAGCTCAGTTGGTTAGCCTGTCTTGCAAAGATGCCAAAGTTGTGCGTTCAATCCCTGATTAGGGTACATACAAAAATCAACCAACAAATGCATAAATAAGTGGAACAAATCGATGTTTCTCTCTTTCCTTTCATCTCTCTCTAAAATCAATAAAATTTAAAGAAAAGCTTATGAAGACAGAGTAGAAAGGTGGTTGTCAGAGGCTGAGAGGTTGGGGGAATTGGGGAGATGCTGTTTAAGAGTACAAAGTTGCAACTAGAAGATGAATAATTTCTTTATATCTAATATATGATACAGTGATTTTAGTCAACAATATTGCACTATATACTTCAGAGTTTCTAAGAAACTAGATTTTAAATATTTTCACCTCAAAAAAAAATAATAATTATGTGATGTGAAATAAGTGTTAACAACTGCTATGGTGATAATCATATTGTAATATATAAATGTATGAATCAACATGTTGTACACCTTATACTTACATAATGTTATATGTCAATTATATCTCAAAAAGTTGTTAATGCCCTGGCCGGTTTGGCTCAGTCGGCCTGCGGTCCAGAGAGACCCGGGTTCGGTTCCCGCTAAGGGCGCGTACCTCGGTTGCAGTTTGTCCCTGGCCCTGGTTGGTCGTGTGGGTGGCAGCCACTCGATGTGTCCCTTTCACGTCGATCTCTCTCTCTCTCTCTCTCTCTCTCTCTCTCTCTCTCTCTCTCTCTTCCTCTCTCTCCCTCCCACTCTATCTGTACAAAAAAATGGGAAAATGTCCTCGGGTGAGGATTAAAAAAAAAAAGTTGTTACTTATTCATTTTTACAGCTTTATTCTTTTTGTGAGAATGGAAGTGACAACTTCTAAGCTGGTAATCAGAAGTCTCATTTGGATGTTTTTAAAGTTTTTTTAATCTGTATATATCTTTTGATGCACATGTGCATGTATTTCTGTAACTCCAGGAGTGAAGTGCCTGGGTTTAAGGATATGCTAAATTTTACATCTAATATGTATTGCCAAACACATATACTCCTCCAGATGTAAATGAGAATTCTCATTGCTTTGCAACCTCACTGACACAGTATTGTCAATCTTTTCAATTTTTTTCCAAGTAGTTTACATTCAATATTACTTTGTGTTTGTTTCAAGTGTACAGCATAGTCATTAAAAATCATATACTTTACAAAGTTATCCTCCCAATATTTCAAATACCCACCTGGCACTGTACATAGTTGTTACAATATTATTGATTATATTCCCTTTGGCTATTTTGTAACTACCAATATTTATATAAATCCCTTCACCTTTTTCATCTAGCCCCTTAACACTACCCTCTCCCTCTGACAACCATCAGTCTGTTTTCTGTATCTATAAATCTGTTTCTGTTTTGCTTTTTCATTTATTTTGTTCTTTATATTCTGCATACAGTGAAATCATTTGTCTTTCTCTATCTGACTCATTTCACTTAACATAATACCTTCTAGGTCCATCCAGGTTTTCACAAATGGTAAGATTTCCTTCTTTTTTATGGCAGAGTAGTATTCCATTGTGTAAATGTACCACAGCTTTTTTATCCACTCATCTATTGATTTGCACTTGGGTTATTTCCATATGTTGGCTATTGTAAATAATGCTGCAATCAACATAGGGTTCATAAGTTCTTTCAAATTGGTGTCTTAGGTTTTTTTCAGATTTATACCCAGAAGTGGAATTATAGAGTGATAAGGCAGTTTCTTTAATTTTTTGAGGTACTTCCATACTGGTTTTTTTAATTTTAACTATTCTAGAGGATGTGTGGTAATATCTCAATGAGTTTAATATTAATTTATATGATTATTAATGAAACTGGAAACCATTTGGATTTTTTTTCCCCATAAATTACCTGTTCAGGTTTTCTGACCATTTTTTCTATTACATTAATTTTTTTGTTTTGGGGGGTTTTGTTGTTGTTGTTTTTATGTGTAGGAATTCTTTAACTGTCTGGGTGTAAGCATTTTGTAAGTTTTATGTGTTATACATATTTTTTCTTACTCTATGACTTTCTTCTTCACTTTCTAATGGTGTCCTTTAAAAAACAGAAGTGTTTGATTTGAATGTAGTCCAGTTTACCAGGCTCTTCCTTTGTAGCTAGTGCTTTTTTGTGATCTGTTTCAGAAATCTTTCCCTAACTCAAAGTTATGAAAAGAGGTTATCTTATGAAAGCATTTTTTAGCATTCATATATTTTTTTAATTTTTTTCTTTATTGATTTTAGGGAAAGAGGAAGGGAGAGGGAGAGAAAGCTAGAAACCTCAATGAGAGAGAACATTGATTAGCTGCCTCCTGCATGCCCCCTACTGGGGATTTGGCCCACAACCTAGACATGTGCCCTGACCGGGAATCAAACTGGCGACCTCTTGGTGAATGGTCAATGCTCAACTACTGAGCCACACCACCTGTGGGTCAATTTTTATTTTTAAAACCCTGTGGAATTTTTATGTATTTGGTGTTAATTTTTTTTTATTTTTTGTTCTTTTTTTACTGCAGAGCCTGTAAGTGGGTGAGAGGGAGGGTGTTAATTTTTATCAGATTTTATATATATTCAGAATGTTCTTGTTCTCTGTTTCTGATTATTATTACGATGATGATATTTAATAGGTGATGAGAGAAATATTACATATTATCAGAAAGCAGTGACAGTATTTTTTATAATCGTTTGTGTTAAATATATCCTGCAAGAAGAAATCTCTATCAGATAAAATTTATAACTGGTCATTTGTTAGCATAACCATCCAATGCAGATTGGCGGGTCAATCTGGCATTTAATGACAATCTCCAAATACTAGGAGGGACAGATGGAGCTCTTGACTATTTCCACTTCCAGTGAAACTGCCTTGTGGTTCAGTTCCTGTTGCTGTTGTGGATTACATACAGTACCATCTAAATTGGGAGCAGTTAAGATGGGAGTGAGAAGGGGGCATGTCTACTAATTATATAGAGAAATAATCAGAGGATCAAGGATGGGGAAAGACTTTGGTTGCAGAAGCAGAGTACACAAACTGTCAAATACAGAAGCAGAGCTAGGCAATAGCTCAAAGGGGTTAATTACTGTATAGTAAGGCAGCCCCGAGGAGACCCATGTGAATGAATTTGTAAACACATCTTCTGAGGTTTGCAAATAGTTACATGAGTGAGCATTAAAGTGGAGCTTCTGTCAACCCCCATGGATGAGCTTGGAAGCAGATCCTCCCCTACTTGAGTTTGAATGACTGTGATCTCAGCCAGTGCCTTGGTTGCAGCCTTCATGAGAAACCCTGTGCCAGAGCCATCCAGCTAAGCCACTCCCAGATTCCCGACCTCTAGAAAGTATGAGAAAATATATGTTTGTGGTTTCTAAGTGCTAAATTTTAGAATAAATTTTTTCCATGGCAATAGATAGTTAATAGAGTGTTTAATAATATTAATTCTCTGTATTATTTGTCTTTTTATAGTTTACAACTGCCTGGCATCAAATGATGTGCACAATGACCCTACGTTATTGTCCCACTTTACAGTAAAAGAACTAAGGTTTGGAATCTTGTTCAAGATTTCAAACCTAGAATAAACTGAATCAACATATACATTTATACCTTCTGACTCTATAAGGCTTTTCAACTATAACCGTTTTCTTAACTTCTCTCTTCAGTAAATACTGACAAAAAAGGGGGAGGGTGAGAGCAATGAGTCTAATTAATGACTTTGCTGACTCTATTAATGGATTGTAATTTTCTGTCCTCAGTACCTAGTGATTATTATGTTATAAGATCAAATAGTGACATGTATGTAATACTAAGCTGTTCGATTCCGGTTTAAGAGGTTATTGTCATAAATGAAAGTGAAATCTAGAGTTCAATCCCTAAATTCCTTGGGAAAGATGTAAGCCTTTTGATTTTGTTAGGTTAGCTCTTTCTTCTCCATTTCAACAAGTTCATTTTAAAGGACTGTAATTTGCCTTATCTGTCATTTCTTACAATCTTTCTCTGTTTGTGCTGTCTCTGTGGGCTCCTCTGGCCACTGACTTCCATTGTAATGTCCCTAGTGCTTTTCATCTCCTCGTTCTAATTGCTATACTTTTGGATGCTGTCCCTGATTGGAACAGGCAGTTGAAATGGCATTCACTGGGTGATTGACATAGGCTGTATAAATATCTGTTTTCTTAAGCCCACACCATGACACAGTCTGTCAGAGCTAGGCTACTGCTAGGGCCTTGTCAAAATCATAATTAAAGCATGAAGCCCACTATTCAATTATAGGTTCATAAATTAGGCACTATAAAAAATCTACTCTGAGGACTGTGTATAAGAGTTGAACACTCTTTTCCTCTCCCTCTCTTTTTCAATAGAGTTGGTATTTCAGTCCATGGATAAAATTGTTACTTGAGTTCCTCATATTTGAAGAGCAATAGATTTACTACAAGCCAAGTATTCTCTTCTGTCCCCTCTAAAGATTGTTGATGGGTAGACAGCTGTTTCATAGAGGAGAAGGCAACTTACGTGCCTTGCAACTGCTTTGCTGGGTGTGGGAGATCAGCAAGGACCAAGTGTGGCAGATAAATTTGTGAACACTTCTGAAATAATTCTCAGGATGTCTCATGATTTTTGGATTTCCAGAAGTCAGTAGTGAAAGGGGAGGGCATGTTTCTAAATGCAAAACAACCATATATGAATTAAATTGATTGCAAGTTGGCATAATTTTAAGGATCTCTAATTAAAGAGAAATTTCTAGAATGTCTTGTGGTTGGATTTTTCTTTTCCCCCTCCCTGTCATTTCTTACAATCTCTCTCTGTCTATTTGTGGGCAGGCATTAGCTAATTTGAGTCTCAAATTTCTACTTTGTAACATTGGTAGTCTCACAACTCCAAGGTTGTAAGAATTAAGAGTTATAGAAGTAATACCCTTGAACATAAAGAGCACAGAAAAGGTTCCATTAGTACAAGTTATTGATTCCTTTTTTTAAATCCTCACCCGAGGACATTTTTCCATTTACGTTCAGATAGAGTGAGAAAGAGGTAAGAGGGAGGGAGAGAGAGAGAAAGAGAAAGAGAGAGATACGTGTGAGAGATACATCGATTGGTTGCCTCCCCCACAACCCTGACCAGGGCCTGGGACGAACCGCAACCAAGGTACGTGCTCTTGACCAAAATGAAACCCATGACTTTTTGGTCCTCTGGCCCATGCTCTAGCCGCTGACCCAAACCAGCCAGGGCTATTGATTACTTTTTAACAACACCAGTTCTAGCTATTATTAGTCATTTTTTTTCTTTTTTTATACTCACCTGAGGATTTTTTTAAAAATTTATTTTAGAGAGAGAGAGAGAGAGAAGAAACATTGATGTGAGAGAGAAACATGGATCCATTGCCTCCTTTACGCACCCCAACTGGGGATTGAACCTACAACCTAGGTTTGCGCCCTGACCAAGAATCAAACTGCAACTTTTGGTGTATGGGATGATGCGCCAACAAACGAAGCCACCCAACCAGAACTATTATTGATAACTTTTTAAGGACACCAATTCTCTCTCAGAACCTTTGTTTCCACTATGGGTCTTGACTTACACATGTATGAAAAACTGTGTTAGAATTCAATAAGTTACTCAAAAAAATAAAAACAGAACTACTATATGATCCAACAATCTTACTTTTGAGGATTTATTCAAAATAATTGAAATCAGGATTTTGAAGAGATATTAGCACTACCAAGTTCATTATCTCATTATTCACAATGGCTAAGGTATTGAAACAAATTTAATATCCATCAACAGATGAATGGATCAAGAAAATGAGGATATACATACAACAAAATATTTATTCTTAAAAAAAATAAAGAAAGAAAATCCTGCCATGTGACAACATGGGTGAACCTGGAGGACATTCTCCAAAGAAGGGGCACTTCTGAGTTTCAGCAGCCGACACCCACAGCACTTGGGAGATGAATTTCCAACCTGAGAAAGGGGATCTGGCTCAGATACCACTAAGAGCCACTGCAGTTGCCTTCCTTAATTATGATGGAGAAATAAATCAGGCAGAGCCTTAAGACAGCTGTATTATGGCGGAATATAATGAACATAACAGTCTGAGGAATACAGTAGACCCAGAAAATATGGAAGTAGGGCACAGACTGACATCCCTCAGAAGAGGGGGTGGGGGGAGTGGGAAGAGATAAACCACAGAACTTATATGCATGTATGCATGACCAATGGACATGGACAACTAAGCCGGGGACGGGGCGGAGGTGGGGTGGGGTGGGGGGTTCCAATGGGGTAAAAAGGTAAAATATCTGTAACAAAAAAATAAATTAAAAAATTCATTAAAAAAAAAAAAAGACAGCTGTATTATGGGAGCACGCACTCTCTTCAGATTCAACCACTGAGCTTTGAGGAAACTGGCCATTTAAGATAAGAGTATAACAATTTATTTACACAAAGTTCAGACACTGAGCCCTCAGCAACTGGCAGTTCAGTCATAGGGTGGATTCTGTTAGGGAGAGATCCCCTTTCCTTCAACAAAGCCAGGGTGCTGTGGTGTGAAGTGGCTGTGGTCAGACTGACGGTGTCATTTCTGCTTCTTCCTTCAGTGACTTTTCTGCTCATTCCTTGAGTTTTGTCATGTAATTGTGAGGAGGATACTGGTTGAGAGCTGGAAGATGAAATCAGGAAGGATAACTCCCTATGGCTAACAAATAATGTTAATGTACATAAAAACGTTAGTTGTTTTCTCTGATATGAATCACCAACACCCTGTTTACATATTTTATTTGGGTTTGTATTTATAAAATAACCCTGCTGGGAAGAAAGAATCTAATATTGGATTATATGTGATAAGTTTTAAAAAATACTCATTATCATCATAATAAATTTGTCTTTATTAGGATGTTTTAATGTAGAATAAGTCCAAAGCACTGTATCTTGAAATGATGAAGGCAATGATTTATGTTTTGTAATTACACAGAAATATTGTCTTCATGATCATAGTCCAAAGGTATAAGCATCAGCCTGAGTAACTAAGTAGTTTTCTCCAAAATTTCAAAGAAAATTACATTTTATTGAAAATTATTCTCTATACTCCTATTACTATAGTTACTGAACCGGACAATACAAGGCTGAAATAGCAGATTAAAATATGTCATTGGTGAAACCAGCAGTATTCATATGATGGAGGCCTTCAAAGTTCAGTCTCATATATTTGCTTTCCTATGGTTAATGAGTTTGCTTCCATAGAATCATTCTCCGGGCAGAATTCCAGGGTAAGTTCCACATGCATCTCCTATCCTTCCCAGAATTCCCTTTGGGAGGCTTCTGCTCTCAATTTCTTGAGAGTGCAGGAGTAGAGATGACTGTATAGTAGATGGAAAGCCTGTTGGCAAGGGGTCTGTAATTTTCCTCACATGAGCTTTGATCTTCTTTTGAGAGAACTATCTCGTCAAGAGTATTCTGCAGGTATAGAGTAAGGCAAGATGTGACATGTGTTACTTTGCTGATTCACTCAGAAATAATTTCTATTCTGTTCACATTTGGAACTGTAGAAACCTATTAGAAATATGTTAGCAGCATTTTCCAAAGTGTGTTGAGTAGGTGACCTACGCCTAAGGTTCCTGGTTAAAGTATTTGGGTACCAATATTTGATCCTCCAAAAATATCACAATGCACAGAGCACATTAATTTTTTTTTTATCTAATCCAGTGTCATTCTAACATATTTAACAACAAGTCCCTTTTACCTTGAAACTCTCATTCACCATTAAATGTTTTTTTAATTTTTATCTATTGATTGGTTTGAGAAAGAGAGAGAGGGAAGGAGGAAGAGAGGCAGAGAAAGAGAGAGAGAGAGAAAGAGAAAGAGACAGAGAGAGATCAAGTTGTTGTTGCACTTACTGATGCATTTATTGGTTGCTTTTGTATGTATTCTGACTGGGTATTGAACCCACAACCTTGACATATCAGGACAATGCTCTAACCAGCTGAGCTACCAGGCCAGGGTCAACCAAGACCCTTTTACATTGAAACTCACATTCGCCCTTTATGGGACACATGCATTTCCTAGAAAAATGTTCTCAGAAATGCTGGACAACATTAAGGAGTCTTTGTAAAAAGGACAAATAGTTAGGATGATATCCATTGATTTTCTCTTATCACTTGTCTATCCCCTCTGATCTCTATTGGCCCTTGTCCTTGCATAGTATCTCTATCTTTTTGAATGAAGAATATAATATGGGGGAAATTATGGCCTTTTTAGACATATATTATGGTACTTTTTTGAGATACAAATAAAATAACATCTATTTTTTTTTATATATTAGACTCTATGTGTATACCTTCCATTACTTTTTACAAGTGAAAGATGTTAGGTATTAATGGCTAGAGGAAGAGAAAGAAAAATCATATTTAGCATATTTTCTTTCCTATGATACCTAAGCACTTAAATAGTATATATGCATATACATATATAGAAAGTCAAACAACCCCAGCAGAGTTGAAGTGGTATATTTAAACATTTGAACACCAAAATCTATTAAATGAAAATGAAGAAAATGCCCAAATATTCAATAAAGCTTTGCAACCTGAATATAGGGTTTCCATGACAACAGAACTCAAAAAATCCCTCTTCTTTATATAAAGTTTCAGAAAAAATGCCCATGGTGGAAGCAGCAAATTTATAACTAGTGAACAGAGGTACAAAGAATCTTCAAAACATTTGTTAAAGCTTCAGGTTGAACGTTTTATTATCTTCCTTTAAAAAAAAGAAGAAGAAGACCAAAGCCATTTCCACACTACTTCATTTTTCTTTCATGTAAACCATTTTGAGGATTTCACATTATTTTAAAGTCGTTTTCTACAGAAGAAAACAGCGTCCATGACAATGGTCTAATGAGGAATATTAATAAAATTGATCTTCAAATAGGTTTGGGTGAATACGAATCAAGTCCCTGCACAAATTAAGCAGCAGTTGTCAGGTTGATGCTGATTCAGCACAGCCAGTGTGACCTCACGCTTCCTGCATGTTCCTGAGGAAACTTTAAATATGCAAAAATACACACTACTAGAGCAAATAGAAGCAAGATGCTCAGTTATCTTATTTTCAACCCTGACCAAGGTATTAGACAAATTTGCCCATTGCTGCACCAGCCCCTCTTGGTCCGTTAACATAGACTTGCAGCCTTAGCAAAATGAAGGCATCCATAAGTGCATAGGCTGTGTCAATGCCGAGATTCCTTTTCTACATTATCTATTTATCTTGGGTGCTTTTCTTGACAGAAAAGCAGCTTGGTGTAAAATGTGATAAAAATATGTTGTTTGTAGGTTTCAGTGCTAGTCCTAAAGAAGATGCTCAGTTCTCTAAGGTGAGTTCTAAGACTACCTTCTTAGCCAGAAACCCTCATGAAATTATAGTTGGTTGATGCAAGGAAACTAATATTTATTGAATTTTTATTTTGTGTGTGGAATTTCAAACCTTATGCAATTTATTCCATTTAATCTTTCTGACATCCTTAAGAGGTGAACATTATGAATAGTGTTCTATTGTGGAAAAAATAGAGTAATTGATGTCAAGTGAGCTTCAATCAGCAAGTGCTTGGACTAGAACTTGTCACTCTCTGAGGTCAAAGGCTAGGTTCGTTCTAAATCTCCCAGTTCCTAGTCTTTATTGACCCTTTTCAAATGTGTTGGTTCTGGAAATTCTGAGTACTCATGCCATTTTAAGTTTAAACCATAGAAAACCTTGACCCAACATATTGACAACATTGACATACATATGTAGAGAGGTCAATCATTCTCTTCTCAAGTAACTTTTTAGAAATGCACTTTTTCATAACTTTTCTGCTATGCCTGGATGAAAACTATATAGACAAAGAAAGGTGTTGACTTGAGGAAAGTGAGGCTTAGCAGATGAACATAGAAATGATCTGTTCAAGTAGTTTGTTTGGGGCATAATTATGATTTGAACCCATGTATATGTGGCTCCAAATATTAAGCTTTTTCTACGAGGCTCCTGTATGGAAAGAGAAGCAATAAAATACTAGAGGAAAGGGAATAGATTTTTTGAAGTCCTGCTTCTCAAGAAATATTATCTAGGGGACCTGGAGGAATCAGCCAAAGAGGAGGCCAGTAGTAGAACCATTGAAAATGCTTGAGGAGAAAAGCTAGTGAGCAAGTGAGACCAATGGGACTTAGACCTCAGAAAGAAACCAACACAATCTCAGATTCCAGACCACCAGACAGTGCGAATGCAGATTGCATTAGCCTCTCCCTTATTTGAATTTCTTTCCCCTAAATACAGCAGCCCGTCTTTTGAAATATATTACTATTGTCACATAAATCCTCTTATCTTTTCCTTTCCAATTTTTTTTTTTTTTATGAGTAAACACAGACCTCCAGGCAGTGGAGATAGAAGCCAAACACAAGTATTTTCAAAAAGCCTTTGCAATAAACACTGAAGTGCTGTGTTTCATAACCCTACACAAAACTGACAGTAGCCAGCTGTTGTCTCAGCTGAACAGCATTCTCAAGAGCCAAGAGCCAGGAGGCAAGAAGAGAGAAAGTGAAAATAACTCCTTTCTTTTAAGAACCATAGATGACAGATCAGCCAAAAAGGACCATGGAGGACACAAAAGTCAATGAGGCGAAAATCCTTGCAAATGACCCCTTGCTTGTTCCCCTTTATCACTCCAGAAATCATCTACCTAAATGGCCTTTTATTGGTGTAGCATCTAAATGCTCTCTCTTTCATTTCAATTCTGTGTATTTATTCTGAGTCTTGCAATAATTATATTTCATATCACCAAATGTTCCAAGATTTGGGGGTTTTCCTATTTTTTTTCTCTTATCCCATTTTCTTTCTACCCTTTATGCTCTCCTCAAATATGAAAAGTAAGAAAAAGTTCAAGACCTCTTATCTTCACTCTTATGTGTTCTATGGTCAGAAAAAAATTTCTCAGGCATTCAAAGGCTTTCTAAACTAACCCTGTGAGCTCCTCTTCTAAGAAAATAGACATTCACTATTATTTAAAATGAGTCTTGGTTGGTGATGAGGAAATTTTGAATACAAATTTCATTTGGACCAAGGTAAAGAAAAACTAATTTCAAGGCTGTTTGATCTTGTAGTTAGAGTAGAGACATATCCTATATAGCCACTTGATTTAGCAAAACACCATAAAGTTTATTTTCTGGGGCAATGTGTGTAAAGATACATCTGGGAGCTAACATGGGAAAGGTGTTGAGAGCTAAATTGTAATAAAGTAAAATAATTTTGAATAATTTCTGTGGTAGGAGACACAGGAAATAGAGGCTTATTAGGCCTTCAAGTATGGATGAGAAAGGATATGTCTTTAAAAAGCAAGTCTGCAATTGGTAATAGACCAGGCTTAGTGGAAATCACGACTCTTAAGCTATAATCCTTTGGTGACTCTGGCCAAGAAATAATCCTATATTGTTATCTGACACTGACTTTCAAGCTGTTACTGTTCTGTGCTCCATCCAATCCAGTTACCAGATGATGTCTCTAGACCTGCAGCCCAAGCTCACTGTGTGCATCCACCTTGTAGTGTGATGCCTGGTGGATGAAAGGGAGGTACAACAGCCAAGTGTAAGTAACAATGTGGCAGAAAAAAGAAACAGGCACAAAAACAAGGACAATGAGAATGTATTGAGAAATCTGAGTGCAGAAATTCGTTAAAAGAAGTGAAGAGAACAATGAGCCCCACACTCACCCCAAATCCACAAATGCTCCAAAAGAGTACAGACCAAACCACAGTACATGAAATGGGGAATAAATTCATTTTAGTTATTAAGGATAAAAAGAACCTCTGAGGGCTGTGGTTATCTAATTATATCTGTTTTCCCCTTAATGTTGAATTTGATATGACAATTTATATTATTTTAACTTGACGCGGAGCTGTCTATCAGCTCTGAGTATTTGCTCTGTTGAATTTTGGTCTAAGTTAAATTGGGGCTTAAATTTGAGGTAATTTTTAGTTTGTCTATCATTTAATTTCCGGGCAGACATTTAGTCCTTGTTTTGCATTTTTACTTGGAAATATTGAGTAGGTTCTTTTTTTTTTTTTTTTTTTTTTCCGGTCAGGAATATACACATACATTTACTTTGACCTAATTTATAAATGCAGTTTTTGATAGTCATAGGTTGGTGATTTACAAATTTCCATCCTTGTCCTCTCACCCATTTCTTTTACAGGATGGCATGCTTCCCTTAATACAAGTTGTTAAAAGATAATCTGAGGCATATTTTAAAATTTAAGAGTTTATTTGAGTCAAATTTGATTCAAATCAGGCAGCGTCTATCTAATATAGCAGATGAAAAGGAATTCCAAAACGCTGTACAAAAATATAAGACTTTTATAGGAAGAAAAGAATGGGAATGAGGAAGTTACCTGGTTATTGCAAGGTTACTTTCCTTTACAGGATGGCAGGGGTCTGTAAGGCAATTTACCTAACTAGTGCTGATCAGGTGATTCCTGATTGACTGGTTTAAGATTCCATTTCTGAAACAGCTGAAACTGTAAGTTAGTTCTTGGTTTAGTGACATGGGGTTTAGCATAAGTGGGGCTCTTCATTTTGGATCTGTCGTCGTTATTTAACACAGGTATACATCATTTGCTATCACTGTGAAAACCAATAGAAAGAAGAGCTTTTCACTTCTCAATACCAGTTAGTGTAAAGACGAAAATGATATAAAAATGGAAAAGTAAACTGCTTTGTTGTGCTTTAGGTCCTGCTGTGATGCTCAGAAATTTTTTTCTAAGGAAAAACATTTTGATGTGTAAACTCGAGTTTTTTGTTTATTCTATGGGTCCAAACTCTTCATCATCGTTATACTTCTCTTATACTTGTATACCTTTCCCAGTTATGATCATAGTATCAGTCATTGGCACCAACCAGTCTTGATTGTTTTCATTTGAACATGTTTCATAAGTAGGCAAAGAAGGTTGTTCTGATTTATCCATATTTGTTTAATATTTCTTTTGCGATTTTTATTTTGGGTTTGAGTTCTACCTAGTATTTCCTTTTTGCCATTTGTCTGACTCTAGCTTTAAACGTTTCAGTATTCCAGTCTGTTTTGGGTTAGCAGAGCAATCAGACCATGGTGATGTCTTATCCCTACTTTCTATAGCTATCCAGGTATCTTTTTCCTGGCACATATACTTAAAATGCTTCATTTTTTTTTTTTTAATGTATTCTTTCTTGGGTGGTCATGCCAGGGTGAAGACTCCTTTGGCTAGCAGAGGTCCATCTCATTGTTTCCTGCCCACTGGCATTTCTCACTGGTTTATCACTGATCTCTCTGGCTGTGGACATTCTGCCTATCTGGCACTTGGCTGTGTTGTTACTGGGCAATTCTGACTCCTGCACCTGCCCCTGGTCTCTTGTCCAGAACATCGGGGTCACCGGTGCAGTGCTGGCGGTAACCTCCCATCTAACAGTGGGCAGAGTTGCTTAGGGTATAAGGGTCAAGTTTGGCTCTGTTATCTTCATGCAGTGTATTAGGAGTAACTGGTTTCTCAGAGCAAGCAGAGAGGCAGGCTCCTTTTCAATTAAATTGCATGTCCTACCTCCTGGAGTGACTATTCTTTTGGTTGTATAGTGTTTGGTTGAGTTATGTATTAGAAACAGGAATAAATGAAATAGATTCAAAGATAAATCTTTTTAACTCTCTATTTTTGTAGAGCTACTTTGACTAATAGATAGAATATAATTTTTAAAGTCTTCATGTGTAGGAATAATCTACTTGTTCTACAGTTAGGCTGATTACATGTTCTGGTTTGCCCACTCTTTCACCTATTAGCTCGGTATTTTGGCCCTTTATCCCAGGTCTTCTATTTTTAAATAAATTATTATGATACAATTCAAAATTACTAGATATGTGAAGAACCAGGGAAACGTGACCACATTTAAAGGAATCATTCAGAGACCAGCACCATTCTCAAGGAGACAGGCCAAGATGAGCAGTACATGCAACATCAATGTGTTTGTGGCTTTTGTGTAACATTCTGAATGAAGTGTATGAGAGAATTGTGACCCATTTTCTTTTTTGATTGAAGTAACATATGCTTATAGTCAAGAAAATCAAGCCACTAGAAGGCACTAGAAAACCCAGCAGGTCCCTGATATACCCTCTCCAAACTATAGCCTTTTTCCCAAGAGATAATCAATTTATTTTTTTAAGGATTCTTCAGTTATTTAGAAATTTAATGTGATATTTATCTTCTACTTTTCTATATTGATATTTTGAATTTTGAAGCTTAACAGACACATTTCTGAACTAAGCCATTTTATGTCAATTATTATAAAAACATAGCCAACAATTATTACTAAACGTATGTGGAATGAATGAACAAATACACATATTTTTTTTGATTCTGTGCCTACTTCTAAGTTATATAACTAGGCAAAAGAGGTGAGATACAAAAAAATAATCATTATATTGTGAATAATGTCCATTATTATGATATTTATGGAGTTGAGTTTCTTGCTAGAATATAAAATTTACAAATTTTTCATCTGATATCAGGTTTTCATTCTAGTTGCTCAATTAACTAAAGCAACCACAGTCTGATTATTATATATTTTTATCAGATCAGCTTCTTGATAATAGAAGTTATCAATGCATCATGGTTTTAACTTCAGGGGGCTTTGAGTGCTTAATGTCTTTTCATCCCTCCGTCTTTCATCTGAAATTATTTTAGTTTATTGTTGGGTTATACTGAGCCCAAGCAACTAGATTCAAGTTTTAGTTCTGTTGTTTACTGACTCAATGATTTTAGTAAAATAATTACATTATACTGTATTTTCCTCAATGCATAAAACAATACAAGGCTATTGTAAAGATTAGATGGGAAAGCACATCTGATTTAAATGTGATAAATTTGTATTAATTACTAATACATTATTATATACACATAACATATATGTACTAGGAGTTGGTAGTATGACAAAAAGGGATAACCCTGTATTTTTTTTAAAAAAAGCAACATAAATGTTGAGAAAGTTCTCATTTTTTATTTCCAACTGTGATTGAGATTCAGAGAATTTCCCTTTGATATAATTCCTAGATGTATCGACAAAACTGTCATTACAGAAATATTCATAGGGGCCTAGTAAGCACGAAAGAGCTTGCACCTCCTGGAAGAAGTAGATGAAAGGGGCACTGTTGTAGATGCTTAATATTGCTGAATGAAAATAGTGGATTCCATTCATCCATTATCCACATTCACTGTTAACACTTTAGGGCAGGATTTAGCTAAGCAGATTAGTAATAAAGTTGGATGTGAAAATAGGAGCCTTGTAACCTATTGTTTAAAAAAAATTGTTTTTAAAGCTATTTGATAGTCTTCTGGTCAGACAAAAATAAGAATATGTATTCTTATAAACCAAAAATTCTACATTTTCATTATTCCTTAAATTATGAGTTTATTACAATAATGACATATAATAATAATTTTTTTGTTAATCCTCACCTGAAGATATTTTTTTCCATAGATTTTTAGAGAGAGTGGAAGGGAGGAAGGGAAGGGCAGAAAGAGAGAGAGAGAGAGAGAAAGAGAGAGAAAGAGATCAATGTGAAAAAGACGTCAATTTGTTGCCTCCCGCACATGCCCACACCAGGGCTGGGAATCAAACCTGCAACCCAGGTATGTGCCCTTCACTGGGAATCAAACCCATGACTCTTCAGTGTGCAAGCCGACGCTCTATCCACTAAACCACACTGACCAGGGCTATAATAATTATTAAATTTTTTCTTATAAAATAATATATTGTTGAAACAAAATATTCAAATAACATAAAAGCATCTTGAATAAAATGTATATTATAAGGTATTCATCTCTCTAAAATTTTTATATTGAAATCTAATTCCTACTGTAATAGTATTTGGAGTTAGGACCCTTAGGAGGTGATTAGGTCATGAGAGTAGAGCTCTCCTGAGTGAGATTAGTACCCTTATAAAAGAGGCCCCAGATGCCCTGGCCAGATTGTCTCAGTGGTTAGAGCGCTGGCCTGCAGTCCAGAGAGTCCCGGGTTTGGTTCCCGCTAAGGGCATGTACCTCGGTTGCAGTTTGTCCTCAGCCCTGGTTGGGTCGTGCAGGAGGTAGCCACTCAATGTGTCCCTTTCACATCGATGTTTCTCTCTCTTCCCCACCCCTCACCTCTCTCTGTCTCTTCCTCTCTCTCCCTCCCACTCCATCTGTACAAAAAATGGAGAAATGTCCTCGGGTGAGGATAATAAATAAATAAATAAATAAATAAATAAATAAATAAATAAAATATTAAAAGAGGCCCCAGAGAGCTCCTTTCTCCTCTCTGCCATGTAAGGTAACAGAGAACCATGAAGTGGGTCCTCACCAGACACTGAGTCTGCTGGTGTCTTGAGACCTTGGACTTTCCAGCGTCCTGAACTGTGATAAATAAATTTATATTTATAAACTAATCAGTCTATGCTATTCTGTTACAGCCTAAATGGACTGAGACAATGTAAATATCCTCTTCTTATTCTTAGCTTCCTCTCTCTATTCTCCTTCCCAGAAGTAACCACTGCTAATATTTTAATTTTCCAAACTTTTTTCTATGAATTAATGTGCACACATATGTCATATGCTTTGTAGACTTGGCTCTTTCAAGTAAAGGAATGGTGCTCTAAGGTATCTTTTCTTTTTCTTTTTTTTTTTAGTAGAAAGAAGTCAGGTTGTCAAGTCAGAACATCCTTAAATTCAAAGTACTGTTTTACTTCTTATTAGCTATGTGAACTTTAGCATATTTCTTAAACTTTCTAATCTCACAATTGACTAAATTGTAAAATCAAAGTAAAAATACTATGTAAAGTTATTATAAAAATATATTAGGTGATATTTGCAAGTTGTTGAAAAAAATAAGTGAAATGTCATATAATTATGAGAATAATGGCAGAAACTATGTGTTAGACCCATCATTCCTTCTTTGTTCTCATTTATTTTATTTCTTCTGCTAATTAGCATTGTGTTAAGAGGGAACCATTATCTCCTTGAGAAAGATATTGGGTCTGTAGTATTAAAGATTATCAGGGCAGAGTGGAAAGGAAAGACTCCGGTCTTCTAACTCATAAAGAGTTGGAACTGGGCAGATGGAAATAGAAGGTCATCTAGTCTAATATCTGTCCTTTCCTCCCTCCTTTTCTTTTTTGAGGAATGCCTTGTTTAAATAATATATAACTGGAGCTGCTGGTAGAGTTTGGGGGCTGTGGACAGAGTAGAGTCTCACTGCCCAGCCCCCACTTTATTTCTGATGAATCTGAAGTGTCTCCCACAAACCCTACATTAATCCATCTCATCCAAATCCTCTCATTTGTCCATTTAAGAATGAAGTTTATATTTTTCATTTTCAAATCAGTCAACAAAATTTAGGGCATTCAGCCTGATTTGAAGTCATGGCCTTTCAACTTGATTACACCACATCTTAAAAAATGCATTAGCAATTTCTGGGACTCCAGGTGTTTATGCTCTCTGGGACTGAAGTCCAGATTCCAGGACAGAATAGAGTAGGCAGAGGTTTATCAAAGACACCTCAATATTTTTCTGGCATTTAATCTTTCAGAGAAGCCACTTATTGCTTCATCTTCTGAGTAACATGAACATTGTCATTTAATTAACTCACCATTTAACTGCATGTTTAAAACTGTCAGGTGGGAAGTAAATTTGGAGCTGTCTTATGATTAATAAAATGCTCTAGTCTTGTTTTTTGAGAGCCATGGAGCTGGCACCTGACCAAATCTACCAAGTTTGTTATTTGTTATGATTGTTATTTAAACATAATCATAATAAACTTGCTTATAATTCTATGAACTATTAGGGAAAAGAAGCTACATTTACTTGTGTTTTTATATATTTATTTTTAAAGCAAATTAATATATATGTGTTGGGCATTAGTGTAGTTAGTTAAACTTACAGAGTATATCATATCTTTTAAAATGAAGTGAATTATTGTGTTTGGTGTCCTTTAATGGGTATACTTTGTTGAAGAGAAAGGTATCAGAGTCCTAGAATTGATAATTGTATATCTATTTAGTGGTTATTCATGCTAGGTAGACTTGGGTTCATTTACAAATGTCATTGAAACTAAACTTCACATTAATCCTGAGAAATGCGCATGGTTCTTCCCATATTACAGACAAGGAAACAAAGCTCTGAAATATTTAATTATTTGCACAAAATCAATTATTTTAATGTTGACAAAGATGAGATTGAAACACCGTTTTGTTTTGTTTTTCATTTTTGGTATGTGCCCCTAACAGGAATCAAACCTGGGACTCTCTGGTCTGCAGGCTGATGCTCCAACCGCTGAGCTAAACTGGCCAGGGCTGAAATACAGTTGTTGTTTTTTTTAATCAAAATACAGTATTTTAGAAAATGGAGAGGTGTCAGAGTGAATGGAAGCTACACAGATTGTCTCCTAGAACCAAACTGGAATTACAACTAAAATGAAGACAAATGACTGGGAAAATCCAACCAGGGACAGAAAGAAGATGCCAAATCGAGCCTGGTAGGAACTGCGGAGGCATGTGGGGGCAGGCTGGGAGCCCACAGTCAGTAGCAAGGGCTGTATTAGCAGTGTGCGCTTCCTGCTGAGAAAGCAGGGCTTTTAAAAAGCACCAAATCAGCTACAGGCACTCACCTTGGACTCACGCATGGTGGAAGGAAGACTAGACTGGAACTTTGTAGAGAGAGTCCAGGGCTCCTAGCTCAAGAGAGAGCTGGACAGGAGGGCACCAGGAGTATTGTACTGAATCACTCCCTAACAGGACAGTAGTATTTTACTCAAAGAGCCCCTTCTCAGAACTCAGGGAATAAGTAATGGCCCCTCCTGCAGTAATTCAACACCACCAGGCCAGGCCACAGAAATGCAAATTGAGGCTCATTAACATTTAAAGTATGATAGCAAGTGCCCCACCTGCTAAAAATCTTCTTACAGCTGAGGGATTTTTCATTCAGCTACAGGGCGACACATCCAGGCTCATCAAGTAACTGAGACTAATAGCCTCCAGGCAAAAAGCTAGAGGATAAGTGAACATTTCCTTGGCTTGCTCATCAATCCAGGAAAGTAAGACTTGACAGTAATGTTTAATGTGGGACCTCCACACTCATCCAAACCCAGTAGAGGAAGCCACAACCAGTGGAACACCAACACCCACAGGGAAAATTTGGAATGCTTGAGAACCCACTGAGACAGCCAAAATGTTTTAAAAAAAAAAAAATCCCAAATGAAAGACCAAGATCATTCTGTCAGAGAAGAAATAAATGACATATAATTAAGTAAGATATCATAAGGAGTGTTCAGAGTAATAATTATGTGGAAGCTCAACAGTATGAGTACAGAGCTCAACAGCATGAGTAAAGATATAGAAGCATTGAAAACCAACCATTTGGAAATGAAGAATGACATAACAGAAACAAAGAACACATTGGAAGAAATAATCAGCAGCGTAAAGAAAGCTGAGGACCGGATCAGAGAATTAGAAGACAGGGTAGAAAACAATCACCCAATCAGAGAATGAACCAAAAAGAAATAACCAGTTAAAAAACAGGAAGACAGAATAAGACAACTGTAGGACAACTTGAAACGTAAGAACATCCAAGTCATAGATGTGCCCGAAGAAGAATAAAATAAGCAAGAGTGAGAGAATATATTTGAAGGAGTAGTGACAGAAGACTTCCATAGCTTGATGAAGGAAAAAGGCATACAAATCTAAGAAGCACAGAGAGCCCCAAGTAAGAAGAACTCAAAGACACCCACACCAAGACACATAATAATTAAAATGCCAAAAAGACAAAGAGAGAATTCTAAAGGCAGCAAGAGATAAGCAACACGTTACTTACAAAGGAACCCCCATGTGGCTATCAACTTACTTCTCAATAGGAACACTACAGGCCAGAAGGGAGTGTCATGAAGTCATCAAGATAATGAAAAGCAAGGATCTGAACCCAAGACTACTATATCCAGCAAGGCTAGCATTCAAAATAGAAGGTGAAATAAAGAGCTTCCCAGACAAAAAAAAAAAAAAAAAAAAAAGACTAGGGGAATATATTGACACCAAACCAGCACTCCAAGAAATGTTAAAAGGACTGCTGTAATAAGTAGAAGAAATTGGAAAATAAATATGACCACAATAAACGAACATGGCAGTAAATAAGTACATATCAGTAATAACCTTAAATGTAAATGGATTAAACACTGCCATCAAAAGACACAGAGTAGTGAATGGATAAAAAAGCATGACTCATATATATATTGTTACAACAGACTCGTCTCAAAACAAGACTCATATAGGTTGAAAGTGAAGGGATGGAGCCCTGGCCAGTTTGGCTCAGCGGTTAGAGCGTCGGCCTGCGGTCCGGAGAGACCCGGGTTCGGTTCCCGCTAAGGGCACGTACTTCGGTTGCAGTTTGTCCCCGGCCCTGGTTGGTCGTGTGGGTGGCAGCCACTTGATGTGTCCCTTCACATCGATGTTTCTCTCTCTCTCTCCCTTTCTCTCTCTCCCTCCCAATCTATCTGTACAAAAAATGGAAAAATATCCTCGGGTGAGGATTAAAAAACAAACAAACAAAAAAAAAAAGAAAGTGAAGGGATAGAAAAAATTTTCCAAGCAAATGGAAAGGAAAAAAAAAGCTGGGGTAACAATACTCATATCCAATAAAATAGACTTCAAAATGAAGACCATAACTAAAGACAAGGAAGCCCACTACATAATATTAAAAAGATCTATCCAAGAGGAGGGTATAACCTTGCTAAACATATATGTACCTAACATAGGAGCACCAAAATACTTAACACTTAGCACTAAAATACTTAGCACTAAAACACTTCTGGAGGACTTCAAAGGAGAAATCAACAGCAATACAGTCATAGCAGGGGACTTCAACACCCCACTGACATCACTGGATAGATCTTCTAGACAAATAATTAACACAGAAACAGAGACCTCTAAATCATGCACTAGGTCAAATGAATTTAATAGATATCTACAGAGAATTACACCCGAAAACAGCAGAATTCACATCTTCTCAAGTGCACATGGGACATTCTTAGAGATAGATCACATGTTAGGACAAAAACTAAGACTCTGCGAGTTCAGGAAGATTGAAATCATATCAAACATCTTATCATATCACAATGGCATGAAATTAGAAATAAATTGCTACAAGAACATGCAAAGACATGAAGGCTAAATAGCATGTTATTAAACAACAAATGGGTTATGAAAGAGATCAAGAAAGAAATTAAAAATTTCCTGGAAACCAATGAAAACAAACAACAACACAAAATCTGTGGGACGCAGTGAAAGCAGTCCTGAGAGGGAAGTTCATAGCACTACAGGCCTAACTCAAGAAACAAGAAAAAATTATAATTGACTTTCTAACCCTACAACTTAAAGATCTGGAAAGTAAATAAAAAGAAAAACCCAGAGCAAATAGACGAAAAGAAATAGTAAAAGTCAGAGCAGAAATAAACAACATAGAAACAAACAAAAAAACAATTCAAAAGATCAATGAAACAAAGAGCTGGTTCTTTGAAAAGATACTTAACAAGATTGATGGAACCTTAGCCAGACTCACCAAGAAACAAAAAGAAAGGACCCAAATAAACAAGATTAGAAATGAAAGATAAATAACAACTGACACCACAGAAATAAAAAGATTGTTAACAAATACTATGAACAATTATACAGCAACATGTTGGACAATCCAGACAAAATGGACAAATTTCTAGGAACACACAGTCTCCTAAAACTGGACTGGGAAGAGATAAAAAAAAAACTGAACAGAACAATTGAACAGAATAAGGAAATTGAAGATGTAATCAAGACTTCCAGCATACAAAAGCCCAGGCCCAAACAGCTTCACAGGGGACTTTACCAAACACTCAAAGATGATCTAACACCCATTCTCCTCAAACTATTCCAAAAAATCCAAGAATAATGAAGATGTTCAAACTCATTTAATGAGGCCAGCATAATTCTAATTCCAAAACCAGATAAAGACACTACAAAGAAAGAAAACTACAGGCCAATATTCTTGAAGAACATTGATGCCAAAATCCTGAATGAAATATTAGCAAATCGAATCCAGCAACACATCAAAAAATTATTCACCATGACCAAGTGGGATTCATCCCAGGGATGAAAAGCTGGTACAATACTCACAAATCAATAAATATGATACACCACATCAACAAAATGAAAGATAAAGACCATATGATCACATCAATAGACGCTGAAAAAGCATTCAACAAACAAAATCCACCACCCATTTCTGATAAAAACACTTAGCAATGTGACAGTAGATGGATTATATCTTGACATAATAAAGGCTATGTATGAAAAACCTGCAGCCAACATCATACTCACTGGGCAAAAACTAAAAGCATTTCCCTTAAGAACAGGAACAAGACAGGGATGCCCACTTTTGCCACTCTTATTTAATATAGTACTGGAAGTCTTAGCCACGAAACTGTCATTGTTTGCAGATGACATGATATTGTACAAAGAAAACCCTAAAGACTCGAAAAAAAAATCTACTAGATTTAATAAACAAATTTGTCAAAGTAGCAGAATACAAAATAAACATCATGAAATCAACAGCATTCTTATACACCAATAATAAACTTACAGAAAGATAAACTAAAGAAGAAAAAGAAAAAAAATCCCATTTACCATTGCTGCAAAAAAAAATAAGATACCCAGAAATAAACTTAACCAAAGTAAAGGACCTATTTACAGAAAACTGCAAGACATTGAAAATAGAAATACAAGAAGATATAAAAAAAAAAGTGGAAGTATATACCTTGTTCATGGATTGGAGGAGTTAACATCATTAAAATGTCCATACTACAGAAAGCAATCTATGGATTCAATGCAATCTCTATTAAAATACCAATGACAACTCTGGCCAGTTTGGCTGAGCGGTTGGAGCATCGGCCTGTGGATCAGAGAGTCCCAGGTTTGGTTCCCACTAGGGGCACATACCACCCCCCCCAAAAAAAAACCCAATGACATATTTCACAGAACTAAAACAAACACTTGAAAAGTTTATACGGAACAAAAAAAAAGGCCCCAAATAGCCACAGCAATTTTGAAAAATAAGAACAAAGTGGGAGGGATCACAATACCAGATATCAGGTTATACTACAAAGCCATTGTAATCAAAACAGCCTGGTACTGGCGCAAGAACAGGCATATAGATCAATGGAACAGAATAGAGAACCCAGAAATCGACCCAAGACCTTATGTTCAATTAATATTTGACAAAGGTGGCAAGAGTATACAATGAAGTAAAGACAGCCTCTTTAATAAATTGTTTTTGGAAAATTGGACAGCTACATGCAAAAAAATCAAGGTAGACGACCAACTTATACCATACACAAGAATAAATTCAAAATGAATAAAAGACTTAAATGTGATGCATGAATCTATAAAAATCCTAGAAGAAAATGTAGGCAATAAAATTTCAGACATCACACACAGCAGAATTTTTACTCATACAAGCCTAAGGCAAGAGAAACAAAGGAAAAAATAAATGCATGGGGCTACATGAAACTAAAAAGCTTCTGAACAGCAAAAGAAACAAGCATCAAAATGAAAAGGGAACCCAGTATATGGGAGAGCATAATTGCCAGTGTTCCTTCAGATAAGGGGCTAATTTCCAAAATATATACAGTACTCATACAACTCAACAAAAGGAAGACAAAGAACCCAATTAAAAAATGGGCAGGACCAAAATAGACACCTCTCCAAACAGAACACACAAATGGCCAAGAGACATATGAAAAAATGCTCAACATCACTAATCATCATAGAGATACAAATTTAAACGACTATGAGGAATCACTTTACACCTGTCAGAATGACTGCTATCAGCAAATCATGAAACAAGTGTTGGCGAGGGTGTGGAGAAAAGGGGACTCTAGTACACTGCTGGTGGGAATGCAGACTGGTGCAGCCACCATGGAAAACACTATGGTGTTACCTCAGAAAGCTAAAAATTGACCTGCCAATTGACCCAGTGATTCCCGCTTTTAGGAATATATTCTAAGAAGCCTAAAAGAAGCAATCAGAAAGAATATATGTTCATAGCAGCACTATTTATAATCGCTAAGGTCTGAAAACAGCCCAAGTGTCCATCAATAGATGACTGGATAAAAAAGCAGTGGTACATATATGCAATGAAATACTATGCAGCTGTAAGAAAGAGAGATATCTTATCTTTTGAGACAACATGGAGGGACCTGGAGAGTATTATGCTAATTAACATAAGCCAATCAGAGTAAGACAAATACCACATGATCTCACTCATTTGGGGAATATAATAAATATTACAAGCTGATGAACAAAATAGACCTAGAGACATTTAAGTTGGGCCCATACTAACAAACCTCACAAGAGGGGGATGGTGGGGAGTGAAGAGATAAACCACAGAACTTATATGCATGTATACGTAACTAATGGACATACACAACAGTGATGGGGGGCAGGATTGGGAGGAGGGTGTCAATGGGGGAGGAAAGGAGAAGCATCTGTAACAAAAATAAATTAATAAAAATTGCAAAATAATTTAAATTAAATGCAGTATTTCTGTTTATTCCAATGGGATGATTGCTTTGATTAAACCCAGTGAAATTATTTTGATTTTATAGAAAATATACTTGGAAATATTGCTCACATTTTATTCTTTTCCTGCTTCATGCTCTCCCTTCAAAGAGGTTTGGGTTGGGTGTCCTAAGACCACTTCTCTGTTTGTGGATTTGCTAAAAAGATTCACAGGACTCAGCATCTAGTCACATTCAGGGCTAAGGTTTATTACAATCAAAGGATGGGAAAGCAAGGAAAGCAAAAGATAGTGGTGCATGGGAGAAGTCTGGCAGAAACTGGGCATGAAATTCCAAGAGGCCTCTGCCAGCGAGGTCACAATAGATGCAGTTAATTACTCCAGCAATGAGTTCTGACTGTGTGAGAAGTGTGGTCTACCTGGTGTGGCTCAGTGGTTGAGCGTCGACCCACGCACCAAGAGGTCGCTTATTGGATTCCCAGTCAGGGCACATGCCCAGGTTGTGGGCCAAATCCCCAGTGAGGGGCATGCAGGAGGTGGCCAATTGATGTTCTCTCTCATCGATGTTTCTATTTCTCTCTCCCTCTCCCATCCTCTTTCTCTAAAATCAATAAAGGAAAAAAATAAAAATTAAAAAAAAGAGCACCCAATGTTTTGGGGGGACTAGTCACAAAGGCACTATAATTAGTATGTACCAAAATTACAGACTCCCAGGTGCTCTAGGTAACTGTTTACAAGTCAAGTTCCCAGATGCCAGCCAAGGGTCAAGTTTGCAAGCAAGCCTTTCAATGGAAAAATGGAAAGCAGTTCTGGAGCTAACATGTTAACTCTTTCTTTTTTTTTTTTTTTCCCCAGAAGATTCGGATCAGCTCACTAAATGACCCCAAGTAAAATAGTTTGTCATTTGTGATTCTTATAATTGAATTGAAAAAGGATTTAAGGCTTATACCTGTTAGTGCTGAGAGGGACATGAGATGTCAAAATTATACCAAACATTATTTATTCATTTGGTGGGGTTTTCTTTAATCCTCACCTGAGGAAAATTTTCTATTTATCTTCAGATAGAGAGGGAGGGAGGGATGGAGGGAGGGACAGAGGAGGAGAGAGAGAGAGAAACATTGACTATTTGCCTCCCATATGACCCTGACCAGGGCCAAGGATGAACCACAACGGAGGTTTGTGCCCTTGACTGGAATTAAACCTGTGGCTCATTGGTCTGCATGCCAATGCTCTAACTGCTGAGCCAAATCGGTGAGAGCTCATTTGGTGATTGTATTTCTTCCTTCCTTCATCTATTTATCCTCAAAGTATTTACTGAACACCTTTTATGTTATTTAATGGCAGGGCACAGTGATTGAGCTACTTTATAGCTCCTACTGTTATGTTCCACAAATTGTGCTGTCTCTGGGTATGTAATGATGTATAAGACAGATATGGTTCCTGCATATAATAGAACTTGTAACCTAGTGCATGATTGAGACAAATAAGCATGAAATTATATTAGTGCTAAGTACTTCAGTGGGTAAAATTTTAGGTGCTATGAGAGCAATTAGGAGAAAACCAATTCCAACTTGTAAGAAGCTAAGTAGAGATCAGAGAGAAGGGAGAAGGAGATGTAGAAAGTAGAGAGATTATAATAGGCCAAAGGAACATTATGGGCAAAATACAATGAAATGTGAGTGGGAGGAGAAGAGAGAGGATTGTGTATTTGAGTAAATGAAATAATAAATACTATGGCTGGAGGAGAAGTGAACTTGTAGAGATAAAATGTTAGGGAGGTTTTCCTTGGCCTGAGCATAATGAGGAGTGCTTGGGGGACGGAACCTGGGAACAGCACCCTTTGGAATCACAAGTCAGCATGATCCTAGCAGAACCTTTCCCCATATATGTATGTGGCTCTCTGAAGCTTGCATTGTCAGTTTTCCGTATCAAAGGGTAGTGATGACTCCTCTCTCTCTGCAATTCCTCTATGGGTGCAGATCAGGAACATTCTGGAACAGAGTTGAGGCAATTTTAGGGTCTGCCAACAATAGATCAGACCTGTTTCAATTTGCCTCACACAATGAGAATTCTGGACATGAGGACAATAAAAGGACAGAATGGAGACAGTTGGTTTTATTCATGTCTAGCAAAACTGGTGAAGGAGACCGCCTGTAAGTAGTAATATGTCAGTGCTCACCTATCTGCAACACATTTGCATCCCCTAGACTGTGAATGGTAAACACTAGGCTTTAGGGGATGCTTAAATTCTGTGGTTTCTTGACCTACTAAATTTTATTTATTTATTTATTTATTTATTTATTTATTTATTTATTTACTTACTTACTAACTTACTTATTTATTTATTCATTGTTACAGATGTCCCTCCTTTTTTTCCCATTGACACTCTCCTCTCCACTCCTGTGCCCCCCCCCACCTTTATAATATTGGTGTCTGTATCCATTGGTTATGCATATATGCATATACGTTCTTTGGTTTATCTCTTCCCACCCTCTCAACCACCCCCCTTCTGCGGTTTGTCAATTTGTTCCCTACTTCCATGTCTCTGGATCTATTTTGTTTATCAGCTTATTTTGTTCAATATATATTCCACAAGTAAGTGAGATCAACCTCCTAAATTTTTGATTTATGGTTTAATCCATTTTCTTGCCATATGCTTATCTCTTTTCACCTTATTTTATTTGCTTTTAAAATCATGCTCACACACAAACACATACAGAAAATGATTTATATTGAAAGTGCAAGCCATAAGCACATAGATATGTCATTATTTATGGGATAAACGGGAGTGAAAATTAGTATTTACCTGTTGCATTTTACTTTGATAATATTGCTACTTGTCTTTAAGATATGTTTTATTTTGTTCTAAGTAAAAATGTCTTCTTACGCTAATTTTATGCAAATTATAACCATTAAATCAAAATTTACAATTGCTTTTTACATGAGGCCATAGCAGAACTTCTTAGACAAAAGGGTCCTCACCTGGGACCCCACTTTTAGAAGGGCTTTTATGTTTCTCTCTCTCTCTCTCTCTCTCTCTCTCTCTCACACACACACACACACACACACACACACACAGCTTTAAAGAATACACAACACCTCTGTCACTTTAAATCAAGCACTCAGTTGGCATAGAGAAGCCTATAATGCCAAGCATTCAAACTCACGTTTAGTGCAAGCTAAACAGGGTAAAAGCTTCTCCCTGTTTCTTTGAATAAAAGGTGACTGAGCCTAACTGCTACTGATTGCTGATAATGCAGATGGTCCCTACTTTAAAGAGTGAGAAGGATTTGAGCAATGGATGCACTTTTGTAGATAAAAGAGAAATCAATTTAAGTGTCAGATCTTCCTCTATTAGCATGAACATGAAAGAGCTTGCATAGTGAAGTGCCTTTCCCAGAAATATATATGTCCATTTTCTTGCTTTTTCTCTTATTCTAATGTATGTTTCCAGAGGTTCTCATGAATTAGCACAATGTTGAATACCATTGCATATGGCAGCTGGGGAACATTATCATTGGGCTAGATCTTGCTGTCTGATAGGGTAGCCAATAGCCACAGGGGGCTAATAAAATTAATTCAAATTAAATAATATTAAAATTTAGTTCCTTAGTCGCACTAGCCTATTTCAAGTGCTCATACGTGTGGCTAGTGACTAGGGTATGGAAGACAGAGATATCATTTCCATCATTGCAGTATAATCTTTAGGCTATACCTGTATCATGCAATATTTCAATGTTTTATCAATACTTTACTTACTCTGGCAGCTATATGGACAGTGAATACTGGAATTATAAACAGTTAAAATTAAATATTTGATTATAATTTATTTGTTTTAAATAGTTAGAGATATGTTATGTCTGCCTTCATTTGTACTTTTTCATGAGCCCCACAAATAGCAGCTGAGATGTATGAAGCCCTTGTCCTTTCTTATGGTATTATAGGAATTCTGGTTTTTGTGGGCCTTGCTCCAATGAACCATTCTGAAATGCTTGGCTGTGTGTAAACCAGATCCATCATGATAATGGGTAAAAGCATTTTATAGTCACTTGAAACTATACAATGCAATATTTTGTTGTACAACCCACCCAATATATACTTTTAATGCTATGGATAAACTTTTATGACATGTATCTTAGTAATCAGCATGCTAAGACATCATGGCATGGTTCAGTAAGGTAGATGTTATGGTAATGCCATGAAGGCCTGCTCATGTAACTGTATATTGTTGCCATCAGAGATAGCAAAATGTCTTTCTGCTTGATTTTTATTTTACTGTCAGTGGATAGCCTATGAAATTTCAAAATGAAGAAAAGGATACCATTTCACTTAATGATTTCATTCTCTCACTTCCTCCCCAACACTACACACACACACACACACACACACACACACACACACAGAATTGTTCCTTTTTCTGTAATGGAAGAGGATATGTTGCTTTAGCAATGACTGATAATTTCATGTGTTGCTCTGCATGTCTGTCACATGATGTTTTATTGCTTTAAATGGTGTTGTATAGTTGTTACTCTAACAAAACACTTCAGTATGTGACCTTTGTTAGAGGTGTTTGTTTAGGGGAAATATTAATACCAATAAGGCTGAAATTTTTGTGTCAGGTAATGAACATTTTTTCCTTCCAGTAAGACCTATAAAATAGGAACACTTTTGTTGTTGTTGTTGTTGTTGTTGTTGTTGTTGTTGTTGCTGTTATTGTTAGAGCTCCAAACACCCTCCAAATATTTAAAGAAATGGGTAGTATGTGATCCTCTTTTCGGTTCTTACAATCATCTCCGCATGTCTACTTTTCAACTGGGTTTTCCAAAATGAAAGAAAAGAAATAAAACTCTCTTGTATTTTGATCAACTGTTGTTCATCTCTTTCAAGAAGAATTATGAAAATAACTAGAAGTTGGAATGTCAGTCAGTATATTTATAACTCAGACTTTTAGTCTTATTTATGGCATATTTCCACACAAGGCTCACTGATTCTCAGATTGCTGAATTACAAAGTATCTGCTTCTATTAAAAGCATAAGTGCATAATTTCTCAGTCATAGTAATCTTTAACAGCAGGAAAGCGCTTTGCATCACTTCTCTCTCCATGTGGCAATATTGTGATGTCATTGGTCCACGCTTATCACCTTTCTTAGAAGAACCACTTTTTTAAGAGGAGAGAGGTACTTTGTGTGTCAGTTAACATCAGCACTGGACCAATATTGTCTAAATATTAAAGTTGGGGATAAACAGCATCAGAACTGTCATAGAATTTGTCTTAGTGATGGAATGGGGGTAGAATAGAAAACTACTAACAAATATAGTGTTTCTCAAGAATTTAATGATAACCCTAATAAAAATTATAGTCAGTATTGCATTAACTAGACAGGGCAACACTTTTGTAAAGCTATGATTTATTTCCTTGTTCTGAAGTGATCAGAGGGTTGGTGACAATGGGTTTGCAACAATTGTCCATTGTGACACACATTTTGGGTCTATGGCTTCATTAATTATAACCTTGTATCGATGTCAGATTGTCTGACTTTGTTGTACTTTTTTTTTTTTTTACATAAATTGTAAACCACCTTCAAAAGGTTTGCTTGCATTTTCTCACATGTAGCACATAGGTCATTGGACAACCCTATGGGAAGGCTGAATCCAGGTGGCACTACACTGACAGGCAACCCTGGAATGGCAGAGGCACTATTTGATCGAAGCTGGGAGATCTTTGTATAAGAAGGATAGGCCCTGAATGATTAGGGACTTGAGATTAGTTCAAACTAATCTAGTTTTAGAGGAAATTAAATGTTATGGAGAACATCAGTTTTGGAATCAGAGTAATCTAGGTTTCAGTCTCAGCTCTGCCACGCAAGAGCCTGTAGACTGTAGAGTACATAACATATGGAAGACATGACTGAACAGCAATGATTGTTTTTATTGTTAATGATAGTATTAGCATTTAAATCCTGGCAAAATCTTCTCTTCCATAATATGCTGCATCATCTTGTGACTTGGTATTTTAAGCCTTTTGATTTTCTTATTGGAGAATGATAACAACCACCTAGTAGGGTGTAATTAAATGAGAATTGAAATTTGGAACCTAGTAGGTGATAGTCAATGAATGGGTGCCATGTACTAGATTCAACTGTGTAGTTCTGCTCATTAACAATTTTTTGACATTAGCCTATACATGTCAGCATTTTATTCCCTAAACTCTTTAATGTACACATGCAAATATCTTTCTGTTGTTCAGCCACATTGTGGAAATATGGTGGAAAAGACTTTCTTGGTTATTATTTAACAGGAAAAGAGCAAAAGGGAGACTATATAATATAGGCATGCCATTTATACAACTTTGCCAAAAAGCTGCAGTTTTACATTCTTCATGTCTGTTCCCTGTAGATTGATGAGAGTTTAGATGCATGCCCAATGCATGCCCAATAAAGTCTGGGTGAGGTGGGAAGATGCTTACCCGTCAGTCACACCTGGGAATGAAGAATTAACCAGAATAGGAGTGGCCACTGCAAGGGCACAGAATCTAAGATATTTAAACTCCTGAACAAAGAAGTTCCACTCTCTTGGCCCTTTTTGCTCCCTTGTTGCTCACGCTTGACTCCTGGCTTGTGGAGCTCTTATGCTCTTCCAGTTGCCCACATGGTTCACTGCCATGTTGATCCCACACACAATGGACTAATGGACTGTGATTAGCCTACTGCTATGCCGGACTTAACTCCACCATGAAATAAAAACTCTAGATGTTGGCTTTGCTTCTAGCTTTCCTGAAACCCCAGCTGCATATTTTTCAGGACTGGATTAAGGAAAATGGGACTTTGCAAACCGAGGAATATAACTTCACCCAAATCAGGATCACTCATTCTCCCATGCAAGCCTCAGAAAATTCTTTTTCTCAAGATATTATAAGTACCCCATTCTCAGTAGCAGCAGAGAAAGGCAATTCCCGCAATTCTCTGTTAACAATAATAAATCAAAGAATCCATTGAATGATTCTCTAAAAGTCTTATTCTTTTTTGGAATTCCTTTGATGTTTGAATGAGAAATGGAAAAAAGAAGAGCTAAATACCTTACCCCTTGCCCAGCCAGTGTGGCTCAATGGTTGAGCATTGACCCATGCATCAAAAAGTCACTGTTTCGATTCCCAGTCAGGGCACATGACCAGGTTGTGGGGCAAATCCCCAGTGTGGGGCATGCAGGAGGCAGCCAACCAATGTTCTCTCTCATCAATGTTTCTCTCTCTCTCCCCCCCCCCTTCCTCTCTGTCTGAAATCAATAAATAAAAAATAAAAAAATAAATAAAAACCTTACCCCATTCAAAATCCACAGATGAAAAATATTACACAAGAGCAAAGTGTTTCATTGTTATAAATTATTTATTATGATAATAAACATCCTTGAGGCTGCCATGTAACATGAGTTCAGGATTAGGGCAATGGCAAATAAAGATGTAATAAGTATAATAAATGATATTCACTGATTCTGTTACTAATAAAACCTATATTACAGCAGAAAAGTGCTTTTTAAAAGAAGCTAAAAGAATCTTCTTGGTTTTGAAAAAGCGAATTTTTCACCATGGAAATTTGCGTTAAACCAAAACACTATATATGTAATAGTTACCATTTACTAAGGGCCCAATATGTAGCGATGCTTTTTATTTCTAATCCCTCTGGTAACCTTGCAGGGCAGATTTCATTATCCCTATGTTCCTGATGAGGAAATTGAGCCTGAGGAGATCAAATAATGCAAGAAAAATGTTACAAACCCTCTAGGAATAAAAGTTGTGTTTAGAATGCCTTAGATGTCACCAGTACCTGGTCCTTTGTCATTCTACCCAAAATGACACATTGATATATCCTCTTATTCAACTAACTCATAAAAGTTCTACTGAAGTACTCTGTAGTTTTCTTCAAAGGACCAGAAAAGAATGAGTGTGGAGTCTTGTGTATGGAATTACAGGTTAGGATGAGTGGTTCTTGATTTGTGTTTTCAATAAGCATTTGTGTCAGGCATTATGACAGGCATTAAGAATAAAAATTAAAGCACATGTCATTACCTTCCAGGACTCACAGCCTAGAGTGAGAATAGCTGGTCCAAATGCCATTCTTTTCTCTCATGCTTCCAATAGTAGATATAGCTTGGATGCAGGTCAGATAAGCTTCTCAACAATTATTTCTCAACAGTGATTCCAGGCAATCTGTAGGCATTAATTAAAATAAACACACAAAGAAATAAAATTCATTTGCCACTCCTATTTTAGAGACAACATGTAATCAGTTATTTGCAATACAGACTGACAGGAAAGAGTTGTGAATTCTGTCTATAGTACTATGGATTAGTATGGTTTTTTTTTTTTTTTTTTTAATCCTCACCGGAGGATATTTTTCTATTTATCTTCAGAGAGAGAGGCAGAGAGAGACAGAAAGAGATTGATATGAGAGAGATACATTGACTAGTTGCCTCCTGCAGGATCCCAACCAAGGTTGGGAACCAACTACAACCAAGGTACGTGCCCTTGACAAGAACCAAACCCGTGATTCATTGGTCCACTGGCCGACGCGCTAACTGCTGAGCCAAACTGGCCAGGGTGGATTACTATGGATTCTTAGAAGGATGATGGCTTTTATTGCTGGAGGATGGGAGAGAGTAGGCAGAAAAAGCTTCACAGAGATTTTTAATCTTAAGAAATATGAAAAGCCATGAGAATAGCAATTTAGGCAGTGGCCAGAGAATGGAGAACTTTATAGATCATTCCAAGGAGTTTAGAATCTGTCCTGTAGGGTAAGGGTTTTAAGGTTCTGGAGGATTTTTAAAAAGGAGTAAATCAATCAAGAAAGCATTTTAAGGGAGGGCAAAAGTTGGATGAAGGCTGAGAAAAGACATTAGAAACATTGTAATCCAGCTCTGGCCAGTTTGGCTCAGCAGTGAGAACGTTGGCCTGCGGTCCAGAGGGACCTGGGTTCGGTTCCTGCTAATAGCACGTACCTCAGTTGCAGTCAACCAACCCTACTTGGTCATGCGGGTGGCAGCCACTCGATGTGTCCCTTTCACGTCGATGTCTCTCTCTCTCTCTCTCTCTCTCTCTCTCTCTCTCTCCCTCCCCCCCTTTTTCTCCCTCCCACTCTATCTGAACAAAAAATGGAAAAGTGTCCTCGGGTAAAGATTTAAAAAAAAAAATAGAAAGAAAGAAAGAAAGAAAGAAAGAAAGAAAGAAAGAAAGAAAGAAAGAAAGAAAGAAAGAAAGGAAGAAAGAAAGAAAGAAAGATTGCAATCCATCTTGGAAAGAGAAATTTAAGACCTGGATTAGAGTAATAATGCCAGTAATAGAGACCAGAGGTCTGAATGAAAAAATGCTTTAGAGGCAACATACATAGAAAATTGGTAAACATTAGTGACAAGGCATAGAGAAAGATGGTGTGAATAGGAAATTCGTATTATCTAATTCGAATTTCTTCCTATTTTGATGATAGTAAGAAAAGTGATTTATAGGAGTGAGATATAATTAATTCAATGAGAACAAACTACAAAGGCATTGATTCATGTGGATATATAGGAATAGTTTGAAAAAAAATTTTTTGAGGCCAAGTAATAGTTTTTAAACAAAACTTTAGATTATTCTTGTAAAACATTAAGAAATTAATTTTTACCCCTGGCTAGTTTTGCTCAGCGGTTAGAGCGCTGGCCCATTGACCAAAGGGTCACAGGTTGAATTCCCAATCAAGGGCACATAGCTGGGTTGCAGGTTTAATCCCTGGCCTGGTTGGGATCTTTTGGGAGGCAACCAATCAATGTGTCTTTCTCACATCTCTCTCCCTTCCTCTCCCCCCCCCCCCTTTCCACCTTTATACTCTATGTAGAAATCAATGGAAAGGGTATCCTCCGGTGAGGATTAACAAAGAAATAAATTGATTTTGTTAGTAATCATAAGTAAATTTTGCGTGTCACTCATCTACAATTTTTATATGTTGTCTTTATTGGGAAGTTAAAATCAGTAGGAGCTTGACGTTCATTGATCAAATTTTGAGTATGGAGCCCCCTTAGAGGCAATGATTATTTTAGAATCAATTGTATTCATCCATATGGATATCAGTGATATTTTTTTTAATGTCCACTTTGAATTAGATCCACTTTAACTTTTTGGGATGACCATGATTCCAATTGTTCATCTGCAATTAACTTTTTTCTTCCTGGGGCATTCATCCTTGCTGAATTCACCAAACAGTTTACAGAAGTATTTAGTCTTTGTTTTTAGAAAAACAGTGAACACCCAACTAAAATTTACAGAGTCTAATCAAAAGGGAAAATAATATGGATTGATGATTCCTGACTCATCATGTTCTAACCACAATTGAATGTTCCAGGTAGCTCCTAAAAAGCTCTGTGTTGAGACTGTAGAAAATATTTTCTTTGCTATCTTCTTGATGTGATGGTTAAAGTGACAATTGATGGTTTTACTGATTCTTTTCTATAAAATCCCATGTTAAAATTTAGAACTGGTTGCTTCATTTGTTAATTCTCTTCATTTAGAATGTATTATGCAGCACTTAGACAAGGTACTGCTTAACTATTAGCATAAAACATTAGTTAATTTTTAAATAATTTATCTTAATTGATTTTAGAGAGAGGAAATTGATTTTAGAGGGAGAGAGATAGAAACATCAATGAGAGAACATAAATTGGCTGCTTCCTGCGGCATTGCCCCCCCCCCCCCACTGGGG
Source organism: Molossus molossus (assembly GCF_014108415.1). Lineage (NCBI taxonomy): Eukaryota > Metazoa > Chordata > Mammalia > Chiroptera > Molossidae > Molossus > Molossus molossus. The sequence goes on from NW_023425347.1 coordinate 8,697,422, forward strand.
ACTTGACCCACAACTTGGCATGTACCCTGACCGGAATCGAACCGGTGACCTCTGGGTGCATGGGTTGCATACTCAACCATGGATTCACACCACCTGGGCAAGACCTTATTTTTTTTTTATAGGAGTTTCAGATTCACAGAAAACTGAAAAGAAGGCTCAAAGATGTCCCATATACCTCCTGCCCCCAACCATGTATAGCCTTCCTTTTATGAACATTCCTCACCAGAGGTTTACGTTATGGCTCACTCTAGGTGATGTATAGTCTATGTGTTTGGACAAGTGTATAATGACATATATCCATCATTATGCTATCTTGCAGAGTACTCTAATTACCCTAAAAGCCCTCTGCACTGCACCTATTTATTCCTCCCCCACCCTCAACCTCTGGCAACCAACAATCTTTTTGTTGTCTTCATAGTTTTGCCTTTCCCAGAATGTCATGGAGTTGGAATCACATAGTGTGCATAGACTTTTCAGGTTTACTTATTATATTTTTAAATACTCATTAAATTAAAACAAATTTTAATATATTTTTCTAAAAACAGTACACTTGATTCTTGAGTCCAAAGACCAAATAAAGGAGACCTGTTTTAGGTGGTTACCCGTATCTGGCAGACCCATTGAATATGGGCTAGAAGCACCAAAGCAGCTGGACAATAATAAGAAGATAAGTTGGCTTCCTCTCTCCTCTCTCATCTCTTTGACATTAGATAATTTTTTTAAATCAATGCAATATAGTTTTATATTAGAAATAACTTCGATGTCATATGGTTGGGTGCAAAGAAGAAACAATAGTTGTTTGGTTCTTAATATTATCACTGGATAGGAATTGAGATGTCTTCTTTTTTTATTCAAACACTTGTGTTTTATTGTTTGTTTGATTAATTTTTTATTGTAGCCCAAACAATTAATTTTATTGTAGCCCTGGGCAAGGGAAGAAGATGGGGGTGGAGGCCTACTTCAGGTTATAGTAAAGAAAGTGCAGTAGAGCTCGGACAACAAGGTCCTGCTCAGAACAGGCCCCTGATTCTTCCACAAGGCCCACAATTGACAGTTCTCAGCAGCATCTCCATTCTTTGCTGTTAGCACAGGCATCCTAAGTGGCCAGGAGGATGGTGGGCTGCTGCCTTGTCCCCTCTCACTCCTTGTACCTGCATCAGCTGCTAGATTAAACACATCCTGCTTACTGGATTTTCTTGATAGCTCTTGTTTTGAAGGTGAGGAGTGAGCAGAGAGCGTTTGGGGAGGAACTGGCCTCTACTCCAGGGTTCTCAGTAGTCAGGCACACTCCCAACGATCATTTTAATAAACATCTCTATACCGTGCGAAACAATGATTTCCTAGTTTTTGGTGACTTTCTAAAACAATCTAAAACAGAAAATTAGCTCCAAAGACTAAGTCAGAAAGTCTCTAAGCTTTCTGTATTGAACTGTATATGTCCTTAACATAGAGTTTATAGTAAAAAAAAAAAAAAAGCATATATATTTCTTCATACATATGTGTGTGTGTGTGTGTGTGTGTGTGTGTGTGTGTGTGTCCTACTTTAAACAAAAGCAGTTTGTATAGATCCAGAAAGCAATGAAAAACAGTATAAAGTAATAATAAGAATTTAGGATTTCTTTGTTAGGCCTTTTAAGTTTAGAATGTTATTTGTGAAGCAGTTATACAGTTTGATCATAATATAACTCTAATTGAAGCGAGTATGTTGCAGTGAAATTAACTTTAGAGTTACATGGATTTAACTTTATAGTTTAACCTCAGACTCTACTAGTGAGTGCCTGAGGGTTCTGTGTCAACTTCTCTGAGTGTCAAAGTTCCAGTTGTAAATTTCAGTTTGTTTAGTTGTTAAAGGATCAAGTGAAATCTTGTGGGTGAAACACCCACCAAAGCACTTTGCAATATTTAAATGTTACCTGGCCTCCTTGTTTCCACTTAATTATATAAATCATTATTGTCATTGTGGATGGTTTCTGTTAGTAGCAAATAATAAATATGTCCATGTAAAGCTAAGAAAAAACACAGTACAAGACATATGTCTTCTAATATTTATATATATTTTTTAAAGAAGCATTTTTATACAGATTTTCCTCTAACATTATTTGAAGGTGAGTTGATACTATCAATGGCAAATGTCTTTTGTCAAAACAGTCTTTGGAATATATAGGATGAACACCAGCCTTCCAAGCCTCTGTTTTATATGTTGTATTCCTTCTCATTTTGGAAAATGCCAAAGAGCTATAACTTGTTCATAAATATGTTTAAGGCAAGAATTTTTTGTTGCTTTCAAAACTTCTACATTTTTTTCTCAGACATGTCTCATAGCTATTTCATTTGTCTGATTTATTTTCTGGTTTTGTGATTTTGTTCCTGTCTGACAAAAGTCTATTTTCCTTTTTCTTTTTGAAACTTTCTGTTTAAGTAACTGAAGCTACTGTTAGTTCATTATATCTGAACCAGAAGTTTTTTTTATACTTGCCAATGGTCGTTAAGGAAAAGTCCTGAAAAGTAAAATGAATAATGCTTCTGCAGATTGTGCTAACATGATTTAACTCCAGACGAAAAAAAATGATAAGGTGAGGTGGTCGTTTGTCCCTCTAAAATTGGGAAGACTGTCAGAGTTCAAAACAGAATATTTCCCTCAGTAACTAACTAGACGTATAAAAAATAAATTATGGAATTAGCTTAAGTTCAAAGTATATTTTAAGAATTTTCCCCACTGGAATTGTTATTTTTGATACAGTGAAAGCTTGAATATCTTTGACTATTTTCATCTCCAAAAAAAAGTTATTTCATTATCACCTAGGACAGCGATTCTCAACCTGTGGGTCGCAACCCCTTTGGTGGTCAAATGACCCTTTCACAGAGGTCACCTAAGACATAATAGTCGCAAAATTACAGTTATGAAGTAGCAACAAAAATAATTTTATGGTTAGGGGTGACCACAACATGAGGAACTGTATTAAAGGGTCGCAGCATTAGGAAGGTTGAGAACCACTGTCTTAGGCATACCAACATTTGGTAAATGCTTTTTTTGATGGAGATGGCATTTTAAATCAGGAGCAAGACACTTGTAGAACTTTCTATTTCTCTGACATGGTTTTACATGGTAGATGATGTAGAACCTGAAAGTGACAGAGGAAAACAGAAGTATGGTGGCAATCAGATCTAATGCATACCCCAAAGCACAACAAAAGAAAGAGAATTGTAATCTTGATACAATGTAACTGAACAATACATCTCCAAGGAAAATGTAGAACTTAATCTGAACAAACAGTCTGAGGTATGTATACTATTTTGGTTTAAAAGAACCACAGGGATAGAGAAATTTTATAGCTTTCACTCATGGACAGAAACTAGAGGACTTAGCAATGTTTAATGTACAATGATTTATCCCAGATCTTTCTGGAGTTAATGTCATCCCATATGTCCTATTCAGAAATGGGAAAGAGATAATTTAACTCTCTTTGTAAACTCTCATATCCCATGTAATTTCTACATATTCATACAGCAGATCTCAAAGGATCTTCTAATTATCCTGGAATTCTTCATATTATAAAAGAGACAAGAGCTTGAGCCATACTCTGCAATTGAAAAGTTCTCATAGAAATTTTACTCTTCTTTATGATTAGTCAGTTCAGGCTAAAGAAACTATCAAGTCTCTTTCATTCTATCTCGAAGGACATCAATTCAGTGTTGAAATGGTACTTAACACTAATAATCATAATAATTAGAGGGTCCAATTGCAGAGCACTATGAAAAAAGAGATGGACTATCTTCAATTAATAAACTATGAAAATGAGTTTAGTATGTATTTAATTTGTACAATTGCTGAATGTAATTAATGAAGGATATAACTGGACCAGGGGCTGATGAGAGTGGGTATAAAAGAATTTTGTGGGACATGGTAGGCTCATGAGGTCCAGAGGACTCTGGAGTGATGGAATTTTTTGGATGGACTGAATTTTTTTTTCATGTGAAGGGCCTCAAGCTTCATGACAGTGAAGTTCCCAGTTACATGTTAACTCAGAACTCAAATTAAAGAAATATTTTAAGAAAAGGAATGGAGTCTAGAAGAAGCTGTTGAAAGATTTGATGGGAGGGATGCTGGATGAATGAACAGGGTGATACCCATCTTTGCAGACATTTGGGGAGCATTCCAACACCATAAAATCACTCAGAATTAAGTCATTTTATATTATAAAGCTGTTTTGGGAGTCCGGAGAATTGAATCCCCAAGAAGAGTTGGCATTGAGGAAATGCAGGTCCTGTGACAGAGTCAGTGAGAGCAATGTTGGCACCCGTGGTTAAAGGCTGACATGGAGCGTAGGAGGGTGAGATCAGGAACCCTGACTGTTGCGAACAAAGGCTTTGAGTTTTATGGAATCATTGGTGAGGGAGGGAAAGTAAACTGGGCAGATATAGAACACACATAATCCCAATGGGATCCCTAAGTGAACACACATATTGAGAACAGATAGTGGGCAATTTATATGCATTTGTTAAAAGAATAAATATATTAGTGAGAAGAATTTAGAAGACAGCCTCATTTCTCATAGTTATACAGTTTTCTCTGCCACATCTTATACTCTAGCCATTTTAACTATAGTTCCTTCATCTTGCTGTGTTCTCTCACAACCATAATAATTTGAACTTGCTCTACCTCTTGCCCAGAACTCTTTTTCTCTCTTCTTTGCTTCTCTGTCTTGGACCTCCATAAAGACTCCACCCTTTCTTTATATTCTCTTGGTATTCTGTGCTTCCATCTATCATAGCATCAAACACATTATCTCATTTTAGTAAACTGTGAGAGCTTATAGATCAAAGGTTGTCTCTTACCCATTCTATTGTACACATCATTGTGTCTGTTTCTGAGTAGGCATGCTCAGTGCGAAGTTGTTGAATGAAGGAAAGGAAGCATAAACAAGCACTTTCTGACACGATGTGTGCCTATGATAGAATTCCAAAGCTTTTAAAATTGAAACTAAAATTTTGCAGATGAAATTTTTTTGTGATCTGAATTGTGCAAGGGTTCTTATTCTTACTGAGTATAGGACAGTTTTCTCCTGATCTTGTGTAAAATATGCAGAGATAGAACTAATTCTTTGACAAATGGACCAGTGCATCAAATGTCCCAAATAGTTGTATTTGGTGTGTTCTTCTCCTAAGTTAGACAACTAAGTTTCTAACCTTGTTATAGGGTAAGGATTTGTGGGTCTTAATATCAGGTTAGTTTCAAAACTGATAGAACATTAAGATGTATCTGAATTCACTATAGCCATGTCCATATTAAGACAATCACATCTTTTTTTGCAAGCTGCTTTAAAGCCTTTTTAGAAAGGATATGAATAAATTCAACACTACAACAACAGCATTAATATTATTCTCTTGAGATATCTTGGGGAATTGTGTTGCAGCCTAACCATCCAAGTAATAAAATCTTGCCTTTGGAGTATTCCTAAAAAGGAAAACAAAACAACAATAACAACAAAACCTAAGAGATCATTCATGAGTCATTCATGTTTCCCTGGAGAATATTTCCAGTCTAGAGTGAACCCCAATTAGGTTGTGTCTCCAGCTGCCAGTGCTTTTCTGTTCTGTCCTGTAACTCCTCCCCCTCCTCCTCTGTCATTTACATGGTTATAAGAATAGTACTTTGACTCCAGCTCAAGGAAATTTCTGTTATTTGCAGCCAAAATAATCTAATTCTCAGATTATCCTGGACATGCTTACTTCCTAACACAGAGACACAAACCTGTGCCCTGTAGGAGCAATCAGTGTTGACACTTTTTCTTTACCATATATTCTTCAATTTTTCTTAAAATTGACTTCTAATTTTATTCATAGTCCTTAATTTTATTATGGTATCTAAAAAAAAGAAACTAATTGATATGATATTTATAACAAGAAAAGTTATTTGGTACAATTAAAATAAGTATATCTGATGGAGCTACATATGGAATTATTTATCAACAAGTACAGTTCTGCAGATTTTTAAACAGAAATTTTTGCTAATGGAAGACAAAATCAAAGAAAAACTGACAATTATTTGAAAATTTGGAGTCATATTGTAAACACTGTGAAAGGACCTGCCTCCTTGTTTGAAGCTTCAGTGATCAATCCATGGGCCTTTGTCTAGAACTTCATTCATTTCTTTTAACAGGAAAGAAATTGGAGAGCCCTGCTATTTTCTCTCTTTAGAAAGTTTCACTAAAATACAGAGCAATTTTTGGTATGTTTTATTGTTTTCATTCTTAGTAAGAGAGGAAAGAAACATTTCTATGTTCATAAAGCAACATAGATAAAGCGACAGTTTGTGCCACCCAAAATATATGAAAGCAGAATCCAAAATAAATTTGCATAGTTCCCACAAGCTTGTGCATGAATTCTGTACATCATTGCATTATTTGTAGTAAACTGCATGCACTTAATATGTAGAGAGAGAGACTTCGGCTTACTTTGTTCTCTACTAATGGACTGCACTAAAAAAATACATTTTTATTTTGAGTAGACAAACAAGAATGTGAAAATTTAAGTTAGGAAGCCCTCTTTAACTACAGATTTCTAGGCACCCTCTGTGTTTAAATCTGGCCATTTATTTTTAAGATATTGTGTCAGTATTTCTATTACTTCAAAAAAGAAAAAGAATGAAATGAGAAGACAAATAAGTGAGTTGTTACATATTTGGGCAATTTAGTTTTAAAGTTACATTGATTTCATCTAATCATTTTTATTTTCTTTCACATATCCAACCATAGGTTTCCTTTGTTGACACTTTTTTTGCCTCTTTAGAAGTTAGGAGTTTTCATGATTTGAACAGAGAGTAGCACTGGCAACATTGTATCAGTAGGAAAATGAAGGTAATTTTGATCACCATCACATCCGTTGTAATGAACTCATTACCAAAAGGCCACTTCTAGTGTATTATTCAGCCATTAATAGTTTGTTATGTATCAAGCAACTATGAAATCTTCAAGACATTTACCAGTAAGAATTCATCCCTTTCACACCTAAATATGCTGGGACAGCTGATTTCGCTGATATCGGCTGCAGAGCTCTCCTGGCTGTGGTGCTGTCTAGGCCTGTTCAGTGGCTCTGCTCCCAGTGGGCCCAACTGAAGAAAGAGCAGCCATTCAGAGGAAGTTGCTTCCATGGCAGTAGCAGGATGCAGAGAGGCCTCCTAAAGCCCAGGTTTAGAAGTAACGCAAGGTCACTTCTGCCTTCATTTTTGTGCAGCTGAGCTCAAAAGTGAAAGAAGTAAAGTTTGTATTTTTGTGAGAGGAAATGCAAAGTTGCTCGTAAAAGAGACTATAAAGAAGCAATAATAGTTCTGTTTATCACTGTTCAGTCACTGACTGATGATCTTCAACCACCTCTGAGACCTAAGTAGATAGTGTCCAAGATGATTCTCTATGTTAAAATCGTGGCAACTCAACATTTTTTGGATATGACAGCAGGAATAGCAGCTATGACAATATTAGGATCACTGTACCGAAAATAGTTTAAACGTGAAATTAATTACATAGTCAAAAATTTTAAACTCAGTAAACGAAGTGCCAGAAACCGTTTGAACGGTTGTGGCTCCATGGGTGGCTTTGTAATAAACGGAGATGGCAGTGCCCAGAATAAAAGCTGCTTATTTTCATTCCTTTGATTAACCTGAAAAATGCCCACTTTTTTATTTATTGATTGATTTATTGATTGATTTATTATTCTTTTTTAACCTCACCTGAAGATATTTTTCTATTTATCTTCAGATAGAGTTGTATGGAGAAAGGGACGGAGGGAGCGAGGGATGGACGGAGGGAAGAAGTGGGGAGGGAGAGAGAAATGGCATGTGAGAGAGACTTCAGCTGGTTGCCTCCCACAGGACCCCCCCCTATCAGGACCTCAGACCAAACAGCAATCAGGCGCATGCCCTTGACCAGAATTGAACCCTAGACTGGTTGATCTGCGGGCCCACATTCTAAACTGCTAAGCCAAAGTGGCCAGGGCTGAAATGCCCATTTACAATGGGTTCTATCACAGAAATATCTGTTTTGGAGCATTAAATACTGTTTTATTAACATTAGAATCTCAAAGTTACAAATATGCTTGTCATTACTTTATTTAAAGGTATTTAAAGTTATTTTCCCTATTTTTATTATATTTACAGTTTAATAGCTGTATAATCCAATGTTTCTGAGGACATTCCAAATGGTACATGAGATTTAGTAAGCTGTTTAATGAAAATATTAATGAAACAGAACTTTTTAATTGTGTTATTTAAAGAAATTTATTCAGTTTCTCATATGATTTGTTGATAGTGCTCATTCGTCTGAAACTTGTAGGTTAGATTCAGAAACTTTCTGCAGTGAACATTTTCTTCAGTCCTCTGTAATATTCCCCACTGCCTTTGCCCTCTCTCTGTGTGTTGTAAACTGTCTTAAACAAAACATGATAGTATTTGCTCATCATAGACTTTCATGACAAAAATTACAGACATTTGTTGAACTGGTAAAGCAGTACACTGATGTATTTGTTTCCAATGTATGAAACTCACTTTAAAGGACCAAATTCTGTTCAACTTCGAAAATATGTTTGGTGAACGTTTTATGAATATTATCTTTCAGAATGCAAATAGGAAACCAACAAAGAAGCAGAGATAATTTATAATGATTGTAGATCTCAATGCAGAGCTTTCCAGTCTGATGGAACTGGGGTTATGTAGCTAAAAGCAGTAACCAAATTCTCAGCCATTTAATAATCATATTGCTGCTATTAACAGTGTATTTTTGAGAAACTAAATATGTATTCGACACAAATCATAAAACCATCTAAATATTTTCTGGTGGAAATTCTACAGCTGCACATGTTTTCATAAGGTCACAGTTCTTCATTTATTCAGGCGTTTAAGGCAGATTATCAATATAGCCACACCTCCTATTACAATATTAAAAGACTTATATACCAATTGTTAATTAATAGCTGTTGTGAGTCCCTCAGCATCCTACTTCCTTATTCCGGAACCCTCCAGGGATCCCCTCAGTTCTAAGAACACAGCAAGTACAGGGCCTATCTCCAACATCCTTGGAGTCTTAAGGACCTTCTGTGCAGTACCCTCATCAGGCATCTATGCCAGCTGGTCAACTCTTGGGCCATACTAGTATTAAAATGTTTTCAAATATCTTTGAAGCCACGTGGATAAGATGCGTCACAGTAAATGTTGTCTAAAAGGGGAAATAGTAGTACTGTAAGTGAGAAAAATCAGAGTAAATATGTGTGAAGTCATTCTCCAGGTATTATCCAGTTTCTGTCACTTCATAGTTGTGTGTTGTTGTTAAGAATTCAACCAAAAATAAAAATCATGTTCTTAGTATTTAAATAGACCGTGATAATACCCATTTTTATAGGCTTATGTTTCAAACATGAGGTAATGTTTCAAAGGGTCTGAACCCATTGCAGACACCAAACCCAATCATCCTGGAGCGTCATTTAGAACAAAAATGGTGTTGTAGAGGCACCTAGCGGTCACTTTTTCATCTGTACTTACAAAAAGATCCAAAGCACAACCATCCTTCTGCTTCGTGTAAAACAAAAATGGTGTTGTAGAGCCACCTAGCGGTAGTTTTTTCACCTTTACTTGCAAAGACACCAAGTAGAATCACCCTTGCACTGTACATAGAACAAAAATTGTGTTCCAGAGACACCTAGGGGCCGCTTTTATATAGTTATTTCTTTGCCGCGTAGCAGACGGCTTTCTTGACTATACAGCTTGTATACAAGAGGCGGTGCGGTGCGCCATCCACATT